>NC_059473.1:31257793-32544167 GCF_018139145.2 Gymnogyps californianus
AATGAAAAGACAATTCCACTATACTGCATCTTCTGTTAATGCAGAGATAATACTAAGTGGTCACTGATGTTGCTTTTGCAACAGAATTGTTCCTTTTTGTACGTATTTCAGTATCCACTTGTTTTAATTAAAAAAGCTAAACTCATATCCTTTAGACCGAATTTGAAACAATTCTCCAATTCCACAATATGTGTTCTATTTCGACAGTCGATTAAAATCCTAAACAAACGTATTGCTAGGAAAAATAAATTGTGCTTGATCAAGAAAATGCAAGACTGTCCGCCACAATGACCAAAACGGGAAGCCAAAACTGTTAAAAAACCAAATCCCTTGTTCAACAGAGCCACCGACAGCAAGGCGTTATCATGAAATCGGCAGGGGAGAGCGGCTCCAACGTGAGCTGACAACAGGTCTAGCAAGGAGGGAGATGGTGCAGTGAGGCAGCCTGCCCCTCATCATCATGCTGCTCAGAAGCTGCAGGGCTCCGCACTGCATTATTACCAGGCGCAACACACCTCGCTAGCGAGCCAGACATCTTAAGCGCTCGCAGCAGCCGCTGCCGCGCCGCTGCCTCCCCAGCCCTGTTCAGCCGCACACGCCGGCTTGCCGGGGGGCGGGAAGCGATAAGAAAGTGGAGCTGGTGCCATCGTGGCAGGCTCCTTCCCCCCTCCCGGCACCCCCCCACGCGGGTCTCCTCCCAGGAGGAACCGTTATCTGTCCCCCCCCCTCCCCCCGCCACACACGCCCCGACAAAGCGTCATGGCGCTCGAACCGAGTAGCAGTTTGAATTTTGAATCCGCACCAACGCCCCAGGGCGGGAAACGGACCCGGGCGGGATTCGTCCACCACCACTTCCTCCTACGCACACGGCGCCTCCGAGCGGGACCCTACACCCCAGCCTGCCCGCGCTGGCGGGCTAAGCCCACCGGCCACAGCAAGGGACGCCTTCACCCCTACCCCCACCCTTCTGCAGGCGACCTCGCCCCGCACCAGCCAAACCACCTGCCCCTCTGCCCCCCGCCTACCCATCCGCACCCGACCACAGGCACCCCCACACCCCACACCCCCCCGCCCACTGAGCACCGGACCAGCACCCGCAAAACCCCATCGCTACCCCATGCCCAGGGACTCACCATGGTGGCTCGGCCTGGCTGTGGGGTGTGGTGGAAGCTAACGGCTGCACGAGGCACACGAGCAACCTGCCCGCTCTACGGCTCGCCTCACACTGAGCCCTGCCTGGCCGCCAGCAGTGCCTCATAAACCTCCTCACAGCCCGCCCGGATCGCTCCGCGCCGCTCCCTCCCCCCTCCGCTTTCCCTGTCAGAGAACGGAGCTGCGAAAGAAGTGCCGGCTCTTCGCGCTCTGCTCGGCAGGCCCCCCCCGCACACCGAACGCGTCCCCTTTCTGCCCCTGAGCCCCCAAGCCCCGGCGCAGGAAGGGGCGAGGTGCGGGAAAGAGGGGGGCCGCGCTTGTGAAACGCCGGGGGGTGTGGGGGGGTGCCGGAGGGGGCAGGCTGAGGGACTATTTCTCTGGGCGGAAGAGGATTTTAGAAAAAATGCCGAGGAGTGCAGGGGCTGCAGAAGGAGGGCGCTGATTGGTGGATTCGTACCTGCAATGCGTCACTTGGACATGCACAGTCTGGGCTGGGAAGCGGTTACCCCTCCCCCCGCCCGCAGTGCGCGAGGCCCGGTGCGGCCCGGCCCGGCCCGGACTTGCGCGGCCCAGTGCGGCGGGGCCCGGCCCGGCCCGGGGGGCGCCGCCGCCGCCGCCGTCGGCCTGCCCGCCCTGCTGTCCCGCTCCCTGCGCCTGCAGCGGGTGGGCAGCCTGGGGGGCGGCAGGCGCTGCGGCAGGGTGTGCCGGGCGGGCAGGGCCCCAGCGCCCTGCTGCCGCTGCGGGCACGCGCGTGAGGAGCGGGAGCGGCGGCGGCCGCCGCAGAGGGCCCGGGGGGGGGGAGCGGGGCGGCGAGGCGAGCTGCGGAGCGGGCCCGCCGCGGCCAACGCGGCCTCTTTCCACCGACAAACGGTGGAGGCCGCGGCGGGGGCAGGGAGGGAGGCAGGCCCGGTTGGAGCAGACCCCGGGCCGCAGGCCTCGAAGCGGGGCCGCGGCCCGGCGTTGGCCGCAGCCTCTCTTGGTGCGTTACCCTGAGACTTCACCGAGGTGCACCTGAGAAACGTATCCCCAAGAGCGCGTTGCCAGAACGTTTCCAGCCTTATCTCGCTGTGCTCCGGAAAGCCTCACCCGCAGAGTTACTAAATGACACTCGCTCTGCATCCAGCACAGTCCAGAAAAATTCCTGCCTCGCTCTGCAAGCCAGAGATGCTTCATCGCTGGTAGCATTGTTTAAAAGAACAGATTCCCCTGTTACAAGCCACATAGAGCCTGGTCTTGTGCCTGAGAAGGGCAGATGGCCAGCAATTCTGAGCTAAAATCTCGAGTCTCGGCAGGGTTTTCTCTAAGGTGCGTTTGGGCAAATTACTCCAGGCAAAATTTTCAAACTTGCAAATGTATTTTCAAAGGCATATAATGTACTTAAAATGAACAGATAATTCAACAAATAGCTGCCATATTGGCTGAGTTCAGTGAAAGCAGGCCTACCTGTCATCTCTGAAAACCACAACGCTTATTTTGGGACCATAAATACGTTACTGAACTTTGGAGGCCCAAGCCTGAGTTTTCTGACCCAAGTTTGAATACAAATTACCAGTCACGTTACAATAAAAAATACCTACTTCCATATCTATTGCAAGAATTATTTAGTTGATATTTATACAGTACTTGTAAACAAATAGTATTTTATACCTATCTACTCATTACTGTTATTACACAAACTAGAGCAATGGCTGTCACTTTACACACTAAAGAAGTTTCACTCATCTCTGCTCTTCGCAGTCTTTTTGGTTTATAGGCCATATAAATAGGATGTGCTTGGGAGGGGACTGGCATGAACAAGCTCTTCACAAAAATTCTGTGAGTTTTTCCCTCTGAATATTAATTGGAATTCTCAGGCCTGCTCTCTTTTCAGAGCTAATCTTGTGTCCACTGGATTCAGGAGCAAAGGGGGAAAAAACCAGAACAAGGCCTGGTTTCTTAAAATAATGAGAGACCCCTTCATCAAGCCCAGTGCCTGTCATGCTCTCTGCCTCACTTTGTGATCATAGGGAATACAGAAAACAACACCATATACTGAAATTTGGCCTTCAGCCTTAAAATCTGCAACTATTTTGTGACACACTAGTTTTTTAGGCCTCCTTTCGGCTTAAGTGTATTTGTAGTCCACAAATCAAGCACATCTAAACTATTGTCTTTTCAAACTCCGATAACATTTTTTCAATGTGTAATATATACGTAGATGAATAAAATACTTTCCAGAGAAAGGAATAAATGCCAAGGTTATTGTTATGCACGCCTCCTCATACCTCTGTGACATGAAATAGGAGCAAATCCCCACCTATGGTCGGGCTATGCTCGACGCAGATAGATGAGGCATCAAGATGGCTCCAAGCAGTTTCACTCCTCCCCATGCCCCCTTTGGTTCAGTTTTAAGGATTGCTCTGACGTTCCCAACTTCTTTACAGTCCCAGAAGCGTGAATCACTGCAGGCAAGTTCTTGACCAAAAAATTCGTCACCCGCTCTAGATTTGGGATAAAAGTGGCATAGCACCGCTCAGGGTGCATGTGTGTCGCACCCTCAAATCTGGAGCAGAGCAGAATGCTGGTGCGTCTGTGTGGAGCAAAACCATCTCCTGGGGAGACGTTAGCTTGGGTCCTGGCAACGAAAACGCCCACATGTGCCTGGTGCTGGGCCTGATTTACCAAGCCCTTCCCTTGGCGTCTGTCCTTTATCCTCACAGTATCTCGGAGAGGCAAAACATCGTGACACCCAGCTTCACGGGTGGGTTACTTGGGTGCCAAGGCTCAAGGAACTGATTGAGATGAGGTATATAAACACTTATGTGAAGCAGGTCCTGAGAGATTGGATGAAAAGTGTATGGAAGGGCTGTACTGAGACAGCACGTTCTGCCTGAGTCCTGTTCCTGGAGCTTACCACTGGCCGTCTCAGGAGCATGGTGGCTGTAGGAAACATGAGCCCCACAGCGTAAATAAAATGTAGGCTCTTTAATTATGGCCTAAGGGTCCGCCGAGGAGCAGGGACTTGAATGCAAGAATTTCAGGTCCCAGACAACCTAACGACCATACCGTGTATTTCTGTAAATGTCCATTGAAGTACTGGGTATCTGTAATTTATTAAATTCTTCGTACTCTTTGTAGTTATGTTCAGTTTCCTGTAAAGGTAGAAGAAGTGGTCATTCAGAGCATCCTCTCTCTGCCGTATGTTTCTTATGCCCCCTGGTTGCTAGATCTCTTTCTCTCCCCTTTCTCTGTTCTTATGTGTCTCCTTTTTTCCATCTGCATTTTCCTCCAGCAGCACCCATTTCCTGTGGGTTTCATCACCACCCCCACCCTGCTTCCATCTGTTGAAGAGATCAGCCACGAAGTTAACTTGCAATTATACTACCAGCGAAATTACACCAACACTTACAGCGGCATTACTAAGCATTAAAGCGAACACCCCAGTGAAATTAATGGGAGAGGGGGGAATTCACCCCTCTCACAAACAGGTTGCCAGCAATCTCAGGCAGGTAAGACAGCAGCTTCTCAGGTATATTGAGGCCAGGGTCCTCTCTCGGTAGCCTAGAGAGGCAGAATTGCTTTCCAGCAGCCTAGCTGACGCTCTGCAGCCTGCATGTGCCATGAGAGGCAGGGAAATACATCAAATGACCGGCCGCAGCTGCGGGCTGCGACTCTGACACCTCTGACAGAGCAATAATGGGAATTGACTGTAATTTCTCTGTCGCAGTGGTCCAGTATAGCTGTACCAACCTGGACTTTTTAACATGATAATTTCGCTCTCTGGTATGTAATTTAATAGATTTGTCAACGTTTGTGTGCTGTGCTTCCCCCCCCACCTGCAGAAATACAGTCTTATAAAAGTCCAGTTTCAGGATTGGGGCAACAAATTAGAAAAGCAATTTGAGTTACAAGGTTAGATGAGCTGTATTTGCCAGCAATTTTCACAGTTACTGTATGTGGTATACTTAATATTGTGTAAATTCAATTTATTCTATCGTTTTAATAATACTTCAGTGGATTGTGTGGACTGATGTATACAGAGCGCTGTGCAATGGCATAAAACGCTACAGGTGCCTCCCCAAGTTTTGCTATGTCATTTCTGTGTAGATTACAGTAATAATTTGAACAACCTAATTAGAAATTAATTGCAAAGTTTGTAAGTGAATTTCTGAGGTAAGAAGAAAAAAGTTCTCTACTTATAGCGAGTACTAAAACTTAGCATTTAACTAACTGCTACATACAGAAGGGAAATAGCTCATGGCTGATTTTGCATAATGGGTCTAATTTTTTCCAGCTTTGTCTGTAATAGAGAACCTGCCACCCTGAGAAAGGCCTTTATCCCCAGTTCCAACATCACGGGGATAAAACTAGGGTGTAAATCAATATTTAGCCACCCTGATGTACTTGGAAGGCCCATTCAGCCCTCAGCAAGGAAAAACTTTGCGCAAAATTTTAAGGAGCTAAATGAGACATCCCTATTTCTGATATCCTGAGAGCATCTATTGATCAAACAACCCAGAATGCTGAGAATTGGGAGGAACTGGGGTGACTGCTCATCCAGCTACCCTCACCTCATCTGGATGGCAGCAGCGGTTAGGAAAAAATAGAGGTTTGTTGGTGTGTTGGGTGGAACACACCGCCTCTAATATAAACATGGTGGTGGGAATAGCTGTGCGTTTTCCTTGCGTGTTGAAAGCCTTGCTCTGTCCTTTGTGCCAGATCCCTGAAGCACTCAACGCCTGGACTGCATAGTGCCCGTAAATCACTGGGATGGCACTTCTTCCCCTATGGAATAGGACAGGGGATTCCTCCCACTGCTTCCATTTCTGTAGGAAGTGCATAGACGAGAGAGCACGACGTGGTCCGAGTCCCAGCTAGAAGGGACTGCGTCAAACGCTTTCAGAATATTATGTTGCATAGCTATGTCAATGCTGAAGGCAATGCAGGCATATCCAAATTAGCATTTAAGTAACTAACTCAGATATGGAGAGCAAGGCAGCTGTAGCAGTGTTGGTGCTTAACACGGACTGCCAGACCCACTCAAGAAGCCATTCAGGTTTGCAGTTAGCGGATACAGAGCTCTGTTGGGGGGATTACACGGCTCCCCTACTGGAGGCTAGATGTTGTAAAGCTGATTCAGGTGACCTAAAGCTGAGTCTTTAACTATTTTGTGACCATTCACTAAAACAAAACAAGACAGGAAAGTCCAAAAAAGTAAATAGGTGCACTCACATAAAACTGAGAGAGGCTGGAGGAAGATGCGAGATCTAATCGTAGGCTCTAGACTAGGATCAAGAGTAGAAAGCCAGTGGGACTCACAATCTTTTCTTTGTTGTTTTTTTTTTTTTTTAAAGAGATAAACAACTGCTTCCATTTTATGAGGATTTCTGATGGAACATTGTCCATAAACCTGCAGTATTTTCTGGACTCCTATGAGGAAAACATAGGTCTTCATCTCACCAGCATATCATTCTGGAAGATGAGAAAGCTGCCTGGGCAGAGGCAGTAGGAGATCCCCTTTCTAAACCATGTTCTTGAAGTACAAGAATAGATGGCCCTCAACACTAATTATGAGCAAGATCTTGCTTTTTCTGTGTTTCATTTTCTAAAATACCTTAATAGGAGGGAAAGCATAAAACCCATATTTGCTCCAAGGTAACAGAAATCCCACAGTCATCATCTATAGTACAGTCCTGTTTTCCAGGGACTGGAAATAATAACATAACACTTACAAGAGGTAGCATAAAGTCCAGGAAATCGCAGAATGTATTCCACTGTCTTCGGATTCTGCAAAGGCTTCTTTTTCTTTCCTTTCATGAGCTGTAAGAGAGAAAGTCTTCAAGAGTCATCTGCACTTCCACACATGGGCCAGAAGCCTTCGTCCCTGAGAACCGCCGCGTGATTATTATCGTCACAATGCTTACAGCTGCACCGCGTGAGTCGCAAGCTGTTTGAATTGCGTGCTGCATGTCTATGGACACGGTAACGAACCCTCATTCTCGAGCGGAGACTCTCTTCAGTTTGATGAATACGACCGAGAAAGTACTTGCAAATGCGCAGTGGCTAGGATTTTGCCATTTTCAGTGGGAACACACATACAAAATATGCTTATTCACCAACCAGACTATGCCATTGTTATGGGTTGGTTTCAGTTTGCCCGAAGCCAAGCCCACAAAATATGGAGTGAAGATAAAGTATAATGGAATTAATAAACTTGACAAAATGCATCCGAGCAACTGTTTAAACTTCCCCTCGTGTGGAGATCTAAGAAGACAGTGGTCAAGGAAGAACTTGGTAATTCTCCATTTTGATGGGAATAGATGGCTAGAGGAAAAATATGCTTTTCCAGGTCTGAAGAGAGTTTTGGTGACTAGCTACATGGGAGGTTTTCATCCTAACGTATTTTTTCTTCATTAGCAAATAAAAATAACAGAATAATAGCTAACTCCTATTAAAAAATTACTGGGGGATGCAAAGCAGTGCTTATAATAGAGTTATTGCTGCAACCTTAATTAGGGCATAGTGCCAAATACCTCTGTAATGAAAAACAAATCAATTTAATGATGCTTTCCCATTACCTTTTTTGGGGGGAATGAAATGTTACAAAATATTTTGCACACTTCCTATTGGGGACCAGGGTGTATGAGACTGATTTACAACAGAATGCAAAAGGATTTTGCTTAAAATCGGTGCAGATAGATAGACAGGCAGCTGCTGGAACTGAAGGTTAAAATATGTTTTCTTTTTCTAATGACAGCAAAGGATGAAGCACTTACCGACTATAAAATTTCAAATATAGTATAGAATCTGACTAGACTAAACATAGTATATCTACTTCCCTTTTTCACCCAAATAGACATTGTTTCACCTAAACTGAAACTGCTCTGGAAATTCAAACCATGTCATTTAGTCTTGCGCTCTAGGGTCCTGCACATTTAAAGTGATTTTTGTCCACATACTGACAGCTGAAAAGCCCCACCTCTGTTAAAGTCAGTAGGTGTTTCACAGGCTTTCTTTCAGTGGGTCGCATCCTGAGCATCTTATTCACTTTTTCCTCTATCTGTACTCAGGCATGCTTTCAGAGGAGTTTATCCACCTAAGGGCTGACTAAATACTGAGCAAAGTTCAGAATTTGGCTGTCTTTTATAAATAATGATTCAAAGGTTTGATTTAGCTACAGATGAGCCTGAGCCACAAAAATTGCATCTGGCTCCTAACTGTGTCAACTCCCATGGCAGAGATTTTTTTTCCCAACATGTTTTATTTCAGCCAAAGCTTGGCCTGAAAGTTCATGCAGAAAGACAAACTGTGAATCAGAAGCCCGTATCAGTGCTCCGGGTGAAGTGCGTACCAAGATAGCCTGCAGCCACATGCCAGCTTGCCATTGACCTTTTATCTGCATAAATAGTCGTGACCTTTGGGCTGCTCAAATTAATGCTAGCTGCTCGAGCAGTCAAGTATCACAACCCTGTTCTGCTCAGGCCGCATCTCTTTGCCTCTAACCGCTCGCGCCATCTCCTTCGCTGGGCGATGGAGGTAGGCGGGGGCACGGGGCAGCTTTCTTACCTCTGTGGACATCCTCTGCCTCGGAGGAGATCCACCACTGACTGGCTAAGACCATACTGCAGCCTCACTACATCGACTGAGCGACACAGAAAAGACAGAGTGAAGGAGCTGACAATCCGCCTTCAGATTGACACTTTTCTATAGGGCACAATAAACATTCACTTTCACTCTTGCTTTAATTTATTGTGTCCTCTCATTAAAATAAGTCCTAAAAGAGTTTTAAAATCAAAAGAAAGAAATTGTTACCAAAACAGTTATTCTTTTGCTAAGCCTCAAAGTGAGTTGTTTTGCTTAGAAACTATAGTAGATCACTAAACCACATATTTCTTTTTAAAACATAATCTGCTTTTTATTCAGTGGACTGTATGCTGTATAGGGTTTAATGCCTATTATTTTCTCAGTAGACCAGAGCTAGCATGCTCTCTCATGTAAATAAACATTTAGTCCTGTTTCAAAATGCATCATTTGTGTCCCTGAAGCCACAGCAGTTTTAGTTATTTTTGGAAATAGGTATTTGCACAGTTTTACAAGCACAATTTTTCCAATTGTTTAGAAGAGATCCTTTGGTTGCCTAAATGACGATATTGACTAGGCCTGGAAAAAAAAAAGAGTGGGATACTTTTAAGGATATAAAGCAGGAAAAAAATACAAACATTTTCAAGGTTCTCCAAGACGACAACTGCAGAGGCACATTTCAAAGGGAGGTTACTATCCCTGAAATTTGCTCCAAAGCTCTTTTTTTCCTGATTTCCTTTAACTAGAGCTTTTTTCTCTTTGACTGTTTCAGTCATGGGATAGCAGACACCAAGTGTATTTATCAACCTGATGTACGTTGTCTGCATGATGCTTTAAAAATTCAGTTGATTTCTTTTATACATTCTGGAGACATTTTTAATTGCACCAAGGAAGTCTGTTAGGCAAGTAGTGAGATAGCTAGTCACTAATCCCCGTGTTTTTAAAACTAATTTTGAGGGAGCCATCCCACAAGTAAGAGTGGGAGCTCCATGGTGAAGCACACACCTGCCGCCTTGGGCAGACAAGTTGGAAGGGAACTAATTGTTCTGCTGCATCAGGTCCTTCAGCTCCACACCAATGTCTAGCCCACAGCGGTCGGGGTGAGCTGAATTTCACCCCACGTTTCAGGAATATCTTCTTGCTGGAAGGGCTGCAATGCCACCCATATGGTCCTTGGTCAGCCACCCAAAAAGCAAGCATCCTGCCTCTTTCCCAGGAGGGTGATTTGGACAAGGGCCACAAGCTCTGAGAATGAGTCGGGAGAGTGCAAGACCTGCAGATGTGTCTTTATGCTGTGCGGTTGGAGTGGGTGCAAGAGAGGATAAGGGCTTCTTGCTCCTATTTCTGTGAGCAGTTGCACAGAAACAAGACCCTATGACTCTCAAAGTCCGTTTGCCAAATTACGGCATCTCCCTCTTTAGTTATACCTAAGAAAGGGCGTTTATGTTCCACCAGAGAAGCAAACGAAGGGAGGGCTGGTCTGCAGCCTTCTCCTCTGCAGCCACTGAGCCCCTTACGCACAGGCTACGTTACAGCTGCAGAGAGGAAAAAAATGTGGGCTACCCTTGCTGAAACATTGGCAGCACATCACTGTTTACAGCTCTTGCTGCCTGCTTTTACCAATGACAACTTAGGACAGGAATAGGAAACTTCACATGATGATGAGGTCAACTTTTTTTCGCTTGTCCAGTGCCCCAGACAAGCACAAAGCTGCTGAAGTTAAGATTTATGATTGCTTGCAAAAAATTGAGCTTGAGCCACGATTTTTAGCTGGCTTTTTTGTGTTATCTTTTATAGCACTTCCAACAGCATACTCGTTTGAAACTTCTAAAAGCAATTTGGTTTGCTTTCATTTGTTCCTCATTTCAGCTCTCCCGCCTTGATTATCTGGGGCCGTACCAGGAGCAATTTTAACTTGACCCGTTCTCGAGTAAATGAGAAGGCAACGCATGTGTTTGCAAAGTGTGTTTAACTTGTGTCTTTCATCTGTGGTTAATATTAAGTCTATTGAGCTACATAAATAATTCACTTACAAACCTGTCAAACGGATAGTAATTTCTTCCCTTCTAATGGTTTAATTTCCTTTTGTGTACCTGGAGATAAAATCTTTCATGTGTGGAAGAGGGAGGGCTGCTCAGCTGTTGTTCTCCTCTGCCCCCATCCCACTACATACAACATACATAAATGTGTGTAAAAATGTAGAGGGGGAATAAACCACTTTACATGTCACTTCTGCTGTGGCGGTTTGTGCATGTGAAGTAGACTCCTGCTTGGCCTTCTGGTTTGGATAACAGCCCTGTAAAATCATTTCTACCAAGAAACTAGGGATGGGTTTCTGTTCTCATGCAAATGAAATTAGTGGAATTATATAAGCATAAAATCAGAGGGGAAACTCTTGTTTGCTCTTTTGTGCTTTTATGGAATTGGGCTCCTTAAACACGAATAAGGCGATGCTGTCATAAGAGATGGAAAGCATGTCATCAGGCACTTGGCCTCAGGAGGACTAGCCACAGCACTTAAGACTTGCAAGCCACGCGATGCATACAGATAGCTGGGTGTCAAAGGGTGGTTTGAAACAAAATAAACTCCCCAAACTAGGAAGCCCCTTAGAGCTAAGCAAAGGGAAACACTAAGCGCAGGAGAGCTAGATGAAATCCCATCCCCTCTCCACCTTGTCTAGGTGCCTATACCAAAGCTGTAGGGAAAGGATCTCCTTATAGCCAGGCATCCTTTCCTAAAAATAATTGTGTAGGACCTCTCTTTGGAAGCAATGATGGGAGTGCTTTCCCTCAAAACCCACCCCAGCACCATTTCAGGCTGTGTGCTGTGCTGGTACTGGGCTAAAGCTCTTTATCCGTGGGAATTCTCCTCCCTCCACCATTAGCTGCATATGCTAAAACCCTGCATAAGCCATTGTAGTCTCTGGGATCTGGGGGTGGAGAGAGGAATGGAAGAAATCTTGTAGCGGAATATATTTAGCTTCCATCTCTTCCAGGGTGCTCCTTCACACCTCTCAGTTAAGTGCATCCAGCCCTGTACCAAGCCATGGAAATGCAGCAGAACCAGCAGAGCTTTCTGCCTTGATGAAGGGGCCTGGATTCATACTTCAATAAAGCAGCCTCAGTACTGAAAACATAAAAGGAACCCCCCAAGTTATTTGACAAAAGGCATTTTAAACACAGTCAACGGGAGAGAAGCTACTATTCAGGTATACTGAAAGTAAAATTTTATGGCTGTGCAGAAATCAAAGATGGGATCAAGATTATTGGCTAAAAGGGCAGAAATCACATTTACTAAGCTGCCTTTTGTCTGCGATGTTTGGTCTTTACTGTTTTTCACTTAACAAGACTGCAGAACTTATTACTTGTCCTTAAGGAGTGCTACTGTACGGAGGGAGTAACCAGCTCGTGGTTATCTGCTGTGACCAAAATGCTGACATTTTGAAATGGACGTTATTCATTGCAACCGCTTTGACTGAGGCCATTTCATATGGAAACAATTAAGAGGCAGAAAGCATATCATAACAAAGGAATGAGAAGAAAGATCAGGAAATACAAGCAGATTGGATCATTCTCTAAAAATGGATACAGTATTTACTGTTAGCGATTATAATAAATCTAAGACTTGAATTACCACAGGACAGCAGACATGACTCCAAATTGTAGATTTTCTTATGCAATCTAAGAGGAACCAGTTCAGATTGATGATGAATGTAAAATTTAGGTCCAGGATAGAACAAAATGTAACTTATTTCATATGTGTGCAGAATGGAAGGAGTCTGAAAATAATGCGTTTAAAAAGTGGTCACAATGGGAAACTACAGAGAAATAAAAAGCAAACAGGAAATAAAAAAAAATATAGTCTGCGTGCGTTTCCTTAAAAGCAAGGGGAAAATGTAAATGTGCGTTGAAGAGCACTCACAGAGATTTGCACATCTTCTTGAGACCAATCTAAATGCAACCGGAAACAAAAAAAGGCTAAAGAACAAAATCCATTTCTAAGAGGTGTGTACTCTTACAGGCAGGAAGTACCCGGCGGGAGGGTTTTTTCCCCCACTACTGTCAGAGAATGAGCAAGGTAATTACTGGAAAGCATATATCGTCATAAAGAATTCTGAAACGCCATTTAATACTTCTGTCTGGTTGAGTAATTAAATGAACAGAGTATCAGCACTAAGTGATATGAGATAGACAGGACACTGTCAGTCATACAGCTGGGAGGCAGGATGTCCATGTCCCTCAGTTCCTAAAATAGTCATCTGTATTTGCAGGAAAGTTTGGAAATCACGTTCAGTAGCTACCAACACTAGGTCTCCTAGTGCCATAACTGCCATGCCGTGGTGCTGTATGCACACCCACACACAGAATTTCAATATGTCCCAAAACTTGAGTGAATTTAACTTAAACTTGCACCGTTAGGCAACAGCAAACTGCCATCTAACTCCTCCCTCTTGACCACTGTCTAGGAGACTAATTGCTATTGCCACTGAAATCAATTTGAGTTTTATGACTGACCTCACTGGAGCCAGGATTTGGCTTAATGTCTTGATGTAAGCAGCTAATGGTTCTTCTGACAATAGCGCAGGGCTGGTGTAAGTCAGAGCAGAAATATTTAATGCCTTGCGACTGGGTGAACATCCCATTCATGCTATCGGCTTACCTGGCAAAGGGGATATCAGGTGCTGATGCCTTCATTCCTGTTCAAACGCCCTGCTTTCCCCCTTAAATAACAGTAATGCCTAAGTGGAAGGCATCTCACTTCTTCAGGAAGCTGAGAACTGTGTAAATGCCCACTAAAGCTGGCCAACATACATCGAGCAGAGGGACAGTCAAGGGTGAACCTGAACCTCTGAACGGGGCACTACAGACCAGGCATAGTGCCTGCACCGTCATCCTCCATCATCCTGCCCTCCCTCCGCTCCCCCTGCACCTCCACGACCCTCACAACGTGCGATATTCCACAACCGCACTTGTCTGAAGCTAGCAGAGCTTCAGAAAGCTGCGATGCCGGGGTGGGTGGTATGTGCCGACAGTGCTCTCCCTCCGGCTGCTTCTCCCTTTCTGGAGCATCACTCGGAGGCAGCGAAGCATCCCTGCCGCACCTCCCGCCGCTCATCCCCAGGCCACCGGCTTTAATCACTCAGGGCAACCACTAAGGTTGCCAGCAGGAAACCCATGTGATTTCCAGTCCTTTCCCAACTTTGGGAAACGCTTTTGCCTAAGCAGTAGCAAAGCGGAGCATGGCAGGAGGCAGGCGGTTGGGAGAAGGGGTAGCCCTGCGCGGGATGTGAGCTTCACCCATCTACTGGCTGGCCACAGAAAGCAGGAGTTGCAGAACGAGTAAACCTGGGTGCCACTGGCATTTTAGAAAGAGCTACATATTTGACATAGTTTCTCCAGAAGATCCCTTTAAATAGTAAAACTTCTGCACATTTGTATTCAGAGCTCTTACAATTTTATTTTTAAAGGGAATGTAGGTGTTCACAAACAGTGGGTGTGAGACTGACAGCACTAGACCAGAGCCCTCCATTTGCAGAATAACTGCTGCATTGACTACTATACTGCAAACTCCTGTAATGAAAATACCAAGGATTGAGAGGGTCCTCCCATCCCTGTGCTTATTTTGCCTTTGCCCTTGCAGCTGAAGCTGCCCCAAAGAGAACCAGCAGCTAAGATGGCCCATGCATGTGTGCGCGCGTGCGCGCGTCTGTTCAAACGCTTACTAGAACAGACACAAGATTACCAAGCCTTCCGGACAGTAATTACTTTTAAGCTTTAGCAGTGCATTTGGATTTTGCGCTCCATTGCCACAGAAGTAGCTTTTCGCATGACGTCATGAGTTCTCTGACACATCCTTAAGCAACATGTTCGGGTCTATTTTTTCTTTATTTGCTGACTTTTTGTTCTTAAAAATAAACAGCTTAGACTCAGATACTTGTACCCAACTTTGGAAATATCAAAGGTTCTTAACAGGTTTCCAAGGACTGGGGAGACACCTGAAAGCACGCATGCTGATCTCTTAAAGAAAACACCCTGAAGTACACTATTTTCCATAGCTGGGGTAGCTTATGCGTCTAAGCATCATTTAATAGGTGACTCTGCAAATGAGAATGGTCACGCTGGGCTTCCAGCCCTTTCTCCCACTCCAGCCCACTCAGAAACATCTTCTGAAAAAAACTCCGTGACAGAATCCCTCTGAACATTTTAAAAGCCTCTTTTTATTCCTTACCTGTTCTTTGAGCTATCTATTCTGCACGTGATAAGGTCAGGAGTGGTGCCAATACAGTGTAGAAACTTTCCCTTTCTTGAGGCATGCCAGGTATATTACTAAATTGAGTGAGTTCCTACGTTTTCCTCCAAGACTATAGGCATGCAATTTCCTTCCAGCTATTTCTCTGAATCTTCCAGTCCTCATATGTTAATGTGCTTTGGCTTTTGGTTCAAGTTATTAGGAAGAATCCTTCTTTAGCCTATATTTTATTTCTTTGCTTCCTTTGAATAATTTAGGGTCAAGTTATAATTTTCTCTGACTGGTTCTAGTCTTGTGCAGAGAAGAGCAAAATTCTTCTCACTTTTGTCATTTTTTTCCCCCCAGCTAATTGGAGTGGTTTTGTTAATGTGCTATGCTTGTATGCTCAGCCCTCTGCTAACCATCTTAAGAGTTGTTTTTTCCTTGCACATTCAATAGGCAAAATCAGAGGTGGATCAAAGCATCGTGCCAGTTCTGGATGCTAGAGAAAACGTAGGCAGGAGCTGCCTGACACAGAGTCCCTCTGAAGGCAGCATCTGCCTGCCAGATTACAGGGGGCTGTGGTCAGGCAACAACAACTGGAAGAGACCGGTGCCTTTGACCTGCCTTTTCACGTTCCACCTGGGAAATCTGATTTCCAAAGTTTGTCTGCTTTCATAGTGCTAGAAATTTCTGTTATACAGACAGCAGTTCTGTTATAAAAGGAATATAAATTCTGTTATACAAACAGATCAGGGATGAGGCTCTGAACTAACTGCGAGCCCAAAGACTAGATTTGGGGTGATCCAAGGTCTGCCCCTGCAGAGAGACCGTACACAAACCGGCAACACAGCCTCTTGCTGCGAGGTCATCTAAGGCTCCTTGTGCATTCTCCTGATTTTATGGTGGGATCTTTTGTGATAAGTTTCAGCCTGCCTTCCTTCTGTTCATTTTTTTAAAGTACTTGTGCAGTAGTCAGTTCTCTGAAGCACTGTTTGCTTTGCTTTGAATTGACTGAGAATCTGGGTTAAAGTGACTGACTGATGTGAGAACAAAGGAGCGATTGTCATCAGGTCCAAAGGATTTGATATGCTGTTGGTTATAAAATGTACTCGGACAGCCCAAGTTCTGTGCCAGATTAATATTTGATGTCATTGGACTTGACTGGCTGTAACCAAAAGAGCTGGGGCCATTGTTGGGAAAATGGCCATCTCCCTTTCAGGGGAAAGTTAGGGCTCATAGAAGCTGACAGCCTGACAGCCTGATCTTCCATTTACCCATAAGCACCAGTCGGTGTGAGCAATGACAATGCAAGTTTCCCCATATTTAATCACTGATAGGTCAAATTCTCTTTGCAACCCCTAGGTATTGTGCGTACTTTCTATTATCAGCAACAACTTTCCTTCTTCCAACAGTTTAGAGGGTACCAGTGCATGGCTCCTCTTGGCAGTAGCTACTCCCTCTCTCTCCCTCCTCCCTCCCCAGCCATCCCCACCTCTCCTGGTGCCTGTGGCGGCAGCAATAGCCCACTTTCTGTAGGCGAGACAACGGCACCTGTACCGATCTGCCTCAGACTCCTCCGGTCATTCAGTAGCGGCAGGCACTATTTAATCATGATCACAATCAGTGACAGTGACCCATACAGCAGGTAAAGGGAAGCTGGAAAGGTGCATGTCCAGTTGGTGAAACGGCCCAAAACCAGGCTCTATGGAGAGGACCCCACGCCAGGATCCACTCCCAGCATCAGCCTTTCAATACCAGGAGGATTGTGGCTTGATGCCTTGTGGTACTGTGCTGGGCACCACATAGTGCTAGGGGAGTGCAGGGAGAGTCACACGGGAGGACAGAATTTTTCCCAAGTAACATTCATGCATTTGCTACCATTATTTGTTAAGAGTCATTAAACAACACCTAGGATCCAGATGTTTAACTCTGGCCCTAACCATGTATGTGTGAGATGCCCCCTACATAGTCCATGCAGCTATATAGTAGTCCAATATGCTCAGAAATCCTAAACGCTCTCACATAAGAAGAAAACAATTTTGGGCTGCATCATCAACACTGTCCTAAATGGCCCTGTTTTGTTTGCCTGCTGATCCTTTGTCTTAACTTATCCAAAATATCTCTAGGCTAATGAGGACCACGTGCCAGTGACACTTCATTTAAAAAGGAAAAAAAAGGAAGTCGTGTTGTGGCACATAGATATTAAAAAAATAAATCAAATAAAACTTGGCATTGTAAATGGAAATCAATGGACTGCAAAATTGTATTTGTTCTAGCTGGCTAGAGTACTTGCCGAGTTCCAAGCTGTTTGTCCCTTTCCGAGGAGAGACAGGGTCTGCTCCGTTTGTACCGTAATTGCAAGGCTGTTGTGAAATAAGACTTGGACCTTTCCACCTTCAAAACAGTTTATGCATATAAGAAAAAATTAATCTCACAACATCCCACGAGACACAAATCCTAGCCCTCGTTTACAGGGATGAGTGAAGGGAGAGTGGATATTTTGTCCGAAGCCACGAAGCAAGTCTCTGTTAGAGGTGAAATGTTTGGCTCCTGGTCTTATACTGAGAAATTCCGACTATGCCCCTCTTAAAATTCTTTCAGTATCTACAAGCTGCAGGCAGCATAGTATCTGAATAATAATAACAATTAACGATAAAACACTGTAGTGGATAGCAGGTATACAGTTGCCCTGTAATTCCATGTGCCACCTGGCTAGCTGTAACTTTCAGCTCAGGATGCCTAAAGACATCACAGGGGACAGCGTTGCTTCTCATCTGCACTACACTCAGCTCTGCTGCTTTTCTGCAAATTTGATTCTTGATCTTTTTATAACTGTTAAGAAAATGATACATGACCTAAAACTCTGCCCAACTGAAATATTTACATATTACCATGTGGAACACATAAAAATATTCCTGTTATGAGCAGCCCATTATCACCAACATATCTACAATATCTGCTTTTTGTCTTCTTCCCTATTCTGTAATGTTGATAATGATGATTATTCATATTACATGTAGAAGCAAATAGCATTTCTTACATGTTCTCATTGACTCGGTGCATATAATTACCATATAAAAGCTAAATTGTTCTAAGGATTTTTATCCCACTGAATTGCATTGGTCAAAAGCCCTCCAAAACTCTTTTCCCAGGATTTTCACATGTACAGTCCTGAGAATTGAAGTTTTCATTTCATTTTCCAAAGACTGTGGGGTTTTAAACTCATCACCTTGAGGATGGGAAGCCAATCAAATGTACCTTGCAAAGTTGAAGAAGGTTGTTTTCAGGCTGGAGAAGGTACAACTGGACAGGAAGACTGGGAACCAGAATAAGATCTGCTAACAGGCTAAGGTTAAAGCTTAAAAGAGGAGACAGGTAAAATGAGCACATCTTATTCTTTGAAGTGCGAACACGTGATGCTTGAGGTTAGAACAATGCAGTAAAAGATGATTAGGACAAAATACAAAGAACCTGGAATTTGTGAGTTTTAGCTCTGTGGCCTTCCAGCATTCTGCCTGCAGGAGAAGCCTGTTCCAGCCACCAGGACTGTCCTACCAAAGAGTTGTGTCTTCTAAAACCGTTCTCCAAAAATTTCAACCATATGGAGTATACTATGCAAAGCAGTTATCAAAAAATAGATACCAGCTCTGTCCTTGATATTAAATAAGATCATTTGGATTACTGCAATCAAATATTAAAAAAAAAGCATTCATTACGAATGTGAATTTACATCCCCTCAATTGTAGAAATGATCAGAAGACTATCTCATTTAAAATTAGCATTCGTTAAGCAAGGCTTAAAAATTGAATTGATTGGAGAATAATAGCCTATCCAACTCTTTGCTGCCTTCAACTCTTGCATGTATTTATTACCAAAGTCTTTAAAATAAGAAGAACTTTTTCTTAAGAAATATATAGACCATTATTATTTTCAGCCCATATCAGTTACACAGCCCTGATCAGTTTGGGGCGAGTTATTTTGGGTTGGTTCCATTGGGATGAGAATGCTGATGGAGTCGGTAATTCCTTACATCAGTGCTCTTGATGAACACCGAATGCACCAAGCTCTTTGTCCTTGAACTTTTAAAACAAAGGCCAAACAAGAAGTGAGGAGTTTTGTTTGCAATTTCAAGTGTCTTTTGCTTGAAAGCACTGTGCCCAAAATCCCTCCCTCGGCTTTTCTTTGGGGTCACACGGCTGAGGGCTCCTCCAGCTACACCTGAGCCTTCTTGGCTCTCTGTCCTGTTTCTGTCTCCCTTCTACCCCCCAAGGAAATCGCTGCCTTCAAGTTGATCTCTACCTTAATGGGTAGATTAGCCCCTAGCCAAACCACCCTGCTGCTCGATTCAGATTCCTGAAGAGCCTTATGGGGAGCCTGCCCAGCTCCAATTGTTTCAGTTATCTGTAAGCAAAAGAATGGTTGATTATTCTGTTCTCACCTGAATGGTTGGCATCCATCAGGAACATGAGGCCCAAGCCCGCAGGATATACTGAATCCTTTCTGAAACACCCTAAACTCAATCATCATTGTTGTAAATGCTGTCCCACCACTACTGCCGCTTCCTGAGACTGTAGCCGGAGAGCTGAGGCTCCAGTATCATCCAGCCCAGCACCAGGGTCTCCCCAAACTTTGTCCACCCCGCTGTCATTTCCAGACACTGCTTTTCAGAACAAGAGGTATTAGGCCATGGGGAACTATTTGGGGCTTGACTTTGCTGCCTCTGCTATTATCTTGACTTTGAACTAGTATTATCTGTGATGGCTTTTTGTCTGTCTGCATCTTCCTGACGTGTAGCTAGACACTGCAGTGGAAATGCTGTTAAATAGGAACCTGCCTAAGACTCCTGGGTTCCATCATGCCCTGATGCCATCTGCCATGAACTTGGGCACTCCTCAACACTGCCACCCTTGCACCATGCTGTCCAGGCTGGAGACAAAGCTTTCAACTGCCCGATGGACAAAAAAGGAATTTCTTTTCTTCTTCAGAGGCTACATAGAGGGAAATATGCGTTATTATGGTAAAGGAAAAGGCTATCTGCAACGAATGGACAAGCTCTGGCTGTCAGCATAAAATGTTCATAGAGTGTATGCTGAAGGAAAGGCAGATTATTTCTTGGGGATCACAGTCCTTCTTTTTGTCCTTTTTGGTTCAGTGGTTTCTTACTCTGTTTCTTGTCTGTTGGCAAACTAATTTCCCTTATATTTTAGAGGAAATGTGCTGAATGGCAGATTACAGGCCAGTCACTCCACTGATGCCAACTGACATCTGTACGTTAGGCTAAACTACATGATCTTTGGCCCTAACAGAAGCAAAAGTCAACCATATGTACACAATACATACACACACAGAGCAGCAAAAAAAAAAAACCCAAACCCAGGCCACACCACTCCAAAGATTATAAGTAACTAAGCAGAACAAAGGTCTATCCCTAAATCCTAAAGATCAGTGTAAGGGTTTTTTTATGGCTGATAACATACTGTGCCCCACTGTTAAGCTGAGGACTTTTTATAGCCGAACAAAACCTAACAATCAGCTTTTATGTAGCACGTCTCATAAAAAAATGGGAAAGTGCTCTACCAAGAAGGTCAATATTGTTATCTCCGTTTCTCAGAAAGCAAAGCTGAGCAGCAGAGCGTGGAGGTAAGGTGCCTAAGGTGCCTTACTTAGAGGGGTGTAGGAGTGCAGAAGAAGAAGACTTCCCCAGTCCAGAAGTCAGAAACAAGTATAAAAAGGCCAACCTTGCTTTACTCGGGTGGTTACACACACAGCCCTGTTTATAGTAGGAATGTTTCCTAACCACTGCAAACACTAACTCAGCTCCACCGACTGCGCTGAGAGTGCCTGCAGCAGCCAGGACCATGTCTACGCTAGGGGACAAGCAGATGAACAAGTTCCTGCACCGTCAGCTGGAGTATGAAATTACAGCACTTCAGCTGCTTTGCAGGAGCGGCCGCATGCGTGCCCGGACGCCGCTGCGAAGGCAAGGCCGCTCACCCTTCAATGAAGTGATGTAAACCACGCCGGCGCTGGGGGAAGGAGCTGAGGAAAGGACAGGTTAGGAAGAAAGCCAGGAGGGGGGATTTACTGAATCTATCGCTGTTCAGCTATCCCAGCCGGCGCATCCTTACCACACTTCTGAAACTCCCGTGTCCAGCTGGGAGCTGGACTGCAGCTGCACTGCAGCCACCAGCGCCTAAGGCAGAGCCAGCACAGTGTTTGCAGCTGTACAGGGTCAGTCCCTCTGCAGAGCAGCCCGAAGGAAAGAGCCGGTCTCCTGACCCCATGGGACTGCTCATCAGCCCAAGGGCCTGCTCCTAACTGCTCCGGGAAGCAAGTAAACGGCATGGCAACATTTATTGTTTGATTTAACATGAAACTTATGGAGCAATTAAATCCAGTGCAATAAACACTGGGGACTACGAAAGGGGAGATAACCACACACACACACACACGCACACACTCGGTGAGTGGCAGGTTCCTTTTCTTGGTCCTAGTCTGATCCTTTGCCTGTGAGGAGTGGATCATCCATCCGGGAAAAGCTTTGGCTGCATGTGCCACTGGCCTGGCCTGGTGACCCTGGTTTCCTATGCGCTGCTGGGGAGTGGAGAGTGAACCTCTTGCCACAGAGTTCAGAGTTCTCCACCGGGGAGAGAGGACAGGATTGCTCTCCCTTTCCTTCTACATGTGCAGGAAAAAAAAACCTCTCAGGATAACTCATTAACCCAAATTACCTTCTGTTCTTATCTCACTCTGCTGCCAAGTCACACTAACAGCCTTTCAGGAAGACTGTGAGAACCCTGCAAAGGTCCTCCACGTGACTTTTCAGACTTGGTGGAGACCTGCCAGTGCCCATTCCTTTGCTTGACCAAGCAGCCTCAGCAAGGGAAGCTGTAGTGCAAGGCTCACCTCTTCAGTAAGGCTGCTCCATTTGCCTCCGGAATGAATCATGAACTGCGGTTTCCACATTTAAATCCCAGCAACATCCTCTGCAGCCAGCTACCCTGTTGGTCGGTCTGCCTTTCAGCTCGACGTGGGATAAATCTAGGAGCAGTTAGTCTCCCAATAACGATGTATATAGCAGACTGTGCATCTATATGTTGTCATGGAGATACCATGGGATACATCTGAGGGTTTTGCTGGTTGGGTTTCTTCTGCATCACACATTTGTACAGAAATTAGGTTTTGACAAAAATATAGTATCCAAAGTTTTCCAGAGCATAAGTGGAACATAGATCTGTGTCAGAGCAGATCAGGTCACCTTATTCATGATAACTTGCATGGGCCTTAATTTTTTATTTTCCACTTAAATTGCTCCTGATTTCATATCTGCATAACATCACCAACTTCAGAGGATTAAACTAGTCGAAAATAATTGAGGGGGAAAAGAAGCAGGCCATATGTTTTAAAAGCAACAATTAAAAAATGCAAGGTGACAGAATATAACAGACTTCTGCAAATACAGTGGGACTGAAATAACTGGTCAGGGAATTGCCCTTAACGGTTAACCTGACACATCTGAAACCTCTGTCATTTTCACCTTTACCTGGTGTTTTTAAGATAAGCAATTTTACTGCTTGTGTCCATCTTATTTTTTTATTAATTTTCTCACAAATTTAATAAAAAGTATTTTCAGTTAAACAGGGATTTTTTTTTAATCTTTTAAAAGCAGAAAGAATTAATGCATTTCTAAACTGCACCTTGTCCATAAAAGACAAATCACGTGGCCAATGGAAATCATATTCCAAACAGCACAGTAAATGCCTGCAATCAAACAGGCCAGGGACCTATCAGCTAATTATGTAATGAGAAGCAAACTTGAGAAGCCACCACCAGCTCACAACCTGCAGACCATCTTCGATCTGAGTATTTTTAAAAAAATACCATCTTAGTCTTTCTACATAACATCCTTATGGTATAGCCTTTTCTATCTATCCACACAGTTAGACCTCTCACCTATCCAAGCTCTCAACTAATTGTGCTAGATAAATTTTTTAATTGTACTTGGAAGTGACAGTCAGCTGTTAGCCTCCTTCTGAAGATATTCAGATTTGAGATGACTCTAGAGAACCTGCTGCATTTTCATACCACTGCTAGTGCAGATCCACTGACGGAGACAAGCTCCCTTGTGTCTGTTGACATGAATAATCCCCAGCATTTTTAATATAGGCTGCCTTTGCCAGTTGGCTGACACTTGTGCTATGCCATGAATAAAAGCTATTTGATGACAGTTGAGAAATGGACGTGAGACACTTGCTGCTATATTTCCTCTGCTGTATGGGAGCTAGTCCCTATTGTTTGTCACGTGCGGGAATGTAAAGATGTTAAAGGCAACTTGAATGCAGCCAGTTATGACGTGGTAGTGCAAGGCAATACAGAGCAGTGAGACCCAAAACCTCTTCTAATAGCTTGCTTCTTATCTATGTTCCTTGAATGGCTTTGCTGCCTATAGGAAGTTTAAGTTGCTGTAAGTTTAAATAACATGCATTTTTATGCATTTACCTAGCTAGACCGTCCAAAGTGTGCCTTCACATCAACATAGAAAAGATTCCTCTTATTACCCAGCTAGAGAAAGTTTAGAGTTTCCTGTGTATCGTACAAGCAACAGGATTAATAATGAATGGTTGCTTCCCAGCGACTGCTGCTCTTCAAAAGATCCTTGTGTGTTTGTATCTGTGGGATGTGCACTGTAGGAGAACCACAAATTCCTGGTGTGAAAAACATGCACTCTAGGAAAACCACATGGGACAACAGCTCAGGTGACTCTGCACGAGTGCGTGTGGGGTGTTAGTGCTAGCAAGGAAGAAAAAGGTAGGGATTTAAGGTAGAGTTGACAGAAGAAGAGGGAAAATGTTTGGCTAATAGAAAATGGGAGATGGACTGAGGTGTCAGAGGAGCGTGAAGAAAAAAGCAAGACTGAACCATCCAAGAACAAGATAAAATGAGTAGAAAGGAGGGATGACTGGGAGAATACAGGCAAGAGGAGGAGTGGGAGGAACGAGATTAAAGGCAAAGTAACATTACGGAGGGCCTTGAAGGGGAAGATAGGGAGATTTAATCAGAGGCTGAGACATGAAATCAGTGGGATTTGAGAGAGATGGGCTGGTGTGTCACAGCTGTGGGATTTTTAGCAGGAGACTTCTGAGCAAACTGGTGGGAAGAAAGTAAGAGGAGGGGAAGGAGGACAGACTGCTGCAGCATAGACATCTACTGCACGGGTAAGAGTCTTTTGAAGATAGACAGTAAGGGAAAGGTAGATTTAAAGAAGGTTTAATACATCCTAATACTTTAGGAGACAAAGCTTACAGATAACCCATTAAAGCCCTTTTATTACCAAAAAAACCCCAACAAACATGATGAAGTTTAAAGGACTAGCAGGAAGAGACAGCACATGGTATACTCAGCAGGCAAAAGTCCTTAAAAATATATCCAGGGGCCTGCAAAAAAATCAACAAGGGCTGTTACCCTCAAATGGAACATTCACTTGATTCCAGCTCAAGCTGATCCTCACCCTGGGTTTTGCACTTACTGATAAGTAATAATAAGCAGATTTACAGGTTAGTCAAAGTTTTCTCTCCCACTAAGTCCTTACCGGAGTTTTCTGTGAAAACCTGACCCAGCTGAGAGAGGCGCTGCCCTCTCCCCTGTTGTCAGATCAGAGCTGGAGCTGACAAAATGCACCTGCCATAACGACTCACCAGTAACGACCCTGCACCTTCAATATAAAGTTTCAAGCACCTGATATTAGCGTGATGCAGGCAAGCTCTGCCATCTCTGCCTGCGGGCCTGGAGTTTTGCAGAGCGCTGAGCTGTTATGGGGCACCTCGGACCATCGCCGCGGTGGTGCCGCTGCCTGGGGCTTCGCACAAGGAGAGATGAGATGGTGATGCTTCGTAGCCGTCTCTGGGAAGGTAAGGCCTGTGCTCTCCAGCAAATGGCTGAGACAAGAATCTGCACGAAAGCAGCTGAAGCAGCGTGAGGAAAATCAGAAGACAGAGAGAATTATTTTCCCCCAAGAAAAGAGAAAAAATGGTGTGTGTACATAGATGGTGTCCTGGTGGTTACAAGGTGAGACACAGTAACACAATGATGGCATAATTTCCAGATGATATGTCGAGCAGAAGATGCTTTGGAAAGCTCTGTTAGCCAGATCAGCTTTTGGGATGTGTGACTAACAGCAATGGGCCATAATAATTATTTTTTAAATGTCACTTCAAGCACAGTTTTCTCCTGATTATCACTAGAGCACATTTCTGGCACAAAGTGCCTCTGTACAGTATATCTTGGTAGTATCTGAAGCTAGCACTCAGCTCTAGGCAAAGATGTTAAAAACAGTATATCATTTTGCTCTTGCAAGAGAGAATCTCACAATTAGGCCATCTGCTACCTTCCACACCAGCAACAGCTCGTCCTCGTATTTGCGGATAGAACTGGGGCTGGCAATTAAACAGCAGCCCTTCCTCCCCACCCTCCTCCTAGCCTCAACAGCTATACCCCTGCCTGCTGCACCACAGCTCCTCTCGTGCAGCACCCACCAGAGACTTCCTTCTTCACCTGAAAACGGACAAGCTGCCGCGCTCCCCTGCCATGCACCTCCCTGCAGCCGGTCTCTGCCCCTCTCCTTTTGCCCCGGCTTTGACTCCCTTGAGCCATCACCACTGCCCTAGGTGGGGAGGGCTGATGCTGGTGTTGCAGAGGATGAAGCTGCAGCTCCTTGATGGCGTGATGCTCTTTCCCACATCATGTCAAGCAGTCACAGTCAGAAGAGAGCTGCCTCTGCACCTGGTGTGCCTGCTTTCATGTAGCTTGAGCCTCCTTGGGACAAATCTTCTGTTTCAAAGTAGACGGAGGAGAAGACTGATAGGCCACACTGATTTCAGCCTTCCTGCAGACAGGAAGAGAGGGTCTCATAATACTATGTCTCTACAAGTAACTGCACCCCGGCATAGAGATACCCACCCTACCTCGCAATGCAGCGGTCAGCTGTGGTGGTGTGGAGCTCAGCACAGCTGGGCACCTTCGCACTTCCATCAAACCCAGCTTCTCCCAGATCCTGAGCAGCCCAAATCCACATCCCTGCAGTACACCACAGCCCCCTGGGCAGAGAGTCCACTAGCTCATTCTCCCGTGTGGTCTCTGCACAGCACTGGCACTGTGGCATGCCGACCACAGCTGCTCTGTAGTTGCATGTAGTTAGTCTTCGCCTTCCATTCCCAGCCTGTGCCCTCGCCCTTGCTGCGCTCATCAGGTGTCCTCCTGTCCTCCACCTCTGCAGAAGACAGCTCTCTTCGGTAGGCTGCTGGCGGGTAATATGCCTGACTCATAATGGCTTACTTTCTTTTAAGAAAGATGGATATCTCTGAAGTTGGTAGGTTTTATGTCTCTCAAATTCATAATCCTATGATCGCTGCGATGTTCAGCATCTGAGTTACTACAGCACAGCGGCTGGATGCAGCGGCATGCTCGGAAGGCTGAGTGCCAACCTGGGAGCAGATAAACACGCTGCACACGCTTTATAAGCCACAGAGACCTGGAGCAACTCTGTGCTCTCAGATACAATGCTTTGCCTTCTTTCGGCACATCAAACGCACTAGTGTGTTTTCAGCAGGAACTGAAGACCCAGACGCAAGAAGGCAGACCTTGGGCTTAGCTTCACAATTACTTTTCCTCTGACAGTTTTGCAGAAAGCTAAATATTCATGCACTCTAATTAGCATGTGTTTCTTTAAGGGGGCTTGTTCTCTTAGTGCTAATCCAGGCTGAATTGCCAAGCACAACGGCATTTTGCTTACGGTGCTGGATGAATTCACCTGTGGGGCAGCCACTTAGTGCAAGGGTCCCTGCATCAGCCAGATGATGAAACGGGGCTTGCTTGGCTCATTTTGGTGAGCAGTGTTTTCCCTTGCTGGGCTCTCCAGCTTGGGCAGGCATTTGAAACGGGAGGTGGTCTGGGTCGATGGAGATGATGTTTGTCATGGGGAAGAGGATGCGTTCGTGCTGCCAGGCAACCAGCTCTGCAGCACCCGTGCCAATGGCTGCAAACACCTCTGCAGAGGCAGGTCTAGAAAAGGAGTGGCCAACCCGGGGCTGCTCGCTGCTGGAGGGCCCCCATCACCCCACGGAGCCCGGTGGGTGGCACAGCTGCTCCCCCAGGGGCCCCTGCAGAGGCGAAGCGGGGAGATGGGGCTGTGCCCCCTCCCCTGCCTGCCTGGGGGACCCTGTCCGGGGGCTAGAGCAGTGACGGAGCCAGGCAGGGCTCTTGGGGAGCCCAGTGCCCACTGCACTGATGGAGACTTTCTGCCGTGCTTCCAGCTACGTTTTCGGTCAGTGCTGCTCAGTGGCTGCTGAGGAATATGCCCTGGCAGCGCAGACCCAGGTGAGAGGCTGCCATCTGCATGGCGGTGCTGCGGGGTCTGCAGGGGTGTCTGCACAGCCCCCCGCCCTCCCTCAGCACACATCCTCAGGTGCATGGCAGCATTTCACCCCTTTGGCAGCAAGTTCGCCAGCCCTGCCCGCTCACCCCTCTCCATCCTGCGGCACGGCCTCACTGTGGGGCTGCCACGACCCAGGCGCTGCTTCGCTTGCCCAATTTTCACCCTATATTTGCGCCACGAAGAAACAAACCCCTTCTCATCATCCTCTCTGCTGCATCTTCAGCCACCCCTGGCAGGGGTAAAAGGAGGGGAGAGAAGAGGGATCCCAGACTGGTGTTGGTACTGGCATGGGGAAGAGGTGCAATTGCTATTTCAGCTGATGGGCTCCGGAGGGAAGTCCTGTACTCTACTCTTAGTCTGGGTCATGGATTTCTTTCCCCAAGCCCTGCTGCAATCTGCCACACACAGCTTGTCAACTGAGGATACAGCAGATTTTACTCATGACAGATATGCATACGCATATATATATGCATGAAAAACTCATTCAGTAGGATTAGGCAAAATTACCATAGGGTGTGCAAAACAGCAGTGCCATCCGCTGCAAGCATGCCCTTTGCTTACTCATTTTGATAAACGACTTTGATTTCTTCCAGTCTCTCACTCCAGGAATATTCTTGCAAAGACAGTGTGGAGGACTTTGTATTAAGCATTTCAAGAAGTTTTCATGCAGTGATAGTTAGGCCTCTACAATCTTATATCTCCTGGGGAAATTTTTATTCAGATTTTCATTTACTTTTTATTTGACAGTTTAGGGGCAGATACCTGGAATGCCAAGGAACACATCTTGTTCCGTCCTGCTTTGTCCTTTGTGGGCAGGGTTTGGCCATAAGTCCAGTGGGAGAGACATAACTTATTCAGAGACATGCAGATGACATGTACTCTCGCCACTTCGCACAGCTCAAACCCTAGAAATACCAATGTGAGGTGAGAGCAGGTGAAGAGAAAGGCAAGACTAGATGATTTATTGCAGCTCCCCCCTATGGTAGTTACAGAGAAATCTCCATGGATGAAATGTTGTTTGTAGAAGCAGTTTGAAGCTGGGGGATAGGAGTCATGTTCCTTCTGGATCCCAGGAGCAATTTACTTGCGGCGCAGGGGGCTAGATGCTGGGTGCAGCGAGCAGAGGTGCAACAGTGGTAGCAGAGTGCAGTTCAGAAACAGCATTTGTTCCTGAAGCTCCCTCCCATTTTCCCTGAATTTCATCACTTCTGTTTGTAGCGAGGCAGGTGGCACGGCTTCCCAATGCAGATGGCCGTAGGAGTCGGAGCGCTGCCTCCTCCAGTGCCTGTGGGTGCAGGCGACCAAGCCTCTACCAGCCCGAGCAGCCTGGACCGGGAAGCAGACTCTGTTACAGTCGTATGCAACGCTGCCTGATGATTCACTCCAACTAGCTTTTCATTCCCTTGGGAACACAGAAGGGAGGCAGGGAGCAGATCAGCTCCCTGCAGACCCAGTTTCCCCATACCTAAGCTTATACCCTTTTAGCAAGGCTATGCCCCTACTTAAGGGGAGTACGGAAAACCTGTCGGAATAAACACCATTAAGGATTATTGTTAGGAGGTATGAAGCAAGGATTTAGACTACCGCGTCGAACACTCATCAGTCCTAATAAGAGGTGAGGGGTGAGCTTGAGGGCTGTCATGCAAACTGGGCAAGCCATGGAGATGCAGAGTGCTACCAGTAGGCCACTGGGCTGGCCTGGAAATAGCTTTTTTAGCAGAGTAAAAATACCTGACTTTGACAGCCAGCATGCTGGTTTGTGTATGCGTAATTTGCTGCGATCATGCTATAAATCAAGATGAGACTGCTAAAATTATGTATGACCTCATTTGATAGATTATCTAATAAGGAATTTGCTAATGCAGTTTATCACTTAAAAAGCCATACGACTGCTAAGGATGAGTACTTTGCTGCAGCACATTTAAACCTAATTGTCAGAGGAGAAAAGCAAGCGGATTTCAGAGGTGAGTTAGAAGAGCATCCTTATGAGGATGATGTCTTCACTAAATCAGTGGTGCAATGCAGCAAGCAGGGTGGAAAGGAGTCTCCTCTGGATAAAGGTACAGAAAGCTGCTAGAGAAGGCTGCGCTGTGTGAGAATACTGCATGGACTCACTGACCAGGAGAGCCTTCATAAGTGTAAATAGTTGTATCCTAACGGGCATGCTTGATTTTATTGTTTGATCTAGTGTTGTCTTTTTATTGTTATGACATTTCAGTTCTGTTTCACTGTCTTGCAAGCAGATCTAAAATCCCCGATACATGGAAAGAAACTACCAGCCTAGACCTCTAGCTCTAACTTGCTATTCTGGTTATCATGCTTGTCAGAATGAAAAGAGTAATTGTTTTGCTGTTATATGTTACCATCAAATATTTTTGTTCTTCCAGTCCTGTGACTCATTTAAAAAGACTGAACATCACTTCCACGTACACAAACAGAACTATAAAGCAGCTCAAGCCAATGAAACACAGCTTGTTTTGCAGGTTTGTTAACCACGTATTCTGTTTCAATCCCAAATTTATGATTAATATAAATGCCATTTTCTTTACTGATGATTTTATAAAGCTCATTCTGGGGTCTGAATGCCTGTATACATTCCCTGGATGTATGATACTGTTCAAAGCCTCCGAGGTAAACATTAAACCTTCTCACAACTCTGTGTGTGTGTGTGGGGAGGGGGAGGTGTTAGAGAAGCGATAATTTTGAACTCCATTTTAGGTTTGGGCAAAATGAGGTGGAAACATAAAATTGCTTACAAAAGGCCACACAGAAAATCGTTATTGGAGCCAAGGCTAAAGCTCTGACTTCCCCAATTCCCACCTTGTCTCCTGACTGCCCAGAGTAAAACTGGCAAACGTCCCCTTTCTACCCCCCCCACCTTGAGCACATCCTGCCTCATTTGCAACCCTGCCCAAAAGGTGGAGTTTGTTCTTCTTCAGGGGAAACAATGCTTTATGGCAGAAACAGGGAAATTGGACATTGCTTTGCAGAAAGCAGGACGTGATCGTTGGCATAAGGCGGCAGTACGTAATTTTACTGAGCACTACTAAGTCAATATACTAGGTGAAACCTCCACACTGACTTAAGCGCGTAACTAACGATTTGGGATTGTACAGGCACTAGTGGTGTCACAAGAAAAGCAAAGACACCTGTAAAGCATTGTAAATCCCAGGGACTGGGATCCAGGAGCTGAAGAAGGATGTTTTGGTAGAGTCGTAAATTAGAGTCACGCAGGGGGACTCCCCATGACATTTGCATAGGAGGCCCACCTAAATATTATGATACCTGTATTGATAACGTAGTCCCAGTTGAGTAGCTGGGACTGTTCCTGACAGAACTGGCGTTTGCATTTCTGCATGAACACACAAAACACAGCTGTGTGTATACATCTGACTGGAATGATTTATCTACAAAAGAGAAAAACACAAAGTAACGGCAATATCATCTGCCTCATTAAATGGCCCAGCTCTAAATCGGAGAAGCCACTTGAGGGGTAAGAGCATAGTTCACCACCGTGCCACATCACCATTTGTGGTTTTCCCCACTGACATTAATTGATACAAACTGAGTTAGTGGACTTTACATTGAAGACACATCTCTACAACAAGCTGGACTCAGGGCACCTGCTCACTCACCCTAGACTGTCAAATAACCCCCTGATGACAATTTTCAGTCACAGTTGACATGGCTTAGACAAAAGTTTCATCATAAAGCTTTCATTAGTCATTCCTTGAGCCATCCTGTTTCATGAGCTCTTACCCCTACCAAGATAAAATCTAGCTATCAGTAACACTTCTTAGAGACCTACCAGTGGTTGTGTGATGCAACGTGTAGCAGCCAGGCAGAATTTACTCCTCTGCATTTTATCTCCTGACTGTCATCAGCAAGGCAAAGTAAAAACAGCTGCTCTGAGCCCACATTATTGCAGTGAGATTCCAAGGGAGACGATGCTGAACCTCATTCAAAACCAAGGGAGAACCAAGAGAAGAAATAAAAGTCCTAAGCCTGTACCTTTGAAGTTGAATGCTTTTTTTTCTCAATACACATCTATTCAAAACACATGCTTCTCATTCCTACTGGGCAGTAAACCTTGCCATGTAGCTGCATGTACTGTGCTTGGCCATATGGTTAGTAATGCACCGTGAAGCTATACATATCATAAAAATAGTACTGGTAGAATTGTTCTTCAAACATCACCTATGGGCCAAAAATACCCTCTAGAAGAAACAGACTGTGAAAGTACATATTGAGGTTGCTATCTGGTACAACAGGCGAATTCTCCTGCTGTGCAAATCAAAAGGTGGATTGCTTTGAAAACATAGGGTAAACATTCCTAGAAGGACAGAACTGAAATGCATGACAGGAACTACAGTGAGCATCCGCTGATCAGCAGTTAAAGATTGCCCAGAGAAGTCCAGGGGACGTGGGAAGAGAGCAAAGCTGCAGCTGGGGTCATACCTGAGGACCCTGCTACACTCCTTCAAAGGATGGAAATCCCGCCCCACCACGCATTCTCCTAGATCGTATGGGAGATCTTCAGCTGAGTCACCATAGAAGAGCGATGTAGAAATTTCCAAGGCTGTAAGCAGCAAAGTTTTACAGACATTCTATTATGTTCAACTTACATAATCTGAGTACTTAGCTGCTCAGATAATATAGTGATAGAGCTTTATAGAATTAAAAAAGAAAAAGCTTCTCACAGATAATAATATAATGAGAATGGAATTATAGTGCTCCAAAAATCTGTAAAATAAGTCCCATTTTCTTTCTGGCTTTATTGGACATTTCCAAGAGGGACTTACTGCAACAAAGATGACGCCTCAACCCCTATAGCTATGACATCATTTACACTGAACTTTGACTTCTCAAAGCATTATTTTGCTTTTGGAAACAGAAGCTTCTGGTGACTTAGAGACACAAAAAGGTCAGGGTTCAAACAGTAGTCTTAAGAGGACTGTTTTGTTCCTGTTGAACTGCAAAATTTGTACTAACTTCAGTGTGGATTCTTACTCTCGTCTGTATGCAACACTAACATTTTGCAGAAGACAGGCAACTCTTATCTCCATGTACTGTAAAGATAAACACAAAAGTCTTGCACAAGTGGCTGCAGCAAGGGACTGCAACTAATGTGGAAAAGTAATGATGCAAGCATGTTATACCTAGAAATATTTCTTCTCTGATCACAAATTTTGGGGTTTATCTATGTTACATAAAATACTGAGGAGTTAGATCCTCCACTGGCTTAGTCATAGCTCTATCAAAGCACATAGAATTATGCTGATTTGTATAAGATGATCACATATTTGAAAAACATATTTTGGCGTAGATGGCTGATAGACTCTCAGCAGGGCTCTCTAGAGCAAGGGAGTAGAAGGAAATAAGCCCTTTTAGAAAATAATACTCACATACTTGAGTAAGAAGTATGTCTTACCCAGTGAGAAATGTACCCTTTTTTCATATGTACAAGCCACATTATCTCTAATAAAATAACAACAACAACTTGTGATCCAGAAACAGGATGGACATATATATGAACAATACAAGGGGGTGCTTACTCCAGAAGTGTTTCCCCTGCACTGCTTCTGGTACCTTTGTCTGCTTGCTTTTCTGAAGTAGCACCTCTCTGGTGGTTCAGCTTCTGTGCAGGTTATCCAAGGACTCTTTTTCAAGTGTCAGTATACTTGCAGGGATGCGGTTTATCTGAAAGGCAGACTATGCAAACAAACATACAATAAACTTTTGCAGTTCCACATTTTTTCCACTCCAAAGATTGTTCTTCCATTGCCTGACCCTTTGGTGCAAAATGCATCAACAGCCTAGAAGCTGGTATGTAAACTTCACATGCCAAATGGAGAGAATGCTAAGGACATCCATAGCTGAACAGTTTCCATGATGGGAGAAGACTATATTCATGCGAGGGTGGAAAACTTGGTTTACCAACAGTTGGGCCATTTGCTGTGGAATAATTCGGTCACTACTGGCATTAGACCAATTACTACTTTACATGGTGCAACTGTCCTTTGGGAGCATAGGCTTCCAGCTTCCACGACCAAACACAGGACTGAAAAGGGCAAGGAATGATAACAAAAGAATTCAAGCTATCTACTACCAGAAAGCAGACCTGACTTCCAACCAAACACCTGCCATTAAAAACTGGCTCACAACAAAATCCGCATTTCCTTTGTGGAGTCTCATATCTAAGGCTAGCCAGGAATGAGAGGTAAAATGCCAAACCATTTTACTTATTGACAATGAAAGTCTGCCAGTTCTTTGCGGCAATAGTAAAAAAAAAAAAGGTAGCTACCCATGATGCTGCTTTTCCATCATTTTAAAGCTGTTGTTCAGGATATTGTATTACTTTTTGTCTTTATTTATTTCCAAGTGTTATTGCTTGGCAGGCAAAACTCTTGGACTGTGTTATGTACCAATCCTTCCAGCATCTAGGTTTTCACAGTGATATTAATACTGAAGAATACTAGAACAGATCTAAGATAAATATGCCATTGTCCTCTTTGCTGGGTCCTACACATCAACTACTGCGCTAGCATAAAGAAATGTCAGGTATTCCACAACTGGATGGAGAACAGACAAGGGAGAGCTCACAGTGAAATGCTGGGAGCTCGCTCGCTGTATACAAACAGAACGGAAGATAAATCAAAGCTGCCTTTTGATCCTGACAGTCCGGGCCACGTTCTGTTTGACTCTGCACCAGCAGCCTCCGGCCCCTTCGCTCCTGCACTCACACAGGCATAAGGCATCGCCTAGCCTCCCTGTGCTGCAAAGCAGCTGGGTCGATGCAGCACTAATTAGGCTGCGATGAACATGTGCAAGCCAAATGGGAGCAGAGCCGTTGCTCCATCCCGAGGAGCAGCACAGCAAACATCTCATGGAGGAGCAGCCAGCTCTGCTGCTCAGTGCTTCCTGTGACCCGGGTGCCTCGACTTCAACACTCATCGTGTTCCCCCTCTGCTGCTCCCAGAGGACTTAAAGGTGTTCCCTCAGATGCTAGAATTTAGCCCTTCCACAGACATCAGTCCTGTTCACCCATGCGAGAACAGAGTATTTAAAGCTGAAACAGCCAAAGAATATATTCAAGAATCTATGATAAAAGCTACAATTTTATGCACCATGGAGCATCCATCAAGGAAATGCACAGAGCTAGTGCCACAAAATAATTACATGTGCAGAGTCCATTGTAAACACAGCTTTTATGTGCATCAGCACAGCTGGGGACAGTGTTTAAAAATATAATTATGTAATGCATTTTATGTAGTCCGTGAGCCATTCAAGTGATACCATCGGTTCAGCAAAATTGCATGCAGCAGTTCAGTATCTATTGGCCTGAGCAAAGAAACATTTTTCAAGAGCATTTTTTTCTTTCCTGCCACGAAATAGATTTGTCTCCGATGCCTACGGGGGATTTGTGTCTCTGTCATTGGCCACGTTCTCTCCTACTTTCACCAATGAAGGAGAAAGAAACGGGGAGTTATTTTTGGCCTTGCAGCAGACTCCAGCATCTAAATCAGTTAGCTCTGAAACCACTTGGGGTGGTGCTGGTTCTGTTTTAATGGCTTTAGAGAGAAGGAATTTGTGATGTCTGACTGTTAGCAAAAGGAAACAAAGCGGCTGTTGTCGGGTAGAAGGGCAAAGCAAGGTTAAGACGCTGTGTAACGAAGCAGGGTCCAGCCTTTAGTACTAGATGTGCAGCAAATGAGTCGTGGCTAGGGCAGCACAGAGGAGGCTACTACTAAGCCACACACAGGCTTCAGTGTAGCAGAAGATCTCTATTAAAATGCACACTGAAAATAGGCTTATAGCTATACTTATTGCTGACACCCTCCTGCCCCCTCCCCCCCATTTATTTTATCCGTGTATGCTTATAGTATATGAGCTGCAGCAAATGTAGAGGAAACTTTGCTTTCCTTCTTGTTTAATCTGCACTTGCAGCTGAGTTGAGGTGATGCAACAGTAAAATTTCTGAGACAGTGCTTAACAGTGCTGCTAAATGATAGCAGCAGCATGTACAGATATTTGAGACAAAAATAGATGTTTATAGATACTACTTAATGGTCATTTTAAGGCCCCAAAGCTTTCACTACTTTGCAGACAGTAGTTTATGTGTCTTGGCCAAATCCTACATGGAAAATTACATTTGACCTATCAAAATCTTTCTAGGAGACCCAGCAGATTGCTTTTTCATTTAAAAAGACCATTAAAGAAATCTGTACCTAGTTTCATAATACAAGATCCACAGGTGGGAGTAGCGAGATAGCTTCTTCAGCTAGCCAGGAGCTGCTTGGCACAGAAATAGGACTTGATGCTAATTTCTAAATATAGGATCTGATATCTGAAAAGAGATTTCCCTTTCTCTGTTAGATGCTGGGTCATGTGTAGCATATTGAAAAGGAAAGTGGGGATCAAAATCCGGGTGTCTGCATTCCTGCTTGCATGCTAGCATTGAGAAATAGAGATGAGACATAGCTCCTTGCTTTTTCTCTTCCTCTCTATGAATATTGTATTTCTTTTTGCTTAGTGGAACAGCACTGATCGAAGATGGAAGATATCACAGCCAGAAGAGTCCATCACCAGCTGCGGCATGGTGGAGCCTAGTGAAGTAGGAACTCTGCTTTTGGATCTCATCTGGATGATCAGCAATGCTCAACAGAATAGTGGTTTGTCTGAAAGACGGGCACAGGCTTCATCCAGCTACATTTTCAAAAGGAAGCAAATATAGCACGGTTTGAAAAATCTCAGAATTGCCATATATTTGATTCCAGAGCTACTAAGCTATTTAGATGCTTCCTTCCCCATGGAAATCTCTGTAACATACATTTTGTAGATGAAGCTCTTTGTGCTTTCTGTGGTAGAGCCTGCATAGATTATCTAGATATAGTCTTAGATAGTGCATGCCACCTCAGATTTACAGGGCAAGTTAAGGCAGCTATCACTGCAATCCCTCCACTGCACAGCCTACTGTCATACATGTATGCTGGTGACCATATTTCATGTCACATTACACAATGAAGATGGGGTTTTGCATTAACACTTTATGTAAATATATATATACACACACGTATATATAGTGCATAGATGCTGAGCAGAATCTTTATATGTTATTAGGAAAGATTAGTTTTGGGAAGGTCTGAGCAGTTAAATGGTTTCTGTAATTAAACTTGAGGAAAAGCAAACTGTTGCATTTTTTAAATCATTCAACATGTGATAAAGTCGTACTCAGTGGAATTTTTTGAGAGAAATTTTATCAACTCAAACAATTACTGCTTTGCAGCACAAGGTGTATGGTGTAGTCAGTCAAAATGAAACTATTACCTCCTACCATGCAGAAGGTATAAATAAACAGTAAATGGAAGGTATAAATAAACAGTACTTTTACATAAACTTGCTAAGCAGAATTGGTCAGTGGCCCACTAAGAAATACTTCAGTGTGTGGTATCAGCATCAAATATGGGAGTTTTGTGGTGTTTTTTCTTCTGTAAGGTGCAACATTTCATATTCCCATGGGAATTTGTAGTTGTCAACTTGAATGTGCTCGATACTTTTGAACAAGACATATTTAACACAATGCCTGCACACAGCGAGCTGGATTTTCAAAGCCACCCTGTTGAGCAAATACCCTCATGAGGTTATATGTCTGTGGCTTGTTTATGCAGTAGATAATACCTTTGTAAGTCTGGTTCAGGATGTGTGATACCAACAAGTGAAGCCCAAATTCTTCTTTATATGTCTTATCTAATCCAACTGGAATGGTATCAGTATAAAATGAGTTGAAAAATTTACAATTTTGGACCCTAAAATGCTATATTTACTACCTTTCAAAGGAAACATGTTAAGTAGAGTACTGTCAGCAGATGAGACATGGGGAAGAAGCAGGAATGGACAGGCAATGCGACTTCCTCAGGATCACATAACAGAGTCATAGAGGAATTCACAGCAGAGCCCCTGACTTGTGTTCCACACATTGCTAACCATTTCTCAGGTCCAAACTGCTTGCAGTATGCCTTTCTGTAGAAATACCACAACACTGCACTACTACATGAGCAGCAGAGAACATGTTCATTGAACATTTGTTAAATAGATCTGGTTTAAGGTTCTTATCATAAAAGTTACTTGAAAGGGTATGCTCTATCCAAGTGCATTCAGCACAACTTTATGGCTTAAATGCTAATAGAAAAATTGATTAAGAAAAACCCTTTCAAATGGAATCTATTTTATATGACCAGAGGGAACCTTCAAAACACAAAATTAAATATTTTATGTCAGTACCTTCTGGGTGAAGCCTGGCTGTGAATTCAGAGGTAGAAACGTAGAGGCAGCACATTGTGTCCTAGAAAGAGGGACAATGCCACTTTTACCTTTACCAGAGAACGGAGGATCCCAGCACTGACATTAGCATGGAAAAAAATGTGTTAAAAGCATAGGGAATCCTTCAGACTCTGTATGCAGATATTTCTGAGTAGCCACAAAGAGGTTTGTGCTAAGTATATTTATTAGTTAGCAGAATTACCTAGGTGTAACTAAAACTCTGATTCCTTGAAGCCAATCAATCATTCTTAAAATATGGTACATATGTGAAACTGTTACCTCTTCCAAAACAGACAACTGCCTTGGCACAGCAGAGTAAGTAATACTGCAGGGTAAACAGTGGGATTTGGTCACAGGTTCGAAGGACTGTCATAAGGAGAACCATCAACCCCATGCCCTTAAATTCCTTCAATGCTCTGCCTTTAATCCCTCATACTAATGTTATTTATACAGTGTTTATTAAAAGTGGTTTCTAATTTCAGGTGCCTCACTTAAGTCACCCAACTGCTAGAGGTCTGCACAGCAAACTCCAACTGAAATAATGGAAGCAATGGGCAATACGTACCTAATCCCATCTCCTTCCCTGTGATCGCAGTAATACATTCCCACTCTTCCAAACACCACTGCTCAGTACACATGGCTACTTAAGCTGTATTTCCTTAAGAAGGTGGGAGTTGGGGAGGTATTGGCTATTTGGGGAACTTGCATGCAAAATATGTTTTTTAAGTAAGCAGATACCAGCAGATGGATTTCATGAAGGAAAAACATTGAGCAAAATGCCATAGCCAGTCCAAATAGTTACAGCGAATAAGAAATGTGAAACCGAAACTCAACTTGTAACCACATCTTGGCAGCACGCAGTTGCAGGTAATAATTGTCTTCACAGTCCAAGTTCTCATGTACTTCCATGCCCATGAAACGGAAAGTTGAGAACATGACCGTCTTGACTGGCAGACAGAGCAGGTGGATGGCAGCTTTGAACTACTTGGAAACTACAAAAGATACTCAGCCTTTGGAACGGTAGGTGCCGGTCAGCCTCTTCCATGATGACTCTCCAAAGCACCTCATCATCAGGATATTTCCTATTATTCACTATGCACAACAACAGGAGAAGTGGTGGTCAAGGATGACAACAACACAACTGTTTTAAGGACAAGGAGAAGGTGATAGACAACTTCTACCTGCAGCATCATATAAGAGCACTGCAAATGTTTCTTTCCCCCATGGAAAAGGTAGGTAGATGTGGGGAAAGGTCCACAGAAGTTCCTACCCTCCATCATATCCTGAATTTTCTAGAATTCATGGCTGTTGGCTTAGACCTTGACCCAGTTTTGAGTATCCACTCATCTAGCACATGTAGGTGAGAAATTGGTCTGTTATAGATTCAGAGAGTTTAAGGCAAGAAAGGACCATGACAATCACCCTTTCTAATCTCTGATGTATCACCACCCTTTTAATTTCAACTCAGTAACCCCATATAGAACCAAATAACCATCTATTTAAGTAAATATCTGGCTAAAATGTGTCTTCTGAAAAGTTATTCAGTCTTGTCTAAAAGAAGAGGATATGAACAATCATTCATTACGAGGTTTTTCTTAGCAATATACCACCCTTTCAAAGTATAAGCCAAATTTCTAGTTTGAGCTTGCTTAGCCTCAGCTTCCAGAGCCACACATTTTCTTGAGCCATTCAATCATGTTTTGGTGACCAGTACAGTCTTACCATTAGGGTACTTTATACTAAGCAAATCAACTCTTAACCTTCTTCCTGATAAAGCTAAATAGGCTCTCCACTAAGGCTCTCCAGTAAAGATCCCAGGCCTCAAATCTGTTTGTGGCTTTCTGCACAATCTTTAATCAATATCTGGGCAACTAACGTATCCATCACTGCATGTCAAAAAAAAAAAAAAAGATATTGAGACAGAAAAGGGACATAGGAGGAGAGAATGTGTGCCCTTAACAGCAAGTCTACAACATTACAAAAGACAGTGTTCAGGTCTAGACTTCATCTGTTTTACTCTGTTTCCTTAAGTTCAAACCTTACCTTTAGATCTCCTAGACATATAGGAACAAAAAATTAGGGAAATCATTGTATTTCCACGGCTGAAGAAAAATTTTACACCCCCTGCATTATACACAGAACAGCTTAGCCACTGGGCAGGACGGTGTTCAGACAAAGGCTGCAACTAAAGAGGTGTGAAGAGCATAGCCAGGACAGCATGGACCTGCTGGGAGGCACCCCTGCAGGGCTGGCCGGAGGGGCGCTTGCAGCAGCGCTCTGCATCCTGCTGCCAAGTGCAAACCGGGACTGCTTCCACTCAGCCCTTCTGTAGGTCATCTGTTTTGACCTGGAACAGAGCACTGATATTTGGGCTCCAGGCCGTGGCTATTCAAGGACTGAGTTCACATTTGCTAAGCTGTTAATTACTGTGTAGGACTTAGTTTAATACCAATGACATAGCAGGAAGTATCCCAAAGTCTCTACTTTGCCATTCTCTACCAGTACCAAGGGGACTGTATACCACTTCTTACTTCACATTATTATGTCTTTAAAAATGATCGGATCACAGTTTCAAGAAGGAGCCATCCTAGGAATGGCATATATTTAAGAGAAAGGCAATTTCCAATTACTACAGTCTGTAAAAGCCAGAGATCAGATTCAATTACACTGCACTTTGCAATTTACAATCTGTTGGTGCTCGTTCCAGCGAGGCTTGTTAAATGCTCTCTTGCTGCAGACCTTCAAAATGTGCTTACCTACTGAAAAAGAAGAGGTTCTCAGTTCAGAGCCTCACCATAACTTAAGCCATCAAAACCCAGGCCAGACCCCAGCTTCCACTCAGAAACTTCACTTAGGCAAAGATGGCACATGGCTGGATTTCGACCCAATAAAGGAACCTCATGGGCTACTGAGCGATGTTAGTGTGAGCCCAAATTTAAAACATGAATTCACCAGAATACACAAATATGCTGTTCAGATTCTGACAGGCACACTAACCTATTACTTACATGCTTCTAAATCCAGAATTTGAATGTCCTCCCCTTCAATGTCCTCCTCCTGGTCTAGTGGAAGGTATCCCTGCCCATGGCAGGGGGGTTGGAACTACATGATCTTTAAGGTCCCTTCCAACCCAAACCATTCTATGATTCTATGACTTTTCCTTTTTTGAAAATCAGGCCCTCCTGGCTTCACAGCTTGGTTGCTATTGCTGTGGCACATCAAATCTCCACAGGTAACAACAGGCATGTGGTGAAGGTGCTTGCCCTAATGTTTCCTAATGCACATTCAGGCAGATGTTTAATGGGAATACTCACAACCAAGGCAGGTTGCAAAATCCAGAGGACCACAAAGGCAGTGAGATTCCCAGGCAGGTGGCCTTTACAGGCCTCTTCTCATAAGTACAGTGCAAATTATCCCTTAGGTATGCTACTATAAAAATCAAGCGGCAGCGCTAAAGCCAACAGAATTGTATCAGTTCACACCAGATCAAAATTTGGCACTCTCTAGGAAACCATATAACAGTGGTATACGATGAATTGATTGAAGACACCAACATGGGTTTCCAAAGAATCCATGGCTCGGGCAAAACGCAAAGTGACTTGTGACCTATTACAACAAAGCAGATTCAAAATATACCATTAAGGGTGACAGCAAAAATATTTGCAAAAACGGAAAATGGTTACATTTCTAAACTCGTCCCAGAACTGAGTTCAACCCACTCACAGATTTACTTCTCCCTTTTCTGCACATCTACTTGTAGGTACCTTGTCAAACACCAGAAAACATGAAACTAAAGCAGAGGAGGAGAACACCAACAGAAATAACAGCACACATCGCTCTTGGTATTTAAAGATGAGACTAATTTTCCAACAAGAAAATTGCCAGAAACAATGAACTGATCCTCTAACAAGGCAGATCAAAATGATCTAAAATTTGTTTAGGAGACAGATACCAACAAGAGTAATTTCCATTAAATCTTGCCTATTAACAATGGCATAGTGTGAAATTAGCACACTCCTGAATGGGCCACTGACCTTACATTGTGGTTATTTAACCTACAGTGTAATGGTGCAGTGCACCATGAAAAAAAAAAAAACACAGTTCAAAGTGGGCAGCTGCCATTGCAGATTTAGCTTTCGTCCTGGGATGCATTTGTTTTGTGTGTTCAGTTTACATTTCTTTTAAATATTGTGACCTCTTTGCTCCCCTTTCTGCATTTCCTTTTTTAAGCTTGCCTTACCAGGTGTTAGTAAGTTTTCATTTTTGTTTTGTTTTTGGGTGTGGTGGAAGCCAAAGATACTTATCTGCTGCTGTTCCCACTAATAATGAACTGCACTACCAGTGACGTGGGCTAAAGGGCTTTTGTATAATCAGGGTAAATCAGAGTAATTTCAGAGAAAAGCATGGAGTCAAGCTCAGATTGCATAAATTGCTCCAAAGTCACAGGAGGAACCAGGTCATATAGCAGACGGCAATCTAAAACCTAGATTTGAACAGGTGTCAGTTGACCCTCCTGCCATGAAGAACGATCAGAAAAAGCACCGGGGGAGGATGAGTGGGAACGAATCCTGAAGGAGCTGCAAGCGCGAGCACCCCGGTTCTTTAAGAAGTCCGATGACTGCAAAAGCACACAGCAGCCTGCAGGGCAGCTCGCTCGTACCTTTCCAGCCCTCGGGGGAGTACAGCCGGAACAGCACTTGGGCAGCATCCAAGAAGAGGTTTTGTCCCTAAAAAGCGGAGCCAAGGAGGTTCCAAGGAAGAGGTGAAGTTGACTTTGGCAGCCTTGAGGAAAATCCCAAGGCAGTTTTTGAGGTGAAATGAGGGGAAAGCTAGGAGACAGGCAAACTTGGAAATGCAGCAGCTGCAATATCCATCAAAATGGAAGTCACATACAGATTAAATATGAAGAAAGATGTAACTTCTGAGCTACGAGTATCATTGGGAAAAGGAGCCAGGCAATTCAGTACAAAGGGAGCTTCAAAGCTGTGTGTTTTTAGCTAAACAAACTAAATGTTAACAGGAGACACTGACATGAAGTTGGCTTTTACAAGGAAGAACTTTCCCTTCCTCCTCCCAGCAAGGCAGCAAGCCAAGCTGAAAGCCGATGATCAAAGGTCAGTCACCGCTCCTGAATCTCACTAGTTATCAGGATCTCTGCTGGAAACAAATGCTTTCACGCTACAGTCGAGCACGTTTATAAGGGCTGCTGAAAGCTACATTTCAATTAATGCAGAGGTAATACACTTCAGGTTCTGGGCAACATCAGTATGTGAGATATTTCGAGTGGCAGTGAGTCAATACTCTATTACTAGCAGCTTGGCAGGCAAAGCACCCACTGGGAATAGGGACGCAGCTATGCTCTCCCCTCCCGGGAGGGGGCCAGGGTGGGGAAGCATCCACTTCTGCTGCTTGCCCCGTGCTAGGTTTTTTGGGTAAGCTGAGAGCTTTGGGTTCCAGGATTATCAGCTCAGCACCAGTATTAGAGCCCTACATTTACTGTAATAATATGTTTCAAAACCTGCGTCAGAAAAAAAACAAGCTTCTGCAGATGAAAAGGCTGCTAACGTGAATTTTGAAAGCCAGCTTTTGTCTGCGCTACTCAAGTGTCCCTCTTGTCGGTCCTAGAGGCCTGCCTACCTACATTCCCCAGAAAGTTAGCATCTCGTCACTTCTGTTGGAAAGTACTATTTATATCACTTACAAGGGATCATGCAACTGGGGTCAGAGATAATTATTTATACTTAGGGAAGGAAACATGCAGCATTTCACGTTTCCTGCACAAAAGACCCTTTGGTTTCTCTCAGTTTGGGTCTTGGCTACAAACTGCATTCCACTTTTTGACCTTGAGCTGTTGGGAAGTAGCTTCTGGACTAGACAATTAGGAAGAAACTGAAACAATATTTGAGTATTAGTGTGGGGTTGTGTACTTTTGAGCAGAGTGTCCCTGGCATATTGATGGCCGATAGCCCCCCATGCTTACCTGGAATTTTCTGACGCTCTCAGAATTGATCCTGCTATGAACAAGGACTTTCTTCATTGCCTAGAAAAGTTACTCAAGGAAAAATTTAGAAAAAATACTGAAAGATCTGTCTGAAAGACATCATACTGGTTAACAGAAAGGCAGGGAATTTGGTTTTTTTGCCCATGAGACTGTGCCTGGCAACTCCATCCTGCTGTGTCACATGCATACACCACGGTGCTTGGTAGAAAAACAAGAACTTAACAAGGGAAATGGCAAAATCATGTGTCTAATACGGGTGGGCTAAAATGAAGCTGAAGAGGAAATAAAAGATGATATATCCACAAACACTGATTAAGTTGTGGGCGTTAATGAAAAACAAAACTTTTCTTCATTGAACTAAACAGTAGTAGGGACTGAACATTACCCAAACTTAATATGCATCAAACTGAGAAATAAAGCTGTATTTTTTTTAATGAATGAAATTCGCTTGGGAGATGGTTGGCACAAAGTCTAAGCAGAAATTAAGACCCACTTCAATCCATAGAATAGGACTTAAAGCCATAGACTTCTCTTTTCACCAGGGCTCATTTCATCCTTCAACAGGCAGAGAAAGGAATGGAAGAGAGGAAACCAATGCAACAGCTTCAGAAAAAAAATAACCTAACTCACAAGTTGGAAAATAGCAGCTCAGCATGCTTCGTGGGTTTTCTTCCCCCTTTTAAATTATTGTAGCATTTATTCCTCCACAGTGTATTCAAGTTCCTTGTATGTTCATCACTTCAGAGAGGAATTTGAGTGGAGTGGGAGTGCATAGCCAAGTATAGGATTTTGATTACCTACGGCTTTCTCCAAAAATGTAGATTTATCTCTGGATCAGCTGATTTTGGAGATGTGCCAACTAAGTAGGTAACACACAAGAAAAGCAGTAGTCCCATTCTTTTCTTCTTAGCAATTACCTCTTCAATTAAAGTTGGGAGCAATTTTTTTCAAGTCTTTGTCATAGTGTTGAAACATGTTCAAACACAAAGCTGCTTGTTGTGCAGCAAATGATCCTTATGTCATGCAGTGTCTAAAACCCTAGTGACAGAGACCTCTGCATAGCACACTTCCACACTTGTATAGAGCTTCCTGACTTCGCTGTGGCTCTGGAAAGATGTGAAGCTCACTGCACACAGAGTCCACATCAGCAAAACCCATCAATAAAACTTTGCATGTTACCAATAAAAACCAACAGATTTCTATGTACCTTCCTTGCCAAAGCAGTGCCACTGTGGAAAAACTGAAGTGAAGAGGGCAAAGTTTGCTTTCCTGCTCTATATCAGAGCAAGGAAAAACTGCCTTTCACTTGCTGCTTTTCTCCTAGGTCTGCCTATTCCAGCTGACCTTTGCGCAGGGCACAGATCACAATGCAGAAAGCAGCATTGTAGTTCAGCTTCCTTCAATCACCTGGTTTCCATGTGAAGTTTAACCTCATTATCAACAACTCTCAGTGTCACACTCGAAAAAGGGCCCTTGAAATCCACAGGCTATAACTTCATCAGTGCTGCAACTCCCACAGAGCACTTAGTACTGAAACAAGGATGACTGCGTTTCTTTGGAAGTTCGTCACATTCTATTCTGCAGATTGAAAAATTAAGCCATCATACATACCAAATTCACCCACTTCAGTTATTTTGCATGTAAGTCTTGATTTCACTAGTCGTTCTGTATGCTATATTCATTCTGTGCACAAAGATGAAAACCCCAGCCAGAGTCAGGTCCTACTGAAAGCTCTGACTCATTCTCGTATTTCTCTTTGCTCTAGGGCCTATATTTCTTCCTACTCTTTATATTCTTTCTCTGTAAGAAAGACTAAGAAAAAAAAAAATCTTTTCCCCCCATTTACTGATGCTAGTGAGAGTAATGGCTTTTGTTCAGTCTTAATATAGCATCATCACCATTCTCCTCCAGGTTTTCCATGAAAAAGCCTACTTCATCTCATCAGTAGTCACCAAAGTCAGTTGAAACATTTCTATGGATTCCAATGGGCACTGAAATAAGCCCTTACAAAACCCAACTTGTACAGTTTTACTAAAATCTACTTTATGCTAGATGATTTTTTTCAGGAAAGATTTTAATACTCAGATCTATTACATAAGTTACAGAACAACCCATAGGCCCACAGCTGCCAAAGTAAAAACGAATGGAAACATTGATTGAAATCATGCCTGCAGCTCACACAAGAGCTCTGTATCTTCTAGTCTTCTACAACCAGGATGGGAAAGTACTTGTTGGGTTCAACAAATTAGTGACCAGCCCCAAAAATCTTTAAGCATCTTCAGTTAACCTGGTGGGCAATCAGTCAGAAGGCAAAGACAACAGTCCTCTTGCCAGTCTACTCTCTGTAGTGTTCACTGTCATAGAGTCTAATCCTGCCTAACCTCTGACAGATACACCAACAGTCTTCTCCCAAGTTATGCAATGGCTCACCTTTGTTGTTCTTCACTCGTTAATCTGTTCTAAGGACAATTGCAGCATTTCAGCTACAACATGCAAGAAGTACTAGGCTTGCATGATGAAGTTTGTATCAGGTGAAAGCTCATGGAAAAGGGGGTTTAATTATTTCTTTTTTTTAATACCTATTGAATTTCATCCTGTAATCTCAGGCAACACTTCTCACTCATGGTGCGCCTGTGAGATGAGAACACTAACATGCAGTGTCTGGCACAGCCCTTCTTGTGAGTGTTCTTCTGGTGCTGCTCTTCCTTCTCCCGGTTTTGAAAATCTAGTTGCGATTTGTAGTGCGCAGAACACCTCAGCAGAGGATCAGCATTTCAAGGTGGCCCACGTTTTTTTAAATGCTATTTCCTCACCACATCATAGAAGTACTTTTGTTCCCACTTAGCTTATCATAACTTTGGATATGTTACATGGTGGGATTGCTCACGTGGCAGTGAGTGCAGAGTAAGGTGACTACATCTACTGGACTTAGTAAAACATAGCCTACTACTACACCAAATAGAGACAAGTTTTCCTGAAGCAGGGGATTATTCAGTTCAGCCATAGGCTCATTCATATCAGATTCTCTCATCACAGGGTCATGACCCAGCTGAGGTGACTTAATGTTGATCTACAGCTTCCAGAACCAAAGTCAAAGCAAGAGAAAAAAAATCCAATCAGTCTTCAATTTCAAACTTCAATTTTCCTTCCTTCATCCCTTTTCCTCCTTCCTGGCAAGAAAACCAGCATCAGCTTCTTTGGGTGCAGCATTATGCAACCCCCACCCATAGCAGACCCCAGGAACCATCACTTCCAAAGTATCAGGCTCTGCACCTCCCAACTTCACACTATTCTCCAGTGTCTCTTTCCAGAACTTCTACCTACAAGCCCAGCCTAAGGCTTTCAGGCCCTTTTATATGGGCCTTGCCTCATTAACAGAGCCCTCACTCAGATCTTCAGTCCTAATCCCTATGGATGTCCTGTATCTCTTAGCAAGCCCATTTCCCTTCTCATCTAAGTTTATGTCTGCTCCCTTCATCTACAGAATTAACGTTGAGCCCCTGTTCCTCTGAAGGGTCCAGCTCACCATGAGACAGGATGCTGAACGTAGATCTGCACATGGGGTGGTTTGGCCCATCAGCATCAAAGTGCTCATTCCACCCGAGCTTCTGGGGCATTGGCTGCAGGTCAGCAAAGCAGATATACATGTTTAACTTTAAACATGAGAACAGCCCCTAGGAATCAAAGTAGTGACATTGCCTACTCACCTACCTAAATGCTTAACTGCATCAGAGCTGATGTGACCTAGCTTTGGCTCTGGATTTAAATGCCGGAGGCTGGGTTTTTCACTTGCTGCTTTAAAGGAACATAGCAAGCCTCCTTTTTCAGATATTAAACTCCAGCAGGTTTAGCTAATGTCAGGGGAAATCATGAGTCCTTTGGAAATCTCTGAAATTTAGGCACATAATGTGTAAAGGAAGACTGTACAAACAATACAGCCAAATAAGTAAATTTTGGCAATAAAACAGTCATTTACTGAGGAAAGAGCGTACAGAGAAGAGGAATTAACTGGGAAGTACTCTTTTGTAAAATTATTTGCCCAATTTCCATGTAAGCTATCAGCAAATCTTGGAAATTACCTTGGAGATTTCCAGTCACTGAAGCACTGTTGCCAGCTCTCTATTTCCATGCCACAGAGATAACAAAGACCCACTGAACAATCCTCCCCTGCTTCCATGCTGCTTTTAGGCAACTTTTCCGCTATTTTCTACGTGGTGATATTTTTAAACAATAAAAAAATTCCACCTGGCATAGCACACTGTCCCTCTCCCTCTCTCCATTTCTGAAGCACTGTAGGATCTGTGATTCACCATTGCTGTGTGCACAGAGCGAAGGGGCTGCAGACTGGCTCTAGAAAAAAAACTAGACATACAAGTCCACTACTTCGAGACATAAAGCCAACTCCACCAGCTCTGCACTGACACTGCAGCACACAGTTCTTGGTGCAGAGAGAGTCATGAAGGCTTGAAGAGAGACCCTAGAAAGCTGCATTTCTACCAGTCCTCCTGAGATTCACTGGAGCAGGATCATAAAGTTAGGTCACTATTTATTTCCACATTAACTCCACTGAATAGGAGTGGGCCAGGTATAAGCACTAAAACAAGAACAAGCCTGGCCTTTAATTCAAGCCCTGAGACTTAACACAAGCATGAAAATGTAATAGTAAATATCTTTTTTAAAAAGGTTCCATTTCCTTTGAATATGTGGACGCATTTATCTCCAGGGTTGCAGCTGCCAGCCAAAATCTATCTATCTCCAGAGATGAATAGTTAGTGAGCTTATGAGATCATATCCTCTGAGATGAATTCCCTGGTATTCAGTTTGTCCAGATTCGATTCATGAATTCTGCACAAAATGTTTCAGGGAACACAGTGCATCTCAGCTAAAGATGACTTGTTAATAAACAAGATTATTTTATGAACACAGAAATTAGAGAAGGTCAATAAACAAACCCTATTTTAATAACATCTTTTGCATTTTTCCCCAAGAGAACCAGAGCAGCAAGTGAATTTGTGTTTGTATGAAAACTCCAGCTCCACATACTCTGCTGCTGTTAATCAGTCCTCTTAATTGCTCTGGGGCAAGCCTGTTTGCATCAGCTGAGGTTGAGGCCTCCCCTGGATTTGATTCACCATTGGGTATAAAAGATAACTATGCTAAAAAGAGCAATAGTAATACTGATACCAAACAGAAATAAGGTGCAGGAGAACATGGCCCTCTCCAAGAAGTGCAGAGTGCATCTTAGGCAGACAGGTTTTGTTTTTAGAAGTAGGTCCTAATTAAATCATCCACCAGTAAATGGGTGAACGGTCATTTTTTTGGCTGAGCAATAAGCAGGAGAGCTTAACAGTCTGTTAAAATATTTTATCCCCTGCATGGCCATTTTCAGCCTATCTATGGCGTGCCTTTTGCGGTATCACCGTATTAAAAGTGTTCTTCCCTGAAGGTATTTCCACACTGCAGCAGATGTCACTGACTTGGCACTATTTGAAGGGTCTATTAAAAGTAATGCAATTAATTACTTGGGTTGTCATCACAGCACTGCTTTTGAGATATTTAAAATGGTTTATTATTGATAGCCTAATCCTGGAAAGTGCTGAGCACCTTCACACTCAACCATGGACACCGAGACAAGGGCCAGTGCAGGCTCGCCAGTCACTGGGCATCCTCAGGTCTCCTCCTGACGCTACTGTCCTGTGTGGAATCCAGCACAGGGTGCAGTGCCACCAATTCTAGGAGACCTGACCCAGCAGCAGGCACTGTGGCCAGCCCTGGGTGTTTGGAGTACTGAATCCTGTATTAGTTGATGATGTGGGAAAGCGATATCCACCACAGCCTGGGGAGGACCCGCACCAGAGCGGAGGAGCATGACAAGGCGGCAGCAGCAGAGGGGAACTGCTAAGGTACTGACCATAAGCCCACTCCCTGCTGCCTCACTGAAGGGACTCATTGTACATAACCTGTGGTGGTAACAAGGGGGGGAAGAGAGGAGTTGTGAGTGAAGGAGTAAAGTTGAGCCTGGGAAAGGGGGAAGGAAAGGTGTTTTGTCTACATGTTTTAGTGTTTGTCTTCTTGCTTTCCAATACCCAAATCAGTAATTAAATACATATATAGTAATTGGGAATATATTAAGTTACTTTTCCTCAAGTCTAACCTGTTTTGCCCATGATGGTAACTGGAAGCGATCTCCCTCTCTTCATCTCAACATGTAAGCTTTCTCATTCCTGTTCTTCCTATTCTCTCTCCCCTTCCTGTTGAGGGGGGGGAGTGAGCAAGCAGCTGGTGGGAGTTTGGCTGCCAGCCATGGCCATCCCACCACACTTAGATACCAAACATCTCACATGGACAAATGTTGAATCATGTGCAGGGAACTGGGAACTACAGCACCTATGGAAATCTCAATGAAAGGCAGTGGCTCCTGGTGCCCACTGAGCACTGAACTCAGCCAGAGCTAGACCACCACCTTTGTGAAACTGTCTGGCTACATCTTATTTCTTCACGAGGAAGTGTCTCTTAGGTTCTGCTAAATTTCTGCCAACACATTTGACTTCCATCTTGGGACAGAAAATGCAATATAGCAAAGCATCCTTGAAAAATTGCTGAGCTCTGCTCTGTGGCAGTAATGACAGCATCTATTGCCAATAAAATGAAAAGGAACAAATTCCGAGAGGTTAAAAAAAATCTATAGGCATACAGAGGATAAGAGAAGTAAGAGCAATCTATTGCCTGGGTCTCTAAAGCACAAATCTTTGGTTAATTTCAGTTGCTGATATTGCTGCTGTTTGTTCCATTTTAGACATACTACCAGCAAATGAAAAGGAAGCATCAGATATAGGGTTAGATTAAAGAAGATAATTTACACACAGCTTCCTATTGATTCAAATAGTCTCAGATATGAGCCAGGTCATGCAAACTAAGATCTCCCTAAACACTGTAAACAGAATAAGAATAAATATGAATTTGAAATATGAAAAAAGGGGGACGTCTCCAGGCATCTTTCTCAGCATCCTCAGTGATATGGAAGACAGAGTCATTGGCACATTAATGACAGTCATGTACAGTATTAAACTGGAACTTTTCTCAAGTGCTACCAAGGGCTAAGAACTATTACAAGGGAAGTAATCTAAGTGTGGTTAAAGTAGAAAGAAAATACAACACAAGCAGATTTAGGACCTCACCTGAAGTCTATTGAATTCAGGGTAGAAAGCCCTTGACTCAGTGATGCTTTAGATCTTTCTTGAGTGAGAATTCAAACTAGCATTTTCTCTGCAGGAAACAAAGCTGCAGATACTCCTCTAAGACCAGAGACAAATCTGAAAAGCAACAGTAACAAAAGTGAACTAGAAGTGAAAGCAGGGAGCTAGCTAGGTATGACTGTGTCATGCAGTTTAGCAGCTATGCAAACTAATATATTTTGGGCTGCAAACACATACATACATGATGTGGTGCTGTGCCAAGGGACCCAGGCTAGCTCTGAAAGAGGTAGCTGTGTTAGCAAACCTCTATGGCCATGTTTGCTTGGCACCCCATTTGATCTCAGAGGAGTAGGATGTTTTACCTCAGTAGCAGGCAGCGTCAGAGCAGCATGTGAGCATGGCCAGCAGAACTGCACGCTGGCAAAACCCAGGCTGACTAATTTTCAGCTACAATGCAGGTCTCAAATCCATGGAAGGTTTCCCAGCTGTTGAAAGAAGGGCTGTGGGGAAAAAAAAAAAATCCAACACCCAGGAATCATCTATACAGACCGTCATGGCTGGCTGCACTCACTTGAAGAGCTGAAGTGTTCCTTGTAGCTGCTAGAAGATCTGCCAGATGCTGTCTGCTGGCCACAGTAGTGTTCCCAATGAGGTGAACTCTCTCCTTTGGAATAGGAAAAGGCTGTACTTGATCCCCAAGTAGAGATTGTGGATGAACAGGCTAAACTTACCTCTGTTTGAACTCTGTGAAATTACATGAGAAGTTCACCATTTGAGTGTTATTCTACTCTGCACCGATTTCTCCCCCCCCCCCCCCCCCCTTTCTGTGAGTTGAAAGAAATGGATTAACTGGAATTCAGTTGACCTTCTGTTGTTTAAGACTGAGTCTTACTGGTTATGCTCATACAAGGTGGCACAGAACTAAGCAGACATCTAACCTAGACAGGCAGGCTTTTATGTTATGTAAAGCATAAGCAGATTTCAAAGTAAAGCTACTACTAACCTCTGCCTAATTTCTTCTAAAAGGATTTTTTAAGAATTTGAAAGCGGGGCAAAATGAAAGCTGTATTTCCGAGTAAGGCCTGTTAAGCAAAGGCCAGTGAGATAATATATGACTCAAGCATACTGCAATGCTTCCCTTCATCCGTCTTTTCATTTAGGTTGAATCTCTTACCATCAGGTGGCCCCTCTTGCTCTATATACTGCGCACTTTGAAATAATGAACCCTTGATCCCCTGTGCATCTATGTAATAGTAATAATCATAACTATTCTGAGATAGCAGAGGGTGTTACTCCAGGGCAGATTAGCTCGTGGTGTAGGTCTTAAGAATTTACTACTTAGTTTGGGAAACATCTGTTGAATATAAAGAAGCAATTGTACTGCTACTTTCTTCTTTCTTAATCATGTGCTAGAAGCTTCTTATTAAGGATATTCAAGTGACCTGTGTGACAAATTACTGCCTCAATGCTTTTCCTTATGAGCACTGCCATAATCGTGCCGTCACAAATCCAGCTAGTAACATTACGGTCTGATCTCTGTAGGGACATTTCAGCACCCTGCCAGGAGCAGACCAGAGAATGAACTAGGACACACAGTTTACTTCTTAGCAGTTTAGTCCCCAAACAATGACACAGCCAGATACAGAGCCCAAATTCCTCCCAATTCATGCCCAATAGGAGGAACCAGGTAACCACTCCTGCTTTTCTCTTCCTATTTAATTACCTACCACTCTGAAGAGGGCTGACTATGGATCTCAGACACTGGAAACCAGAAGACCTATCAGGTAATGTAGCACTTCTCTCCTTTTATAACAACAGGATTATTTCCTCTAGGTTACTGTATTCTAAGCATATGTAATGAAGCTAACACCATCATATTATCTGGTCCTCAACAGTTGGGTGCTCTACTGTTGTCAAGTTCTTTTCCCTGTGTTTGGATCAATCCCGTCTTTTCCTCAAATTTCCATATCAGTGTAGGCTGATAAAAACTCAAAACTTCCGTAATGTGGGAAGGCCAATGATGATGGAGTCCCAAGACTCTACACTAGGATTTTTAACATATCTAACAGCCCTCTGGTTCAGATTCAGCTACAGGTAGGCACATTAAAGCAGCCATCCATTAAAGTCTGAGGAAGGTTAAAATAGACAGGCTGTGCAGCTTCAATGTGAATATTTGTTTCTGTATTTTCTCTTAACTCCTGCAGTCTGACTCCTCCACCCAACTATGTAGGGTGCTGACCTCACATCTGCATAAGATACTGACCAACCTCAGGCAGTACTAACTTCAAAACAGACTTTCCATCCTCTCTGGAAGACATCAAAATGTTCAAATTTGGTTTATAATTAAAAATATAAAAAATAGCAAAATGAAGTACTGAAATTGCCTTTCAAAGTGCTTTGTACAAACTTACATTGTATGCAACATCTAAAATTATAATTGGAATGAGATGCTTTTGGCTTGTCAAATTAAAAAAGGTTCAAAAGCTTTCCTTGAAATTTTAAACAGAATGTGTCTGTGTATGTGAAATGCTTCCATTTTACTTAGTCAGCAATTTCCAACACCAAACCTGTTTGCTTGAAAATTTTCAGCTATTTTGCTTTAGTAATTTTGCCCTTGTCCCCTGAACAGCTGATTATTTTCACCATTTCCTGTTAATAAGCAGCACATAATTAAACATAAGCAAGGTACCACTGCAGCAGGACTTGATAGGAGAGGAGTTACCTCACTGGTACCACGCAGCATATGCAGGGCTCTGAATTAATAAGAATAATGCAGTTTAGCTTTTCCCTCCAGAGTTTCAGTGATTCTGGTCTCCCCTAAAAAGACATGAACAGAGCCAGTGCAAGTATTCACACCAAAAATCTACATTGACAAAACAGCAAGTTCAAATTTAAATGCAAAACTGCCTTTTAATCAGCTATGCCTTTTGTCTTTGTAGCCCTGGTACATTTTACATGCCGAATCATTCGGTCTTCTGATGCCCACAGAAGAAAACAGCCTTTTGACACCCATCTGCCCAAGACGCTGGCCTGAGAACAGAGGTTCATTTCAAGTTGCATTCTTCACATTTCATCGTGAAACTGTGATAATATACCACACAACGCCTATTTAAGGATTTCTTAAAACTGCACGGGTCTGTTTTGTGCCCTTTGCTGTTCCTTCAGGTATAAGTATTGAAATTTGGACTTAAACATATTTTCAATACATGTTTATCTGTCCACATGGTTATATTTTAGGGGAACAATCATTAACTAACTTCCTATGTTACAATCATCTCACTGATTTTTTGCGTGGTCAATTTTGAGTGGTGGTTTTTTTTAATATAGTTTTGTAAAAGCAATCTTTATAGCTATGCATAGTGAAACCAGTTTCTAAAAGGAATTTTGTAGGGATATTTAGCTTTGAAAGCATAGATAGCTGGAGAGGTATGTGTTCTCCACCCGGTACCTAGTGGTCATTTCCTGTATCAGAGCATCCTGGGCATAATTCTCAGAGAAGCAGGCAGACATTCAAGTGTTCCCTGATCCCCTGCGGCACAACAGCATGGCACAAAGGGGTCATCTGAACATAGAGCTGCAATAATGCAACGCTAGAGTTATGACAATGCTACAACGTGACAAGCTGCAGATATTACCAGAGCAAAAGACTTTAATAACTCATTTCCCTGACTCCCCTCCTGCTGCTTATCCTACAAGACAGATGTCTGCCCAAAATGGGACTTCACCTGGTGTGGACTTAATCTGAGTAATAGGGAAAGAAGAGCACCAGAACAAGATATAGGGGATCTTTGGAAGTTGCAGCTCACCTCTATTATTTCTTGCATTTTCCAACCTTGAATAGCTCTGAACAACCATGCAGTGAGCACCCTTTGTCCTTTACAGATGGGACTGGTCTGGCCTCAGAAGAAACCCACTTTGTGAATTGCTCTGCTAGGTGAGTCTTGATTTTAACCTATCCTTTACAAGCACATAGGCAAACAAAGGAAGAAAAAAAGACAAAAAAGAAACCAGACTATCTAGTAATGTCTCAGTTTAAAAAAAAGTGAGTGCAAGAGCTAGGAACTTCTACAGCCAGCCACATTCCCAGTATCCCTATGCACAGTCTGTGTAATTTGTAGTATGTTTTATCTGTCTTTCAGTAAGTCCATCTGTACATATGCTATAGTTACCAGAGAAAAGTTAAAAATACATCCTAGGTGTAGCAATAAATAAGGCAGATCCTCACCAGTAAACTAGGAAATGAGTAAATCCCCCACTCTCGTGAACAATTCTTCACAATGACAACTCCCTCCTTCCCACACACCTACACTCTCACACGCCTGGAGAAGCTGGGGGCGGGGGAAAGCTGAGCTTTGCAATGTTGTCTGGAGGCTCATCAGACCCGTGCTACTTCCAATTAAAGGAGGGAGCAAGTTCAAAGCCTCTGCTGATCTCAGCTGTGAACTGGCACTATGCTCAGAGAGGACTGCACTCGCTGCCGAGACACAAGTCCACTGAGCCAGAGAAGAGGGTGTTACAAGCATGTCCCCCTGCAGGAAATAAAAACAGGATGGGAGGGAAACCCCAAACCTACTGAGGTGGCTTGCAGTACTGGAACACTAACTTGAACTGACAGGAGGCAATGGCAACCAAACCCAAGTGAACTGCAGTGGCTCCCGAGCACTGGCGGAAGATGCTGAGGGTAAGCAAAGACTAAAAAGAGGAGATGTGCAGAGGGGAGGTAATCCTGGCACTGTTGACATCATCATGCTGTATGGATCTGAAAGGTTCCCAGCTGAAGCTGCTTTGCAGCATTGGCTTTTTCCTTCCCTAAATGCATGCACTTTTAAAGTCTCTAGTTTTTAGACCCTAGATATTGTACTGGGAAATTAAAAAACAGCCTTCCAGGAGAAGATGAAGATATTTCAGCAGCTAGCAGGAAAACACGCTTGAGGATGAGCTGTATAGTTTGTCACATCACTTCCCTTCTACCAACTGTTAGAGGATTCTGAACTGAGATTAAAATTGCCCAGTTTCTGCCATCAGTTTGGGCCTGGATTCTTTGCAGCATACATCAAATCTAGACAATCAGTTCACTGACTAGAAATGGATCTACAAGCATAGACCTTGCATTCACTGTGACAAGTACAGTGACAATAGTTGTGGCAGCTCCCCTCTATAAGCTTTATCTGGCCCTTGAATATCATTATAGCAGGGGAGTGGGGAGAAAACATGTACCTGCATGCTTGTGATACAAAACAACTTTACGCAGAGGTAGGTGCCTACTGCCCTCTGCTGTAACATGTTTAAAAAACTTCTGAGAAGGAAGTACCAAGCGAGATAGCCTAATATGCACACTAGGCATTACATTCAGACTATATGAAAACTGTGGTAAGTGGAACAAGACAGCTAGAAACAATATGCTTTGCTTTCTTGCTGCTTCTTTTAATTCTTGAAGTGGATACACACTTCTTGTACACACACAGAGAACAGACCACAGGCTGATCACTTCTTGTTATATTTTTGCTTATGAGGCTATGTATTTTGTATTATTATGTGCCCATAGTTTGCAGTTCCAATGGAGAGACCATCACAGCCTTGACTGTAGCATCTTTTGTTTTTTCTTCTACTTTAGGACTTACCAGATGTTGACCCAGACTGTACCAAATTACTTGCAAATTTCCCTAACAAAATGCCCCAGTGAAGCTGCCGGAGCCTCTTTTGGACTGCACAATCACTGCAGCACCAGAAACATACCAAACTTTCCTAGCAGCATAGCAATTAGGTTGTCCAGAGAAAACATCCTATTAAGTAGTTTATACACATTTAAAAAGAAAAAAGGGCTAATTCATCATCTTAAAATAAGACAGCAATATCACTTAGGTTATAGATAAGGAAGGATGCTGGTCACTATGTAATACTGATGTCTATTTGCAAGTTGATCCCTATATAGAGAATTCCTTTCAGCTCTTTTTCCAGTAGTTCTTCATGTTCCTTTAAAGCTTTGTAACTTATGGAGACTTTTACAGAGCTACAGGTTTGTATAGCAAAACTTGAATAACATTTTTTCCATTCATTTTCTTCTGTGTTCTTTCCCTTTACTACTCAAACACCAACAAGACTAAATTTACTGAAGCTGGCTAAGATATATTGTGTTTCTTCTCTTGCCTCTACTGTTCATGCAAACAAAGTCACTTCCTATAGAAAAGAAGATATATCTAGTGGCAGTAAACAAGATGCAGCTTATTCAGTTTGATTTTTTTTTCCCCCCCTGAAATAAAACAGACGTCACAATGATGGGAACACTGCTGTAACATGGCAATTTTAGCTTACATGCATGTAAGTCACACATATAGAGGCTACACGTAAATATAAACAGAGGCTGAGATTCTCAATGCCATTTGGATATATGAGTACTTCCCATTAGAAGGAAGAGGAATTGGACATTCAAATCACTCTAGCACATTTGAAAGCCTCTTCTGTGAACAGTTTGGGACACCAGCATTTACTCTTGCTTGTAATTTCATTCTTAAAGTCTTTTCAATACCTCTGCAAGCAGCTATATTTCAGGGGGAGTAGAAGTCTATGATCAAGGCTGCAACACATGGACAGTGCATGGGCAAGGTACTGACCCACACCTGCACATAGCTGCACCCTCATACAATGCTAACAAGATTCCTTGCCTTTCTACCACCCTCCCTGAACTTTGGATCAAGTTTCCTGTATGAGCTGCTATACCTTCAAAGCAAGGAGCACACAACTACAGCTCTCAAGTGGCCTGAGGCATTCACTTTTGTTTTGTTTTGGTTTTGTTTGTTTTTTTAAAGGCTGCATTCAACTTTCACACAAAGGACAAACAGTAACTAACGAGGCATTTTGAGTTATGGGAAATCCTGGGAACTGCAGAACAGAGCCTGCAGGCAACTGCACAAATGTTAGTGAGATCAGTAGTGTACAGAATATATTAGAAAGGGCTGGGGACACTTGTCTACAGGACACAAGCATCATAAGCTTTGGAGAATGTCCGATTCCTGTTTGACATTGATTCTTCACTAGTGGTACACAAGACGGAAAAGCCTACCATCCCTCTGTCACAGTATACACATGATCTTAAAATCAATGGCAAAACTTGGGGGATGAAATAGTAGGTCAAAAGCCACATTCTGCTTCCAAGTGCAACCATATAATTTTGCTGAGGTCAAAGAACACTGGAAAAAAGCCAGTTATTTATTTTTTGTAATAAGAGATGGGTGGAATGTGTGACAAAACACTGCTTTGCTAAACCCTAAGGGACCAGGAAGCTTCTCAAGAAAGGATCAGACAGGTACAGCCTCAAGTTACTGACTGAAGAAAGCATGCACAAACCAGATAAAGATGTGAAACAGTTAAGGAAAGATTAGAGCTGGCACTAATGTACTTTGCTGCCATGTCAAAGTATCCCTGTTTATGATCCTGATCTGGATAAGCGCTTGAACACTTCCATAAAGTTCAGTATGCAAATAGTCCTAATGATTGAAAGGGAACTACTTCTTAATTTTATGTACACACTTAGGTGCTCCATCGAATCAGTGTTTAAAAGGATTAAGGACTGCTAATCCATGTAAAAGCTTCCTTCTACCTTATATAGCTGAAGAACATAATTTAATAAATTGATCTGAAAGGCTAATTTCTACTACGGCTCTACACTACTTTTCAATAGTGCAAAACTACTGAAAGATAATGCAAAACCAAACTGAACCCTAACATAAGCAATACCTATTGGCTTTAAAAGCAGTACTCAAATTGCAGGACAGTAGTACCACGTGAAATGACAGAATGTTTCTGGTTTCACTTTCATCTCCAGTTAATTCTCACATTTGCACAAAGCCTCCTCCTTTGTAACATCTATTTTACCCACTAGAAACGAATACATATGCAGCAAAACGTTTCAAATCTTAAATTATATACTATTCCTCTTGGCATACAAATTATTTCAGAGAGGTCAATTACCCAAGTGGAAGGAAAGGCCTGTCCTCTCCCTCCCACAAACTAGTCTGACTGATTAAACAAATTCATCTTAACTAATAGCTACTACTGTCTGCAGACTCTGCAAAAGCAAAGTCTGTATGTGGAAAAGGCTACAATACTTCTTCACCAACAATTATAAAGTCCCAAAATTGTGATGAGTGAAAGGCAGATGAAGCAGATATGCTCTCTACTGGAAGCATCACAGGGAGGAAGGAAGCAGTATCACCTTTTCATCTTCAGCATGAGAAAGCATCTCCCTGGGACAGCTCAGCAACTTGAAGGTAGTCAGGTTTATCTTAAGGCTTTTTCTTCTTCCTTAAGAGAAGAGTCTCACAAGACAGTAGCCAGTTGCCTGCTTGAGTGAGAATTCAATTTTTTAAGGCTGTGTTGGGGCTAGGCCCACATGGGCATGATCTTCCTCTTCCTCATACACGTTACACAGGTTCCAGCAACTAACACAGTCCCTGGGGATGCGAACAGCTTACCTCAGATGCTTCCAAGCCACTTTACTGAGGGGTAAGGAGGCAGAGACTGCTCTACCCATGTCAGCAGAGGGTTACAGAATACCATATGCACAATCTGCAAGTGCAGTTCCTACCTCCACTAGCTCAGCTCTACTAGGTCAGCTCTATTGCACATCACCTGTCCAAAGCCACTTTCCCTTCAAAGGAGACCCTTCCCTCTCAGGAGGCAGCTGGCTGCTCTCTTGTAAGACAGTTCTCTCTCTCCCTTAGTAACAGTCTTGAGATAAACCTAGATGAAACTTCAGGTTGCTGAGGTTTCCATGTCAATATAGGATTTGACTTTGGGGCAGCTATCCCAGAATTCATCTTGTACAGCCATTAGATGCAGAACAGGATGACTACAATGAGAGGAGCTGTTGGCAAGGGCTTCATTGAAGTTGCAACTTAAGGGCAATTTATGACTAAACAGGTTGCACAGGTCACATTATGCACCTTCCTTCTGGATACATTTATTAGTCTTGCAGGACTCAGACACGTCCATATAAGTAAACTAGAGAGGCCCAGAGAATGGGGCCAAGCACTATCATGCAGCTGCTGTACCATTTAATTTTTAGCACAGACCTTGACACACTTTCACCACGTCAAAAAGCCATTTACAGACAACATCTATATGTACCCTTTCCACGCTGCAGAAGAAAGATCTTGCTATGGACAAAAAGTTATACTAGGAGTGAGAGGGCAGAGGATTTGTGTTATCTGGACTTGCTACGTCTTGCTACACACATTCTTTTGTGAATACTTGACGAAAGATCTAAGACAACAGAAACAGACTGAAGTGAGTGCTTGATCTGAAGAGACTTATGTACTAGGGATATCTATTACAGGAACCAACTAGTAAGGTTAGTTTCTTATTTCACAGTTACATAGTAAGTGTTAGTTCTTCTCTTGAGTATACCTTCTCACCAAAATCAATGGGAGGTGAATACATGCAAGAGGACACTGACCTTCTCACTAGTAAGGTTATGCCTAACCTCCTCCTGGTTTGCACCAGTGGAAACCTAGGCAGAAAGGTGATAGGAAGAAAGAGGCAGCTGCAGCCCTGCTGTACGCAACAGCACCTGCAGCAGAGAAGCAGCTCAGAAAGGAAGGTGCTGTTGCCAGGGCAACAAAAGAGTGCAAAGGTTCTGGGCATCGTCTCCTGGACTCCCCCAGAGTTGGATTTTGCTCTGGCAGAGCCAGGAGCAGGACAGGAGGCACTACCACTGTGTCCCCTCCCACAGGGAGGAACTCTTCCTCTGGGAAAGAGGGCTCAGCTGGCACAGGCAGTGCAACACACATCTCAGCTGAAGCCAGCCAGACCCTGTTTCTCTTTAGCAGAAGTTCCAGCTGCTTTCAGAAATCCTGCAAGCCAAAAGAAAGGAATCCAGATCCTATCTTTTAGTTTTGTTCCAAATTAGCGCTGTAGCCTTTAAATTGTTGCTTTTTTGCCATCATCCATGAGAAAAACAGTTGTTTATCATGCTTCAATTAATACATGACCTGACAGGCTTTTTGTTGGGATCCAACAAAAGACAGTTCGCCGATATTAATCATCAGACAAGCTTCAAATGAGACTTATTTTCAATAAAAGGTTAATTCCATGCAGTAGTAGATAAACCTTGAGCCCAAATAGATGGCTTTTGTACAGTGTGAGAAGGAACCTTTGCCCTCCTGGTTTTTTGGATACTACTTCTTAATGATCCATGCAGGATTCTGGCCAGAAAACTGACTTACTAGGCTGGCCTGCCTCAAAATATGACCACCACAGTGCTGAAAGCTTCACACTGAGAATGGTTAACATTGAAAATGAGCATTTTTCAGTGCCCAGGGCACTTTGTGGCAGCATTCATTTCTATTTAGCTACTTTTTCAAGGCTTTCCATATCCCTTCAACCGTACACTTGCTGTGTGGTAGGGATCAAGAAGAGTTCACAACTTATCTTTACTACCATTCCTTTTCATGGAAGTGAGACTGATTCCTCATAACTGCAAGGCTGCTGTGCCTGGGGCTTCTGAAATGAGCTGGACATGTATGTTCCATCTGCTTAAAAAGTAATTACAGGGATCAACATAAGCTCATTGCTTTTTATGGAGCAACATTTGCTTTTATTAGTGAAATAGCATTTCAAGAGAGTCAATAACTACACGAATATACTGGTTGTGGATACAGCTATATTCTGTAACTATGTGAAAGTTTTATGAATTTGAAATCAATGAACATTTAATATGCCTGACAAATTACAAAATTTTTCTCTGAAATATCTGCTATAACAGTAATGGTTTAAGTAGCATGTGATAGAGAAATCTCCTTCTAATGCAAGATATCACTTAAAAAAATCAATACACTGATGCTTTGTCAACAAATAGTTAAATCTCTCTACCTATCATACATGGGATATTGACACAGGGGATATTCAGGAACATGCTTGTACGCCCAAGAGGCAACAACAGATGGTGCATGACTGCAGCTAATGTTCTAGTCTATGGCAGTTTGGAGTTCTTAGAAAAAAAGACAGTCTTGCATTACCCCACATCATAAATAGGGTGCGAACCATTACAATCGAAGCATGAGGTGGTAACATCTTAGAGTTCAACTATTTGGAAGAGGAAGTAAAGGAGGTTTAGAAATATGCTAGGTTCAGGGTATATAGACTGAACTATTTAGGCGTTTAGGCTTGTGGCTCAATCCTCTGTTCTCAATGCAGCATCTCCATACTTCTTAAGAACACCACCCTAGGAGGAAGAAAAGAGTGTTTGATATACAGATGACCTGCCACTGAAAACAGCCATGTTTTTCTGTTTCCAGATGTTCTTATACAAGTGACTATTTCTGAAGGACACTGAATTCTTGGGAAATACTAATTGTTAATAGGAGTCATCTTGGTGGAGAATTAAGTCTTTCTTGGTAGAGAATGGAGAAACAGACCAGAAATAAATTCTATCAATATCTTCCCTACAGATTACAGAACTCAACCGAAGAATTCCTTTTAGGCTGCAACAGAAACTTCTATATGCTATTTTCCTAAATTATCACAGCTCAAATTTAAGTGACTAAAGGCATATCTCTAACTCTTTGTATGAAAGGCTACTTTGTGTCTACTCTTTTGGCCAGCAGCATCATGCATTTCAAAGATGTATTTATTCTTGGGGTTGTTCAGACCGAGCTGTACTGTTTACCAGTTGTACTGTTTACCACTTGCTAAAGCAGCACAGAACATGCAAACACCTCAGCAGGGTAAGTTACCTTTACCTTATGCTACTGCAATTAAACTGCTTCTTTTAACTTTGTTTTTAAATGAGCTTGGGTGTCTAGTGGGATTCAGGGGTGACTGACTCTCAAACCGGCCACCGCAGTTTTCCACTCCAAAGAAAGGAGTCAGAAGATACATTTGAAAATGTATATATACACACATACACAGACCTACCTGTAAGAAGGGATGTCAGCAGAAGCCACGAACTAATAAACATGGAGCAGAGGTAATAGAAATAAAGGCAGATTTTCAGGCTGGAGAAAGTGGATAAATAAAAATAAAAGACCACCATAAGCGGGTAAGGAACTACACAAGCAGCTTATTTCCCACCAGGCCTACAATGCTTAGTACTCCCAGAATGGAAATACTAAAGCTGGTTTAAGTCATATATGGACAATTTTCTTGCAAAAAAAGTCAGTCTTCCTGAAACAGGAGGTAAGCATCAACTGCAGCACAGCACTTTTGTTTTTCCTATAGGGAAATTTATAAAAACAATTGACTTTCAAATGTTACTTCAGAGCAGAATTTTGAGTGGTTTCTAGTAAAAGCTATAGCAGTAGGCTCAGATGCCTATTTCAAAGAAGCATGTGTATCATTCCAATGCTCTCCACTTCGAAGTTCTTGTTTCTCTTGTATGTTGTACAGGGCAACGTGTACTATCTCCTACATGGAGAGACGTACAATGACTTAATATCACAGGCTAATGCCATGTAAATTTAAGTATACATGCTGCTTTTCTAAGAAATGGGGACATATGCAAAACAAATGCAAAACTGGGTTTTAGAGAATTACAGTCACTTCAAGTTTGTTGACAGGAGCAGCAAGAAGCATCTCGTGAAGTTTCAGAATTCCAACTCCTACCTCATGGACAACATGTTGAGATGGGATTTTCCACAGCTGCTAGCAGTCACAGGTTACTAACAAATGGCTCCAACGGGAAGAATGCAGACAGATGCTTTCGTCCCCAGTCTTTGTAGAAATAATCTATCAAAGCCACATGCAAGATCATTGCAGCATACCAAACAATCATTCCAGCATAGCACAGGTCATCCTCTGGTATGTGCTAGTAATAAAGCTGAGCAAGGATCATCATGATTTTTTTTTTGTCTCACAATGGTACTGCTTCTTCCTCTGTTGAACTGATTCTAAGAATTGCAGGCATCAGTTCAAAGTACAAACAGAAGAGGTTAACGTCTAGGAGCAATCAGCATAGGAAGATGAGCAGCCAACAATCTAGGGCAATTAGAACATTGCACATTAACCCTGCAGTAGGTCAGTGCTACTGTCAATATGCAACACCATTCTGAAGGAGGGATTGCAGTTTTATTCAGCTACTGCTTAGAAGTATTATTTGTGGGTCACCAAAAACACGAGAACAACGCAGTGTCTCTGATACAGGTAGAGAAAATGTTTTTTCTTATTGCTCATTCTTTGAAAATGTTAAAATGAAGGAAGAAAAAGAAAAGACATCAGGATAAAACAAAGACTGAGGAAGAACCAAAGTTTTGGAAGAGTTCCAAGCAAAAAAAACCAAAACAGAACCCTTTATTAGGAAATAAAGCCAGCACTGCCAGTATTGTACACAGGACACATAATTAATGTCTTTAAGTAGGAATCTAACCCTGACTGCAGGCCCGAGTCAGGAACTCTCGCATCCTCACTCTAGTCCTCACAAGCACTCTATTGTCAAAAAATCCTTTGATACTTTTGTTTTCTACCACCATACTTATCTACCTTAAAAGACTGAGGCAGATTTATTGCTTGGATACTTGTGGATTACAGACTAACATGAAAGGGGAATAGGAATGCATTATATTTGCAGCATAGAGCAAACATGTCTTGTTCATAAAGCATTAACATTATAAACTGCAGCCACCCAAGTTTTCTTCAGTTTGAAGACTGGGACACTAAAACCAGTGACTGAGGAGATCAGTGACCTACCAAAAACCCTACATGCATAAATTGGTAACCACACAAATACAGTTCGAGTAATTGTGTACAAAAATTACCACATCCAATCACCCTAAAAAATATCTGACCATAACTGGCTGCAAATAATTAGTTCTTGATTTACATAAGTTACATAAAAATACTGCACTTCACCTACCTAACAAAGCCTACTTGGTGACTAAGCAGACATGGGTGACTAAGCAAGCACTGAAAAAACGTTCAGTGAACCTGCCTCCTCTAAGTGCCACTTTGAGGCTCAAATGCTTATTTGTGGTACACTGATGCCACCTCCCGGCCATTTTGATAACTCAGACACAAACTTCTCTATCTGGTACCGAATTTTAATTTTTTCTTAAAGGGAGAGACAGCCGTTCATCTGAGCGCAAAAATACTTAGCGCCATTAAAATTTCTCTATTACGAGCTAAAAAAAGAATATGCAGCACTGTAGGGGAACAAACTCATTCCTGACAAGTATAAGTATGTGACAGTCAAGCTCTTGCATGATTCCCAGAGGTGTCCAACAAGGTAGGCTCAATCCCATCTCCACAAACTGGCCACAAGCTTCAGAGCTTCTCCATTCCCTCCCAGCCTGCTTCATAGCCTCAGGTCAACATTGCAGAGCCCTGAGGGTATAAGCTATTATTCTCAACTGTTCTCAACTACCAGATACTACTATAAGAGCTGAACATATATTTTATAACCACACCAGATACATACTACTCATCCCATGCAGATGTTTGAGCCAGTAATTCAGCAGAAGGCTGAAGGCATCCATTTATTCTGAGCCTAGTCTTTGCTGAAGCACCCTTTTCAGAGTTATCATACCCTTCCAGCTTTACACATGGCTTAGTTTGTACCCTAGAAAATGACAAGTCAGAAAGTCAGGTAATTTGAGGTGGAAACCCAAAAATCTCAGTAGTCAGAACACCTGAGTTGAACTGGAATGGCTGAAAAGTGTCCAAATTGTACTCCCCGAGAAGTGGCCCATAATCCATATGCAGATGAGCAGACAGGGCCCTGGGGGAGCCAGTGGGGCCTAGAACTTCAGGGATAGGGAAAGAGATAGGAATGAGTGGGCCAATACAAACTTCTCCTAGGGGTTCAACATGGCCCACTATGGACTAATAGCCCAAACTTAACAGTGTGGCCTAACCAAAGGAGCAAGTACCACACCCTCAGTTTTGAGGAAGGCTAGAGGACCAGTAAGCACTCTGTACAGTCTGCTTCCATGCCACATAACCTCTCCACTCACGTATGTGAGCATGAGGTAATCTGATGACCAGAGGTGTATGAAGGCTGCTAGAATAATCAAGCTGACCTTCGCCTTCCTTTTTTCTTGCAGTTCGCCCATGACTCACTACCAAAGAGCATGATGTGGGAACTCCGGAGGGAAATCAAATGCCTCCTGAAGATACTGGTCTTCCCACCACCTTCCCAGGGTCTCCTGCGCCTGAGCTTTAATAAGTCTGGCACACGGGCTGCCAAAGAACTGCTGTTAGGCCTGCTACAAGTTCTAGGTAACTCTGACCATGGCTGTCTCCAAATTCTTCCTTCTCGATTCCCTTCTCACTTTTGCCTTAGACCACAGTTGTGAACAGCACGCCTTCCAGCACGGCCTCCCCTTAGTAACCAACCACCCAAAATTCTTGTGACACAAGCTTGTCTACCTCCCACTAGACTGCTATATATTTGGAACAACATCATGCCAGCAAGCAGGACAGCACATCCTTTTTCTCCTGCCACCCTGGGGGCACTTGGCCCACAATCAATCCATGACTGCAGGCTGCCTACTGAAATAGCAGCTCTGTACCTGACATTGAAGCCTCTGATCCTGAAGTGACCACACACTGGTATGAGGCATCTCCTCTAGGGCAAACTTCATGCTGCTGCTCTGAGTGCCTGACTAAGGAAAGGCAGCCATGAAACCTTTCAGGCTTGCTGGAATGTGGAGGGGGAAAAAAAAACATTACTGCAATGTCAGCCATAACTGCCTTTCATTCCAAGTAAACTGACACCTCAACCAGTATGTCATCACTACTGTTCACAGGGTTGTATGTAGTGTCATTAGTTCATAGCCTACAGCATTTATGGAGGGGAAGAGGCTGTATTGCCTCTCGAAGTTGAGGAAGGCTACACAAGCATGTGTAACCTCACATGGCAGGAAATCAGCCCTTTGAGACAAAAATTGTTTCATGGTAGATTTCTCCTAGAGCTCACAGCCATATGGAATTGCTTTTAAAGGCCTAAAACAGCCCTCCTGCCCAGACTAGCAACTCTCTGCCTCTCCACACACTTGGACCCAAGCCCTAGTTCCATCTGAAGCCTCGCATGCCTGTCCTCCGCCTTCACCCTAACAACACGTGTACATTTACCTGGACTGAATCTCAGTTGCTACAAGCACAGGAGGCTGTATGCTTCCAAAGAGATCTCTTCAGTATCATTGTAGTAAGGACACATGCTATGACACCTCAAAATCTGCTTGTTGCCCTGGTCTTCAAGAAGGCTTCTTCCACCTTCTTGAACTGTACACATACCCCAACTGCTGGTCTTCTGGTAGTCAGTGACTATTGAGGTACACAGCCTCCTCCTACTGCTGCTAGGTTATCCAGCCAAAGATTTCAGTTCTCTCATGACAGACTGAAAATAAGTATTTCCTTGCAGCCTAAGGTGCTACCATATCAGAACGCCCAGGAAGCCAAAGGGACCTTGCCACCATTGGGTAGAGAAGCAGTCAGAAGAGAGACAATAAAAAAAAAATATCAGAGCAACAGAAAGTACGACAGAAAGAATGGAAATGATACTGAGGAAAACGCTGGGTAGATTGTGGAACAGTAGAGTAACAGATTTCAGTGTGACTATTGACAGAATGTCAGAAGTGCAGATGCCAGTTTGACTTTACACAGCATGGGAAGCACTTCAGTGTCACATAAGCTCTGCACATTTTGATTCCATTCTATCTATCGATGCACCCATGTGTCACCCATCCTTGCTGGGGGACTTGACCACTTAGTAGTTTGGATTGTTGACACCATGGGCATACACTAGGAACAAGTTTCTTTTGCATTAAACTAAACCAAAAGATCTAATTTGCATACAGCAGCATGAGCTCTGCAATCCAAACCAGTACACGAGGACAGTCAGGAGGATTCACTTCTAAAACACGTAATTGCTCCGAACTAACACACTGGTGTAGATACAGCTTTTCAAGAGCAACTCATTGTAGACAACTAGTGGAACCTGGCTAAATACCAAGGGATTCCCTCAAATCAGGTCTAAATACTACAAATCTCTTTTCAACAGTATATGCCTGTGATACCAAACCCCAAGCCTGTGATGTGCAGGTGGAGCATAGGAAGAACTACTTAATTAAAAGCAACACAAATTATGTAATATTTGGGTAGATAAGGTATTCAAATTTAATACTAGCCCTATTCTGATAGCATCTCCCAATTAGCTCTCCACACCTAAGCCAGAGCTAATTAATTTTTTTTCTATGTAGTTATATTCATTTATACCAGACCTAAATATACTTTTTCTTACATATTTTCCACCAGTCCTCCTCCAATCACTGGAAATTTATAGAGAATCCCACCTTACTTGGTTAGACTTGGGAAAAGAAGATTCCAGAGTGGGGAAGAAACCTGGAAATCTTTGCCTAAGACAAAGCCTAACTTTTCTATGCTTTTCACGGCAGCTCTGTTTTTTTTTTTCCTTCAGAATCCTCAGATAATTTTAAGAGGCCTCAGGAAGTCTGCCAAATTTAAGGGAAATAAATTTGTACTTCTAACTGAGGTAAGCCTAGTTTCAATGCAGCAAGATCTGAGTTATTATGAAGCCATGCACTATGGATATATTTCAGTACTGATCAAGGGATAAGGTTTCCACATCAGACAAGTCCAAGATAAACATGCAATATAAAATGCCAGTTCTGCAGTAATAGCTTTTCATCCACTGGCCTTCGACCACTAGATGGCATCTGCATGCTAGACCAATTCTAACATGAAGAAAATTGTTATGTCAACTGGATTGGGTCTTTTTCATTAAGTAACTGTGTTAAATTCTTGTATAGCATTAGCATAAACAAGACAGACCAAGGAAAAGAATATGTCGTCTTATTCTAGGTGGTAAAGGCAAGGTAAAAGCCTCTAAGACTAGCATTGTCAGTTGTTTGTTGTTGTACCTTTGGGTAAGAGCCTTGAGTAGGAAAGAATTAAGGTGTTTGTTCTCCATTACTGCTTCAACAGAATGGGGCCTGAAGTCTTACAGCTCATCCTCTTAACCCAGCCTCCTGGAAACTAGATGCAATTAAGGTGCAGTTAAGACGTCCCTTAAAATGTAATTCTCATAACATGTTCCCTCTCCCAGCATTTCACAGAAATGATACATGCTCTATCTTTGTGGAAGGTGCAAGAAGCCACTCAGGAACAGCAACCTGAAATATAAACATAAAATATTCTGGGGTAACTAGTGGCAAATTACTAATTTACACATGCCCAGAAATTTGACAAGACAATGAGGGACTTAAATGAGATATTGCAGAAATGCTGCTAGGAAGTAGCCAGAGGGAACAATGTGAAACAGTTGTAACTTCAAAGCGACGGAGAAAAACCATTACACTGGAATATATTTCCTCGCCAAGGTTGTCCTCTGCATTCACTGATGTTGTGCACTCCTCTGCTTCATGTAATGAGCTGCACCAGTTTGTCCGCAAGATGCCAGGTTTTTTTCTGGCTAAGCCTTTTCAATAATTAATTGGATCCATCTACAGCATTCTCTCTTGCACCCTGAAGATTCAAACCTTTAAAGCAACATGAGCAGGCAGAACCCTCTACCAAGGGGAAAACCAGTAACTTATATATTTCGCTCTCTGCAAATACAATTTACTATTTTTGAATATCAGCTATCTGTAAGAGTAGAAAAACTGTAATCCTACCTATTTGCTTTACTTCCTCCATTTAACAGTAACTCAGGTTAAGTTAAAACACTGAAACTTAACATCTGGGCATGCCTATCCTATTTCAAGAGGATTTTTCAAGTGGTGCTTGTTTCTAGAGCTCTGCCTGGGAACTTTCTCATCTTTAACATGAAGCTTACATCTGCACCTGAAGATAGAGAATAGCTTTTGCTGATTTTTTTATTAGGAGCTGGAGCTAGTTAGCACCTGCTTTCTGATATGGTTGCTTCTAAGACTGAGTCTGCAGTAGGCTAAACAGCAAGCTTGGGCTGCAGATTGTTAACTAAGGCAGCAGAACCCAGGGAAGGGGCTGTGCTAGGCCACATGCAGTGCATATACTCTGTTTAAAGCTCCACCTGTTCAGACTGTTTCAGGCAGCAATGAGAATTTTCCTTGGAAAAGATTACTATAGCTGTGTATTGGCAAGGGCTTGTGGCAAACGGTCATTTTGAATTATGTTTTAAAATTCTCATTTCTTAGGACATACAGGTGCAGAGATTACTATGAGTTCAAACAGGACACTGGGAAACAGAAGGAAATTTTGTCCTTATTACCAACTAACATGTTGAGATCATTATTATTTATTTTAACAAGGCACACTAAGATACAGAACAAGTAACCAGACAGCTTTGCTGGTTTCCCAACAACTCAAGGGATCTGCAAGGAAGATGCTCAGGCACTACCAGTTCCAGAAATCCATGGAAGACCAGAACCTGGCACACCCATAACACCACAGAGTACCCAAACTTGTGTCTTATGTTGGTAACTTATTTACTGTCTCAACACTGACTTACTGTCACATGGTTTTCCAGCGTTCAGTCCAACATGGCCCGAGGTTCCTTCAGCTTTGATCAACTGATACATGCAGTGAGAAGAACGCTTGGTTATAAGCCCATGAGTTGCATGCAGCCACCTGGTTAGATGCTGTCATCAAAACCTTGACCAACCTTTGGAATAAAGCAAGTAAAATCAACATATGATCCAGGAGAAAAAAGTATACAGCTGCACAGAGTGAGCTTGAAAGCTGCTACTGCTAATTAGCAGAAGCAAACAGATGACAGCAGAGAAAAAATATGCAGGGCTATGCCTAACTATCCCAAGCTTGGTATTGATTCATTGAGTTCCTTTTTATGGAGAAGAATGACTATGTGCATGAACTTCATTGCAACTCTGTTTTGTTTTAAAAAACCACACTGCTCTTTAAAGCATATTATTAGCCTATGTGGACCCAGAGACAGATACATTTGACTGTGCTGTAGTCATCTCTGCTCCAGCATAAGGAGACATTCTCACCCCTTTTTTTTTTCCACCACTTCATTTGAAGCCAAATATTCACATTTATCCTCATGTACATTACAAAGCAGATGGACGCCAATCATGAATCAAGTTACACCTCGAACAAGTTAAAAAGCAATACAATATTGACAGTATCACTTCACCTCTGCTCTTTGCTAAGCTGTAATGTTACCTGCCGGGTTTGTATAAAGTATCTTCATCTCCAACAAACCTGACAGGAAGGAAAGTTCCAGAAACACCAACCACGGATACAACATTGACAGTCCGCCAGGAAGAAATTCAACACCCAGGTAAAGGCTAGGTTTTTACAACTATTACCTACATAAGCCTCTACAAAGCAGGTACTCTTTTCTGTTAATCTTTGAGCTTTATAGTAAAGGCCAAGCATGGGATATTTGTTTGTCATCTACACATTCTGAAAATTCCAGCTATCCAAAACAGAGTTACTTTCAGGTCACCTTCAGTTCAACCACATAAAAGACACTACTGCTATCGAATATTTCCATTACTACAGAGCAAAAAAATGTGTTTACCAACCCCAAACTAACCACATACAGCTCCAGTAATTTAATCTGACAGCTTCCACGGTACAATGGCAATATCTTCTTGGACCTATCAAAAGATAAGCCACAGACAGGAACTCTTCTTCATATAAAAGACACCTTGCTGCTCATCAGCTCCTACTTCGATCATCTTTTGGCAGAAACATAGCAGAGAGGATCTCTATCTTCAAACAACCTTAAAACAGTGACGTAGGCTATTAGCAATAAAAGCTACTTCCTTCCACAGATGTGAAGGATTTCCATCAGAGTTTTCCAGGCAAGTAAGTACACAGCAATGCACTGCACTGGGATACTACAAGCTGTGTCATATGTACCTATTAGCTCCTCTCTCAACCCAGGGTACAGTACAAATGCAAACTGTTTTCATAACAGGATTGTGAAGCTTGGTGACACCTAGCAGCAGTACATTTGCAGTTAATCACACTAAGTTAGAAGGAAAAAGACCAGCTCATACTTCAGTGGCCACAAGTACTTCTAGGCATCCAGACGTAGCAAACAATACAATCCACTAGTATAAGAACTATTGCAGTGTTTTCAGTGAGTCTACTTCTACAGCATTTTTTGGAAAGGTATCAGATCAGTACAAACTCTACCTAAACAGAAACAGTGTTCAAGGTATTAGAACAGCACAATAACCACAACTATATGAAACACTATTTTTTTCCCTCCTTTAAAGCAGCAAACAATTATGAATATTCCATGCATAGAAAACACGGACCACTATGAAGCATACAAAAAAAGAAAAGTGATGTAAAACAAGAATCTCATATCAATCAACACAAAAGAGGCCAAAGAAGTACTCCTTGCAGCAATATCTTAAATTAAAGCAGGTATTTCTCTAGTGTTTGGGAATCACAAAATGCCTGTCAACTGAAAAGGAACAAGACAAGAGGTTATGTGCCATTTTGTACTCTGCTATGAAATCAGGAACGGATATTACTGTCAGATAAAAGGGGATGGGGGGAGAACATGCAAAAATATCCCTCAAATGGTGTAACGTTTTATACACCTCTTAACAGCTCATTTGGAAACCCTCCTGTTACTTCCCAGCACACTAACACTGTGCTATTTAGCAGCATTTTAGGCTTGCATGGACAAGATGTTTACGTGGAAAAAACTTATTAGCAATTAGACCATTAGTGATTTCCATGGAAGAAAGTTAATTTTATCTGAGTATAATCAGATTCAGGTTCTCTTTTCTACCTCTTCCAGAATGGACAATAGTAAAAACACTAAGATCTATATTAACATTGTAAACGTAAGCTGAAGTGGTATGGCGAGTTCTGTTATGTACCTATGCTCCTGACTTGCTTTTAGTACAGAATATCAATCATATCTGTAGGGGTAAGGTTATTAAATCATGTATTTTTTCCGCAGTATAGTATGATGAGGGATGTTAGCAGACATCCCAACTCCCCAGAAGTCAAAACAGCACTCAAATCCTTTGCAAGTGACTGCTGCTATATAAAAATAGCAATTATTCAGAATACCACCACCACATCTGGCTTTCTAGTGCCATAAAATAAACTAAGAATTTCCTATTTCTTTAGGACACGTAAGAAGGCCTGAAGACTTTATTTTCCTTTTGACATAGCATCTGTAATACAAGCGAGCATGTTAGGTACTCACATAACATACAGCTTTACACCTGGACATTTCATGATACAGAAGACATTGATCCAGAAACTAAGGAAAAAATTGAAAAGTGTTAATCCAGATGTTTGGTAACATGATGCTTCTTATAATAGAGGCTGGCACTTGCTAAAACCCAGCACTTTCAAAACTTGTACAACCAAACCTCAAATAAGCAATGACTTAGAGCAAGAAGTTACCCTGTCAAGGCTTACAGAATAGATTTCATCAATTACCTTGCCACAAACTGAAGTTACTCTCACTTACACAGCTCTCATCACTGACTTTCAAGAACAAGTGTCTTTGAGCAACATCAAAAGAAATCTACTTCTACATTTTATTCTATGTATTGAAACTCTGGTGCTTGCTTCAAGGTGGGGTAAATTAAATCTTTGTTCAAAACCACAGACCAATCCAATATAAATCAATAACAGATATATATGCTCTAAGTTTGGTTTTTTTAAAACAACAAACTCCACACTTCTGGAGTAACAGCAAGGTATGTTAAAATAACCAGTCAGACTTCATTCAAATGAATTAGACAACTTTTACTAAATGAAAAAACCTACATTTAAAATATGCATTTAAAACAAAATGGAATTAGAAAAGAGACTTAAATCCGTTAAAGAACTTGCTCACTGTGTCAGAAATCAATATATCTCTTGCATTATATAATGTGCCAGTTCATAAAACGTAAGTTACCAGAATCCTCAATTTAACGTTTTCAAAGACAATACTGAAGTCAAGAGTTTTACATCTACTGATGCACATTTAGAATGGTATAAATCTGAAGCCTTCCCCCAAATAATCTTACAAATTTGACAATATTCAATAAAAGCTTTTGTAGTTATATCCAATAAGTATTGCATCCTAAAGCATCGCAAATCTGTGCCTTTCATTTATCCTACTATAAATTTTGTATCTTCTCTGTATCTTGCCATTTGCCAAAGTTAACTTTTTTAAGAAAGGATAGAACTAAAAAGAAATACTGCATAACTCTTGATCATGTACAGAAATTATTGCTACTATAGTACACTACAAAGCAGAAGTCTATACAATAGTATATGAAATTTGATCATGAAAATCCAAAGGATATAATCTTTAGTGACATAAGCCTTATAATCATGTTGGACATTCCTATAGCATTTTCAGCTCACCACTCGTCAGCTAGCCTATTGTCCGTTGATGAGCATCCATTTAAACACACCCTCTTATGAAAAAGAATGTCAGCTTTCCAAGGCTTAGCAAATAAGGATCTTCATGTTCTGTGGAACTATGTAAGATGAATTTTGATGCAGGTAGGGAGTTACCTGGAAGCTAAGCATGCCAAAGGTGTTTCATGCTAATAAAACTAAAGCCAAGGTACCACATAATCAAGTTACCAACTAATAGGCAATATCATTTTTGTCCTAAGTTAAATGAAGTGCCATAGCACAGTGTAACGTCAATAATTTAAAATAGTGTAGTGCACAAATTCATTGTGTGGCAGTTTAAGTTAAAAAGTCAAGACAAGTTTTTCTGTCTCAATTTATGTTGGCTGTCAAGCTGTCCAGTCTGAGCATTTTGGACTTAGTTTGCCTTTTAATCACTACCATACTATAAACTTTGCATTATAATGGGGCACACATTTGGACGGCATTATTATGAACAACAGGGGGCTAGGGGGAGGATAAGAGATAAATGGCTGTTCTAAAAAGCCCCTTCCTCATTTCAATTTCAAAAAGAGAGCCAGGAAATAAGACTATATACCATATTTGCATCATTCTAGCTACAAAATAACCAAAGTAAAAGCAATCAAGCAACAATAAGACCACATTACACAAATGGAACATCATGCTCTCATCTGGTTTAACTATTACATCAAGTTTTAACTGGGATGTTGGTCAACTTTAAAAACCGTGGTAAATGTGAATATGTAGTTGCAATAGTTTTTTCCTAATATTTTTTTAACTCTATGCTGGATATTAGAACTTGGAGCTATACTTGTTACAATACAGTGTCGCACATCTTTCTACTAGAAAAAATTAATAAAGATCCTTTACCCGTCTCTTTAAGTTAAACGTGTGACATCATAAAGGGTGTCAAATGGCTGGATGGTTTTACAGTGCACACTTATTATATACTGTAATATGGAGTTTTGTCCTTGACAGATCTGATGGTGTTTCTACATTATTCCTTTCTTCACCTCTTCTTCGGTGGATTAGCTGTGCGAGGTGGAGTGACTGGACGCCCAGAATTCAGTCCACCATACTGGTACTTGGCTTTCTTTTCAGATGGTTTCAATATCTTAGAGAAAATAAAGAAGTTCTTTCGAGTCAGTGACAACTAAGGACATTTCAAATACTGTTAAGCCAACATGAAATCTCATTCAGCAGGAACAAGAGGGGTGAGGGGGAAAAAAAAAATCACATTACAACCTTACAAATTTCTTAATCCTACATACAACAATAATACTAATTCTAAATCCTTCTAGTTCTACCACTATGTTGGGGTGGAAAGGGGAAAGAAAAGGGGCTGAAAACATGTCCAGGAAGGAGTAGGGATTAAAATCTGATCAGAGTAACCACACTAAAAGGGTCCCAATAGTCCAGTCTGCATAATTAGGTACTCTGATCACTAGGTATGACTAAAAAGAATCACCCAATTAAACTTTGAAATGAGCATCGGAATAGAGGGAATAACTTAATACGCAGGAGTTTGGAAAATAGCAAATCCCACACAGTTCTCTGGAGAACAGTTAGTTTCCAGTTCTAATTGTCCACAAACAGCCTGCTGTGCAGTCCTTTCTGTAGCTCAAGTACATTACCCTAGACTAACCATAAGCACGTCAACAAGCAGACTAACTCAGTCCATATAGCCCAACACCTAAAGTAACACTTAATGTACAAATACATCATACCTGAAAGGAACACATCAGAGTTTCATCCACACTCATCATGCCTCCTGCATTGTCAAACTCTCCACAATAATTTGGAGCTGAGAATAGGGTGACCAACTGCCGTTTAGCAAAGAATTCATATCCATCTTCAACCACCTGTCAACACAAGAGAAATCAACACAGCTCAAGAAAAAAAGATAAGTTTTGAAGAAAAAAGCCAGTCTTGAGGACTTATATTAAAGATGACAAGAACTCATCAAAAAGGTATTTTACGTCTTGGCTTTCAGACAGGACAGGTTCAGTCATTTTGTGTTATCTGGACACTGAATGCCAAATCAGGTAGCTTAACCTGTCTGATACTTCCAATGTTACATATGCATCAGCTTGACTGTTCAATATTTTCATACTTGAAGTCCAATTATGCATTGCCAGTTTAAGGATTCCCAGCATTTTATGGTTTACACACAGAATCTGGATGTTTGACCTATTAGTTTGGAGCACACAAGGTCTGGATACCATCTTCATTGCAACTGTAACTGTTAAGTTTCACTTACACTAGTGTTGATTGCACAAATCTCATGTGTAGGCTTTTTTACAATTTTGATGCTCTAAAAGCAAAGTGGTTCTGCCATATTTTCTCTAAGAGCGTAATTCACCTTTAAAACAGTGCAAGTAATACGATGCATCGGCTAAGGATGTTCCCTCTTCCCCAAAAACAGAAGCCTCATGTTATAACGTAGTGAAACTAGTGCACTAACTGCTCACTTTGGTCCAACCACCACGGTCTTTTAAAAGATGTCATACTTCTTTTATAAAGAAGTGAAGTGACTACATGAATACAGGAAATTGGTAGCAATGTTGATCAGCAGTTAAGAAATCTTAATATCCATTCCACACACTGATCTTCTCTAATGTTTTAGCAGTAAAATTGCAAGGAGAAATATTTAAGTGTTCCAATAGTATATCCAAGTCTAACAGTGACACAGAATAAAAATCCTATTTTTGTTTCACAGCAGGAGAGCACTTTTAAAATTGACTAAATAATGAAACTGAAATGTTATACAGGAAATTCAAACGTGATGTCCACCTAACTAGGACCCTTGCTTAAAGTAATTTAATAAAAACCACAAAAAAGTGTACTTAAAGATTGATGATGCCAAAAATAACCTTGCTTTCTGCACATTTCAGTAAGTCAAACAATCTATGCCAAAGTACTCTAGATAGCTGAACCAAAATGAAGGCAATAGTGAAAGCTTTTATGTACAGACTTGTTTGTAGAAACATTCAAAATGCATTTAATACTTCCATGAAGTGAAGCAGAGATAGTTTAAGCCACAACTACCAGAGAACTGACTACTACTGAAACGGAAGAACTCTGAAACTTCAGTGTAAATCTTGAATCCAAGTCACTTTACCTCTGATGTTCATATAGAACAGTCTAACAGTAAACAGACAATACAAAAGAAAGAGATCAATGGGGAAACCTAGTGTTACTATTTTACTTCACTGACATTAGACACTCAGTTCAATATGAGTCAATAGAAGGACACAGCCTTATAGTCCCTTTAACAGGAAGATTTTTTTTTCCCCCTAAAGTAACACAACGCAAAGTAAGTTTCAAATATATCCTACTGATAAGCAGCACCAAAGAGGCAGAAAGTCCAGGAGAGGTTTTAAGAAGCAACAGCAGCATAATTCATACCTGGTGAGCTCGACAGATCAAATCCAGATCATGACGATTCAGAAATTTACTGACCACATCAGCACCAAAAGTGAAAGAGACCCCACGATCATTTTCACCCCAACCTTGCACATCCTTGTCTGGGTCAGACCACAGCAGGTCACACAGCAAGCCTTTGAAAGATAATACAAGTGAAGATGCTAGTCTTAGGAGGTATCATTCTACAATGTAAAACAGTTTTATTGTAATTACCAGAGCAGCTCTCCTAAAGAAGATAAGCCTTAGCAACAAATTCAGCAATACTTAAACTGCGACTCAGACAAAAGATATGGTCTGCACAGGCTGGAGATTTTTTCCCCCTCACCACTGATAGTACCTTGAGATGAAACAAGTCAGAGCCAAATAGTTCTCTGAAATAGTATTTAATGGTAATATTCAGCATGTTTACAGTGAGCATTTGAGGAGTTTAAAAATATCGCAGTGGGTGCATTTTAAAAGGCAACCATCAATTTCACAGCTCATCAAGAAAGCTTAGTTTGAAAGCTGCAGTAAATTTCAAAATCCTATGCAAGGCCAGTCATAAGTACAGCAAATAAACTTCTACCACAAGCTTCTGAACATGGAACAGCTTTGATTCTTACCTTTCTTACCATACATGAAGAACCTTATGTGACTAAATCAAAATTTAACATGGCAAAATTCTGATATATTGTTTCAGGTAGCACTTTCAGTTTGCTTGGACTACTGTTGACTTTTTAAAAAGCCTCGTGCCAACCAGTCTGGAATCTAAATTAGAACAATAAATCTCTCTGGTGTTTTAGCACTGGTCAAGATCTTTTTTTCTGCTGCCAACAAAAGGTCAGCTAACTCTGGAGTTAAAACTGGGTACTAAAAAAATTTTTCTAGATCAACTGCAATGCCTTTATACAAAGAACTTTCAAAGCATTTTCACATGAGAAACAACCAGGCCAATTCAACCACAACACAAACAAAACAAAAAGCATCCAAAATGTATCTCATAGTTTTCCATGAAATTGTACTTACTTTACCTGTGATGACTAACCCTTAGGCATTTAAATACTTAAGAGCATTGTTTCACAATCTGAAAGAGATGCCAGCAGGCTCCTTTATCTGGCACTCAGAAGTTTGATTTACAATTACATCTGGTTATTTGCTAAACAAAATACTGAAGACACTATTTCTTAAATAACAGATCCTTCAAGTTGTAACCAAGCAAAACTAATGCCTGAAACCTATTAAGCAACTAGACCATTATATACAGCCATCAAATGGTCTTTGGTGCCAGTCACAGCTCCTCTCTAGCAGAGGCTAAGTTTTTATTTGCTTTCAGAAGACAAAGAACAGAGGAAGTACAACTGCATTTTAGATAAAATATCTACGTAGAATTAAACTACTGAATACAGACAGTGTATGACAAACTTGCACTGCAATCCCTAATGGTTTCTTATCATGAATTTCCAACAAGTGACAGAAGCTGCTTAGGAAGCACTTCCTCTTCTATTCTCTCCTCAAAATCAAATAATCTTTAGGGTTATACACAGCAATAGGCAAATCTGTCCTATAATCTCTAGCAGTGGTGTAACAGAACCCTGCAACAGGTTTGTCTAAACTAAACTATGCTGCCCAAGTAGGTTTGTATTTTAACATGCAACATCTACCATTGCAATAGCTTAGGTTGACCAGGAGCATACCATAACACAGCTGATACGAGGAATTCAAGATTACACAAAAGAGGGAGTTATAGTTTCCTAATAAGCAAATAGTTGGCAATGCTGACCAAAACACATCATTTATACCTTGGCCTCACAAAATGCAAATACTTTAACAGTTACCAAAGGAAAGTGATTTAAGTTGGAATACAGAGTCAGATTTGAGCAAACAGCTTCCAAACCCGATAAAAACACCACCAAAATAAGAGGTCTTTAAATTGCAGTTGAGGTTGAAAAGGCTTTTTTTCATCAGGCTAGAAGAAACCATCATAATGATCTAATCTTCTCAGCACAAGCCACACGAAATCTAACAAGAAATTCTGTATCAACACAAACATTCACCAAGTGACATCCCTCCACAAAGGGATAGCTTTTAAGGACTTGTAACTTTCACAGAAGTGAGACCACTTCAGTTTATTTTTCATTTTTCCACAAGTTTTACTTCCATTCTGTAATATCGGTTGCCTTAAGTAGGTCTGAAAGGCCAAGACCTTTTATGTCACTGTACCATATGCACACATGCCTCTGATGGGACATTTCATTTTACCTCTGCTGGTAAACATCCGGCTATTGCTTCTGAAAGCAAAATTAAGACTGCAAACCACTCCATAGATCAAAAGCCTTTTTTTAAAATCTCTATACTTATTTTTAGGAGGTACTAAGAATACATATGATTTCAGTGGAGTGTCCATGGAAACCAGAATGACATTCTGCAAGGGCATTCCTGAAGTGGGGGTGGCTGAAGCAGTATTAGGCTGTTGAATAGAACTACCTTTTCTGAGAGCTCTGATAAATGTAAAGATTGACTCGTTTGTACTGACATTTATTTGGTTACGCATTAAGTGAATAAGTAGCATAAAAAGGAAGAACAATGTAGTAATTTATACTACAGAAAACACTCATTCACCAGTCTAGTAATGCTTCTCAGTGTCAAGTGTGTATACACCAGCTTGCACAGAAATGTTGTTGTTTAAGGGACAGCAGACACATTAATATTTGTCCCTGAATTACTCCTATGCATTAGCACTGAGGAACATTACAGGAAGCAGAATTCTTCTATTCCAAGGTTTAACTGTAATTGTAATTTGTGTTTAAAAAAAAAGGTTTAGATGTGATATCTCCTCTGAAAGCTAATTTCAGACCACTGTTGAAATCAACACTTTAAAAAAATCCCATTGTACTGCTTGACAGTCTTTTCAATCCACTAGTAACAAAATTTGGAATAAATGGGACAGTGAGGAAGATGATTAATTAAACCATTCAAAAGAATACTGTACAGAAAGCACTGGCAATTTACATCCAACATCTATATACAAAGTATTAATGTATTAGTAGAAGAAAATTTCAGGACTAGCACATTGATACAAGCAATTGAAATCCCAGTTGCAGTGAAGTAGGAGCTATACTTTACAAATTCAAAGAGAAAGGAGACATGGCCCCAAGTAGAGAGAAGCCCAAATACTTTAAATAATACTCAGCAAGCTTTAAACAGTTATGTTCTTTGATAGACTAAAAGGTTTGGGTGTGCGTAATCAAGGCAAGAAAAAGAACTGGCTGTTCAGTTTCATTTGATCTTTCATTAGATTTCTGAGTTTGTTTTAAGGCAAACTTGTGGATAATATATCCAAACTTGGATAATGTATCCTACTCTTATGACAAGCAATAACAACATGGGCAACAGCCTCTAACATATCAGATAACTTAGCCATCATGAGGAACAAGACTCACACCCTACACAGACATCACAGAATACTGTACTGTGAACAGAGGTTAAGTCACTGCATTGCCTGTACAGAAATTGATTAAACCTGTTTCATCATTAAGACCTATTTACAGTAAATTCCATGTCACTAACCTGTGTCAGGAACATCTGTAGGTCTCATAATTCTCCGGATCTGCTCCATTGACTGGAGATCTGGAGACAGTCCTGTAAGTACAAGAAAACAAGTGACTTATCTACATATTTTACCTGTAAAAATGGTTCCAGAGAACACATAATTAGAGGTTCAAAGTCATACAGCATCCATTGTTTCCACTGTAATATAAACAAAAGATAGTTTGCTGTAAGACAATTAAGTTCCTGAACAGAGGGACAGAGAATAACACAAGTGAAATTAGCAAGGGATTTTAATTGTTTTCCTACCATCCTCTTAGCCGCACAGCACAGAATTCTACAGTTAAGTATGTTCTCTTAAACAGCTTACTAGAGAGAACCAGTGAAGGACAGCATTCCTTTATCAAACACAATTAAACTGGGTGCAGGTGACCTTCTCTACTACCACCTTACTTTATAAAGCTAAAGGAAAATCCCCTACCCAGCTTTAAAAGACCACAAGCCAAATGAGTCTGCAGGTGTGACTGGAATCATAAGTCACATCACTGTATTTCAGTGTTTTACCACAGATCAGCTGAGCAGCAGTCACTGGATACTGTAAACGAATACTAGACTGTGCAACTGTAATAGATAAGGAGCACAGAGGTGGTCATCTACTATAGCTCAGCTGCTTAGTAATTTATAAAACCATAATACCTTGATTACTCAAAAAAATCATTTTTCGCAAAGACACAGCTCTTTTTGTATAGTTTTGCCATATTAACATGTAATTACAGCCAAAGCATGGGATTCCAAAGCCACCCTTTGAACAGTTTCAGTACACACTCTAGAGCTTTTCTACTTGAGGCATACAGGCATGAAAGAGAGCCTACTAGATGCTCTAGCATCTTAACATGTCCTTAAATAAGGGTCCTAAAGTCACTTAAATAACTTAGGCCAAGACTACCTAATTAAGATAGTTGCAAATTTGGAAATACAGCATGAAGACCTAATTTGTGATGAAACATACTTCATATTAACAAGCCATATCCATTTGACTCAGTCCAGAACTTTGAACATGATCGAAGAAAACCTGTCATTGGAAAGGAGTCACCACGTAAAATAATTTCAGCTGACATCAGAGTTTGCACAGTGGCAATGTACGTGTTACAAGAACAATTACTCCAATGCATTTGATACAAAGACTTGAGGAACTTTTCAAATATCAAGATTTTAGATTATTTTTGTTGAAGCAGTCTTATGATAAAAGCTTTCTATCCTCATCAGCTTGTTAAAGCTGTCTTCATGATATTACCTTGAGGTTGTGAAGGATGGCAGAAATCTTAAATAGCTTATCAAAGGAGTTTTAGTCAAGTTTACTTACACAACAATACAGGGATACTAATATAAATTAGATAATCAGCTTTTAAACTTTGACCAGCCTACTGCTTCCCCTTCCCCAGATCTGATCTATTTGCATGCAGATTACATTAGCACAAAGGCATGTGGATTCTACACTGATTCTACTCAGCACCACACCCCGCAATAGTAATGGACAATCTCAGTGAAATAAGCACAACCAGTCTGTGACCTTCTATGAGGTTACAGCTCTCTGTTTCAGGTTGCACCCAAAACATGAAGTTCTTTAAAAGAAAATATGTTATTACAAACCATGTCTCAACCCTGTAGCTGTTAATTTTTGTGCTATTTTACACCACTGTAAAACAGCAAAACCCCACAAAACTGCCTGCATGTTTGTAGACCTCTTTGTAACCACCCAAGAGGTCTTTTCCCAAATATCTTCCTAACTCCCCCTCACAAAAAGAAATAGCTAATGTCTTGAATTCAGATCTACAGAAAAAAGTTGTACATGATCAGCATTAAATGAAGGAAATAAGAATGCAAACACAGGCTAAAGCTCACTGTCAAGCTGCTGCCACTACAGTGATTGCTGCAACCTACTGTATACTGAAAGAAAACTGAAAAGTACACAATTGAATTAAGTTGTCTTGTCACATCATGACAGCTAAGCACAGAAAAAGTATCTTTCAGTATACTATCTTCTTGAAGTGTGAGAGCACCCCTTCCCTAAGGGAAAACAGAAAATGAGTTGTCATTACTCATGGCAGACTCATCAAATCCAGGCTCTAGATTTGAACCACTCCCTGATCAGGTGGAATTGGTAAAGTAAGAGTGATGGTTACTCATTTTTATAGTGTAATACAGGAAGCTCCTCAGGTCTCTTTGGATACTATGTAAGATTATTGAGTAGACTTCACCTTCAACATACATTTCATTGTCATTAATGTCACAAGAAAAACAGAATTCCAGAGCTTGAAAATATTACGTAAATCCAGTATTCTACCAAACTAACACGACTCCCACCTCAGAGCTTAAATCCAATGTGATAAGACCAATGTGTTCCATCAACATGACACTAAAACATGGACTTAATTTATAGAAACTTGAAAGTAACCACATAAGGTCTCTAAAGATTAGAGCTAGAGAGTGGTGTCATAGATAAGAGGACAATACTGTACAGAATACAAAGCAGAGCAAAAAGGAGAAGTCGGGAATGGTTATGGAATAAGCTTTAATGAAGCAAGATAAAGAGAAAAGTCAGAAGTCAGTCAAGGGGACAGTCTTAAGAAAAGGCCATAATACGACTTGTATGACCAATGTGGAAAGACAGGGAAGAGAGAGGGAGGTGATAGGAAGGATACAATGAAAGATCCTTTCAGCAGCATGAACATTTGGAGACAAGGATGGCAAGAGAGGTTTGATTTATATTGCAAGATAGAGAATTCAAAACAGCAGATGCCCGGAAAAGTCTAGGTAAAAAAGCTGACTCAGGATTTTAAGCTATTGTAGACAGCCTACTGGGGTAAGTTAGGTGCCTTTTGTTTTACTATGTTATGCGGTTTTGCAAAGTTTTATTATATATCCCAGAGGACAATATTTTTAAAATAAACTATGCAAAAATGCGCAATATAGTAAAAAAGGCACCTACCTTATATCTACATGCTAGCTTCAACCTCCAGCAGAGTTGAATGGTTTGTGTTGCTGCCTCAGTGTTTATTACAGTAGTAACATCATGAAAAGGCGTTGACAGTCCATGACTTCATGGGATCTGGAATGCAGTTTGGATAGGACTGGAGAAGAGCGGAAAAAGGGCAAAACTTATTTATGTGCTGAATGTCCACTTTCATTTATTAGGAGCACACAGCACATTTAGTAATCTTCTCACTTTCACAGCTGCAGATCAGTTGTGAATGACAGTAATTTCAGTTACAGATGAAGCCTGTACAAGTTTAAGGGACAATTAGCGTTCAATAAAGTAGTAAATATTGCTTTTCATCAGAGGATCCTTCAAGCATACTATGCACAAACTAAGTTTTCCTACTTGATTAAACAAGAGGTTAACCCCCCCAATACATTTATAATGAAGCTTTAAATTTTTTTCTTGAAAAATAGCTTTCTAGGCTTCTTGCACATAACTCAGGTCTCAAGTGCATATACACACAAAACTATCAGTTTTGTCATAAAACACAGCATTCTACTCTACCTGCTAAGCTTCCTTGATTACCTTCTACCACCCACCTAAGCTTGTTTGCCTGAAACACCACAGTATTTTGTCATCATTCATTCTCTACTGTTTCTGAAATAAAAAATTCAAAAAAGTATAATGATAGTAAAAGAATAAATTCCTTTACCAGCTTTTTCAGAAACAAATTTATTACATGGTTTTAGCCACTGATAATTGGCTGCCTCAGTGCAGAAGTGATTTTGTATCTCACATTCTTAAAATTATGAGATCTAGCTCGTAAGACAGGTATCAGTTCTTAAGAAAAAAAAAAAAGACACCACACCACACTGATTGAGAACGAGATGAAAAGATGACCTGTGAGAAAACAAGTACTTTCTTTAACTTGTCAATGCTACCTGGAGACTGGCAGGCTCCACTGTCTATCATTGCATTAATTCTGCATTTACAGAGACATGACAATACCTCAGAGCATATTACGCATAAGACACTGGTAGCTTATACTAGCAAGCACTGAAGGCAGAAGATTTCAATACAAGATGCAAGAAGAGCTAGGATCATTTTTACAGCACGTTCCATACAGGCACAGCTCTTGCAGAGATACCTGCAATTAATAAAGGCATGATGGCAGCCATGAATGCAACCTCACAAAGCCTGGAAGAGTCTGCTCAGGAATTTTGGGAGCACGCTATTTCTAATCCCAAATGGAGCTGTTCAGTCAAACTAGAGGTTTCCGCAGTGCTCTCACTTCCACTAACCTCTAATTATCTCACTGACAATGCAGATGGGACACCTACCAGACCATCTCTGGATCACTCAGTCCAAGGCATCAAGTTGCTTATTAATGGAGGTAGTTGCAAAGAGAGCTGCAAAAAGGCAGGATGGCTCTTACTACAAGTAATTTGAAATTGTTGTCAATTGTTTGACTCTGCAAGGTCCCGAAAACCTGTAAGCATCATTGCCTGTAAAAACTGGGGGAGTCCCCTTCTACAAAGAAGGGCACCCAAGTAAGTTCCAATATTCAGACAAGTTACAAGCCTCCATCAGATCAACACCAAATGCTCTTTTCACTACAACAGGGCAGCACTGGGACAGGTGCCCATAGAACATAGATTTTCCAATAGCAAAGGTTTTATGGAGTCAGAGCAAGCCACGGCTGACCTGCTCTAATGTTAACAAATGTCTTGCTTCAAGCAGCAGGCTTGACTATGTGACCTAAGAGGTCCCTTCCACCAACATCTTATGAAACCAGCTAAAGAGGCCAAGACTATAGAGCTGGGGTTACTTGTGAAAGTTATTCTTCATTGCTAGGGATGCCTACGTTAGCTAAGGCTGCACTGATAGATGGTAACAGCACCAAGTCATGTGGCAAATTAGGCAAGAATTCTAGCATTCAGTACCCTTCAGAGAGGGACATACTGATGGGAATACTTAGACACATTTGCCCCTCAGGCAGAGGGCCATGCGTATCAGGTAAGGATGACATCTGTCTGCCGCCAGGTGCACAGAAAAGCACAAGGTATAACAGCAACCTATATAATATAAGGTTAAATGTCTCCATTTAAATAACATAACATAATAAATGTCTCCAGCTAAATATCAGGTATGCACATCCACACTCCATTTGGTATAGCACTAACCCAAAGATCAGTTTAGACACAGCCTTCAAAAGCAGTCATCAGCTTACCTCCATGACAACAGAAGATCTTCTCATCCACAATGGCTGCAATAGGCAGACAGTTAAAACAGTCTGTGAAGGTCTTCCACAGCTTAATGTTAAATCTCCGCTTGCCTACAAGAACAGTGTGCGACATTAGGAAGAGAAGGCTGTTTTCTTAAAGCCAACCTGCAATACATATCACAACCTGACCAAAAATGCTAGCAAACTGTCTTCACAGGGCTTTATTTCTGTTAGTGTACTTGGTTTTCAATCTCCTGCAACAGCATTTCAAGGACAGCAGAAGAGCAAATAATAATTCTCTAGAGTGACTTTAACCTTGGTTTGAAATGTACTTTTAGAAAGTTTCAAAGCAGGTTCACAGAATATTGAAATCCTTGCAGTACAAGAGTCATTACTAGAAGTGCCTCCAAAACACAATATTAGTCTGTTACAGTCTTTCAAAAGAAATAGGTTTTGCTTACATTCATCATAGAATCCATAGATCCGATTGATGCTAGCACACTCATGATTTCCTCTTAAGAGAAAGAAGTTTTCCGGGTACTTGATTTTATATGCCAGTAATAGGCAAATTGTTTCCAGAGACTGTTTGCCTCTGTCTACATAATCTCCAAGGAAAAGGTAATTAGCTTCCGGTGGGAATCCTCCATATTCAAATAATCGAAGCAAGTCTGTATACTGACCATGAATATCACCTGAATAAGAAAATGTTTACCGAGGATTAGTGCAACAACATAAAGAGTACACAAATCAAGAATTTAAGTCAGCTAATCACTTTTTATTAATTGATCTTAAAAAAGCGTTAATATTTCCTTCAAAAACAGACTGGCAATAGGTATCAGAAAGGTGAGAACCATGTTAATATTACAAACTGAAGTACTCACTAAATGTAAATAACCCACAGTATTTGCAGAACTGCTATGTCAGTTATGAAGCCAGTCTGAAAACCAAAAGCTACAGAAGTCTTCACAATTAAGCACAAGCTTTCTAACCAAGCTCTAATTTGTTCAAATTAAAACAAGGTCAGAAAGACAACCTCTAATTGAACAGTTACATGGCCAGGAAGCCAATGTATTAAGGAAAAGTTAAGTCACATTATTTACTGCCAAAACAGATCAGTAAAGAATCTAGATAGACTGGAGAGAAACTGAACATTGTGCTGGCAGAGAGCACTGACTTCAAAGGTCAACTGCTTGTCCTCCCATAACATTGCTGCACTAAGATTCCCATCCCCCAGCAATTAGGGTAACTCCTCCTTTCATGCAATTATTCATATAAAAACAGTACAGAGACTCAGACTGATAACCCTTACAAGATATTCAACCCTGTATATCTTACGAAAAATAACTGTCACGTTACTCACCACACTGCCAGCTTTAAAATTAAGAGGCTTTCCGTGAAACAGCTCTGTGTGGCAACTACAACACCACAGCACACCATATCAGGCTAGCCAAAGCTAACTATCTGTGAGCTGCCCATAAGGTCAAAGAAGATACCAAAGCTGCTCTACTGTAACTTGCAGAATACACATGATGTATTCCAGCTGATTGTACAATTCGTTACCAAAGTGACTGAATGCAAAAAAGCTATGCAAGAAGCCTTCAGTACAAGCTGTATGCTGTCTAAATTTAGTACCTCCTGGTCCCTGACACTAAGCATTTTATAAATGCATTTTTACTTTTGCTGCTTGTTCAGTGGCAAAATCCCGACTTTGTTAAGCACAGCTGTTCTCCAGTAGAGCACTAGCTACTGTGGCCTTAAAAAAAGCAAAAAACCAACACACATCTCTACAATTTTTTCCATAATCTTAAAAAAGAAAAAAGGTTCCCAAACCTGTATGTTCTCCAGTTCAATTCTTAAAGTATACACTGGTAAGAATTGTACACAGCTATATTCCTCTTTACTCTTTCCATGAGAAATGCAATACTTCCTCCTTTAGGCAGCATTCTTCCGTAACTATTTCTCACTCAGGGAGAGGAATCACTTCCCAATTTTCTTCTAATAACAGGGAACATTATCCACTACCCAATTCCAGACACAATCTGAAGTTTCACTGGCTAAAATAATTTTCACATATGTTGCAACAAGAATGGTTCCTATTCTACTTGATATTTAGAAATCTCCAGGTCACAACCAGAAGAAAACATAGAAGACTCCTCAACAAGTCATTGCTATGCTGAGTCTAGTACTCCAGAACTACACTATCAACACACTCCCCAGACTTCGCCACCACCAGAATTAACTACCAAGTAAACATACTACAGAAAGAATATTATAATTGTGTTCATTGTCTAGAACTACTTTCAGCTACACACATGAGCCAGAGGGACAAAAGCACTTAAAGGGTAAAGCAACATTTTATAGAAACAATTTTGTAAAGGGACCAAAGCATTTACTATTCCATTCAAGGCACTTGGCATTTTAAAATACAGGTTTATATGGGCACAAGTTGAACTGAGGCCTACCGCACCTATTTTAAAATGGACATTTACAGAAGAATATGTTTCATCTTACATTAAAACACAGCCATTCAAGATGTAAAAGCTTATTTTGAACTGACTTGATTACAAGGCAAGACAATCCTATAATGGTTCCTCAGGCATTGCTTGAACACACTAAAATAGTAGTTCAAAGCAGTACAGCTGCATATTTTGCTTTTGGTGAAAGCAATCATCTTTTTTTCACTTTTATCTAAATGCATCTTTGACAATTGCTCTAATATTAAATTTAGATGCACCTGACACCTCCTGGTGCTATCACTGTGTTTGGAATCCAATTTAAAAATAACAAACGCCTTATTTAACTGTGCATTTGCTACCCTATTATTGTGCACCTAACAGTCCTTTCGACTGTCTCAATTTAAGCAAATGAGAAACTAACTTTGAAGGAGGCTAATTATACTTTGTAGACCTTGACTTATGTACAATCTAAATATTTAATTTGAGTTTTCGTTTTTTCTTTATCTAGGAATATGAGGAGGCTACTGTAGTCTTTTCAGCGTAGCATAAACACAACATGGTAAAGCTGGATTTTACCTTCAACGTTGTATCATTAGGCAAGCTGGTCTGGTTTCTCCTCCCCACTCTACCAAGCAATTAGTCATTTAAAAATGACTTTGCCATTAGTGTTTGTTTCGGGGTTTTTTTGTTTGTTTTTAATTGGTAATATCCTCCCTTAATGTAAGAAACATTACTACGTTAGGTCTGCCAGGAGGAAGCCTAGGAAGAAGCTAATCTATCTTTGAACATGTTAGTAATAAATTCAAAGACTGCTTCAATTTTAATACTATGACACTTTAAGAAGCCTAATTCAAGAAATTTTATGCTTTCTAAGACTGTGTCTGCTGTTAATAAATTGAAGGATGATTACAAGCCAGTATTTACAATACTTTTGTAACAGTTTTTTACAAGCTTGCATACCTATTAAAAACAGCATACTTTTGAAGAAGTCTAGCATCTTATAAAGGCTTAGAGAGGTAAACACACACATTTTAGTTTTATCCATATTTGACAGTTAATGATGTTTGTCAAAACTTGCTGTAAAGCTCAAGGAATTTATTACATGGTAGCAAAGCCTAATTTAACAGTCTGCATCCAGTTTTATTTTTTCAATTGAAAGACTAACAATGCTTTCTTCAACACTATTTTTGAAGTGTTCCATTTCACAACATGTAAAACTAACTGCTTTTTGTAACAGTGGTCGAAAAAGGAGCAGCTCTGTACAAGCAGTCCCTAGGGAAGTACAAGGGACAGGTTGCAAAATTTGCACTAGACGAGGACACAAGCAGCTCTTATTGCCAACAGAACTTGCTCCTAAATACTACCGGAAGCATGAGCAATCTACCAACTGTTAGCTGCCTTTTCTCGACTTAATCCAATCTAAGTTGAAAATTACATTTAAGATTGTGAAGACCTCACTCTAATCCGCATCACCCAAGTCAAGGTCACTTGCCTATCTCAGTATCCTTTCCGACCCACCTAGCATACAAGTAGATTAAAACACCTACATAAAACACATACATATGAAGTTTACATACCACAAATTTTCAGAGGTGCCTCTAGTTCCAGGAGAATAGGCTGGCTAAGAAATATTTCCCGTGATTTTATGCACAAGCCCCGAACTTCTGCTTCGGTCATCTGAACGATCTTCCCAGGACGACATCCTCGTACTGAAATGAGATGTTTAACAACTGAAGGTAACTATCACACAGATACACAGCAATAGTAAGTGCAGATGAGCAGTATTTGAAATCTATATTTGACAAAAAGCCAGCAGCACACTCCAACATATCTACCAAATGTGTTGGAATTATGTATTCCAATGAATTCTAAAATTAATCTCTGATACTGTGGTAACTTGTGCTTAAAGGTCTGTATGCATTCCTGTTAAATCAGGTTCTCAGAAGAGAACAACTTAAACCTTGCTTTCATCCATGTTCGGATAAATAGCAACTTCAAAAAGTGTTTAAATTAACAATCCCATTATGCTAGAGTATTCACAATGGGCAAAAAAAATCCTGAGAATCGAAATCCTGAAAACACTTTCACAAAGAAAAAAGCACAGGCATGTTTACACTTTTGGCAGCTGAAACTGCCATATTAGGAACACCACACTAAAAACTGAAAGTTTGATGAAACCCTCATTCATATATAATGGCTCTTGAGTTATTGGAACCTTTATGTCCAAAGACATTCTAATTAGAATGAAATTGAATTCCTAAACCAGTAAGTCAGGTACTCAGACCTATATTTAGCACTAAGTTTTCAAAAGCATTCACATGTCATTGCACTCCAACCAACATCCTCTGGCAAGTTTATCTGCAGCTGCTTCTTTCCACAAATATCTATATGATTCCTCTGTCAGAAGCTTTAATGTGTCTTTAATGATGCAGCAAAATAGAACAAATGTGTCTGCACTTTGGCTGATCCAGTTCAGTCTTGCATCTCAGCATAAACCAAACTCCAGAGTTCAAACTAATAAGCCAGGATGCATCAGTGTTTACAACAGGCGAACATCCTGTTCTGCCATCTGCTTTAGATGGAAGCAACATTCAGCATTAAACCATGGTAGTACCTACAAGAGAAGGTGGTACGAAACTTTAGCAGTTCAAATCCAAATGCTTTCTAACTCAAACATAGTACGACATTGCTTCGTAAAAATTTTAGCTACAACTTCAGGAAGTCTAATAAGATAGATTTGTGAACAGAATAGCAAAAACTATTTCTTCACACATAAAATAAGTTCCTGGCTTGCCTGCTTCCCCTCTCCAAGACGGGAGAGTAAGCTTGCAACTTTTTTTTTTTTTTTTTTTTTTTTTTTTTAAGATAACCTCCCTTTTCCTTTTATTTCTGCTTAGCTCCTGGAAAACATACTTTACAGAGGAGATCAGTATCATTATCTACATCGTGCAATGGGAAAAAAAGGATATGAGGAGAAACAGTTTGTCCTAGATCACCTAGTACTACAGTCCAAAGTGTTAACCTCAAAAAGCTCTGCTCTGGTTATCACTGCATACTTCTCCCAGTGTAACCGCACATCTGACCATTCCAACACTGTGCCATGAATTTTTATTTTTATTTTTAATAAACACCAGACACACTTGTTAAACTGAGGTTAGGAAGCAGCCACAGGAACATCCGAAAATGCAGAAATGAAGAATGGTTTTCTCAAGCAGGGAAGAGATGTGACACTAGGTCCTGGGACAGCCAGTTTGAGTGCCAGAATAGCAGGAGGGCTAGTCTATCTCCAGTGAGGATACACTGCAAATACTTTGCTCATTAGAATCCCACAAGAACAAGGCTGTGGCATACAGGACTTCTTTCAGTGAAACTCTGAATCAGTACCAGGTGATATTTACCATATGGTAAGTCACATTCCTTTTGCTAATTAAGATTTCAACAATACTTGAGAAAGCAAACAGCTTTTTAGTAACACTTTTTTTTTTTTCTTATTCCTCACGCATTAAGATGTTGGCTTACATATTAAAAGAATACAAAGGCAGACATTAGACACAATCAAGGTGACCAGAAAACAATAAATGCCTACAGGCTTCCGTTTCATCACATCTCAAATGTCTACTAAGTGATGCGCTTACAGATACATCTTCATCCCCATGGGGATTATTAGCAAAAAAACCATAAATGTCAGGCTTGACAGCTTTGCACAGGACTTGACTATCCAATTTGTGAGGTACCAAAATGCTCCAATAATCTCCACCTTTTCAAACGCTTGCATTCCGGTAGCTTATAATGATCCCTTTCAGAGACTGGAAACTCATTTTGATAGGCACAATAAACTGTCACTATACATAAGAAAGCTCCCACCTGAAAGAGCAGAGTCTTAATATCACAATGGCTATCATTTTATTGAAACAATTGTTATATTTTAAACCTATGGCTTACATCATCAAGGTCACGCCGAAGAAGCATGCAGCACAACCAGCTTTTCAGTCCCATTTTTCCTCTACAAACTGTGCATTCTTTTAACCTGTTTTGATAAGCAATGAAATTCTCCTTTGTATTTAACTACTTTCGTAACATTTTGCAACACCAGAATTAAACCATTTCATGTAGATTAAAACCAAGAAGTGATGTAACTGCACACTTTTTACATCCACTCTAGTTTCGGAACTCAAACCAGGAAAGCCCACCACACACAATATTAATGTTACTGTAAGTGGCACCAGACCAAGCACAGAGTCCAAAATTGACAAGCAATTCAAGGAGGGCACTCATAATACTATAACTTTGATCCAATCAATATTTCTTAGAACACCAGCCTTTAGCTGCCTTTGAAACTCACATGGAGGTTTAAACTTGGAACAATTGCTTTATAGGATTGAGGCTTTAAGTGCCACTGGATTTTTGCACTAGAAGACACAGTGAACATGCAGCTCCTGACTTAAAAATTAACTGCCACAGTCAGTGCATCCAGTGTCTTGATGTTAGTTCTTTACTTTTTACAGTAAAGTCTTAAATGTTGCAAGCCCTTAACAGACAAACCAACAAACAGGGCAGTAGCTTATTACCACACCCCGGACTCTCCAGATATGAGAAGTTCGTACAACTACAGCAAGTACGTCACTCTCAGAAGAGGAGACAACATACACCTAATGATTGCAGTTACTTCCAGCCCTTGGGAAGGGTACAAATCTGGGCCACTGCACCTTTGCAAAGGCACCCTCCATCCGAACAGTCAGCAGCTCCACATAGCAAACGTGTAAGCTCAGTTACATTTGAAGAAGTACATGGGGTTTCATGAGGAATAATCATCAATAATATAGTTAAGAGAAAAGAAGTTTTCTCCCACAATCCCCTGATCATCAATAAGGGTACTATGTACTGAAAAATGAGAAGCTACTGTGACCCTGGAAGTCTCAGCACTTTACTGGATTCACAAAGGTACTGAAAGGTTCACGAAGTAGTCACCCGAAACAGCTGTGCCACAGCTGTGGTACAAGTACACAAGCAAGACTAAGCACATCTTTCACCAGCTTACACTACAACTAGAATTTTGTTCAAGTTTCCTTGACTCAGCTGAGCCCTGTATGGATTGTAAACAAGAGCATCTCACACATTTAGTTTTTCAAAAGCCAAATCCCCAAGAACAGATTTAAGAGGAGGTTATGAGAATGAGATCAAGAGTGTAAGTGATGTTTTTCAGACTCATTTATGAATTACTATAGTTAACCATTCTTAAAACATGCAAGTCATAGCTGCATGCATTGTAAAATCTGTAGCTCACAAACAGTCTGTAACAGCATTTGGAAAACCATCATTTTTAATGGTTGTCATTTACCCAGAGCAGAAACAGCACCTCAACATTAGACGTAAATTAATTCTCTTTAATCTAAGACACAGATGCTGTAACCAAGCTTTGATTTACAGAAAAGTCTTCAGTAGGGACAGCAATTTCTGTTGTAATACACAATCCCACGTGCATAGTGCTATGCCAGAACAAGCCTTTGCTGCAAGGAGCTTAAAGCAGAGTGACATAGCAGGGAATAAAGAGAATTAAAAGCAACTATATGCATTGTACTGTCAGGCTATTATTTTAGCACAATAGATCCTATAATAATCCAAAAGCTGCTCTAATCAATATTAAAATGGTCTCTGCATCTACACAACCTTTGATAAGCAACCTTAGCAAGTCTACTAACAGCAATTAGTAATCCAAGACATGAGTTGCACAGTGGCAGGAAAGAAAAACTTCAGCAAAAAAACCATTTTTTTTTAATCCCTCCAAATTCATGCCAGAGTAGCAGATTATGTAAGGCAATACTGGAGGGGAAGAAAATAAGTAACACTAAGGAAACTGGGTCAAGAACTGGCTGTTGGAAGTTCTATGAGCATCACTTTTTGCCATATTCTTTCATAAACTGCAGAAAATATGTTTATCCTATGCTGCCACACTGTTTCTGGTGCGCCTCTCTAAGTAACTAAGATGCTCATTTTGTGGCATCACTAACAGAAGTTTCTTCAATTACTAAGTCAGCTGTGGCATGCACAGCTGTCCTAAGCATTTATACTGTGTTCTCCAATACCACACGTCCTGTTTACTGGACAAAACACTCATGGTTTTAGCATAACATTAAAACCCAGACAGACTTCTCCTAAGTCTCATAAAAAATTGGGCCAGCATATTGCTAAGAAGCAGCCTCCTTCTTTCCCTACACTCTGCTTTTATGTGGCCGCACAGTAAACCGCGTCAGTGAACTGATCTTTTCTTTCTAGTAAATACACAACAAAACAAAAATGTAATCTAGATAGTTTCCCAAGCTGGAGAATACATCCACTGTGAACTTGCGCTAGGACTAGTGAAGGAATAAGCAGCTGGTTCTGCTTCTTTTCATAGTAGCTCCAGCCAAGCTTTTCTGAAATTATGGCTTTACAGATCTATTTTGCCGGAGTATATCTAAAAAAACCCCTCCAAACTACAATACAAGACTGCAAGCATGCAATTTTACAAATTGCACACAAGCAATTCCCACAAGCCTACACTCCCCCCCAACATTCTGTGGAATGTTTAATGATTGGTGATTAACAACTACAACATCTAACTATTTATTCCTTGTACTTCAAAGTACTTTGGAGTATTTGATGAATCCTGAACAGTCTCTCAATAGTAGGAGCAGAATGGATTTGGAAGCCAAAGGTGGCATTACCTACAACTTGGAAAAAAACCACAGTCCTTACACTGATTTTAGAAACATGTTCTGAAGTTACCTGCTCTCAGCATTTTTAAAGTCCAAGTCATATATTTTCATGGTTTTAAGTCAGGAATCCTACATCGGATTTTAAAAGTGTCTTTCATTTTGGAAAGCAAAACTTCTACTCCCTCAAGATATTTTCTGTTATTTAAATTGTTCAGCTGCCATCCAGAAGCAGCCACTCCCTATCTTGCAGCAAAACACTGAGAGTTAAGGCAGCAACACAGTTTTCAAAGTTTCAGAATTGCTGTAACAGAACTAAGCTTAGAATGGCGTTCATTCATGTGTTACACTGGTGGGCAACAATAATAGAAATGAAGCCCTGCCAGAGCTTTGCTTAATTCAGTAAGAAGCATATTGCTGAATATACAGCTCCTCTGCATGGTGTACGCAGCAAAGCCCTGTACTTTTCCTAGGGTACATCACCCAAACTTCCCACTAAAAACAGAAGAATCAGCCTTCTAGGGAGTTTTTTTCCTGAAGAACTGTGCTTTTATATCCAAGTAATCTTAAAATCTTAATAAATTTGCCTTCACTGGATGCCCTTGATATTAAGTATTTTGCTGAAGAACACAGTGATTGCTTGTGAACTCATTTTAGCAGGACTTACTTGACATCAAACACAAATGCACTGCAGAGTAAAAGACTGCCCACGCCTTTAATTTCTAACCAGGAAAATAACCAAACAATGAAATGGTGTTCTTCTACCCAAACTTGAATTTACATTCTTAAAATATATACTATCCAGCAGAATTAACGCTCATGGAGAAGGACCTTCATTAGAAATCAGTATGTAAACTTGCTTCAGGGGATACCCAAGTAAGTCCATGAAAACACGCAAGTGTCCCTACACCAACCTTTACCCATTATATTTGCTTTTCATGGACCACCCGCTTCCTTACACAGAGGTTCCATAAACTAAATGACGGTCTCAGTCATTCTGTATCATGTACTGTTCCAAGAATTGCTGAATTCAAGGTTGATGGACAAGATCACATTAGTTACTCCATTCTGTAAGCAAAATGTGTAACCCTAATGCTTGTTATTGGTCTATATTTACTGTTTGCTTAATTACACTTGAACCTAAAACTCATGCAACTAGCAAAGCGTAAGGTAGAAGCCTCCCACTATGCTGTATTATACAAAGTGGTAGCAATTCCTGTTCTAGTTCACTTGGAAGGCTAACCTGGCATAAAAAAAAAAAATCTCATGAAACAAAGAATTTCAGCTTCTTTCTCAGAGTTTGACTTTCTTTTCCTCTAAAGTAGTGCTAATGAAATTCCTAAAATTCAAGGAAGGCAGAGGCAAATTACAAAGTTAGTTTAACTCCTCAGAAGTACCAAGGAGAGAAGTTACTTAAGTTGTAATACAAGAACCTATGGTTTAACATGACTTTTGCACCTCTTCAATTTCTCAGGTATTTATCTAATATGGTTATGTGGGATATACACACAAAAGCTTTGTATCAAGCTTGGTATTAAAAAACCACAAAACACACAGAAGGTGGTGCTGTGAAACTAAGATGACCTAGCCTACGTACTAAGACAAATCACACAACAGTAGGGGAAGGCAGTAAACAGGTTCATTTCTATGTTCAAATTATGAACCAGATACATATCACATTAGATATGTGTAGTATTTAATGGTTGTAGTTAAGAGTAGATTCCCCTATACACCCCCCCCATCAGAGCACAGCATCTGATCTTACTAATAGCCAAATATAGCATGCTTAACTTCACAGTGCTAAACCATATATTGTGGTGGGTTTTTTTTCTTTTTAAAAAAGTTACATACCTACATTTGGTGGTCACTAATGAGCATTTAATTGCAACTATCAAGTACTAAAAATCCTCTTATCTACATTAAATAAAAGCAGTGTTTTTCTCCTTTTATACTATGATTTAGCTGTACTGTGAGCAAGACACTGAATGACTCAAGTCAATACTGTGCTGCAGAACATCTAAATGAAACAGGTACTGAATCATGTGGCCTTCAAGTGGCAAAATAGCTAGACAGAATAAAGGAACACCAGCACACATCGCCTGACGCTGGGCTCTTGGCCTTCAGTGCAATTTTTCAAGCCAACTATCCCATTCGTCATGCACTTATAAAGCTAAAGATGAACTGGCTGATATCTGCACTGCTGTACAAACCCAGAAACAAAAGTCATTCTTTCTATCCCTTCTCCCTGTTTAATATAATACCTACCCTCCTATTTTCTTTCTCTCTCTCAAGACTATTTCAAAAATACATCCTTTGCAAGAAACTCCTTATTAAGTTCTCCTTGTTTATTTTTCTAATAGCAGATTACCCACCGATTTCACACCAAACCAGGTAATAACTCTTGTTTATTCAAGGTTCACCTCCATGGTTTGTTTATATTGTTCTGCAAGAGATCATTAAGGTCTATTTTTCTTCTCTACAACTGCCTCTTTTTCAGTATCAGTTACAGAGCCTGTGGAACTGCAAGCACTAATACTGTATCATACCACACCATCAGGCTGGCTGGATACGCTAATTAGTTAAGACACTAACCAAACAAGAAACACATTATTGACCATAATACATTAGGCCAGTAGCTCTACAGCATTTAAAACTAATAAGGAAAATCTCAATTATTTCATAAGCATTTAAAATCCAACTTCCATTTGAAAAATTGAATAATATTCAAATTGCTATCTTTACTACAACTGAAATCAGAAGAAAATGAAGGTTGCAGCTGTCTTAGAAGACATCACGTGACCTGGCAAGAACACTATGCAACCAGCTTTTATGAAGGCAATCATAAAAATCACACCTTGAGCTGAACATTGAAGCAATAACCATTCTCCACGTCTACTGGAAGTTTGACAACTCTTTTCTTGGATACATATTTCCCAGCTTTCTTGGTGGATTGGTACTATTAGAACTAGTAGCCCTCCTAGCCTCACCAAAAATAATTTTGTTTTAGAGCAGATCCATATTAAGTTCCATCAAATGAATTTAAATTGTTGATTTTAAATAGGTTAGCTAGATTTAGGCAAGCAAGGCGTCTTGCCTAGACAAGGTAAATGTGTTTGTACAGCTATATAAATAAACCCTCTTCACAGAAATCCAGCTTGTATTTAAGGCTACTGTATGTCTGGGTTTCCCCAAGTACATCTTCCTTCCATATGGTAAACTCCTTAGTGTTTACCAAGACAGATACCTACACATTTGAAAGCGCAGAAAGTCCAGTCCAGCTGGACTGCGTTATATCCAGAAATTTTAAGAGACACATACAGCACAGAAACAGGAAGCCCAACACCTGTACAGAAATATGGCAGTCTTACTTAACACCATCCACAGCACTCTTTACAAGTAAGGTCACACCTATTCCAGCATCCTTGCTTTGATACAGAGGGAACTTCTCCACACATTCCCAAAATTTAAATTAGCTTAGAGCCTGGCTTAAGTGTAAGCCTGGCGTATCCATTTAGCTCAGCATTTTTGCAAATTTCAGGGCATTTCCCACAGAGGGATACATGGTGTGCCTAGATGGGGCAAAACACAACATAAGTAAGCAGCAATTTCAGCTGCAGAGACTAAGAAGAAAAACTGTGTTGGAAGAAGAAAAACTTCTCTGTTCAGCCCGGAGAAGAGAAGGCTCCGGGAGATGTTACTGTAGCCTTTCAATACTTAAAGGGTGGCTTATAAGAAAGATAGGTACAGAATTTTCAGTAGTGCCTGTTGTGATAGGACAAGGGATGATGGTTTTAAACTAAAAGAGGGTAGATTCAGACTAGACATAAGGAAGAAATTTTTTACAATGAGGGTGGTGAAACACTGGAACAGGTTGCCCAGAGAGGTGGTAGATGCCCCATCCCTTGAAACATTCAAGGTCAGGTTGGACGGGGCTCTGAGCACCTCATCTAGTTGAAGATGTCCCTGCTCACCGCAGGGGGATTGGACTAGATGACCTTTAAATGTCCCTTCCAACCCAAACTGTTCTATGATTCTATATTCCACATCTGCCGTACTCATGACAGTCTCGTGTGTGTGCATACTCCTGTGCTGTCCACAGATAGAATGGACTGGGAAAATCTATCCACCAGATGGCATAGCTGGGAAGGTAGGAAGGAAAAAAACCAACAGGAAAAAAGTCCACACACTGAAGCAAAAAATAAGGCTATCATCTTTTGTGTACCATAGCACAACGAAGCCTGACCCATACCAGTGCAAGAAGGAAACAGTCTTAAGACTTATTTGGCTTGTTCACTTTCATGGTCACATATCAGTCCAAAAGTGTTTTAGCAAAGCTATGGAATTTTGTGTTTACATGACCTGTAAATCTTTGCAGATTCACTTATGAGTGATTTCTTTATCAAAAGAAATCTTTTAATAAAGCTCAAAGCATCTCCCAGATCAGTCAGGCACACATCTAAGAGCACTAGCATCTCCCTCACTCTTCTAGTAAAGAAACAGGAATGGGAATTTAAGTCTGGAGATAGAGGAAATGAGAGAAAGCATTGCTACTTTCAGACTTCATGCATACAGTATACACTTTAGTTTTACTTTCCTCCAAACAGAAGTTATTTATATGGTATCACTAACTAGTAACCAAGTACTAGACACATTGCAAGAGAAAGTCAATTCAAAATAGGCTCTTACCATTCCTAAATTCACCACTTAACCAATGAATAAAGAGGATAAGAACTTGGTACATGCAAAAGAGCATGGAAATTAAAAGCTAATGTCACAGAAGACTATCACCATGCATTACACTATGGTTCAGTTGGGTCTTTCTGAAAACTATTCCCAGTTTAACTCAAGAGTTAATCAATCTGGCTTTCAGCACTCAAAAGATCTCTAAAATAAGTACATATTCAAGATAAGCATGCATGCACATGTGTTGAGTGTTGGGAAGATGTTCTTGATGAATTCTCCCAAGTAGCCTGGCTACAAGCCACCTCATATTGATACCTCATAAAAAAAGAAAGTAAAAAAACCTACAACACATGGAGGGTAAGACGATCTAAGCAGGTAACTCCAATCAAAAGGCAAGTTAATGTGTCATCTAACCCAAAAGATACATAGTCTTGAGCAACAAGGGAAAAACAGTTAGAGTAACCTAATTAAAGTAAGAGCAAGAACTCATGACAGTTAATAGCACAGCCTCGAAACAGGTGTCACCAACCAGCAACCCAATGACAGCAGGGAAGTTTCCGGTTGCTGTGGCTTTTGATAGGTATTTGCTACCCTTTAAAATTTACGTTCAGCAGCCACTGATAGACAATTGTAGACTGCTATTCAAACTTAAAGCCATCCATTTCACTTAAAGTAACCAAAAGGACTAAACATGTACTGCATGACAACATTTCATAAGTGTCCTTTTATTATTTCAATGTGCATTTTTACAGCTTAAAAGCCACGTTTCCTTATCCTTCAAGTCAAAGTTGAAGCGTGAGTAATGGAGCCAAAACAGTTGCTTTAAACTAATTAATTGCTCCAGACATAAGAGTCAATAGAAATTTTTCTGTGCAAGCAGCATGGGGAGGGATTCATACTCACTTTACCAGAACAGGTCAGCTAAGCAACAGCATGAGCTCCAGAATGTGAGCTGCCAATTGTACAAAAAACAAAGCTTCATTGTGAAACACTACTATTCGAACCACAGCTTAAAATGGTATACGCTAGCAGTACAACAAATAGAATATGTTAAATGGAAGCAAAAATAATTCATACACAATGCATTCTTTTAATAGTGGGGTGGTTTTTTTTTTTCAAATAAAACCTGAAAGAATCTATTCCCTTTCAGATACAAGATGTTGTACAAAGCACTCCTACTACTGTTAGTAGGTGACATGCAGAGAAAAAACACCCCATTTCCCTTAAGAATCTTCCTAATCTCTGCTCAGAGGGAGAAACAGATGAAGAATTATAAGCAAAGCTTGGTTCAAAAGTTGCACATACATATTCCTAAAGATTAAAGTACTATGGAATACAAAGCACAGATTAGATTGCTCGGACACAAGGCACTCAATCATAACCCAAAAAGCTAGAAAGTTGCAACACAAGTGTTTACGGTGTATGTAAATGGTATGGAACATGTATTTTAAAAGTCTGAGTTTAAAAAAAGGATAAGCAGAGTAATATTTAAGATAATAAGGAGCAGAACAATCCAACAAGTTGCATACCAAAACACTGCAGAACCTCCTCCTCTTAAAGCAAGCTACATTTAAGTAACAACACTGATGAGCAAAAAGTACCTTTCAAATATATTTTTTAAAGTGTCTCTCAAAAAAACCCTCCGCCACACATATACATGCATTTTGATGTCCTAAAAAAATCTGCACTACGAAGTCAATGTTTACTAGGTTACTATTTGGTTTGTCTTAAAAATCTACCTACTAATCTAGGTTTCAACATCCAGAAAAAGGGAGTTTTATCTGTATTAGTGATCAAAGATAAACTTTGACTGATGATACCTGCAGGTTTCTTCATACTATACTACACTGCATACCTTAAATCACAAACATAAGCACGATTGCCCAAAGCCCTTATGTATTTTAAAATATTGATTTTATTGTTCATAATTTTCACATCTAAAAATAGCAGATAGCAACTACAAAAAAAAAATCCTCAGAGCTCTAGAAACTCTGCTTTGTAGTAAGTCAGCTGAACAAAACTTTCAAACTTACAAAACTTGTTTCACTTCCAGAACTGTACATACTCCATAAATTCCTTTCTATAAGCCTTCTGCAAAGCGATCCAACTATCCAAGGAGTACAGCAACCAAATAAGTGAACAGCGCATACCCATGCATGTACTCTCACCTCCAACACACCAGGTATTTGTTGAATGTGGAATGAAAGATTAATGGGAGAAGAGGCCTAAGAAGACTAAACATTCAAGACTTAAATAAAAAGAAAATGCTACCAATAATTCCTCAGTTTCTCCAAAAGCAGGGAATAAGTCAGTTTCCTCCTTACTTTAAAGGAAAGACTCACTATTTAATACACACAAAACCCTTCATAGCTTTTATTAGCCATCCATGAGAGCCACTTTTGGAGACTGCCCCGTAGGCAGGCAAAGGAATGTCAGCACACTACCCCTCTGCTTCCACCGACACTCACGTACATACAACTCCATACTTAACACAGCTTGTACACATAATTTTAAATACGGAAGACTGCGACTAACCCAACTGGAGGAAGGGATAAGGCCGCCCATAGCTCAGCTAGCGAGGCTTCTCCAGCTCGCCCCTCAGCCAGGCAGCTGCAGCGGGGTGGAAAAGGGACGAAGGAAAGCGAGGCTTTTTTTTTTTTTTTCCTTTTAAATAGGAAGGCAGCTACTTCACCTAGACAGGGAGGACGGACCCCCGCGCACACCACCGCCGACAGGACGCTTACATGCGCCCCTCCTCCCTCCGAGGGGCTCGGCGGGGCCGGGCCCGGGGCTCGGGGCACCGGCGAGGCGCGCCAAGCCCCCTCCCGGCCGCTACCCGGGGCCCGGCGGCGCGGAGGAGGCGCTGCCCCCGCTCCCCCGGCCGCAGCGCGGGACGAGCCCGCCCCGCCCGCTTCCCCCCACCCCGCCGGCAGCCCCGGCTCCCGCGGGGAGGCGACGGTGCCCTCTCGCCCTCCGCGGTGCGCGCGTGGGGCGGCAGGCAGACGGGGCTGCCCGGCGCCTCGCTCACCTTCCAGCAGCCGGGTGATGAGGCTGTCCACGTTCAGCTCCCCATCCGCCATTTTGTGGCCACCAGACTCGGTCCCGGGCGGGGAGAGGGCGGGGTGGAGGGCGCTTCACGGAGGCGGAGGAGGAGCAGGGAGCGGTGGCCGCAGCTACAGTGGCTCCCCCCACCCCCCGCCGACAGTCCCCTGCGGCCGCCCGGCTTCTCCCGCGCTGGCAGCCGAAAGCACCGCGCCCGCTCCCTCACCGCTAAATGGGGGGACGCGGCCACCCCTCCTCCCTGCGCCTCCTCCCCGCCTCAGAAGCCGCCAGGGCGCATGCGCCCCCTCACCCCTGCCGCCTCGCCCGCCGCCGCGGCTCTGCCGCTCCGCGCTCCAGGCACGGCGCAGGCGCCGAAGGTGCTGGCGGGCTCCGGGGCGCGTGCGCAGAGCGTCGCCGACCCTCCCTCCCTCCCTCGTTCCCCGCGGGTGTCCTGGTAACCGCCCGGGCGCGCGGTGCTGCGGGCGTCGCTCGGCGGGTCGGGCCGGTCACCCGGTCGCCTGCCGGGCTGGGGGGGTCTCGTAGGAGGGAGCTGCCCAGGCCCTGCGCCCTGAGCTGGGCTTCCCTGGCCTGCTTTCTGCCCGGCCGGGGCCTCGGAGCCGGGGGGCTCGCGAGCCAGGCCCCCGCGGGGCTTCCTCTGGGTCAAGCCCCTTCGGGCCTCCACAGAGCGCAGGATGAGGAAGCCTTTCCTGTCACGACGCCTGCAGCGGCCAGTCCTGAGGGGTTGGGCAGCTCCGCCGGCCGTCTCTGTGCCTCGGGGAGCAGCTCCGAGGGCTTCATCGTGGATGTTGGGGACACTTGGCACTTCTCGTGGTGCCCCGCTTCCACGTAGCGTGTTGCTGCAGGAAAGTCGTAGCTTCGCCTTAAGAAGTTACGTTGGCAGCCATCAATTATGGACAAAAGGCAAGAAAATGAGTCCTAGTAGGCTGCGTGTAACCTGTGTGTCACCCCTTCCCCTGCTGAAACTGCGCCTGTGAAAGCTCACAGTTTATTAAAAAATATCTGTCAAGACTGGAATGACAGGTTGTGCTCTTTATAGCCCTCTTCCAGCCCAGCTGTCAGAAAAAACTCCTAACCGATGTGGTTTATGTTTCATTGTGGCTGGACCTGCTAAGAGTACTTTTTTGGTGATTCCTGAAACTTTTTTTTTAAGATGAGTTCTCTAAAGACATGTTAGTTTACATACTTTTGTCAACAGATGCTTGCCTTGGATGGACAGAGAAGTGCTTTAAAATGTAGGTGGTGAAAACTTCTTGTGAACTAGGACACCAGACAAATACACGTATGTTGATGAAATAACAAAGTGCAGATGTTCTAGAAAAAACAGGCCACTTCTTACTTATATGCCTAAATATAGTTGTTGATGTAGAAACTTACCTCTGTGAGCTCGAACTTGAATTTTTCCATCAGTCCGTACAAGCCAGCAAAATTCTGTCACCTTAAATAATTTCAAAACCCAGTTTTTTACCTCTTGATTAGGAGAAAATGAGTATGAGCAAAACAAAAGCAATTAGGACAAGGCGGGGCGATGATTAGGCATCAGATGATGCTAGGTGTCCAGACAGTCAGGTAAAAGAACACTCTTTTGAAATACCTACACAATAAGTTTCACTTGATACACTGAAGGAAGAGGAAGAAACTCCAGAAAAGAAAACTGATTTTGTATCTCCATTTGTAGGCAGCATATATGGAAATGTAATTCCAGCTCATCTGCTGAAAGCATATACAGCTATCCTTTCTTATTTTTCAAATTCTGCTAGTAGTGAAAATCTCAATAAAAAAAATCTCAAAATACTTCTCTTTCATTTTTTGTCACACTAGGAAAAATAATTATTCAGCTTTTAAAAGGATCTTCCTTATCCCAACTACTTTATTGCTGCCAAAACTAATAGATCCACAGTCCCTCTTGAGCTTTTAGGAATTGTCCCAGTTTCATTTCACACAACCGAACTGCCCTGAAGGTTATTTTAAGCCATCGCAACATCAGGTTCAGCCATAGTAATACTATATTATGACAGAACATTCTGCATTGACAACAAAATGGGGATATGAAATTATCTTTCACTGTGGCATAAAGATACAATTGATATGTCTTCCAAAACTCCAGAAGATACTGAACTTTCAGATACACTGAGCAAATTATGATTCCATAACAACTGTTTTTACTAGGCATGTTAGCACGTTCCAGAGACAATTCAGCAGCATGTCATAATAACAAAATCATTTAATAAGCGGAGATGCTATGGAATAGAACAAGCTGCAAAAAATACCTCACTTCTTTCCTTGTAGATTCTGTGCCAGTGTCTTATTTTATTTTACCACATCACATCTGAACCCACATTGACCTGTATAACTTGTGTCATTGCATTATTGAGGACCTCAGGTAAATACATGAAGCTTGTTTTTTCTACTCCATTTCACTACTACTCTGTTTTCTCAGTTTTCTGAAGGATAGCATCACACGGGGTCATACGATGAGGAAAGCCCGCTGGTGCTGCCCTCGACGTCAGAAGTATGACACCTCATGGGACGCCTCTTGGTTCCCATCACAGCTGCATCCCAGCTCGCACACCACAGCATGCCTTCCCTCCTTCTCCGTCGGCCCATGCGGTGGGAATGTAGCTGGGTGACAGAGTCACTCCCCAGCTGTACGTGGGTTGTCAGACGGGAGGATGGTCACCTCACTGTGCTGCATAACCCTCTAAAATTTGCCTCCCCCCCCCCGGCTTTGCTTCGTAGCTTGAGCAGGGAAACGAGTACGTGAGTTTCTCCCTCAGTCGGTAAAACTTGACAGGTCCCGTGGTTTACGTTGGCATAATCCCAGTAGAGTAAATAGAATTAAAAGATCAGAGAATGAGGCCCATTGTCTTCTGTGATTCAGAAAGAAATAGTTGGTGTGGACTGAATGCATTTTCTTTGATCAAGGGGAGATGTTCAGTAATTTTTGGCATTATACCATACACAGATACAGGCCAAAGATACCTAACTGGTGATTCAAGTAGCAGGAGGAGCTGAACATCGCTGATGCCTGTGGCGAATTCTCATTAATAATGCTCAACTTTCTAAACTTCCTTTCACTTATTTTGAAATGTCCTTTTAAGTCCACCAACATGGCTTTGCTTCTGACTTTCCCCTACTTGGTTCAGTGTTATTTACCCTAAATAGCCTGTGTGTCGATTTTCCTCTCCTTATCCACACGCCGTCTCGAGGTGTCCTTTGATTTGCTCTGGTCTTCTGCTGAGTTTAGAAGATTTGAAGGACAGACATTTCCAAAGAAAGTGGCAAAAAATTATATGTTAGTAAGTCAGTGTCATTCCCTAAACTGTGGCTCTCCGGACATGAGTTCTCACGCTGCTGCTGCGAATTTGAGACCGTTGCATCCCCGGCTGCAGAGCACTGTCTCAGCATCTCTGATGTTACCTGCTCTTTCCTAGTAACCTTACGGTGGTTCAGCCAGCACTTCTGCTACTCGCTGCACTTTAAAGTTAGTGCACTACTTGCACTTTTAAGTTATTTACTATGCCATTGTAACTGCTGCTTTCAAAAACCACGGCCCCAGCTACATTGCCCTGCTAGGTCTGTCATCAGTTACCTGCTGGACAGCACACGGCAGTGTTTTACAGCGTTACCCCCTCACTGTAGCTTGTTTCTAATGTACTCCGTCACCTTCGCTGATTGTAACTCAGGGCTGACTGCAGCTGTTATGTGGATGGGAGGAGGAAGCCGGGAGGGGCCATGTGGGTAGTTTTTCCAGGATGTTATTAGGAGCATATTCTCCCAGGACGGTGATAGCTGAACCACCGCTGCCTCCTCAGTGGCCTTTTTCAGTTTCTGACTTGAAACAGAAATTAGTGATCCAAATTAGCAATGCATTTTCTTAGGATAGTTTGTTTACAAAATATTCATGGGTCCTGTTTCTTTAGTCGGAAATGGCAAGAAACTGTATCAAGGTAATCTCAAAATATACAAAGACTGCAGATGATAAATTATCGCTATTTTGCCCCAAAAGTTTAGATTCAGAGACAGGTGCAGAAAACCAAACAGATCCCACTCCATAGCACTTTATGACCCTTTTCCGTTTTTCAGTATTTGCACTGAAGCTGGGTAAATAGTAGGTTTCGTTATATCCTTTTAAGATTTAAACAAAACCCAAAAATATTACTTTTCTACACTGAGCTAAAACCAAGACTTTCTCAGCTTCCCTGAGAACTTAGAGAAGGAGGAGGAGAGTCCCAAACTAGCCAGTGGTTTGGGTTTGGAGGCACGTACCTAGGATGTGAAAAACTCTTCTCTGGACTGCTGCATCAAAGGCGAGTCTCTTGGTATCACTGTTTGGAACTGCAACACTTTGTATAAATAATTAAATATCCACTGGGGCAGGGACTTGAGCCTGGATCTGTGTCAAGCAAATGCCCCAGTCGTTCAGCGATAGAGCTGGTCCATCTCTCTTGATGTAGCTATTATAGTTTGTAGAAATAATTAAATATTAATCCAACCAAAGAGGCAGGGTATTATTAAGGTAACACACAGTCAATATTCTACATACATTTTACACTTATTCTGTCCACTTCAAAGAGCTAATAGGTAAGTCAGATTCACCCTCCCCAGATTCTTGTCATACATTTGCTCATCATTACCTGGGTAACTTTGGTGAGCTCTCAGTTTTAATTCCCACATTTATAAAATGAGAATAATAACATATGTGAACCTTTCCAGGGAGTGAAGAGACATAACTGAAATACTTGAAACACATTATGAGATCTTTGGTTGATACACAAATGTGTTTGCTATAATCGTCAAAGCTTTAGTAATAGTATTTTTTGAAGAACAAGATTTTTTTGTAGATTGATGCTGACCCTCGATTCCTGTGAATGTAGTTATGCCCTCGTTGCCTTTTATGCATACTTAAAGACAGGGCAGGTCTAAATGTTCCCTTATTCTCTCTGGAATTAAAACAAGAAAACAGATTGTTGATGTCAAGAACCAGTGCTGCAACAGTTAAAAAAACCAGAATAGCAATTTCAGTGCAGTAAGTGTGATTTGAAAGTCTTATTTTGAAAAGAGCAGCTACCCCTGCCCTATCCCGATAGCTCCCAGCTGGGTTAGAGAGCCTGGGCAAGATAAGCGCTGCCCTGAAGGCATGAGAGAGCTTCCCGGGAGCCGCATGCAAAACGGGGACAAGGTGAGGCGTACCCAGCGGTACGTATCACAGATTACTTCATCTCTCGGTGTCAGAACTATTTAAAAGTGTGAGGAGGGGTTTTTTTTTAATTATATTTATTAGCATATGATACAATCTCAGTTCCCCTGGCAGCCTCTCCTACTGCCCACAAACTATCAGAAATACACAACACCTGCTGTGGTGTTATTCCCCAAGCAAGGAAGGGGGAAGGACTTCTGAGGCAAAACAAGGCAAATAATTTGGGCCTGCAGGATCTGCAGTTTGGGGAATGTCAATCAAGCTTACTATTGCTCTGCTTTGGAGAGAAAAATGTTCTTTTCCTCCTGTTTCCCAGGAAGGAACAGCTGCGAGAACTGAAAGTGTCTGCATCCATTTTCCTAAGTAAACACGGGACTATTTAGTTTCAGCAAAACCAGATGGTTTCTGCCCTGTGAATATGCTGGCATTTGACACCAGCAGCCAGAGTTTCACAAAATGTGTGCAGAGCATTAGAAAGAACTCCTTTAAACTCAGGGACGCAACACAAGAAATGAAAGCTATGAAGGGAGTAATAATAGACTGACAAAAAAACCCAACCTTTATCCAGGGATCTCCAAGTGCTCTCTAAATATTATTAATCAGACTACATAACAGTCCATGAAGTAATTAAATTTTGATACACGTTTCTCACAGAGAGTTACACTAAAGATGAGATGGTAAATGAGTTCCTCTGGGTTATGCAGTGAGTCATGGTCTAGTCTCCTGCGTGCTCTGACCATCCACGTCTCTCTTCTTGCTAATGCGCCTCTAGTGTGCTGTGTCCTCAGCCATATTCCCAGGACACGATTTTTAAATGTGAAACCATTACTGTTAATAGCACAGGGACAGGATTGCGGTGTATGCAGCATGCATCGCCATAGCCGGGACATCTGAGTGCTCTATGGGGAATTTATAATATGCTAAAGAGATTTGTCAACAGCCCTCAAACCTCTTGCTAATGGCAGTTGCAATGGGTGTTAAGTGTCTGAAGATGCTTAATTATTTGGTGATTTTTATTGATTTGTGTTGTTATTGCTTAACATAACTCTGTAGTAACAAGGCATCTCCTTTCTACCAACCTGAAAGTGGTTCTCAACCACTCAGTAATTAAACTATATGATTCTGATAGGTACACTGTTTTGTTGGACTACTGGGAGGCTGATGTGGTTTGCTCAAGATTACTCATAGCTTGGAGAGCGAGGCTACGGGGGCTTCAGGCCTCGCGGTCACTGACGGCTGCAGCACGTGTTCCTGAGCCAAATCCAACCCTGCTGACTCCCCGTCATCCGCTGCATGTAAAAATAGGCTTGGGAAGGATTTCTTTTTACGTGCAATTTCAGAGTGAACCTGCCCACAAAAGCACATCAGTTTTCTGGATCACTTAGTGAAATGCGTATTTATTGTGAATCTCTAGGTACTGCTTCTAAGTCCTACAGCTGTGAACCCTGAAGTGTGTCCTGGTTGCAGGACGCAGGAGAGGTCTAAAATGTCTCCTTGGGTGTTGGTTTCCTTTGGTTTCCAGGAGAGAAGCTGTGTTGTGCTCTGGTTTATCCCATCATCTGCATGACAGAGGGTGTGCCACTGAGCACACCTGCCCTGCAGTTGAGGCAATGCTATAATTTAATATACTTCATGATCAGCATTTTAAGAGTTTGAATTTGCTATTTCTCCATTATGTAATTACATAATAATAATAATGATAATTTAACTAACACAATGTACGTGGAGTTTTGCTGTTGCTTCTGATGTAAATTAGAGATATTTAGCAATATGTTACAAAATGGATACATGTATTTCAGACTGAGATGTAGGAGGTTACTTTGATTCCGAAAAATAAAAAGGAGCTGTTGGGAAAACCTATTTTATAAAGAAAGAACTATTTAGTTATAACTCTTCATCCCGTGGCTCATTCACTAACGTGGAAACTGCAGAGCTTCAAGGTGTTTAAATTCAAACAAACAAACAAACCCCACAGTATTTTCTGCCTAGAGAAATTCGGGTACTTAGTTTAGATTCAAAATCTGAAATGATATACAAGTGAGGAATTTGAGCCTGAATTTAGATAAAGTAACATGAATCACTAACAAAACATTGAGGAAATAGCTAATCGTTAGGTACAAAAGAAAATTTATTTTAGTTGTTAATCTGCTCATAAGAAGCAGATACTCTCTATATTTAAAGTACAATCCAGAAGAATTAAAAAGAAATTTAAAGTCAAATTTGGATATCAAAACGTGTCAGATACCTTGACTTCTACCAAATTGTAACACATGCTGCTCATTCCTATTAACTTATGTGGTATTTTTATTATCTATCAAGTGATCTAATTTATCCTCATTGTTCCAAAAATAGTTCATCTGCATACAGTAAGGCTCAGAAGAGCAGGAGCTGGGAGAGACCACATCACTGTGACTAGTAGTGATGGGTCACACTGACAGGTTTAACAACTCGAGTCAGCAAAACCTAGACTTACTCTGAAGGCCTGGGTGGGCTTGGCTAAGAGGAGGTCATTAGCTGCCATACGTGGGTTTTGGGGGGTGTACACTGTGGCCCCCTAAAAGCGTATCCCGGGTCCGTGGAAACACACGTGGCTGGGGCTGCCTACACAGCGCTTTCTCAGTGGTGGCAACGCTGGCTGAAGGTGGTCTCTCCAAGCTCCCGCTGTCCCTCCCCCTGTGATTTGCCATCCCTGCGGTCGTGCTGGTGTGTTTGTGGGATTACACTGCAAGCCAGATGTCCGCAGTGATCCAGATGAATAACAACTCCCTCTGGCTCTCTGGAAAGCACCAGCTTTAACCCACGTTGCTTTGAGCGATACGGTGTATAGCACATCGCCCAAACACGCGTGTCTCAGCCCAGCTGAGAAGACCGAGGACTGTGGTATGAGGATGCAACGGGCAGTGGCAAACCGTGGAGGGGCACTGGCTGAGCAGCCTCCCAAAGCGATGGTGTGGCGTAGCTGTACCCGGCAGCGGGCTAGCGGGGAGGCTGCAGCCCCGAGCTGCTGCTCTCGCATCCTACTGAGTCATCGCATGACTTCAGATAAGCTATGTGCTTTATCGTGCCTCAGCCTGCCATCTGCAAATCAGTGATAACAAAATTTAAATAACTCAGAAGAATGTAGCAAGGCTTAATTGAGGTTTGTAATATGTTTTGGACTACTTACGTGCTACAGTAGTGCAGCGTTTAAGGTATCGTTGTTACAGAGCGTGTTGCTAGTAGTGCCGTCTTCCTTTAATATTCTCTGCAAACTCGCTCTCTTCCTACTGTCATTATCAGCGCTTGGCTTTGGTGTCATTGTGTTGCTTGGACACCTTCTAATTTAAATTTCATATTTTGATTCCTGGGTGATAACTTCAAACACCAATTTTCTAGTGCTACGCTATACAGCCTTTTTCTCATTTTAATGAAACCTAGCAACCATAATGTAAATTGGAAATAACTACAGCCCATTAGACTATTGAAATCCCTGAAGATTTGAATTATTCACTATTAACAGAACTTGTATAATTATAGGTTAAGATATCACTTAGGCATTTAGCATCCATCAGCTCCACTGCTAATTTTTAGCTCTTGATCTGTATTAGTAACCTCAGCTTGCTAAATTAAAGGATATGCCTCCAATTAGCCTAAATTTAACATTCAAGAACACATCTCTGGTGGGATGATGCTTATAAGTTTAGAACATCCAGGCAATTTCAGCTGAGCTACTGAGGCTTTATCACAAGTGGAAGTGAAAACGTTTTCTTATAAACACTTCCATGACTTTCACAGGGGCAGAAGTAAAAGGACAAAGCTGCATTTTGTGTAAGGCCCGAAGCCAAAAGGGTGACAGGCGTTGCAGTCCTCTGCCCCTGTAGGGACCCCAAAAAAAGCCTGTACCCAGGGCAGAGGCAGTTGGGTCATTGATTGAGACCCTCAGAAACCAAAATACGGAGTCTGGAGCTGTCTGACTCAGGCAACAAGAAAATATTGAGATACGTAGAGAGAGAGAAAAAAAGAGAGAGTACTGATATAGTTAGCAAAAAAACCCTCACCAAACAACCAAACAACACAAAGATCTTACTTTCCCTAAGAACCTTGCCCGTGCTTAACACAGCAGGCCTGGGTAGGACACTTCTGTTTGTACACAGTACGTGTTTGGTATGTACTACAGTGCAGACAATTACGGCACCTGTGCGGTGCATGGTCCTTTCAGAGTTTGGTGGTCTATAAACAACGTTCTTCACAAGACGAGTTTCAGAATTAAGCAGTGTAAATCCCTTATTCAAAGCTGAGCTCCTTTTTGGGGCTGTCCCCAGGAATTTAAAAAATTAATTACTTTCTTGAGCATCTTCTTTCCAATTAAATGACCAGACAAGTTCGTGTGACAGATAGGTAAAATTTCATATACTCATCCATGAAAATATGCGCACTTCCTAATCAGAATAAACTGTAATTGGCTGGTTAGTGATCTTGACAACAGGCTTTCAGCAACCACTGGGGAGTTTTAACTCTTCCCTGGGGGTCAGAAAGACGGCTGCAGTATCTTTGATAAGACTCAGCGTTTGTCTTCTGAGAGCAGCGAGCTGACTTTCTCTTTGCTAAAGTATAAACTAGCTCTTCTGTTTTCTCTCCTATTCCACCAGGAAGGAAAGATTCCCGGAATCATCTGTGTATTTTTCATACCGTTTGATACCTGCTTTAGATGATTAGCTTGCTCTGCATAATCCTAGGTAATCACACTTCCACTTGTGCAAGCCCTTTTAAAATATGTAGCTAGGAAATTGTTTAGGCTTTTGTGCAGATGATTATGAGTCCGTTCGCACATGCTGGTCAGAAGTTGGACTGTAATCTTAGAGCTTTTCAGTGTTGGCCAGCACTGAGAAAAGATACAGCTTTTGACAGTGTCCTCTCATACGTGCATAAATTCAATAAAATAAATTTCAGTAAACATCAGTGAGCTTCTTAATGAAGAGAAATGCAGTACACTTGGTAGCTGTATAATTGTGTCATAAGTATAATTAAAAAAATGGTTGCTAATATTGATGAGTGTCTCCATAGGAAAGCTCTGGGTGGTAAGAAATCCTCTTGCTGGGAAATCTTCTTATAAACTTATAATAGCAACCATTACAGAGAAGGGAGAAAGCGCTAAACTGGAAAATGCTATTAAAAATTGTAGTAGAATCCAAATTATTCAAAGCTTAGTCATGACTCTTATACAGCAAAACTGGTCACAAAGTATGGATTTTATTTGAAACAATTGGAATCAAAAGATTATACTACTAATACCTGGCTTTGTTGTACCCAGAACAAATGAAAAAGAAAAAAGAACATTTTCAGCTCACAGCACACTGAGGATTTTTCCAGTTTTCTTTCCCCTAGGAGATTGAACTCTATCATATAAAACCTTTTGTCATGTGAAACAGCCACTACAGTGTGTATATCTTTATAGTTAGACCTCCAAAAATATGTAGGTGCCTCAGTCTTAAACACTTCCTTCTGGCAATGCCAGATTCCAAAACCATGATGCCCATAGTCGCCCTATCAGCCTTCGAGTGAAGGCCTTGGTTGGGAAATCTCAGATTTGTTACGTCCTCCGTGTGCTTGCAGTCCTTTTTCTGAGCATGTCCAGGGGTGGTTCAGCACGGGCAGTACTGATACCTCAACGTCTCTGTTTCATGAGGATCCATGAACTTACTGTTCCTTTGTCTGTATTGCTTGTCCCTGATGCCAGGATTATTTGTGTCCTATATGAAGAAGATACTGTCTAATGTAAAATCCATTAAGAGCTCTGAGAGTAAGGACTAAAGCTTAGGTGCCCTACTGCACGGCACATTGCCCTAACCTCTTGTCTAAGCCCCACGACTTTGGCAGCCCAGCTGCCTACAGGCCAGCTTTACTAGCAGGAGGAAACGTTTTCCTCTTTCTCGGACTATGCCATAGGTTGGGGGTTACAGCATGCCCTGGGCAGTGTCATGTATCTTGATCCCAAATCCCATTTCCTGGGTGCACGCTTTAGCCGATAGGTCATGCTATGAAACTGGCCGTCACCACCGCAGCCTTGTTTTAAAGAGTAAATCCTCCTCCTGCTAAATATTTAGCTAAGGAGAGGAGCTGATAACAGCATGCAAAAGGAGCGAGACCCCAGCCTCCTGAGCAGGACAAGAATTCATCAAAGTGCCGAGTACCTGACTGAAGCTGGCCCTGTTTTGAGCTGGGGGGATGGACCCGATGACCCCAGATTCCGTCCAGCCTAAATTGGTCTCTGTACACCTCTGCATAGTACTGCCTACAGACTAATTCACGGCAGCTCCCTGGTTAGCATGTGGGATTTTTCATCACTCTTTGGAGGACGCTTACGCTACTCCTTGGTTGTAGGGGATATCTGTGCGCCTGTCTCGAGTGCTTTGAATCACCTACATGGGCAGGGACCTACTTCTCAGCCCTTGCAGTGCCTCAGTAGAGCTGCATAAACAGGCAATCTGGCCTCATCCTCTGCCTCTCCTTGTGCGGGTTTATCTCTGAACCCTTGCAGATTTCTCTTTAACGCTGTCAAATGTTTAAGGAGTTTGGATTTCTCTCATCTACTCTGGAATTTACCTTTAATTACTTAGAACAAAGACTTTTCCCACTCTAATTAAACACCTTTTGCCTCAAGTGTTGACTATCTGTGTCTTTGCATGATCATTTACTTTAAAGATTTTAAAAGCATTTTCCCTTGTGCACTCCAGATGACTTGCTAGTGACAACATTCATGCATTTAGTTCTTTTCTCTCATTAAGCCTGTGGATTTCCAAAATATTTCTGGAACACTATCTTACAGTTTTCTTTTTTTTTTTCCCCTTGCCCTTTTCAACCCAAACACAAGAAAAAGTACAAAATAGGTGTTTCCGTGTCTGACTTGAATGTTTTTGGGTGGGGGGAGAGTGGAAGGGCTAAATGCAGAGCTCATTAAAATAGTGATGGCAACATTCAGAAATACAACAGTCAGGTACAGTACTGCCCAGTTGCTGCAATCCTTGAAATCTGACCTTCCGCCCAGCCTTCCTGGGTACATCTGCGCTGTGAATTGGAAGGATGAGCAAAGCTATCAACAACCCGAGCTGGTAAGGCTTCCTCACACAGCATCACACAGATGCAGTCTAGCCACACCAGCCCATCCACAGAGAAGAAAAAAGTTTCCTGCGGCTGGCAGCCGTATCGCGTGAAGGAGAACCTGCTCTGTGCAGGGCGCAGCCTGCCTGGTGCCCAGTTACCATCTCACGCTGTTTTCTTAAATCCCTTTTGTCCCAGCTGCACCCATACACTGATTAGTAAGGAGGCTAGAGCTGGCACGAGTTACGTGGGGAAGTGTGAGAAGAAGTCATACGAATGTGTAAGCAAAAGTAGGACAAGGCCTCATTTTTTGCATGTTTTTGTACTTCCCAGGGCATTGCTTTTCTCATTACACCACCCTCTGCTAGTGGGTGAATCGCATCTGTGCAGTCTTTCTCTAAAGGAGCAGGCCTGACTCTCCCTCTCCGACAGGCTGGCGTCCTGCTGCTGACTTCTGAACCGGGTGAGAGTCAGACCCAGTGTGTGGCTGGGGAAGGGGAGGTTTTGGAAAACAAATTATACTTTGTTAAGTGGTTAGAAAACATACTGAGTTAAGTAAGCACCTAGCTCCTGTTTACACTTGAAAGTTTTGTCATGCTGGTGTAGTTATGCCAGTAAACTCCTCCTACATAATTAGAGTGCTTTTTGCCTTTAAAATGCATTCCAATTTGGCAAGCGATATAAGCCGTAACATCAAACCCACTTTTTTTTTGCTGGTATAACTGTGTCTACGCTAGGGCCTTTGTTGAAGTAGTGATGTCATAAAAATCAGCCTACACAACACAGAGCCTTTAAGTGTAAACTGAAATCTTAAACCTTGTCTACCCAGCCAGATGTTACTGTGCTTTAATACAGTTATGGAAAATCAAGGTAGATAACGCGCTGACCACAACTGAACAGTCAGCAGAGGCAAAGTTAAATCCCATTCAGCATCATATTAACTAACCGTGTATCCGGTGTGGTATAATCTAATTTGATTTTTGCATAGCTGTGGTTGAACAGGGACCATTCAACCTGCCTTAAACTGTATCATACATTAATATGGCCAGGGTGAAATTTGCTTTATTTCAGCTTATTTTTCACTGGCTTTACTGACATATTTCTTCTGATGTATGTTACTTTGGTTGTCATCTCAGTTAAGTGTATTAAGAGTCATTCTTCCTTTTAGGCTTCTTATATTTGTTTTCCATTTTGTTGATACCATGAACTGTAAACATATCTAAGATACCAATGAGAAAGAAATGTCTGTCACTTTGATGGATACTCCACTGGATCTTTAAATGCAGACTCCCTAAAATTTTTTGAATCATTTAAATTAAACTATTTGCAAGCATTAACATAGTAGATTATCAATACAAATGACATTAATATACCTTCTTAGCTGAGTATCACTTTCTAAAGGATGTCATTAGGCACACTCAGATTAGTTTTCCCCAGTAGACCGTAATTCAGTCTTGCGTTTCCAATAGTCTACCGCATTTTAATTATTTTTCTTTCACATGAGTGTTGCTAGGTTTCTTCAAAAATGCAAATGCTGCCCTTCAGAAAACAATGACACAAGTTTTTATAATTGGCAAGGCTAGGACCTGAAGAAGTCACAGAAAGTTACTTAGTATTGTTTTTCCACGTGATCTAATATCTTACACATACAGTGCGAGTTTCACTCACTGCAAATCCAAAGTCCATCCGCTATTGAAGGACTGAAACCAGATTTGCCCTGGAATCAGTCACAGTTTGTTACCGAATTCAGAGGAAGTAGATTTAGGCCTATACTAAATAAAGGAGAAGCCTCATTTATCTCTGAGATGCAATTAATTCTGCAGTGTCATGTGGACAATCAATTCTGCAATGTCTTGTGAATGCAGTTGATTGTTGAATCAACTCTGCTTATTTTACAGATTTTGAGAATGTCCATGATCATGCTTTAAGTACTAGCTAACAGTGTGATAGCTGAACAGTTTGTTAGCAACAGCCAAAGCAGTAAATGCAGAACGCTACATCCTGGTGATACCACTGGCAAATGTGACTAGACAAGGTAATTACCCAAGCTGGAATTAAATTAGGGCATTGTATCTTTATTACAGAAGATATCAGGGGATTCCTGCTTGCCACAGATAGGGTGTGTGCCTCATCCCAGGCAGGTACTGTCGCTTGTGATGCGTTTGTACAGTGGCTGGCAAAGAGAGTCTGTCATGTTACTGTGACCTCTGTAGGACTTTACGTGAAAATCATCTTCTGAGACACCACTGCTACCAGCACCGAAAGCTACGAAAAGGACAAACTTAAAGGCCAAACCAGGGACCAGGTGTGCAGTGGAGCCTCGGCATGTGCTTTCGATCATGGGATATGTAGTAGACACAGGGGCTGAGGTTTTCAGAGAACCAGGAGAGGTCAGACACTTTGATATATTTTAGAATTGTTTTTTGACTGCAAGAACGGTAAAGGACTAGTGGCTGCTATTCCACTTCAGGCCACAGAGCCTCATATTAAAATAATTAAATTCTTGCTTCACTACTCAAGCAAACAGACCCAAGAGCATTTTTCTAAAAACAAACAAAAGTGATGCAAATGCAATTTTAATGCTGGCACTCAGCCTACATGTGTACTGCACCCATTGCTTTTGCTTTGGTGGCAAGCTGAAATCAGAATATATGTAGGCCTACATAGCTGTTTAAGGTCAATCCTGCCAGGCTAAGAGTAGGGTTTTCTCCAACCATCTATTTACCATCTATCAGTGTCATCAATATCACCACAGGAGAACATCATCTCCTCTTTGCTACAAGTGTTTGTTGTTATCCTCTGCAGCACTGATTGATTTCCCAGTAGAGATAATAATAAATAACACCCATAGCAGTGATATAATGCACCTGCAATTTTCCAAGAGAGGACATAAAGAATGATGTCTGTGAAAAGCAGAAACTTTCTTCTTTGAAGAATACTGTGTAATTTTGGTAAATAGCCTTAAAAAGTATAATTTGGGTGAAGAAGTGGGAACTAGGCAATTCAAAGGATTCATTAGTGGTTACGTATCTTTTACCTCCAGGCTACTGCGTGAGCCTAGACCAGGTGAGTAGTGACTGAAAGTTGTTACTACCTGGCAGCCAAGGGGAGAAGAGGTGGTGGTGCTTCCCACTCAGGTTTTTCATTAACTGCTGACCACAATACAAAGACCCAGGACTGAACAATGTACGCAGATTAATCATCTCTTTCGACTCTGTTCTGGGAATAATCCCTTTTGATCGGGGTGGAGAAGCAATTGCCCTGCACAGGAAGCTAGCCTCACCGTTGCCCATTCTGTACCTATCGTATGAAAAATGAGTACAGGCAGACCTGCAGCCAGTCCAAATTGTCAGAGTTTGGGTCATTGATTTCAGAGTAATTACCATCACTTACGCTGCAGAGGAGTCGGCCCAACAGGGTTAATATACATTGATGTCACCCTGAAGATTTTTATGAGCACTACATACATTTCTTAAATATAACTACTGTAGATTAATTGCCCCATCTTTTAAAGTTACAAAATATGCTTCTCAAATGAATTGCATTGGATTTTTTCCACTCTCTTACTATACCAGATTTCAAAATTCCACATTGATTTTACAGCACATAGGAGCAAAACACATAGGTTTAGATTTTTTACAGTGCTTCGTGGGATTTTTGCTGGAAAAGTACTTTCAAAGTTGGGTTTTTTTCTCTTTTTTCTGTGCATGCATTCATTAATCCAGTCTCAAATTCTGATATTTCTGTCCTTCTTAACCTTTGGTAGATAAGAACAGGATGTACCGCACTACTCACAGAATTCCCATTTCACTGCAAACTTGTAACTTGCCTCTATAAATCACATAACCCATTCTCCTGCTAGTGTAAGGTATGTTTCCCCAACAAATGATATACCAGATATTAATGGTATTAAACTCTAAGACAAAAACCTAAGAAAAAGTACACCTGTTACATTTTACAAGACAAGGACAGAACACCTTTTTTAACTATCTCGAAGGAAGAAGCACGGTTGCAGTCTTGTTGCATAATAACAGCCATTTCCACTGTTCCACAGCACACGAACAGCAATGAACAGACAGTGTGATTAATGAAATTAACTAATTAAAACCTTCTCCAACCTGATTTGAGTATTTAGTTAGTCAAAGCAGTTGTTTACTTCCCATATGGCAAAGCAACAGGGATTACTATAATTAATTAAAAGTAATAGTAAATAATTTGGAGAGTATGGGCTTTACAAATGTTCATTGAATGTTTGAACAACACATTAAAAAAACCCAAACTCCTCCAAACGTGAATAAAACTCCATGTTTCCCTGCCCTTAGTTTCTGGACGCGAGCCGTAATGCCCCGGTGGTTCAGGTCTGCTCCGGTGTGGGTGAGAGGAGGGGACACGAAACCCGCGTGACCAGGGCTGCCGGCCAAACTCCCTGCTTGCGGCACGCCTCTGAAGCACGCACGCCGGCAGAGGCGCGGGGGTGTTTTCAGTGCTGTAGGGCACCCGAAGACAAGCTGGGGGAAGAGCCTGGGCGGACGGAGGATTTGCATCTCCCCATGTAGAACGTGGGGTGACGACAGACCTGACATGTCCCATGGCTCAAGGCTGGCTTGTGGTCCACGCTGTAATCAACCTGAACACCACAAGTCAGTGCGGTAAACAGCACCACGTCTGCCTTTTGGTATCCTTAATCAAGATGATCCAGCATCCCTTTTCCATCTCTGCAACTGCCATTACTATTTTATATTAAAGCGGTCCCACACATCTTTTCACCTGCCTAGAGCCTTTAACACACAAAACATAAAATAAAAACCCAAAACGTCTTGTTCTAGCCACAGTGGTAAGCAGTTTCTCATTGTTTACATGGGTTTTTTTCAGCAAAGAAATATTTCTTTGGGGGAGAGGTACAGCAACCTATTGATCTACAATGTCAAATAATCTGATCGCACTTAACCTCCCAAAAGCTTCTCTGTTGCTGACTACCCTACTTTTCCAGTAGCTTAGCAGCCTGAACTCCTGATGGGGGATTTACTCAAGTAAAGTGCAACTTTTCCAAGTAGCGTTTTCTTTTGCAAACACCCATCTTGTTGATGAGAAATTCCATGCTCATTAGCAACTCTGGCTTCACAGTGGACCAAATATATGCTCTGTGTACTTTAAGATTTGGTGCTTTTGACTGGAGCTGCAAATAAAATTGCCTGAAACACAGAACCGACTTTGGCTTCAAGGAAGAAAGTTCACCCAACTAAGTTTGATGATCATAATAGAGGGGAAAGTAAATTTTGCCTGGGTTGAATTTCAGCTTGGAAGAAAGGCAAATTGAAAACATGCATAGGCTTGAAGAATAATTCCATAAACTAAGAAAAGCTACTTTATCAGATAAGCATTCACATTAATTTTTTATCCAGTCTCATTCAAAAGAGGTTAATTTCTTTGGTGCCAACAGATTGTGTTAAGATTAGTTCTGAACCTCTGGAGAAAGCTGTTGTGGCCAGCTGTCTCTGTTTCTGAGCTACGACTGAATCCGCAATGAGAAGAGGAGGACAAAAGAGGGATTTTGCAGCTCAACAGCACACGAATGAAGAGCCTACAATCCTGTGAGGGGACTGATAGAGGGGCAGGTCCCAGGAGAAGCAAAGGCATCTCCAGTTGCCTGTCAGGGGAGGTCAGAGGTAGAGGAAGAGCAGATCTTTCTTTCAAGGTTTGGTATGAACAGAAGAGCCTTACAGCCAACTGGCCAAACGCTTAGTGCAGGGAGCTTCTTTTCCAGAAACAGGGTCCTACCTGTGGCCTTACGATAAAGAATACATGAAAAAATAACAGGAATAGTGGGGCACATACACAGGGATTAGAGAAGGAGAGCTGTAATATAATTCTGATTAGCCTGTCATTTTATTCTGTTTTTTCCTTTGCTCTTTTCCTGAAGTTCTCCACTGTTTTTCTTTCTCCCTCTCTCTCACTCACGTTGTGTTTGAGAAACCATTCCTCTCCATGGACTTCAGTGGGCTTTGGATCAAACCCTACAATGCATTTGCAGCTTGTTAAATTTTTAAACATACTTGCTTCACAATCTTTGTGCCATGTTTTGCTTCTTCAGATGAAACAACAACGAAATTTGATCATTTGGTCTAATTGGGCTGTCGTGGTTTAACCCCAGTCAGCAGCCAAGCACCACACAGCCGCTTCCTCACCCCCTGTCCCCCCGCCTCGCCCACTCCCGGTGGGATGGGGAGGAGAATCGGGAAAGAGGCAGAACTCGTGGGTTGCAATAAGAACAGTTTAATAACTAAAGTAAAATATAATACTAACAATAATAATAATGAAATATAATAATAATAATAGTAATGAAAAGGAATATAACAAAAAAAGGAAGGGGGGGGGAACCCAGTGATGCACAATGCAGTTGCTCACCACCCGCTGACCGATGCCAGAGCCGTGATCCGCCCCTCCTGGCCAACTCCCCACTGTTTATACACTGGGCATGACGTTCCATGGTATGGAATACCCCTTTGGCTAGTTCAGGTCAGCTGCCCCGGCTCTGCTCCCTCCCAGCTTCTTGCACACCTGCTTGCTGGCAGAGCACGGGAGACTAAAAAGTCCTTGGCTTAGGATAAGCGCTACTTGGCAACAACTAAAACATCAGTGTTATCAACATTATTCTCACACTAAATCCAAAACACAGCACTGTACCAGCTACTAAGAAGAGAGTTAACTCTGTCCCAGCCGAAACCAGAACATGGGCTAATACTCTACCCTTGTCAGAACTAGCATGCCAGCTCAGCTTTTTACTCCTTTAGAAGGCTCGGTTCCTCTAAGCACAGATTTTCACTGCTGTTATGTGGCCAGATTTACAATACAATAAATTGCTTGCTCCTAGAGAGAATTGTGATCACAGAAATACAGTGAATTCTTTATTTTGTCTGGAAGCTGTCTCTGAAAAAAACATTTTACAGAACCTGATGTGACCGATTTAGTGTTATTTTATTGGAATATATGGATTCTGTACAATGGCTCACTTTTAAGAATGTTTACTTTTTGAATAGTGATCACTATATTACTATCACTATTAATCCAGGCAAAGGCAGCTCGTGGCTCACAGTTCCTTGCCCACATGAGGACTCATCCCCAGTAAGCTGAAAGCATTAGGTGAGTTTAAATTTATGGCTCATCAAAGCCTATTCAACTTTCAGTAAGGAAAAGGGTTTTCCCTCCTGATTACACCTAATAAGTTACCATAAAGAAGCAAACAAGGAGGAAGAACGACTCAGAATAAGTTTCTCTGCGGCAAACACTCAAAGATTGTTAGCAGACTACACCATGATTATTGATCTGAAGATAAAGTTGGCATAAAGAAACAATATGCATTTCAATGTGGCGAGCAGTGAGGTTAAAAAAATGAATTGAAGAACCTCGCCCGTATATACAAGATGGTGGGCTAGTCTAGCCTCAAACCTATGAGTGTGAAAAAGATTTGAGGTTTAAGTGGATAACAAGTCCCTGAGCTGGTGCTTTGGACAAAGACATTTAATCAACAATTAAATTAGAAAAATCCCAAGGTAAATTGTTTTTTGGTTTGTTTGCTTTTTGTTTTCCTACAGAATCAACCACTACTAAAATACTGTACCTACTTTAAACACCAAAATTGCCTGAGTCTCAGAGAAACTAAGTGCCCATGACTGTAACGTATTGGCCACTTCTGTAGCTCTGCCAAGGAAACCTCACTGACAGGGGTTAGGGAAGGCTCCAGCTCAGTGGTTCTCAAGCTAGGATTATAATAAATATATGGGGACTTTGATACTCCCTTCTTACTTTCCTTCCCCCTTCCTTTTCTTATTGGCTTCAGTATCAAAGACCTTAACTCTGTAACCCTTGTTACCTTGAACTTTGACTTCAGAATAAATGCATCCAGCCCCCAGGAACCAAGGGAACAGGATTCCTTCCTTCCCCAATGACAACGCTCTTAAAATAAGAAAAACAAAACCACACAACAGCAAGTACCCTACAAAGGGCGCACCACAAGTGGGTCGAGTAAGGAGGGGAACACATCCGCGACAAAAGATTCTTGTGCCTGTAACAATTCCTCCTAACTGCATCTGCACATCTGTCGTGCCGTCTCTCTGTGTTTGCTAGCAGCTTTATAAATATCTGGGCCACTAAGCAGATTTTCTCTTCAAAACCTGTGGCCCAAATTCTTAAGAACACATTATGGTCCCTAAAAGGACAGAGAGGAATGTGTGTGCGTGCACATGTTTACGTGTTTGTTTAAAAAGCAGAGCTGATGAGCTAAATTATGAGGCCTTTACATAAGTATCAGTGGAAATTTGCCTGAATAAGAGCAAGAGCACCAACAGATTTCTGGTTTTTCTGATCAGTAGCTGCCCTGCGTTCAACGCGCCTTATGTTGGTTAATTCTGTCAAAAGTATAAATAGTACAAGTTAGGGGGTCATGCCGAGAAGCCAGCAGCCGTGTTCCCTGCCTCCTCAGGTCCAGAATGCCTCCTGTTACAGAAGACTGCAGCTCAGCTTTTTAATTGTTCAGCCATACAGAGGAGAATAAAAAATAGTTAAGCATTTCTGAACTCTAATCTTACATTGGCTGTCGGTTTTCTGAAGAGCATCTTTTCACTTTAGAACGCAGTCCAAAACAGTAAGAAACTGCACAGCGGAGCATGACGTACAGGGGCACTTAATGAAACTAACACCCGATGGTTTTAGAAAGACAAATTCTGTATTTCAATTTGATTGAGAACATCCTATGGACGTTGGAGTGGAAGGATTTCTTGTATTGACAGCACGGGCTGGGAGCTCGCTCACCCAGTTCTGTTCCCTGGCCTTAGACAGCAACTCCTAGCATCACCTTGGGCAGACTTATTACCTCCCAGTTACACTTAGGAAAATCAGATGAATGGCTTTCCAAGGCTTTTTTTGAGAATTCTCCATGATGTGAAACGATTAAATCAGGATTAATGATGTTTCTAAAAATATATACTTGTTCATTCACAGGTTGTCTGGTTGGTCCGATGCAGGAATTACCAGGTTAAATTATGCAACGTAAGCAGGAGTTCAGTGTGGATGATCATCACAGTCCCTGCAGGACTTAATATCCATGAATTAACTCATGAGAGGGGATAAATGCAGTGGGACAGCTCGTGTGATTACTGATTCCAGCTCCTGCCCCCTCTTTTCAAAACTTTTGTGAAGCAGCTCCCAAGCCATAGCGGTTTAGAGCCCACATTGCATCCCTGATGGAATACACCGTCGATACAGTGCTGCTTGGGTACAGAGCACTGAAGGGCAACAAAAGGGGCTACATAATTTTCTTATTCAAGAATATCTGCATTTTGGACATGAATATAAGGGTAAGCAAATCTTCAAGATGGAAGCTGAAAATCAAGGGGGTCAGAACAGACGTTTCCTGTTCCTATAATTATGTAAGTAGCAGACATTTGGGACTTCTTGTGCTATCTTTTTTTTTTCCTTTTTCCTCTTTTGCTTTGAAGCCTCAGACACTGATCATTATTCAAGTCCAGATGAAAATCTTAAGAGACTAATGGCTCAATCCAGCAAGGCAAACCCTACTTTTAAAAATCTGATACATTAGGAGAGATCTTTGTCAGCAACACACAGAGTAGCTGACCTTGTCAAAAGAAACTTTTTTCAGTGTGAGCTTTTAGGCTCAACCATCTATCAGAAATAGATCACCCAATGCTGATGTCAGGCAGTGGTAAAGCTTCCATGTTACTTCAGTGACCGAACCCATCGGCACTGCTCTTATTCCATCTACCCAGCACAACGAGTCAACTGATTGCATTTAGGAATTTGCCGTATGCCTGTAATTTATTATGCTGTCATCTCAGGAAGAAGCATTGTTGAAGAAGACAGACATAGTCCTTCTTTTATAATTTATTGTCCCAATAAAATTAATCACTCAACCTCCAGCTCCTAGAAAACTCCCCAGAGGAAATCAAATTCTAAAGATGATCCATTCTTAACAGTGGCAAATGGAGTAAAAAGTGAATCATTGCCCAGGCCTCGATGCAAAATACAAATGCCCTTGGAGTGGCAATCGAACTTTAAAAGGGACAGGTGACATTATAGTGATTGTCTGCTACAGGTCACCTGACCAGGAAGACCACACGGATGAGGCCCTCTGTAGACAGATAGGAGCAGCCTCACATTCACAAGCCCTCATCCTCATGGGGGACTTCAACCATTCCAATATCTGTTGGAGGGACAACACAGCAGGGCATAAGCAATCCAGAAGGTTCCCGGAATGCGTTGATGATAACTTCCTTCTCCAAATGATAGAGCAGCCAACAAGGAGAGGAGCTATGCTGGACCTTGTTCTCACCAACAAGGAGGGGCTGGTGGGGAATGTGAAGCTCAAGGGCAGCCTTGGCTGCAGTGACCACAAAATGGTGGAGTTCAAGATCCTTAGGACAGCGAGGAGGGCGCATAGCAAGCTTGCTACCCTGGACTTCAGGAGAGCAGACGTTGGCCTCTTCAGGGATCTGCTTGGTAGAGCACCATGGGATAAAGCCCTGGAGGGAAGAGGGGCCCAAGAAAGCTGGTTAATGTTCAAGGATGACCTCTTCCGAGCTCAGGAGCGATGCATCCCAACAAAGAGGAAGTCAGGCAAAACCACCAGGAGGCCTGCGTGAATGAACAAGGAGCTCCTGGGCAAACTCAAACACAAAAAGGAAGCCTACAGAGGGTGGAAGCAAGGACAGGTAGCCTGGAAGGAATACAGAGAAATTGTCTGAGCAGCCAGAGATCAGGTTAGGAAAGTCAAAGCCCTGATAGAATTAAATCTGGCCAGGGACATCAAGGGCAACAAGAAAAGCTTCTATAGGTATGTCAGTGATAAAAGGAAGAGTAGGGAAAATGTGGGCCCTCTCTGGAAGGAAATGGGAGACCTGGTTACCCAGGACATGGAGAAGGCCGAGGTACTCAATGACTTTTTTGCCTCAGTCTTCACCGGCAAGTGCTCCAGCCACACCGCCCAAGTTGCAGAAGGCAAAGGCAGGGACTGGGAGAATGAAGAACTGCCCACTGTAGGAGAAGATCAGGTTCGAGACCATCTAAGGAACCTGAAGGTGCACAAGTCCATGGGACCTGATGAGATGCATCTGTGGGTCCTGAGGGAACTGGCGGATGAAGTGGCTAAGCCACTATCCATCATATTTGAGAAGTCGTGGCAGTCCGGTGAAGTTCCCACTGACTAGAAAAGGGGAAACATAACCCCCATTTTTAAAAAGGAAGACCCGGGGAGCTACGGGCCAGTCAGTCTCACCTCTGTGCCTGGCAAGATCATGGAGCGGATCCTCCTGGAAACTATGCGAGGGGACATGGAAAATAAGGAGGTGATTGGTGACAGCCAGCATGGTTTCACTAAGGGCAAATCGTGCCTGAGAAATTTGGTGGCTGCCTACGACAGGGTTGCAGTGTTGATGGATAAGGGAGGAGCAACAGATGTCATCTACCTGGACTTGTGCAAAGCATTTGACACTGTCCTGCACGACATCCTTGTCTCTAAATTGGAGAGACATGGATTTGATGGATGGGCCACTCGGTGGAAAAGGAATTGGCTGGATGGGTCGCGCTCAAAGAGTTGCAGTCAATGGCTCGATGTCCGGGTGGAGACCAGCGACGAGTGGTGTTCCTCAGGGGTCGGTATTGGGACCGGTGCTGTTTAACATCTTTGTCGGCAACGTGGACAGTGGCATTGAGTGCACCCTCAGCAAGTTTGCCAACACCACCAACCTGCGTGGTGTGGTTGACACGCTGGAGGGAAGGGATGCCGTCCAGAGGGACCTTGACAGGCTTGAAAGGTGGGCCTGTGAGAACTTCATGAAGTTCAACAAGGCCAAGTGCAAGGTCCTGCACATGGGTCAGGGCAATCCCAAACACAAATACAGGCTGGGTGGAGAATGGATTGAGAGCAGCCCTGCGGAGAAGGACTTGGAGGTGTTGGTTGACAAGAAGCTCAACATGACCCGGCAATGTGCGCTTACAGCCCAGAAAGCTAACCATATCCGGGCTACATCAAAAGAAGCATGACCAGGAGGTCGAGGGAGGTGATTCTCCCCCTCTGCTCTTGTGAGACCCCACCTGGAGTATTGTATTCAGCTCTGGGGCCCCCAACATAAGAAGGACATGGACCTGTTGGAGCAAGTCCAGAGGAGGGCCACAAAGATGATCAGAGGGCTGGAGCACCTCCCCTGTGAAGACAGGCTGAGAGAGTTGGGGTTGTTCAGCCTGGAGAAGAGAAGGCTCCGGGGAGACTTTATAGTGACCTTCCAGTACCTAAAGTGGGCCTACAAGAAAGCCAGCAATGGACTTTTTACAAGGGCATGTAGTGATAGGACAAGGGGTAATGGCTTTAAACTGAAAGAGGGAAGATTTAGAGTAGCTGTAAGGAAAAATTTCTTCACTATGAGGGTGGTGACGCACTGGAACAGGTTGCCCAGAGAAGCTGTGGATGCCCCATCCCTGGAAGTGTTCAAGGCCAGGTTGGATGGGGCTTTGAGCAACCTGGTCTAGTGGAAGGTGTCCCGGCCCATGGCAGGGAGGTTGGAACTAGATGATCTTTAAGGTCCCTTCCAACCCAAACCATTCTATGATTCTATGTTTCACAGAAGACATCAAGATGAGTAGTTGGAAAAGGTTGTATTGATTTGGAAGTGCTCCCACACTTTTAAGTATTTTTTGTTATAATGTAGTTTGCAGTTGTTCCAGGATGCATGGAGGAGTCTACCCAGGACAACTGTGATCTAAATAAGGGCGATGCACAGTTGCATGCCAATGACTGCTGTCACGTGAGTGACAACACAGAAAATCCAATCCAGAGTTTGCTTTGAGTTTGGCACCCATTAAAAAGCCACCTCCCAAGGAAATGTATGATACCAAGCCATGATCTTGCATGGAAGAAGGGGAGAACTCTCAAAAAACATCAGGGCATGCAATTGCTCCACAACACAGGGCACCACTCCACCACCATGGCTATTGCAAGGAACCAGGTAAAAATGCAAGAGATTATGAAGGTTCTTAGGCTCGTGGGCAGAGCCATGAATGAATGCTAGGGTGGTTTGACCTTAGGCCTCCCATCCATGAAGCTCGGTGTACGGGGGTAGGTTTGCCAGGACCTAGGAGGACTGTACTCCCCTTCCGGTGCTGTTAGCACCTCTTGGCGCAGCACACACACTGTGTGACTCAACGGGGAAGTGGCTGCACCACTGAGCAGCTTCTCCCATCGCTCCATCAGGCAATGGTGTGCTTTACAAACGCTGATGTGCAAAGCCCGATAACTCCTTCTGATATGAATTTTACTACTCCATTCAAGAGCTAGCAAAGCAAGACATGGAAACTCAACAGCCTTATAAATTTTCCAGTGCCTCAAAATTAGTGTCAAAGAGTTTTGAAGAAAAAAAAATCAATGCCAGAAATTTGAAATCCCACTACCTATTAGATCCAAGTCTACACCAGCACTATAAGAGAAAGCCCAAGGCTATTCAGCTGAGTGAACAGGGAATATAATTTTCAGGAGTCTTTAGAGGATATGCAGAAATCAATAACACCTAACTTTGCCACTAATTTGCTATGGTTAGGTCACTTAAAGTCTCCATTCTCCCTTGTTCCTGCCCATAAAGTGAAGACAATTCTAATGACTGCTCTTATTACAGAAATACTGGAAGATTTAATGAGCTAATGTTTTTCCAGCACTGGAAGTATGTAAAGTACTCGGCAAATGCTGAATGTTATCACTAGTGCTAGAGCAGTGGTGGATAGCAAGAGTGCCAGCACTTACACCTAAGAAGGAGATAGGAAAAAGCTGTCTCATCAGAGATGGAACCAAAATTGAATGGGTTCAATCTTTACAAGCCAGTTATGGTATCGCAATTGCATGTTCCAGCACTTGCTTAAAAACCCAGACGTTGTGGACTCACACAAGCTATCTGCAGCTTTTCACAACCAAGAGAGCGACTCCCTCATCTCCACAAACACATCTCACTGTTGCTCCTACTGGTTCTTCACATACAACTTGCCATTATGTATTTTAAAATCTCTATGCCAGAGACAGTGAATTAGTTCAAATATCTTATGGAGGAGAGATTTACAGACTTGGTTGATAAATGCTGTGCTTCAGCCTAGGCTGATTTTCCATGGCAGATTAACAGATGAAAGCTACCAAAAATGCTTATAAAGTACAGGGTAAGAAATTCAGGTAGTATAAAAGTAACTTCAGTTGGCCTAGGATGACTTATACTTTGAGGATCTGGCCCTAAACTAAGAAGAAGCTTGCCAAGAGAGCTTTTCCTCAGCAACTGTCTATCTTACAGAAGCCAGTGCAATCCCAAGTAATTCCTCTATTAAACCCCCTTCCAACTCAGGAGTTCCTTCCTTTCACAACACCACTGGGAAAATGTGCCCAACAGCATCAGACCCATCTGCAAAAGTAATTTAACTACCCAGATCCATGATTAATATTTCAATTTGTGCACTGTGCTTATCAAAGAAGCTTGAGACCCAGCTACATTTCATAAGGAAACACATTTTTCAAAGCCATCTGAGCCAACACGTTTACCAAAGAACACTATCTGACTCACTGAAATCAAGATCCTCTTCAGCAATAAAAACCACGGGAAAAATAGGCTTTGCGTCTTGCCCAGGACGTCAGTGGGCTTCACTCAATGATGAAACACACACTGATCACCAGCAGCCTAAACTCACAGCATGGCAGGTACCAGCAGTTAGTCTTGTCCTTGTACATATCTTAAACATGTTCATAATTTTTCTCATTTCATCGATTCTGTTAAGATCAGGCTATTCACATCAGTAAACATACACATTTGGTCAAATAAGCTTTTATAATAAGATTATGCCCTGCACTGGAGTTTGCAAAACAGCACTGCTACCAGAATGTGCAGCTCTGTGCTATCAGCTGCTATACATCTATTCATCCATTTTACCAGATAACCTTTGCTCGTGGTGCTTGTACCTGGACTCTAGTTGGAATTAAGATTGTGCATCATTAATATCCCTATGGCTGAAGTCTCGTATGTGTTTGCAGTGATTTAAAAAAATACAAGCTTTAGTTGGAGAAAGGTGCAGTTGCTATGTTGGGGATCTTTCCTTCCCTACACAGAAATCTGATGCTTTTATCCACTGCACCTTGAAACACACCATTTGCCCACCCCAACACAAGTCCACTTTTACCTGTCATATGTGCTTATTTTTTTTGCATACCCCAGGCCTGGCCTCCCTTCCTCGAGCGCTTTCCCTCCTGCCTGCCACCTCCGTCACCTGGCCCTCTGCCTTCACCCCCAATACGTGTGTGCACGCAGACATTACCTTTCTTTTTGGTACTCGTATCATAACACACAGGCCCCCAGTAAGGTGGTAAGTGATGGCAATGGTCATGGGAAGGTGCCCGAGACACAGACAGAAATAGATGCTAGTGCTCCCCTGCTGCCAGAATATAGCCCGCATTTACGGGTTGGGTTGTAGTCACTAAGGAGCCCAGCAGAATCATATTTTTTCTTATTACTCACTTCATTGTAGCATTTAATTTCATTAGCTTTATAGCTTTCATAGAAAAATGTAGTGCTAAACATAGATGAGAAAAATTTGTAGTACATACAGAAAACATATCCTATAGGAACCTTTCAGCATCATTTCCAGGTACCATATTTTTCTGATTATAAAACAACCCCTCCATATCCCCATCTGTGCCGGGTGACATGATATAAGCCCAGCATAGTAACATCAAGGAATTGATCTGCTCCCATCTTTCCTACCACCAGCCGTATGAGAGTCATTTACTTAAAAGCAACTTTGGAATACAAGTATTTTGACCTCAAGTACTTTGAACCATCTCCAGGCAACCTCCTCGCAGGATCAGGTGAGTATAGCCCCATTTCCACCATGACATGAGGTATAATGTTATTTGATCTCAGTCGTTTTATCTTTTCTAATGCTTTTGTCTCTTCTGCCTTTTCCTCCTGTTACCTGGTTGCAATATGCTCCTTAAGAGATCCAGGGTGCATTGTCTCAGGGAAATAGCAATTAATTATTAAATCTGTCTCTATAACAGCCTTCCAGGTGTTGAGACAATCTGTAAGCTAAGCACTGATGTTTATCTCTAACACAGCACTACTGCATGAAACATGGCAGCCAAACTGCTGCACAAGCCTTTTTATGTTTTTATTTTTATTTTTTTGGAACTGCCTTACAGTGGAGAAGTGTCTTTTTTGCAGAAAAAAAATAGAATTGGCCTGTGGTTAAATCCTCCCTTTTGTCCGCTTCTGGGCAGGCATGTGTCACTGTGCAAAACCTCACACTGATTTTAGTACTGCACTTATCACCTTTGCTGTGTAAGCAGTCAGGAACTGGAAACCTTGAGCCAGGTTTAGATCCGTCACCTGCCATTTACAGGCCAGTTGATTTCTTGTAGGGTTACACATGCCTACATGTCATCTGGCTGCTTTTAAGGTTGTCCCTGGAAGGGGAATGGGGTGGGCAAGGGCTGAGGATCTGCTGCCGGCAAAAAAAGCCCAAAAAGGTGGGGTAAAATTTTGTGCCCTGTGGTTGTCAGGTGAACCTTTGGTGATTAGATCTCCTGAGATCCACAGACCAGGAGAGTGGGCAGCCTGAGAAGATGGCTAAAACCCAACTGCACCATGTCAGTTTGGTGGACCCCAGTGATACAGCACCAGAGTTGCCTTTCATTCCTAGCAGGAGCAATGAAGAAAGCCCAAATGTCCTTTTGAGCCCTATTGTGCCACCGTTTGAAATGAAACAGATGCAAAATTAGTGCATTAAGACTGAACAAGATTTTACAAGGCTGTGGCAGAGAAATCTATGGAGAAGTGCCAAAGCCAGCAGGATTACGGAAAGGTGCTGCCCTGAAAATAGCTTCATGGATGGGAAACATTCATTAGTACATTCTGCCTTTATTGCTATTATTATTATTGTTTCATGGTCTGTAGTAACACACTAAAAATCCCTCTCAGGGATCTAAAGCTATTGTCCCAATCACTGTGCAAATAACATAAAAAAGCAAGTAATTCAGCAAGCAATTCAGCAAGCCCTGTAATGCAAGAGTCCAGGTTTCTTATGTCTCGTGGTCATTTGCAGGCACTTTTTTGATACTTATTAATGCATCTCCCTTAAATTTATCTGCTACCTTTCTTTCTGGCACATGACTTCCGGGTTCCTCTCTGTTCCAGCTAGCTGCTTGCTTGCACAAAACTTGTAGGAATTCAATTAGCTTTGAGCCCGCTCTCCATCAGCCAAATTAAATCAACTGGTGTATTCAACAGTTATCTGAGGACGTACAGAGCATGATCACCTAAGCCTCATTTCCTGAGGAAACCAGACTTGCAATTCCTACTTCTAAGAGCTAATTACTTGCAATGGATGCACAAAATAAATGCGAAGATAGGAAGAGAAGAAGATGGCAGAAAGGCTGAAGACAGGTAATAAGAAACCAAGCGTACTATTGTGCAAGAAAATGAACATTAGTCACAGTCCAGTGCTGACAGCTGGCACCAGCTTCGCAACCTGGCAAGGCATCTAAAGGAAGGATATGCAGTCAGGAAGAAGGTGGCAAGGTGGGGTTTTGACCCAGATCTTCTCAAATGTGTGAGACAGCGTGGAGGGAAACTCCATTTGAGGGAAAGTTAACTAGTAGGAGGCGGAGGAGAAAAAGTGGTAATGTCAAATAAGCAGGGACCAGCTGTTTACCCCTGGATTCAGCTGTGCAGATCCAAGGAGACTTGACCTGCCTCCAGCCTTGCCCCTGTGGCTTGCAGTTCATCCCTACCCCAGCCCAGGGGCTCATCTTCCAGCTGAGCAGCTCACGCAAACACTCGTCCTGCTTCAGCCTAAGTGAGGCAAGGCGAAGCTTACCTTATAAATCCAGCTTGTTCTGACAGGAGCAGGTTGAGAGGTGCTCCTGTGGGCAGGCCAAGAGGGGCAGTAACCTTTTTCACTGCCATAGCTGTTTGCAAAGCGGTGTCTGTCCACGTCCTCCACAGGGGAACTGGTCTTGGGGAGGGACTGTGTTTTCAGGCATGCACTTTATGAAAGTGCAACACTTGGGTTTTCAATACGGGGAAGGGGAGGGGAGTCAGCTGTGTGTTGAGAGACAACATGTTTCTGGCATTGTCTGTGTGATGGGAGACACCTAGGCTCTCACCTTCCCTCATGGGTGGGTACTGGAAGTTTGGATGGAAAGAAAACCTGAATTTAAAGAAATGTGCTTACTCTGTTGCATGTTTTGGCTGATGTGGGTCTAGTGAGAAGCAGCAGACTACAGGTACTGGTGGCTGAGTGATGGGATATGTAGGCTGCAATGACAAAGACAGGGAGGAGACAGGAGACACAGTACAAGGGAATACCAGGTTCTGTGGAGGTAGGACTACTCACCAGTTCCATTGTTTCATGTATCCATAAGGCAACGTCAAGTTTTACATTTGGTCATTTGGAAACAAGCCTGGAATAGATAAATGTGAGAATTATTAGCTGAAGCTGCGATGAATCAGACATATGCTCAGCCTCTAGAAAACCTTCTGCTCTTCTTCCTCTACCTGCATCAAGAGCAGGAGATGGCAGACTTAACAGCTCTCTCCATTTCCAGCTCTCTGCTGGCAGAGCTACCTTGTTCCAGGAGGTTTTTTCCACTGGCTAAGCCTGATGCTTTAAGGCCCGTGAAGGCTTTAAAGCTACTTACAGATTGCAAAGTGACCTTTTTTAGGCTTCAGACTCTGAGACTGACTCACGTGAACTGAGAGACCCTGAACATAGAGAGCAAATTCTCTTTCATATTTCTCAGCTGTCACATATTCAATAGTTATAAATAATAAATGTCACATAGCTTGCAAAATATATATCCAACCTATTTAAGAATACTCAATGCTCATGATAAGCTTTTTATCTTAAATTATTGTTGGTCTCAACCAGTGTTTTCGGCCCTTGACTGCAGGACTACCTATGGGAGGGAAGGAGAAAGGTAAATACCATACATTATACTCTTAAATGTGAAGACAAGAGAGGGGGTAAGCCAAAGGCAGATCTTGGATGAGAACCCGGGAGGAATGAGGATGGACTCCTTCACGCAGCAGCCATCGTGGTTGCAATGCTTTGCAGAAAGGCTATGCTTGCTGGATGCTAGTTGCCAGACACCGAGCAGGAATATTCCCTGCAAGCTCCAACCTTACCATCTGGCCCACAGATCCACTCCCAGCCCCTGGGAAAGGCAGGACAGGAGGCAGAGTGGGTCCCCACTCTTCCCAGCTGAGCCCCACCACTGACTGCCGTGCAAGTCTGCAAGGCAGGCAGGGGATACAGAGCTTGGCTCCATGTGAACACAACACGATTCCTCTCTCCTCACCAGTTCACTAAACTCACATTTCCTACGCCTCTGCTAGTGCAGTTCAGGCTGAAAAATTGTCTTCGTAATGGCAGAGTTTGTTTGCTTTCTTTGAGGATGTGTATTTAATATCTCTTCACTAATGAGTCAGGCTTTTTCTATGATCCACAAGACATCAATATTGCATGTGCTCAGGGACCTGAAGCACGTATACTAAGCACTGTGTATTTCAAATGGCAAGTGTTTTGTTAACAACAACAACTAAACAAGCTAGGGAGCAGCCTGAACTTCTAGAGTCAAAGCAAGATCAAAGCGCACAAAGGTTAATTGGCAAAATGCCACAGGAGCCATTCTGCAGTGGGAATTTATGATTTACAAGCGTACCAGTAAAGGACTGCTTTAATCACTAGATTACGCTAAGTACTTGCAAATTTTAATACAGTAAACCACTATTTTTTTCTACTTTAGCATCAAAAAACCTCTCTTCTTAAATATAGAAACACATAATCAAATTCCTATAAAAGGCTCCCCCCCCCCCCCCCCCCCCCCCGAAAAGCATTAATATTATAAATAACACCACAGATATCTCTGGAGGATGGGGGGAAGAATTCACCTCTTCCCGCCTCTCCTCCTCCCCCCCCCATTTTGTGCTTCCCATAGCTATTTGCCTGGAGCCACTTGCCTCATTTGCCTGTGCTGCCCTCTGGGTTATTTCCTCCTCCTCCTGTGAGAAAACAGGCATTGCCCCATGCTGACCCACAGCTTGAGGACCCTGAGGTTGTCCCCTGAGCACAGAAATCCCCTGATGCCCTCCCTAGTGCTCCTGTGTACCTTGCTTGCCCAGCATGCTCTTTGGACAACACCTTTGCCAAAATGGGAGGTGGTGGTATTGAGGGACCCCCCCGGCCCCCGCATGTTCCCAGTGCCAAGGACACACCACCCAGAGGGTCCCCCGCAGCCAAGGGAAGCTGCTGCAGGAGTGAGGCAGAGAGCCTGGCCCAAAGCCTGCTGAAAATGGTATGTTAAATATTCTATTGTGCACTTAAACAGTATTTATAGACACCATCAATCACACAGGTCCTAAATGCATTAAATCAAGATTCATTTAAAGACCAGTGTTCTTCCAGACTCCTAAAAACAGCTCAGAAAAAATGAAATCATTATAGCCCTCACCTAAGTCTCATGGATTCAGGTAGGTTTCTGATGCTCAGCAGGGCTTGGTTTATACTCAGCCCCAGCCCCCACCGCTGGTATCCATCACAGAGGTGGGCACAGGCAGTGGGAAGCAAGCTCAAGATCAACCTTTTGTGTTACAGTGAGCAGGCCTTGTGGTATCCTTACCTTCATAAAAACCAAGACTCAGTGGAGCAACATCAGTACAGAGCTAGTATAGAATAAGCTAGAATCAGCCCCCAAACCTGCAGAACTGGTAAAAAAAAACAAAACCATGCACACAAACACAGCCCCTCTCCAAGCCAACATGAACAACTAACCTCTTGCACTGCTTTTAAACTCTAACCTCCATGCGTCTCTGACCATAATTGGGCACAGCTGGGCTCCCTCGGCTTGCCTCCAGCCAGGAGGAAGTCTGAAGCACCAAACAGAAAACATATGTGAACTACAGACCTCGCTAGATGAGCTGTAAGCAGCATTTTTCATTCCTGATGTGGTGGCATTTTAGGCAGCGTTAGAGTGTTTGCAGGGGTGCAGTTTCTTGGGCAAACACTTGCTTTTTGGTCATCTGAATATAATTTATGCAGCCATAGCAGATGTCCTATAGCAACAGGCAGTACTGGTATACTAACAGTGTGAAGAGTGATAGGCACAGTACCTCAGTAGTCAGCAGATGCATGTATTGTCATCCTGCTTTTGACTATTAAGCCTAAAATGAGTTATTATTTGACCTCTGAGTTTGGGTTTCCCTGGCTACTCATGTTTTTATTTGCATTTACCAATTCATCAGGGATGCTTGCAAAAGCACGGTAGCACTTACAAGCCATTCTCAAGAGAAGAAGCATTTTACATTCTGAGTTTTACTAGAGCAATGGTACTAGAAGCAGAAATGAAGCATAAGTTAGTGTGACTTGTTGCAGGAACGCTGCTGCTTATTGCCTGCATAACTAACCTACAAGGGCAGTGGAATATTAAATACCACGTAGTCCACTGATTTGCTTACGCATGCAAAACCTCCACTGCAAATTTAAGCAATACCTATACCTATCATGCAACAGGGTAAGCTGTGATGCAGTTTGCTTTTTCTTCGTTACTGTAATTAGGTTCTATCTTTTTGTGTGTCGTCCCCCCCCCCTTTTTTTTTTGGTGTTAACTGTTCTGCAGAAAGCCAAACCACAGGCAGCTTTCTTCTACAAACCAATCCAATTAGTTAAGATTGTGGACAGATTACGATTTAAGACTCCACAAAGATGCCTGGACAGAAATCCTTTAGGTTAGTTCTTATTCAAAAACACACAAACAAGAATGGAGGATAGCAGCACATTTAACTTGGGGACTGGTGGGTGGAGACCACCAGATAATTAAAGGTCTCTCCTTTATTATCCCCCTTAGAAAAAGGAGGGCCAGATAAGCCAGGATATGACCCATTAATGACAAGGACAGGTATGTAGGTCACTGTCACATGGAAAGACGCAGAGCAGAACCTGAGCAGCAACCTACACACAGTGCCCCAGATCAAAGAAGAAACTGGGGACACCTTTAAAAAGAGCTCTGGCCACAGATCAGGGAACAGCAAGAGGCCTCTAGACCGAAGGAAAACACTGTGCCCAGCTTTCTTCTCTCTCTGGATGGACAGATGGCCATCTTGGCTACTGTCAGGAGATAGCTGATGAAAAAAATCTTTGATGAAGAATTCCTAGGGGTTTGTAGGGCCAAAAATAGGGAGGGCAAACAGGTGCAGGGGATATGCAGACAGCTGCATGTACAGTGTGAGTGATTTCTTCTGCTTGGTCCCGCTCTTCCTTGTGTTCTTTCATCCAGAAAAAGAGAGTCAAAGAAAGGAGAAGGGAACAAAGATTTCTCTCCTAAGGCATAAAACACAAATGAGGCAGACAGCAGGGTGGATGCAAAGGTTTCAGACATTCATTTCTGGGAACGGGTTAGGAGAGATCTGAATCCAGCTTCAGCAGGGTGAGTCATCAGCTAGTCTGCAGCTCCGGTTGAATAGCTTCTATAGCTCTTGGAAATAAAAGTTGCCAGCATATAAATGCCAATAAAGTGGGCATGGTAGGCTTAGAAATGATTGCATGAGATCATCCTGGAGGATCAGCTACCCGGCAGGAGTCAGGAAGGGTCAGAAATGCTGACAGTCACTTCTCCACTGCTTTCTAGTGATGACTATTTAGATCCATGTGACTCCAGAAGGCACCACAGTTGTCACCTGCCAGGCAGTTCCCCTGATTATATGGTGTCACAAAGCAATAATATATGACTATTTCCCTGGACCATGAGGTGGGTATTTCAGGACACAGTATTTTAAATAACTGTTTATACAGTAACAGCTCGCTGCCATGGAGTCATCAAGTGTTTCTGAGGTTACTTAGTACTGTAGAAAAACAGAACAAGAAACCACCTGAGCTCCCTAAACTATGGCCTGGGTACCACACGGTGCCACGAACTCCACGGAAGCGGCAAGGGCTCAGCGCAGCAGTAGGAGCTGCTTTGGGTGCTAGCAACCCACATTTTGGCAACCTTTGATCCAAACAGCTTGAATATTGGGGGAGAACCATAACACTGCAAACATCTCAATTGCATCAGGTCTTCTGGCATCATCAGAGCGGTATTATTGTACCCAGTACTTCTGCCGCTACCAGCTCTGAGCAAAATGGTACCAGTTTATCAGGACTACTTGCCACCAATAAGGCTAACTAGAGGATAAGACCTCTCTCGTGTGAATGGTGAGTTTGAAATGTGTTTTCTTGTGACACTGGAACAAAATCTGAATGTTGCAAAACCCTGAAAAATAATTGTTTAGGTTTGATCATAATGCAGAAGGAATTTTTTTTAATCTGCCTGTGGAATTTGTGTTGTTATGAGAACAAACATTTCGCATGGAAAAAGGAAATGTTTTATTCCAAAAAGTCCCCAAAAGTGAAAGCAGGACACTTCACCACCATCCAAAATTTGCAAAACATGAATTTCTGTGGAACTGTATTTTTTTACTGGCCTGCAGTGGCTGTAATTGGTTATTGTTTTTCTGTCCAATTCTAATCAGTATAGCAATATCCAACAAGGGTGTGCTGAAAAATTATATCACATTATAGCAGCAAAAATGTATTTATAATGTATTTGTAATCACAAAAGAATGAGGTCACTAAATGTAGTTTATTTCACCCCGAGGAGCTAATATGGGATAGTGGCAGAAGGCTGGTGGGCACCAGTTGAGCCTATGCTAGAACTACTACAGGAAGAGCTATACCATCACATCTCTTCTAGTGAGCAGTGGACGATATCAAAATATTAGATTAGGGGCAGAGTGGTCATTTGGAGCAACTTTGTATTTTAAACTGGCTGGGCAAGCAGCAGGTTGAGAGACACCAGGAAAACAAAACCAGGATTCCAGTATTAGCAAGTCAAATTGTGAGCTGACGTCAGGAACGCTGTGATGACTATAACATGAATTTCACAATATTTGGTGCTGTTTTCTACAGCCCTTGCTCCTGCGACTCTGCGATTGCATGAAAATTGCTATTCTCGTTTAAAAGTAAAAAATGTTTCCAAGCCTTGAAAGTTTAAAAAACATTAACCAAGCACTCCAAATGAAAAAAGTAAATGAAAAAGCACATCAAACTAATTATTAAAACCCCCAAAACTCTCAGGGTTTTCCAGCAGACAGCTCATGATGTGTGATGGTCTGAGTTGAGCTGATAGTTGCTGGCTGCTCAATTGGAAAAAATTTGGTTTTCTTGAGGGAGAGGTGACTAAGAGGGAGTATCTGTTTTTAAATGATAAGAGAGTAAAATATGGTGGCTGTGTGGTTGGTAGGAAGAAATAGTTCTAGGTTTCATGTGGTTTTTTGTGTGTGAGAGATGGAGCTAGGAGAAAGACTAAAAGTGGATCCTAGCTAAATCTTTAATGACAATCTTTGCACTTGCTCCCTATCTCTTTATCCGTGTTTCTTACATACCACTACAGAAGTTTTCAAATACCTGGGAAACGCGTCACTAACTGGGATATATATACACGTATACATAAGTGTATATATACGTGTGTGTGTGTGTGTATATTTATTTGTCTTTTAAATGCCCACAAGCCTTTAGCCACCTAAGGCCTTGCAGGAGGCAACAGCTACAACATGCAAGAGTTACGAAGTAAGAATGTAGCTGCCACAAATCCATCTCTAATCCTACTTTAATTACACGGGCGAGCGGGGCCTTAACGCTCAGACAGCTCCACGCTGCAGTGTGCTCCAGCAAGCATAAAGGAAGCAGCAGCACCTGATGACGCAGGACTGTACAGTACAGAGGGTGAAGTGAAAGCTATAATTAGGAAACCACTTTATTGTGAAGCAGGCAGTCTAATGAAAGCAGCTGATGGGACCAGCTGACTGCATCTATATTGACAATAGCCTGCTAGCATCATTAGTATCTGTCATCATTTTTTCCCCCCTCTCCAGCACATCTCTGAATGTATAGAGTGAGGTAATCTCCCCGCACCATGAAGACCGAAATCCTTAGTTAAATCACTCCACTGAGATCTGCCCAAACTCAGGCGTTATGATGACCACTATGCCAGGGCAGAGAATTTCACCTCTGGGCACACCTATGGCAAACAGCCAAGAAAGGATGGCTGCATCCTCCTCTTGCTTCATAAATGCTCCCTCATGCGTGAAAGACATAAAGGAAATAGAGAAAATACAACCAGGCAGTAGTAGATGCAGAGGAGTAGACTAGGCTAAATCCCAGCAGAAAGTTAGATAACAACAAATGCAAGGCACTTACAGAGAGCTCTTCTTCACAGAGCTCAAAATGCTCTTACACACTTCAGTGAATTCCATCACTCCTGGCTCTTGTGAGAAGGGGTCAAAATCCACCCAGGAAGACTTGGGTAGAGGAAGAGAGCAAGGTACTTGTTCAAGGCCTGACACATGAACAGAAAATGAGTCTGCTAATTTTCAGTGCTTAATTCTGAAAAATTTAGCTTACGTGCCTCAAAAAAGACCTTTGGAGGCCCCTAATCCATCTGTCCCTCATGTCTGGTACCCTATACTTCCTCCCCCCCGAGTATTTTGCACAGTTTGGCTTGGAGAAGCTAGTAACTTCTCTGCGTATGCTGACTAGACTAGCCCCTTGCTTTTCAGCTTAGCTGTCAATGCAAGTGGAAATACATAGAGGAAGAAGCTTGCCCTTTTGCTGCCCTTGACACACCTAGTCTGAGCCTACAGGATTTCGGATCTCCAGGGCTCTCCATCTAGCAGCTTGTAAAAGCATTCCGAATTTACTACTCTTTTAACCAGCAAAGAAAATAAATCTTCGTTGCCATAAATGCTAATGTTGGTGCACTGAGAAATTCAAAGGGAGGCTGCAGAGAGAGAGAGAGAAACATTCCCTCTGCGATGATTAAAGTGCCAGTTCATGAAAGCTGACGTCAGCGTGTGCTTTCAGGGTGGCAGAGCGCTTTGCATTTATCCTCTCCTTGTTTGTGCTCTATCTGGATGGGCTCCAGTGGAAAAAAAGAGAGAAAAGGAGAAGCTAATGCCTTTCTAATATGTTTCTGAATTCCTTCGGTTTCACACAGGGAGCAGATTCTGAAGCACCTAACTTTTGCTTGCCCAGTTCAACAAGATAAAAGAAACCGAAGGCAGCTGGTGCTCACTGCCAAACTAAGTTATAATTAGATTGTCATAGCAAACAGTCAGTTGGGGTAGCTCCAAGGAGGACCGAAGGAGAGCACACTGGTAAATAACATCATCTCAGGATTCGACAATTTGCAGAGGCAACCCTGTTTCCCATCAAGCAGGTTCATTCCAGCTCACAACTGCTTTCATATAAAGTCACGATGGTTCAAAAGCCCAAAAAGCTGCATGAGTGAGCTACAGGTTTCTGCTAAAAATGGTCTGACGGGAAGACACCCAAGAGCAGTTCCCCAACTCCATGGTATTGTTCGCAGGTTAGAGGATAAGCAGGGCCAGTACTAGGCTTTCTACTGAAGCAGATCTCTCTCCCCTGGGATGGCGCAGCACAGGGAGTGCCGCAGGCTCCCCCTTTCCATAACCCCTTGTCCCTTTCCAGCGGTTGCACCGCCAGTTAGGTCAAGCAGAGCAGTTTGTTGAAGGTGTGAGCTGTGAGCATCCTGGCAGAGATGCTGGCTGCTGGGAGGCAGCCTTATGTGGAAAAATACCTTCCCCCACCTTCTTTTTTTCTTTTTTCTTTTTTTTTTTTAATTCTGGGCTGCTGTTGGAGTCAGTGGGAAAGGCTTACCCAATCAATATGGTCACACACATGCTGCAACTGCTACAATAATTACATTGCAGGGTTTCTTACGGAAGATAGCTACTGATAATTTGGTTTTAGAGCTACACACTGGTACTATCAAGCAGCATGGATGACGACTCTGCACAACGGTGGTTTTGGTCTGTGGTCACTCTCATAGCTGACACGGTTACTTGGTACAAACAGCTCATGTTCATGAATACCCGAGTTAGTTCTGCAGTGAAGCTGCCTCTCAAGCACTGAAATAACAACTTTGAATTTACTGGATTTATTTAGAAGAAACAGCTTTTCTTTTTCCCTGGACACACTGATGGTTTAGTTAGTTCCCATTTCAAAATTCAGGATGGCAATATAAAAAAAATTAAAAGGTTCCGAATCAGTAATGTTTTTCAACTATATGCTTTCGGCTGGAAAATAAGTCAAGAGGCAGACATCCTGCACTTCTGAACATTCTGAAACTAAATAGTCTTTGAAATAGCTAAATAGTCTTTGAAATAACATTCTGAAATGAAAACTTTGACTGTAGGTCCACTTTTCCCCATCATTTCTCTTCCACCGAGTAAAAAATGAAAGACAAACAGACCAACGATGCAAGAAAAAATTTCTATTTCAGCAACTTAATTTCTCCTCAGTAGGGTTTTTTTTTTTTCTGTTCTAAAGGACATACCTTCACCATGTAAACAGATCTGAGATCAGATCCCCAAAAATCCTGACCTTTCCTGCTCCGAGCAATGCGCAAGAATCCCTTCAGAGCTAGGTGATGACAGGGCGCAACCTGCAGTCTTGCATCTCGCAGGCTGGAGGTAGAACCTGGTTAGCTAATTACTGGGTGTGGGTAATGCAAGTGGGAGCACGATGGGAGAGCAGTGAATTTCTCTCTCCTCTCTGTTCCCCACCCTGCCATAATCACAGCCTGGGCCCCTGCCAAAGCGCTGCCGAGTGCTGAGTGCCCCTGTATGGATACGGAGCATCAGGGCAGATCTCATCCTCAATGACCTGCGCACCGCAGAGCTTGCTGCTCCCCACCGCTCTCTCCCCGCTCGAACAGACTGCCAATGTTTTGCTGTATTTGCATTCAAGCTAAGGGGAAAAACAGGCGTAAAGGCACAGCTACCAGTCTAGCTACGTTAGCGATTGAGTGATAAGTTGTATAGTGGTTACACAACTGGGTTGTGTCTGTGGAGCCAGGACTTCTGGGTTTAATTTCCTGCTCAGTCACTGACTCATTGCATAGCCTGGGGCACATCACTTCACCTCTCTGCACATAAATTTCATCATCTTTGGTTGGGGGGTAATAAGACTATCTCACAGGAATGTTAGGACACACAAATTACCCTCATAAATATTTGTAAAATGCTTTAGACGATGCTTCAACAAAGGCATTGAGTATTTCGTTGTTGAATAAGTAACAGCCAGGGGAATGTCCTAATTGCCAGGCTGGCTTATTTACTTACCTTGCACCAGAGATTTCTGGCAGCTGTACCAAAAGGATGTCTCAGGTAGGGGAAAGGGTGAAGAGGTTGTTCGACTAGTGCAGCAGGAGCAGCAGCAGGAAAAGGTCAGCTCATGCCACAAAACAAGTACGTGATAGATAAATGTTATGCCAAAGGCTGAGAGGCGTTTGTGTCATTTTCAGCCCAGATGCACAAAAAGCTTATGTAGATGACACTTACAGTGATGGAATACGGATGTCTAATCCTGTTAAGTATGGTCCACAAAGTCCCATGTAATTTCTTCAGAATACACGGTCAAGTCTGTTTTAGGACTTAAAAAGCATTTAGATACCTGAAGTTCTGCTTTTGCACCTTCCCAGAGGTGTTATCTTTTTGCCTATGGTGAGCATCTCACTGTCTGTTCTCCACCTGAGGCTGTCTGGGATTCACAGCCTAGGTGTGTCAGCGCCTCAGATCCCCAGAGGGTCTGGGAGGAATACTCAGGGGAATTACATGATTCATATAATCACTCAGTTTTGCTGTGGGATGTTAAGGAGCTGCTGCACTCCAGGCCCTAGAGGCTGTATTTGCAGACAGGTGAGCTTTCTGAGGGTCCCAACATCTGCGCTGAAGTAATACAAGATTGTTGCTGAGAGAGCTAAGCAGAGAGCAAGTCTTAGAAACTTTCAGAAGATGCACCCTTGATTTCTGTTGTCTAATCTATCCCAGCTGTGTCCTCCCCACTTATTCCTAAATCCTGTGTTTTACTTTGATCTGAAAGCTGATTCAGAGAATACCTGTAGGCAACCTGGCAAGTGCAGGTAAATCCCTGGTGGGTGGAGAGCTGCTGAACTGGCCAATTCCTGTGACTTTAACAGGAGGTACTGACTGCAAAACTGAGTTGGTGCAAGAGAACGGAAAGTACTTTCTGCCTCATCCACCCACTGTGAAGCAGTTACACATATTTTTCTGAAATGCCCAAGGCCCAGCTCCCCTGCTGTTGTTAAAATGAACCACTGCTGAGCAGCCCTGGCCGCTGTTTTACTTTGGGGATTATCTCCTATCAGAACCTAAGCCCATTAGGGCCCTCAGGTGGTGCTTCCAGTCACCTAAGCAACACAGATGGTAGCTAGAAGATTTTCCTTCATGGCTAGTTTTTAACACTAAAAGGAATTTTAAAAAATCCTTAATGGTTATGATACAGACACTTTAAAGGTATCAGGTCACTTTCCTTCTTCACAGCCATAATCATTTTACGCCGATGAGAAAGCACTCTTAGATGCTTGGAAGCAGCTGGTTTCTCCAGCTGAAATAACTCACTCCAGGGTCAGCGCATGGATCAATGGCAAAAATTCCCGACTGCCTTTCACTGAACCATGTCCCTGCAGCACCACTAGTCTAAAGGGACTATTAAATCCTTCTTGTAAGGAAGCAGAAGGCCTGGAAATTACAAGCACGCTACCACTGAAACACATTCATGAATCCCATACTCCATCCAACAGAGGACATGAGCACATATCCATACCTGACTTCTACAAATCCTGCTGAAGGCCTTCAATTAGGGAAAACCTATACAGCTCAGTGAATGAAGTTTTCTCAGTAAAATCCACATAACTTAATCTAGTTATGACTGCATTATGAGCAGCAGTTACATAGGTCACAGAAAAGGAAAGACATAAGGGAACTTCTTCCAGCCTCTAGCCAGTGAGTAGTTCCAACCACCCCTTAAATAAGCTCTCCTGCGTTTCGTTGGATTTGTTTTCTGAAATTGCTCAAGCCTTGGGCTTTCTGTCTTTTCCCTTGGGTGACTGTTCTCTCCAATGGTCAAAAACAGAACAATTTTTGCTTTGCGCTAGGACATTCATCAGGAGCAGTTAAGTTAATAATCTTCCCCCGTCAGGTGTGTGTTGATAGTGTTGGGTTTCAAAATGCATAAGAGCGCGCTACTGAACTCAGAAAGGAATTAAATAGGTGAAAAATGGTGTAACATCTGGTGTCCACAAAAGCTAAGTGGTGGCAAGGACAGTTACCGACAGTTAAATGGAAGATACTCAGCATGTGCTAAGTTAAAATGTGCCAGCCTCTTTCCCTTCTTCCACCACTCCCTTTTTTGGATACAGACTCCTGGTGCTAGAAACGCTTCTCAGGTCCCTGGATGAGCAAACTGTGTACTCGGGACAGAAATAGTTTTAACACAATAGTTCTCAGGAGCATCCCTCCCTGTCATGCTCAGAGATCTATGATACCCAGAAAACTTGTTTCATTTAATTAATTTGTGAACTACTTTATGGGTAGACTTTTGTCTTGCTTTTCCCCAAATCCCAGATACTTTCCTTCTAAAAAAAGGGTAAAAAAGAGCAAGCATTGCTAACCTGTGGTCCTCCAATAGCAAATTCTTTAAGTACCTCAGGGAACATGAACCACACAAATGCAAGTTGCAAAAATCTAGGGCTTTTCCATACCACTCTCTTTGGGATGGGGTTGTTTCACCTCAACATTTTAGCTAAATATCCCTCAAAGTAACAAAATTCTTGCCCAGATGTCCCAATCTATAACATACTGACCAGCTGTTAAAATGACATAATTTGTCATCGGTACATCTGTATCTCACCATCTAGAAGCTGGTGGGAGGAAACATTTAGCAATCTCCAAAGCCACACAAAATTCTTCTGCGCAGATTTTTTTCTGAATTTTCCCTCTCTTCCCTAAGTTCACTGAGCACCTAAGCCAGACTTTGGTGCAAACTGACCCTAGATGAAACTCTTTTGTGCCATTTGACCTTACAAAGCAAAACGCAGACAGTGTACCACGACGAGAGGGAGGTCCATCAGCAGTGACAGAGGAGGCCAGAACTTGAACTCGACTGCTGCCGAAGCTGTAGACCAACGATTAGCCAACACTTGTCAGGCTCCATCACTGCTCTGTTTGAAGAACATATTACTTCTCAAGACCAGGCAACAGCATAACACTTACTCCCAACACCCTTCACAACAACCTGAGCTGGGCAGCAAGGCCAGTACCCACTGTCCTTTGGACAGTGACTGCTCACACGGGCTGAGCTGTAAGAAGAATTCATAAAGCCTGTTTTCTCAGGATGTTAGGAAATCACTTTACACAGAAGAGGTGCTTTTCAGCGGTGGGTGAGACCACCATTGGCCAAAGCAAAATCCTAGGCTAGGATGGCATCCATTCCATTCATTTTTCCATACAGACTTGAAGCTCCTCCTAAGCCTCTCTTCTCTTGTGCATCAGTAGGCAATCTGGCCTACTCAGCAGTCCACTGAGGGAAAATGCCACAAGGGCATTTGAAACCAAGGGTGTGTTATTACAGAAAAAAGGGGAATGGACAACTGACAGACAGGATGCACAGATTACTTTCTGGTTTAATTGTGACACTAAATGCAGACAGACTAAGATCCAGACCTAATCATTTGTCATTCACTCCAGCTTAATGTTACCTCTGCTTAATGAGCACAGAGGGAATGCTCAGCAGTAATATCTTCAAGGAAATAATTTTGCTTGTGGAGCAGCTGCAAACTGCATGATTCTTGTTTGTTTTTTTTTTAAATGGCAGTGCAGTTCATCACATACTTCAGTCTACACAAGAAAGATGCCAGAAGATACTTCCATAGACTAAATAAGAAGCCCACCAGTTCCTGCTCCAGCTCCTATGTGCTCCTGCTGTGATAGTGCATTCGAGCTACACCAGCTACAGAAACTAGGGGAAAAGTCTCCTGTTGCAGAAGCAGCACAGAGCCAATACAATTTAAGCTCAATGGTTTCTCAGTTCCCAAAAGTATCAGTAAAGGCAGCACTCCTTACAGAGCTGAATGACACAGGGAACTGAGGATCTGCAGTTCAAAGCAGAGTCACCCGGGCTCCTGCACAAGAATTATTTCCACTCTAGAATCCTTCAGGATGGTGGAAGAGCTAAGAGCCATCTTTCCCCTCACTTCCCAACTGGCTGCACCTGTTATGTTTTGGCTTTCAGAAGCTCAGAACAAAATTTAGCTTTCTAAGTGAGGAAAGGGGATGTCTAGTTATGCTAGCAGAGGGCACCAGCATGAAACCCAAGATGCACTTGTACCTATCTCTAGGCAGGACAAACCTAATGTGAGAAACTGCAGTATTTTGTAGCTCTAACTCATGCTCTAGGACCCCTACCCCCTTCCTGCATGCACACATGATTTAGAAAGGTAAATCAGCACTAAACTGCTGTTTTGAGTTTCCTTTGAAATACCTAGTACTAGAAAGGTTATGCAGAGAACTGTATCTTTTTACTCCTTCCCAAACCAAGAACTGTATGAGCAGTGCCTATCCAAGCTCCCAGGAGGGAAGAGGACTCACAAGAACAACATTTAGGGATGAGAGGAGATTGTAGCCTTCATGATTCACTGGAATATTTGCTCAGGTTCCTCACTTGTGAGGCTTATATTTTACAATGTGTCTGAGGTGAAGATGCTGTGGAACGGACTGGAATACAGTAAAACTTGTCTCCTGCATTGCAGGTTTGAGGCTGTGTTTGCTTCCATTTCAAGCTAAATAAATACCAGCAGTTGGGATATCAGGTTGATAGTTATCGACCCACAGTGAAGACAGGGACAGGAAGAGCAGCAGAGATGCCTGTGCTGCACTGAAACAAGATGCAGGTGCTTCTGTTTTGCATTCCAAATACATCCCCACTTGGGGCTGCATGTAGAGCTCCCAGACACACATCTGTGCATAAGATTTAGGCAAATAAAAGTCCTACTAGTAATAGCCCAACCTTTGAGTGCAGATCAAAGGAGAGGTGAGTGGAGCTACAGCCCCTGAAACCTGACTATACAACTTGTATTTTACCCACCTCTTTTTATCTTAGCAAGGACAATGACAGGAGTGAAATGGAAAAAGGAGGAGTCTGAATACCTTCTGTGTGCATAATGAGTAGATTTTGGAACCCCAGAACACTTTCTTCCCCAAAACATTTTAATATTTTGCTCATTTGCATTTCTGGAGTGGAAATGTAGTACACCTCACAAAAAAAAAAAATCACACCAGTGCAAACCACACTTTGGCTTCAGTAAAATCAAAATTTGAAGTATTTGACATAGGAAATAACAAAGATATTGGAAAACAAGATCACAGGGAACCTGTGAAGTATCTTCTGTACTGGCAGATTGTATGAATTGACCTGCAAGTATAAAACAAGGAATGTCTAATTTCCAGGAACAACCTCCTCTGAACTCCTGATCACAATTTTGAAAAAACTTTGCAAATTCTTCCTTGGAAAACAGCCACGGAGACTCCAGTCTGGGAGACCTGAACATGCCACAGGCCCTATGAGAAGGGTTCAGCCGTGCTAGGTTGCCAATCAGGTACCTCATTTTTGTTTAGACCCCCTACTGCATGCTAGTGAAGAAACTCCTTCTTCACAGGAAGAGTCATTCTGGAACCAGCTGCTGTACAGCAGTGGGCAGGAGAATACAGGGCTGCCCTGGGCTATTGACCCCTGGAGGAAAAGTGATGCGCATGGCCCAGCTCCACATCCAGTCCCAGACAGATGGAGCCTGGAGTTCAAGGCGGTGGAGAAGGTGCAGTTATTCTAGCTGTGCTGCCCAGCAGTGCACCAGGGATGCCACATGGATGGTCCAGGTTGCTCAGAAGCGGGCTTAAAGATGTCTCCATGGCATTGTACTTTCCTGCGTAGAATGACCTTAGCACCTTCAACTCAATGGTCTTGCTGGAATCTAACATGTGAAATTGCAGCTTTTCTTTTTTATCTCACTTACCTTGCTATTGGGGAATACCAGGTCACAATCATGGACTTGTAGCTAACATTTTATATACAGTTTTATAAGAAAAAAGGGCAGATGCACAATTAAGGTGCCGAGATGCATGAACAAGTTTTTTCACTTCATGCAAGCAACTGACATCCTGAGTAATATTCATGAAATGGAGAATTGCATCCCAGAATGAAAAAGCTTTAACACTTTGAACTTCATCCTCCAGTTGACTGATCTGCAGAAGCTAACTCTACAGTACATTTCTGACCAAGATTATTGGGCCCCAAAATCCCTGGCTAACCAAGAAGCTTCATTTATATCCAACAGTTTTTTTATTCTGCTGCTCTCTGCGACACACCAGAGAGCAGCCTCAGCAGAGACAGATGTTTGTTCCACTTGCGTTACAGAGATGTTGTTTTAATGTTCTTTTCTGTGTCAGTCTCATGTTGGCGCCTCTTGGCTCTTCTTCCTGACACAAGCCAGATGAGTAAAGAACCCGCCAGGACTCCAGCTACTGCAGCCACAATGACAGCCCAGTAGGGGACTGAAGGTTCAGTTTTCTCCAAGTTGAGATCTGAATTTCTGAATCCACTGTTTCTCAGTGTGGAAAGAAAGGGTTTCTCCTACAAAGGGAGAGCAAAGGTTTTACTGACCACAGACCACTCAACAGGCAGCATTCAGACAATATGCCATCACCCCTTCCCAGAGAGGAACTGTCAATCTTTAGACAGACTATCAGCTGTTTCTGCCTTCTGTCTATCTTAGCTCATACTCTTTCCTGCCCTATTGCCTGAAAGTTCCTAGAACAAAAAAAGGAGCCATCTCAGAGAGTGATGGCATCATTTCCAAATTTGTTTGCTGCAGACAACCAAATGGAAATACATAGACTCATTAAAACTGGCTTAAATGAGAGGCTTTCCACTGCAGTGAGGATAATTTTTTTTTGCATTAAATTTTAAGTAGATTTTCCTGTGTGTAACAAAACAGGAGTACATTTTAGCTATTTAAAGCCTTCACAAAGATACTCTTTTAAGGAATTTTACCAATAAGAAGAAAGGAGAAAAATAAAAGTGGCTAATGGAGAATATGGACATCTTGGCCTTTACTTACTGGGTTTGGACACTTGAGTTTTGATCTGTCATGTGTAAAGTTGTTGTAAGTCTGCTTTTCACCAGCTGGCTCCAACTGAAGAAGAGAAAAGCAATAGTAAACATAATGATGATTTTTTTTCCTTTTCAGACTCTCCTGACTTGGGTGGTTACAAATTTTATCCAATCTTTTGGTGCTTGCAGCAATGAAGAAGTGTGGTAGAAGGTGCATCACAGGAAAGTTTCCAAACATTTTAACACCCATTAACTGAAGACGTTGAGAATCCGAGGTACTGTCTGCAGAAAAACTCCCTCAGGAAGCAAGGAACAGGAGAAGCCTTTCCTCCTTTTGGACCGAGTAGAGGAGAAAATAACTCTGAATACCACATACTTTAAATATTCTGCTAAAACAAAGTGGTTCACTATACACCCAGTTCTCCCACGTACACATCTCAAATAACAGTATAAACCACAAAGGAAAAAAAAAACCAAACATGACAGATGTTAGTCATGTTACTTAGCACAGTACTGAAAGATAGATGCTTAGGTGTCACGGTGATGGTACTGACTTCAGAAATGATGTAGAATTACAGAGACAGGACAAGACGGTGCCAACCTTTGCAGTCTTCACTCAGACAAGAAATTCCCTGGGAGTTTAGCTGAGGCTAAGTTCACAAGACTGCAAGAAGTGAGTTAAACAGAGCTTTTTATACTATCAGTTGTCAGCTAAATTGCAATAGCTGACCATAGGCTCACCCTCAGTCCATTTCAAACTCAAAATACGTCCAGGCTAATGGCATAGCGTTTGTGGTCGGCTAGGAGTGCACACACCATCGGTTACCATAGTTAAGCTAATGAGTAGAGGCTTGCTCAGTCATGTTAACTGAAGTGTTTACAACTGTGTATGGGCATGCTTGAAGTAACGACTTCAGGACTGGCCCACAGAGAACCGCAGAGTTGTCATCCAGCACTTCTGGGAATACAGCACAGAGGAGTGCTGGTGCTTCTGCTATTGTCCATATGTGCATTTACTGTCCTCAAGTGATTGAAGTGTCAGCTCTATGTTAGAGAGAAACAATACCACAACAAGCCCAACATAACACGGAGCAAACAAATTCTATTCATAAGATTCCCACATGGAAATGCTGGGAATACTTTCTCTCTCTAGTTCAGTTAAAAAAAGAAAAAAAAAAAAAAAGAAAAAAGGAAGCAGATACTGAAAAATGAAAAGAGATGAACAATGGCAAAACGTGACTAAGGAAGGGAAGAAAGCTAACAAGTGAAGAGAAGATGAGAAGCAAAACAGAATGCCAAGTTTTGCTTATTGTCCTGGGGTCCTGCTGGACTCATATAAGAACCCTGATCACTTGACCTGACCGCCAGCTAATGTTGTGAAGACTGAATTTGGTAGTTTTGTTGCATCTTAAAGGGAACAGCTCAAATTCTGATGCTGTTATTTGTAAGATGTGTGGCTCATATCCTGTAGCATTCTGTCTGCAGTACGACTGGTTATTTGTAGATAGCTGTAATACTCCCTGTGCCAGGGCACTTGGTAAGGAGTCTGGCGCAGAGCCCAGACAAAGGATAAGGTGCAAAATTCTGTAGCCAGCCGTGCTTGCTTCATCTCTATGCGATCTGTTCCTCAGGACCATTAGCTTCTGAGCTTTGAAGATGACAGTATCCCCATGTCCGTGAGTGTACAGGGCAACTTCTGGAAGAAACACACAGCTCTTCTAGAGCATGTGGCAAACGTGGAGGCAGGACACAAGCTAAACACACTGTCTGTGTGCTCTTCTCCTGGGCCAGGGGACCGATGAGGTGGATTTGGGACCAGTGGGGGCCCCTTAAGACTACACAGTCCTCTGACTTCAGAGAGCAGGAGCATGCTTTGCTTTGCATGAAGCAAAAAGGGCAAAGAACGTCATGGTGAGGCAGAGGCTCCTTAAGCCATCCCCACCCCTGCATACCCACGCAGTGGCCAGGCACAGTCTGGCCCTTTATGTGTACTGACAAGAATTCATGTCATTTGGCCATAAGCCTACAGCCTGCTGAGCTTTTCAGGGAACAGGGAAACAATACGGCCTTACAGTAAGCTTGCACAGACTTGCTGTACATGGACTGCGAGTGAAAAGCAGGGATGTGTTACAGGAACTAGATTTAAATAGTAAGCAGTAAAATCTTCAGTTGGCATAGACCAACAGATCTCTGCAGAAGGGAATAGTTGTGCTTCGCATCAGTAAGAACCTGATCCCCGCCACTCCAGTAGAAAGCTGTGTGTCTATATCCTTACATGCGTAGGAAATGAGTGACAGTCTGGACAGAATAAAACTCTGGTGCCATAGAAAAAGGACTGATGGTGATTCAGGAATGAGTAATAGCCAATAGGAACACCACGTGGCAACAGAAACCCAATTTAAGGCTACCATATGTCCAGGTACTGTCTCTTTTTCTTCTTGAAACCTGCAGCCATACTCAATTTGAATGTTTTCTACATTTGCCTGGAGTTTCTAGGCCACCATTAGCCCTGTTCAAGCTGCCGCACAATGAAGCCTACCAGACTGCTGTCATCTGGAATCCCAGACATGGAAGCCTGACGGAAAACAGGCAGATTTGCTGTGCATGCACAAATCAATTACTCAGCGCATGTGCACGTACTGTACATCTACTGCTTTCTATAACCCGGGACCTACAGCTCATATGCTATACTGGGCAACTGCACAGATTTCTGCCTTGCATTTCCGAGTCCTTGTGCTCAAGTTCATTCTGAAGTATCCTGTAAGTTTCTTATCTTGCTCAAACTTTTACTTAAACTGAAAAGAAATTCCCCTCCATTTATGCTTGTTTCTTGGACAAACCAGGATACAGGATTTCTGCTACTGCAATGTGTTTGGGTACTGGCATTTATGAGACAAGAGGAGGAAATGTTGCTGTGGCATGAAAATGCCACAGTCTTCCTTCCACCACGGGAAACATCATGGTTCTGAAAGCAACTGTGACCTTGGAATTATCAAGTCCAGCATGTGCCTCTTACACACTCTTCCAGCACTATTCAAAAGCTATCATTTCCACCAAAATGACAGAAGGAATGTGACTGTAAGGAGGCATCATAGATGTGATTTCAGCCCCCCATTAGTTTCAGTGACTCTACTAGAATTGCTTCAGATACTAGAGTGGGTGGTACAACGCGTCCAACACTATTAATGGCAGCAAAAATTCAATCACATGTGTGTTTTCCTAATAAATCTAACAGAATTCACTGAAGAAGGGCAAGCTCATTCAACAGACATTTTCAGGAAACCTACAGGACTGAATGTTTAACTAGGCTGATTTTTTGCTTTAATGCAAGTTATTTACCAAATGAGAAGGGAATTTTTCATTACATTAAGACTCTCAAGATTTCTCATTTTGAATGAGCAGAAGACACTGTTTTATGCAACATGATTGCTTTGGATTGTGTTCCTAAGCAATGCAGACTGAGAAAGGTCTCACAGTTGAGCAGTGCCCCTCTTGTTAAGATACCAATTTTATTTCTTGCTTACTGTTTTGTTTCAGACACCTTTCTCATGATCTTTTGTAGGGACTGCTACCACAAACACACAGGGATCTAGGTCATAACCTCTTACCATATTATTCCAGAGAGCCATGGCCATCTCAGCGTAGCCTCTTACACTGAAATGAAAGCAGTCTGCAGCAAAGAAACTCAGATCTGGCTTGCCATTCTGCAATAAAAGCAAAAATGTATTTCTCAGCACATTTCAACCCTTGAGATCTGACATATTATATCTAATAGTGCACTGTACTTGGCATATCCACTTCACAATTTTGCTATCTTCCTAAAGGCAATATGCTTATATTTTGACACTGCAAATAAACTTAGGTACTCCTAACTGTGGGCTGATTACTGCGTCTTGAGACCTTCTGTGTAATGCAGCCTGCTCAACTTCACACAGCAATTTTCATAACAAACCTAAATTTGTCATTAAACCAACAGTCACAGCTCTTATATGGACTCTGCCATTGACCCATGCTCCACCTTGTACAGAACTGATAGAAAACTAGTTGCTTATTCTTGCTTGTTAAACTTCCACAACTCAGATTTACAACCTTTCAGGCGTTGAAATTTTGCTGAATTTCAGGCAGCATTAAAAATTGTGGGCTTATCCAGTTGTGGCAAATATCCGTCTTGGGGAAAATTTGCCGCCTCATAATGGTAACCATTCTTTGGACTTGAAGGCTGCCAGAACAAAATGGGGGTGATATGACAAAAGAATCAGTATTATGCAAAACTGGGTGGGTTTGACCAGGATTCACGCTGAATCCAGTATCCCTAAATATACAGCATACATAATGCTGAGGCTGGAGAAAAGAAAGAGAATCAGCGTTTGGCTTCAAAGGCTGCTTCCTGTTTCCAGGCTGGGATGAGCCAGGCATGCAAGTGGTGGTCTTTGTGTGAAGGAAACCTGAACATACTCCATAACCTAGATCAGAAGAAAATTGAGGTGAATGCCAACCAAGCCCCCAACAGGGGAAGCAAGAAGGGAACCAACATGCAGTTTAGATGAAACCAGAGGGTGCTTAGGTTTAATGTGTGCACACTACAAATGACTCCTAAAGCCATTTTGATTCACAGGGAGCACAGTCTTTCCTGTCTTCTCCTTTGTCACTCTTATCGCAGGTTCCACCCTGTGCTGCTAGACTGTGCAAATAGAAGAAAACACAGTCCTTGTGGCATGGATCTTGCTGCCTTAGAGAAATCAAGATACTGGTCCTTGCGTAATGGGAAAGGAAAACAGGACTTACTCTATCCAGGGGCAGCAAGGCATTTCGGAAAAACGGCTGCATGACAACTGCAAAGTCCTCACGCTCTTCATACCGACCGCTGTTGATCAGCTGTAAGGCTTCAGCCTGTATGGAGTTGCATGGTTGGAAACAGAAAAGTTACTTACAAGGTTCATCTAACATTTGTCAGCTATCAAAAACATGCATATTACACTTTTTTCAATTTAGGAAGCCATAAATTTTTAGTATAAATCCAGCTGAATAGTATAAAGCAGTCCAGAGAACAGCTAAGAAAATAATTTGGTTCATGAAGAGATTTTAATGAGGAAATGCACAGAAGCTAGGATAATTTGAAATGTAAAGTTGCTTAATTAAAAAAAAAAAAAAAATAGTTTGTACCTTACTTATAGAGATCAGCGCTGCAAAATCGCAACGAGATTCAGATTTACAGAGAATTAAAAAAAAGGAATAAGGTCAAAAATTTTAGAAGTGACAAATGAGTTCAGAAGGCCAACTTAAGACTGAAGTGTGCTTGATTTTTCAGAAAGGTATGCTTGAAGTAAAATAAAACTTAAGCATTGAAACATCACCTGCCGCTTTTGTAAACTACAGCAATAGACATTCATACAGATAATAAAAACATCTCCTTGTGACTTGCCAGCTTATGGGTATAAATTCTAATGCTCCTGGTCATATCTCAAAACATTCCTAACCTCACTTCCTTAGTTAAGGAAAACGTCCCCCGGGTGGGTTTATATGAGTATTTTCCAAGATGGATTTTTTGAGCGTTGTCAGATTCATCAAACAACATCCACTGCCAGAGCCAGAATGGAGGACTGGAGAACATAATGTGAACCGATACAGTGATTGCTGAATTCAAAGGCTGGAATAATGGAAAAACCTTCTGCTCCAATAGCTATTTATAGCCTTTGTTAAATTTGAGTGAATCTTATGCCTGAGGCTATGAAAAGTTACTCTTAGATAGCAAGCTGACCCACGGTAAGCTATCTGTGTGCACGCTCTCAGCCCATGGCAAAAGAAAGGAATATCAGGTTGTTTTCGTTCATTTTCTCTGCTAAGAGTTACCACAAAACAGCTGATGCAAGGTAATTTGTCACCCTTGCAATGACATGTTAATTCATGTGAGCTATTCATTGGATTCATAATGGACAAACACATATCACAGAACAGCCATCATCAGTAACTCTTTTTCGGCTGTTGAAACAGCAACTGGAAACAGAACCGGCCTCAATCTGCCTCCAGCTCAGAACCGATGTCAAATCATAAAGCAGTGTAGAAAGACTTGCATTGCTGCTAACCGGTTAGCTGGGTAGGGTTTTAGTTAGACTGTAGCCGAGCTGTTTCCCAGTCATCCCTCTCTGTCCTTCTGAGGATATGCATGAGAGGAAGGGCAGTGAGAGAAGCAATATAAAAGACGCAAGTGAAGACGACCAGTTACAGAATCAAGGTATTACCTGAAAATCTCTGTTAACTCTCTTTATTTCTTGTAGTTCAGAAGAATTTTCCTCGGGGTTTAAGAAACATGGGCAAACATTCCTTCAATGAAAGAAATACTAGAATTAAAAGCCAACCTGGAATAGCCTATGCAATTCTTCAGCAACGTGTGTCTGCTTCAAGCAGCTCAGGATAGGTGCTCAAAGCTCACATGCCAAAGGAGAGCCACCTCGTTGGCTTAGAAATGGACAGATACTTCAGAAAAAAAATCCCTATTGACTTAGTTTTCAAAGTGAACACCTGTCACAGCTGGTAAAAGTCGCAGGATCAACAACTCTTGAGTCAAACACAAAAGTGTTTAGTATGCCACACATTAGCAGGAACTCACCTATGTTAGAAAAAAAAACCTCAAACCCTACATATAGGCTTACAGCAGATTTTCAGAAGTCTGGGGGTTTAAAGGTAGAAAAGACAAATTGTCCATGTAGTCTGACTCCTTAGACCACTGTGTTTTATTCTGTTACTCCCAAATCAAAAGGTAATAACTTGTGCTTCACTGAAATGCATCCTCTAAGAATGTGCTTGGAATGAATATGAAGACATCAAGCAAGACAGTCAATTCATTATTTTCCCTTCTAGTGTGTTCCAGCAGTTAATCGCTTCTATTATTAAAAATCTGTGCCTAACTTCATTTGAATTCATTAGGCGTCAGCTTCCAACCACTGGTCTTTGTTACACCTTTCTCTGCTAGACTAAAGAGACTTTTCATGTCCATGCTGACTCCTGTAAAGGCACTGCTGCTTTCTAAAACAAGTCCCTCAATCTTCTTCAAGTTAGGGTTTTCGTCTCCTCCATTAGGTGTGAAAAGCAGTTCCTGGTTGTGCACTCTGCTGCATGCAGCCCAGCCTGCACCATAGGTAATGCAGCACTGCACACAAGGAGAGGCATCAGGGATGGCAGCCCATGCTGCTGAGCAGTGAATGGCTGGGCGAAAAAGGCTTTGAAGTTCAGCAGTATGGCAATTATATGGTGACTTGTGCTGTGACATGCTGCCTTAGAACTGAGAAGAAAAGTGATGACTCTGCTATCTACAGGCACATGCCTTCTAGCTGAAGTATTGGAAGAAGTAATAGAAGTTGATGGGAACTAGTGCATGAGGCAAAGGCTGTAATGAAAGTAGCTTGGAAAGCTTGGTGTGGATGTCCTACTGTAGAAGCAATTTAGCTTGATCCAAACAAATAGCACTTTAAAGGCAAAGACCTGTTTTGCTCACTTACTTTGCTGTCAAAGCGCACGCCAAAGAGCTTGCTGCGATCTGACGCAGTCCAGAAATCTCTAGTATCTCCACCATGTTGACAAAGACTCTTGGGAGCTGCAGGGATTATAATAACCAGACATACCAAATCACAGAACATGATACCACTACAAAGTGAGAATGAAGTGCCATCCGTAGCTCAGGGAGCCAGTGCAAACTGCACTGACTGCAACCAATGGCATGTGCAAGGATGATGTATAAAGGGAGGGGGAGGGACACATACAGTGGATGTCAGCCAAAAAATTCCCGGCAGCTAGTACAAACTAGCTGAAACGCTGCTTCACTCCCTGGGGCATTTCCATTTTCTCTAGGTTAAATGAAACTTTGTACAGTTGGTTTAGCCATCAAAACTGGCAGTAGGGTTGTGCTATGTTTGGTCCACAGCAAAAATACTGTGAAATACACAGTTTTCCTGAAACTGCAGCCCACTTTCTCAGGGTATAATCTAATACAGTTGTTGAAATGCAGTGCTGAGGAGCAGTCTGACTCCAGCTATTTGGAAGATGACCTTGTACGAAACAGAATCAGTGACGGTCTATCAGAAGTGAGAAAAACATCAGTGTGCTTGCCAGGAACATAGCTTGCTAGGGTATCTTAAAAGCTTACCTCCTCATAGAAAATATCCAGAGTGTTCCGAAGGTGCTTTACATACTTTTGCACTGAATAGGCTTCCTGTGTAATTAAAAAAAATAAAACCAAAAATTGGATCAGCCTTTTTTCAGGAACCAAGAAGTTTAACTATTTCACCTGAACAAAGGAGTCCACAGACTCTCTACTTGCAAGGTAGTCCATGAGAAGATATACTGACTCAATGCTCCTTTTTGCCTTTGTTGGCAGATATATTTTCAGATCAAGAGGTTTATTGCCACGTGCACACAGGTTATATAGTGCTTGTGTTTCTATGTCACTAATATATTCCCTTAATCTCTGTAGAAAATCCTGAGGTATATAATAGTTCTTGGCAGAGTCTTTGCCAGGTGAATGACTACATAAATCACATCTTTGTATTTCATGTTGTCTTTTATGGGACCCAGACCAGACTAGTTTGCCTTATGAACAGAGCAATACCTTTTTTTTTTTTAAACTGCCAATCTGGGGAAATTGATATGGAGACAGTCAGGCCCCACAAAACCCATAGGCAAAATGACTTTGTGACTGTAGTTATAAAGGTGTAGCTGTGGAGGCAAAGGCTCCAGGCAGCAGCCTCTAAAGGAAAAAGAGAAAAACCAAGAGAACAGTCCCCAGTCATTTCAATGAGCTGGGGTCCAGACACCCAGTCCGTGCCACAGGAACCTTTTCAGAGGGGATGACCACCGATCGCTAGATAAAAGACATCTTTTTCACTATAAACTGATTTTATTTCTTTCAGTGTCATTCTGAAGCAAGAATTAGGCATCCTCAGTAATTATTGCGTGGAGACGCTTTCCAGAATAAAACTTCACTTGTGTCCCCATAACAACACGCCTAAGACGCCACGCTGTCTTGATTGCTTTGTCCAGTTAAGCTGGGAGAGCTCTTCAGTTTACCCTTGGTGTTTTGTTCAATATGGGGCAGGTTGCTGGTTCTTAAATAATGCATGACTCCAGAGCTACAGCGCCCCAGTATTAAAATCTGTGCACTTGTTTCTGATACAATACAGATGAAAGGAACAGGACTTCTAAGTGCTTTTTAAACAAAGAGGAACTTTGGCTCACTGAGAGAGAGAAAGGTTAAATTTCCAGGGCTGGTCACTTGCCAAGTGCCTGGATGAGCATGCCTAATTCAGAGATACAAACCTTATCCAAGCAGTACTGGCATAGGTCGTTGCCTCCAACAAGGACAGTGATCAGCTTCCAATCTTCCTTGAAGTTAATTTTCTAGTGGCACATAAAATAAACAGATTGCAGCGTCCATTGCTTAGGCATACAGAGGTAACATTCACCAATGGGGCTAAACAGGGTACAGACAGTATGGCAGAAAAGAAAGGAGGCATGCTGAGTTCAGCTGGCAAAAAGAAAAGCATCTGTCCAGGGGGAAAGTGTGAACTGTTTGCTAGTCTAGCTGCAATTCACCTTGGCTTTTGTAAGGAAATTCCCTTCAGCAGACAAGATCTGTCAGGGTAGCCAAGCATGGAAATGTGTCTGTGGCAGCAAGCGTCCCTAAATGAATGTTAGCTTCAGGACAGGGATGGACAGGAGAGATTTGCCAGCCGTGGCTGAACACTGCAGGCAGCATGGGGAAAAAGCAGTGTGGGAGTGGATGCTGGACTGACTCATGGAGCTGTGGAACTGGAGCTGCTGGGGATCCCTGCCAGCTGGGCAAGTATTACCCCACAGCCAGGAGGGGCGAAGGGCACTCCAGGAAACAGACAGCTGGATTAAAATAGAAGAGTCCAGGAGGCTGGTGACTTCACTGAGCTCATATAAGGGCAGCTGCAGCATCCACGTCACCGCAAGCTAACAATAGGCACTGCTGAGAGCTGGATCTCATCAAAACATTTTGTAACGTTCAGGACAAAGAAAGGAATCAAAGGCAACTATTTTTAGTGTGGTGCATTTACATAACAAACATCTGCAAAAGGGTCCCACAAATAGAGGAAGGGCCTGGGAATCACCCGCAGGTCTGAATTCTCCTCCTTAACCAGCACTTTGCTCAGAAAGCCTTTCATGAGGAGGTAAAGTGTGGCAGGGACTTCCCCCTTCCCCTTTTTTAAAGATGCATCAAAAGCAGTGAATAAAACAAAGCTCTAGAGCCACATACGATTTTACTGAAGAGCCATGCCAGCTCCCTTCACTCTGCCAAACAATCGGTAATGCAGAGTAACTGACAGTGGGGCAAGCATGCAGCATCCATCAAGAGTGCTGGCATGGAGAGACACATGCTTTGACAAATCCTGCTTATTCAGTACGTTCCTTTCCCATTCAGCCTGAGCCAACGAGCATCAGGCACTCCCATTCCCTTACAGGGTGCTCTTCCTGAACCAACAGCTCACACCCAGACAGTCATCCACCGAAATTCAGCCAACACTTGGAGCAGGGCAGCCTTGGTTTTCCCCCAGATTTCCTCCCCCCAGCCTAAACTGCAGCAACAGCCACTGAATTAAAAGCAAGTTGCCCTTTTGGTGCCCTTTGTAGCTCTCAGTGGAGCTGGCACAGCAGGCTGGTCCACAATGCTAGATCCCGTACTAATTCCCTAAAAGCTTGTGGCGTTGCAGAGATTCACCCAACCCTGAGGTCTCCGGCCACTGATTAATCACTTGCCTGTTCAGAACCAGAGTTTCAGAGGGCTTCATCTCCTGGGAAGACTTCAGTTGTCCCCCTTCCCAGTATTGCCATTTCCCAGACCCAAGAGTGAATAGTGTGATTCATGTTGGTCACCAGGTGCCTGCTCCAGCGATTTTACACTCAGCCTTTATGACCTCTGCTTTGAACACTGCTGCTCAACTAAGCAGTCCTGTCATCTCCCCTGAGCCTTCGGATCTCTCCTCTTCCTCACTACCATCCTTACAACTCCTGGCTGCACTGCGCCCTACATTAGTCCCTGCCTTGTGTGTTTGCACCTTACCTGCATGGATTTGTATAGGTAAATAATCGTCTCCTAAAGGCTAATCCCTGGCACGCTTATCTTGGAAAGCACACCAGAGACAAGGACACTGGCTTTTCTTCCGTCAGGAAAGTGCTCTTCACTACTCAAGCATCCCATCAATTAAAGTCGCCTCCCAGAGACCACAGGAACGCTGAGGGGTGGCCCAAGTTCCACTTACCGAGCTGCTTCTCATTAGCTCCACCAATTCACGTGCTTGGGCTGACATATTGCTATAGAGAGAGGACAGAAGCATTTTAGATGCATGCTCTGATAGCACATCATGTTCTTGATCTCTCACTCCTCATTTCAGGGAATCTTAGGATCAGCAGAAATCAGTACGAGGAAAGTGATGCCTCAAAAGGACGAGCAAACATAGAAGGACCAAGATAAGCAGCAGTTGCTCAAGTGAATAATCTGATCTGAAAGGGCTTCAGCTAGGTTGGCTGCCAAGTGGCAGGCAACTGGGATGAATTCTTCCCATCTCAGAGTTGGCTTAAGTGTGTTTTGTTTGGAGAAAACCACTAAAGCCCAGATGCAAAGAGACATTTAGTTGCATAACTCCCTTCGAAATCTAGTGGGGGAGTTTGGTGCTTGCACAGAAGCTGGGGCACCTAACCATCCTTCCTGATCTGGCCTTAAATTCCTACAGCTTGTCTTAATGCTGCAAGATATTGCTTACAGTGTGGAACTGCCAGCCTGGAGAGTCACAGTCCAGCTCTGGGCAGGATGTAACGTCCGTGGAGCAAAGCACAAACCATGCTGAGACACCGGCTGGAAACTTGAGCTCCTGATATACTAGCATGAGACTGTGCTTAAGCTAATAAGCCCTGCCTCTCTCCAGCAGCTACACAAATGTGGCTACATTATTTGCACTCTCAGAACCATACCGATTGCCCTGAGTCTTTGGTCAGGGCACCCACAAATATTTAGTAGCTACACAGGCTTTGCTACCTATCCTGAAACTCTCTTGCAGTAAATTTAATGACTGTTAAATGTGTCACAATGTCTTGGAAACAAATCCCATGAGTATCCATAGAGCAGGCACAGCATATGCAATACAAACTCTTATGCGTTTTGGTTCTTAACAGACTAGTAGAGCTTTTCTTCAGGAGGAGAAAGGAATTAATTCCAAGTTGCTCATTCTGTTCTTTTTCTTTGTGCTGCAAACACGGATAGTTTTTAATGCCATTAGGGTAGCAGTGGGCTTCTATTTGTTAGTTTGAGGCACATTTCCCAGAAATCAAGGAATAAAGGACAGATGGTCATTAATTTTTTCTCATTACAGATATGGCCTGATAGTGAATCAGGGACCTGCATACACTGGGCAGAAAAAGATAGTGGTAGAATTAGAAGCATAACTAAGACATTGGCTTGGAAATTCTGGGTAGAGGTTAAATGGAAAAAGGAAGTTTCTCTTTGTCTCTAATTTAGAAAAAGATACAAATAAATCCCCCAAATACTGAATTTAAATAAATAAAAAACATCAGACCACAGAAACGTGTCAGTACAAGTAGGTCATCAGTATTAACTCAACCTTAACATGCGGTTCAAAGATAATCTGCCAGTCCATCAGTTTTCATCCCTTTGCCCTTTCTCGGTTGTGATTGTCCTTACCGCGCTGTGGCGCCTCTCTCTGCAACATTGAACCCAGCTGTTTCCTTAGAGATGCCAGTGGAGAAGCCAAAGAGGTTTGGATTGAATTTTTTCAAGATATCTTAAAAAGAGAAAACACAGCGTTTAATCATCCACGGTACCACTAGCAGCGTTGCCTCCCGCAGAAGCACAAGCCAATCGAGTGGTGAGAATATAGACCTGGGTTTTCCTCTCATTCACTGTGACCTTACAGAAGCTATAGATACACCTGCCCCAGAGACTCCAGTTACTGTCCAAACTTCAGCACTGCAACTATTTCTCTCTGTGGCCTCAAGAAGCCAGAGTCTGGCAGCCCAGGAGATGCACCGGTCCCAGGCAACTCACCAGTCTTGAGAATTTGAGTGCCAGAGTAATCATGGTTACTTTCCATCATGTACCAGGAGCAGATGCTCCAAATATGGCCCTCTACCTCCCACTCCTCTAGCTACCCATCAAGATAATATTTATTGCAGAGAAGTGAATTTTATTCACATTTCTAGATTTCACCAAAACCCTCAGTGGGGAAGTGTGATGTCTGAAAACTGTTATTGTTACTACATCTGTAGTGCCGTCTGAAACCTCTTTATAGAATCTCATTTATAATGCATAAATGAAATGCACCTTCTATTTTTCTTTAAACACAGCGATGTGTGTGGTACAAGACAAAGCATATCAGATTTTATTACCAACAATGTCAGGTATTGTCAAACTGCTCTGCAGCATGGATCATATACAAATAGATGAACCATTGTGAACCAAGTCCCCTCCAATTTATGGTCATACTGACCACTTAATGGTTTCTATGGCAACTACAGGAACCGATTACACAGAACACTAGGACAAGAAATTTATAGTATTCTTAGATTTTTTTTCAGTGCAATGTAGCAACTTGAAATCATCAGGAGGAACCACAACTTTGTCAACAACCCTCTCTAGATGGACCACTAATTGTTTTATAACATTTCATTTGTCCACAACCATTACAGTCAGTCACTGGAAAGCACAAAATGAAATAAGGGAGGAGCAGGTCTGCCATGAACTTCTGTCACCTTCAGCACGTTTACTCCTAATCATTTCTGTCAAAAGGACAATACAATCACATGCAGGTCCTATGATGTGGAGGGGCTGAATCAACTTTACAGCTAGTGAGGTCAGTCTGGGTTTCAGCTGTGACTCACATGAACTGCTCATATCCACACTAGACAGGCATCCTCCACTGTTCGCAAGGAAAGCATGACCATTTCCAGATGTTTCCTAGCATCCACTTAGACTACTTGCAGAGTAATACTCGCCTTTCGCTTTTCTCACATTGATTTTCCAGGATACTCACTGGGTAAAGTAGTCTGGGTCTCCAGGGTCCCATCACCTCCAATGCTACAAAGGGAAAGAACAAAATCACCAAGTAGGGTTAATCCTGCAACCATCTGTTTTATTGTCACCATATGTTGCTGTAGCAGCCCAGGAAGGAAGAGAAAAAAAAAAAAAAAAAGACTAACCTCAAACAGGACTAAGGAGATAAACCACAAGAATTCAGGGAAAGTACTGAAAGGAGATTTCACATTAAATTAAGCAGGGCATCAGCTAAGATAGAAGCTATGCCTCCAGACTGGGCATATAGCATACTGGGAGAACTGATTTTTCATAGAGGCATGCTGGGATGCCCATCATAGAAAGGCATATTTCCTCACCAAAGTTGCTCCACGTGACTTTGCTGAAACTACATTTGTGTGCAGTTACGTATAGAAGAGAGACTGCATTAAATGCTCACTAACGACCTATCTAGGATTCTGCAATGTTGATTATGAAAAGAGCCTCTGCCTCTACCATTCAAAACTTGTCTGTGTGCATAGCCAATACATTCTTATACCACTTCTGGCAGCCCCTCCTGAAGATATCTATGCCTGCAGATACATAGAAGGAGGGAAGAAAGGATGAAGAAAAGAATGTATACATGCACACACACTTATCAACTATACTTCTGCCCATACAAAGCAGGCAGTTTCCTTCCACTCCAGCATGGATATTGAGATTCACATCCACTCTGACATGTATTGTCTTTGTCTACTTCGCAATAGCAAAGATGTTTGGGACCTCTTCATTGAATATGCATGCAATGCTTTCACCATGTTCATGCCAATCCACACTCACTTAGACTCTCTAGCATTAGACGCTGCATTAGATAATCACAGCAACAGCAATATTTTGAGTAAACTCCAGAGAGACTAGCAAGAGGCTGAAAGAATTCACTCATATCAATAATCCAGTACTGTCAGACACACAGGACCATGCGTGTAGCAATCAGGTCTGGTTAAAAAAAAAAAAAAAAAAAAAAAAAAAAAAGGCAAAAAACCCCCACAAGAATCACTCCCTTTCTCTTCCAGTCCTGACTCCTCCAATCCTTACCAAGCAATACTTCCTCTCAGCATCCTACCCCTGCATTTACATACTTAAGTATGTAACTACACAACCAGGTGACCCACACTTTTAACTGTGTCTGTGGACAAAAACAGAGAAAGAGAAAATTGAGCATTTCCACCTCCAGGAAAGTCCCCTCCAGTCTGTTTGTAGGTCAGTTGCTTTGGCTCCTACTGCAGTCTGGAAAGGATAGAAAGAATAATTCATAAAATACTAGAAAAAAAAAAAAGTGCTGCAAGTTTAGTTAAGACAGACATCGTGATTTGAAAGTGCTGAAGCATTTTGTTAACTTTACTCTACATCCAGCCAAGCTTTTGCAATATCCCAGTTTTAGCATAAATGGTCCATGTCCTTATTCACCACCACACACTGGCGTCTGGGCAGCCCTGCATCTCCCGTGCTTCAAATTCACAGGATTCTCCTCATACACAAAAGCAGCTCATCTAGATAGTAGATTGCAGAGCATCAGAGGAGATATAGTCCAGCCAGAAGGCATCAGACTGTAAGGTCAAGGACATAAGGCTTCAGAACTACTACTCTAATATTGTTTTAGCAACCCAATGGGACCCAGATTAACAGCAATGGACCCAGATTAACATCAACGGACCAGATTAACATCAACAGCTTTGTATTTGTTTGGATTTTTCTGATGGAAAATGCTTCATCCTGGCATTTCCTGAAGAAAGCTGATTTTGAGAGACTTAATAATCCAGGGGAAAAAACCCAAACAAACCACTGATGAAAAATTCCCAGCCAGTTTTAGCTGTAAATAAATCAGCAGAGGAGCTGCTTTTTAATCTGCCAAGAAAGCAAATCTTTGTTGTAAAATTCACTTTTCCTCTGCTGGACCCAGTCTGCTAGTCTAACACACAGACTTGATGAGGTGTAGGCAGGATTTTTTTTGCCAATACAGATAAGCATGTTGGCATATCTATTGCTTTCACTGTGCGTTGATGCTACGAAGTTAGACAGATGCATTCTAGCCAGTGACATGACTAAATTGCTCAACGTTTCGTTAATCTCCAACTGCATCTAGACTGAGAATAGCCTTCCTGCAGTGTGAACTTTAATATCTTTTAAAAATAAATAAATAAATAAAGCCATCGGAACAAAGAAGTTTGTGATGAATTTGAGTAGCTCACAGGACTGGGACAGACCTTTGGCAAGGTCAGCACCCTGACTCGCATTCAGGACAGCAATCGTGAAAATGGGTTCTTCTGCAGCTGTATAGTTTCTTAGTGATTTCATTTAATTTTGTATTCTTCAAAAAGCCATGATATCAATTCAGCCATAAACACTGACTGCATTCAGGGCTCTTGTGGGAAATACCAGGAGGAAAATCAGTGCCTTAGTGGACCAAGACAGACCTTTGCTGCTGCAGTACCTCTGTGCCAGGGATGGTTAGGCAGTACAAAGTGTGCACTGCTCCTGGCTGTGCTGCAGTTTGTGTGCGGAGGGGGGGCGTATGTGTGCACACGTGTGGGAAATACTCTGTCATTCTTTCCATCCCCCCCCAAGCAATAAATCCCTTAATAAAAACCTTAGTCACACCTTGCTGTGACAATGGCAAATAATAGGAACTGCATGAATAATGGCAGTATGAAAAACTGCCTCGCTCAGCTCTTGAGACATGGACCTCAAGCATCAGAGTCTGGCCCTTATGACTAGGGCTCTTGAAGACATTTCATGTGCTAAAGAATTAAACTTTAAAAAAAAAAAAAAAGAAGAGATGTGTGCTAGTGCACACATCTAGCACTAGATGTGGAGGAGGAAGTCAAGCAATTAATTTTAAGAGTCATGGCAATGGATAGGAGGGAGACTTGCAGGGTCATTACTGAGGTCTTCTGAGAAAAGTTCAAAGCTCAGCAGGGGGGAAAAGCCAGGATTACATCAGGTCAAGCAAAATCAGTTTCAGAGCTAATGAGGAGGTGAAGACATGCACACCTGCCTGTAGATAAGCCTGATCATTTAAGGGCTTCAGTCCCTTAAACTCCCTCTGAACTCTACGGGATCTGAAGCTGCTAGAATGAGCACTGGTTTAGCTCAGGAGTTAAAATTCATGGGAACTGTTGACACGAATGTTTGCTTTCATCCCATGCCAGAACAATTCTGTAGTACTGTGTAATTCTGGAACTTTTTCTCAGAAAAATTCCATGCAGATCTGCAGTATTCCCTGCTATTCTTTTCTGGGGCCTTTCTTTTCTGTGTCTACTCTTTTCAGTTTGCATTACTTGGTGCACGAAATATATCAGAGTTTTAACTGGAAGACACCTAAACCAGGAAGCAACATCTGAAAGCAAAATTCTGAAATACAGAAGTATCAGAATTATCTCAAGTGAGAAGCACTTCATTCTGCAATCAATTATTTCCATAGGAATTTTTATTAAGATCTCTCATTGCATGAAAAATACCAATTGCTTGCTCTTGTTTTTATGTCAGAAAAGACTATTCCTATAAGGCAGACATTTCCCTTTTCAAAAACACTTGAACAAACCATGTGCAATAGAGAATGTGATCCCATTTCTGTTCTGGTCTGAATTATTCATTACTGGATTACACAATTGCCAGTGTCACTCATATCCCTTCAGGCTATATCTTTGCAAAGGGACACAGGTAGATGAGTTTTGCTTTGCCAAGCCAAAGCAATTTGCTTTGTATCTGATGATGCCTGACATGACCACATCTAGGTAGAAATCGACAATTGTTCTTCTTATTCTAAAGATGGGAATACAGCAGTACTTACAGTCAGGGAATCTCCCAGTGCTCCTATGACTTTGATGTCAGCAGGTTGTAGCTCATGTACTAAAAAGCAGTAGGAGAAAAAAAGCATGATTATTGATAACGGACACAAAAATACTGTTTAACAGAATAAAGATCCAAGTCTTTGGTTCCAATCTGATGGTATTTTTACAGAGTTTTAGGGAGAATGAGCCTCAAGTTCTATGCATCAGCTAGGCAAAAGGCATAACTTCTTGCCTTTGCTTGCAACAGTGTACTCAACTAACAAGGAAATAAATGGACCTTAAAACAGCTTAGGAAAAAAATGAAAACAGATTAGATATGTTTAGGGATGCATACATTCAATCCCTTTTAATTGGTTTTCAGGTTTGGGTCATAGATCAATACTTTCCGTTAGCAATCTGCTCATAAAGCCTTCCAGCTACACACAGCGCTTCTACTGCGCTGCTTATCAGAGTAGGCTCACCAGGTAGGTCAAACTTGCTGAGCCACTAACCTACCTAGGCAATTTTAATCTGCCATGTTGCTGTATATGATATATGCGTATGTTAAACGTGATCATATTTATCCACAGAGAGCACACCTGCTGTGTTGCAGAACTTTCTGTGTATGGCAAGACAGACTTTCTTCCTTTGCTGCTAAATATATCAGCTTTTATTGTTTCCTTTTCATCTAGGATTTACAATTTCAAGATCTTATTGTATTTAAAAACAAAAAGTGAAATCTTTCCTATTTGTGATTTTAGCTTACAAGTTCTTTCTCACCTGATGTTGGGACACGACTGGATGGAGCCTGTTCAGAACACGACAGGTCACTGCCCCAATTCTGAAATGGCAAGTTACAAAATTGGTTCACTTTGTGGTTAGAAGATAATATGGAATTCATATATGGTTTAATTTTACAGTGAAGGGCAAAACCAAGTTAAGACATAGATCCTAGTTCAGTACCTATATAGCTCAACAGCCCTTTCCTCTTCTTTGTGGAATACTGTCCAAACATTAATTACTTTTGGTGAAGTTTTCTAGCCAAAGCATAAATTTTTTCCAAAGGCAAAACATTTCATCTAGAAATACTGCTTATGACAAAGTTCCATAAAAAGGATAAATTTTTTTATCTCCTCTACAGCCTGGAGATTCTGTCCATGACCTAGAAGGTAGGGTCTCCAGGTTTGAAGTCCTGCTCTGTCTCAAGAGACATCAGATGTAAAAACAAACAAAAGAAAAATCAACAATAAAATCCTCTGCAAAGTTATAAAATGATATTAAGGTATTGTATTATATTATATTATTATTATTTCCCAGGTAACTCACTAGAAACCTATTCTTTTCCTAGAAACTTTCAAAAAGGGCTTGCTTTCACTGAATATAAAATTTTAAAAAATTTTGAAGCTTCAAAAGTTTCAGTAAAGAGAGCTATCAGCCTCTAAATAAGTGGCCTTTACCATACATTTGTAGGTGATATCATAGGTATTATGTTTATTCCACCAATTGAGGAAATTGAGTCAACCACACATCGCAGAACATCTTGGTTCACCAGCAGAAGCAGCTGATGAATGTGCCACTCACACTCTTTGGTAGTGAGCAACAATATTAGCTAAGAAGGCAGCGAGGGAAAAATTGTAATTGTTGTAATGGGCAGTCCCTGTAAGAGCAAAGACAGTTGCTTACCCTGATCTAAGAGCCAGCCCTGCTTGGAGTGGGAGGTTGGACTAGGAATGTCCTGAGGTCACTTCCAACTGCAATTATTCTACGATTGCACAATTCTACCATTCAGAGAAAAACTACATGGAACAGTGGTCTTCAGAAAGCATGGTTAGTGTTAAAAAACACCAAGACAAATTCATCTGTTCTTGTAAAAAATGGTGTAATGGGCTCTACTATCAGCCATCTAGTTAAAGGCTGGTTGCAGAGGCTAGAAAGGACAGCTGGGCTTATTTTTAGAGCAGAGAAGAAACTGTTCCTTTACTCTCTCTACTGTTTCTTTCTTTTACCCTATCACTTCAAAAGCTATTGCTGTTGAGATTCAGTGGAAGTGCAAGAATTACCCATTAAAAGTATAACTCTAGCTCTACAGATAAAAATCCCACTTCAATATTGCAAACTATGGCTTGCTGAAACAATAACAGCTGTTGCTCTTTGTAACCCTCAAGACACACAGAGATTTTCAGAATTTGGCTAGGCATGAGGACCCCCAGTATGCCAAACTAGCCCAGCCCATTTTGACTGCCATCTCCAACCACACTTAGTCTGCATGCCTGCAGCCATTTGTCAAGAGCAAATAACTGCCCCACTTCTTCAAGTCCTACACAAAGTTTGTTTCTGCAGTTTGTTCAAGCTACCTTGTGATAGTTGCTCAGTCATGGTGGAAAATGAATCCCTTTGAAAATGGATTCCTATCACCTCCTTTGTATCTGGCTGCCTATCCAATATGTAAAGGTGACTGCCCTCTACAGGTTAAGCCTACCTGAGCGCATGGAAGTGCAGTGGCTCAAGACGAGAATACGTAAACCTTCCTCAGATCATTTGGGGGCTCAGGGTTCTAAGTTATCTTCTCCCTATTGTGAGGAACTTGCTATCTGAATTAATGATGCATCCTAGGTGACTTACTGTTGAGCAGAGTTTTGATACAATTGCACCAATTAATACAATTCATTTTGTTTGGCTTTTAGGAAAAGTAGAGTTTAACATTTGTTTACACAGGAAAAAAGGCAATGCAAGATAGACTTCCCTTTCTAAAAACTGGTAACAGTTTATCTCATCTATAAATTCAGGATGATGTGTGAACAGTCACCAGATACAGCTTTGCGGAGTTTGACTAAAATGCAGCAAAAGATGCAACAGTTACCTCTATTGGCTCATTAGTGGGCTCTACAGGTGGATATGTGTAGTTGCTATTCTTGTATGTTCCCAGGAATGGTTTGTCCTGGAGAAAGAGGAGTACAAGAGTAAGAGAAATTTGGCAATAAACACATGGCACAGACCGTAGCAAGTAATATCAAGACATCATATCACCAAGAGAGTAACTGCCTAAGCTGCAAAATGGGGATCTGGATTTTGAAACCATGGTCCTTCCTTAAAATTCAGAAGTAAGATTTGTGTTTAGCACCTTATGGCAAAAATGACATATGCCAGATCCCAATTGCAGTTTAACATTTTCCTCTCCTAACTTTCCACAAATTACTTAGACTTTATTAGATGTTTAGTCCTTTCAAAAGACAGTGATGTAAAGTCTAGAGAAACCTGGGCAAATCTGCCTGTGTCAGCAGAGGGGAGATGAAAATTTCGTTACTGAAAGGATCACTCTTCCCTCCAAGAGAGGCTGTATAAATTGCATGGTTACTTTTGTCCCCTACTAATGCAACATGCATTCAGGAAGACATGCACGTTGTATAGCCTAAAAAAATTCACTGGGATGCCCACTTATCTCAGTTAAGAGCAATTCCAATATCTGCATGAGGAGGTCTTATAAAGCACTAAAATTAGAAGGCATATTTAATTGATTAGAAGACCCACTGTTCTTTTATTTGCAGGGTTTTATCCTGCTTTAAGTTGCCTCAATATAAATAATTTTCCTTGGCTTGTTGGGTCCTTACAATCTGGCACACCTGATATTTTCATGGACATGACTACCTGAAGTAGGATTTTAAAACTGTAGTGAGAAACTGTGGGAACAATAAATGGAATTTGTGGGTGTCAGAATCTGAAATCATCTACTACTCCCTTCAGTAACACAGAAGGTGAAATCCCCTAGAAACAGTCTATTTATTCCTTTGTAGCACTGTTTCACAGTCTTTACCTTAGAGCTTTCTGAGCAGGGAAACCTACTGGCACTTCTATCAATGACTTTTTCAAAGCACTGTGTGCTTACCGTTTCTGAAAACAATGGTCACACATTCTTTGCAAGGGACATAAAACTTTTCTATGCCTACTTCTCAAAAGCAGCATCTTTGAATAGGAGTGGATGAAGGGAAAGAAGTATAAAATCCACATTATTTGGCACTGAAGAAGTTGGTAGGGTAATTTAAGCTGCCTGGAAAGAATACTGGGTAAAATGAAGTAGGACCAATTTAAGTGAATCTGAGGACTTTTGAAACGTGCTGATGGATAACTCAGCAGATCTTGCTTTTCTGACAGGATGTACACACAGTATGGACAAAATCCTCCTGTATGACTTGAATGACTATCTCTAGACAGTCATACTCTAGACTGACTCTAGAGTACAACTCGGCTCCCTGGTCTGTTCAGTTCTTTGGCCTCCTTGTTGAAACTGCTGGAGAAAGGGAGTCAATTATTGCTGACTGCAGCAATCATTTCCATGTGCTGATACCTAGCAACTGTACTGCAAGTTCAGCAGCTTGTTTTATAAGTGTAGAAGCAGCTTCCAAAGAGTCTGAAGTATCCCTGTTATGGATCAGGCCAGGAAAACCAACCTGCCACTAATTCAAGAGATAACAGATACTGGGGGTTTTCAGAGCCGCTGTGGTGCCCAAACCCCATTGATTCTGATTAATGCAGCATATTCTGTTGTTTGCTGCTTGAGCTGCCTCTATACTTCACAAACATAACAAAACACAACCTCTGCTACAACTGAAAACACACAAATCAGCATGTTGTCAATCAGTATTTATGGCACAGTAAAAGGCCAAGGGACACCAGAGCAGGGATATGAGAGCACCTGTTCACTCAGAGGTAAGCAGAGAACAAAAATTTTCAGTAAACTGGTTTCAGACATACTGAACCCCTGCTCTCTGCAGCAAGCACAAGCATGTACAGCCATCTGATACCCAGCTTCCACAACGTGGGTAATATTTACCTGAGTTGGACAGTCGAGGATGATGTCAGCCATGAAATCAAATGAGTCAGCTTTCTGGCCTACAGGCTGTAACTAGAAAGGAAGACAAAAACCCCTATTTTGTAACCATGTCAGCTCATCTTACATTTGTGTAACAATTCTAATCCAAAGAATATAAATATACCTTTCAAATTTATATAAAGCTGCCTGTATTTACAGACCTTGATTTACCTAAGGCTGAAATGCATCTACTTCTCAGAAAGAACATGGCAACTCCATAACAAAACAGCAACTCTAGAAAGAAGCTGAAAATGGGAAGTGGAAAGCTACTCTGGATCAGTTTAAACTCCTGGAGGATTTTGGCAGGCACATGAAGTACCTTGGAATTTCGCCAGAAGGCTAGGTCGTAAACTCTCTTCTCTTGCATAAAAGACAAGACACTAAGTCCCTCAATTTTTATAGCTAAGATGCATGATGGCATCTCCAACAAAAGGCTGTTTATGCACAGAAGATTAAACCAAATTTAATTAGAGGTACTGCTTGATGATTGCAAGCAATCATGTCAGCTGTTAAGACATTACCCCAAAGTATATAGAAGTTACCATCCAGGATCTGAGATACCACCTCTGTCTGCATGCGTACTCCTACTGCACTGCAATGCTAAGGAAAATGAGTGTGCTTAAGCAATCTTTAATGATACATTTTTATTGAGCTTTACTCATTTCCAAAGGTAGTAAAACTAAACTGAATTAAAGCCACTTTAATTCCTAATGAGATATTCACAACACATGGATTTAAAACAAACTTCTAAGTAACCCATTTTAAATTGACGTGTGCAGTTACAATTCTTTATTTGGTGGTTTCCCACATCAGCTCATAGAAACATCATCCTTATTGAATACTGTCCTGCCTTTCATGACAAAGTCTAAAGTAGACTTGAAGTTGCTCAGCTGAAATCATGAATGACTGTCAACATGCACTTACAGCACCCCTCTCCTCCCCACACACTTTAAGAAGCAAGAGATTCTAGGCTGAGAGCAGCGCCAGAAATTTGAGGGTATCTGACTAGTAAAGAAGAAACAAACACAAGGTCCAGCATTATCCAGGCCTTCATTGCAATGTTTATTACAGAGATTATTTTAATGGTAGTCAGGTCTAGGTAAAGACCACGTTATATGCAGAGCCTGTCACCTTACCACAGCATTCCAGAGAGCCTTGGCAAGCTGAGAATGGCCTTTCTGGCTTGGATGGAAGCAGTCAGGTGAAAAGTAGGAGACATCTGGGTGCCCATCCTACAAATGAAAGCATAAAGGACATCTGAGTGCAGAAGAATCCCCACAGCTCCAACTTGGGGTTGCTGAGGCCAAATCAGAGCCAGTAATGGGAGCTACTTGTTCTTGCTGGTCCAATGTGGAAAGTCTCATGATTACCTGGTGATACAAAGTGTACTTCAGCAGGTCCATGAGCTACCAGAAACGCTTAACTAGAGATGCTTATGTGCATCCAAGGGCAGATCCACCCAGAAGTAGCAAACCCACCATTTTCAATTACATGTCTAGTCTCTCTTCTGGTTCTGCCATAAAGATGGGTTCCTCTACTCGGCACATCATCAGAACTGGCACCACAGGCACCACTATGCTCTGCGGTACCTTTACATGGTAACAGGCATGTTACGGATGCTTTACCAGAAGGAAGGGAGCCCATCTGCTTTTTCACAGCTGTGTCAGTTCTGCAAGTTTGAAAGGAGCAAGAAGCAAGTAAGTGTTCGAGTGAAGGCAGCCAGCCTGACCAAGTACACCAGTACAGTCTCCTTTCTGAGCAAAGCTGTACTTTAATACAGATACTGGAGCATCTGAAGGAAATGGATTTTGGAAATTGAAATATCTTGACTTTCATGTGAGCATTTTGATGAGAAAGAGTTTAGGTCACAGATGACTGAAACAACTTTTTTTTGGTCAGAGCAGTCCTTCCTCAAAACTTGAGTAGGTTTTGATTCGGTGTGTTTGGGCTAGCTTATTAGAGGACTACTACCAAAATTTGTATCTATATCTGATCTTTTGCCAAGTTTAGAGGCAGAGTTTTCAGTTCAGGAACATCTGAATGTTGTGTGAGATAAGCAGAAAAACCAGCATCCTGAGCTTTCTTAAAATCTGAACTAATGCTTGTGAGACTATAAAAAAGTTCAGAAATATTTTGCTGCTTCTGTTTTCATTTCTGTGTTCCCTACCTCAGTACCAAAATCCCTAGTGATGACTTTTCACAGGAACTAGCTTCACAAAAAACCAAACCAAAACAAAAACAAACAAAACCCCAACCCCCTCCCCCCCCCCCAAAAAAAAAAAAAAAAAAAAAAATCAAAGCCTGTTTTTCCTGGGAAGCTTTCAGCCAGTTTTGCAAATTTGTCTGTAGCAGCATCTCAACTTTTCAAACTTATCACTAGCTATTGCCAGCGTTTTCAGGATCACTCTGGTTCAATTATACCTGAGTAATCCCTGCTCAATATTTTGCCCCATCTGCTTTGTTCCAGGTGCGATAAGGAAGTGCAGATGCATGTGAAAATGGAGTTTCAGTTTCAGAGAAGGTTTGGGTCATACCCTAGATTTATAGCCTACTGAGACTTACCATTCAAGGTACCGAAATATAATTGCCAATAACAGGAAAAAGGGCTCACTACATAAAACTACTACTTCCACCAGATCATATGTAAATTTCTCTTTCTGTCAGACACAGAAGAAAGAGTTATGGGACATGAAGAGGAGGTGATGCTGTAGTCTCCAGTGAGCAGTGCAGAGATGTTGCTTTAAGAACTGTAACTTAATGTCTGTCTTTTATTAATCGTGTTATATTTTCAGAAAGAAAAATGTTTATGTACCCCTGAGAACATACACAAACCAACCTCTTCATTCAGATTTTGATTAATTTTCCAAAACAGTAATTCATATTGACAGCACAATATGTAAAACAAAGAACTGCTAACTATATGAAGAATTCTGATGTACTATACCAAAAAGCAACAAGTTCTAATAAGAAAAGCACAGAACAAGCTGAAACTATTTTGCATATAGTCTCTATATGTTAGATACCCACACTTAGTCCTTTGCATGCAGAAGTCTTTTGAGACCATACCTGACCAACAGGAATCTTGGGATTTTGGAGGAAAGGCTGGAGGATCACTGTGAAATTTTCATGAGTATCGTATCTGCCAGACTCCACTAGTCTCCGAATGCCAAGCTGCAAGATACAAAAAAACGACCACCAATAATCCATCAACATCTCTGCATCATAACTGGGTGGTTTTGGTTTGGTTTTTTTTTTTTTGAGAGCCCGAGAATCAGAAGGAAGCTTTTACTACCTAACTGAAATAGTCACAGATGTTGGCAAAAGGTGAGCCTTGCAAAGCGGCTGAGAAGGCTGGAACACAATACTACAACTGTCTGTGGGGGACATGATTTTGGTGACTAAACTCCCACCTATCCATCTGTACTAGAAAACAAAAGTTTTCTGAAGAGCTTTGCTGCTGGTTTTGGTCATATGGTGTTTTGGATAGCATCAGATTACCTCCTGCTTAGCTCATAGGGCCCATTTGGGTAAAATATTGCTATGATATGTTGCTTGGTAATCAAGAGCTCACATCAACTGGAAATAAAGTAACTGCACCACTCTTGATAAACATACCTGGTAAGCTCTGGTGGCTTCCCTCACCATCGTTAAATTTGGTGAGTTTTCTTCTCCTGTGAGAACACAACTACACAGATAACTGTGGGAGAGGTTGGAGGAAAAAACAGGAATAGAGAGAGTTAGAAATCTGAGAATGCAGAAGTCACCCTTTGCCACCCAGCGCCCTCGTGACATGGGAGTAACAAGGAAACCTGTACAGTCGTGTTTCTGTGAAAATGTCTTATCGTCCTTGCCATCATTCATCATTTCAACCCTTAGTCTTATTTTCTGCTTCACATGAATGATACTACTCTAAATCAGTTTGGTTTCACCGCCAGGTATATCAAAGTGATGTACACTGTACTATGATAGTTTGTCCCATTCATTGCTCCCTGGCAGCCAAAGGCCCTGCAGCCCGACAGAGGTGCATGCCAGTCCCTCTGGAACTAGAAAACAGATCTTTGAAATTTACTGGCTGCATTACCTCTGAGCTGATACCTTTCCAATCAACAATTCCTTTTGCATTCCCAAGACACAGAATTTGTCCCTGTCTGGAGGGTCAGCAAAGAATGCAAATTACCCATTGCAATAAAGCCTCTGAAACAGGAGAAACCTGTCTATTCTGCAAATACTTCACATTCCCTCAAAAGGCCTGAAAATCCAAATGCTTGTGGACTTCAACCCCACCTTGAGGAACGTTGTATCAGTAACTTTAACCCAAGCTCAGTGAGGTGTACACTATGTATCACAGGAAACCTTACAGTTCTAGACATGGACAAAACACGCAGGTCCTCTGACAACACTTAGGTCAAAGCCAAGAGAAGCCAACACCATCAGGCAGGGTGATGTCAGGACTGCATGGGATGTCCATAGGACTGTAGTGCTACCTTTGAACATCAGTTCAAATGATGAGAAAAGTGTGGAATAAGAATATGCTTTATCATCATGGACAGTAAGCTCAGGTACAAAATGAAGTCAAACAAGCCTTACTCTGCCATGTAAGTGGGGCACTGAACTTGAGTATCCACAAACAACTGTCTCAGAGGGACGAGGTCCATCACTTCAACCAGACTCACCAGAGCTTTCGGAACCTGAAAGGTAAGTCAGACTTTAGCTTAGAAGGAACTGGTTACGCAGCCCACAGTGCATTTATTTTACCCCAAAGTCCAGCCATCTGACACCCCTTCCCTTTTGTTGGAAGGGGGGGGGAAAAAAAAAAAAAAAAAAAAAGGCAACAAAACCCCCAACTCAGCTTTTGATTCTTTTCCAACACCATGGTCCAGTGTTACTGTCTGTCATTTCAGACCGCATCTCACTATTCTCAGATAGACAAGACAAAAGAAAATGCTTTTGTAGAAGTCAATGGAATATGTTCGGTACCAGAATGGAAAAAAAAACCCAAAATCAAACGAACAGAAGAGCTAGAACCAGTCAGTCATGTACCAGTACGAGCTAGAATACCAGGACAATTTCACAGCACTTGCCTGCTTGTGCAGAATATCAAGAGTTTCTTGAATCCTTCTGATGAAATTCACAGCTGAGTAGTGATCCTGATAGAAACAGAAGAGAAGAGATTACTGCTAAAGGGAGACACAAGACATTTTGGTTGGGAGGCTGGAGAATCACATTAATTCACTTCCATTTCTGCCATACAACACTCTGGTCAGTAGAATGTTCCTGCTTCTTTCTAGAGACCAGGGATTTTAAGCATATCAATTAATCTAAAATGTAGAAAGACTTGGTGAAATTTTGGATTTAAAATAAACCTTGTTGAGGAGTAGCAGTATATTTAACCCAAATCCACTGGGTCCTTCATGTAAAGATGCAGGAAGAAACCCAATCTGAATGCGTGCTGAACAGCATGAACCAAGCAGCCATAGGCGTGCTCACAGCCAGCTGATAAGCTCTTGTAAAATTAGGTGAAATCATTGCTAGTCAAGGTCATAACTATAAATAAAGCTATAATACTTGGCAGCAGCAGCAAAGATGCGTAGCGAGGCTCCTGCAGAAGCAGGAAATTTCTCAAGCACAAGGGGTTGCAGGAGAATTGAAAATGCTTACAAGAAGTTAGCATATTAAAGGCAAGAGAGTAAGAGCTGGCAGAGAAAAGTGGCCTCTCCCTGCCACCTGCCCACTCAACTCCCATGATCTCCTTATGGCAGCCCTAAAGGCTTCTCCACAATCCAGAGAAGCATAAAATTCAAACGATATTGGGCACTGCAGCAACCTCCTCCATACATACCTCACCTATTCCTAGCACCTCCCTACACTGGGAGTTATAGGGTGATGACAATTGTAGGATTGGACTAGTGGTAGTTCAAAGCAGTATAATTCTTTCTTGCATGTCTAAAGAGGCCATGCTAGCAGTAGAGCAGTTACCACATCAGAGGAGTGAAGCTTTTCTTCCCTTCCATTTTTTGCTTGTGGTCAAAAGACAGTAGCAAAGATAGTGGTTCTTACCCTGGAGTAAGCCAGAGAAAACAAAACCATCCTACTCTGTTGCTGGTAACTGTTTTTATATCAGGGCACTGTCAGCACCAACCCCCATCAAAACATACAGCAGCGCATATAAAACTCATGTTATCTGTGTGAAGGCTCTAAAGATCCACTGATTTCCCTTGACATGTTTCTGCACTGACATCACAGTCCCACTACAGTTTCAATTAACCAGTTCTACTACTCACAGGGTCTTTGCAATAGTTGCACAGATCGTTGCCTCCAATATGCACCGTTATGAGCTTCCAGTCAGCACTGAAGTCAATTCTCTGTGCAATAAAGAAGAAAATAACGAGCCTGAATTTCTTTGACTTTGTGATAGGCACATGGTATCGTTGCAGGTGGATCTATCTTGTGAAGCAACACCTGTTTCTTTTCATGCTGTAAAATTAAAGGAGTCCCAGACAACTTACAGGATCAGTTTTCATTAGTCTCAGGAGATTTCTTGCTTGGGCTGGTAAGTGCCTGTGAAGAAGGACAACTAGTGAGTGAAAGAAACACCCATATGGAGAGATCAACATTAACGTTCTTCAGACACCTTAAATCAAGTTGTCAGATATCAGAAGGGTTGAGTGAGGAGACAGTACAATACTCATGTTGCTGTGATCAAATTACATGTTCACGTCTTTGTGGAAAGTCAACACCAAATTGAACCTGAATACTGATTTTACTCAAGTTCAGTAATTAATCTGAAACCATAAGTTTAGCTTCTATTACAGTGCTTAGCACCTAAAACAGCTGAAAAGCCAGACACAGCAACATGTTTGTAAGCAGATGGCCTGTTTAGAACTAGGCTGCTATCAATCTATTCCTTGTGGACTAAAACAACAAGGGAATCCCAAGTCCCAATATTTAACTGACCTCTTGAGCAACATTTGTGCATAAACCACAGCTCATCCCCCTGCAAAGCTGAAGTGTTTCAGAGTTCATTGTGCACACCTCCCTTATTTCTGTAGCCTGCACTCAGAGTCAATACTTAATTTTCAATTATGTAAAACAGCTCTGCGCACACTACCTTTCCAGGGTAATTAAAAACCCAAGAAACTTTCAAGATTACTCAGACAAGTTAAGATGACAGCCTCACTGTTTTCCAATAGCCAGGTGAGCACTCTTTCTTTCTTTTTTGTATATATACACACATATATATATATAAACGGCCATGAATTTTGAGTTACCTAGGCTGAACACTTCAACCTTGTTTGACTGTCCTGACATGTTGATCCTCAAATATGCATAGAAAAGAGAATGTGGTTGGAAAGCTTTGGCCTTCCAGGCAGCTCTGTAGTATGGTATGAGCTGCATCTCCCTCCAGGCTCTTGTTAGAAACACTTCACTGACTGTCTATCATTTCTGGCAGCGTATCAGCTGACATTAATAAGCATGACACTTGTTTTGTATGGCAACCAGAGCTTAGCTCTCCTTTGCAACGCTGTGTTTACTGTAGGAACAGGAGGTATCTCTCACCACCCTCCTCCAACTGAATACTGATCTAACACTAACATAAGAGTATTTACTGGAGAATGAGCCCTGTCATACATCTGCTTGTGACACAGACACTGTATGCATGTAATAGTTCCATTCACCATTACCCTTGTCCAATGTCATAACCTACTTATTTATATCCCAAAGCTATCACAAGCCACAAGTGGTCACAATTTCCTTCTGTTCTTACTGTGGAAACCCCTAAGCTAGGGCATCAACTTCAATATTGACCCAGAGGAAAACACCACTTATTGAGCTCACAGTCTGCAACACCTTCGATTTCTCATGCAGTCACTGAAGTGCTGATGCATCCTGAGCCAACGTAGTCAGTAAGATCTAGCAACATCTTGAATGAAGCAGTGCCAGCAATTACCCATCCCTGAGCTGCAGTTTCCATCAAATTTAGATCCTGATCAACAGAAACAGTTTGCTAATAGGAAATACAGATATTCAGAGTTTCTGTGACCTGTTCTCTCCTCTCAGTCTTAAATTCTTAACCTCCTTTTTTTCCATGTGAAATCAGAGATCTCAGCCAGGCTCTGCTTCAGCAACATCCTTCAGATCTATCCTTAACTCCAGCATGTACACAGGCACTTTGGCAATGAATGCAGAAAGGCTCAGGAACATTTTGCTGAATGAGACCTGCATTGCTACATTGCCATCAAGTTCACTAAAGAGCTCTTCAAAGCAGCCACTGATTTCATTTTAAGGAACCCTTACACCTGGTTTCCAAAAGATGGTAAGGATGCAGAACTACCTGATTTCAGAAAGGTCCCAGAACCTCTGGAAAGCAGTTTCCAAATTAGCACCCTAAAGTGAGACAGGCCAGGTAACAATTCTGAAATACCAGCATTAGCTGGTGGACTCTGTTTGCCCTCTGAATCACAGTAAAATGGATATTTTGGGCTGATGAAGAATAAATGCTGGATTACATCATCATTCCAGGGCCAAATACCTAAAGCAGGAGAAACATTTCCTTATGTTGCAATACATGTCAATATTCAACTAGGATGCATTCATCTTCTCGGATGCATTAAGAGCCACAATGTGACAGAACAGAACCCCAAAAGAAGCATCTCAAAGTTCAAGGATATTAGTGTAGTAGTTTATGAGACTTTGCTTTTGCACATCTTTCTACAGAGAGTTACAAGACAGAGAAAAAACAGACTATTTTTCTGGACTAACATCCACCTCTAATGGACTAACATCCATCAACTCATTTCATACAGCTAACAAATAACTATTTAATAGTAATGCCTCGGTTGCTACTGGTACAACATCCTTTAAGTCATACTGGTGACTTAAGAGGTGTGTATCCTGTTCAAGTCCTCCCACCACTCCAAAAAGCCTGTTTAGGATTTAACCAATACAAAATACAAGACAGGCACCTATCTCATTCTTTCCTATAACAAGCAAAAGCTGAAGCTAATCTGGATATATGCTGCATATAGAAGTATGTTAATAAATTCTCATTAATGGCTGAATCAGAGCCATAATCCTTGCTCATGTTTCACTGACATACACAGACACATTCAGTCATCACTAGGAAACAAAATCCCTTCTCTCAGGTATGGGAGGCTGTAGGATATATCAGGGCACCCAGCAGACTATTTCTGTCAGGAAATCCAAGCATTTACTGAGATTGCTAGTATGAGTCAGAAATTACTCAAGGCCTACAGGAGACCAATAAAAATATCTGATAAATCCTAACAATCTTTGCTTAGATACAGCAAACTCAAACACCTCACTTGGCTTCTGAACTTCACTTCCAAGACCTCTATGGGAAGTAAGAGGAATTTTTCTTTAACCAAACAAAAAAATTAAGGTCTGGGTAATATCAACTAACAATGTCAAATCCAGGCATGGTCTGCCAGAACCTGTGCCCAAACTATGACTGAATTCCAGCAGCCATCTGTTTTGTTAATTAAACAGCACTGACTCTTTCAATAAGAACCAGGGGTTTCCAGGATAAGCAAAGCTCAACTCATGCAGCCTCCCAGCTGTGACTAAAAGCAAAGAGCTAAATTCAGATGACTGCAAGACATAACAATCCCTATTATATTGGCAGAACTGGCTGCAACTGCACCAGGTCTGCAATGCACCAAAACCCATATATGACCATCAGCAATTCTCCTTTCATCAGATTCCAGATTGTGGCTGGTTGTTTTACTCTGTCTTATCCACTCTTGCTTGCTTATCCAGAAGCCTGAAGCAGAATTATGGAAGATTGCATCTAGTTTTCCTCCTAGTATCTCTTTATCAATTCACTACATGCTCATTTTCTGAAAACTTCCATGTGCTCAGAGATTTATTGACAGATGAATAGATAAACGAATAGATGTTGAAGAGGAAGAGTAGAAGCCACCACCACCAAACAGTTTCTGCCAGTTTCTTGTTTGTGGATTTCAGATAACCAGGACTGTTGGCTTCATTTGAAAGTTCAGCTATGAAATAAGACCATACATTTAACAGGTTTTGAGCCAATTTTCAACTCTAACTAGACTGGTTTTGCTTGCTCTTCAGAGCAAGTTGTGACAGCACATGAGACAGTTGAAAGGCAATTAGATGAAGCATCCATCACCTGCAAATGTAAAGCAAAAAGCTAGGTACTCAGCCTGTGCTCCAGGAACTGCCTGGTTAAGGAATGCATTCGAATCGTTCTCGTTCCCGGTGCCGGTCGAATAGCCCACGATTGTAACATTGAACTCTCGAAAGATGTCTGAAAAAGAAAGATGGCAATGAAGGGAAAATGACTACATCTGCTCCCTGCCTACAGGGACTAGCACACACCAGCACTGCCACAGTTTTGGTCTCTGACAGCACAGCACAGCTGCTGCAGCCTCCAGTCAACCAGATGCATCCACCAAGCAGTGGCGAAAGGGATCACCAGCTGGCAGCAACTCAGACAGCAGCGTGCTTGCTCTGCCCTGCACTGTCACCGGCAGATAAGATGAGCAGAATTGAGGACTACTGTGTGCAGTTCTCTCTCACATTGTAGTGGTTAAAGCCTGAAATAAAATCCTCAGTCATATGATGGTGACTTTGTGAAGTGAGCCTGAAGGGGGCTTCAGCCCAGCAGGAGCTCGTTTTCAGCTAGAGGATCTGGGTCTGCTTCACGGCTGTGCAAAATCTCATACTACTGACAAATATGAAGAAAGCCTCAGATGTATGGTTCTGACGAAATTCCAACACGTTCTCCATTACCTCCACAGTAGTTTCCAAAAGGAAGTTGACAGAGTAATTTGCAGCTGAGAGTGAACACAGTCACACTGTAAACTCCAAAAGCTACCTTAATCTCAAAGGCTAAATTTAACCACATTTTAATGAAGCCTTTGTCAAATGTAATAGCATCCAGTGAATCAATTAATTGCTTATTCTAATTATATTCTTGTTACATTCTACTTATAATAATGGGCAACACACAGAAGGACAGTTTACTGGCCCTCTTCAAATGAAAGTTTATTAATACAGCTGATCCCAACTGAAACTCGAGTGGCTTTACATTAACAATAGACTGAGCTACAAGAAGTTGCATGTTTCACTGAAGAGAAAGTTAAAATTATTCCCTTCAGGTTACATGTATGAGTAGTCAGCTTTATTTACCATGGAGGTCTACTCTATGCAAACATGTCTTTTTGGAAAAAGCTGTGGTGGAATATTTATTAAAAGCAAATGTTAATTGCATCACAAGCATGGACACAGCAAGCTTATTTAGAAATTCAAATAACACTCACCAAGCAGTTGAGAAGGGAGAGGGAAAAGAAAGGAAGGGAATTTCTAGCTGCTTCTCAGCTTCACTGATGAAGCCAACTTTTTATTCATTAGTCCTAGGCTATTGTTTCTTTGAAAGGTAGTTCTTGTTAATTACGCTAAAACAGCTTTGAGATACTTAAGAGCTCTCTGTAAACATATCAGAAATCAGCTCTCTTCAATCTTGCCAATTAGATCTACCAAAGCATTTACTTACTAGGTAGAGTTGTCACATTCTCTAATGACGCATCTCCTCCAATACTAAAATGAGAAAGAGAAATCCCAGTCATTCATCTCTTAGCTGGACACAGACAAGAAGCAAAGTGAAAACTTACCACACATCATGAGAAAAATCGAAGGGTGATTAATTTGGTACTATCAATCTATCAGATTACGTGCAGAGGACAGAAGTGGAAGTGCTATTGGGGAGAATGGCTGAGGTTTCAGTGGTAAAGATGCTTGTCAGAAGGATTTAATGATCTTGCAGCTGTACAGGGGTACATTCAATCATTATGAAACGGCAGAAAAATGCCCAAGACAGCTACACACTTGAATGATCAAGCCCTAAAATACTGCAGATTAGAAGGTCGACTTTGAGACCAGTTCCAGCCTCATGAAGACACTCTAAGGCAGCACCAAACAGCCAGCCCCTGGGTGACAAGAGAGCTGCAGCAGCAGCTCCTCATTCTCTTCTCCTGCTTCCTGCACAGGGGTATGTTCTCCCCATCTTTTCAGTTGGTGGGACACACTGAGGCCACACTCTGGCTTATGGAGAGCTGTTAGGACAGCACAGACCTGCTTCAGTCAATGTCAACTGAGCTACATCATCACACCAAAAAGATACAGTCTTTTACGACTGTGTGCTGCATGTGGTAAAAGTTCTCCGGTTAAACAAACTGTTTTCCATGGTGCTACAAAGAGTTCGGAAACAGCAAACTTTGAGAAGTAGTCCCAAAAACAACCAGTTCTGACTTGTTTGTTCCAGTGATTTTTCTCCAGTTTTGTAGATTTCCAACTTGCCATCCCACCATAAAAATACAAACTGTCACAAGCAGCCAAAGATGAAAGCATGAGAGAAGTTAAAAGGCTAGCTTAAAATCCATTGCTTAAAACATTTTCTGTAAAGCCCCCCTTATAACAAATCATGGATCTTGATACATCTTCACAAGAAATGCTAGCCCAAGAAGCAACTTTTTTTCAACCTTCTGACAGCTGAAAGCCCCAAATCATGTGGAAGAGAATATTCTTTACAGGAGAGAATACAGATCTCATCACCTTGGCTGAAGACTTACCTCCAAGACAGTCCCCGGTATTCAGTGCCCAAATCCAGGAGATTATCTGAGGCAATTCCTGTACCAGCCTGGATATTATTTTTCATTAACCAAATGAAATTAAAGCACAATTACTAATACAGTAGTCATTCATACATAGTCATTTTATTTACTTTTGAATGCATCTCTTCAAAAGCCTTAGAAGGCATCTGGCTTTTCCCCAACCTTCCTCCTGAATGATGCATCAATACCTTTCATAATTATTTAGAAGCACTATATTGTATATGATGCACAAAATATATGATGGAGTTGTAGAACAAAGGCTTTCTTTTCATGGGTCTAGATCAGTTGAATAACTCGTTCATGGTTGCATTACTCAAGAACGATGAAAACCTCTCAAACATACACATGAAACTTTCTGGCTAATGATAAGAAACACTATATGAACTCAGAGAAAACAAACGTATCTCAGAAAGAAGCACCATAATACTTTTACATCGATTTGAAAAGTATTGTGCTAAATGGAGAGACTTATAGTAGTACTACAGCAATGAGGAAAGCACTCTCTACACTTACCCTGAAGACAGAGGCAAGCTAGCAACTACATCCCTCCTAAAACACCACCAGAATTCAGAAGCAGAGTGCCTGCCAGCTGTGATACTATAGCTTCATGCTAAATTTGGGTACGGGGTAGCACTTCAGTACAGCACAAGACCAGGCAGCCTATTTGCTGCTACCTCAGATTAAACCATAATACTACATTTCCTTCTATGTATAAGCTTTATTGAATTAATGGAAAACTGGTGTTCAGAGTAACTATGCACGGGCCAAGCGCAGCTCTGAGACAGCAATGCACCACCGCACTTTCTATGAAAGCAGATTTTATTCTCAGTTCCTACAGACTATACTTAGAAGTAGAAACACCTGCAGGGTCCTGGGTATTATAATATGGCAACCACAGCTATATACAGAATATCTTTCATTTGTCAATACTGCAGGTTTGCATTCAAATGCTTCTATTTATTTCAGTAGCCTCGTGTGTGTAGGAGTTTTAGCAACGTGCCTGCCAGAGAGTTGTAAAGGCTTCATGGTTTGTACACACAATGTCTTTGTTGTTAAGGCTCATATTCAGAGAAACCTATGTACCAGTTACATCTTTCTGCCCAGTGTTTCCTTTGAGCTGGCTGTAGAGTTTCAGTCTTTGACCAGTATGAAAACATTAGGTAGAAAGACATAATTGGAATATAGGATGTCTGGATCTTGAGACATATTCCTTCTAGGCTACCAAAAATAATCATCAGCAGCAAGAGCTACATCTTAATAAAGAAATTAGCTATGAGTTAAAACAGGCACAATAAAAAGACTGAATATCTTCTGAAATGGATAAAGTCAGAGGGTTCTCACCCCTGTGCATCCTTATCTCTTTAATGCTAAAATGAATAAAATGCTATTATCCAACATCCCTTAGTCACACTCTGTTCCTGAAAGAACCGAGGCAAAAAATCAGGTTCACCCGTCTGTTCGTATTCAGAAAAACTTTGAAAAACACAGTAACCTAAGGCTTGTGCTATGTCCCATTAGTTTCAACAGCATCTGATCTCTTTGTCTCCAATTCAGCAAACTATTTAAGCACCTCTTTAAAGGATTTGCCTGTATTTTTCCCTGAGTTCAAAAGCATGTGAATATGTGCGTGGGGAGAAGAGAGTGCTGGAGAACTGACACCTTCTTGCTTGTTCTAGCTGCTAGATCTATTATCATCCGTGAATGAATGGATCTTTGCTTCTAGGTACAACAGCTATTTCCCCTCCACCAGAGCAGGCACGTTTGTAGTTTTACCAAGAGAACAGTAAAAATACTATCTTCTTACCGTCAAAGAATCCCCAAGGGCTGCTATAATTTTCACATCAGCTGGCTTTAGGGAATGCACTGCAAAGGAAAGAGATGCAGTTGAACCTGGGTAGGAAATAGCTATTCTTTTTCACCACTGTATGTGTGAAACATGCCATTGTGCATTCTGATGCTCAGACATGTTGTTTTTTGCAATACCCAGGTGCTAAAACAGGAGCTCTCTCCAGCTCATCTCATGTGGTTGTAGCAGCAGCATATGCATATTATTCAGCATCTCAATGGTTAACATTCTACTGAAAAGACAGAAGAGCAAGGAGCAAATAACAATAAGTTGCAAACAACATCCAGCACCAAGATGAAGGTAAAACAATGCAGTATTAGACAAAGCAGGAGTGGTGTATTAAAGCTGTAAGAAGGCAGAGAAGGACTAAGGAGAAGACAATATGAAGTTATTTGAAAAACTGAATACTGCTATGTCCTAGACTAACGTGCATGAAGCTGGATTTCCAGTTTCCTTCCCCAATATTTAGGTGGTATCACTTATAGGCTATGTCAGCACACAAATTTGGATTTTATCACGACATATTCTGAAGTTCTCCACTGGCAGTGGGTTAAGTGGAGCTACTTAGTCAGAATGTTACCTTGTGTGACAGTATGGCATTGTATCTATTAAGCGGCTGCTGAAGAACATGACATCTTTTCTGCGCAGTATTTTTCCACAGTTCAGCAGTCATTTCAGCAAAAATAAAAACTCATCTTGAAGGACAGTTGAAGGTAATTCAGCCTCTTAACATAAAACAGGCAAGACTACCTGAAGTTGCAGGAGGGGAGGATGGAGACCTGTCCTCGCATAGCAGCTGGCTTCCATAATTCTAAAGAGAAGAAGAAAGCTGAATAGCATTTGGCTAGCAAATACAGTCAGTAGTAACTAGGATCTTCCTAGTAGAGGCCAGGTGGATAAACCAGAGCCTGTTTAGCATGTAATTAACCAGACAGGTCTTGGTTGCTCAATTCAATAGTCATATTCAGTATTGCTCAGATTAGAGTAGCATCCTGTACTGATAACCGTGCTGTCTGAGCATGTGTTCTTACAGGTGTTTCTGGATGCATTTTGCCTAACTCAGGGAGTGCTTTCCTGTTCTGTGCCATGTACTCAGCCTCCCAAACCCCTTTGGCCAAAGACTGATTTCACCTGTGGTGCAGAGCATGACTCATCTGGTTACCATACAGGAACAGATGCAGGAGAGTAACAGAAGGATGGTGATGTTGACACTTACTGGAGCTTGGTTAGGGTATGTGTAATTACTGTTCTTATATGTCCTCAGGAATGGCTCAGCCTACAAAACAAGGCAGTCTGAGTCAATGCAAAGCATCAGAAGAATACATGGAGATTTGCATTCCCCAACCTTCAGTTCTCAGATGTCTGTAGATGATTAGCAGCTTGATGCAAATGAATCCCAGGGATTAAAAAAAAAAAAAAAAAAAGAAATGGCATTTTTAAAATCCATACAATAACTGTGTAAACCTGGGGCAATATTTTTACACAGCCAGAACTTACAGAATACACCCAGGACGCTGCTGCGTGTGATTAACAAGAAGCTTGTGGTCCCACTGCAAGGTAGTCCCAGTGACCTCTGCAGAGCTGTGCTGATTGGTGCCATCATTGCTCTGTTTCCCCCACTGAAGCTCTGTCACTTTGTGTTGATACTTGATGATCTTGACTAGGTAGGCCAAACACCCTTGCCTTGTGTTTCGGCCAACCATGATGTGTGACTATGAGGAAGCTTACTCCTAGGACGAGCTTGCGCTCCATCTCATGGGGGAGCACTCATACTGCCACCAGTGGCAGTGGCACAAACTATGTGGGGAAGAGTCAGACCCCCCTCATTGAGACAGTGCTCCAGGCAGTTGGTAGAGGCTCATGCAGACTCCCAGCCACTCCTAGCACCTCCACATAAACACAAACACCCTTGTAACTTACCTCACTTGGACATTTAAGAAAAATCTCATCTTCTATTGGCTGATTATCTATCTTCTCCCCTAAGGGTTCCAGCTGTGGAAAAAAAGGGGGCGCACAGAAGAAAAGTGAATGAGCATCAGAGAGCAACGGGTAACACTGTGCTACCAGCCACTGGAAACCACCTCTGCATCACAGCAAGACAACTGCAGTGCACTGCACCCGTGCTGGCGGCTGCCTCCATGCACTGCTTCTTTGCATGCTGAAGAAGCTAATTCCCATACACCATGAATGTGGCCTGATGATCCATGTGCCAGGCAGGCATCATCTCCCTGACAGAAGTCCCAAGACCCCCAGCCTTAACATACCCTGAGATTTACTGGTTTGATATGACTGGTTTAACAGTTCAGGTGACCTTTCTTCACATGATCACTCTTTTCCTTTGTAAACACAACTAAGTGTTCAGAAGAGCTAGGGCTAGCTACCTAGTAGCTCCCTGGGGGTTTTTTTGCTGCCAAGGGCAGGATGGAGCAGACAAGGAGTGACCAATACAACCTTTAAAAATCTTACCATGTTGTTCCATAAAGCACGTGCAGCCTGGGAATGAGACTTCTGGCTGAAGTGGAAACAGTCTGGGGCAAAATATGAACTGTCTGGTAACCCCTCCTAGAGAACAAGATGGGTGCTGTCACAGAGGCAGTAAATATACAACAAGCTGTGCATTATCCCCTCTCTCTTCCAGCAAGATATCCCAGCTGACTTGAAACCGAAGTAGCTGCAAAGGCCTCTGAGGCCAAGAGAATTAAATCGGGCCAGAGAACACTAGTAACTCAGAAGTAAGAAGCCTTTTAAAGCTTTTTAATATAGGATTTCTAAAGTAATAAGGAATACAGACAACTACAACTCTGGGTACAGAATACCTGGGCACAGATATTGACTGTATTCTTTATTTCCCCTGAGATTCACACATTATAGTCTTTTGAAGCACGTGGGTTTTCATACTAAAAGTCATTTACCAAAGTACTGGAAGGGACTTTGTGATGTATGGGGGATATAGGGCGAGTGCTCCCTGGTGAGTACTTTGAACTAAATATCTACTGCATGGTTGTCTGATTGCAGTGGAGTGGACTCAGTGCCCCAAATCATGTCTTCAAGATCTGTATTCCCGTTGCCCATTATCTCCAAGTTATTCCATAAGCATTTTCTCCAATTTTGGATGTTAACTCAACTGAATATAATAATTATTAGGCCAGAAAACTGCTGGTCACATTTACAGCCAAGACAATTTTGAAAAGTCAGTGGAATTGCACCAGGATTTAATGTAGGGGCAGTTTCTTTGGTTGTTTTTACCTGTGTTTTTGGCATGTTCACATTGATCAGAAATGGCTGTATAACCACTGTGAAATCATCCGTAGTGTCATACCTTCCACTCTCCACTAACTGGCGGGTTCTCTCCTAAGAGTCAAAGAAAAGCTGTCACCTTTCCTTCTTTTACATTCAGCTCGAGTCCCTCTGTCCATTTACATCTCACCCAGGGGTTCCCCCTCCCTAGTGCAGAAACCCAGACATGGCCGTGGTTTCCAGCTTGCACCAGGCAGCCAACGCAGCCATCTTTTTGAGACATGCATCCCAGGCTTCTTTGCAGAGAGGCAGCCTGGGGATGGCTGCCTGACTGACATGGGCAGGCAACCTGCTCAGTAATTAGATTTTCTGTCAAAAAGATGCTCTTCCAGAACCACTGAAGCGTTTTTGGTTTGGCTGACATCCCATGCCCAAAGTTTGTTCCTGAGTTATCATGTTCTTTGACTTAATCTGATCTCCAATGAGATAAGTGATCAAAAAACTGCTGGCTTTCTGACATACTCTACTTTCTATGGCTCTTTAACAGTTTTTCTTCTCATCTGTTTTATTGTTTTAGTGAATCGGAGTTGTAAAGATCTTGAGCCTACTCCCATCTCCCCCTTACTTTTTTTTTTTTTTAAATCACAACTACAAATATGTCATTAAAATGAGTGGAAACTGTCCCCCACCTCCAAATATTAGCCCCTCTGTGATCCCTTGATCAACAGGAGGACGACATTAAACCTGTAACAAATGCCACATGCCTTACCTGATACTTTCTGTTAAAGTAGACCAACTTCTTGAACTCATTGGAATTGTCCTCAGGGTTTATGACACAAGGGCACAGGTACCTGTGGGATGAGAGCATGGTGCTGAGATCTGCTCCTCTTTTCCCCCATTCCCAAGCTGACAAGCTGCAGGGTTAAAAGCTTCTCCGAGAGGGATTTCTCTGAAAGGCCACTCAAGGGGAGCATTAGCTCTCACCTTTGAGTTTCTGCACAACCCTGATTCTTGAGCAGAAACACATTTATTAGGGATAAATTCATGAACATAAACTGAGGAAAAGGCTCCATGCAAGCAAAAACCATACTGGGTGCCCATGGCAAGGTTTCGGCAGCAGGAGTGACCTCTGTGAGGAGAGGCCAGGGCTGCCTGTGCTGGACACAACCAGTTCCAGTCAGCTTCAGCGAACCAACCACAGGGCACAGCTGAGCCTGTCAGCCAAGATGGTGGTGCCTCTGTGAAAACCTGTTTGAGAAAGGGCAGAAAACACCAGAGAGGGAGAGGAGGAGAGAACAACAGCGGGAACGAGGAGGAGGTGCTCCATGGCAGACCAGGCATTCATTCCCCTGAAGGGACTGCAGCCTGTGGATGAGCCCATGCCGGAGGAGGCACTCCCCTGAAGGGACTGCAGCCGGTGGATGAGCCCACGCCAGAGCAGGCACACATCTGAAGGACTCATGCTGGAGCACAGGACAAGAGTGAGAAGGAAGGAGTGGCAGAGAGATACTGCTACATCCAGACCCCAACTGCCTGAGCCACCCATGCCTCACTGAAGGGACTGAGGGTACCCTGCAGCAGTAACAAGGGGGAAGGGAGAGGTGCTGGGAGTGAAGTTGAGCCTGGGAATGAGGGAGGATAGGTGCTTTAACTGTTTAACTTTTTTGTTTGTTCATTTCCCAATATCTGAATCAGTAATTAAATATTTATGCTAATGGACAATAAATTCAGTTAAGTTCCCCAAGTCAAGTCTGTTTTGCCTGCGATAGTACTTGGTAAGTGATTTCCCTGTCTTTATTTTGACCCATGAGTTTTCTTGCTCACGTTCCTCTTGTTTTCTCCCCCATGCTGCTGGAGTGGGGTGAATGAGCAGCTGTGTGGGTGCTTGGCTGCTACCTGGGGCCAACCCACCACAAAAACCATTCATAAGTACACTTTGCACAACATGGTTTGCTTCAGCAGAACTATGCAAGCATCCTTCAAGACAGAGTTCCCACAAATTCGTTCTAGTCAACTGAGAGGGTCACAAGTTGCAGGATGTTTCACATGGAGGATGATAGAGCACCAAAACAAATGCCAAGTCTGATGCTGGATTCTTCATCCTTAGAGAGCCATTCCAACCTGAGCCATTTTAAGTTTCTGTGAACTTATGTTGGCCACCTTTATCCCTCCGTGAAATTTTGATCCTTCTAGTACATGATTTTTTTATTCTGATGCTCCCTCTTCCTGGTCATGCCTCATTATTACTTGGCAAATCCAAATGAGAAAAAGGACTCCTTTTAAAAATCCTGTCAGATGGTCATAGTAAAGCATCCCCGAGAGAGCTCTTAGAGAAATACCTCCTAGAGAGATGCAGTTGATAGGTATAAAGTATACACAGATCCCTACCACCTCCAAACTTGTCTTAATGGAGAGCAACTAACAAAACAAGATTTTACTTCTACAGTACGTCTACATGAAAGGCAATACAAACCTAAATTGTCTTTTCAGAAGTGTTTCAGTAACATAAGCAAGGCAAAATTAGTGGAGACGTAATCTCTTTTTAGGTTATTCGCTACTTTCAGAAAAAAAAGAGACAAGCTTTCAAGATCAAAAGCCTCCTTCAAGTCCTTCTTCAGTTCAGTAGCATGGCATTTATTATCCCACACAGGGTCTGCTTAGTACCCTGTAAACTTGGCTTGCTGCCAGACAGGCAAATGTTAAATTCAGCATGGCACCTGAAATGATGGGAAAAGGTTACAGGTATCTTGAGATAATCTAATCTTAAAGACTCCACTAACTATCCTTGTCTGACGATTAGGGTCTTCAGACACATGTGCGCTCTGGCCAGTAACCTTTGTTAAGAAGAAAAACTACAACTGGTTATCAGAAGCACCAGCACTCTGAGTTTAAAAGCTGATTTTCCACTGACAGCCACCAGAGAGCCCTTAAATGAGAACAAGAGGGTTGCGTCTATGTTCCTCCTATAAAACCACCTTCAATAGCTGCCTGCATTCACAGGACAAGGTTATTCTGCCTGTCTGTCCAGAAAAGCAGAGATTTGCTTTTCTGAAACCAAGCAGGTCCTGCCAGGAGCAAGTCTGGAGGGACATGCTGGACCCTACCTGAGTCACCAGAAGCTCACTGAGGCACAGACCTGCCACCTTAGTGGCAGATTCACACTGACTGAGCCACGAGGCAACAGGTAGCGTGATTAAGCATCCCAGGCATCTACTTGAGAGACTAATTAACAATAAAACTAATAATCAGCAATGAGATTACAGAGACTGGAAACTACATAAGCAAGAGGGAGAGTTTTAAGACTGCAGAAAGGTAAATCTGTAAATAAAGCTAGTTTAAAGTGATCAACTAAGAAAACCCTGTGTCTTAATCTCTTCTCTGTCTTTGCCCAAAGAGTGCACAGCTGAGCTCTTTCTGCTCTGGCTTGAACTCCCTTGCAGCGTAAGTGATGAGTCATTAAAATGGCACCTTCACAAAAAGTGGTAACAGCAGGGCTCAGATACAGAGACAGTGACAGACAGACAGGTATTTCCAAATGCTGTGTTGAAATCAATGTGTAGGTACACACGCATACACAGAGGAAGGTGTTTGGTGGTCTGAAACACTAGAACCTTTTCCCTTTAAGAAAAAAAGTGTCCCGAGAAGATCTTGCAGCCTTCTGTGAGCAACAGTGAGAGCTGTAACATAAATCATCTTCAAACCTCATAAGCAGCTTTGGGCAGGTATTGTTTTCTGATGTGTGCAGCTCCCGGAGGCTTGCTATGGAAAGCACTGTCACCAGGTTCACAAACGCCCGTGGAACCTGCCAAGAGAATAAGCAAACCCGTAGCCAATGCCCAGAGCACAGAGTGCCATCTTTGCCCCTACACAGCCACAGCAGACCTCAGGTAGCAGCCTGCTGATTCAGGCAGCTTGCATTATTTATAATGGAGGTGTTCAAAGTACTTTCTCAATAATTAATCCCCGACACATACAATACTAAATTACAGCCCCTGCCTGTGCTGCCTAGTTCTATTTTAAATGCTGATGGCTGGTCACTTGAAAATGACGACTTCAAAAAGGTCCAAACAAGTTGTTATAGGTCTCAGCACGACTCAGACACCTGCTAACTCTTTGAGTACTCTCATCATCCTCACCCTCATCTGGAATATCAGAATCTCTCTCTTAATGACCACAAAAAAAATCACTTATTTGTAGTATAATGAATGAGCAAAGCATTTTCTAGCCATTGAATACCATATGTTTGTTCAAATTTGTTACAATACTTTTTATGTTATTTGTCCACAGCACATCAGCTAGAACTGAACACATTCTTATTCCTTCAGTAAAATACTTCTCCAGCCCTTTCTGCCTCTCACAAAGATTTTCCTGCAAGCAAGCATCTCTGCATACAGCAGTGCTCCACAGATGAAAGCAAGGAACTAAATTCCCAATCAATAATCAGTGACTGCTTTACAAACAGAACATGATCCTCACTCCCACATACTAGAAAAGTTTGTTTTACCTCTCTGTGAAGTATGTCCAAAGCTGTTTGTAGATTGTAGGTGTAGTTTTCAGGAGAATAGTGTGCCTGTTGAAGCAAGAGGGTTGAATTTTATTGTCAGTTTACTCAAGCAGGCACAACAGTGACTAGCTAGAGTCTCTCACAGCAGCGTTCATGTTTCTAACTCTTGGGTCAAGAGTAACAGAGCCTTAGGCAAAATTGTCCTGTCTCTGCTTTTCTTCTTTCCCATCACAGCTCTCTCACTCGCAAGAAAAGCTCTAGTGGCCACTGGATACCAGTGAGGGATCAAATTCAGGGGGCATTATCAGACATCACAACATCCTCCATCCCCAGGCTTGCTTGGGCTGGTCTTAAAAGCATGGCTAACAACTCAGTAACAGGGACTGTCTTTGGCAGAGATCAGTTTGTGTAAAAGTAAGTTTGTTTCTGCTGCATGGAATATTAGCAACATGCCTTCCCATATGCTCCTTACCTGCCACAAATAATAACTGGCAAAGCTTAGGTATTTATCTGGGAATGAAATAATTTTATATACTTGCCTCTCGGCGGTGAAATTTCCCTGTTCCATTTGAGTGGTTTAAACCCTCTAATTTAATTGTCTCAAGTAATTCAACTTTTATTTCTTCACTTGTGGAACTATTCGACAGTCAAATAAACTTCCCTATGAGAAACGCCTGTCTTATTTTCAGCCTTAATTCTCTTTGATTTAATTTCAAACAGAAGTAGTTCATTGAGAGCCCCACTGGCCTACTCTACAAAACTAGGCAGCTCAGTTCCCTTATTCATTTCCTAAATCACAGCTCACCAAGAGCACTGTGGTTGGCACTGTTTGTAGATGTGCAACATAAAGGAAGTATCACTGTGATCTTTGGATGCAGATGGGCTATCTCCTTGCCATCCACACTCATGTGCAACTGCCATTTTATGTCTGGGTCAGGAGCAGAAAGTAGAAATGGTTAACTTGCTCCTGCCTTGTTTTATAACCATCTTACTGTGCCGCTTTGCTGTTTTTCCTGATCTCAAATTAATTACGCAGAATGAAAAGCATGTGCTCTACTGCTTGTAAGTAGGTAAGACTCATCACTAAGTGAGGAGTCTGCCACAGCCTTTCACCTCCTCTATACTCACACATACCAAAGCCTATACACAGTATGTATACTGTATTATATATACTATATTATATATAATTGCATCAGCATAAGCTGTGGGTAGAACCATTCCCATAGCACTGAAACTGGTAAGAGAGCACCAAGTAAGACTTAGGAGTGTCTAAAGGCAAGGCAAAGAAGAGCAAAAACCCTTGACCTTTTATCTACAGGTGGTAAAGTGACTAGATAACGGAAAGTTATCTTAGTTAACAGCAAAACAAAGTAGCCACAACTATGTAATTTACAGGTGTGCTAAAGATATCACTTCATTTATCATAACATCAGGTTGAATAACCTGAAGGTCTCAGTGCAGTTACATTCCAGAGCTGCACAAACAAGATCTACCTTACTTTGGTCTCACCCAATGAGTTCTGCCTCTCACCCACTGCAATGCATAGAGACCCTATGCCCAGGCTGGCCCAGTTCACGCTGCAGGCAGCAGAGGACTTACTGGATTGTTGCAGAAGTCACATAGGTCATTTCCTCCTATGAGAAGTGTTATGAGCTTCCAGTCAGTCTGCAAATTTATTCTCTGCACACAGAAGGAGATGGAATGAAAGTTATGAATTAAAAAAAAAAAAATGTAAGGGGGGCAGGCAACATACTAAACACAAATTTAACATCTCTCAGGGTACCTGGCTATAGTTCTATAGTTCTCTAAGTATCCACAACAAAAATGAATTTGTAGTCATGACTGAAGATGTAGAAAATACTATGATCTAAATAAGGTTTACAATATCAGTAGTACCATGAAAAATTATTTGCTTCAGAAAACTATTGCTCAAAATCCATCTGTATGCTTTTCTTAGTAATATCTTGTGTATACACGGAGTGACTCCTCCTGCAGTTCTAGGAATATATCTTCATTGCAAAAATGATGGTATATGTTTTATTGTGTCATAAATAATGCAGCTATCCTGCTGGAAAACCCTGGAGGGCAATATATTTCAGTCTTGCTGTGAGACAAACAGCAAAGAATAGAGGGGCAATATTAACTCTATCTAACAATACTGGCAAAAAATTCTAGCAGTTTTTCCTCTGGAAGGATTTTGGAAAGGGCTAACTAATGCAAGGTAATTATGCTTCCGTAAACACACACCTTCTTAGCTTTGAGGAAAGGTTCCGATACACTTAGTACCATGTAGCTGATGATGTACTCAATATCTCAATGCTTCGATTTCCATGCAAAACACCACTAAGAAAAGCAGCAATAGTATATCAGCCTCAAGTGGTTTAAAAACATCTATCTTCAAAGGCAGAAGGCAACGTATCCCAGCTGGTAAATGCACTGTTCAGTAGTTTGGTGTCAAAATGTAGTTATCCAAACTAAAAAAGGGGAAAATTTTCCTCCTGCACTAAACAGGTGTTTTAAAAACAGAAAAAAGGAGCTCTTAAATCAAAGATATATGACCTCTAATATGAACATTCTTTCTAGTTAGAAGGAAGTTTATCAGTTGAATAAAAAAAGAAGTTTATCAGTTGAATAAAAAAAGAAGTTTATCAGTTCAACATAATGTATTTGCATTCATTTCTGTTGTGTGATGTTTCCAAGCCAATAAATATGACAGAGTAGTACTTAGAAGCCTTGAATGGTTTGAATGAAAACCATCCAACCGCTTCATTGTTAGTTGCTATCCCTTTTAATCTCATTTCAGATACAGCCATTAGAGTGAAATCTTGTTTACGAGAAAGTGAACCAAAAAGGAAGGTACTGCAAATATTTTTGCCGGTATGTATTCACCAGAGCATTTATACTAGGCATGCACACACAGTTATCTTGAAGGCTTTTTGGCTGCTTTCCAAACACACAATTGGAAAGCCAAAATAATATCATGTAACTTAGGTCACTGATTGCATAGCACATTTGTCAAATTACAAATAGCAAACATTCAAAGCACTAGTTGAGGTGAAAAATATGCAAGCAATCCTCAGCCTAATGTGTGTTTTACAGACCATTAATCAAATAGTTCCTAACAAACGTGTAAGTCAAAAATCAGCTGATGACTAAGTGAAAGAAGGGACTAAATTTTTTTTAAAGAAAACAAGTCCTTTCCTCACTTGACATGTTCACTCCACGTGATTTGTCACTTGAAAAGCTTGCCCTCAACATCCTAGCATGTATCATTACTGCTGGAAAAACCATGTGCTTACAAGATAATTAATAGTACCACAGCAAAATCCTAGCAGAGAAAAACTTCTGTCATCTAACAGGGTGACGTAGGTTGGGAGGGGAAGCAACAGCACTGCATTTACCAGCCACTTGTGATAAAATGATAAGAAGCTCACAATTATCTGAGTTTGATAGTAACTATCACATGCTGGTACAAATTCATTTAAGACAAAGCTATAGATTATTTTGTACTGACTCACACTCTGCACTGGGGAATATTACACTGTACACTGCTGTACCCATAGCTTTAATGTTTGGCATCCACTGTTGGCATCTGCTGTTGGTCTGTTAGAAACTAATGATGCCATATAACTCCATTCTAAATATATTAATGACACATTAAACTCACAGTATCATTCTTCATGCGGTCCACCAGTCTTCTAACCTGTGCAGGAACATCCCTAAAAATAAAAGAAAAATAAAATCATAGAAGTAAAATAACAAAAATTAAAAAGGAATCCTGCATAGACAGCAAGGCAAAGAGGAAAGCTGATGAATGGACATCCCTCACATAATGGCTAAAAAAACCTGGGAAAGTCCAGTTTTCATTGAATGAAAGGTATGATACCCAAAAAAGGCTATATTTTGAGACAGTAATGCAAAAAAAAAAAAAAAGAGAAAACAACTAGCATCAAACAGGCACTCAACCACTTTGCAAATGCTGCATAGTTACACTTTTACAAGCTATATAGAAAATACACTGTGCTACCACAAAATAAATGTACTTTGCTCCTTCCCAACATCAGACAGATGCTGTTGATACACGTATCACTGAAGCATCCGTGCACGTACCAATGTGATTACATGGCCTCAAGCCACTGATGCATGTCTTATAAGAAGTGTTCCCAAGAGAAAAAGATACGATATGAATTTCACTGAAGACTGGGCATAGCGGTCTCTAGTTAATTCCCAGCTCTGCCACAGACTGACCACAAGCAATCCACAGTTTTCTTTTAGTTTCTCTACACAAACTCTTGGTCCTGCTGACAAGAGGGTTTGAACATACCTCCTGTAAAACGGGGATATTTTTTCTCTGCCTCACAATAGGGATGTAAAGCTTTCTGAGTAGTGCTTGTAAAGTGCTTTGGGCTTCTTGGTTGAAAATACTAGAGAAAGCATTGCTTTTCCTGCTGATTTATTTGACATAGATTAGAAACATTGCAAAGTCCCCATCACATTTCTTGGCCTTCACGCTAGAGATGGGCTAAAGAAATATATTTGGGTTTGCCTATCAGCCTTATTGAGCTCCTGCCAAAGTCCAGGGTTTGGGCCTTTTTTAGTTAGAACTGAGTTTTAAAGAAAAATCAACTTTCTATTAAAATTAGAAGAGTTTTCCTCTTACTCTGCACGATCCCCTGCCACAGCTTGGTTGAGCGCAGCATTGTCTGTAGTCTCCCTTCCAGTGCCAATGGAATACCCTATCAGGGATGGGTTGAACTCACGAAGAATGTCTGCAGAAAAAGACAGCACCTTGAAATGTTGCTTACTGCAGCAGGTAGCAAATGAGGTTATAAAGATTAGACTTTAGTAAAAGATCATTAAAAAGCTTTAAGAGATACCTATCAGAAATTAACCTTTAAGTATAATAAATGTGGAGATTCATCACCATACAACTATTTCCTTGCCTTCAAGACTTCTGAATTTCATTAATTCAGATATCTCATGACCTAACACAATCGTCTTGGCTAGCAATGCCATTTTGCCTAGTAAGCAAGGCTGAGTAACCCTATGCTCAGGCAGGAGACTCATGTCATCATACTCTAACTGCAGATGGGTTGGAATCAAATCCTTTAGCCTGATCTACCCAGATATATTAAGCCCAAAGACCCAAGATTGCCTTCTAGATCTTAGGTTACAAACCAGCCTTACAAACACCCCACATCTAAAATGCCCTGACCTCTAAAAAGCATGTAAAATCTGATCTCGTAACGTGATTCTGCTCCTGCCTAAAACAACTTTCCCATGCAGTCAAAATAGTTTCTTTAGGCTATGATCTAAGATCTTTGATTCATCTATCCCCAACACATTTTGGACAGAACTATAGCCAACAGAAGAATACTGAAACAACCAAACCCCTAGGAATTACAAAATACATAGTTAAGTCATGCACAGCAAATTATTGTTATGCAACTTTTACTCAGCACTGGACACTGAATACAAAGGGATTGGTTCTGTCATGCTACAAATTGTAAATCTTTCTTCATGTCTTCTTTTATAATAACAGCTGTTTTAATAAACAGCTCCAGCTATTTATCAAGTTTACAGAAAAAGGCACTTACTTGCTAGTGTCGTGACTGTGCTTATGTTTTCATTTCCTCCACCACTGTTAAAAAGAACGAACAAGAAAAAAAAATGTTCCCAGATATGATGGACTTGGTAAGGCAGTGGACTAAGTAAGAGGGCTCCCTCTTACGGGGTTTCTACACATGTACACAGCACATTCTCTGGTGGTTGTACTAAGTCAAAGCAAGCTCTTTGTGTGCATACCAACGGGGTCACGACATCAGAGACTCTGTCATAATCATAACAATCATATTAAAAGCCCTGTACACTAGCTGCCCTTTCAATTCTCTCATGTGTTTTGGCATATGTTCAAACCTAGCTGAAAGAAATGAGAATTTTTAAAAGCTGCCATCTTTGCTATTGTTGTCCCTATTAAAATATTTATTACTTCCATTTTTAGTTAACAAATCCTTTGTATCCATAACAACAAGTTCTAAAAGCATATATTTCAGAGTGACAAGTATACTCAATACCTTTTGCCCCCCATTTCACTGAACTGAAGGAATACTACTAGACTGGTAAAATTCACCATATGTCTGTGTGCTCTTTACTCTCCTTCATGCTGTAGAAAATGCTAGTATACTTTTTCCCTCCAAATGTCAGTAGATTATTATTAAAGATCAAAACATTAAAAGTTGGACTTAAAACACCTCTATCGTATCGTATAGTATATATAGTATCGTATAGAATATTTTTAAGTGCTCTAGAACCTGTTTAAACTTCTTACAGACCTGCAGTGGCTCAGATAGGTAAGAAATGATGAACAGAAAATCAGCCTGACAGGTTTGGTGTTAAATCATACAGTTGCAGAATAACAAGTGAACACAATTGCCTTTCTTCAGAGTGGCTTTTTGACCTGTCTAATAAAATGCTGCATATGTAAAAGCCTGTACTAACTCATAACTGATAAACTGTTCTGCACGATGTAAGCAATACTGGGAAAGGGTCAAGGAAATACATACTGCACATGAAACAGCAGCAGCACAAAAGATCCCATTTTGTCTTTTTGAAGACCTCTGATTTTAAATGAGACAAATGGGTGACGTGGGCCATAGCGGGGAAGGGCAGGCAGGATATAGAAAGAGCAGGGACAGAAACGCAGAACGTGCAAGTGGTGCAATGGCGCTAGAATCTAGAAGTCTCCTTTGCAATAGCTACAACCGCGAGAGGAGGAGAGACTGCCTTAACAAGGACCCCATTTCATCTGTGTATCCGGGCCTATTCCAGCCATGCTACATTGTACTCTAGATAGCCACTAGTTTGAATATTTTATTTATCATGAGTAATAGCACAACCATGTGCCACCACACAAAACGTAAAGTCAAATTCACTCTCCACAAGTCTCCATTTGCTACAAAAACCCATACACATCAAAACCCAAGAAAATGGATTCCCCTCTCACTGGGGGGGGGGGCGGGGGCGCGGGGCGGAAATTCCTGGGACTCACCTCCAAGAAACACCTCGGTATTGAGTCAGGACATCTACAACATTATGGGGCTTGGATGCTGCCCCATTACCTGCCTGGAAGCAGAAGAGAAAGGAGTTCACCTTTAGAAAATAAGAATTGCTACAGTAACTAGTTCTCTGACTGATCCTAGTGAAAATAATTAAAGCATATATTGATGAAGCAAGCTACATCTTATTCCCAAAATATAACAGATCCTTGTTCTCAAGAGGATCAAGGGCTGAGTATTTTAACTCTGCTCCAGTGAATTACCCTCTTCTATCAACTTCTTGATTAGATCAAGTGGGGAAAAAATTGGTTGAGAGTGTTCAAAATATTCATAGAATTCTAAATTTACATAAGGAATAAATAAGATAGCAATGGTCCTGAATGAATAATTTATTATAATGTTCCTCACATTAAAAAGTGGGATGGTGATTTTACATCTTCTCTCCCCCAGTTTCCCCAAGAAAAGAGACTACAAGGATTTAATGTGGTAATTAGCACAGAACACATAAGAAACATGAATTATGATATGAGCAGCGAAGCAGTTGTCACTGATTGGAGAATCACAGCCAGTCTAGGGGTAATGAGTTTACATAGTCACAGGAACAGTGTTAAAAAAAATTTTTCAAGGGAAGTTACACTTGACACACCTGATGATCTATTGCAATTTTACTCAAATATTTACTTAGTATAAATGGACATGGCTTTATAGGCTTTGGTATTATCATATATATATTTATCATATCTTATATATCATGTATCTACACATATACACACAATTAGCTGCAGAATTTTTTCTTTCTATTTACGCTGCTTACTAATGGCTTTGAAGGCCACTACCTTGGGAGCTACTTAGAATTAATAAAGAAAGGCAATTGTTGCAAGTCCACTCTAACAGGCTGATTTTGCTGCTGCGTGATCAAATCTTGCAGCTCTTCCTTGTGTGGCACTCTTGTGGACTTTAAATGGGAACTGTGCACTCCGATTAGACTCATGATCTGATTACCAGTCAGTCAAGTTGGAGCATGGAAAAGAATATGTGAAAAACATGTTTGGCTCAATAGGGCGTAACTGTATGTATTCTATTTCTTGGGTTAAAAATTCAGAAATGCTTTTTCATTACTTGCTTTAACGATGGTTATCCAGTGATCTTTACTTACTGTGAGTGAATCTCCCAGGGCAGCAATCACCCGAATATCTGCCGGTTTCAAATTATGAACTAATAAATAAAAAATAAAGGTAGTGTCAGGGAAAGAGGAAATAAAGAAAACTTCAAATTGTGATGGTTATCAGAAATTTTCCTTAGAATAAGCGTAAAGCATTGCAAAGACAGTATTTTAATATTCATGACAGCATCAGCTCAGAATGACAGACACTGACAGGCATCAAATCAGAAATGATTCTTGGTACCATAGCTGGGCATTAGCTACAGCGACAAGGGAGGCAGTAAGATTTCAGTCTTGCATCTGTGCTTACTCAAATTCCTTTTAACCAGTGGAAACAACTGAAAAGCAGGCACAGCTCTGGTGCCAGCACAGGGTGGAAATTTGGGGACCATCACAGCTTCTGAGGGAAGACAAAACCCACCCTGGGACAGAATTCCATGTGGCTTTTTGCACCACAGACTGCACCAACAAGAGCCCCTACTCCATACATACAGTTTTCCCACCCCCGCAACTGAAGTACCCAACTACCTCCTGTCTTTTCCACTGTCACTTCTTTCTTTGTACATGGAAGGTACAGTTGCATAAGCTTTCACCATCCTTGAGGGAGAACTTGTATCTTGCTGTACAACTAATTATGTTGTTCCAAAAAGGATCTTAAAAGCCACAGTCAATAGAGTGCACTACTTCAAAGAAAAGTGCACCTTTCCTAACTAAACCCAGTTCCTGTACCCCTTCTATCATCAAATGAAGTAGCTCTACAATAAAATTGGATAGGACTGTACCTGAAACGGGAACTGTATCAGAGGGACCCTGGTCAAAACAGGGAATATTTGTTCCATAACTCCTCTCCTGCAAAGACAGACAAGGCAAGACCACATCAGACTCACTATACTCTGGTTGTGATAAACTATTTATGTCTCAGAGCATTAGATTAACGAATTCCCCACATACTTTGTATACATCTACTGAGCTCAGCCTGTCCTCAGGCCATGCCTACAACTGCACTTTGAAGGCAGACACAAGCTCAGTCTGCTCAGAAGTCGCATGGCCATATTAGTGCAGCACAGCTCTCGCCTACCAGTGAGGCCAGTTATTTCAGACTCTGTGCCATGCTGTGTTCAGCTGTGCAATGTTTTGTCCGCCCATACGCCGAGCTAGGTGAGCTTGCATCTTTTTGTGAGAAACTGTTTGAACATCCCTGGAATATCCCAGCATGAAACCGTACCTTTGTCAGCAGGCCATGAGCCTGCCTTCTCTGTGTGCAGCCGGGGATTTGCCCTTCTGGCTCTTTTGGGTTGCAGCCTACTGACGGAAACACCTGCAAGGTCTACTGCTAGTGAAGGCTGACCATCAGTATACCAGAGCAGACCATCGCACAAGACCCAAGGACATGTGTTTTCTCCAAATCTCTCTACAGAACTCCTTAAGTAGGCTAACTTGCCTAAGGAAAAGATACTTGTGTGTCTTGTCCCATTGTTCCATTTTGTGTGGCTTTTTTTTAAATAAAAAAAACCAAACACAAACATAACACAGTGTTGCTTCTTGCCTCCTACACCATAGCTACCACCAAAAGTCAGAGTGGTAGGTACCATTGCCCCATGCAGAGGTCTATACACCCTGAGTAACTACCAAAACAGATGGCATTATATTAAAATGAGAGGAGAAATGTGTATTACTATTCCAATGATGTACAGGCCATTTTGAGTGCAGATGTAGTCTAGAGACTGTGTTCTGAGGCATGAAAATGAGCATTATCACCTCCCTCTGTAGCTACTTGGGAGAACCAAGTTCTGCTCAGAATCAGAGTACCATGACTAAAAAAAAAAAAAAAAAAAAAGGCACTACTTTATCTCCACACATTTAATCTGCTACTATCTCACAAAAAAGAAAAACGAAAAATCCATTGTTCTTCAGTTTTACTATGGTGTAAACGAGATGAAATCAGACCCACATAGTGGTGTCATGCTGATCTGATCTAGTTTCCTCCATGGTAGGACTAAATGGCCCCATTTTCACTGTCTTATCCCAGGGAAATTAACACTGTTATCCAGATGTTTTAAAAAGGTTCTTAACAGTGAAGGAAGACTTATTTTAGGCTGGCTGAACACATCTACCTTAAATCACACTCTACAAAATCCACCAAGGAGAAAATGTGCTATTAAGCATCTGACTATTTAGTCAAGCATAGAAATAAAGAGCTGGAGATTTATATTTAGTTTTCCCAGGTAGCATTGTTTAATTAGGCTACAACACACAGTCACCCACCTACCCCACTCCCTGGAATACACTCAGTCCATATGATGCAAACAGTCCTACTATACCTGAGATGTTTCTTTGGTGTTTGATGTCTCTGGGGAAGATGAGTAGTTACTATTTCTATACGTGAAAAAATATGGATTTTCCTGCAGAGTGAAGAGAGTATGTTTACCAATGCTAGTGGAAACACAGTCAACTGATGTTAAAGTCTTCTGGCTAGATTTTCCAAGAGAAGAAAATCCTTACAGTATTAATTTTTGAATTAATATTGCACTAGTGAAGTAAACCAGGTTAGACCTGAAAATTAAGCCCTGGTATGCTCTAGGCACAGCACCACCTCTTGCCTTAAACCTAACATCAAACAAAACACATAATTCAATTTCTTTGATGTTTTAATTGCTGTTCAGTGAAGCTTTTGGATGCCAGTAATATTTTATCACTATCAAATTATTGAAGTCAGAGCTTAAATGCAAAAACATTCAAGAACCTGTTCTTTGAATCTGAGATGCTCAGACCCTGACGATACTACTGGGCTATTGACAGCTCCAGGGACTAAAATAGTTAAACCTGACAGCAGACAGAGTCAAATCACAGAAAAGAGAAATTATATAAAATACATGGATTCAATTTTATTGCTGACACAGATTTTAATACTGATAACGCACCCCTGATATCTGCAATTAATAAATTCAGATTAGCTACTTATATTTTGAATAAAAAAATATGATAGAGTAAGATGATTTAACTAAATTTTGTCAAAAGTTCTTGTTTTCAGAGTTCCATCTTTCTAAAATAAAGAGTCTGTGTCAATGAACTTTAAGAACACTAAATTTTTAACAGTGCAATATCTTGGGCAAGTGCACATTCCCAAGAACTTCAGAAAACAACAGTATTTGAAAACTTGAAAATTCTGCAAAGATTAAATAAAATCTCACAGTAACAAGGAAAGCCTTTTACCCGAGATGGACACTGGACCTGAAGCATCTTTGTGACACCATAAGGCTGCTTCTGGCCAACTGGCTCCATCTGGAACGGGAGAGAACAGCGGAATTTTACACATGCTGTGTGGGGGAGGGAAGGGAGAGCAGCAGCAACTCAAAGGCTCTAGTGCCTGGAGTTTTCCATCAGGTCCATATATATATTTAAAAACCTTTTTTGCCTACGATAAATATTTATCTATGTATAACATACCACATGTATACCTACAAAAGCAAGGAACTGAAAACAAGGCCTCTCACATGATCAGACTGTCATCCCATCATCGCTAAAATGACCATCCACACATTAACTCTGCTCTTGGGAATGCCGACCCTGTAAGTGTTTTTCCCACGAGGCACTGATCTCATACCACGAGTTGCTATTTATCAGCTCAACCACAGTAACTGTAGACATGCTCTAGAAAAGCATAGCTTAAACCATCCTCATGATTAGTTTTCCCCCCTTATGGTATGCAGTTTAAACTTTACTGCAATTTGCAAGCCAGTTTTACTTCCCAGCTGGGCTGGGTACGAGAAAGCAAAGGGTGGGTTGCCACAGCTCAGCTGCCAGGTAACAACAACTTGCAGCAGTCTGTCCATCCTCCCAGGCCTAATCCACCACATTTTTTGTCTTCTCCCAGGCTGTGAAACCATGCTCACGAACACTTGAGAAAGGCACACTTGGGAGTTTACAGTTTATACTTTTATATGAAAACTATAAAGAAACATGCAGGCTTTGGTGTGGGAGGAAAAGCAACTTTGAGTAGATTGAAACTTTGAAGTAAAAATGGTATTACTGAAACTCCTGGGAAAATGCAGTTTTGACTCAGATTATACACTGAAGGCTTGGGTAAGTCCACATTGCTTTACCTCAGAAGCAGAAAGTACAAAATCCCTAATATAAATGGAAAATTAAAAATCTTCTATTTGGCGATACATTCATGTTGCATTAACTTCTTTCCTTCTGTCTTATGAATGCTATCTTAATGTAGTCCCTCTGCTGCAAATTCATTTTGCAGCAAAGTCAGAAACATGGAACATAACACATTAAGGTCACACACAAATCCTCTGGTGGCTGTCGCCCATGCAACTAAAAGCTTGCTAATTTATCCCACCTTCCAGAACTGTTTCCTTATCTACATGGTCATACACGTTAGACTACATCAAAAGGTGCACTCCAACTCTGCACAGAGGCTTGATAATATTTATATTTGTTGGCCACCTTCTAACAAGATGGAGAGGGGATTGTTGTTAATGAAAAATTATGGAATGATTCAAAACTCAATACTGACAGCACAAAGTGGTAAATACCACAAAGAATCACATCACCTGTTCAGGCACCTTGCTGGGTGCTAATTAAATTGCAATCACATCCAAAGGAGTTGGCCACTGGTTTAGATTCCTCAGTGAATGTCTGCTCAGCTTGCACCAGCAGCAGAAGCTGCCAGAAGCAGCACACTACATAAGAAACAGGATTGAAGGGACTGGAAAATACAACAATAACAGGCTTGATGTCACCGATACATTCTGAGCAGGAATGTTATATTCTATTTTGATTGTTCCGTTAATGAAAAGAATAGGAAAATTCAGAGAAATAGAGAAGAGGTTTACAGAGTTGATATTTTTTGACAGAAGCATTTGAAGAAATAGAGTCTGTGCTTTTTTGAGAGAGAAAGAGGAATAAAAGGAATGTCCCTGAAACATGCAAAATAATGAAGCTCAGAGAAAAGATACATTGGGAGCTGGTACTTTCCCATCCTCCTAGGACAAAACAAAGTAGCTATTTAATGACATTCTTAAAATATTCTTCTTCCAGCACAGAATCATCCCACAGAACATGGGACAACGGTGGTATTTCTTGGCTAGGAATGAATTTCAAACAAGTATTAGACACTTGTATGTTGTTGGGAGTTGGGTGATGAGAACGAATTTCTCCAGGAGGCAATTCATTCCAGATGGCTCAGAGACACTGTTCTCCCAGCAAAGACTGACAGCTCCCATGCAGCAGAGCTGCAAGGTCCTGGTCAGGAAATTGGGCACTAAGTCTGCATTGTGGTCAGCCAAAACCTGCCCTGAATTCTAGCACATCTGTCATGCAGGCCAATTAGCATGCGGGTCTGCTCTGGTACTGCAGCAGTTTCTAAGTCAGTGTAAACCCCTGAATGCAGAAGAGAGGCACGGGCAGCCTCCTGCGGTGCTGTTCCCATTCAGGTTCTTGCCTGGTTTCAGTTTCTCTCTTGGTTGCAGGATAGTTTTATTTGTGGTCTTTTCTGTTACACAAAAGAATGCCAAACACAAGAGCAAGAGCTTCTTGTCTAAGTTCTTTACACACTTGAAAGGAGCTTTGCCCCTGGATATATTTCCAGAGGTAAAATTGTAGGCATTTGCCAAAATTAATCAATCAGGCTCTCTGTGGTAAACATCAAAGCTGTCCGAGTAAACAACCAACCTCTCTCAGCTTTTCCTAGCTACCCAATGTCATTTAGCTGACTGTTCTCTGATGTGCTTAGCGTATGAATCGCATTGCTCCTAGACAGCTAGAAATGTTTTGGTAAAATATCCAGCCATGCCTAGGACAAGTCCTTAGCACCTGCTAGCTCAGCTGCTTCTCAGCCAGACTGAAGTGCAGTCCTACTGCCAATTGCCACTAGATATTCAAGGTTTTGCCCTTTGGCCAATAAGCAGGTAATCATTCCAAGAAAGAGGCTGGTACCAAGCCTCAAATCAAGGTAAGGGCAGCCTGGCAGACAGCAGGAGGAGGGAAATTCTCTGAATGCACTTCTCAGGAACCTCCTCATTCTGCTGTGTTTGCTGCCCGACAAGTCATGATCTTGATTTCCTATCAGTTCCCAATACTGCATTGTGGGTTGGGTTGGTTTGTTTTGTTTTTAAAGCAGTCAGCATAAACCATTAGTTGGACTTCCCAGTAGAACTAGAGTAACCTTTACTGGGTGAGGACACCTGCCAGTACTTTTTACGCTGAAAGCATCTTTCATATCGTCTGCTTTTACATCATGGCGGAATACCATCACAGGCAGACAAGGAACCTACCCAGAGAGGTGCCTTTCTGATGATGGCCAGCCGTACCAAGAAGATTCCACTAAATCCAAGAGGAGGCAGGAAAACAGAGGGGAAAAAGAGTCATGAAGGGAATACTACCATTCCTGTAGTCTCCCTTCAAACCAGTAGCAAGATGTGGTTTTGCCACATTTTGCTCTTCCTCCGGATCACCTGGGCTGTCCCTTCACTAGAGGAACCACCTCACACTGAGGAAAAACACTGAAATAAAGCAAAGTTGGTATTTGTCTTCTTTATGACAATTCTCTGGTTCTGGTGGCTCCCCAGCATGCTCATTGCCTGAGTCTGGGTAACTGGCCCTAATGCAGCCATCCTTAAAAGTACCACTTCATTTTGCTTATAGTTTTTCACCTCTGCTGTTTCCACAAAATGATCCTAGCAGTTAGAGTGACAAGAATAGAGTAACACACCAAAGAACAGGATGCTCAACACAGAGCCCAGGAGGCCCAACACAGAGCCCAGGAGGCCAAATAAAGTCTGTGTAGGAAAGGGTTAGGGACAGAAAAATGAAGCAGAGGGAAAGAGGAACGGTCTTCCACTGGCAGAAGCTGCAAATAAAAAAATATCATCTGAAGCAACAGAAGGAATTTGTTGCAAGCTAAGTGTAAGAATTTGAGAGGGCAGGAAAGAGAAATCAGTGCTGAGTTGACTGAGTATGTCTGCAGGAGTTATTAAACTTCAGAAGATAAATCCTGGCCCTCTCCCCTTCTACAGAGCCTGGATTTGGAGGAGGCAATATACCTGTTTCAGACTAGGGATGATACTATCACGACTCCTTGTAAAGAATATTCAAGATGCCTAGTATTGGATTCTGCATAAATTGAAATCTAAAAAGCCGGACAGTAAGAGGCCATAGAGGCGGGGCGGGGGGAAAAGTCTAGACTTGGAAAAAAATGAAAGCGAAGCCCATTAGAAGCACATGAACTCTGCTAATTGCAGAGTCTGATAAAAGAAAAGGACATTACTCAAAGCTAGAGGTCAGTTTCCCACTGATAAGCCCTAGAAAACATATTAGTTCAGGCTGATCTATTGCCACAGTTAGATGGATCTCAGAATCTGACAAATTTGGTTCAGTTGGCCCCAAACAGTTCCTGCTGGAGAGGCACAAAATGGGCTGGCAAACTGGTAGCACTGTGGTCCCTCTCCAGTCAGAAGCATTCACTTTTTGCACTAGCTGAAAACATATTCAGCATTTAATTTCAAAAATTTGCTGATGGAAAAAATGTGCTAAGCAGATGTAAAGGGCCACTTTTCACAGCAAATTGGATGTTCTTACTTTGTGTGGCTTGCTCCCAACTAGCTTCAATATTTACAATGGTTAGTGTCTGAGGAGGATATGCCACTGCTTTCTAGTGTCTTACAGATCATGTTTAGGTGATGATAATTGTGTGATCCAGGTAAATATCTCCAACACTGATGGGGACACTGAGACATGGGCAGTTAAAGTAACTCAGTTTCTTTACAGAGAACTGCCAGAAACAGAGAGAATGTTTAATTCACACTTCAGGAATCTGACTTTCAGTGTTTGCTTTGCTCGTTTGACTAGTGAAACTAATTGCCTAGTGAGACTAAGACAAAACAATGATAAAGAGGCCAACTTGTATCTTATCATGGCATCTACTTTACGATAGAAGAACTGATGTAGGAACTTTGACATCATCATGAAGAATGTCACAGATAACAGCAAAGGAGATAACTGGATGCAGCATGGTTGTTCCAAGGTTAGAGCTTCAACAGCTGATCAATTTTTAACTCTTTGGCTCCTACTACCTAACTAAAGTCCTACTAACTTTAACTAAAAGATAACATCAATGACATAGATAGTGGGATCGAGTGCACCCTCAGCAAATTTGCAGATGACACCAAGCTGAGTGGTGTGGTTGACACACCTGAGGGACAGGATGCCATCCAGAGGGACCTGGACAAGCTCAAGAAGTGGGTCAGTGTGAACCTCATGAGGTTCAACAAGGCCAAGTGCAGGGTCCTGCACCTGGGTTGGGGCAACTCCTGTATCAATACAGGCTGGGGGATGAAGGGATTGAGAGCAGCCCTGCCAAGAAGCACTTGGGGGTACTGGTGGATGAAAAGCTGGACATGAGCCGGCAATGTGCACTTGCAGCCCAGAAAGCCGACCACATCCTGGGCTGCATCAAAAGAAGCATGGCCAGCAGGGCGAGGGAGGTGATTCTGCCCCTCTACTCCACTCTCGTGAGACTCCACCTGGAGTACTGCGTTCAGCTCTGAAGCCCTCAGCACAGGAAAGACATGGACCTGTTGGAGCAGGTCCAGAGGAGGGCCACAAAAATGATCAGAGGGATGGAACACCTCTCCTGTGAAGAAAGGCTGAGAGAGTTGGGGTTGTTCAGCCTCGAGGAGAGAAGGCTCCGGGGAGACCTTATTGCAGCCTTTCAGTACTTAAAGGGGGCTTATAAGAAAGATAGGGACAAACTTCTTAGCAGGGCCTGTTGCGATAGGACAAGGGGTAATGGTTTTAAACTAAAAGAGGGTAGATTCATACTGGATATAAGGAAGAAATTTTTTATGAGGGTGGTGAAACACTGGAACAGGTTGCCCAGAGAGGTAGTAGATGCCCCATCCCTGAAAACATTCAAGGTCAGACTGGATGGGGCTCTGAGCAATCTGATCTAGTTGAAGATGTCCCTGCTCACTGCAGGGGGGTTGGACTAGATGACCTTTAAAGGCCCCTTCCAACACAAACTATTCTATGATTCTATGATCTTTTATTAAATTGACTGTACAATTTTTCTAGCTATATCATCTGGTTGAATAAAAGCCTTTTCCTGCAAATCCTGCTTCTTTAAATGATCAGGGCTACAATAGCATTACTACTGCCAGAATTTGCATAAAAGGAAACGAAATAAATCCAATCTGCATGGATTTATTTTTAAATGTGATTTACTAAAAGGCGGTTGCAGTATAGGCTTTTTTTCCTTCATGCTGAGGATAATTTGGACAGACACAGGAATAGCAGGAGCTCTCAAATGAAAATCTTAACACATGGACTGCAAAACAAGCAAAAGAAGTCTTTTATCTTTAATCTAACTTAACCGGCCATTGCAGATTCTTTTTAATTAAAAAAAAATTATATGTGTTATAAGAAGGTTATTAGAAAAAAAAAAAAGGCAGAAAATTTTGAAAGTTTCTAAGTCAGAACGAATAGTAAAATCAACATCTTATCCAAAACCATTGATATCAGGGCATATCCAAACATAATATGCACTAAACAGTAACATCCTACTTTGCTCTGATGAGTCCAAAACTACGTGCCTGCTTTTTTGTCTCATTCATATTGAAAAGCAACTCCCGTTTCTTCACTTGCCCCCATCATCAATTTTAAAATGCAAACCCCTCCAGCTGTACATGCATCCACTCAGTCACACACACAAATGCTGTGTGTCAGCAGCTCAAGTCTGCAGAAGGAAACAGTCTTCTACAGAACTGATCATTGTGTTCAAGGTTGAGTGGGTCAGAGAGTCCATGTTTCCTTCAGACACCCTCTCCCACCCATTAGAAGGCACCATTTGTTGGCTTTCCTCAGCTGGGTAGGACATCCAGCTCTTGAGGAAGTAACAGGAGCTCCTCAAGGCTGTCTATCACCTTTTTACTATGAGCAACAGCAGCAGAAGGATGATGGTTAAGGAGGAGACAACACTATGAGACTCATTAGTAAAGAGATGAGATGGATACAGAACAGAGTAGACAGAAGAGTATAATCGCTATAATCTCAGGTTAGGACAAGCCTCAGTTTTCACTGTGCCACACTGTCACAGAGGTAAGACTAGCCAAAGAAGGGTCTGTCACAGCTCATTTACTCCCTGAGACTTCCCAAGGGGCTACTTTGGAAACCTTTCTAAAAAGCTCTTGGTAGTAAGTAGCAGCCACAGAACAGGAAGAGATTTGACTTGGGAGTGTAGGGCATTTAGCATTATTCAAGAGCAGTCTCTCTGCACAGCTGAGGATAGCAGTCATGGGATTTTTCTTTCCTATATTCTTCCTTCCCCTGCCTCCTTGCTACGCAAAGCCTGGCTAGTGTGGAGTTGCTACCAGGCATCAATACTAAGTCCAGTAAGCAACAGTGTCTGTGGTACTGCTCACCATGTTGTTCCAGAGGCCCACAGCCATGAAAGTATAATCTTCTTCCAGAGTTTCCACTTGTGTCTTTGATGTGGTAATGAAACCATCCCTGCCCTGAAAGAGAAAGCATTTTGAGCATGAGAAAACACCTAAGTGTGTGGAAAGATGAGATATTCAGCCACAAAAGGTCTCAATCTATAAAATAATATTCATATCCACAAGAATATCAATCTCTGGTACTCTCATTAAGCTACTTGTGGCTGATCTCAGTTATTGCTGGTGTGTCAAGACAGAACAGATGCTGTTCTTGTAAGTGATTGCTGTACCTACTGCTGTAAGGCAGCAGTGAAGGGACCGCACATCAACACGACAAGAAGACCAGAGCAACAACAAAGCACGATCACAATAGTGACATACAGGAGATAAGGGAGACACGCAGATGTGATCACATGAATGATCTGGAATAAACAACACCTCCTCTAGCTAACATTTACATGCATTTAAAAAGTGGAAGCGTGCAGAATTTGTCTTAAGAGATCATGCTTAGTTTTAAATGAAAGTAACTGTTGGAAGAGTTTGGAAGATTACACAAGGTGGCCTGCAGGTGTACCACAAATCAGAAGAAATAAAGAATCCACTTATGACATAAGATGGCATTTAAGGCAATAAGAGAGTAATTTAATAAGACAAAAAGTAATGACATGAAAGTTAAAAGTCTGCCATTTGCATATGGACCAGCAATCAACAGAACAAGCCTAGCATAAGATGACCCAGCAGCAAAGGAAGATTTTGCAACACAGCAGACCCCAGCCTTCCTGGAAGACACATTTCTTCTCCCATTTCACTTTGTTCTGATACTGAGCTGAGGGGAGCAATGGAATAACCACAAATTCAAGGAGCTGTTATGATGCCCAGGAACCAGACCATGACTCACCACCGACCTGTTTTACCATCTAATGTTATGTGTTGGATGTGTTTGATGTGATGTGTTTGATTTTGATGCCTTGCTCTGAGTGAACCATTATCTAGGAAGTAATATTTTCCCTCTTCATTGCCAGGTCTCAGACAGCCTTGACATTTGAACTTCCCTTTAAAGATCACTTATGGCAAAATCATGTCTGACATCCCAGGCAACCCTATCTGTATTCATTCCCCACTGGCTATACCAGATACAAAATCTGGACAAAATTAATACCCAGGTTCCCAGACTGCATTAATCTCATTGCAGGGAAGTAACTTTACTTTCCAACACAGTTTACAAAACCTTTATCTTTTTTCCCCCTGCCCATTTTTAAATACTTCTTGTTACCCACTTTTTGCCTTTGTTGCCAAACACACATTAGCATAATCAGGGATGAATATGCTGATGACTACAAAGATATGGAAAAATTAGCAGCACTGACAATTTCCAGACACTCGTGACCTAATTTACAGAGGTGCCATGACTTGATTTCTCCAGGAACACAGCATTCAAAAAACACAGGATCTCTGACTGATGCTGTTTGAAGCAAGCTCCACTCTCAGGATCTTTGCGTCTGATCCTGAGGTGTGTTCTGCATGTGCCTGACTACCCTTGTCTTCTAGCATTACACACAGCCTAGACACGAAAGAGCCAGCTGAATATTGCACTCCATCTCAGCAGATACAATCCAGAAAGAATGGAGCAACTCATGTTTACTCACCGGTCTGAGCAGCAGGTTTCTTTCTTGGAGAGAAGGCTGAAGAACGACAGTGAAGTCATCCTTTTGATCAAACCTCCCAGACTCCAGCAGTTTTTCCCAAGCATCCTGAATAGACAACCGTTTAATCAGATGAGTATTATAAGGTACAGACCGTAATATATGTGCAATTCGTCAGGGCCTAAAGTGAACTAAGATTATCCCCATCCCTAATAAACCACAATAATAAAATTCTGTAATCCAGAACAAAGACAGTAATTTAATGAAATCTTCTTACACAATAATTGGAAACTCCTTGTAGCTATGAGAAAGCTACGCTGATTTACCATAATTTTCTTTGAAAGAGCAGCAAGCTTAGCAAGGCAATGAAATGTCATGCTTATTGCCCCTCTGTCATTTTTAAAAGGAATTCCAGCACAACCGTCTGTCTCAACAGAAAGTTTCCCTTTTCTAAATCATGTGGTAGGTTACTGGACAAGATGGATCATTTCTCTGATGGGATATGACAAATCCTAGGTTGCCAAAAGCTATACAGTCATTAGAAACTTCAAGAGATACTAAGATCACTCAGGTATAGACAGAACTTATCTCCAGTGTTCCTGATGTAAGAAATGGGGTCAGGATTGCTGTGGACATGTGGTAAAAAGGCTGTTACTCAGCTTCCTCACTGCTATTCCTCCCTTAACTCCTCACTTCAGTCCAATCTGGAAAATGAATAGACGTGTCTAGCAATATGAGAGCGAAACAACACAGAAGATGCCATACCTGATAGGACCACCTCAATATGTTATCATCTAATGTGGAGCATTCACCAACACAATTGCACTGATTCCTGCTTGGATTGCTGCAGAAAAGAAAGAAAAACATGAAAGACATTATGAACTTTTGATAAACAAGACAGATAGCATGAACTCTTTTAAGCCACTGACAAACATATATTGAAGACTGAATTGTTGCATATATTGAGAAAGATACACGGAACATCCTGATTTTTTATATAAACATAGAATGACATATATTTCCATGTCCAGAGCTTTGGATTGCTTCTTGATTTGAAAGCCTATTCAGATGACAAATATGCCAGACTTGGATTAGCACAGGGTGTCACAAGCTAGCAGCATGCTCAGGCATAAAATAGCGGCTGCACTAGTTTTCAAACATTTCCCTCTCTATAGTCACATAGGAAAACGGAACACACTCAAAACACTTCCACAGGAACTTTTGCCTTAGTATTTGGCAACAAGACCTGCATCTAGAAATGTGGATGGAAGCTTGATTCTGCAAAAGCTTATACATGCTAAAGGATGGCCAGGCACTGTCAGGCAGCTAACCAATCTCAGCCAAATTTCTGACCTGCAAGGTGAGATGTACATACTGCATATTTCTGCAGCTAGTTGGAGAACTCAGGCCTCCCAAGGCTGTAGACAGGAACAATATAAGATACATTTAAGATTAGTCTGGTTCCAGCAAAATATACTCAGTTGAAAATGCCTGGATGGACTGGAATCTGAGAAACTTTTTTGTGGGGTTTGCAGATTTAAGCAATAAGTACCTGTCAGGATCAGACTCTCTCTCCTTTTCACAGAACTCTAGCTAAACCTATAAAATGGGAGTTTTCTGTTAAAGTGCTTTTATCACTGCTGGTGAGTGAAAGAAATCTGAACTCAGGACCAGAACCTTACCCAAGCCTAACAGAAGAACCTCATAAAATACACGAAGAGAGTTACATGCCTAAAAATGTGGTTCACATACTACTTTTAGTGCAGACAACACTTCTTGTTAGTAAGAAACTAATAAAGGAAGGAACTTTAAATACCCATTATGTCCCAAACTTCAATGCCTAAAGTTAGGTACTGACATGGGACTGGGAGTGTCAGCACTATTCTCCTCTAAGAGAGTTGAAATTTCATCTTTTGGTATGGGCTTATGTTTTTTTCTCACAGCTCAGTTGAAAATGAGGACTTGGTAGCCAAATGCCGAGGCCCTTATCTGGGAGACAACCTGGGCCTGAGGCTGAGATGAACCCAGGAGTTTACCAAACAGTACATATAGTAGAAGGCTTGCAAACTGGTTGAACTGTTCAACCAGATAAACACAGCTACAAGAGCATGCTGGCAACGAGAAAGCAGATTGCCCTATGCTGAAAAGGAAATATAGAAATTCCTCAGAGGAAAAAAAATTAGATCTATTTCTTTTTTTTTTTTTTTTTAAGGCCTTCAATATATGGCAAGGCCCATATTCCTAAATCCATCTTTTCCACTTCTTATCTACCTGTCTCACATTTATTCCCCTTAGTGCCTGTGCAGCAGAAATAAGCCAGAATCCTCCATGCAGTCGCTTTTGACAAGGAAAGTTTCTCCTCTGCTTATACTTGTTGTTAAGCACGTGGTTACGCAGCAGCCAGACCCCTTCCTTGACTGATGGAACGTCTCCTGGGTTGTATACATGCAAAGCTTGTGAAACACTTCAAGATGACTGTATTAGTACATATGGTGTCTTATGCCATGGGCACAGGAAAAAAAAGATTTCTGTGGAGTAAGATGGAGTGTAATCTCATCAGCTGTAAACTACTCCATCATAACTGTCCATGTGCACACTCCTACTCCATACTAAATTGGGACATAAGCTACTCACACTTTTGTTACAAGGTACTGAGAAAGGGAGATGGATGAAAGCATCTAGGCACGCAGTTACCATAAGAAACTGACAAGTTGGATGTTCTCCATCCTACCATACCCTAAGCCTGAGTAGTAGCTTTCACAGAGCCTAACAATGTGCTTTTAAGACCAGTTATTCCTTTTGTGAACACTGATACCTAGAAACTTAAACTTTTAAAGAGCCTGCAGAGTTTTTTACTCGAGAGTTGTAGGGCAGAAGTAGCACTGACTGAAGAGCTGGGTGTAGGTAGATTGTGCAGTCTTGTGACCATAATCACAGTACTGGGTCTGGCTGGGATGGAGTTAACTTTCTTCATAGCAGCCCATATGGTGCTGTGTTTTAGATTTGTGGCTAAAACTGTTGATAACACACCAATGCTTTAGTTGTTGCTGAACAGTGCTTGTACAGTGTTGAGGCTTTCTCTTTTTCCCCCACTCTGACCCAATATTTAAACATATGCTATACAACTTGACAGGATTAAAAGCACCTACTCTTCCTGGTAAAAATATGCCTTACAGAGAGAGTTTATCAGAAACAAAGTGGAGACCTAAAATCTTTGACATACTTTTCTATTAAGGGCAGAAAAACTGTTCAGAAGAATCTACCTCAGTTATAAAGTCAATACCTATACATAGCTGTGTGTCTGAACACTAGCAGGGAAACAGTGTCAAGAATTTAAAGAAACCTCTGTTACCTGACATTATTGTAATCTTGGCATGCAAAAGAGGAAGTTGTGAGCTCAGTGGAATCCACTAGATTTACGAAGGCCTTGGGAACCTGCAGTAATAAAGTAAAAATTAATCATGTTACATTTGCAATTAAAGATCAGCAAGTAGTGATAATGGTAAATTATGTCTACACCTTCACATGTGTTACCTCTGGCCTGGGATTCTGCCTGCATAAAATCAATGATCTAAGTCTTTGCCAATTCCATCCTGAACCCTACTCCTATGCCTGCCATCTAGAATAACGTTGATCATCATTCATGAAGTACTTGTGACGATGACTTCTTGACTGAGACCCAGCAATTTATTTTACATAACCGAAGTGGCCACCAGCCAACTAAATTGAACTCAAATGAACTAGGAACTACCATTTTTGTGGCAACATACCAATGCAAAGCTGGGGATGAAATGTCCTGTATAATCGCACAAGCACTCATCCATCCCGCCTCACCTCTCCCACAAGCAGAAAGCAGCTTTCCATTTACATAATGATATTTCACTTTTACAAGTGCACATAAACAGATTCTGGAAATAATAGTGGAGAGAATCTGAAGAGAATGCGTGGGTGGAACTTCACCCATACACAACATTTGTTGAAGTCAGTCTGAGAAAAACGAGTGGTTGTGGCCTGACGCAATTGAACTGTAGCAGGTTTAGAATATCCTTTAGGCCTTCAGTCCAGCAAAACAAAATTCTTGGAAGATCCTATTGAAATACTTCAGATAAAAGGTTAATAGTCTGCTTTAGTAGTGATATATCCGCATCTAGTCTACTATTCATTAGTAGACTAAGACACAGTGCAGAGCATTTCCCAGAAACCATCCTAGATAAGTGGATAATTCTTAGCTCAGCCAGCTAGAAAACCTTTAGAAATGCTGAGATCTTAGAACGAATACATAATAGGAAAAAAGATCCATTATACATATTTTTAATGGGTGTTTTCCCTAGTCTGTAAAAGTCATCACCAGGTAGTTAGCAGCCTGTACGCTGCCTAGGTAGCTCCACACATTCAGTAATTAAATATCAGTTATTTTCACAAACAGCCCTGTTAAACATGAATGACTTTCAGACCTAGACAGATGTACTCCATTTTTGATAGAAATCACTTTAAAAAAAAAAAACAAACCACAAAACCAAAGACTGAGTGGTACATCAGCTTGTGTTGCAAAACGAAGCAGTTACCTGTCTGTCCTTTCTGTTTGCATGCATCAGCTTTTTAAAAGCATGAATAAAACACTTGGTGACAATGAATGGAGCCAGTGGATTGAAGTCAGTGTGATTGGTGTTCTAAGTCACCCAAACAGTGGTACAAGCCCTAGTCCAGTAAGGAAGACTGGAAAAATCAGCAAAGGATTCAGGTATTCAAGGTTGACGAATAAATCTTACCTTTTTATACAAAAAATCCAAGACAACTTTAAGTTTTTCCAGGTTGTCCAATATGCAGTTCTTCTGTAAATGAGATGAGAAATGCCGTCAAAACTAGTAGAAAAAACAAAGTTATCAATTTGCCAAAAGTCACAAACCCTGTGTACTAAAGGGTTGCCAATGACCACTATATTCTGGATTCAGCCTCAGCCAGCATCAAGAAAAAAAAAACCATGGAACTAGTCTTGTAATTTAACTGCCTATAATTAGACAACATATAAAAAAAAAAAGACAGGGATGGGGATGAAAAGTATTTTTAGACTTGAAGGTGGAAAAGAGTTGTTCTACTGAGGCATCTCAGACTTGGGATCACAAATTAAGTACAGATGTTTATAAATACAAAACACATCGTGTTCCAGGAGCTTACATCACTGGATAGAGTAATTTCAACATCCCGGAACTAGCTACTCCTTTGGTTCACTATGGCAGAGAGCAGAGTTTGGGAAAGTGTCTTAACCACTTCCCTTGACTGCTAAACCACCCCATGAAAAGCTTACCGGTTGTGTGGAGGCACAGGAAGAACACAGGTTTTCAGCACTAAAAAACACTGTGATCAGTTTCCAGTCATTTTGGAAGTCCATCATCTGGAAGGAAAAAAAAATAAAAATTGAAGGAATAGGATGATAAGAGACCTATTTGCTATTTTCCTTTCTCACACAAGATTTGCTATAGCTTTAAATCAGCAAGACCAAGCAGTAGTCCATGGCCCAACCCTGGCCATCCTGATCACTTCCATCTGACAAGCCACCCAGCTCTTCCCTAGAGGAGACAGCAAATGGATGGTTACGCAGCAAATGCTGCAATTAAAGCTGAACACGCACCTATAAAAAGCTCAGGATAGAAGCAGAAATTGCTGCTGCCATTGGAGAGCCTATTGGAGAAGATGGGCATACACAGCTTAGCACAGAGCTTGATGCTGCTTCTTTCCATCACTGTTGCAGCTTGCTGACAGGGTTAATGTTCCTGAACTGCTGAGATTGGGTCACACTAGCGAGATGAAGACTGAAGCAAAAATCTGAGCTAGAGCCCTGCTCAGCTGTGCTATGCTTATTAGGCAGTTCTCTTCAATCCTAAAGAGCATTGGTTAGAACCACTCAGTTCCACAAAAATGTGTGCTAAATCCATGTACAAACAGTCCGATGGGCTTCCTGGAGAGCGAAGAGGCAACAGCAGAACTGCCTTGGCAATTACATTTTCCCATTATGTCAAGACCATTTTACAAAATAACATGCCTCGGGGTTGAGAATAAAAGAAAAACGAATGTGTAAAAGTCCAGGATGGGATTTACCAAGTACTCAGCCATGAGTAATAATTCAAGCTCTCACCAGAGTCAACCACTGACATCGGCCAAAGCATATCTAGGTCTTTACTGTCCTTTTTGAAAATATGATCCTAAAAGACCAAGAGGAAACTGAAGAGACAAATACTGAGAATTATTATTTTGGGTTGGCTTCTCAGAAACACTGACACAGTTACAGAGAGTAGCTAGCAGAGGTCTCACATCCTTAACCAATAGAAAACAAACATATTGGCTTCCCTACCAAGCTTTTCAGCCATTCTGACAAATGTAAACCAGGAGGGATACTTTCAAAAACAAAACTCTCTACCTGAAAGGTACAGAATTGATTCTTATTTACAAGAGAAAGATGAAAATCTGTTAGCCTCAGGAAACAGCACTTTCTATTTTGAAGAGAGTTTGAGTGCTTTGAGTATTTAATCACGTTTCTCCGTTTTTCTGCTTCAACATCAAACTCTCTGAATTGTCCTGTGCTTTAAACAAACCTCATTCTCTTTCATGAGCTTCACTATTTCTTCAGCTTGATGCAGGAGGTCTCTGAAAAGCAGAAAGGAAAAGAGAAACTATGAAGGCATCAGTAAGGGTAAATGTTTGGCTGATTTTTATCGTTAAATCAAACAACATTTGAGACTTCAGGTGGGATTAATCTTTCTCTCTCCTAAATGTGTTAAGATTAGACACTTGTCTGTGCTACACAGAGAACATGGGGTGATTAGCTCATATTCAGGCATCTCACTTTCAGACATGTGCACTTAGATGAAAACAGCAGACACAGCTTGGTAGGCACGCCTCTAACTCTATTTGAGCCAAAAAAATTGTTTTGCAGCTATAAAGAGGGAGACCTGATGTTAAGTCAGGTGATCCAGACCCCAAAGCGCACAGTGGACTTTGTTCCTCCTGCTTCTGAGAGGTGACAATTGAGCCACAGTGGCAGGGTCTGTCCCTGGAGTGCCTGTGCAGCCTCTGCCAGTACTGAACATACTCTGTGTCCAGTGAAGTGCTCCAGCATCAAAGGCTTCCATCCTCCACCTTGCCAGCTGTAAATCAACTGCCCAGCCAAAAACCACTGAGACTTACATGGCTTGACTGTCTGACGTTGCTCCCTTTGCACCAGGCGGAGGAAAATGGTGTAGGACGGAGGGATTAAAACTGCTAATGAAAGCTGAATGACACACACAGGTTAGGCGATTTGTGCATACAAGGGACTGCTACTCTGCCATTTCATTATAAACACAACAGAACTAAAAGAGCCAGAAAATGTAAAGTCCAAGGATCTGTTGGCAGGCATGAGAGGTATGCCTGAGCCCCTCTGCAACTGTTCTTGCTGGTTTTGCTCCTCACTTTCTGAAGTGGAGGTTTGATGTCCGAGTTTGCCTCCAGACTCAGGTCAGAAGCCTCCATCCCCATTTCTCATGTCGGCCACAAGTAGCATAGGCAGATTTAAATACAGGCAGCCGGAGAAATGAAGCTACTAGGAAGGGCTACCCAAAGACAGCCTCCTGAAGTGCTGAGGAGTTGCCAGGTTTTAAACCTCTTTCAAGGTGACATTAAGACACTAGGAAGAAGATTTGGATGGGAGGACCCTGGAGCTATCCACTACTCAACTCAGCATTTCAGTGGACCTGAAGGTTTTACTTGCAACACCCTTCAAGCAAGTCGAGGCTGCCTTCAGAGCCAGCTGGAACCAGCTGATAGACGATGAATTCACAGATGTGGTGCATCTATGGCAGCCCCAGTATAAATCCTGAACACATGGCAGTGGGAAGAGTACTGGACAAGCAAACCCACACAAGATTTTACTGGGCTAGCATGGGCAGCAAGCACACACCAGCAGGGACTGTGGTGTGGATAGTAGTAGCAGTCCAAAAATCCCTGTTGGGCATGTAAGACTCTTGTAGCAGTCTGCGACATCCCTTCTTCACCGCTATTTGTCTACCCGGACAGTCTCTTTAAAGCCAGCACAGATAACCCAGCCTGGCTGTACTCATGTCCCCCGAGTACACCGTCCCTCATGCTTCCCTTACACCCCTGCAGTGTGCTTGTGCTGCACCTGCTCTGCAGCCCAGCAAAGCCCTGGAGCTCCTGCCAGCGTGCTGTTCAATCAATTTGCTTGAGTTTCAGTGTGGAAACAAGACGCACCTGCTAAAGTTTCCATGCTTACTTCAAGGAGGCTCTTTCCTGTGCTATCGAAACAGAAGAGAAAACAGGAAGTTGCTGTTATTCTGTTTCTCAAAGAAAAATTATATTACAGCACAGCCTCACTTTCTTATTAGCTATGCTACAGCTCAGAGTGCATATTCATGGCAGCTGCTGAAATTAAGAATGGGGCCTTTCTTTCCCCAAAACCATCATGTCATCAGCTACTGCTGAATAAGGTCTTAGATCTCAATTTTTTGTGTCTCTGTACACTCTGCATGTTGCAGTAATCGTGCTTATGCATATGTACAAGTAATGCAGGGACCCCTCTGTGTGCACCCACATACAAGTGGACACAGATGTTTGTGCAACCATTTAAAAAAATTAGTCTTTTATAGTTTGTCTGTGCAGGGCCAAATTCTCATCTGGAATGCTATGACTCAAAAGAGCTACACAGACTTGCATCTACAAGGTTTAGCCATATGTTCACTCACTGATTTAGATCTGCCAAGTGGGCATGAAAGAAGAAAATGGGGTAAGGCTTGTTCATGAAGCACTGGGAATCACTCAAGCAGAGGACAAGGTATCAGGACTCCTGGGTTCTTTCTTTGCTTTGATAAATCCCTGCTTTCTGGTCTCTAACTAGTGGATGATGATATTTACTACCTAGGATTTATCATGTAGCAATGATTCTTAATCAAGGTTATTGCAACCCTAAGGTAGTTCTATATCTTGCATAAGTACAAGAAATTTCTGTTAACTAAGGATTGGGAAGGATCCAGTGTCTCAAAATCCTTTATATTTTACATAGGCTTTCTCCTCCTCTCTAGTAAACAGTAATAAGAATTGCTTGGGCCTAATTCCTGCACTGTGATACTGTATAAATTAGTATCATGACACTTATCAATGCTAACAATTCATTGTTACCTTTGGAGTAAATCCTCATGATGCACACCAGATCCTGGTGTCTGTGAACAAGCAAGCAGTAAGAATAGCATTAAGCAAAGGGTAAACTAGCTCTACATATGCTGTTCCCTTACCATATTCCACTCCTGTTGCAGATAGCATTGTTTTCTACATACTCTTCTGCATTGTGTTGTAGTTACAGATTTAAATTATTTTTCAGAGTTTCCCTATTACAGCGTATTTTCATAGTCTGGTAATCCTTTCTTAGTTACTGCTTTCATTAATTAATTAATTACATGCAGCTTAAAATAAAATATGACTAGTTGAACTCAAATTCAGTCAAATGAAATGCTGTTCTAAACCAAATTTCTCTGGATCTACTCCTTTTCAACAAGGGACATGACCTGAAGTCATTTAGATAATTTACATGGATGGCACTCAGCCAGTATGGTGTCTGTTAAAAAACTCCTTTAACATAAACAGAGGAACTTCACTGATTTCAGAGAGTCTGAGGAGGAGACAGTGACAGAGATGTTTGCTCTAGGAGAGTAGACATTCCTTAAAAGAAGATCATTTATATGTTTTTCTATGGCACCATCCACAAGCAACAAAAACATTAGCACAAAAAAGACTTGCTCTAAAGGGCCACATATCTGATATGGGTGAAGCACCTTTGCATTTAGGACAATTATTTTCTTCCAAAGAGGGAGGTATTCACAAGGAGTCCAGGATTGTTGAGTTTCTAATGGAAAGCTTTCATCCCAAGGAAAAGTATGATGTCTCGATGAATACCACCTCGAATTTGGAAGTTGTTTTGTGATAAGGGAGAATATCCCCCATTTCTTCGCAGTTGTAGCCCCTGCAATGGCTACAAATTTTTGCCCAAAGTGCATTTCTACACCTCCTCAAAGCCTGAGAATTGTGGTTAAATGCTTTTAATTGGGCCTCAAATCTATTTCAGATATTCACTTCCAACTATTAAGATAAGTAAAGATCACCCAAATCTGACTGTATTAGAAAAGGCAGGAGAACTTTAGCCAGTGATTTATACATCAGAAGTACATCTTTGTGATTCTTCTAGAGCTTCTGCCTTCTAGATAGGAAACCAGTCTCTACGGAAAACACTTCCACAGGATGGAAAATCTACTGCATTTCTCGATAATTTGTTCTAATGGTGATCACCAAAATTGTACTTTTTTCCAGTTTGAATTTTCCCAGCTTCTTCTTCCAGTTATTTGATCTGTTATGCTTATTGTTAGGAAAATTCAAGCACTCTAATCAAATATCATGATTCTCTGCAAGTGCACTGTGATCACATTTCCTCCTGCACGAAGTCAGCTGGCTATTTTTAGACTCAGAGTATACTGGAACACTGAACAGCAGGTATTTCCAGTCATTTTTCACCAGAAGCCTTTGATGCTTGCGGAAAGATTCAAGTCCTGAACGCCCTAACTGGGACCCCAAACTACATCATCAGCCTACTTCATCATCACAACGGAGGAAATGGGTCATGTTCAGCACACTTCCCGCTTGTACTTACTCTTTGCAAACTTCCTATTGCAGTGACTGTTTTAATGTCAGCTGGCCTCAGAGCATGAACTGCAGAAAAGTGAAAGACTACAGGTTAAAAAAGAGCAGTAACCTTGAAAGCAAATTACATTCACCAGTATACTAAAACATAACAAAATTGATTAATATATAAGAAGTCTACACTGATCCTTTCAACTGACAGTTTTAAATCAGTCAGAGAGGATGAGAAACTTTACTCAGGTGTTCAGTAAATACTTTGGGTGCTTAGATGCACTGAAATGCTCAACCATCAAGCAAGAAGAGATCACAAAACACTGCTGTGAATGATTTAAGTAATAGCGGCATCCTCAATTAGCAGCTGAAGAAACTAAGGTAGGAAAGTAATTATGAACAGAACAAAAAACTTAGGAGTTTGTAGAGCCTACCTCCACTTCGGTCACATCCCACACATATGCATCCCCTCAAACAGCTGATTTCTCCCCAGCCCTTTCTCAAATAAATTTTGGGAGGGAAAGCCTCTACAAGGATAATATCAAACACAAACCTGAAGATGAAGGGGTCTCAGGTAGCATCGCCTGCTCACATGAGAACTGGAAGCTTCTTAGAGCCTTTGACATAGACAAATAAATATGGTTGATTGCTTAGATCTAACAAGGAAATTTGTGGAAGGAGGGGTCCTATGGGCTCCATTCTCACACAGTACCAAGCTCTTACTCATGTAACAGCAATTTTAAAGAACAGTTACACCTCTGCTAGAAATACAGGGGAACACAGATCTGGACAGCTGCATTTTCAAATCCACTCTTCCAAAACTTGACACTTTTTTGCTCAGTTTTCTTACTGATTGCCACAGAACTGGGCCTAAGCAAATAATGAAATGTGCTGAACACAACCGGTTACATCCATTGCTGCAAACAGCAAGTGCTTAATCTGGAAGAGGTCATAAGGACAGCTGCCGCATGCATCTTCACATGCCAAGGGGCACCCAACAGACACAACAAAAAGCTACATCTCCAATATGCAACAGGAAAGGCAGAATGAACCAATTCTGACTCTGGGTCCTTGGCAACTGGCAAAATTCCCACGTGATCACAGAAAGCACTAAAGAGGGGGAAAAAAGAGTTGCATTTGGGGCAAGGATGTGAGTGATGTTATTCACTCAGCATGAGAGACAGCTCAGTATCACTAGGAACATTATTTAATGCCCTTCTACATCCTGACTGTAGGTATGGCCCAACACCTAGTACTTTAAAGAGAAATGAAAGACAACCCCCCCTGGGGTAACTTGGCTACGGTTTCCCTCATCACTATGACCATGTTTGGCTAGCTGACCATCACTACTACGTAAAGGTGAAATCTGTATTGCAACAAGGGCCACCACAGTCCCCAAGCACCCCCTAGTCCCCAGTTGGAGGACTTTAATGGTGCACATGCTTTGCACCATTATAGCGCAAGAAAAAGTTTAATCTTGTGTTTCTAAAAGAGCAACAGAGCATCTAGGAACAAGTGCTAACCACAACCGACCTACGTACAGGATATGCAACCTAATAACAAACGTTGCTCGGAGAAACCTTTATTTCCTGATTAGGTACTGTAATCTTGCAGCTGCAATATCACATTGCTGAGTCATTTGCTTAGCATTTATTCTTTGCAGAATCGAACAGTTTAGAGCACCAAGCTGTATTTTTTCTCCTTCTGCCTGCCTCAGAGGAAACAACAGCCAGAGAGGTGAAGATAGGTATTGAAAAAAGGAAAAAAAGATAAAGCTGTACTCATACTTTACCTTTAGTTTCCCCTGTTCCAGATGATCTGCATTACCTTAAAAACATTAAAAGAATGAATTGTGCTTTTTTTTGCCTTAGAAAAACGCTTCAGAATACTTAATATACCTAAAACCACAGAATCCTGAGAGGAGCAACCTTCCTCCTCTGCCCTGCTTTCCAAAGGTGAAGCTCATCCCAACAACCAAATGTATTTTCTTAGTTTTTGCTATACGAGAATAAGCTTTTGGTTATTATAAACAGGTGAGATCTGTTGAAATTAGTGGAATACAGTGAAGTCTCACACACAGGTGATGGACTGCTTGTGGATCTCCTCAACCAACCTCATCCTCCACAAGCCTTTCTACCTGTTTTCCTGTTCAGAACATTTCATATATCGCTATAGTCTTATTCTGTCCAAATTTAGAGTAATTTGAACACAGACAAGGTGGAACTCCTTAGAAGGGAGCAATCACATCAATCTACATCTTCCACAGTCAGCGAGCAACATCACACTGTTGTGAGTTTGCCATAGTGATAAAGAAACAGCTGCAATTTCTTCTCTTAGTAGAGAGTGTTGACAGATGAAATAGCCTGTGGAGCCAGAAGTCAGGCCTGTAGCTATTTCAGTAAACTTTCTCTTTCCTTCAATATACACTTGGATTTATAGACATAAATTTTGATTTATCCTAAAATCTCCACAAAGGTAGCCACGAAGTCTGGGTCTGGATCCTCAGCTGAACTTCAAAGCATACTCACAGCTGTGCCTGCTTGCCACACTGAAGCCATCAGCATCCAGCAAGTCTCACAATGAGTCTTGCTGTGTGTAAAATAATTGTCCTTTAACATCCAGGAGCTGCTTCTGGAATATTTAGTCCTGCTGCGTACTTCTGCTTGTACACCTTTCTTTCCATGTCAAAGAGAGTAAATGCAGAGCCAGCTCAGCCCAGCAGCTGAGATACACTCAGGCGTAGGGCAGCCAGCAGTGCTCACGCTGCAAGGAGCTGATGTGCCCAGCACAAGCAGGGGGCTCTGGGCAGCCCCTGTGGACACGGGTACCAGTGCACACAGAGGTCAGCACGGTGACAGAAACCCAGTACTGCTCCCGATGGCCACCTCAGCCTGTCTTGTGAGCCACACTACGTGACCATCTTCAATAACTGTCAGCAACTTCCATACATTTGGGGTTTTTTTGCCACTTGGATTTCAGCCATGAGCTATTTGCAAATTTATATTATTTTTACTGTACTTGGTAGAAAGTTGAGACAGTTGCTGCCTGGCTGTTTTGTGACATTTTATTTAAAATTTGTGCTTGTTCAATCCATGTTTTTAGATGATGCTTTACTCAGGACAATAACCAGAACCCCAGCTCTGTTGTTTGAGATACTGGAGGCACGCACAATGAGGGACACGTCTGCATCACGCAAATCTGTTGCAGAAACTCAGTATCTTTGAGAATATTAACACTAATTTCAACTATATGTGAGAACAGATCCACAGGTTACATTGAAGGAGAAAGAGGGTCCAGTCCCAGTTTCCAGGATTGGGGTAGTTGGGGGGGCAGGGAATGATCTCTCGATATTTCGAAGATTTAAGAGCTGCTGTACTGTGTCAGACTGAAGGTCCATTTAATCTGGGATTCTGCCTCTGACAACATCCAAATGCAGATGCTTAGGGAAAGATTAAGGAAAATACAGTCATACTTCCATGCTCTATCCTCCCAACTATCTGTGCTATTGGTCTCCCTGAGCAAGCAATTACTTAATGTTGAAGAACTCTCCGAGACTTTTCTTCCATGAATTTGCCTATTTGTTTTTCTAACTCTTTCACACTTTTGGCTTCCCCCCAAGTCCTGTGGCAAAGGTGCTTCTTCATTTAATTATGTGTTGGAAAAAAAAAAAAAGTACTTTCTCATTCATTAATAACTTGATCTGTTTCCTTGTTGTTCTTGTAAAGAGTAGTCATTCCCCTGTTTCCACAAAATTTACCGTTCTGCATATGTCTGTAGGTCTTTATCATATACCTATCCATCCCTCTTCCAGGCTGAAGAGTCAGTCTATCTGATTTCATGTGGAAGTTGTTTCATAAGTCTGAGCACTCTTCCCCTTTATCCTCCTGCTAGGTTTTTCCACATCTTTTTTGAGATGAAAAGTCTAGACAACTGTCAAGATGTGGGTGAACTATGGTCCTATACACAGCAGCAGAAATGTGTTTTCTATGCTGTTCTCTCCCTGACTCCTGAAATTGTTTGTGTCTCTGACTATTGCTAACACTGAGCTGATGTCGTCAGACAGCTGTTCTGTGACCGAGCAGTATCTAATTTAGAGTTCACCATAGCGTACACATAGCTAGAGTAAGTTTTCCCCATATATATTACTTTTAAGTTTCCATTCTGAGCATCCTGAATAGTTTTGCATCAGCAAGCTAGCGTGCCCCTTTATCCAGACCACTTCTGAATATGTGGAGAGCCCATGTCTCAGTGCAGTTCAATACGAGCCTCCGCAGGTTCAGCCTCCCCTCCTCTCACAGTTTGAAAATTTGCCATCTGATTCTTCAGTCCCCAGCTTTTAACCAGGGGCCCACAAAGATGCCCTCGCCCCTATACCATGACGGTTAGCTTCCTTAGGAGCTCTTGCTCAAAAGATTTGTGGAAATCCAAATACACCCCAGCTGAACAATCAATCCATGGGCATGTGCCCATTGTCATGGATTTTCTTTGTCAATTCCACAGGGAAGCTCCCCTGTTATATCATATTTACCCCAAGTCAGTTCGCTCTGTTCTTTACACTGCTATCACCAATTTGCCTAGTGTGGAAGACAACCTTACTTCTTTTGTACAACTACCACTGCAGGTCCCCAGATCCTCCTAAAACGGAACCCATTATAAAAACTGGTTTCACATTTGCCATCTTCCATTCCCAACACCAATACTGATTCAAGAAATAGTTTGCACCACAGTTAATACAATGGACATGTTCATATTTCTGCTTGGCTCACTGCCTTGGGTGGATATAATCTAATTCTGGCAGTTCTTTTACTATTTGTTATCAATTTGTTCAAGGATTTGACCATTCCCCTGCTTGTCCCCTGTGCTGAAAGGCTCTGAGTGCAAGGCCTTTTTAAAGCTCTTGTGCAGAGGACACCAAAGAAAAAAGAAATTAATTTAGTTTTTCTGTTGGGCTTCAGCTTTCTTTTGTACATCAGTCAGCCCTACAGACTCCCTGTTTCAGATGTATTTGAAAAAGGATTTATTAGTTTTTATTCCTTCAACAATGACTCATTGTTTCCCCTCGGATTCATTTTTGGCTTGGCTGATTAAATTTTAACCTCTTTAGTTTTCTTAGTTTGCTTTGGATTTATGCTTTCCATAGGATGATTTTTTTAACTCCTGCTGCTCCCAATATTATAGTTACCCCCTTACTCTATTAATAATTCTAGTTTGTATTTCTAATTTTCTCAACATCATCAAAAAAAGAGTAAAGTATTTTTCTGACAATTTTCCCAAAATCTGGGAGAAAGATTCTACTCCTTCCTCCCTTGCTCTCATAGTTAACCTGTTTCAGCTAATAATTCCTACAGGCTGCTGTCAATCAACATTTTTTCCTGAATCAAATTTTCACAGGAACTGCAGTCACCATGCATCTTTTCCCCTAAATTAAAAAGCTCAGATGTGATCATTTCTTCCGTTTATTTTAGGAACCAAAACCTCCTAACAGTTAGTTATTTATCAGAGCACCTTATAATCTTCTGAAGATAGGCTTGTCACAGCCTACTGGTAAGGTAAAGCACTATTACTATTTATCATTACTTTCTTACAGGAGAGCTGAAGCACAGAGCCAATAAGGCCAAAACATACACAGCATTTTTAGTCCTAAAGCACCTAGAAAACTGGCATCTGGCACCGAATGTGGACTTCACAGACCCAGTATAGGGAACACAGACTCCCCCTACCCTGAAATTTGCAGAAATCCAAACAATGATGCCCTGAGTGCCAGGATGCTGCCTAACCCATTCACACAGTCTTCTATCACTGAAAAGATGATCATCATAGATATGATTTCAGAGAAAACCTCTGTCCCTTGCTTGAATTTCTGCGCCATTTTGGGACAGATCTCACTGTTAGTCTAATTATTTGATGATGTTTTTCTCATCAGAAAGCCTTAGTACCTGCCTAAGATGCAGTCTGTCCCCAGAACAGTGCAAACCAATGCATGTATCTTTATCAAAAATGCTCGAACATACCCAAAATTACATGCAAGATCACAGTTTTACTCACAGATTTTCTTCATCCTGCTTCTAAGACTCCTGCTATACACCCACCTTGCAACAACTAAAAATATAGGTTCCTAAATACTGTGTAACTCGAATTTTCAAAGGGCCTTTCACAACTTACCTTCTGAGGAGAGCACCCAAAGGAGCAACAGGCCTAACAATAGCTTCATGATAAGTGCCTCTATGAACTGATAATCCTGGAGTGCTGTCTGCTAGACATCAAGGCTGTGCAGAAAGAAATTCTCTTCTTTTTCCTCCTTTATATTTTAACAAGTTGATAACTCAGCAGCCATAAAATTTATTAGCCTCTTTACCTTTGGAAAGCAAAGAGACAATGGTATCTTATTTCAAAGACATGTGCAACCCCAGTTTATAAATTGCCCCATCCAAGGGTCAAAGGAGTACAGAAATGGCACAGCTTCTCTCACTCATTCAGAGGCAGCTGGCCACTTTTCAGGGGGACTCTCGGCAAATATGAGAACCTAGATCATGTGAGTCAGCTTCCAGCAGGGTCAAGGCTCTTCCAGGCAATACATAACACACTAATTTGGCATTAGCCTGTCTCTACCAGGCAGGGAAAGAGCCTCTGTTCCTGAGGCAACACAGACAATCGAGCCCTATGTAACAGCCCACATCCACCCGGAGAGGAAGGTTGTGCTCTTCCTCTTGTCTCCTTCCCTGCCCCTGCTCCTTCCTTGCCTTCAACCAGCCTCATGCTGTGCCTGTCTCTCTTCTGCTAGCTCCAGAACAGCCAGCTCCTTCCCCAAGCTGATCTGACTCACTGAAACTCCAAAAACCTAAGTTTGACTGGCTGCCAGAGGGGTGTGAAGAACATCGGACACAGCACAGAAGAGCATGGGAGGGTCGTGGTCCGAGCAAGGAGAGCAAGCCTCCACCCAGAGCAGCAGCAAGCCATGGTGTAGGGCAGTGCAGCTCTGCCTTGTGCTGTGAAACCCTGTCCTAAAGTGAGACAATGTAAGGGATGTGTCACCTCAGACCATAAAGTTCCTCGATAGTGAGAGAAGAAGCAGAGAGGCGCTGAGGCAAGTAACACAAAACCTTGAGTACCACCAGTCCTGGCAGCAGGCATGTTAAAGACCACCTCTACAACTTCAGTCCATGGGACGTAGGCAGTTCTTCTGGTGAATTTTCCTTCACTGGGGTGTGCCTCACCAGTATTTGACAAGACAGAGCACTGGTGGACAAGCAGGATCAGTAACTCTGCCCTCATTCTGCCCAGGTCTCCAAAACACTTCCTACGACGCTATTGCAGTAGCCCGGTCACTTCTGCAGATTCAAAGAGCATGCAGAAATGCCAGTTAGACTGTGATACTACACTCCCCAGCGAGACTCTGCTATGCCTCAATTACAGTGGCAACATCAAACCTCTGAAGAGCAGCCTGCAGTCCTCACACAAAACACCAGAGTGCCCTCTGGTCTCTTCCAAGCCCACTGACACCCAGATAGAGCTCCTACATGAATAATGGGCGACTGCTTAAGTAAATAGCTTTAAATGCTTAAATAAGCCACTGACACACCCATCTCAGGCAGTCTAACCCATCCTTCAAAGGGCTGTTTATTTTGGCTTTCTGTTGTTTCATGACTGAAATTTGACATTCTTTGAAGGAACATGTTGGAGGTAGATCTTATGCCCACTTCACTTTTCAAAAAACAGGAATGTAATATTAATTCTAAACATGAACAGCTATTGTTCAGAGTGACACACAAGGAGGAATCTGCATAGACAGGGGAAAGCATTCCTCCACCCCCTGAGTCTCCAACCTCATCCCAGCACAAACATACCACAGACCTCACCAGCACAGCACGGACCTCAGACACAGCAGCGTGCTCAAGTCTGAGAGGGACGAGCTCATGCCACTTTGGGGTCTCACAACCTGAAACACAGTTTGACACCCAGGCTCTTTTGACCAGTAAGGTAATGAAAAATTAGAAGCTTACTCACTGTCAGGGCACCGTACCAGCCAGCAGCTCCCCTGCCTGGGCTGAGCTGAAAAGGAGCTCCCAGGCACATGGGCAGGATGAGGGAGGTCCCAGGTGAGGCTGGTCAGGACTATTATCATCTGTCAGTCAAGGTGGCATTGCACAGTCTCAGCGTGGATGGGAGTTACCTTTGGTGGGTTTTGTCATTACATAGAAGGGTTTGTGGCTGCCTCAACAGAAAGCTCTCATTATCAACAAGTCTGAGAAACAGACTTCTTAATGAGCTGGAAGTGTTTAAAATCCCAGAAAGTCTCTTCCTCATTGTACATCAAGCAAAACATGGAAAGGAAGATAGCATTAATTCATACATTTGCCATAAACCACAGCTCCAAGAGTAAGAGTTTAGCCTTTAGACACTGCGACATGCTCCAGAAGGGAGACAGTGTTAACTGCAAGGCTTGTAAATCTTCTGTAAACACTCCTTCCCACCACCCAAGCATCAAAATAGGTCCTAGTTTGAATAGCAAACAGCAAGTGGCAGCAAAGATCAAAGCAGTTTGCAAAAGGGAGAAGAGAGAATTTTCTCTTAGATGTAGAAGGTGTCAGAGACAAATTAAAGCTTTTGCATTACTGCAAGGGCAAAACTAGATGCAGCTACAGAAGGCATGGAGAGCTCCAGACCATGAGCCAACCCTCAGCTAATGGTATTTAGGAATATCCTAGAGAACTGCAGCCATGTAGCTAATTACCTAATGATCAACACAGAACATCTTGTGTCTTCCCTAAAGTGCCTGCTGCTGCTCAGGTGGGACAAGGAGCTAGCTGGACCTTGTAGCTAACCCTGCCTGAATTGTGTGAGTCTTCCTGTCACCTGCCCTGGATGAGGAAGGCTCATAACACAACTGGCACAGAAGAGCTTTTTGTGGGAGCTGGTGGTGAAGAGCAGAAGTTTTATGCCTTGGTATGTTCTCAAGCAAAGGACGTGTTTCACATGTTTAGGCTCAACAGTGCAAAACACTACAAAACCAGAAGTCAGGTCCCAGTTACAGCTTAAAGTAAGCAACACCCAAACAGATACTCAAACATATGCACTAAAATGTATTAGCCAAACTTCTTGGCCCATTGCTACATTTTTAGGTGGCTTATAATATCCCTAGAGCTTCACCTCTCATACCTGGTATGGGAGCTATAGCTGGGAAAGCCAAGGGATTTTTCTACCTTGTCTTTAAGTTCTTCCTTATCTGCTCATTTAAACAGAGCTCTTTCCTGCATTCCTTTTACTTATACAGAATATTGAAGACCAGAAACTCTGACAATCTATCTAGGTCCTCACCTATAGGACCAGTGTTTTAAAATACAAATAGTGAATCTATGGCTGCACATTAAAAAAAAAAAACAAACCCCAAACCAGACACAAAAACCCATAGCACTCAACCACTCGTGATTAAACCCAAGATGTTTGTCACTATAAGCACAACCTTTTACTGAGTGAGTTAGGGAACTAGCTTGCTCAGCTGCTAACAAGCAGAGGCCATATATCAGAGGATAATGTAATTGCATCCGCAAAGCTATCATATTACACCGGCATAGCAGAGGACTTGCTGTGGAAATACAAAGCAGACTGATTCTCCATTTCATTTGAAGATACAGCCTGTCTGTGACTTGTCAGTGCTTCAGCTAATCCTACTGCCTAGACAAGGCCTTAGATCTTGAATTTTATATTTAGGAAGCATATCCCTGAATTGTTCCATCTACGAGACCCCCATCCGTAATGGGTAGGATGTGATAGTGCTGTGAAACCGTTAGGAGTAAATCATAGACAACAGTGAGACATTTCACGTTTCCTCATGATGTTGTACCATCGCCTCCTGTTGCTGCGCCTCACGTTGCTGGTAAATTTAGTGCACGCTCTGGACCTAAACAGCAGATCTTCCTCCACAGGAGAGTTCAGGCATGCAGCAGAGGGTGAGCAGATGAAGTGAGGCTAAGGGCAGCCAGGGACATGTATCACAGGGCAGCAATTCTGCAGCAGCAGGCAGGAGAGCCGCACAGCTTAAAGGAGGCTGCTACCACCTGCTGGAGAGAATGCAAATACTCAAAGGAAAAGAAGAAACCAAACGTTAATTTAGCCGTTTCGGGCAGGAGTCGGAAAGCACTGCTCTGCAAATGGTCAGGTTACTGAAAGTGGGCAAAAGACCTTGTAATACTTGGTGCCCAACTCCTTAAAAAAAAAACTTCTGGAGTGGCAGACGAAGAGGATCTAAATTGTTTCTAAAAAGGTGTTCAAAAAGAAATGCCTGTAAAAAGAAGTGCAAACACAAAGCCTCAAACACACTTCTTTAAAGTAATTTTTTCTAAGCTCAGCGCATGACTGGAGCACTGGACTCTTCACTTGGATATTTGGGATTGGCAGAGCTGCTATAAAGACCTGAGTTGTGGCGATAAGTAAGTAAATAAGCAAAGTCACCGCTGAAGTTATACCCATGTTTTGGATGAGCTATGAAGCAGCCTCCTGCAAACATCCAGCAGTAGCTGAAGGCAGCAATATTACAATGAAACCTCAGATCCAATGTTAATAAGTGAATGAAACTCAAAATTTTTTCCTTGTGCCTGCAGGTGGGCACAACCTCCCACACAGACTGTTTGACTGCTTGGCAAGGGCACAAGCCCTTTAGCCACTGACCTGAGACTGGCACCAAAGTAAAGCACAAAGTCCGTCTCTACAGGCTGTGCTCAGCGCTGCCAGGAGGCTGGTAGTACCCCAGCCTGCCTTTGCAGCTTGTACAGCTGGCACAGGTCCCTCATGCCCCATCACCTGTCACAAAAATGTGGTGTACCCTCGCAGCAAAAGCTGGAACTGCTCCTCACTCCCTTTTCTAGCAGCTTCCAGGCCTTTGATGTAGGTGAGCTGCAGATCATGTCATAGGCTGAAATCCCCCTTGCTCCACAGGGGCAGGAGCCCCGGGGCTGTGGGAAGGAAGGGGCTGGTCCTCCTGCTAGTCATTGCCCTTCTGTAGGCCAGCTGAAGCCTGCTGACGGCTGCAAGCCAGCTGAGGGCTCTGAACATCCGGAGAACAGCAGAAGTCAAGATTTAAAGATCCTCTGCTAAAGACTCTTTACTGACTTTTCTGTAGGGTGAGGATTTGTTTGAGTCTGTAAGCAGCAAGAAGCTGGGGGCTAGATGCTTCCCATGGCTTCATCTTCAGCTGGCCCCTCAGTTATCAGATCAGGAGATACTGCTCATTTCTGGAGAGCCCTGTTTACAGCCACAGTCTTGGGAGAGTCCACCAGCGCTACCACAGCCTTGAGAGAGTGGCGCTGGCAGGAAGGCAGATAGCAAAGGGAAGCAGTCTGTCTGCCTCTGATAGACAGTGATGGCATTTTAGAGTAGGGACCAGAAACTGTATGCTCTCTTCCTGTGAGTCTCTGGGTGAATTCATTGATGCTCACATCCAAAGTACCTAATTCTCAAAGATTTGCACAGAAATCAGGCACCTAAATAAATACCTCTCTGAATTGAAGCCCAAGTCTCAAAGCACTGTGGTTCTCTGTCAAATGGAAACACTAGTATTCCCTTTCTCCCATTCTTTTCTATTAAGTTATAAAATTCACAAAGCAGTGCCAGCTTTTTGCTGTTTGTATTCATGCCACAAAGGGGCTCTGCTTTCAGCCAGTGCTGTAATTGCAGCAACGGTGTGGGAAGCTCCTGACTCTCCTGTGCTCTCTGAAGCTCTTCCCACATGAAGATACAACACACAGATTCCGTGGGGTCAGCCTGTCTAGGTGCCACGGTGTCCCAGACTTGCTAGTCCATCTACCCACACACCAAAAACCCTCTGTTTACCTGACTCCCCCGCAGAACTTTGTTTCTCAGCCTGCCTCTACATGTCAGAAAATTTATCCCTTTGACCTCAATGAGCTAGCCCCAGCTGTGCTATATTCCTTTTGCATCATTAATACTTGCGCTGCCCTTGAAAAAGAGAAGACCACCAAGTGGTAGCATAGTGGATGAGATAGGGAGAGGGGGTAAGGCTGCTTTTCCTCGTAAGGGATGAGGCTGTTGCACGAAATGCTTACAGACCTTTACACTCCAAGGTCCTAGAGGCTAGGTCCTCGAGGCTGATCAGTTTTTGTCCATATCCAGCAGAAGCACGTGGAGGCAGGAGCTTATGGCTCAGCATGCTCCCTTTACATACTTTATACACCGCAAATTGTGGCAAACACGTCCTCCCACCGTAGCGTTCACCATCTATGCAATGCTCTGAGCTGCTCTCACCTGTTTTGTGGCTAAAAGAGCCAAACACGGGCCATCCAGGTGCTCTGTGTCTTCTTGCTCACCAGTTCTTTCACCTGGTGAGTGGAACCACGTTGGGGCAAGCCTAAGGGTAGTAGATTCAGTGCTTAGAGAAGTGGGTTAAAAGGCCTTTGGACACAGGCACACCTATTTTACTAAGGGACCATGCAAGGGCAAGCAGCTAAAGCCTTCACTAACGGTGAAGAGGTGCTTACAGAAGCTAAATTTCCTTTTGTGAAGCAAAGAAATCACAGGGGAACAACAACAAGCGAACACCATCAAGTCAATCTTAAACCCAAAGTCACACACACTTCAGCACTCCAGAAAGGGGAGTGGCTAACCGGGCATAAAATAAATAGGAGGGGTGAGCATACAGAAACTATAGAAGCCAGACTGGACTAGAAATATTTACAGTGCAGGGTGGAAAGGAATATCACTGATCTGTCTGGAGCACATGGCCAGTTGGCCTGAATGACAATTTGCGTTTGGAGGGTCACGCTTGCTTTTGCCAACTGTAACTCTCACAGTTGCCACCAGAGGACACCAAATTCCTACATTTTCACTCCTGAACACAACGTGTGTCCGGACCTTTTGGCTGGGAGCGGAAAAAATGTAATGGCAGTGGAGCTGTAGCTCCAGTCCTTAGAGAGGAAAAGCCCAGGCCAGGGGATTCTTGATGAGACCTGTGGTTGTCCAGGTGTACAACCAAACAACAGGAGCTCCGTCTCCTCCCTTACAGTCGGAAGCCGATTTCAAGCTTGCGTATTTTCAGCGACTGCACGCTTTCAAGGCCAGCAATAATACAGAAAATATCAGTGATTCAAACCAACGCTAGATGATCAGAGACCAAAAGCCACTGCCAGCTGAACAGATGCTCTTATTCCATATTTCCATTGAAAGAGCCTTCCAAAATTCACAGCTTTGCCAGGCTTCATCCTGACATTTCAGCTGAATATTGCACGAATGCCACCAAGCACTAGAGGCCTTTGTTTTTAAGACAGAAAGGCTGGGCTCTGGAACCAGCTATGGGTGCAGGCATGGGCCTGTGCATAGGATTTTCTGAACAATTAATCTGCACATTATTATTTCAAGTGATCTCAATAAATTGCAAAAGCTGCTCAGAATCAACTGGATAAAATTCAATAAAAACACAGCAAAGTACTATGATTGGGAAGGAGAAATTAAGTGCACAAATGAATGACTTGGAATAATTGGTTAAGTAGCAGTACTACACAAAAGGATCTGGAGGAATTAGAGTGGATCAAATAATGAGTCAACGGTATGCTGCTGTTGCAACAAAAACAAACATTTCTTTTGGGATATGTTAATGGAGTGCAATAAGTATGTCACAGAAGGTCATTATTATGCTATATCCCAAAAGAGTGCTCACCGATGCTAAATGTTGTACCAAATTTGGGGCACCAGTGCTTTCAGAAAGATTGAGTTTAGCGACCAGCCAGCTTAAGAAACCCTGAGGAAAGCTGGATGGACTGAGGGAGCTTTTTCCAGGAGAGAGGAGGAGAGTGAGGATGGCTGCCCCAAACTCAGAGGGCTGTTCTAGCCAGCAGTAATTATCATGCATCTGTTTTCCCTGGCAGCTCAGAAGAAAGATACGCAGAGGGGTCCCAGATCAGTGTGGAACAAAGACAGACACCAAAACCAGGGCCAGTTTGGGTTTCATCTCAACAGGCATCTCTGTTTTTCTTACGTAAGAGGGAAGGCATGCAGGTGGGGGATGGGAGGGGTCACGAGTTTTGATGTGACTGTCAGTGACAACCTGGAAACTTGCTTTCAGGTGAGGAATGGTCCTTTTAACGCAACGAAGTGGCACACCCTGGAGTGCATACACAGACCACACCTACTGGAGCCAGCTTCCACAAGGTTGTTTGTACAGCAAGCAAAGAAGAAAATAAAGATTGGAGATGGAGCTTCCTTTTTGCCCATTGCTCCCCCAGGTCAGCCTGACCTTATGAATAGTGTGGCAAGGCTGTTCACGTATTACTGCTTTCCATGGCTCCTGGGGACCTTCGTGGTCCAGCTGGTCTCACAGCTGCTGTTAGATTCCCGCCCCTTAGACTTGGTTTCCACCAAGCACCTAAACAAATTTGGGCATGTCCTCATTCAGTGAAGGCCTTAAGCACATGCTTAAATTTAAGCATGAGCTTCAAACGAAGTGTCTGTTCAATGACTTCTGCAAACAAGGCCTTAACCTCAAAAGACATAGATAAAACAATTTTCACTCTAGCTAGGTTCAAACACTTTCTCAGACTCCTTCAAGTCGAGTCTACCACCTCTCTGACACTGAAATAGATGCCTTGCACAAGAAGACTCTCTTGCTTCCTCTCTGCTGTAACTCATCAGCTCTTCCCTGCTCCGGGGCACGTACCTCTAGGGACAGATGAGATCTATTCCTGTTTGTTACTATGCAGAGCTAGATCTCAGCAGCAGCGATAAAGGCCCTTGCGCATCCTAGCTTGCTTTCTGATACTTCCCTTTTCTCTGGAATTCGTACTCCTCACCCGCCCTCGCTCCCTTCCCCCTTCCCCGTTTGCTCATACTTCTGGAAAGATGACCGAAGGCTAACTAATGAGTAAGACGCTGCTGCACGTCATCGCCTGTCTGCTGCAAGAAGGGGTGAACAGGTTCGTTTGTCCACAGGTTAAAGTGAGGTTGCCATCCAAACAAGGAGCATGTAATTGGGAGACCAAGCAGTGGGAAACCTGCCCTCTCTTCTCTCTCGTCTGGAGCGTTTAATTTCTCTTGTTTTCTTCATTGCATACACCACTTTATGCCTGCACAGCATCTTTCAAGCAAGGATCTCAAAGGGCTTCACAGACCTTAATTAAACCTCATAAATCCCTAATTGATAGATGAAAATTCTGAGTCACAAAAAGGTGAAGTGATGTGCTCATGGTGAAACAGTGAGTCAGTTGCAGAGCTTGGAGCAGGGCTGTGGTGATCCCAGTCTGGTACTCGGCATCTTCCCCACTCGCCAGACTTTACAGAAGACATAGATCTGGTTGGAGAATGAGTTCTACAGCTGCCTGACGCAGGTCCCAATGGCCGTTCAATCACCGGCGGGGAACAAGCATCAATGGTGTTTGGTCCTGTGGTACCCAGAACGGGCTAAGAGTGGAGGCCAGGTTGCAGGAGTACCGTATAAACCGGGAAGAGCCCCAACCACTCCACTCCCCACTGGCTGCGACCCCAAAGCCTGCCTGGGGCCCAGGGCCCAGTTAATGGCTGTTTCCAAATCCCCAGGCGGCAGCCACGGGACAAGGCCAGTCCCTTCGCCCTCCCAAAATGGCGGCCTGGCAGGGAGAGGGTCTTCATGCCCTGATAAATGCCTGTACAAGCAATATCGTAGCCGGCTTCAGGCTGGGACAGGGGCCTGCCATGGAGCCATGGGGGCACAGTGTGGCCTGTGCCCAGGGGACCTGGCCCACATGCCTGAGCCAGCTCCTGGCTGTCAGGTGGCCCTGGGCAAGTCCCTTTTCTCCTTCGTTTCCCTCCCCAGCCTTTGTTTTGCACGTCCATAGCGTGTAGGCTCGGCAGGGCAGGGACCCTCCCAGCTGGGCGTTTGCGCGGTGCGGCCCCGGCCAGGCCCGGCCAGGCTGGCGGGACAGCACAGCCCTGCCTGCCCGGCCTTGCCGCCCATCCCACCTCGGTGCCAGGGAGCCAGTCCCTGTCGGTGGACATCGTCACAGTCTGCTTTCCAATTATAGCATTTCAGGGCTGCGACCGTGTTTAATTGTCTGCGTTTTATAAACACTAAACGGCCTTGGCTGACGCCTGAGTTAATGATCCCCTGCAGAAGCGACTTTGGCCGGCCGGCTCCCAGCCGGGCCCTCACCACACCCGCCAGAAAGGGTCAATTAAAAAAAGACGGGAGAGGATAAAAACGCAGAAACGCGACTTAAAAGATGATGCTGCATCTGAGGAAATGACACACAACTCCCTCCTGTCTGCGAGTGATATGTGATGCCACCGCTGAGCTGGGCTTTCCTGAAGGCACCAAACAGCGGCGGCTCTGCTCCTCAAACCCCCCTGCCTGCAGCAGGCAGCACAAACTGCCCACACCTGAGCACCCTTTTCCACCATCCCAGCTACTGCCTGGACAAGGGTCCAATGACAGCAGAAGACCTGTAGCAGGACAAGCAGTTCGATTCACCTACCATGGCAAACCTATGTTTCTTTCCTTCAGGTTTTCCCCCCTGTTAATGTCAACAAAGAAAAAAACCCAACACAACCCACCTCAAAAATGCAAACAGAATGAAAAACCCCACAAGAGTAAATAGCCAGGGCTTTTATGTTAATGCAAGAGTCGCTGACAGCATCAAAACAAAGGAAAAATCTCTGGGTCAAATTTGCAACTGATGTAAATAAGCCTATTGAGTTTCAGTGAAGAGCACTGACTTTCACACAGCACGTATATACGTACATACGCTCCCCTCGGCCCCCTCCGCTAATGCATCCCAGCTCAGTGGCACGAATGACACTGGAAGGGGAGCAGATGACACTTCGGTATAATTTGTACATATGCACCACTAAAGCTTAACATTTCTATTTAAAAAAAAAAAAAAACAAAAAAGCCCGGGCGAGCGCACAGCTGCAAGGCGGCCTGGGTAATTGTGCAATGCTGGGAACTCTTAGGTAGTTAATAATTATGCTCAACCTTCGGTCTAGTTCCTAACAACACCCCTAGGCGTGTCGCTCTTACAGAATAAGGGCATACGCCCTGCTGTGTCTCCTTGCTTAACAGGAACACAAAGTACAGTAGTAGGAGGTGTTTCCTTGAACTCTGAACAATTGGACATTTAAGGATTAATTACTGTTAAGGAGCTTTGGACTGGCAAACACACTAACTCAGCTCTTGGCTGCGTCTCCCAGCCAAGTTCTCTCAGTCATCCTAATTAGACATTCTGATACCATCTTTAATTATATGATCTCACATGCTTTTTTTTTTTTTTTCTTTTTTTCTTCTTCTTCCACTGAACCCCTGTCTCGTGCAGCACGCCGAGCAGGCAGAGCACGGAGGGGTGAACTGGCGGCGAGGAAGGCGCCCGGCTGGGAGTCGCTCCCCCCCGACTTGCTTGGTGCAGCAGCAAGACCACGCACCGTTGGGACCCGAGGCGGTTGGGACCCAAGCTCCCCACACTGCTGAAAACACCCTGGGTCTTTCACAAGAGGGAGGAAAGCGTCGAGCCTGCCACAGCTCCCTTGCTGCTGTGGGCAAGACGGGACGTATACTGTATTTGTCAGTATTGACTGCAGCCCGGCTGGAATAATCCTGTGCCGAGCGGTATCCCGCGCCAGCCGCAGTGAGTGCGTGTGTGTGCACATGTATACACACAGGCGCTCTCCTGTACACACCTTGATCTTGTTGAAACAACAGGAGGAGCATAGTGCGTGTTATTAATGTTTTTCACCTTTGTAAACACTGCATTGCTGGGGCGACGCTCCTGCGTCCCGACTTGCAGCACCCAGCGGTGCTGCAGGCCTGGCACCCTCCCATCCCCCTTGCCCCAGCACCTGCCAAAAGCTGCTGAAGCTGCCTCACGCTCAAGCTGGTCCTGTTCGTCTGCAACATCCTTCCTAGGAAGGGACCTGGCTACATCCGAGAGTCACTAACCCGACGTTGCCCTTGCTTCTCTGCGCTGCCATTTGCTGCCCACCCTCCCCCAGCCCCCCCTTCCCCTAGATGCAAGGAGGGAAGTTTTGGGTGGCATGCTTTCAACTGAAACGCTGCTCTGCCGAGCTGGAAACTCAGTATACCCTGAGGTCAGCCGAGGTTCACTAAGCTGAGGAACTCCTTAAATGGTATAGTCTGAAAAACTGTCTCCCTTCATCTTTGTGAGCAGCGTGGGGAAGGATGGGTGAGTTGTCACCGGGACCCTTTTCTAAATGCTGGACCCCCAACCTTGCGTGAACGTGGGGGCAAGGAGGCAGCCACAGCCTCCCTGCTTTCCCCAGTGCCAGCCTGCTCCCTGGAAATGGCTCCAGGATCCACCCCTGCCTCTACTTGCCAGCAGAACTGGTTGGCCTCAGCGGGGACGGTGCGCGGCACCCATGCTTGCCCCGCGCTCCTGGAGCTGGCGAGCCTGGCACGTGTCCCGGCAGGGTCTCTGCCTTGTCTGTCCTCCTCTAGGGTCTGGGCTAGCCTGCGGGCATAAGCACCATGGAGTACTTCACCAGCTCTTCCAAAATCAGGGAGGAGGAAAGGAGGACCTGACTGTCCCAGGCAGGCCCCACACAGGGAGGAGCCCTCTCCTCCCAGCTCCTTGGCGTTCCTTGCTGATTCAGAGTCAACATAATGGGGCCGAGATGGCGCCATTGATCCTGCTGGGCAGGCGGAGCCACTGTACGGTAGGGATTAGTAATGGCTTTCTTCCCCGTGGCACCGGGTCACAGGATTCAACCCTTCGTACAGCCCCGTGGTGGAAACAGTCTTCCTCCCTCCTCGCCACCAGAAACGTGCCTGTGGAGCAGCCACTGGTCCTGGGGAACAGAGTGATGGCAGCAGCTACACAGGGAAATTAACAGTTGGAGCCAAGTAAAAAAAGAAGAACAAAATAGGGACCAGACAGTCACCATGGGTGGACGATAGGCCTACCCTGCCAAGGCAGCCAACCATACTCTTAAGAGCAATTCCCTGGGAGGGTGCTTCATCCAGCCTCCTAGGACTGGCAGGTCCATGCAATTAGGGACCTCCTACAGTCAAGGTGCATCTTGGAGGACCTCAAGTTGCCAAGACCTTCACTGTACAGCTTCTTCTGCTCTGTGCCACCACAGCACAACCTTGCTCCTTGCAGCTGCCTGGGGAAGGCCTGGCTAGAGGTGACTGCGGCTCCAACAAACCCCCCACCTCCACCAGGGCAACAAGAGCAGAGGGGAGGAAGAGCGTCACTCCAGGATGAGCACCCACCCCAGCTGCTGGTGCCGACAGAAGAGTATGCATAAGGTCAAGGGAAGCACCTGAAGCTGATGTTTTGAAGGCATCACTCTCCTTTCCTATTCCCTCCCTTTCACCACAGACAGTGTCACAGACAGATCTTCATTTCCTCAGCTACCAGAAGTGGAGAAGGTAATTAGATACCAGTATGGCCTCACAACATTGCTCAGATTAGAGATTTAATCACAGTCCTTGTGGCTCATAAACGCAATGTTCAATTGGAGGCTACAAAAGGCAGCTAATGTCTCCCATCACCCCCATGACCTGTAGCAGCCAGGGAGGAGCGGAGGGTTGCAGCCCTCTAAGTCAGCATCAGCCTAGAACGAAGGCTACGGTGACCTGCTGCTGCTGCGTGAGGCTCTGGTGCTGACGCCCTGCACTAAGCCCTGGCTTTGAGGGGTCGGAGCAGAGCTGTGCCTGGCTAGACCATAGGGTGATCTTAGATGTGAAGGGATCATGAGCTCACCTTTCCCCCTAGATTACTGGAGACATTCATGGGCCTCTGGCATGTAACTTTTCCTTTAAGCCCACAGGCTGATGCCTGGTGCTGTACCCTCATTAACACGAGATAAACAGTTTCAAAACTAAATTAAGAGTAGTAATACAATGTAAGCAACTGAAATAGGAATTAGGTGAATTAGAGCATCCAGTGCTTGAATAACTCGAGCTACCCAAAGGAAAAGAACCAACCTATTTATTCCTTTTGCCCAAAACCAGCACCATCTCCTGCTGTGGCCACTCACATCAGTAATCACCAGCATGAGTGTGTGTCATCATTGGGAGCCACTGATGAATTTGCCCAAGTCTGGGAGCCCAATTAGGTTTACAGAAAGGGAGTGGGGGGCCAGAGGGAGCATCTGTGCTCAGCTGATGGATTGTACCTGACCCACGAGCTCACCTAGGATCACCGGCTGTAGATCCGTATTTACCTTTCCAGGCAACTTGAAAAACAACTTCTGCCTGAGGGAGGAAAAATGGTAGGAAAGCCTGCAAAAGGCAAGTAGGCAACAGTTCCTGGCACTGCCTGTGAACTTGCAGAGTTGTACAGTCATTTGTGGGATGCAGGCTCTAAATTACGGCCATGTAAGGCCTGTCTCCCTCTCTTCCCTCACGCTAGTCTGTGGAATGGAGCATGCAAAATAAAAAGGGAAATCTGAGACTCACACTGCGGCAGGCTGAACAGTTTACATTCTTGTCTGCCATGATATCCTCCTCCCAGCTTAGTCCTTATCTGTTTGACCTCGCATAGCCAGCATCAGAAAAGCTGATATTTAGTACAGAGGAATTCTGGAGTTCAAACGAGCTAGCACTGCAAGGGGGAAAGAAATATGCCCACAATATACTCCTTTTAGACTATGTGGAATCAAAAGCAGAAACGCAGAATGGTTGAGGTTGGTAGGCACCACTGGAGAGTGTCTAGTCCACCCCTCTGCTCAAGCAGGGTCAGTTAGAGCAGATTGCTCAGAGCCATGTCCAGTCAGGTTTTGAACGTCTCCAAGGATGGGGACTCCACTAACCTCCCTGGGCAACCTATGCTAGTGTTTGACCACCTTCACAGTGAAAAAGTTCTTTTCGTGTCCTCTATTGCAAATTGTGACCATTGCCTCTCGTCCTGTCACTTGGTACTACTGGGAAGAGTCTGACTGCATCTCCTTTGCTCCCTACCCCCATCAGGTATTTACACACTTTGGTAAGATCCTCGCTGAGCCTTCTTTCTCAAGGCCAAACAATCCCAGCTCTCTCAGCCTCTCCTCCCGCCTTACCCTGTCTTCATCAAGGAAAATCTTCCTGAGGTGTCTTGGATCTCACTACACTGGAACACGCGTGAAAAACCTTCTTTTAAACCGCAGCAATATGAGAGTGTGCCAGCAACTTCCACCCAGGTTCATAATCCATCTGTATTGCTCCTTGTGCTGACAGTGGCCAAGCACTGCTGAATGGGGGCCTCACTTGTGCCACGTGAGACAGAGCAGAAAACACTGGACTTTTGCAACTGAATTCAAGAGCTTGTTATGACGATATGAAACTTCAGGGGGATCAGGTCATAGACATCAGTAGGAGTAGGACCATAAGGTGGTGTGTTTTTTTTTAAAAATGCATCATTTGTTCCACTTCGGGGTATCTGATGCAATAACTGTGTCACAGTTTTCCTCTGTCACATCCTTCCCACATGACAGTGGAAACATCACTTCAAACCAGCATTCTGGATGCTCTCCTTTCCCCCACACTCCCACTCCAGCTCTGCTTGCCATTAAGCTTTCTTCAGGTTTAGCACATGCTTATTCTTTCCATTGGCTGCAGAATTTCTCCAGTGTTCCTGTAGCTGCTCCTGCAGATTCTAGACCAAATTAAAAAAGTTAAAAAAAAAAAAAAAATCACCAAAAGCCTTCATCTGACAACTTGCCATCTCTGGCATGATATATTCAGGTCAATCCTCTGGGCTTTTTCTTCCCACAAAAGCTCTGCCCCAGGTAGGGTCTCCCCTCCACTGAGTATGTAAGAAGACCAGGCCACCCGCACATGCTGCCTAGAGAGATGAACCAGTTCTTGGTACTTCACTAAGAAATGTGACCGTGAGGAAAGTCCAGAGATGAGTCTCGCCTCATGGGAAGGGGACAGGCAAAAGAGAACAGGGAGCTTCTCTTAATTCTTGTACACACTAAAGACATCATTGGGTTGTATAGTGATCCTGATGCAAGAGTTTTTGGTGCAGATGCCCCTCACAGCCTTTCTTTGCAAAAGGAATGGGTGATCTCTCTTCCAGCACAACTCTGCCCGCCCCATGGTAACGCACAGATCCCTCACTTGCACGACAAGGTCTGGGCATCGCAGGGTGGAGGGAGGGTGAGCCTGTTTCAGAAGGAGGGGAAATTCCCTATGTGAAGTGGAGATCTAAACCAAGATGAGGATGTCGGGAAAAACAATTTCCATGTCAATGTGGTAGAATTTGACCTCCCACAGCTAGAAGACTGGTGGAAAACAGTTTGCTCTGCTGTGTAATTTCATCCTTCAAAACGAAATTATAGTAACTGCTGTGGACATTCCAGCGTCTGTGAGCTAATGATGATAAAAGGCAGTCGCAACCAGCCAGTGCTGGGAGGAAATCAGGTAGGAGGCCTAGCCTCGCAACCAGCATTTGCAGACAAGCAACGTTAAGCCTTTTTGAAGGGTGCTGTCAGCAAACAGGAGCTTAGGGAGCACTTCAGGTTGGCAGGAGGCAAGCAAGAACGTATCCTCCTGTTAGCCTTTTTTTGGGAGGAGGCGGAGGGGGGATATGCTGCCAAAGGAGCCGGTTTGACAAAATCGAGGCTGGATGCCGCTGTGCACCACTGTAATGGGAAAGCCCTTCGTGAAGCAGGAAATCCTGGAGGCACTCCCCTTAGAGAAAGCTTGCGTGCAGTAGGAGATCAAATGGGGACTCCCCCATGCCCGAGGCCCTGTGGAGATAGATATTAACAGATGATGCTCTTGGGTCCTTCGGCATGTTTGCTTATAATTGCCATGCCCCTCAGAATAACTACTTTTTCCTTTAGCCCCACCAGGACGAGCGCATTTAGAAAAAGCCTCCCAAAGGCTCTCCCTCACCCCCTGTGTCATCCTTGACCTCATGGGGCACCCTAAGGCTGGCTCCAGCTCTGCAGCCCAAACCCTCCTATGTTGACTTTGTGTCAACCTTCCTACAATATGGATTCTTGACCTCTGAGCTCACTTCACACAGGCATGTGCACGTATTCCCTGTTCTGGTGACTGATACCTTCAGCATTCCCCATGACTTCACAAATATTTTCATACACCAGCCACATAACTTACTCTGACATCTCTGGTCTCCTTCCCCATGGCACTGTGAGAACACAGGGGTTAAAAAAAAGATTTAAAAAAAAAAGGGGGGGGGAAGCAAAAAAAAAAAAGGAAAAAAAAGAGAGAGGGACAGGGACCAGCAGGAAGCCAAAGCAGACATTACTCCTAAGGAAACCCATGAGTAAAGAGCAGCTTGGCCTGGCGCCAGCTTGGCTAGCCATGACTCACCTAACATCTCCTCCCCACCACCGTTTCTTTTTTAACTTGAATATGACATCCTCCACTCCTAACCTGGTGCATCTGGGTTCCTTCCACTCCAGAGACTTCAGCTTTTCTCAGGTGAGCACGGGAATCCCATCTTAACCTCCTCCTTACTACCAATGAAGCAACCATGCTCTCCACCTCATGTTTTCAGAGCAGAAGCTTTGAGTCCTTCTGGCTGAGAAGGTGGATTAAAAAAAAAAAAGTGTCACCTCAGCATGTATTTTCTAGCTCTATCCCTTTGTTTTTGAAGCCAAGATGAAAGGATTAATGCATTATTTGCCTTTTAGCCCAGGTGGTCTGTTCTGCTAGCCTCTGCCTCACTTACCATTGTCGCAGCTAACAGCTGTCTGGATTGCAGCTGCTCTAATGAAAGAAGCCCTGAAATGTGCTACAACCGGGCACCTGGCAATGCTGTACCCATTTGTTCATATTGAAGGAACATGCGAGCTTTTAATTGTTCATGGCAAAGGGAGCTTTTTAATGACTTCAATTAACAGAGAGAAGAACTCCAGTTAGCTCTTGCTATACAAAAGAGTGTCCACAATGTCATTAAAACAAGATTTACAAGTGTCATAACTCTCAGCAGCATAGTCAACAATACAGCCAATCATTACAACTGAGCACCAAAGGAGAAGGGGGGAACATCACACCACCAAGGAATGGGAGGAAAAGCAGGGGGCGGGGGCGAAGGTGCAGAGGAAAAAAGAAAAGTCATTTTTTCTTTTCAGTCTAAATTGATTTTATTCTACAAAATGCTACTTAGTTAAAATTGTAAAAGCAAAACCATTTTAATATGTTCTTTCTTTCATAGCAGCAAGCTTTCTCTAACAAGCTTTTTGTTTTAGTGCAAATACTGTAGGCCTGTAATTCAGTAAAATAACAAGAACAGAAAAGAGACAACACCAGAGAGAATGCCTCAGAGCTGAGATTCTCCAGGACAGCAAGAACGATATCAAGATCACGACGAGCAAAGAAGGGTCCCAATTCAGCAGTCACCTTTAAGAACCTCCTTGGCAGAAACTATTTCACCGCAGACAAAAAAAAAGAAAAACCATGATCTAAAACTTTCGAGGAAAAAAAGATAATGGTGCCCCCAAACCTTCAATAATCCTCATGGTTGCCTATTAATCACCGAGGCTTGATTCCACCTCTGACACCCGCTTTACAGCAGCAAAATGCTACTGATGCTTTCAATTTGCCCCCAGGAGACTGGAATCAGAATCAAGCCCTTTCTGTATCTGAGGATCTTAAAGTAGACTTTAGTGACACTAGTAACTTACCGCTCTAATAAAGATGCACTATCCCTTATTGATGTTACTTTGAACTACACAGTATATCAAGATATATACAACAGTTTATCCTCTCACTGAGCAAAAACAATTGGATACCTATTTTCTACACATTTTAATATGGTTTTAATATCAAGTAACCACAAACAAGAAAGTGGAATAACCCTTTAATCATACAGGATAGGAGGGGAACAATTAAGTAAAACAGGATGGGATTTTATTATTATCTTGTATTCTGAGATTTGTCCTCAACTCCACCTACTGTTCACAGAGGAATGATAATGCATCTTTAGAAACATATCTCTTTTTACATTTTATACAGACAACAACAAAACCCAGAATCTTTTATTTAAAGAATCAAAAAAAATTATTAGCCTAAAAAAAGAAGAAGATTGGAGTATTTTTAATGCTTTCTTTATTATATCCAAGTCTTGAACAGAAAAAAAGATGTAAACATGATAAATAAATAAGAAATAAAATGTAGATTGTTCCCCCCACCTCTTAAAATGTTTGACTTGGCCTTCCTAATGAAAATGAACTTGTAAGTGTCATAATAATAATATTTCTTACATTTCAGAAGTCTGCTTTAGAAAGAAAAAAAAAAACAACAACAACAAAAAAAAAAAAGAAGCAACAACCAAACACCAGGAATGTGAGTTGGGAGGATGTTAAATTAATGGCGGGCAGATCTGCTGGAGCAGGCACAAGATGGCTGCCTGCCAATAAATAATAAGATACCAGGGAGGAGGGGGCTGTCTTAGGTTTGTTTTCATTTTGTTTTTTCTTTTCATTTAGGATGAAGGCCAGGTGGATCCTACATACAGTAAGCAGCAAAATTAAAGGTTCAGATGAACTAAATAGATCATTTAAATAATAATTATAAAAACACAACAGAGAGCTACTATCTCCAACATGTTGGTCCCAAATCCCATCACACCACAAGCAGTTCGAGACTTACCCAGTCTCCACACCTACGAGAAAGGAATGGATGAAGGCAATGCCACAACTGGGAAGGAGGAACGAAGGCAAAACTGGAATAGCAAACATCACCTGGAAGCTGAATGTTTCCTTCAGTGCAGCTGCTACTGCTCCTCCCAGTTTGGCATTGATTAATTTAAGATGTTATTAGAGGCTTTGTTGTGCCAGTCACTAGGGGGTTGACCCAATACCAGCTGAAATTCCCTGGGCCTTTTTGTATTGACTTCAACAACTCTTGGTCAGACACTAGTTATAACAGCTCCCACATCCCCATTACATGCAGAACATGGAGTAACTACATTTAGGAATTGGCAGAGAAGGTATTCATGGAAGATACCGTTTTGGGGACGGGGAAGACAGTCAATTCCCAAAAAGCACACCAGTAAAACTGAAACAAAGAATGCAGGGCCAGACCAAAACAGCAGCAGAGCTCAAGTTGTACCTGTCTGCCAGAAACTAAACAAAAGTAAGGCTGATCCACAAAATACAGAAGGCAGGAGACCAGCGATCCCAACACAGACATCCTCTGAGAGATTTGAGGGACAAAACAGCCAGGCACAAGGTATTTGGGGCTTTTTCCAGGTAGTAGAAAATAATCCTCTTTTCTGGGCAGTTTCACATGGCTCCCATCAGTATCACAGGACAGGAAAGGGGACCGTTCTCTCCTGCCTCTGAGAAGGTCAATGGCAAGGCAGCAGGCAGTGGGCAAGGGCCAGCTGTAGCTCCTTTTGGCAATGATTCAGTGAGCAAAAGCAAAGGTAGGTTTTTGTTGTTCCACTAGGAGTTAGGCTTACTCGGGCTTGAGGAGGCACCTGACTTCCTGAAACCCCTAGTAGTAGGAATGCTCCTGATCTCCTGGGAGACAGCGATCCTGGTCAGCTGGCCTCAAAGCAGCTGCATCACTTTAGGATTCACCACTTGTCAATGTTGCATTCTGCTCAAAAATGGGTGGAAATGACATGCAGAGACATTTTATTGAACAGTTTCAGATTCTCAATCCAGACTGGCCCAAACAAGCGTCTGGCAAAATGGAGACAGAGAAGCAGCAGTTTCACCTAAAGGGGTATCATCTACATAAAACCCTATGAAAACAGGATCCTCTGTGCTAACTATAGGAAGTTTAGGGTCTACTGTATTAAAAAGGAAGTTCTGATGTTCATGTAAGGACAAGAGAACTCCTTTATCAATTTTACTTATTGTGTAAGCTCAATTTGAAACCTCTAGCACTGGTATAATGAAGGAAGTGTTCAAGCAATAAAGAAAAAGCCTGAATAACAATCAGCTTTATGAAGCAAAAAGATCGCTCACATCTGTCTATTTCTGGCAGGTTTGGTAAATACCTGGGTTTAAAAATAACAGTAATAATAAAAAAGCAAAGCCTACCTTTAGACCCAAAGTAGTGTCCCTTTGAAATGATTCAAGGAATGGGCAGTGGCCAGGGTTTGAGGGAAGCCAGCCCTGCTGAGTAAAGGTCCGGTTCCACAAGACTGAACCCTATTAATTCCCAGTGGAGTTGGTGGGGACTGCAGCAGTTTAGCATCTCACAGGACTGGCCCTATAATCGCATATTGCATTTCTCCAGGTCCAGCCTGACCAAGAAATACCCTGGTTTCAGTTGATTAAAAAAAAAAAAAAATATATATAAAACAACATGAAAATCTCACACCAAAATAAATAGCTGCCACCACAGCTTCAACAGGCAGGACCAAAGAGCTATTCCCTAAGTGGCTTAGCTGGCAAGCTGGGCAATCCTCATGTGCACATGGTCATGGTTTGTCAGTGCCTTGACATCAACAGGAATTGAGCTTGGCTCCAAGCAGGAATAGGTTACACACATTACTGTTCTCAGTAGTGAACAGCAGCACTGGAGAGCTTGTGCCCTCTGTGAGCACTTAGTAGTAGCAGCCAAGCCCACAGGTTGGAAAAGACAAAGACCCAGGGCTAGGGGAAGAGCCCTCTGATTTGTTTTTTGTCTTCAGGCCAATCAACCCCAACAAAACCAGATCAATTACAATGCAAAAAAAACCAGAGGCCAAAGACCAAGGTGCAAATAATGGTAATCAATTTTCCTCTGCTGTCAATTTGTCATTCATAACCAGAGGTTATCAGAAGCTCTGTTCTAGTTCAAACAGGTCATCACTTCAACCATGCCATTCCTGCATGGTCAGGAGCGCCTTGTGGCCTGTGCTGGAGGTTGGACCACTGCCTTCCCCTTAAACCTCGGAAACTGGGAATCTCTTGAGCAAACAACACCCGCTAGTATCAACTGGTGGATGCATGCTGCTTTGTTTCCCAACAATGAAAAAGTCAGCAAGGGTATAGCCAGCTAGTTTCACCCTCTTATCCACTGCCAGTCTCCATCCTAGATTTATAGGCACGTGGTGCCACCTCTTTTTCGGTAGCATGTTCTGCAAATATGGCCAAGGGGAGGGGAGGATTTACTAACAGGAAGAGATCAGCCTCTGAGTCAGGAGCCCTGATGGGGAGGAAGATGCAATACTCCCTAGACAGCGGGCAGTCCAGGAAAAGTAAACAACAAGCAGCAGATTTGATATCCACCAAACTGGGGTAAAACCCTGCCAAAGACACTGGTAAGCACCAGCGCAGCAGCTTTTCTGATGCTACTTTGGCCCTGAGATGCTAACTTGTTTTTTGAGGAGCCCAAGGGGATAAATATATCTACATTTTAAAAAGAAAGGATTCCGCATGAGCCTCCTGCTGTCTCAGTTCGCTGTCTCTGTGCCCCAGGCCAGAGTTAGGAGCTCCGCCCTTGCTGCTGCACCCTTGGGCTCCTCTTGGTCCCCCCTCTTCCGGACCTCCCAGCCATCCCCCTCCTGCCTGGGCAACCCTACGTGTTTCCCACACCCTGTCCCAAGAGGAAAGATCCTACCAAGCCTTTAGAGTTCAGAGCAACTGGATGAAATGTCATGGGATTGACAACATTGGAAATGATAAGCGCAGAGAGAGAGAGAGGGAAAGAGAGAAGTTGTAAGATCAACTAACCAGAATGATCTAAACACAGAGCACAACCGATCAGATCAATTCACAAAGGAAAGGGACGACTAGCAACTGTCTGCAGCTCGCCTTCAGTCCTGGCCGGGAGTGCTCCCCAAGTCCACTACGGCCGTGAAGAGGTTTCCGTAGGCGGTCCCTACAGAGGGGACATCACCCTCTCCAAATAGTCCTGGTGCGTCAGTCCCACCCTTGCCGTTTCCTGCCTCCAGGGAGCTGGTGTTGGTCCTCACTCTCCTTCCTGGAGCTGCAGCACTTCCCCATCCTTGTTCTTGCTGCCCTTGTGCTTGAACGATACTGTGCCTGTGTCTAATCCCATGGAGGGGGGCTCCCCCCATGGTGCTGGGGGGGGTGTAACACACTGGCAAAATTGGGGGCCGCAGGGGGATTACAACGCCAGCAAGGTGGGAGAGTTCAAGGAATCCGAGGACTGGTCACCGCTGCTGCTGCTCCTCCGGTGAGCTTTGGAGCAGGACTCAGATGGGGAGAGAGGAGACTCCTGATCCAACACGTTGGGGTAGGTGAACACCAAGTTGGAGGAGCCAGGAGTGATGGCTGGTGTTGAGGTCACCACGATGGGAGTGTTGAGTGCCTCCTCCCCATAAAAACCTCCAGCAATGCTGATGGGCTTAATGACAGACCTCTGGGCTTTGTCAAGGACCAAAGAGGAAGATGGGATCTCTTCCTCCACAGGCTCTTGCTTCACCACCACCGCTCCGCTTGCTCCAGTCCGAGCGCTCTGGAGGCTGCTGGATGGTGGGCTCCGACGTTCCTCAGGGCTGATTTTGCACACAGGGCTGTGAGCCACCAGCATAAACTCCAGCTTCTCCTTCTCCTTCTGGAGCTCAGCGATCTCCTTTTGCAGCACTGACTTCTCCTCCTCCAACACTTCAGTTTCCTACAGACAAAAGGGGAATAAGTAAATATCAGAGGCTCTGGAACTGCTCCGCACCTGGAACACGGCCATCAAGTCCAGTTCCCATCTGGCATGGGCAGATACACCCCAGACTCTTCATGAGCCAAGCAGGCACCAGGTCATTGCTAGCTGAGCATCTTCTGTTTCATGTGTCTACCAGTAGGCTATTCCCAAACTTCACCGATCTAAGGGTTATAAATAGTCTTCTCATGAGCTCGCCTTAATTTTCTCACAGCCAGCTTCTACCACTCTGTCTTGGTCTGTGACTTCACTCTTCTCCCTTGCTATCTGCCTGACAGACACCTTAGCAGAGAGGACTCAGATCTCCTCTCATCGTTTTTTGTGCTAAGTCAGTCATATTCTTTTCACTTAGACAGAGGTAGTGTACAGCAATCTCTGAACTGTTTACATTTTCTTTCTGTAGTGCATATTCCAGATTAGGTCTGACACTTGCCTGACTCTGGCACAAAGGACTAACACTTTCATCTCCACTGGATCATCCCTTGATTCATCCTAGGATTAATACATTTACCTTTCCCATGGTCACATCACACTGATGGCTCACAGTCAATCTGTGAGCAATTAGTACCTTCCTGTGTGAGGAGCTCACCATTTCACAAAGAACTTGCCCTCAGTCCTTCAGGATATGACCTCCCACTTTGCACTCCTCTCACTTCTATTACTTTAGTCATGACAATCCTTAAATTCTTCCTATAGGATGTCCTGCCTCCCCTACACTGAGATTACCTCCCGAATTTAAGTCAGCAGCACGTTTCACTGGTGTGCTTTCACTGCTACTGGTGCACTTGTTAATAAGATCATCGAATAAAACCAGCCCCAGTCTGGTTCTTGAGCAGGAGCACTGGAGCCTTCTCTCCAGCCTCTTTCAACACAACCCATCCTTGCCTCCTCTTCAGCCAGTCCCTTACTCACCCCTCAGTTCTTGTGTTCATCCCTACCTTCTCCAGCTTAACTAGTTATTTCCTCTGTGGCACCAGACCGCATGTCTCTGCGGTGCTTCCTTTGTGCAGGGAATCAGTTATCCCCACCAAAGAAAGGTTAGCCTAAAGGATGTAGCTTTGATAGGTACACATAACATCTGCCTCGTTTTCTGCTGCTTTCAGATGATCCTACCGTCTTCAGTGCTTTTGTCCTTAACGCCTGCCTTTGAGGCGCACAGCATCTTTATTTCCACTTAATGGAGGGAGACCAGCGGTAGGGAGACTTATGCTAGTTGGGAGGCTAGAAGGGAAGAGAGCTCCCAGGACATTTTGGGCAGTCAGCAAGGGGAATTTAGGCTCCTGAGCTCCAGGCCTGAGCCCTCACCACCACTGATGTAGGAGCAACGCCACTGGGCAGCCTTGGAAGGGGAAGGGAGCGTGTGTTTTGCAGCATCTTCCTCGAACATGCTAGCGGAGGGAGAGCAATGCCCTTCGAGCTGGTCCAAAGGGCGGGCAACAAGGAAGGAGAAATGTATGCAGAGCACGTACCGCCTGGAGTTTCTCTGTTAGCTCTCGACGCCTGTTACGACACTTAGCAGCTGCCAGCTTGTTCCTCTCTCTCCGGATCCTTCGCTTCTCTTCTTCTTCGGGCGACAGCTGTGGGCAAGTGCCAAGAAAACCCACAATCAGATCTGAGCAAGGCATTCCTTGAAGTTTGTGAGGATTTAACCGCAACGCAAAGGAAAAAGGCCTGATCCAGCAGGATGCTGAGCACTCCCCCTCTTCACTGATGTCAGCAGAAGATGAAAGCGCACAGTATCTCTGCCTGCACCGGGTCTTAGCAGAAGGGTGAGGAGAAGACGGAGCGGGGAGCAGGGGGAAGATTGTGTAAGAGGACAGTGAATCTGCACCAAGGCCAAACAGATAAAAGATGCTCTGATTGTTTCACAACTTGGGTGGTACATTAAGCAAAACCAGAGCATGATGTTGTAAGTCCCTCTTTCTTGAAAGAAAATATCTGCTGCTTCCCACACAAAAATAGTTGTTAGCTTGAAGGTCGGGGATGGGGTGGAGGGGGAGACAGGGAAATCAGCAGAGCTCCCATGAAGTCCGTGAAGCAACAATGATTTATACCACCCAAAAATCTGACCTCAGATTTTCGAGCACTCCATGAGATAACACACTGTGCTTCTTGCATCAGCAGGCAAGGCTCCAGTGGTATCAAGGGCTTCCTGAGGCCAGCTGACATCCTCACTGATGTAAATCAGGAGCAATTCCATAGAAACCCATCGAGCGCCACTCTTGCGAAACCAGAGGAAGCGAGCAGGAGCCCACAAGATCTGGTCAAGTCAGGCCTAGCTTTTCGGGTTTGAGACGAGGTTTTACAAATCCCAGCAGTGGCAGATAGGCTTGCACCGCTGCCAAGGCCAGGGAGCCGGTACAGCACCGCGTGTGAAGAGGGCCAGCGTGGTCCGGCTCACCACTGCGGCACAAGGCACGCAGGAGCTGGTGCAAAGAGACCACCGTGGGGATTCACAGCGGGCGCTTGGGTGTGTGTCCTCCTCCACTGCGGACCGACCTCGTGCCCTGCACTTTAGCCTCACCAGGCCGGTGTGTGCTGTGGGGGCTTTGGCCCGGTGACTGCAAACAAAAGTGAAACGAGCACACTGCAAAGCACATGTCAGATCTCACGTAGCGCCAGCAGAGAATGGAAAGAAAAACCTTATCATAAAAGCTTTCAGTTTTAATATCTTCAGGGGCTGTCAAAGTCGCAAACGAGACATTCACCTCTCTACTATCTTTTCTTTTTAGTGTTAGTTTTACTCTAACCTCATTCGGGTTTGTTTTGGTTTGCTTTATTTCCTTCATTTCGATCTTTGCAGTTTCGGGGAGTTTACTTCAGCCTCTGGGCATTCCCCTTGCTTGGTTCTGCTTTTTTTTCGGGATCCAGTCTGTGCCTGCGATTTCACCTGCACACAGCACGAGCCCCCAGATGCACACCAAGCGGCACAAGCACTTCTACGACTTCAGGACACGGGTTTTGGGCCTGAAAGCTTTTCCATCAGCAGATCACAGCGCTCCATCTTGGTGTGGGGGGACACCTCCACCCTGCTGGGCAGCAGCTGGTGGGGCTTTGGCATATTACCCCCAGCAAGGAGCCCCCGCAGGCACCGCTCTCCCCACTACAGCTCTGCCTGCTCACTTTCTAGTCCGTATGTGTACAGGGTAAAAATGTATTTGCACACAAGAATCTGCAGTACTGCAAAGCGTTAAGCATGCACACAGATTCTGTGCTGACTTGGAGCCTCTGTGTACAGTTTTCAAGAGCCCTTTCACGCTTTAGAAGCACAGACCTCATGGAAATATGTTGGGACTGAAATTTCTCCTCCCAGGGCCTTCAGTCATTTTTAAATTATCTGTCTCGAAGGCTGTGCTTTGTGAAAATCTCGTAGACGGGGCTGAAGCCCCTAATCTGGACGTGCTTAACATTATTCCGGGTCTAAAAAGGAATCTTCTGTCAGCGGTTGCTGGATTTGTTTGAAAGCGGTTGGATTTGGCACTCTTCGTGCCCCTGCTGTACGCATTATCTGTAGCTTGTCCAAGCCCAATACGTGCATTCACTGGCAGAAACGTTCATCAAAACAGGCTCTTTTCATAAAGCGTTACACAATGTTTTCCAAAAAGGCACTCCGATGTGGCGTTCAAAGCACCAGCAGTGGAAACCTGAGCCAAAGAGCCACGGTAAAGCGCCCGGGCACTGCCTTAGCACGTGTCTAATCAAAAGGACTTGGCTTTGAATGACCCACAATGAACGGCTTGCAAACAAGCCACAGGCCAGGAATTGCTTGGCAGGCATCCTTCAGCAAATAACTCTGAACAACAAATAAAGCGGAGAATATGGTGATCTCTTCACGGCCAGTTTGTGAACACAGAGGCAGCATTTGTCAAACAAATTAGTTGTTGCTAATTATTCCCCCAGTTCTCGTGAGAGCTTCCCTGGCTTTGGACACCAGCCCTGCATGCAGGGAACCAGGAGGTAGCTCCGGCTGGTGGAAAGGGCTGGCACGTACCCGAACCACCATGGCTGCCCCATCCTTCCTCCCAAAAACGGGTTCTCAGTGCACCCATACCAGCTCCCCGCACAGAGGTGCGGCTCACTCCGGACAAGTGACTTTAACCCCTTCCCTGCCTCTTAGGTCTAAACCAGACAGCGACTCCACATAAAATAATCAGACTGTGAATCAAAACAGATGACGTGGAAGTAAAAGTAGGGCTGGTGAGTCTTATTAGAAACAGACCTTATGCAATAGTGTGTGCTCGTGTACTGAGGGTGCGCGGTGCGTCTCATTACGCTGCTCTGCAGTGACCCACACAACTGCTGCTTGGGAACAATTCGGGGAGATCTAGATTATTCAGATATTTTTTTTTTTTTTTTTTTTTTTTTTTTTTTAAAGAAATTAGCCTAGCGCTGTGGATAGCTATTCACCAGACAGCCCTGGAGAATGCTGTTTCTTACGAAGAAGAGATTGACAGGGCTGAAAGGATTTCCAGAAGACGAGATGCCTGCATCTAGTCCACTGCCCTGCCCCAGCACAGGATCCAGGGTCCTGGCTCAATAATCCCATCAGGAGGCTGAGCACAGGACAGCAGTGGTACAAGCCACCCCATCCCAGCTATGAAAATGCCCCTGGATTGGGAGCAGAAAAATCTCTGCTTATGGGATCCCCACCTCACTGCTGTAAAGAGATCAAGCAATTGCATGTTTGTAGTAGGAAGGTGGATTTAGACCTCAGACATCCAGAATGCTCTTGCTACTAGAGTCGAAGTGCTCTAGGGAAGCTGTTCCTCCCTGCACGATGCTGGCTGGTACTGGTGGTATCACCCAAAAGTGAGACTGGAGCAGCACTAGCTACCACAGAGCAGATATAAAACACCAGCTGAAGTAATTTGGGTGTTAGATTTGTAAAGGACCTACGTAAAAGCACCTCTGCTTTCTCAGAGGTTTCCTTCTGCCTGTAGCGGCAGAGACACTCAAACTGAAACCCAGGGCTCGACTTCAGAGTTTCACCTGCTTTTGAAACCGAGCCGCAATGCGGCCCAGTGGTGCGAAGCATTTGATGGAGATTGGCTAAGTCTCACTGTATGATGAGGAACCAGCAATAAGGTCACCCCCCGGCTTACACCCTACGTCACCCTGAGAAACCCGTACAGCGCAGGGGACAGACCTCAACGCTCCCCCGTGGGGCCGGGAGATCCCCAGAGAAGGCAGGGGGGGAATCTCTGTATGCCTGTTTTCGAGGCATCCTTGAAACCACCTCTCTCCCTGCCGTGGTTACCTGCTCGTCTCTTCGTCTCCGGCCCACCGTGGTCCCGATGGTTTTGATCACACCAGGTCGCTGAAGGGCCGTGTGTCCGGCCACTGAAGACAGCGGGGGCAGCGGATGGCTGTAGGGGTGCGAACGAGAGTAAGGGCTTGACATGGAGGTGATGACAGTGGGCTGGACCATCCACTGCAGGTCTTGGCTAGTCGTGATGGCGTTGATTGTAGGGATAAAAGCACTGCCTGATCCTGGCATATCTACTCGAAATTTCTAGGAGGAAAGGCAGGGGAGAAAAAGGAGAGAGAGACGAGAAGAAACCGTCAATGAAAGCAGAACATAGGTGGTTACTCAGAAACCAGCTAGGCCCTCAGGAGCAGCACCAGTGAGGATCAAAGCAGCACCTGAAGCAAAGGCACCAGCTGCCGGTGCCTCTGCAGCATCTCAGGCTGCCCCTGCCCGCCGCAGCCCCCCGAGGAAGGCGCCGGGCTCAGGCGCTTCCCCTCCGGAGCAGCCCTGCCCTCTCCCAGCCCCCTTCCTCATCCCCCCACACACACCTCCCCAGCATCCCCTATGCCAGCCTCCCCTCCCGGGCAGCGTCCCCACCGCCACCGCCTCCCGCCTGTGCCCACCGCTCCTTCCGGTGTGGAGCAAAAGGGGAATTAAGGAGTTTCTAGAAAAACACTTCTCTGCCAGTCCAAAGAAAAGGAAGAGAAACTTCAGTTCTGAAATGCCGTTACCAAGCAGAGCAAAGCCTTCTTCTACCAAAGGATTCCCCTGAAATTTGTGCTCAGTCCACGTAGGGTTTGGTACGGCAAGAACAGCAGCTTGCTTCTCGTTCGGTGGTTCTGTGCTCACTGCACACACAGGGCGAGAAACCCGGCCCTGGGATGGTTACGTGCGAGGATATGTATTTTAATAGCAGCCTATAAAATAGGTCTTAGGATTCAGATCGGACAAGTTCCCTGCAGCTCTCTGCACTGTCTAGACAAAACAAGGCAGCAGTAAAACCAAGGCAGCAGGTAATGATCTCCTCCAAAATACATGTACACCTTGTTTCAGACAGAGGTAAATCCATCTGGATAATATGCTGGCACTAAACTGCAAGGAAAACAATCGCTTGTCCCCGGAGGGGGAAGCAGGGGAGAAAGAATGCTTTTGTCTATGCTGAGCTCCTTCAGGAGGCTTTCAATGGTTAGACTCGGTTTTACAGACAGACATGCCTTGCTCCAGCAATCACTGTGCAAGGGACAGAGTTGTAGGACCAGCAGCCGTCACTACCACCGATTTGTAAGCCCTGAAATGATCCCATGAAAAATGTGTGTTCTTGGGTCAACAAACTAGCTTCCCAGAGAAGCGAGAGCCCTTGCATCAGCCTGACCTCAGCTCAGGTAAGCGTCCCAGATAAGGGACAGCACTTCAACACAGATTTCCTTTTCAGGGTGTGCCTAGTCAAGCACCTTAAGTGCTTTGTTAAACCACGGCTACTGCAAATAGTATTTCACATTCTGATAGCTACAGCATTTCGGGCCAGTATTAGCCATAAGAAGTCCAGCTGCCAACGCCTAGAGACCAGGAGATCCAGTTTGAATACCAACAAGTGCCGGCTTACAGCTTTGGACAGCTCAAAATCTAGCAAGAAAGGACAAGAGAAGGAAGGAGTGAATCAAGTTAAGCAGGTGGGGGAATTACACAGACAGGATGACACTGGCACCAAGACCTTGGCAAAAGCCCCACCACAATCTCAGAGATTCACCTGGAGCTGGAGTCCAACACAGCCTCAGCATACCCCACATTTCAGAGCACATGCCATCTTTGTGACCTCTCCCAATTAACTACAGAGGCCCAGAGCTGCAAACTGTCAACACTACAGAAGAATGTATAGGCACAAATTCCCTTCTTTGCTCTGCCCGACGTAAGCTGCAACCACATGGCACAGGAGAGGATGCCTTGGTGCTTCCACAACCGTAACGCAAAGGGACCTTAACCTCACAGAAGGGAGGAAGTGCGAGACTAGTTGAACCACAAGTGCTCAAGTCAAGGGACGCAAGTTCTGCTTCCAGCTCCACAAGTGGCTTCTACCATGACCTTTACCTATCTGTGCCACCATCCCTCCTGTACCCAAAAAGCAGAGAAGAAAGAGTCCTGTCTTCTTTGCAGGGACACTAGAAAGCTATGGCTGCAGAACATTCTGAGATCTTTTAGTGCTTTGCTATGCAAAGACACCGTTTGCATTCCAGAGCAAATGACCTTTGCAGCGGTGCCAGTGCCACATTACTGCAGCCTCCTGACACCCAATGACCTGCTAAAAATTCCCTTCAGAGGTCAGGAGATTCAGATCCACCACCAAATCAACCACATAAGATGATACAAGTGTCTGACACAAAGATCAGGCTCCAGGTTATTGATAAAGTGACTACTCCACTTGCAATCGCTCCTGTATTCAACCTAGGACCCTTCTCTAACACTGGTGGAAGTCTCCTGGACAGCTAAGGAGAGCTGCTCAGTTCAGCCACATCTCTCGGCAGCTCCTCCACGGTGCTTGCTTGCAGACCCGGGGAAGAGACCAGTCGGACTGCAGTCCCTGTCTGTGCCATAGTCCATCTCTGTCACCAGCTTCCTTTCTAATCCCTCAAAATATCTTAAAAAAAATTCCCCCAAACCTGTATTCTGTATTTTCCAAGGGCGGTATTTTTCCCAGATAACTAATTACGGGACAGGCTGCTGTGACACCCTGAGTCTTCAGATACGAGGCGCTCAGGCTACCACTGGGTTTTACAAGCACTGCTTCCTGGCTGGTCAAGCTTTCCCCACATACCTCGCTTTCCCTGCTAGGACACTGCTCTGGATCAGCTTTGCCGTGCCACGCTCTGCCCGGTGGCCGTCAGCTCTGACCCCTGGGATGCTGCTGGTTTCAGTGGCAGGCCCCGGCTTCCCTGCCACCTCCCCTGCACAGCCCCTTTGAGCACCAGACCTTTCCCCAAACTGCAGCCCCAGCTTTGCTCTCCTTGTTCCTCCTCCCCTCAGAGAGCTTCGATCCCCCTGCGAGCCGGGCAGCACCGCCTGCCCTCACCCACCTCCCTGTTTCTCCTCTTTCCAGACCCCCTCCTATCATTTCCTTGCCCAGGACACCCGCAGCTCTCCTCTCCTGACCCGGGAGAGGCTCCTGGAGGCAACTCTGCCAGCTCTCGGTTCTCCTTATCTACAAGGAATTCACAGCGCTACAGAAAAGATGTGGCGATAGCCAGATTGCAGGGCTACACACGCAGCACACGCTCAACCACGAAGCCACCGCTCTCCTCCTGACCCAAGCAACACGCAGATGAAGGTATCATTAAAAAAACCCAACAACTAAACAGCAAACAGAAAGAGTCCTGTTATTAAGAGTGCCAAGAACTGAGGTCAGTCTCTGCTCTGCCTCAAAAATAGGGGGCTGGATGGGAGCCTCCCCCGATCCATAGTCGAGGGAGTCTCCAGCGAGTCCTGCCACGGGCAGGGACAGGCTATGTTAGCAGGTCACAACTTAGGAGCACGGGCAGCATGAGAACATTTCAGGCTTTGGCTCTGTGGTTCCCTTCTCCATCTTAGCGAGGAGTTTCTATACCGCACCCCGTTGCGTCTCAGCTCCCCTCCGGACCTTCACTTACATCTATAACTGCAAGCACTGAGCGGCACCAGAAACCAGTCTAGAAATGGATACAACGGCCATGGAAAAACCCAAACCCTACAACAAAACCACCAAAAAAACCACCCAGAGGACCTTCAACAACTACTCATTTATCAAATATAGGGTATATAGGATATATCCTATAATAAATACAAGGCCCCTGACAGCTCTCCCATGTTGAACATCTCCTCGAAGGAAAACTGGACACAGTGCTGGGATATCTGAGGGGAAAGTCAACTGGTCTGAAAAAGTACACAAACTCTTCCCATTAAAGTCTATGTTTACCACATGGCAAGTCAGTGATTAGGAAAATAGCATGACACGCAACTTAAAAGAAAAATGTTCCAGGGCTGCGTTGTATGGGAAAAATAATTAAAAAGCATCAAAGTTTTGGCTCAGAGACACAGTTTCCACTTAAACACGTGACTGATGCATCTTTTCTTGCTCTGGGAAAAAAAAAAAAACCAACACACACTAAAGAAAAAATTTCTACAATGCATATTTTCTGTAGTGATAAAACTCTGCAGATCTCCATAGACCAGAATCAGCAGAACAGCCCGACTGCTAGGGTAAAGGCAACGCTTACATTTGATCCTAATCTACAACATCTGTAAGGATCAACGGAAAGACAACGCACAAGGCCTTGAGAAATCTCCCAGATTCTTAAAGAAAACATTTATGTTCTCGCTAAGCCGGCATCCTGCTCAAAGCCCCGTTTCAGATAGTAACCCTAGAAACTGGGCTCTGGCCCCCATATCGAACGCCATGCACGCCAGCTGCCTGCGGAAGACACGCAGCCCCAGAAAATAAAAAGGGGAAAACCCAGTTATTGGTCAGACCTCGATAGCTCAAATATTAAGCGGCGCTGGAGTTTCACGACCTCCTGCAGCAAGCGCTTGAATCCAGCGCAGCTGCTGAATCAGAGGAGGAAAGGGAGAGCGAAGGATTTGCAGCTTGCCGGGCGTTTCCAGCTTCTCATCCCCGCTTCCCGCTCCCCCACCTTGTCGTGGCATTTACTGTAAAACAGGGAATAAGCTGGAACTGAGCTACAATCCCTGGAAATCTCGGTCCGCAGCCCGCAGAGGGCACCAGCGAGATGCGTTTGGAGCAGGCGGGGAGCGGCAGCGAGTCATTTCTGGTAAAACTTCTTTAACGTGAGGAATGTCACGGGCTGGTACGGTTGGCAAAGTTTAAGACCGGACTTTTCTCCCCCCCCCTTTTTTTTTTTAATGATCCTATGACTTCTTGATGCGAAGACAGCAATGTGCTCACGCTGCCAGTTCGCTTATACAAGCCACACAAGAAATACTAATATTGTGAGAAAGGGCGGGGGGGGGGCAACTCTGAAAAAGCAAAAAAAGAGTGAGGCTGGGCCAGCTGATGTAAACAAGTTATGAAATAACCCAGGTTTGTATAACTGGCCCGATTGTGTAATGCCTTCCTCTGAAGTGGTGGATTTAGTCGATGTAGGCATATAAGCCATTCCGAGACGTTTTCTTAGGAAAACGAAAAGGAAAAAAAAAAACCAAAACACCAAACGATCCGACTAGGCTTTTAGGTCCGTGAATTCACGCCGCTTCCACAGGAAATCTCTCCCATTCTTCAAGCGCCGCCCGGCAGCGGGAGCTTGCGGGGGGGAGCAGGGCCGGCCGGCGTGGGGAGCGCTCCGGCGGCTCCCCTGGAAACTCCCGCTGGGGAAAAAGCCATCACCAGCCGGAGAGCGGCCGGCGGCTGCCGGTAAAGCGAAGGAACAGCCCGGGCAGCGGGCAGAGCAGCGCGACACGCCGCCGGCCTTTGGGTCTCACCGATGGGAAAAGCAAAAATAGTGTCACCGCCACAGAGCCAAAGTTTGTTTTTTTTTTTTTTTGGGGGGGGGGGGGGGGAATGAGAAGCGGGGAGACCATTTGAGACCCTTGAAAAAGCTAGAGCCCGCTTCAAGCCACCCCTTGCGTGTTTTAAGGTGGCTAGGACAGCGCCTTGAAAGTAACTCAGGCGGCACCTCCCGAAGTGCCAGGGAAGACGCCCCAACTGTTGCGAGCGGGCCCAGGACGGTGCCCGAGTGCCCGGGAAGGGGCGGTGAGCGGAGGGGCAGAGGAGCTCCCGACGAGAACAAAAGCAGGAAGGAGGAAGAGTCAGATGCGGCCGCGTATTTGCGTTACCGGCCTCGGAGAAGAGTTGCCCGCAGGAGCCCCTCGGTTTCCGTGCTGGCCCCGGCCCGCCGCTGCGGCGGGTCCCCGGGCACCAGGCGGCGGCTCCCCACCGACACCCGCCGGCCCCGCTCTACCTGGGGCCGGGGCGGCGGAGGCCAGCCCGCCGGGCGCTTTCTCACCGCACGTCCCCGCTCGGGACAGGCCGCTGCCTCCCACGACACCCCCGGCCCCGACCGGAGGGGAACTCCGCTCAGCGTCCCGCCCGGAAGGGTCGCGGCACTCGCTCCGGGGCAGGCGGGCAGGGAGGAAGGAGAGGAAAGCGGCGGCGCCCCGCCGGGGGCGACGGGACGGGACGGGACGGGACGGCGGCAGCGGGCAGCCCGCACCCCGGCACCGCCTGCGCCCCCGCGGACGGCGCCTCTCCGCCGGGCGCCCGCGCCTTCACCGCGGAGGAAGGGCCGCTCCCCGGGCGTGGCGGTGAACTCCCGTGCCGGGAGCGCTCGCAGCAGCCCCCGGAGGGGTCCGGGGGAAGAGGGTCAGCGCCCGGCCCTACCTGCTGGGCTGCGCCGCTGGAGTAGGTCTCGGGATGTCCCGGGGAGCCGCTGCTGCCTCTGGAGGAGGTGTCGAAGTTCCCGGGGTAGTCCTGGTACATGGTCCGAGGTCGGGCCGGGGGAGCCGCGTCCCCGCCTTCCCGCACCGACACCCGCCGCTCCCTCGCCGTCTCCCCGCCCCCTTCTCCCTCCCGACCTCTTCGGCTCTTGCCTTTGCCCTCCCAACGCTCGCCGCGGGAAGGGGAAAAAAAGAAATAAAAAAAAAAAAAGGGCTTTGGAGGGGGAAAAAAAAGGGGGGAGGAAAAAAAGGTAAAAAAAAAAAGTAAAAAAGAAGAGAAAAAAGGAAAAATAACAAAGTAATAGTAAAAATAATAATAATAATAATAAAAGAGGCTCAGGCGGCAGCGAAGCGCCGACGGGACGGGACGGGCTCGGCGGCGGAGCGGGAGCGGGAGCTAGAGCAGCCGTGCGGGCAGGCCAGGCGGAGGCAACTTGCGGGCAGCGCGCGCGCGCGCGCGCGTCGATGTCCTCTCTCCGCGCTGCCCGGCGAGACTCGCCCCGCCGGCGGAGCGGCCCCGGCCCCCGGGGGCTGCAGGCGGAGCGGTTCTCCTCCGCCCCCCCCCCCCCTTTCTCCCCCCCCCTCCTCCTCCTCCTCCTCCTCCTCCTCCTCCTCCTCCTTCCCTCCCTCCCCTTTTTTCCCCTCCCCAAACCACCGCCCCCCCCCCCGGGTGACTCAACCCGGGTCTTACGCCCCGCGGCTCCCCGGTACGGCGAGCGGGAGCTCCGTGCGCCCGCGGTGACTCAGAGCGATGGCATCGCCGCTCGCCCGCCCGCCCCGGCCCCACTCGCTTATGATCCGTCCGCCGGCCGCACCATGTGCACTCGCGCACACGTCAAACCCGCGGCGCGCTGGCCACACCTTGCCAGCGCGGAGCCTCCCACCTGACGCCGCGGCGGGGGGGGGGTGGGGGGGTGGCGGGACGGGGAGCCGGGGATGGCGCCTGCCCCCGCCTCGCCGCCTCCCCCCCCCCCCCCGCCGCTCCGCCCGCCACGCCCGGACCCGCGCTCCGCGCGGGTCCGGGCGTGGCGGGCGGAGCGGCGGGGGGGGGGGGGGAGGCGGCGCTGCGCCGTGTTCCCGTCAGGCCCCTCCTCCCCCCTCCCCACTTGGTCCCGTCCGTTGTCGCACGTTGCCAAAAATGGTCATTTGCGTCGCACGACGCGAGCGCGGGTTTCCTTGCCGCGGATGACGCGCCGCGAGAGGGATTCCCTGGCTCTGCCGCCGGGATTTAAAGGGGCAGGCACACCGGTGGTGGGTGGGTGGGTGGATTTGGGGGGAGGGGGGGGGGTGGCTTATTGGGGAGCGGGGCGCAGAGCTCGCCCCGGGGACCCGCTTTCCCCGCCGCGGTGGGTCGGCGGGGGTTGGGTAGACGGGGTCTATGCAGCCCTCCTGCCTGCAGGAGGGTGGCTGGCACCAGTGGTACCCCAGTTCTTGGCCCGTTTCTCCACAGCATCAATAAAGCAAGTGTTAGACTCGGCTAGTTTTTATAGCAGTGTTCACCTATTCTTATTTTTCTTATTTTTATTTATTTAATTTTTATTTTATTTTTTTTTATTGTTATTTTTATTTTATTTTTCTTTTATTTTTATTTTTTCTTTTATTTTTAATCTTTTTTCATTTTTGTTTTTATTTATTTTTATTTCATTTAATTTCTATTATTTTTTTTAATTTTTATTCCTATTTTTATTTTATATTTATTCTTATTTTTATTTTATATTTATTCTTATTTTTATTTTATGTCTATTCTTATTTTTATTTTACATCTGCTTTTATTTTCTTGTTTTTTCCTTCTTTTTATTTTTTCAATTTTATTTTTATCCTTATCTTTATTTTTCCAGTGGACTCCTCTGCAGAGCCACTCCAGGCCTCCAAGCCAGAGTATGTCACGGGAAGGGCAGGTAACAGCCCTAGGCCGCCCTGCGTAGCAACTCACGGGGCAAGGACGGTAACAGCCCACCTCAGGTGGCTGTGGCATTGCCAGGTCACTGACTGGCACCGGCTGGAAGGTGGCAGAAGCAGATAGAGCAGAGCCATCTGCACAGAGAACGTGCGCTCTCGGGTGACCTGCAGCGAATACAGCAATGATGCTAGTTTACAGATTGTTAAAATGTTCCTCTTAGACCCGAAAGGTTTCGTTTTCACCCTCCCTGGAGGATTCACCCAGCCCTGAGCGTGTCCTTTGTGCTGGTAGGGAAGGAGAAGTCATCTAAGTTCAAGCTGTAAAATCCCATTTAAGCTGTCTCATGGACAAAGTATTTTCCCACAGGAGCTCATCTGAGGGTAATGGGCTCTCCTCCACTCGAGCACTGTCCTCCTCGGGAAGGGAGAGGCAGCACCCATCTCAATCCCAGAGCCTTCGGGGAACTCTGAAACGAAGCAGCCCATCGGCGATAAGTCTTCAGCACCTGGCTTTTTTAGCACCGAGCCAGGCATTTGGGACTAAACCTCCTGCCGATGCTGTTTGGTTTGCAGCACCTTCATTTTCCAGGCAACCGAAATTCTCCATCCAGCTCAGCCGCAGCATCTGACTTCGGGGGAGGTGGGGACAGGGCTGTAAAAATAAACCCGTGCTTCCAACTTGCATTGCATTAGGAGCGAGGGGCTGGGGAGGGGCGGCGGTACTTTAGCAGTCACGGCAGGGCTGTGACGTGGTTTTCCCCTTGGGTTGCACATCAGGCAGGTGATCTGCACGTGCTTCTTTCTGCTGGAAAGAGAATTGGTTCAAGATATGAGAGGAATCGGGCTGCAGTTGTTAAGAGATGAAGAGAGACGGGGAAAAACACGCGTTGTGATAAAGAAGCGAACCCCAACGAAAGGGGTTGGGTTTTGGCTGGTCACCTCCCTTGGCTCTGCCTCCAGCTCTCCTCAGGTGGAGGCTGCTGCTGGCCCTGGGGTCTACCAGGCATCGGGAACCACTGCTGTCATCTGGGGTCACCAGCCCCGGCTTCAGTCATGTTTTAAATCAGGCCGGTGGGCTTGTAGAAACCATGCTACTGTGCGGTGAGGAATGCGACAAGTATTTGGCCCAGGGAGAGAGAGACGGCCAGAAACGGGGGCGGGGGGGGGGGGGGGGCGGAGAGGGGGGTGCTGGAGCATTAGTGTTGAGGCATTTCTGCGAGAGAAGAACTGTTTCTATAATTTTTCTTCAGCAGATCATTAAACTACCTGCTCTCCTCATGTTTCTGCTCAAGTACAAACATTTCGAGTGTTGTTTTCAAACATTATTCCAACGTGATTTTGGCACATCTACCCCGTCCTGATGAATTTGCATGAGACCTAGTCTGGGAGCAGCTCGTTTGAAATGGCATTCAAGTGCTGTTTTAATATTCGGCTGCAGTTAATGTGGATGCAATTAGTTGACACTTGTAAATCCTCAAGTTAAAAGCCCTGTAAGAAGTGTAGGAAGCTGTAAGCGCACCTGAGGCCAAACCCTCAGCTCCTGTCGGGTGATGAACCTCCCTTCCACGGCTGGACCGGCACCACCTTGCCCTCCACGAGTGCCTGACCCACGGCCCCCAGATGCGACGCTGAAGTTTTACCGTGTATTTACGTTGACTTCGCTAGAGTTTCTTCTGGCCTGGGAGTGCAAACCCCCTCTGGCGAAGACGGGCTCACGCATACGGAAGTGACTGGCATGTCCCATGGGGAAAAAATAATCAGCCCCATGGAGCCTCCTCATTCCCCTATCAGCCCTTTGTAATACTTTCTTATTTTTTTGGATCAAAGTATCTCAGACTAGCCTGGCTCGCTGTGCCCCAGACGCATGCATTTTTAATCCGCATCCAGACCAAGCTTCATTGTGCAATAGGCTCCCTGCTTCCAAAAAAACGAGAGATAACATGTACGTCTGCCTAGTCCATTCTTGCCTGAACCATAGACAATTTAAGACCAGCCCAGGTTCCAGGGCAGGAGAGGATCATTGTAAGGCAAATGAGACCTTGGCTCCTCACGCTTTTCAATTTCGGCAGCAATTAGGAGACTGAAACCCAGACCTGGGAATGCTTTTCACCGTGTTTTTACAGGAGCAGAGGATAAGGGCACTCGGCAGCGGCTTAGACTTGGCCCTTGGCAAGCGCGTGGCAGAACCTGCAGTTAGGACCTCCTTCTCCAGCCTCCCCAGCAGTGCCAGGCTGCACCAGCCACGCCGTGCCACCTGCCTAAGGGCAAAACCATTGATTTTCGATCAAAAAAAATTGCATCCACCATCCTCTTTCTCCTCGCTCTTCTTTTTTATAACCCTTTAGACATCTCCTGTGAAGAAGCCTGCGGTAATCACTTCGCCTTAAACGTGCACTGCCACCAGTGAAGGAGAGCCCAGAGGTGCTGTGGCTGTCCCCGCTGCGGGGCAGGGCAGCCCCCGGGCTGGGGGGCGGCTCCGGGGGTGGCGGGACTGCGGCTGCTCCGCACCGGCAGGGTGCAGGGAGCTGCAGGGCAGCCCAGGGAAGGGCATGCACCTCTTCTCCCCACGCGATTCCTCATCCCCTGTTTTAAAACTCACTCCCACCTCCCCCCAGATTGATGCTATCTCTAGTCACTGTTCATTAAAAAGGACTGTGGTTACAGAAGCGACTCTTGCTTCCCGAGACCTTTTCCTCGAGCTCTCTGAAGAAGCAGTGTACGCTTTTCCAGGGCTCTCCAGCCCTTCCTGACAACTCTACTTTCATCTGTCCGCAAAGTCTGCTTTCATACTGTCTCTCTAAATGCTAAGAGCGAGTGTTTTGATGTTAACTTCTGGGAACGAGCTCTTAAGCTACCACCTCACACTTAATTACAGTTATTTATTAAGTACTCCAGCGTATCCAAGGGAGAATGGAGGTTTTCTCCTTCAAAGGGCTTCTGGACGCGGTTCGGGAAACACCTTTCGCCAAGCAGAGTGCTTTTCCTACCCACGTACCGTTGGACCACGGAGCCCTCTCTCCTGCCGACAACCCCGTTGTTTTCAGAAGGACGCGTGGCGGCCATAGGGCCTCCCTCCAGCAGCGCACCGTATCTTTAGGGCAGGGAGTCACTCCCCTCAATTGATCTCAGGTGACTGCAGCGAGACTGTCCCTGCGTTCAAGCACGCAGCTGGCTCGGCCCCACGTTCCCGGTGGGGTGAGCGCTGCCATACATCCAGTTCAGGGTAATGACATTAATCCTGCCACTCTTACTGCTGCCGGGTGATGAGGCGACATCATTTAACTCTTTCCCAATCCTGGTGCCAATAAAAGCCCAGGATAAAGCCAGCTGCTGTGATGCTCTTCCCTCTTTTGAACCAGAGTGATGGGTGATGCTGAGGACCTGGGATGCAGGCTGGGTGATGCGGAGGGCCTGGGATGCAGGCAGGGCAGCAGCAGGGCAGTCCCGCAGCAGCATGGGCACCAAACGCCTCTGGCACTGCTCAGTCAGGCTCGCAGCCCAGCCGTGGTGCGGTGCCGTAGCCAGCGGTCCTGCTGGCTCTGCGCAGGGTCAGCTCTGCAGAGATCCCAGACGCCGACAAAGCCAAACACTACTTCAAAGCAGAAACAGCTTCAGCCCTCTTAAAATGCTCCAGAACAAAGATCCTCCCAACCCACTGAGCAGCAGGTGCAAGAAGTGGATTGGGACCAAGGGCTTATTAACAGTGACCACGACGCACAGTTTATGGCATTTTGCTGGTGTAGGGAAGCAGAAAACAGCTTCGGGAGATACCAGCCTAGGGACGAGCAAGCTCCCTTCTAGCCCCAGAGCACGCAGGATGTGAGAGATGGTAACAGAGATCCCACGAGTCGAGCTCTAGACACCTCTTGGCATGAGATGAACGGTCTTATCTTGATACCTGTGTTTGTTTGCCCAGCTCCAAACCTGTCTCAGCAACACGAGAGCCTGCCTTGCCCCACTCCCGCCTCTTGCAGAGACACCACCTCCGGTCCCAGCAGCCAAAGGGCCCACCGAAGCGCATCCGCGCCGCAGCCCAGGGGCTTCCCCATGAGATCCCGGGCAGCGCTGCCAGGGCAGCCCCAGCAGACGCTGCGGCAGGAGGCTTTTTAGGGGATGGGAGCCCTGCCCTGCGGAGCTTGGACCCAGCTCTTTCCCCATTGCCCAGTCCGGTAAGGGTCTTGTATATTTTCTTGCTGTATTTTGTGAGCGAGGCCTCAACAAACACATTTTCTTATGTCAGAGCAGTGGAAAGGACCGAAAACCTACCTCAGGAGCAGTAAAACCCACCCCTGTCAGCGCCCCCATAGCTCAGCTAGAGCAGATGCTGAGGGCAGCATCTTGCCTGAAGTGCCCGTGCTCAGGCGCAATCAGGATCAGGCTCACGGCCGCGCTGCTGAGGGGCACCGAGCGCTGTGCCATTGCAGCCCGGGCTGGCAGGAGGGGGACCGGCCCGTATCCTTGTACCGCGGAGTTTCAGACGTTATTCTCTGAAGCACTTGGTGCCGGCCAAGTGGATCACCCAGCTGAGCTTATCAGACAGCTCATTGTTCCTGCCTGAGTGATTCAGCCCCTCCAAAGTACTCTCCGGCAGCATAGCAGCAAGAAGGAGGAGGAGGAGGAGGAGGGAGGCGTGCGGCACACACAGATAGTCCTCCTGATAGCGGGAGGCAGATAAACACACCCGAGTTAATGGCTGAGCTCAGATCTAGTTGAGGCAGTTTGACCTTTCTGCTGGTAAGCCTCCTTTCAGCTGACATGAAAGAGTTTGACACAAGCACTCAGGGGAATGTGTGGCCAATAAGTGAGACTTACTTTCTCCAGCAAGTAATATTGATTAGCGCAGCGCCTGCAGACATGGCTCGAGGCAGTGGTGGGATTTCAGCACAGCTCACTCAGGGAGCGAGCAGAAGAGACAGCTGAGACGCAAAGGTAAAATAATTTGTTGACTGAACTTGCAAAGTGTCCCTTCTGTCTCCTACCGTAGCGAACTGTGCACTGCTGAAAGCCTTGGAGGGAGGGAGAGGCTTCGCAGGCTGGGCAGCGGCACTGGGAGCTGGCTGCTGTCCCTGCGTGGCCTGGCTTGTCTCCATCTCGATGGGTGTCCTTGAGATCGAGCGCCTCTTTCCATCTTCCTGGGCCACTTTGTCCTTTGGCATCCCTGGCGAAGAAACATCTGTTAGGACCACTGATGCTTTCCGAGAATTTGGGCGTTTAGGGCTGAAAATGGACCAAGGATCCATCTGAGCATCTGGGAGAGGCTTCTTCCGCTCTTGCCATCCAGGACAGGCTCTGCCCAGCAATCCAGCCATAAAGGGTGGCACAGGACTGTGCCAGCACATGAAACCAAACCCAGACCTGTGCGGCCTCACTCCGGGAAGCACCGTGGTGGCATTCCCACTGGGCTGAGGTCCCCATCCCCTGCAGACCCACAGACACGGGTCTCTGAGCCTGGCGATTCCCTGCTGGCTGCAGTGTTACAAGCTGCTATGGAGCATGGAGTGGCTGGGACTCAGCTTCTCGCTGCCCCAGACATCTTGGTGGTGGCACCACAAAGCTGAAACATTGCTCACGCTGCAAAGAGTGGCTGCCTGGAGTCTATAACTGGGGCCATTTGCTTCATGGAAGCATGTTTTGAAAATCTTGCTCCTACCTTTTGCGCTTACGGAGAGCCCGATCCACGCGTAAGGCAGTACCGTGCTCTTTGCCCAAGCCCATGGAAAGCCCACAAGAGTCACAGCAGGAAAATGTGAACTACCCCAATTTGGTTTAGTTCTGTATTTATCCTGATGACACTTAAGTACCAGCAATACTAGTCAAATTCTCTGGGCCGTGAGGTGGAGACTGCTATTATGTAGTATTTCTTAAATGCCCCAGTCTAAACACCTCCCATAATAAACTCCTGGCTTGCTCAGGAATATAGAATGGGGTTTTTGAAAGCAGCAGGATGACCTAGAAGCTCGGGTTACACACAGTCTATATGCAAAGGCACTTTAAGTTCTTTCAAAGCAATGCGTGGTATTATGCCAACATGAACACTGAGTCCAGGAAAACGAACCAAGCATTTATAATGCTGGGCAAGCTTTTGGAGGGTTACAAGGATGCTCTCACCCAGGATGTTATCGAATCTTTCCACCATGGCCTGCACTTTTCTTTCCTCCGCCTTCTTCCTCTTGCTGCTGTATACAGAAAGACGAGGAAAAAGCAGAGCTTTTCCGCCTGGGGTCTCAGGGAAGGACCAGGAGGCGGTTGCTCTGGACAAGTGTTTGCCCTCTGGCTAGGATGTGGTCCTAGAGTTTGATCGTTGGGGCCATGAGGCAAATGCAGAAGCTCCCCGGGACTTGGGATCAGCGAGGGCAGCCCCTGGCTGCAGGCAACTGTTGAGACGGGGATGTGATGCGTAGGAAGAGCACTCCCAAAGCGGGAGGGCGAAGCCCTGGTAAACACACCGGGGGCACCCTCGGGAGCTGGCGAAGGGGTGTGGGACAGCGGCAGGAGCGCTCGGCAGGCTCAATTTTGGCCGCATCCATGCCCGCATGGCTGCAGGCAAACGCATCCCACCCTCAGTAAGCCTCCTTCCACAGCGGGTTTAACGACACGCATTAAAATACCAGCGGGTCCAGAATACGAGATGCTGTTTGCGGACCCGAGTCTGTTTAAAGAGAAATAATACGCGTTAACCTGCATCGGGCTGCAAGTGGGGACAGGCCCTGGGCTGCCGGCGGACACCTGCTGCCTTGCCCTCGGCCGGGGCGCGCCGCGGGAGGGCCGATCCCGTGCCGGCAGCTGCGATCTCAGAGCCCCTCTGCCAGCGAGAGCGAACCCTGCAGCCATTCAGGCACAAGTGGAAGTTTTGGGACCCTCGAACTCCTGGGCTGGCCGGGTGCAGGCCAGTCCCTGCGGGCACATCCAGCCCTTGGGAGCTGCAAAGCCCTGAAGGCGGAGGAGTCCTGCCCTCTGCCATTGTGCTGTCCTCTGTCAGATCATGCTGTGCTGGCAGTTTGCAAAGTTGTCTATTATCGGCACGTTAATAACCTTTCACAATGTTTAATTACTTGGAAAGGTAATCGGTCCTGTGGTAGTTCTTTGAAAAGCATGCCCATTTCACTTGCTCTTGGCAGAGACTTCGGCTTTTTTGTCTTTCGTTCTCGCAATAAATATGTTACAACTGATCCTGCTTCCAAAGGCAATACCTATTTGTAAAACAAAGAAGAAGATTGCTCCCTGGCTTTCTGGGTATCATCAGCTCTGCAGCCGGGTGCCATGTCACAGATCTCTCCCACCACCACCATTGTGCGTGGATTCAGGGAGACTATCTGGTTTTTGTTTTTTTTAATGGCTTCTTATTTAAGGTGCCTGGTTCGACACGCACAGCCAGGTACTCAGGGGCAGGCTCTTTACTTCACCAGCAGAGCTGGCCCCACTGCTGGCTGCATATGAATAAACAGCCAAGAAGCCATATGTAAGTAGCCCGGTCCCCTCCGCTCGCTCACGGCTGCCCTTTGGCCGCCGACAGCAGTGCCAGCGCAGGCTGCGACAAGCTGCAATGCCCGAGGCTGGGGCTGGGAGGAGGGAGCAGGAGGAACCGGCAGCTGCAGGAAGAGGACAGGCAGACCATTCAGGTAGGTGAGAGTGCCACCAGGCTCTCTCCAAGGACAGCTAACAATGACCTTGTGAGGGTCAGGGGCTCAAGACCGCCACCAGCCACATCTCTGCTGCATTTGGTACCCCTAAGAAGTGGCAGGTTGCTCTCCTTCCATGCAAGGATGCCACCACTCATGACATGAGGCAACTTGTGCACGTTGCCTTTGGGCTTGTGACCCTATGCTGGCAACTGCAGCAACCATGGAGGTTTGGCCCTATCCTGGAGCCCACCAGCTGATGGCTGCATCCCCCTGAGGCAGCTTGGGACCACTGCGTAGGCACCGTCAGGGTCCCCATGGCTGCCCCTTGCCACCCTGGTGCAGCCCTGGGACCCCGGAGCCAGCCCGAGAGCGGATCTGCCTCGGCGCAAACACCCTCTGGCACTTCTATGGAGGGCACACACGTGCACATACACGCATGTGCACGCATGCATGCACACACGCATACCTGTGAGCCCACGGGGACCTAGCGTGTGAGAACCTGCTCCATCCATGCCAGGGGCTGGCCCTGGGGAGGGCACACAGCCCGGCAGGCTCAGGCTCCCACTAGCCATGGCCACAGCCTGCAGTAGTGGAAAATATTAGACTAGATTGACTAAATTTGTCCTTTTCCACTGATGAACACTGTCCTATGAGCCAACATGTTCCGCTTCAGCCAGGGCGGTACTCACTTTTGGGGAGAAAAGCATAAAATGGTATCAGAGCAAAACATTATTAATGATGGCAGCAAAAGCCACTGGCATTTTCTTCCTTTCTCCTTAAGTATAAGCTTGTCAAACGACCAAACGAAAAGCCCCCAGCAGCTTTCAAAGGGTCAGGCTCTCAGCCTGCACGTTTCCCTACGTGGAGGCATAGTCAGAAGCCTCGTCCCAGACCTGCAGCCCATCCACGCTGGTGTTTTTCTCATTTTCTTGGAAGTCTTGACAGGTTTGTTTTCTTTTTTTTTTTTTTCCCCTTTAAAAAAAGAAGCTTTTAACAGCCCTGGGGCAGAAGGCTCTCACTTGCTAAATCACAAGGTTTGCCACATTGAAATGTAGGGACGTGCCCGCAAATGGGAACTGGCTGTCTTAGCTTTTGTTCTTGACTGTTTGCCAGAACCCTTAAAACAACAGGAGGAGGTTCAGCCACCTAAACATCCCTGCGCTCGGGGTGGGAGGGGGGGAGCCTGTAAACGCAGGCATTAACATATCAGACGCCATCAATGCCTTTGCCAGCAGCGCAGGCAATCCCACTGCCAGGCTGCTGGGCGGCCGTGGGACAAGAAGGAGCAGAAACGCCCGGCAGTGCCAGTGGTGTGTCCCTCCTGGCACGGGCGCCGGGTTGTGCTGACCCGGGATCCCGTGTCCTTGCACCGCTCGGTGATTGTGGGCGGGAGAGAGGTGCGAATGTCAGGAAACGCCATTTGGTGCTGCCATGTTAGAAGTACGGTTATCCTAGATTTTAGAGCCAGGTAAGTGATGACCCCCAAGCTGCTCCACCAGAGACATACAGACAAGAATTGGATTTGTATCAACGAGATCAACAGTCACATTTTTCCTCTCCCAACTAGTTTGAAGAGCAGTGATGGGAAGGGACAGGAAGGGACCAAAACTTGTAGATCAGAAGAGATGATCAGCAAAACGCTGCCCTTAAAGAGCCAGAAAACAACCTCTAGTGCAGCCAATAGTGGTAGGTGCTTCCTCAGCACAGACCTAACCCATAGCTCTCCACGCCATTCCAGGGCTGTATATCCTTATTTAACTTGGACAGCACACCTCAGTCCTCAGCTACAGATATACTTAAACTTCTATTTCAGTCACAGGCTTGGAGAGGGACCAAGTGTTCACCTCAGACCTTGCCTATAGTCATTCCTTGGCCACCTCACTGTTCTGCTAATGTTTATTTAAACGGATGAGGGGTGGAGCGCGACCTAGCAAGGGGTTGAGAAGCTCTCCTAACGTCCATCCCTCAGCTGGGCTCTTGTCAGCCATCTCACTGTGACATTTTAACCTGCGAGGTCTGGGGCGGCACTGCATCTGCCTCCAGGCTCCACCCCAAGGTGCTCAAGCTCCTTCAAGTCCCTTCTGCTGGCTCCAGTTTCCTTCCCGTGTGTCCCAACGGGGCCACCTCAGAGGGGTTTAGGGTTTCAACAAGCTGCACTGTTCACCTCAAACTCTACCAGGTACAAACTCTACAGCAAGAGTCCTCTGGTCTTCACCTGCAGCTCTCGACACCAGCTTTCCCTTGGGCTCTCCTCCACGAGTCCCTGCGCACCTTTGAACCACCAAGGAGCTCAGGAGCTCCAAATTATCCTTTCCCTGGGCTTTCCATCCCCGTTTAGGTCTCTCTTGGAAAAGTAGATGGGACGGAGCTCAGCTCCCCCAGCACCTAGACCTTTCCTCTGCTCTCCCTGACCATCTCCTCCTGAATTTCCACCATCACCTGGCTGCCTCCTGGTCGGGGGAGCCTCCGCCGGAGCGGGACGCCCTCCTAGGAGGGCGTCCCGGCTCCGGCGGAGGCTCCCCCGACCAGGAGGCAGCACCCTCGCTCCCACCACTGCTCCCCATCACTTGGGCGAAGGCTAACGAAGACGCGCAGGTGGGCGCCCACCTGTGAACCACCTCCTCGAGTTTGCAGGTCCCACGAGGCAGGCGAGCCAAACCCTCTCCCCTCGCAACGTCACGGCGTTAGGTTATAAAGTTCAGCTTGTCAGTAAGTAAGTAAGCCGGTCCCACCCACGACTTCTTTCCACATAATTATGGTTCGCGGATATATCAGGAAAAAAGGAGAGCCCCTGCCGGAGATGCTGACGTCTTTTTCCTTTCAGGTTCAATGGCTGCTTTACTGCGGTTGGGTTTTCTTCCTCCCCGCCGCCCGGTCTTTCTCTGACTGGAATCGTTCCCCTCCAAAAAACGTGGTGACTTTTGCTGAAAAGCAGTTCTGCCACTTCTGTAGCGAGGCAGTGCTCACGAACGGCACAGTGGTAGTTACGGGATGTGTGGTTTACCTCAAGACGTCACATCTCCTCTCCCCGGAGACATCAGAAGGTTTATTGCTCAAATTCAGCTTCGATTGTTTAAAGGAAAAAGGCCCTGTGACTTTCACTACTACTTTTAATGTTTTAAGAAACCTTCAGGCTCCCTTCCCCAGGCTGCTTCAAAGGGCAATTAGCTGGGGCACAAGATGCTGCCTTTTGGTAGACACACGCATACGAAGTGCGGTCTAAAATCCCATGAGTCAAATTGCCGTATTTCCTACCTGGGGAAAGGAGCAATTGGTTTTGTCTGGGGACTTTTCCCAGATGAAGGCTGGCCAGAAAGCAGGGCTTTGAGTACCAGATTTGCGCTTTCTGTCCTTAAATACTTTTGGAGAGCAGAAGGGACAAAATATCCAGCATGCCTCTTTCAGTGCCGGAGCCGTGATGCTCGCCTGGAATAAAGTCCCTGAGGAGCCATTGCCGGGGACGGCCGTGGTCTGTGCAGGGAAGGAGGGCACCAGGGCTGGGCTCACCGAGCAGTGCGCCGTGCTCTGCCGAGGCAAACACCAGCCCAGCAAAAGCTGGGCACCCTCTCTGCGACAGGAAAGCTGTGAAACGAGAGGTGGGCAGGCTCGGTCGTGCCGGACACAGGCAGCGCGGGGCTGCGTTAGCCCACACAGAGAGAGCGAGCTGAGAAAGGAAACCGGCAAACCAGATCTCCCCGTCCCAACAAAAAAAAGCAAACCACGCAGAAGGTAAAGAAATACCGTCACCCGTGGAAACACAGCCATTCTCATCTCCTTCATACAGGCAGTGGAGAATGGCATAGGGCTGCCCAGCCAGGCTGCTGGCACTTCGGTGCCGGGTGCTGGTGCTGACGTGGAGATGCACTGCGACTCGGGGGAGCACAGCTGCCGCCATCTGCCCCAAGTTTGGTCCTCTCCCTGGTTTTGCTGGCAAGGACACCCCCTTTTTTCTCACAAGCCACCCCCAGGTTTTAACAACTTTCTCCCTCTGCAGACCCGTGTCGAGATGAACTAGTACAAGCATGATGCTGTGAATCCTTGGGGCGTGAGGTTTTGCCTGTACAGCAGCTGATGTGCTTTTCGTGAGCTGTTTCAGCCTTGCGTGAGCCACAGCGAGCGGGCTCTGCAGACACTGCTCCTGAGAGCTGCCCACCCGAAGTCGTGACAATGCAAAGGGTGCAAAGACAAACTGTGCCGTGGCCTTTTGCTCGCCCCAGCTTTGAGAGTACAACCGCGCTGTCTGACTAAAACCATGACCGAGCTCCCCTTTGCTAAAAATCATTGTTTCTGATTTCCCGTGTGGTGCCTGAGGATGGGGTCTCCAGGGGAGGCGCAGGCTTCCCTTATTTTTATATAGAGACACTGCGCTATGCCTAATGAACGCAGGGTTTACTCATGGGTGCCTTCCTCCCGTGTGCAGTACCACGCTGTGACCTGCCCAGGAAACGCAGCTGGTTTCCTGCCGGTGAGCCGGGCAAGCGCCTCGTTTGCTGAAGAGCTCGTTCACCTGCCTGTCGCTCCAGCACCAGCCTCTCGGGCTCCTCCAGGAAGGTTCTCATCCGTGGATGAAAAGCACTTGCCAAGGGGATGAGCGGCGCTCGCAACCTTCATGCGTGGAGGGAAAGCAACCCGCCCCAGCTCCGGCAGCGGGAGCTTGCTCGATGCCTGCCTCCCCACTGGCCGGGATGCGGGATGCACACCAGGGAGAGGGAAATGGTTACGACACAACCAGGTGGAAGATGTGTGTACGTGTGTGCATTGCAAGGACATTATGCCGGGGTGTGAATAGGGAAGAAGTTCCCTTCAACAAAGCTCCCCCAGTGAGGAGAGGCCAGGGATGGGCACCTTGATCCCCGGGCACTCTGTCTCTGCTGGGGCTGGCAGGCTCCTGGCATGAGCTAATTAACCCTTCAATTGCTGAGGAAGCTCAGAGGACCTTAATTTGACAGTCACCGTAAAAATATTTTGTCTGTCAACAGAGTCTTTCATCCAAGGATCTCAAAGTGCTTTACAGGTATTAATTAAGCTCACCAAGGTAAGTATGAATAATTATCGTCATTGAACAGCATGGAGAACTGAGGCCAAACTTGCCCAAGAGCTTCTGTCAGGCTCCGGGAACCAGCGCGGAAGAGGAGCAATTCCCAGCTGCAGTCGCCAGACTGCAAGCCCTCCTGCAGAGAACAGCCTCAGCCTGCAAACTTGCCGAGACTGCTGTGCTCCGCTCAAGGGTGTCCTCCCCTAGAAGATCACACGTCTGAAGGACAGGAAAAAAAATGTTATTTTCATTTTGGAATACAATGCAATCGATGTCACTGTAAAAAATGTAGGCAAAAATGACATGAAAATATAAACTCCCCGTATCAGTGTGAAAGCTTTTTGAATAACAGAAGAGGAATGCTGTTTCATTTATCCTGTGTCTTGTGTTAGTCCCTTCTACTGTTTTACGTGAGATTAGTAGTTTCTGAAAGTAATGGATAGTAAATCAGGTGTTGAGGAATTAGGGATAGAATTTAAGGACTATTTTAAACCCAAAATGATCAAACCTTCATTTATACAAACTTGCTTATTATTTCCACTTACTATTATGAATCTCAGGGCTTGGAGCACTTTCATTTTCCTATGCCTCCAACCATCCTGTATCAAGGAGTCTCAGATCAGGGTTGCTTAGGTTGCAAGTTCAGGTATATTTTAAAGAGATAAAGATTCACTGTCATCATCTAGTCTGAACTCTTGCACAGCCCAACCCAGAGGAATTTAGCTATTTACCTTGTAGATACCCCAACTACTTACATCACATTATTTGGTTAATTTTCGTGGATGTATCTGTAACTGCTGAAGGTCTCTGAAGCTTCCCCACCTTCCAAACCCTGCTCCATGTTGTATGGAGAGCCTCCAATATTGGGCTTCTGGTTTGCAAATTCCTTACCTACAGGAATGTTGTGGGAATGAATATACAAATATTGTGAGATTTGAAGATATCAGAGCAATGGGGAGGGGAGTCATAAATATACCTCACACAGATAATAGCGGCTATAAATTCTATTGCCTTGATCTGGCTTGGCACCGGCACTCTGCAGAACTACTTGCTGTGCTCGTTCCTCTCTCCATGGCAAGCTTCACTGTTTATTACTGATATATAACTATAGCATTATGGTCGCCTTCTGGACAGTTCTGGATAAAAGCAGCCTTTTCAGTTTGAATTGAGCACTTTCCAAAGCAATAGCAGCTAAGCTGAAGAATATCCATATGAGGTGTATTATGGGGTTAAACTGATGATTTGTCTTATGCCAGCACAACTTTCCTGCACAAGTCTCTTTTAGACAGCTATTTGGCCTCTGAGTTCAAACCATGCTTGACACCTGAGCCACCATAGATGGGGCTCTGAGGGATGAATGCTACCCAGAGTGAAGAAACTGAGTAGGTGACTCTTCTTCATCATAGAGGATCCTCCAGCATCATGACTGGACTGGAGGTGACGGGAACTTCTACCCCAGTGGAGCAAAGCCAGGGGTGGTCTCCCAGAAGGGGACCCGACGTGGGTATGCTGTGCGTGGGGAGGAAACACCATTTGTGTGCTGGTGGCACCACGCGTCCCCTACTCCAGGCATGCAGTGGGAAGGATCAGTAGGCTCGGAGGAGTCCTTCCTCTTCCTCCCCATGCAGAGGGCTCCGCTAACCCAGGTGCCTCTGCCCCGTACCTCACCCTGCCCGTCCAGCGTGCAGATGGTTGTGGGCCCACAGGGACCTCCTCACCCATGCGACTCGAGTGCATGTTTCATTGCTGCTGAATCCCTGGGCAGATTCAGATAAAATGGACAGGCAGGGCGGTGGTACAGGGTTTCAAGTCACTGACCGGTTAATTAGGAAGGGGGAGGCTCTTCTCAAGGAGTGCTGGAAACCTCCTCACCCAAGCCATCGCAAACTGAGCTGATGAAGTGTTTCAGATCGGTGCTGCCTGTTTCCAATTACATCCAAGAGCATTTCTGCAGTGAAGAGCCAAAGTCTTGATTTATAGGCTTTTGGGCAAGGGAATGCAGTGTTTTTTATTATCTTTATCTCTAAATCTGCTCTTGTTACTTGTTGCTTACAACAAACTTGCAGAGTCTAACGCAAAGGTCTTTTGTTAACGTTTCCTACACTCAGATGCTAAAATCCTTCATTAAAGCCCAGGCTAATTGCTTCTGCATCAGATAGACAGGCCCATCCATTTCACTCCGCTCAACGCGCCCTCGGGAGGGGAACACGTGTTTTGGGATGGCATCCCCTCAGAAGGTGGGCAAGCTGGAGGCAAACCTCAGGCTGAGACTATGCAGCCGTGCTGCCATCCCACTCAGACCTCGGCCACGGCCGGAGCCTGAGCACTTGCTCGCACCTCGCGGGCGTCGTGGACAGTGGGAGAGGCAGCCAGCCCGCTCCTGCGCCACTCGCTCTGCACCAGACATTCCTCTGGCTGGCTTTTCTGCTGCATTGGCTTCCCACATATTTATCCTGACATCACATGGGCTGGGGCCCTTCCCGCCTCTGCCCAGCGTGAGTTTGCTGTGCAAAAAAAAATCGCTTTTAGAAAACGATGTCTTCTGTGGAAGCAAAATGCTCAAATGCAGTGAAGAAGAGTTTTATGAGCTTTGCTTCAATACTTGTTGTGCAACATCCTTACGGGATTTCATTATTTATGATTTTATCTAACTACAGCCTATGCCTAATAGCTCGGAGGTGCTGTTGATTAATTTTTTCCAGCTCTTTGATGTACCGGCAATAACTTGTCCATGTTGCCCTGTGTCAGTAAAGGGGAAATTGCCACAGCACAGTCAAGGTGTCGTATCATGAGGTGGCCAAAGCTGGAATAACTGCCCATGTCCACAGTAGGACCGAGGTTCCCCCCGGCCATGCTCTCCCCACTTGCATTGGCTGATGGCGCCGTAATGAGTCAACTCATTAAAACAGAAAAAAACGAACCCAACTGAAAAACGTTGGGTTTTTTTTTCACTGGGTTAGTGAGTCGGACTCGCTCTCCATGCAACCAGGTATGTACCGGAGCTGGCGCGGAGGACAAAGGGAGCGATCAGGCAGCGAGGAGCAGCAGCGAGGAGCGGCAGGACGAGGAAGAGGAGGCAGAAGGGCAAGTGGGGGCAGGCTGTAAGATCATCTTTTGACACCACACCCTACGTATGGACACTGTCAGTCTAATTCCTACTGCACTGGTTCCGTCCTCGATGTTGTAATCTGTTTCTGTGAATCTTTTCAATTAGGTAGTGATTTATTGGTTAGTGGAGTGGGTTTGGACAACCTCCAGCAACAAACACGAAATCCATTACCATGCTGAGCTCCGTCCTTTTGCCTGCAATGCAAAGGCATGAAATTTTTTCTCCAGGAAATGAATCTTTTTCAAAGTGATTATAAGATTATATGACTAGGCTATCGAGTGATGTAAACCTGCCCATTTCCAAAAGCTTCGGTGTAGTTACACCACTTACAAAAGGATTTGCTTCAAAATTTTTAGCTGTCCCAGCACATTAGTTGCTGATTAACTGGAGGTCTTCCTGAAAAGAGTGCATTTATCAGCATAAATGGACCTCTTTGTTCCCTTACGTAGAGGTTTTCAGTCTGCCCAAGTTAAAGTGTTTGCCAGTTCAAAATTTATTATTTCTTGTCATCGCTTCTCTTATAGTCATCACCTCTCTGGTATTAGTCCAATCCTGTGGATTTGTCAATCACCACCACAAAGAAACCCAGAGCCAAAATAAACCTGGCATGACTTAATTTCTGTATTACAAATGTACTGGCACAAACGTTGTCCACAAAATCTCCCATTTCAGCAAAGTGCTTGAAATCCCATTGACTTCAATTAGTTAAGTTAAGCAAGTGCTTAAATGCCGTGTTTGAACCAGGGCCCAAAGACCATACTGTGGCCAACTGGATTTGTTGTCTTTTTCTTTTTAATAGTTATGCAGCTTTTAGAGGGATTTCCACATTTCAGTTCAGTCAAGACATCAAAAACTTGGGTGAGATCAAGGAGAACTGAAAGCAGATACTACATTGTCTTCTGGCATCTTTCATTTACAAACGGTTTGTAGTAGATTAAGCATTAAGGATTCAACGAGAGTGAATGAAACAATGAGATGGTCTTCTAGGACACTTCCCTCTTCCTAAAGTTATGGGGTCAAATCCTGGAAAAAAAAAAATCTTACTCACGCAAAATGACACAAGGAAGGGAATTACTGATGAATAAGATAAGGGAAAAATGTGGACCACTACGAATAGGCTTTACTTCATGGTAGCTGATGGTGTCTGGCAATTTTATACTACACGCTACTCCTGTTCTCCCTGTATGCAATTACATAGGCATATCAGTGTAATGCATGGTTATTACAAAATAACCACAACATGCTGGGAAGAACATTTTATGCTTCTTAGTTGGACAAGGCTCATCTGGTCTTAATCTGATTTTTTTCTTCTTCTTAAGGAACATCTTCTATTTTAAGATTTTCCTCATTCAGCCAATGGAATCTATGTTAATTTGACCTCTATTAAATAAAATTTTTTCCATTATTCTCTCTGCTGATCAAAGAGCTCTGGGGCAGTTTCCTGAGAGGCAGGCATACCTTGCCACTGGAGCAGGAAGGCAGAGCAGCGGCATGCAAATGCTCCCCCACCTTCCTCCTGTTGGGAAAGCGGCTTCCAGCCCGGCCGCCTCCTGAGCCAGCTGCTCGTGCTCAGCCCCGGACCCGCGCGCTTCCCTCGCCCAAACCCGTCTCTCCGGGCAGGCTCGCGCTGCCCCGACGGGAGGTTTCGCTGCCGTGGGAGGTAGAGCCACTGGGCGCCGTCCCTTCTCCCGCTGGGTTTGGTCGCCTTGCTCAGCGCTGAGGGGAAATCCTCGGGAGCTCTGCCTGCACGGTGGCTCCTCTCAGCCATGCAGCTGCTGAACGAGAGGGCGGTGGCGGCAGCTTCTTCGCCTCTTTGTTTTTGACAAGACTGGCAGGGACTGGTGCCTTACGCAGGGCTCATTCCCGCAAGCGACGGGGAGATGGGCGCTGAGCATGCCTGGCATCAGCCGGAGCCTCCGAAGAGCAGGGCTGGCGGAGGAGCAGCCTGGCCCTGGGCTCTGGCACGAGCCAAGGTGGGGCGATGCCGGCATGGCCGACAGCGGGCTGATGGGCTCCTGCGGAAACTCTGCCTATCCCCAACCAGCGTCAAGAGCCTTCCAGCTTTAGGCAACAGTCTAAAGGACCGAAATCTCGCACTCGGTGACTCAGGGCATGGCTATGCCATGTGATGGAGTGGGGTGAAGAGCCCCGAGCCCCCATGGGGAGGAGCACGGCCTTCGGCCTCGTGCCGCTCCTGCGCCACCCCACTGGGTCCGTCCTGCTGCTTGGCTATGGGATGGGACGTGGCAGCTCAGGCACAGGCCAGGCAGCTGCCGGGGCAGAGAGAGGGCAGCCGGGAAGCCCCTGCACCGCCCTTCCCAGCACGTCCGATCCTGGGCAATGCAGGTGGGATGCGGCAGGAGAGACCCAGGCCGAGGACGGAGCCATCTCCCAGCCTCACACGGAGACAGGGCATGGCTTCCCCGTGCCCCGGCAAGGGCGGGAGCAGCGGCACTGGCTGCAGCACGACTGGGCCCGGCCCCTGTCCTGCCACAGAGTGGCCATGCCGCCCTGGACGAGCCACATCCCTGCTTTTTGCCTCAGTCCCTTGTTTGTAAAATGGACACAAATACTTCACAAGGGTGTTGTGAAACCTAATTAATTAATACCTGTAATGCACTTTGATGTCCTCGCAAGAAAAGTCCTATATAACTACAAAGCACTTTTAATGTTATAAAGCAAGAACTTCTTGCTGTCTTGCCTTAGCAAAGAGGCTGATTAGATGTTATCAGTTTTGCTGTTTACACGTACAGAAACTGCTGCAGTATGGGTTGGATCCTGTTTTGTTTTTAAAGAGTAAGATAGTAAAATGACAGAAGAGTTAATTTGGGGGTCTGTTCCCCGTAACTTCAGGGAGCGGCCAGAAGTGACTTTATATTTACTGTCAATGAAATAAGCTAAATAGTCCTTCAAGAAAAAAAAAACCCCACAAAACCCAAACCAAACCAAAAAGCTGACACATCTGTGTATACTGGTGTGTCCCGATCACACCCGCAGTAACTGTACCAAAAGGCCTTCTAGCCCGAGCTTGAGGAAAAAGCCGTACTACAGGAGCACTTAATCCTGTGTTTAAATGATTGCGTATAGCTTACATTTCATAGAAATCAACTGGCTCCTAAATAAGAGCCTGTTTGGGCCAAATCTTGATTATTTTTGTCTAATCTGCCGTTAAGACTGTCCCCTTTGCAGTTTTACTACATAAGTGGTAAAGACCCAACCTGGGGAGTTCGGACTGAGAAGCCCTGATTCTGACTTCATCATGAAACGCATGGTGCTGTCACACCAGCAGACACGATTGCAGAGCCCGTGCTTTAATTTACACTCATTTGATAACTAACGTTAAAACAGGAGGAAGCCGTGCTGTATGGCCCTTCCCTTAGAGGGCTCAATAACGTATGTGCACAGCGGAGGGATGAAAGTGCAGCTTTAAATGTTAAAATTCCCAACAGGCCTGTCCAGCGCTGCATCTAAAGACGCACTAATAAGCTAATGACAAAATACAAATGCGTTGACTCCTGTAATTTAGAAAACTGAAGCCGAAGGAGTCTTAATAATCCTGCTTTTCTTTCCCAATTAACACTGTTTACTTTCTGCACTTCCTTGACCTTGAAAAGCGATCCTGCACAATTCCACGTACTTGCCTCCACCTTTAGCCCTTACAGCATGAACACAGCACCCAGACTGTGCATGGCTCAAGTGGCGCCACACTTGGTTTAAATTGGATTATAAAACTAGAATAAAACTCCATATAAACATTTACTCCACATTTACAAGATGTACTTTGCAGTCAGTCCTCCCAGGACAGGATAATTTCACTGCACTCAGCAGTGTCGTTCTGGACCGACAGCAGCACAGTGGTGATGAGCTTATGCTCCTTCCCTCTCTGGCTGCCAGCACTCACTTCATCTCCCTTCCTTGAAATCTAAAACTGGCTGTAAACTTGGACATTATCATTTTGCTAACACAAATAGGTAAATACACACATGAAGCACGCTGCAAAGGGCTTGGGCTCTTTGTATGCTGTCATTCCAGCAGCTGCCTCAAAGCTTGGGGATGCCCAGAGTTGCCTGCGAGCAATAGGCAATTGCTCACAAGCACTTTTTTGGTCTTTTTTGTTTTGTTTTTAACGACAGCTTCTCCATGCGCTCATCTGGACAGCGTTTGGAGGACAGCAGGATCCCGTGCATGGCAGTGCAGCTGGCAGCACTGTGGCTGAGCCAGGTGCTCTCGGCCCGTCCTGCCCGGTGGAGCAAGAGGGGAAGGAGCCAAACTCCAGCTCAGGTGTGAGCGGCTGGAGGCAGGAATACACGCAATGAGAGGAAACTGGGTACATCTCCTTTGCAAAACCAAATAAACAACACATTCGGGGGGAAAAAAAAAAAGGCCCCCAAAAACCAGCTTGGACAAAATCCTTTCCTTCCCCCAGCCCCTAGCAACAGTGGCTTGCAGAGGCTGAAGTGTTTTCACACTGAAAGCATGGCAGCATTTGGGAGCTTTCTCTACAGTCTACAAATAAACAAAACCCAGGGAGTGTTTTGCATTCAACAGTTAATCACAGTTGGCTGAGTGTTTATATTTTTCTTCACTGTAAAGGCATTCTTGGTCCGCCTCCCAAACAGCTTGTTTTGTCTGCGAGATTTAATCTTGAGTGGCAGGACTAGGCGCAAAGACAAACCTCAAAACAATTCTTATTTTTCTATAGCAAGATGTCAGGATGTAAAAGCTAACTTCCCTGCGAACGGGCCCCTCAGGTTGGAATGCACAGGGCTTCTTGCTACAATTTCCAGTCTGCCCTGATATGGTGGCCCATGAAGCAGCTCATTTCACTTGGTTTTAACTCTTTCCTGTTTGTGAACTGCTCTTAAACAACTCCAAACAACTGGAATTCAATGCAAGTTGGACCAGTTTCCAGCCCTAGCTCCTCCCTGAAGCAGCATCTTGTTTATATACAGGGAGCATTGGCTCCAGATGCCCAGCCTACTTTCAAATCCAAACATGGTTTTTCTTCAAGGCAACATCAAGGTATCTTTCATAAAAATGAAGGGATGATGCAATATGTCTGTAGTGCTTCAAGTACTCAATCTACTCTGCTCAGAATTAGCTTAGGCAGTTACTTAAGAGCACTGTGTTGTATAGACATCAGCCACGTTTTTGCAGCAGTCCCTACTAACACAAGTGAGTGACTGAAAAAGTACTGAATTTATGTCTTTGCACTTCTGAGATCTGAAAATGGTTAGAAACAGTGAACTTTTGAAATCTCACACTTTTGCTCTTCATTTTGTTTCCATGTGCTATTGCCTCTGAACAATCTTTAAAGGTAGATAATATCAGGTTGTGCTTGGTTGTGCTTAGATCTGTATCACAGGCTTTAAAAAAGTTAATAAAACCACGTCCAAGTTGCTTGAGAACTATGTTTGCAGGTCATTTAGTCCAACCTTTTGCTTGAAGCAGGACTATCACCAGCAGCCAGATCAGGACCGCCATGGCTTTGCCTACTCATGTCTCATAAATCTCCAGGGAGATGCTCCAACCTGCGGGGGCACCTGTTCCACTACTGGAGTGTGTCCTCTTGGTGGAAATGCTCTCTGCCCTGGGCTTGGTATCCTGGAGATTTGTGCTTTTGATGGTGTTGCTTCTGGATGAAGAATTTTCGATAAAAGTCTTCCCTGTAAACATAATCTGACAGAGCCTGAACGAAGGAGTCATGAAACTCCCTGCAAATTCATTTCAACAGCTTCTTGCAGCTCCCCTAATCCTGTGTATGTAACGATAGACATAGGGATATACTTCTGATGTTTCTTTTCCATATATGCTTTAAAATCAGTAGAAGTTATTCTTAGCAAAGATGGGGTCTATACAAATAAAGCGTTACGTGGTGCTGGTAATCTCCAGCACCTTCTGAGAATTTTCTCTGAGCTGACTTCAAGCACATGACCTGCTTCTTGAGCCTGCTCCAAAGTATCTCTGGAGTAGAAGAGATAAATAACACTTCACACAGTATAGCTAATGTGGGGATCCTTTTGCCAGAGTATATCACAGTGCTGAATACATGGTTTAATTTTAAAAAGGGCCAAATAATCCCATGATCCATTTCTAAAACACTGTAATAAAAATAATGCTAAATTCAAGAAAATGGCCATTACAAACCCAGAAGAAATACTCCTGCCATCCATAACAAGCACGACAAACCAAGTGATTAGATTATTTTGGAGTCTCTCTTGTAAAGTACCCCAGCACTGCCTAATGCCAGAGACAGGGAATCGGATTCGACGGAGCGATGTCCTGACAGACAACACCTCCTCTTTGAACCAGGCACCTCTGAGTGTTGCTTGCAGCCTTGCTTTGAAAAATCTTTTCCTCAAGAGCAGGCATTTACCCAGCTTTGCATGAGGGATCCATGTCAGTGCTGAACACCCATCCACTGGAAGAGAGGAAGGCAGGATCAAGTTGCGGGGTTTTTTGATGCAACCTGCCCCATAATCAGCCTCAAGCAGCGGCTGAGTCACTCAGAAGAGTCCCGGGTGCTATTAGGACCAGACACGCCACGGCCCAGTGTATAATTATACCAGGCACCACCGTGCGGAAACTGCTCTATTTAGCTATCTGACCCCATTAGACAGAAGCTGTTATTTCTTCTTGGCTACAAGTGCTGTGGGTGCTCTGAAGAAGACGAGCCCAATTCTCACAGCACAAACTCATTCACCCAAACTCACCTCTTTCGTGCTGAAACCAGAAGATGCCGTCCTCTTCCCTGGTTCACCTGTGGGCTGCCTGAGAGCACCCCTATGGTCCAGAGGCAAACAGAGATGCTGAGATACAGCACCTACTGGATACAAGGGACAGGGAGATGAGTGCAGAAAGTCTAGGAAATGCAGCATGCTACAGTATCTTCTTCACCAGAGAGCGATGATAAAACAACCGCTGAAACAAGCCACGGAACTGAAGATATGTAAGAAACAAGCTGTTTCTATAATACAGATTTTTATTTGGACATTTTGCTTCCCCTTCTCATAACGAGGACAGAAAAGTTCAGATGGGAAGCTGGTTGCTGATGGCCCCTGAACTTTTTACGTGCCTCTAGGGCTGGCGATGCAAGGAGAAAGTTTTCTGCAGTGTCTGCTCTGGGGTAGAACGGAGGCAGCTCAACAGAGAGCAGGCTCGGTTGGCCAAAACACACAAGAAATCATCCTTAGCTGGCAGGGCTGTACTTGAGTTGCAGCTGGATTTTGCAGCTGCCTTCTCCTATCAAGGCGTTAAGAGGAAATGCCTGGCTTCAGCAGCAGCAGGGTGGCATTTGCCTCTGCCACAGCTCCTCTGTTGGGTACAAAAATGAACCTAGCCCCAGCTGATGAGCAACCAAAGCCCGTTACCTCCTGCAGCCGGGATCTCATGGAGAGGGAGCAAGGGGGACCTGGGTAGCGTAGGAGGCTACGTACAGTGACTGAGCCAGCGGAGGCCGTTTCGCTAGCCCTCTGAGGAAAAGAAAAGAAAGGTCAGAGTTTTTGTCACTCCTGGTTGTCATCCTGTCAGATCGAGTTCAAGTGAGGTTTGCTGGGAGGGGTGCGCGATGCTTGGGCTGCTGCTGACTGTGCAGTTCGGAGAAGAAACGCACGGCTCCAACCTCGAGCTGCTACTTTCACACCAGTGCTACATCCCCTTTGAAAGACACAAATAACCTTCACGGCTCTGATTTTTAAACAAGTACTAAAAAACTTTTGCTGAAAGGGACAGTGGAATAAAGGAAGCAAGATGTCAAATTGTAATCAGCTTGAATCATTTCAAATAAACACCGAGGAAATAATATGTACCCTGTTTGCTGGCAGACTTGATGGCTTACAAAGTACTCGCCCCACCCAAATCAAGGGCTTCAAATGGAGCAGCAGTGGAACAGAAACCCCTGATAGCCTAAGATTTGCTTTTCCCTGGTACCGCGTTGCCATCCTCAGGGACAGCAAAAGCATCATTAGGGTTTAAATAGAGTTTGATGAAAACACGGAGCACCCCAAGGATCGATTTTCACCACGGGCAGCTGCAGCACGAGGCATTAATTCTTCACCCTCTCTGGTGACAGGAGAAACGCAGGGAGCTGTAGGCACAAATAACGTTAAGACTTCTAGTGTGTATTTTGCTTTTCATGCCTGCAATTAAACGCTTGGTTTACTTCCTGTTGTTTAAAACTGTATTTATTCTTTAGCGCTGCAAGAAAAACCTCCTGTATTTTTTTTAATTTGCACTGGGGACATGTTTGAAGGCCCATATTGTAGACTCAGCAAGTGGCAGGGCAGCCGCGAAACCTTGCTTCCTTTGTTGATTTCTTGATGATTTAAGACCTATTTTCAGCAGCTGATCCCAGTTTCCCCCTGCCTTTTTGCTTGGTAACTACCGTTTTAACAAAATGGTGTTTGTGCAGTGCCTTGGAACCAAGAACTGAGCTTTTAAACGTAAGACAGGGAATAGAATAGGAAAAGCAGCACTAAAATCACCTACATGCCATGGCTTTTCAAGCCACATGCTTAGAAATATATGGCAGAACCCTTGAGTTCTTGCAGAATATTTAGACTGCTAGTCTTTTATTTCATACGTAGCTAAAATTACTTGCATGTTTCTGATATTTGTGTTGTTTACCTTCCCCCAGCACAAAGTCTGAAATTATTCTCTGAATCTACAGAAATCAGTAAATAAGAATATTAAAAAACCCTGTACTGTTGATGAACATTGTTCAGACTTTTACTGGCTTTGCCCATAGGGACAAACCCTATTGTTTCAAAGTACAAACAGGAAAAGATATAGCCTGATCAATGGTTTACTTAGGTGCAGGCTTCCTTCAGAAAAGGAGAATATACTTTCCCCCTGCTGATCCTAAGATGCAAATTAAACCAAGATTTGGCGCAAAAAAATGTATCCAATGCCACCAGCATGATTATCCTCTCTGTTCTGGGTAACAACAGAGTCTTTTGTCAGAATTATTCAGTTGTGGAGAATACAATACTTGGCTTAATAAACAAAAAACAGTTTCTACTGATTATTTTTACAGCAAATAATTCTATATTTAACATAGGCCCATAAGATGCCAGCACACACCTTGTCGCCTTATTAAAACATAAACCTCAAACTTGCTAAAAATAGCAGTACCTAGTAAGGACGAAACAAAATTGTCCCAGAACATTACAGACACCTGAAAATAAAAACTGAAAAGGAGATGACTTAAGGGATTTTCAGTAACATTTAAGAAGTAAGTGTAACCTTTAGGTTTAATGAGCGTTACAATACATCAATTACAGAGACATAAGTAATTTAAGGGAACAGCGTTCACCGGCAGTCAGTTTGGTTGCAGACTTCATTTGCTTCACAGGGCAGGGACGGCACCCTGTAATTAACAGTCATGGTCAGAAGCTGTGTCCAAAGCTTCTCCCCTCCTTGCAGCACGCCCTTCTCACAAAGCTGGAAAGGTGAGAAACTCCCCTTCTCCACTGACAGAGGACTTAACCTCTTCATCTCCATGCATTGTTGCTGCGCAGACACGGTATTAGAAATGTATTTCAGACCTGTATTTCAGCAGAGGTGACCCTCACTTGCTACTACGGGTTTCTACTGCCTGCTGCTTCTCTGGTTGTTAAGGGTACTGACATAGAAGGATGTCTAAGCAGCAGTCCCTACTCAAACAGGTTTTTGACCTCTGCTAAACCCCCAGCCTTGTATTAGAGGGCACTGCTCGATGGAAACTACTCAGACTTATTCCCCTCTTTCCTAGGTAAGAAGTCTCTGTGTAAAACCACCTGAAGTAAGACTTAAGGTACTGTATTTCATTGCTAAATCTCATCTGCCGACTGATTCACCGAAGATGCTTATTGCCACAAGCACCAGACAGGATGAGAGAAAGGAAACACACAGAGAAACGTGCCTAGTGAGGGTCTAACAACACGTAGGAGATCCATGCTAATTCTAGCAATGATTTCTTCTCAAAAACTGACTCAAGTCTATTCTATATATGAATGCGAGGATGTTCAAGGACACTGATAATACCAAAACCACTGCTGGTTCAGCAAACGAAACTTGCTGAACAACAAAGCCATGACCAGCACAACAGAAAGATCAATAAAGGCCAAACTATGTATGATATAGTTAACTTTTATTTATTCTTCCAGCTGTTTGTCCAGTCTTTCCAGCAAGTTCACAAAAAGTCTAACTTTGAATCCACAAGATTTGGTATTACTTCTAGCACAGTGAATTACGTATGCAGATGAATAAAGGCTTGGCTGTACGTTTGCGCTTTAAGGACCTTTGGAAAATCGTGCATTAATGGGGCTTAGTAACTAGAGACTCACTGCATCCTTTCAATTAAAATTACGACAGAGCAGAATTTAGGCTTTTTGATATGTTTGTAACATTGCTATTTTTCTCCTATGTTTTGTGGTTCTCATAAACCAAAGAAACTAGCCTAGGTCTGACTGCTGCTTTCAATTGCATGTATCACATAATAGGAAAGAAAGCACTGAAAGTCTCATTGCCATTAAACTGGCCACAATGGATATTAACATAAAACAGGAGATAACAGAAATAACTCCAACTTATTAGATTACAACTTTTGTGACTAATTTAAATGCCTTCAACAAATACTTGAGTCGACATAAAATTATTCAAACTAACTCTCTTTTCCAATGTAGTATTTATACAGTAATCCTCCTCCTGGAGAGAGTTCACTCATTTCCATGTTTTTCCTCCCAATACCCCATTTGTAGTGCTAACACCCCCAATACATTCTTCTGAGAACTATCAGGAAGGGCTCCATAAAATACAATGCAGGTCAAAGAGTGCAGGGTGGCTTTGAAATAAAGAAAGTGTTCATTAAGTGTAAGAAAAATGCCTTTTCTTCTAATGTAAAAATTGACAGGCTTGCAGACTTTATCTTTAAACACAAACAGTTCAGTTTCTAAACTTTGCTACCTTTTTCTTTTTTTTTCAAAATACTACCACTTGTAGCATGATGTAAAATTAGATTGAAACCATTGGTTCACTTCCATATATGCTAGTGAAAAGTTGGTGAAGCTATTGAATTCAACATAAGGAATTGCTGGTTTAGGCTTTTTATATCCTCAAAGTCTTTTCTTACATGGCTTCTAAAACTCTTAGTCCTTTAAAAATAAAGCAGTCCTTTGTCCAAAATTACTAGGACTGCGGTGAAGGATGAATTTTGGGTTCAAAATGCATATTAATTCTGAAGAGTGGGCCTCTTTTTGAAACGTTTTGCAATTGCTAGCCTTTGAATCATGGTAACTTCTCAAAAGATTAAAAAAAAAATACTGGTGCCACTTGGACAATCAGGTATATAAAGCAAACACTGTGTTCATGGGGCAATCACTACAACACTGAATCAAACACAAGGGTATAAAATGTAAGATTCCAGGAATCTACTGATGCAACTCGAGGGTTTGGTTTTTACCTTTTGAAGATGGCTAGAGATTGTTTCTATCAGATTTTGAACACTATGAGAACAGATGTTTTTCATTAGCCATCCTCTTTCTCCCACCCCATTCACAAGAGTTAGCTTATTCTTGAATACGTGTGTGTGGCTTTGACTTTCACCTGAAGAAATGCAGATGTGAGATCATCCCAGCATACCAAACAATGCCTGGTTTCAGTCATTTAAGGTTGTTCAGTTACGGCTTTGCTATTCACATACAACCATTAGCCTCCACATCTGCTGTAAAGTCTTGGTTTGCATGCATAAGCCTAATGCAATGCCTCCACAGAGGGAATTGAGGCTCAGACCTTTGGAGCCATTTACAGCCCTCAGATAATGCAGCGAGAGTCACAAGGGGCTGGCTCACAGGACAGAATACGCCCCCTCCTCCGTAGATTTGCAATAAGGCTTCTCATTTTGTTTGCAGTTTAATTTCCAGCCAAGAACTTCAGTATTAAACATAAACTAAAATTTTGCCTATAAACTAGCTAAAAACACCTGTAGTTTCTAGAGGCGAATTATTTGCATAATTCTTAATTATTAAGCTTCACTGCTCAAAAACCCATCCGCATTTCCTAGGTGGACATTCCCCTGGAAAGCACTATTTTTAATGTAAAATAACAAGTTTTAGAAAGGGTAGGAGAATACTGCCAATCAACTAATTTGATGAGATTTCATTGCATAAGCAGATAGTGGTGCTATAGTGAATAATTTCAAATTAGATGTTTTCCAGTGCCACTGTATCATCTGCATACTATTCATTTAGTTCCTCATATTTAGCAGAAGTAGGGCACATTTTCCACATGCCATTTATAAGCAACATACACTGTTAATTTTATTCCTTACTGGAAAGTACCCTGGTCTATTTACAAATTAATTTGGGAAGTCACATCGTGACAGTTAGCCCCAACTGGTGCGCCTGACACAAGCGTAAAAGAAAGGATGAATAGGTGGGATTTTGCATTTGGCATTTCAGAATTAGGGGAGGTAATGTTTCCAGTTACATACACTTAAAATTATTTCTGAGAAGACATGTTGAACTTAAGCATTAAGCTAAATACCTGTAGCCCTACATTATTTCATCAGTTATTTTCCAAGACATCATTCATTCCTTTGTTGAAAGTTTGCTTCTTAGCAAGTATTTATCTTACTTGGAAAAATTACAGGTCTATGCAAGAGCTTTATTTTGTTATACTGATTTATACAATTAGTTGCTTGTGCATTGGTACTAAAGAAGTAGAACTTTTTTGTAATGGCAAGGGGAGTTCATTAGAAAAACAGCAAAATTGTACAACTGGAAATAAAAACAAAGCATAAAAGCATAGCATTTCATATAAGATGAGCTTTCAACTGAAATATTAAAAAAAAATCTCCAACACCCTGCCATATTAATATCAGACCAACTTGAAAGGCACTGAGAATTGAACTGTGCAACTCATATCCATACCTGTGAGAGTAACAACCACAGTGAGACGCAAACCTCCAAGGCAGAATATGGCACTGTACAGTCCATTAGGCATTCCTGGTACATACGGCAGTTTTATATTTTCTTAGGATAAGCTGGAAATGTTAAGTAAATATATAAATTACATCGTATTTCCGTGGGAACAAAAAAGATCCAATTTACACTATCTGAAGACAAGGAAACAAGGCATAACATACAGGACATTGTTGGCACAAGAAATCTTATCACATCAAAACACGTCCTTTTAAATTTAATCCAGTAGATATATAAAGGAATGGTGGTGGCAGAGGCAAATGGACAGGACGAATATCAAATATTCAGTTTTAAGCATGCTAGTGAGGTCTGCGTTTCAGAAATCTGACAAAAACTGAAGCTACCAAAACCATTTCAGAGGCAAGAAAGCACCTATCAAGACAGTCCAACCCATTTCCAGGCATTCTTCTTGTGGGCTGACACGCGCAGACTGAAGGATCTGTCCAGTATCACCTCCGTGCCCGAGGCTGCCTAAAGCTTCCCATTAGCAAATGCTGCCTCCTGGAACTGAGGGACAAACGTTTTGAAATATGCCCTAGTGAAAAAAAGAAAATGCATGGTTAGGAAGGAGTAAACTTAGAACATGGTGTATGCATGTATGTAGCCAAGGTTTTAACAGAGAAGCATAATGTTACTGTGCTCAATCCATTATTAGATCTCTTAAATGGGTAGTGGTTTTAGTTTTTAGTATGCAGCAGATCCATACACTTCAGCTTTCTAGACCCAGCAGTACTTCTTTCTTCAGTGTCCTCACCACTAACCTCTTAATACGGTCAACATCAATAACTTGACACTGTCAGAAGAGCCTGATGGACCATCCATATTTTATCCAATGCAAAGCTCCAGAGATAAACTGTATTATGCATGGGAAAATAAACCTCTGAATGGCTGTAAAGGTGAGAAACACTTAGATGAGCCACAAGTGTGGCTATGCCACTGCCTACAGCATTTTATAACTGGGACTTCTTGATGCAGCTGATGTTCACCATGTTTCTGGGATAAAAAGTCGTCGTCGTCCCCCCCCCACCCCATGTTGAAGAAAGCTTCACATATGGTAGCAAAGGCCCAAAGACAGACAAGTCAATGAAGCAGAAAAATCATGAAGAGAAGTCAGAATACGTGCAGGAGATAAGCTCTTTATCTGTCTCCTTACAGAAACCTTGACACAATACAGAGCCACTGTCGATGGCAGTAGTTTACATAAGATGTAGTGAATAAATACTAACACTTTGGATGAACTGTAATTCTTTTTATTAAACTTTGAAAGTCAGAACATTGTTCTATAAATTCAGATGTGCTTTGTATGTTTTGGATCTTAGTCTATCTTCTTTACAAAGAATTGAGTGACTCATAGATCTGTAAATGAGTGGATCCTAAGTATCCAAAATTGAGTTTGAACTGTACCTTTGAGTTTATTGCACTGAAATACTCAACTGTGTACTAAACATATTTTATGTGTCCCAATGACACCCTTTATTTGCAAGTTATATTAGAAGCTGGTTCATCATTCTATTACTTTCCGCACCAAACTTTCACTTTCTCTACTTTTTTTTTTTTTAAATTTTTCTGTTCATATCACTGGTCTTTATAAATTTCTATGCAAGGAGAACTCCCTCCTGTTCTCCCCACCAAAAAAAAAAAAAAAACCCCAAAGAAATCCGAAGTGAGAATAGCTGCAATTATGTTCATTACGTTACTGATCTCTCTGCCGGTATACCTCCTGAAGTAAACATACACTGATCATCTTCACAATCATGATATGTATTTCATAATTTGGGTAGAAGCTTTCGCAATCACTGAACACCAATCATACCTCCTCACATCTAAAAACATGGCAAGATCACAGAAGAGAATGCTCCCCTCTCTTTGTGAAGTTGTGCCTGGCAAATTAACTAACAGATAGCTGCAGTCAGCTTTTGTACAGAAACTGTAAACACACATGAGATGCCGTCCAAAGGTTAAAAGAGCAATGGAAAGTAAAAGCATTTCTGGACTGAGGAGCTGAGCCCAGAAATGGAAAAGGACAACCAGCACACACATTTTATAGCATACACAGATCGTGCTGTGTATTTACGGAATACACTTTGATTTATTGAGTCAAAGTTCAGAAAGTAGCCCTCATAATCATGCCCACAGAAGTGATTGTTCATCCTAGCACACACGCATATGTAAACCAGCTGAGAAGGTACGCCTGTCATCTGATCTTAACAGTTGAATGCCATTTATGTATTTGTGTTTGTATAGCATACCTTTGAAATTGTAGCCTCTATATGTCCTGGTCAGCTCTATGTCATTTTGCTAGCTCAAGGAATATCACTTGCACATTGTCAATGCCAGGATCCTTTTATTTCTCCTTGCATTATCTGTCCTAACATTTAATTACATTTCCTCTGCTTGCTTATTTTAAGTAGCTTCTTCCTTCCCCTTTGATAGCTTCTCTGCAGACTCTCTTCCATGCACACGCTCTTCTTACTGACTTGATATATGTTACTTAAAACTTCCCTCTTCCTAAATTGTAAAAATTCTTAATCATTAAATGGGATATAAGCAGAACTATTTTCCTACATTTTATTTCTTTTCTGAAACATCTCCTTTATAGCATTTCTGTGCTTTGTATTAAAACCACACTTACTGCATTATATTTCAATGACTTTTCTGTTAGGTAAATTCCAGAACGAATGCTTCTGATACCACATACACCCTCCCACACCATCTTTTATCTACACTTTCATCCTTTCTTTTCACTGATTCCTGCAGTAGAGCTTGTATCCTTTGCTGCAAAACTAAATCTAACACCCCCCTACATTCTGATCAGATGTACTATTTCAAAGAGGATGTTATTTTACTGGTAGTTCATATGAATCTCTTGGTGATGTTCCATACACTACAGAAATTCCATTAGTACTTCATAATTTGTAAATGTCTACTTTTTTCTTTCCATACTTTAAAGTACGTGCCTAAGTTTGCCCTTATCATTTGTGGTCTTGTCCAGACTGAAGCAAATGTAGTACCACATCTTTACCCAGGATACGTTCCTCCATTTCTGCCCCTCTCCCACACACCCTAGGTATCTGACACTAAAGAAATTTTGGAAAAAACATTTGGATAATTATGGTTCATCACACACACACACAAATTACACCCTCCCCCCCCCCAATCAAAACAAAAAGACCTTGCAAAGAGATCCAAAAGCACAATATACTTGATAGGACTGTATCAACTACAGCACATTTAATAGACTGAAGAGGAAAGATGGGTAAGTAGAAGAGAGGTTAAACTGCTTCGATATTAACGAACACTGCATATAGGGAGGGAATGGCAAGTGTTAGTGTATAAAAGTAACAAGACTTATTTTGAGTATATATGAAGGAGTAGAACAGGCAGCAAAGACATTACTCATTATTAGAGCTTGCTGGAATTATTTTTTTTTTTTAAAATCACATGACTTTTTCAATGGAAAGTTACATTTTTACCCAGTTGTGTGCATTTCTGTGGAAACGCTACTGAGTTTTCATCAGGAAAAGAAGGAAAAGAATGAGGTACTTCAGTTTGGCTTGATCTGAGAAGAGATGTTCTGGTTTGTAGAATTGAGCCTGAACCATCAGTTTGATATTAACCTCCTTATCTGCGGTCCAGCATCTCAGAGATGATGTATCTAGTCACACAGACAAGGCCCTGGTGCATCACAGGAGTCACAAGTATAAACATAAGAGTAGAAGTAGCCTTTTCAAAGGACCCAGTCCATGAAGATGGGATAAATGGGATAAATCACTGAAATTTCTGCTTCCAGGAGGCATTGTGCTACTGCTAGCAGATGCATTATAGTGTCACATTAACTGCATTTTTTTTTTTCACATGTTCCAAGCAAAATTGTTTTCAGAACTACTTCTTTTCATCTGAAGTTTGGGACAAAACCATATGTTAAAATATTTGAATTTCCCGTGAAATGGAAATTCTGACATTTTTTTCTCCCCTGCAGAGATTACCAGTAAGGAGGAAAAGAATAAGCATCAATTACTGGCCGAGTGAGTAAGTTTCATATATAAACCAACTGGCATTGAGGTCAAAGTGTACATGTTTCCACACAAATAGGACCATGACATGGACATATTATGTCACAATGGATTACACGAAGTAACTTTAAAAGCAATATAAAATTTTCTGAAGGTCAGTACTCTGCTACAGACCAGATGGTAAGGGTCTCTCTCACATGGAATACTATTCCTTTTAGAAAGGTTTTAAATTGATAGAAACAATCATACTCCAGCATCCCGTACATACAGGCACAGAGAAACAGTGAATGTAAACATGAACTTTGGAAAAAGATTCATTTCTCATACCCTATTCACATAAACCTATTCACACAAATTTACAGCCTCAGTAACTTTGATCTGTGCTACACCACAGGAATTCACATAAAAATCTCTCAATTTTTTTTTCAGACACTTTGCCACATGATACTTCCAAGTATCTCAGAAGCATTTTGAAATTATTATTTTCACATGCACTAGATACGCTTTTCAGCTCTAGAGAACTGTTATTAAAAAAAATTCAGTAATTTGGGTACCTGCTGAATTACACTGAAGATGCAGAAAGCTAACTTGACCTATAGTTTCTCTAGGCTGTGTCATATGGCAGAAAGCAGTTTTTGATCAATGCTTTTTCTCCTTTCTGGGAAACATGGAGTTCCTTCTTTCTCCTGCTTTACTCTGTCATGTTCTTGGTGGGTCTGTGTCACACTGACCTTACACCAAGCTCAGAAGAAACTGGTGCATAAATGCTCAGAAATGTACAGAGAAACTGGTTTGTACAAAGTCCACAGATATTCTTCACGTGAGTGTTGAGTACAATGGCTCTGCATCCCTCTTGTAATGGTTTAGATCTTAGCTTAAACAGTGTTTAAAGAGTTGCTTTCTTTTCAGCTTAGAGTGGGTGCCAATCTTCATACTTATACAGGCACACGTCTAACTCCTGGTTGAGTGTCTTACTGTAAGAATCTATTGTTTTTTGTCTACTTGTTTTTGTTCCCTCAAATGGTCATTTTCCAAGTTCAAGGTAGCAAGTTACGAGGTTTCTATTGAAATTTTTCTTCAGCACTCCAGAGAACAACACATTTCGCTGTAGTTAACCACTACATACACTTGATACCGTACATTGAATTTCAGGTGCTACGCTCAAGGACATCTGCTGAGAGTAAAGCACTTATCTTTCCTTCACCTTATTATCCCAGCGGAAAGAAAGTCTTGCTATTGCAAATGGTAAGTATCTAAAAGAAGGCAGAATTGGATCTCTTGTTGTTTACATGTTTTCTAGTGATAGAAAACACTGACTGTGGTACAAGGTCTCCAGAAGCCCACACATACCTAAATCCTAGGGTGTGGGTTTGCAGTGCTTGAAACATACTTGACTCAGAATTCACATGCTTTTGTGAAATTTCATTCTAATTGTAATGTTTTTTCCAGTATAACTTAGTGCCGGGTTTCTAAAATGTAGTTGATAGAAAATCTGCATTGACCATTTGATAATACCTTTTGCCTTCAAATTCCTACGCTAAAAATCTGCAAAGATTTAAAATTACATAGCTGCAACCTCCCATCAAACAACACTTCACACATATTTACGGTGAATGCATTCTAACACAGTAACGCACTTGCTTTCTGCTATTGCTTTTGCTTGACTGGTGCTATAGCCAACTATACAATGGTGTTCTAGTTACTGCTCATTGTGTAATAAAGTTAGAAGAGTTGTCTAGGTGTTTCTATTTCTCTTAAAATCTTCATGTGGGAAATTCAGAGCAGAACGTAGAGATTCAAACTCCGCGAGGAAAAAAAGCATACAAAATGCCGTACCAATCAGGTTTCTGCTTTTTGTGTCTGGGACAAGGACATTCATCATGGGGTGATGAATCATCTTCCTAAATCATTCACAAAATAGATTCCTCTTAAACTCCTCGGCTCAAGAGTGCCAAGCTTTTCAGCACACTGATCTCAAATTCATCCATGCTAGCCCTATTTGCACTCATGTGTTTTATGTGTTTCAGCTCAAGATGTGGGAGTTTCAAGTGCCTTTTCTATCAAAGAGACAATTTGAGGAAAAGGAAGGGGATGAAGTAATCCTGATGGTCCACATCAAGTACAGACTTAGCTGTATAGCAACACGTCTACTACCAGCACAGTGTATTCTGTCCTTGCACATTCTTTACTGGCAAATGAAAGCCCTTGAGCCAAAATCTTCATCTTTTCACAAAGACACATGGGCTGTCATTACTTTCTCTCACTGTATCAGGCGCATGTATTGTGTTCGTCCTCATCAGAAGAAAGGCTCAGGTCATTGTACTTGGATTTTTTCCTACTATTGGCTTTGAGAGCAAACTTTATTCTTAACTACTACCCATTATTTCAATATTCTAACTAATTCTTGTAAAGTGTTTTAGTATCTACTGTGACTATTGTTTAATTCTGAAAATATTAGGCTCTAATTATAGAACAACCTTAGCGCATTCAAAATCATAGTAGCTAGTATATTTGATAAATACATCCCTTTTCTCCTACTCTAGGCAAGGCATACAGGAACATGTGGGGTTCTTTTCCTCAACCTTTTCAAGCTAATGTATCTGACTGGGCCAGGCACTCCTGTAGTCATGGGGATCTCTGAATAGTTCTACGTAACGCTTCCAAGTCTTCTGGAGTAGGGTCTGTAGCTAGGACACCCTTCTCCTCAGCAGTCCTCTGTTGTCTGAATTGTCCAGCAGGTTAACAGTGAGTTTGTTCGAATATTCTGCAAATGCTATTATTTACCCCGGGATTGAGGTGAGGACTGAACTGTACCCCTTTCCGCTGTATTAGATACAGCTGAGAATCCCAGGCATTGGCCCCAACTGCTGTCCGTTTCTTTTAGAGGAGTTGCAACGCTAGGATTTGCTTCATTTTGCATCCCATATTTCTTTCCTTCTGCACCCTAAAGGAACTGCTGCAAGACATCTACAAGTTTCTTCAAATCCACAGAATCTTGACAGAAAAAAAATCCAGTCCAGAGATGGCTGATCTTCATAAATTAGCTAGAATAGCAATGTTCTCCCCTCTTCCAATTAAATTAGGTGAAAACAGGAACTAAGAAGGGCGTAGGTCAGAGTAAAGGACAGCCTGAGGCTTCTCAAGGTCTTTGACCTATTCCTCCCAGACTAGTATTATTATGCTGACACTTTGCAATAAAATCTTGTTATATAAATTATTTTAACAGCATAGCCATATTAGAATTATAAAAGAGCTTCTCCTGGCTTTATCAACGTCACCTGATTATTCACTTTTTGAAGTACAAAGTATTTTTGCACGGAGCATACATACACATGTAGCGTGCCTTTGTATTTTTATGTTCCTGTTGCAACTTGTTTTGAGACAATGAAAACTTGTTTTGAAAATACTGAACACCTACAACAATCTCTTTTGGGTGCCAGACAAGAGGATTTGTCCTCCCTTGACTACACAGGCACAGCCAGCTGGTTTGCTTCATGGAACCCCTAATAATTCATCTCCTGCGTAGAAGATATTTACCATAACTCTCCAAACTCTCTAGGATTTGCTGTTTGTTTATAACAGAACAAAATCAAAGATGCCAACCTTTCTTTTTTTTATATAATTGTTTTCTTTTTAAATTCCATTTGTCAGGAGCTATCTAATTCAACACGATTAGTACCAATTAACAAAAGGAACTTAAATTAATAAATTGTTACATTAATTCCAATAGTGGGTATGTATTTAGGTCATATTCCATATGAGTGCTCATTAGGTCCTTAACAAGTGGTTAAGGTGCATCTCTACGCCTTGCATTTAACAAGGGCTGAATGCTAAAGTGTGGAAACCTACTGAAAGCCCATTCTTTTAATAGGCCTCATGCCAACATTCGAGGCATAGTTTTTTCCTTGTAAACTCAGACGCGAGACATTTAAATCTCTTTGCTATTTTTACTATATATAATGCATTAAAAACATATTTCCATTGGGCAAACCATGTTGTCTATTTATTCACAGGCACTTCCACAGCATTCCTCACCAGGCTAAAGATACATGAGCTCTCACAGCAGAGCAAAATAACCCAGTCTCCTGCTTTGGGATAACTATGGGGTAACAGGAGATTAATTCTATACTAGACATTTTACGACACCTCTATTAGGAGAAAATGATTGTTAAAACAAATTATCATTCTCTCCAGATATAAGATATTACAACGATTGAAGTGACAAACAGTTCTCAGCACGCTAACTTTTGGTTGCATAGCTGCAATCAGGCTGTAGCAGGCAGGCCCACAACATGGCCGGGCGCCAAGTGGCAAAGGCTCAGGAGCTAAGGAAAATCAGGACTATTATGGCATGCGCTAGGCATTCGGGAAACAGCAGCATTTCTAAACCACTGTTTGAATTCGAACATCACTAAAACTTATCCAAGCACAGCAGCAGAACGATAAAGGTACTTTCTAGGATTTCTTTATCACTTCAAATATACATAACGATACTTGGCACGTATTCATGTTTCGAAACTAAACTTCTTGATGGTATGCTCTTTGGGATGTAGTTTATAATTTCCTTACTAGGCAGCTTTATCTACAGCAAATATTTTGCTTTTATGTGAAACACAATGTCTACACAGCTCTCCATTTTATACATCTCCAAAACTGGCGATGCCAAGCAAACATCTGAAGTGTTTATACAACAGCAAGACAATAGTTCTTAAGTTACTGCCACTGTAACTGGCTAAACACACAAATGTACAAAGGAGTCAGTGCACAATGCCATTATGCTGCTAGCAATTTTTTTTTCCGGGTGCCAAACAAATTCATCACATAATCTCTCTTCCTCTCCTAATATTTCTCTCTCTCTATCTCCTTTTGCTGTGATTTACCTACAAGGAGTTTTGGAAACTTCCTATGCCCACTTCTGCTGCCAGTCTACACAAGGCACTGACTGTGCAGCCAGGCTCATGGACACGACAGTAGTCAAGTGTCAAGAGAGCTGGAGGTCTGCAGTGAGCAGCCATCAAAATGCAAATTTTTAAGAAATACTGTTGCCTTCAGCTCAGTTCATAATATTATATGACAGAAAATTGTCTCCAAAATTACAAACAAAACTAAACATGTGCCACCAAAACCATAACAGGAAATAGAAGCAGCAGAACTAGTGAAACTAAGTACACATCTGAAGTTTAAACATTAAAATTCACTCATGTCCAAAAGCTGTTTTCTGTATTTTACTAACAATGTCTTTCTCCTCCAGAAGTTCTTGTTGGAGTTATTATAATTTCTGATTCAAGTCACACAGAAAGGTACAAGAAATGGTTATATTTAGACATGTTTTTCAATGGTTTGCTGATTGAAGAAATAACAGGTGGCTTTACTCCATATGAAGCAAACAGAAATAAAAATTAAATTTTCATTTGGTTATATATTTGTGTGTCTGTTCCAAAAAACTATGATATCAATTGATTTTATAAATAAAGTCAAGAATTCAGCATAGCTCTGCTGTAAAAATTGAGACAACTTTGCTGCCCAACTTACCATAAAGCAAAATGAATCTTGACAATCTGTTCAAATCACGAAACAACCACAAATATAACGACATGACTAAAGGCAAAACATAAAGGAAGGGAGTTCTAGGGGAACTGCTGTGGAGCCAGGACTGTAGATCATTATGTGGGCTGGCAATTAATGTTTATTTTAAAGCAGCAGCATAAGTAGGGTCATCACTTTGCAAAAGATGATAACTTTGGTTCCAAGAATATATGCGCTCCCAAACGCATGGACCTTCACTGACAATTACAGGTAAAAATTACAGCTACTGGACATAATCAGTGCATACAGACCAAGGCCAGTAACTATGCAAGCAACTTTTTTGAATCATCTGGAAATCAAGATTCTGGGATTTATTCTCTCACAGGTTTCTGTTATAGAAATTTGGAAATTTACAAAGGCATACTGCACAGACACAGTGGCTCTAAGTGTCCCAAAGCACACATAGCAAAACGAACCTCTCATTTTGAAACAGCTTTATCAATGCCTTCTGCTTGCCAGTTCAAGAGATAAACATTTCACTTCCTTCACCTTCTCCACAATGTACATAAATAGACTTGCTTCAGTCAGATGAAAGCTTGTGGTCTTAGATCATAGCAAATTTTGCTTCTGCTTTCTTAACTTCCATTTTCCTCCCGGGATTACTCAGTGCTGGGGTAGCAGGTGTCTGCAAAGGGGGCACTGGAATATCTCTGTCACAGCACGGTCACTCCACTTCCTTACCAGTGGATCATGAGAATGATATTCCAAGGCCATCATGGAAATATTCAATCTTCTTACAGTCTTTTTAAATACAGTGCTAATTCACAGGAAATTTCCAGTCCTATGAGCTATAGTGTGACAAGCCTGCTCTATTTTTCCTATTTGCTGAAGTGCCGTAGCCATATTTTTCCACTCCAGGTAAAGGTTAACTTCTTAAAGAGATACTGTTTATTCAAGACACTTATTATTTCCTCCTACCTAGGCTACACAAGTGCACGCTGAACTCCATTGTTGGAGAGTAATTATTTAGCAAATTATTTAGTAGATTTGAAGTAGAGAGTCAATGCCAGACAAGATGCAACTACGAACCTCTTCTAAGTATAAAAGGCAGGGTGAAGAATGTGATGAAATAAGGAGGGGGGAAAGTAGGGACGATATAAGAAGTAAGAGAAAGTAGAAAAGACTGGGCAAAAACATATTCAGGAGTGAGGCTTGTAAGGAAAGACAAGTGTAGAGATTCAAGAATAGAGGACACCACATAAGTAATAATAGGATTTGAATGATCTTTAAGAGATTATTGAATCCCTTAATTGTATTTCAGAGGCAGAAATGAAGGGTTACACCACAGATGCATTCATAATGAGTCTGACAACCAGCTTCCCTGAAAACAAAGTTTGCTTGCAGGTGAAAGGACTGATTTCATCATGCCACCCGCGCTTATCAGTGGGGACCCAAGGCAACATACCAAAACACAAAAGAAACCTCCTTGGATATTCATTAGGACAAACCAGTCAGAAGGAAAGGGATGAAATGCCACACATCTGTGATTATATAGAACATACTAAAGAAGTTATTTCTCTTTGCTATTTAAAAGATATATGTTTGCTATTAGAAGTAAGAGGAAATTCTTAAAAGGTCAGAGATCTCTCCAAATGGGGAAAACAAACAGAAACAAACCTTAACACTTATAGGTAAAAGCAGAGTAATGCAGATAAAAAATGAATTTGAGGAACAAATTAGCTGTGGCCCTCCAAATAAAAACTTGTCAAACAGTACAAAAGCCAGCCAAAAAGTAAAAAGAACGCTCAGAAGAAATAAAGTCACAAAGAATAAATGAAACGAGTTTTGCATCCAAGTTCACCATCGACGTGCTTAAAGAGGCTGCCATACCAGAATCCTGTTTTACAAGGGATGTACCAAAAGATCTGACTCACGCAGAAATGTCAGCCAAAAAGGTAACGAACAAATCAACAAAACACACACAAGCAAATCAGCAGGCCCAGATGATATTCACACCCGAGATCTAGAGAAACTCAAGTGTGAGAAAGTTAAACTCTTAAATAGCTTGTAACCTCCTGCTTAAAACAGCTTGGTACCAGAGAAGTGTGATGTCAATTAAAAAAAGGTCTGGGAGGATAGAGGGAACTGTGGACCAGTAAATCTCATGTCCATACCTTACAAATTGGTAGAGACTGTTATAAGAAACCATAAATTTATAAAAAGCCCAGAATTAGTAGACTTGAGTAAATACGATATATTGGGTAGGAGTCAAACTTATGCTTCACAAAGCTCTTTTTTTCTTAAGGTACTAAAACCACGCGGACAAGAAAGATTCAAGTGACACACACTGCTCAACTCTCCTACAGGCGTTCGGGAAGGTTTTTCAAAGGCTTTTAAAAAACTGAATTACTGCAGCAAGAGAAAAGATCCATGAGTGGATAAATAGCAGGTGAAGATAAGAAAAACACAGATAGGAATGAGTGATGAGTACTATTAGGGTGAAGTCACCTGAGAACTGCGCAGCAATGGGTGTTTTGACCTGTGTTGTTCAACATATTCCTACATGATCTGCGAAAGTGAGCAAAAGATGGCAAAGTTTGCTAATGTTAACAATTTAGTCAGGGAAGGAAAAATGAGGCACAATTATGAGGAACTGCAGATGGTTCTTATAGCACTGGGAGACTAGGAGATAAAATACCAGGTGGAAAGTCAATATTGACAAACATGAAAGGGAGATATGTGAGGAAAAAGATTTAATAGTACATACACAAAAAACACGGGCTCTGAAAAACAGACAGTAGGGAGATCTTGGTGCTAAAATGTCAGTGTAACCTTCAGTTGTACGCAGAAAACCAAATCAGATGTTATTAGAACCAGAATAAAGAGTAAACCAGACAATATCACTACGTCACCATATAAATGCATGGTGAATGTATCGTGAGTAACATACAGTTCCTGGTCTCAGAAAGAATGACAGAAATAGTAAAGGGATAAAGAAGTGGGACAAGGGTGATCAGAAACATGGAAAGGTTCTGTAGAAGAAAGGAGTGAGTGGAGCAGGAGAAAAGGTGACAGTAGAGACATGAAGAGGTTCATAAAATCATAAAGGTTATGGAGGGGACCAGTGGATTAATTATTTGCTGCCTCTTTTCATACAAGAGCTAGGGGGTAACAACTGGATCTAGCAGGAGGTAAGAATGCAAAGAGCCGACAAAGCTTGTTCTTCACACCACACGTTATCTGTGCAATCCCTTGCCACGGAATTTTGTGATGTTACGATGTGGGTTCAAAAAGCAATCAAATAGAAGGAAAGCTAGGTAGGGCTACTGAACAGAAATGTACCAATTCTGGATATAGAAATCCTTGAAGATGGTAGAACATGCCAGGAAAACACGACTACATGCTCTGCCATGCTCTTCCATAGGCATCGGCTACTGCCTATGATAGAGAGATGATACCGGGCTAAACGAATGTTGAATTTGACCTAGTAGGACCGTTCTTTGTGTTTAACAAAGCAATTACAAATATTACCCAAAAGACAAGACCATGGAGCTCACCTACTATTTTTACTTAGCTGTTTATTTTGTAATTGATCAAGCAACCGTATTTATCTGGCTATTAAACCTCAGCTCCTTCCAAAACCACATATTTGTCTCTACTTTTTTCTCTCAAGCAAGGGAGGACATTTTTTTGCATCAGTTCCTAACTATAATTCCATGCTCTAATATAGATCTAGCAGCTGCGATAAATGTATAATGGAGTTCTCTAATGAAGCCAAATCAGACAGTTTATCATAGTATTTCTATAACACCACCTAACCCTGGTTATCTAAGAACCACCTACATCAAATTCTAGCCTCCAATTCCTACAAAGCAGTTGTCTTCCAGCAAAGTGCTATTACATTCCACTTCTACCAAGCCAACTCCTCCAATCTCTTCTGTGCATTTCTCTTGTCAATACATGAGCGAATCCTTTTTTGCAGAAAGAATATTTACTATATATTGAAATGCACATATGTACAGTTCACACATATACATAATGTCTATATAAAAACACAGAAAAACTAGTTGCCTAACAGATTTTATTTCTATGCACTTCCTATAGCACCTATACTCCTCATCTTTAAATAGTTGTTTTTCTTTTCCCACAGTCAAAACTTTAATGGGAAGTGACCAGAAACAAATACCCAGGCCCTTCTGTCTTGGATGAAATCCACATAATGCATGACAGCACTGAAGATCCCTGGCAGGCACCTGTCAGAAGCTAACATACCATAACTTAAGAGTCAGACTTAATTATCCAAGGAGACATTTAAAGAAAAGTACATGAAAAATATGACTCAAGAAGTGTGACTATCATGTGTATGCACTGTACTCTGTAGCGTATGCAGAGGAACAATGTAAAAATAAAATAATATCCTGGGAAAATTCTAATTAAAAGCTGTATCCACTTTGCCTACTGTATCTTATAATCAAAATGATTTTGTTGTTAACGTTTGCTGGTAAATCAGCTGCAGAACACACTACAAGGACAAATGTAATCATTAAGTATTTTAACAAAACGTAATTTTTTCCATTTGCCTTTCTACTTTTCACATATAATTCTAATCAGCTGACACTCCCACAGAAAATCAGAGTTTTGATTTAATGGTCTATAAAATCAAATTAACTTCATAAGCTTCACATGGCTATGTCGCCACATCTCTTCTCGCTATGGCTGTCACAGTGTATTGGCCCTTTTGTGTTCTAAAAAATAGCCCACTGGCGGCAACAAAATGTCAGCCTTACTCGATTTCAGGCAAGGAAATCCCTTTTATTCAGTTTCTGATGCGAGACTATCGAAAACCAAAGAGTTAAACAAGCGACACAGCTCAGCACCTCACCCCTTAGTTTGTACCTACCCCCCTGCTCTTCTGCAGAAAGAATCCTCTGAGCCTTGCAAACGTTCAAACACACACACACACACACGCACATAGGGAAGGATGATGTCCCTATGTTTTCTGCTTCTGTCCCCTACTCTCATTTTTCTAAATTTCTTTTTAAGTTTAAGGTAATGCGCAACAGAGCCAAAGACAGTCACAAAAAAAGCTTTGTGAGGAGAGTATATGTAAATGCAAACAAGTTAGTTTTTGGAAATCTACTCTTTAAGGATGCCTAATGTGCATGAAAATCACATGCAAATACAATTTGCTACTTTTATGAATAAGCAGGAAAAATACTGAAATACAAACCGAATAATAACAAATTATTTATTACCTTAATTGCACCTATCAAGGAAAGAAGATTATAAAAAAGGTGCAATGTTTACACGTAAACTTTATAGTGAGATTCGAGGTAGCATAGGTGGAAAACAAAAGTTTCATGGAAATAGAGAAACTTGTTACTTTAAAAGAATCCAAAATGTAGTAATAGATATTCTGCCTAAAACGTGAAAGATTTCTGGCTTAATAATAAAAAAATGGATGAGTTGAAAAACTGGTTAATGTCAAAAAAAAAAAAAAATCATTAGAGCACTCAAAATTTACTGAATACAACAGCAAGTCTTTGACACATTACAACTGAGTTTGTCTAAACAGCAACACAACAATTGTCTCCTTTTTTTTTAAATATCGTTTCATTAGACCAAAAAATGCATTTCCTCTCCTTACCAGGGAACAGAACAGCTTAAAGCAACCATTTCAGCCAAATAGCAACTAGCATCTTCACGTGATACATATCTCCTAATTTGATGATATTCAAGGAAAAGGTATCGATGAGGCTGAAAATGCTACAGCCCAATGCACCAGCCCGACACTTTCTAATCATAGCACGCTTGCACTGAGCATGAACCATAGCTGCAGCCGCGCTGGTGATACATATGTAGCTCGCACAAGATGCGCCTGCATATAAACTTAAGCTGCACTTGACCTTATGGCAGAGCAACAGCCAATATACAGTTGAGAGCACTTAAGCCCTTTTAAGCTTTCACCCTTACAGAGCCCTGAGGGATATGTAAAATTAACACCACATTCAGCAAACACCAGTGAATGGCCAGGGACAACAATGTTCTTCAGAAACCAGTTTTATCAGCCACCTTGAAAAAAAGAATGTGAACCCTCGGAACAACTTTTTATTGTGATACCAGTTTTCCATCCTCCTGCTATTTTTAATGACGAGTAGGTGGATTTATGCAGGATAAAAGAGTAAACTGAGTCCTGACTTGCTCTCCCTGAAGTATAACCTAAGTCTATAGAGCAGCACCAGGTCAGACAGAAATTGGGCCAGAGTGCATCTAAGAACTGAACTTAATTTGTATAAACAAACAAGCTTTATTTACAGTATTCCTTCATAAAATCCCAAGCTTAGAGTCTGCCTGTTCTTTAAAGACTCCATTTATGTACACTTGAATGCCTATTTAAGCAAAAAACAAGAGAGCTTTCCCATGGAAACCGCACAGAGATGTTTTACTTCACACGTACACCACAAACAAGGCTGCTAACTTTCCATAATTTACTGTATTTTCTTAGGCTTGCTATTGTATTTTAGGACCAAGCCTTTTGGAGAAGCTGCTTACGCAGGAGGCCACAGACATATAAATAAATGACCTAAGAGAGGCAAAGCCTGAGATGTGAACTGACAGGAAACGGCATCTCGGCATCTTGTAAGAAAATTTTAGTATTTTTGGTTTCCCTGTTTCTAGCTGGAGGAACAGGTTAAGATTTTGCGTTTAGTTGAGAAACAAGCAATCTGGAGGCATTTGGAATCACATTATTTAATCAGGACTTGATTCGTCCCTTAGAATTAAATCAAGCCAGAGGGCAATCCCTGGGCTAAGACAATAGCAAGCTTCAGTTACCAGATGCTATCTCTCAGCGAGGAATCTAAGTCAGTGGGCCTCAAAGGAGCCAGGTGATTTTAAAAACTGCTTAAGAGGACACAGAGAAAGAGAAACTCAATTTTGTGGACTTTATCAGACAGGCATAAATTGGTCCAATTACTTTAGCAAGAACATCAGCAGTTCTTCTCTGTGAATGGAAAAGATCCTGCTAAACTGATACTCTGATTTGAGAATTTGCCTTTTAGATTTAGGTGATATGTGTCTAAGTGTGAATGCATACAATCTACTTCTATATGCATGTATTTTAGGGGAGTAATTTTGCTCCTGCTTATAATTACTACTGATTGTCTCAAGGCTACAGCAAAGGGTTAAGTCCTAACTTCAAAAGAGATGCCTACTTCTGCCGGGGGCCACAAAGATAAGCAAGGATACCAAGACTTTCAAGTTTAGCCCCTGAGTTGAAGGAATTGGATGGCCTCACCTGTTTGGAGAAAAAACAAAACAAAACAAAACAACCCTGGGAGAAGGCTGGGCACAGGATCCTTTGGCATGAACTTACGACAGCTCTGCCTATGAATAAGCAGGCTGTGTTGAGTTGCTGAAAACAGAGGCAGGGCTTGCCAAAATTGAGGATGAGGAAATCTCTGAGAGATGGCATTTCAAACTTGGTGGTGCTTCTACATCCTATAAAGCAATGCAGTATACATGCTTCATTCAATACATGACCGGACAGCTAATGAACCCAGCCAGTGCAAGAGCAAGCAAAAGCTGTCCTTGATGGTGTCTTCAGCTACAGTGAGGAAGATGGTGTAAACTGATCCCTCAAGTGTCTGAGAATAAGGGCGGAGAATTTGGTCAGATACCAGAACATCAAGTGGGAGATCCTGTGGCCCTAGAACAGTAGGGCCAGAAAGATAAACAGAGCTGTTTTGTCTCAAAGGATGCCGAGCACTCGGGAGACCATTTGGCTAAGAGGGAAAAAGACTACATATAAGCAAAACCTAACAGACAGTATTTAGAAACACAAACAAGTTGCCTCTGATTTATCCAGGGCTAAATTTACTTCAGCTGAGCAGAATCAAATTGCTTCTGGAGGCTAAATCATGTATCCTTCTTTCCTGTTTTTATTGGGGATGTTTTGACGTGGTGCTTGAACTAATATATTTAATTAGAACGCTTTCCTATATATCTACATATATTCCTATATACTTGGTCCGTAACGTGGCTGCGGTAAAAATAAAGCAGAACGAAAAATTATTTGGTTGTGTTGAAACACACTCACCTATTCTAAGAAGCCCTAGCAAATATTTTAAACACTGTTTACATAAGGTGCTCAACTGTGTTAAAAATCTTTCTTAAAATATGCTAACACATATCGTAACATCATACTTTTCTTGATACAGATTTATTTATAGTACCTACTCAGGAATCACTAGTTGTTCTTGCAAGGAAAGTGCTTTTAACTAGAGCAGCTTCCCTCTCTCTTTGCAGCTCAGTGATAGTTATTTCAGACATTGCAGCATACTTTCTTCCCCTGCTTCTCATCATCTTTCTCATATTACGTACCCAGTGTAAAACTTAAACGCAAAGGCTCAAACGTAAGAGTGAATAACCCCACAGAACATACAAGTGATAGTGAGTGCTTTTTAAAAGAACTGTTATAATACTTCTAATTTTCAAGTGATCATATTTGATCAAGAAATGGCTCTCCTAGACAGTACGGTAGTAAAACCAAATACTAGCAAAAAAATTTCCATTACAATGGATCAAAATCCAAAATCAAATGCTATGTGATGTTCTCCATAAAATTTAAATTTGTATAAAATCTGCAAATGCTTCAGTCAATTGTTGTTTGCTTCCATCATTTCCAAATTACAATCAGTCTCTGACCATGCCATTCATTTGATTTACTCAGCTTGAACTATTTTCATTCGACTCTTATTTACGCATCTTTGCTAATTTAATTTAATCTTCTAATTGTCATTCAAAACATTCATCCCAATATGCCTTGTTATTTATGCAGTTTGATGCCTTTACAGGCTGAACAACTGATAATCAGCCTGCTTAAATCTCTTACGGTTCTAACATTTTTTACACTTTGCAAAATCGAAATACTGCAGCAAGGCTGTTGCCCATATTGCTCCATTCAGGTAAAATCTGTTTTGCTTCATTAGAAGACAGGGATAATATCTAGTATACAAAAGGGGCACCACTGCTCACAGCAGCTTGTCCCTGCAACAGAACCACTCTGGGGAGGCTGTCCTGTCATCTTTAACTAAAGGGGATACTGGGACTCCCCAGCCTGAAACAAGGGCTTGCCGAAAAACTGCAGAGGAAACAGTCAGAGATTCTCTGTTTCTAGCCAACAGAAAAAGCAGTAAAGAAAAAGATATTCAAACTTTCAGATAACTTTCTCAAGTTCCGATAGGACTGCCTCCTATGCCGGACTAGTGGTTTGCTCCACCTCCTCCTGTTCTTCCATGTCTTTTTATTACAGCCTAATTCCATATCTTTCAGGTTTTTCTTCATTGCTCTCTCCATCTCACATGCTTCCCTTCAGGGTCCCCTCAACACCCACACAAAACCATGGAGTCACCTTGACTGACTGCTACCATGCAGATTACTCCTGCTGGGGGCTATCTTGTCTACTTAGACTGGAAGCTCTTTGGAGCAGAGATTGTCACCACTCTGTGCCCATACAATGCCTAGCAGAAAGAGTCTTCTTTTGATCAGTCCTCTGGCACTAATAGAATAAACATGATTAATAAAGTATCTGCCTATACTCATATACAGGAATGCTAGGACTCTATGAGAACAAAAACAGGTTCAGCTTTTGTAACACTGGAAATGTACAGTTAAATCCATGAAATTTCTACTGACAGATGATGGTGTAACAAATGGAATATTCAGTAGGAAACCGCAGTCTGACTTACTTTGCTCTCTTGGCCATTTCATTGCCATCCCAGCGGGGGCTGTAAGGGTAATTCTTCTGGGCCTGGGAGTACAGCTGGCCACTGTTAGTGAAGTGGTAGACGGACTGAAATGTTAGGGTTGGTTGGTCTCGAGGAAAGTACAAGGGTAGGTCAACTGAAATTAAAAAAAAAAAAAAAGGAAAAGAAAAAAAAAGTCATAAAAATACACCATCGCATTTTTTTCCTTTTTTTACTGGGAATATATCATTCCTTTCTATTGATTTAAAGGTCACAGAAAAGGAGAAATTGATGATTACTTCTAAAATATACTTTTGTATTTCTTGTAAGTAATGATTCCAACATATTGCTGTATGGGATGCTTTGCTTTATCAAAACATTTTTGTAAAGTACATAATTAAAAAAACTGTTTAACTAATATATTTCTATGGTAATCATACTGTTTGCATCATGATTATTTTGTTATAGAAAAAGTAACACAGTTATTTTCCCTTAGAGTGAAATGTTCCCTTCCAAAAATTCACAAAATACATTCTGTTTATGTATTCCATTCAAGAAACAAATTTCTCTATCTGCTTTAGTCAATTCATTTTAGTGCCCCCATGGACATCAAAAGCATTATCATTCTCATTTTACAGCTGTCTGAGACCTAAAGTGGTTAAATGGATTTGATAAAGGGTGTAGAAAGATTCAGTCACGAGTTGGAAAAGATCTCAACTTGCCATCATCTGCTAGACGAAAAAACCCCCCACAAAACCAAAAACACACTGCAGAGTCATTAATACCCAAAATATCTCACTAAAAATAAAAATCAGAACCTCTTAGTTCCCTTTGCTTATCACTGTCTCATGATCAGCTAGGTCTGGCAGAACAATAAAATAGTCTACAACAGTTAATAGTATGTCAGAAACTGATTTTTAACTTAACTTTTTCATTGCTAGATTTAGAGTTTAGATTTTCTTGGTCTACTTTTAATTTCAGGAGGCTTCAGAAATCTGTAGTTAAACTGACTTATGACAACAGAATTGGATTATTTACATTAAATGTCTAATCTAACACCAAAATTAACAGAAGAATGTACATTTCTTTTAAAGGTGTAGACTTCATCTATAAAGCACCTATGACCATACTTTTTGTTATCCTCCAAATCACAATTTTTTAATTCTGCACAATGAAAGAACACTGCAATGGAACAGTAACTCCCTGTAAATCTTAAATAATTTTTCCTATTGGTGTAGCAATGAGTGAAATAAATTAATAAGATTATAATTCATTCATATAAGGCTGGGTTCTCAGTATTCTCTCTTTGTCACTTCAGTCCTTTTTCAAGAGAAGGAAAGACTCCTAAGTTAATAAACAGGTTGTAATAGCTGAAGTAGGAATCAAAGCAGGTGGCAAAATCATTACAAACAGAATTTTAAGAAAGAGAAAGGATCGTTACAGGACTGGACCCATCCTCAGGTGGAACAGGATCTCCCCTCCAGTACGCTTGGTAACGCATTGTATTTTCTACTTTTAAATACTTCATGGAGTACTGCCTTTGAAATCTCTGCTCATAGACTGAGATACCAGTGTAAGACAGATTTTATTTTTCTAAATCCCATGCTATCATCCTGCTAGTCCCTTCATTTTTCAGTTTTTCTAGTCATGTCTGAATACTTGGAAGTGCATCAGCCACACCATAGCTCCCTTTTCCCTGAATTACCCTCCAAGCTCTACGAGCAAAACTGTTTGTAGCCGTGAAGTACACAAAACTGAATGTGATATTCCAGCTGTAGTCTCAAAATACAACAAATCACTGTGGATGACAGCGGTTGCTCAGTTCATGACCTAGTGTCTGAGCTACACGTGATAACTTCCCGAGTCCTGGTGACTCAGCTCACATAGCAGCTTCCAGCAGATATTTAAGTGGTAATGACATGGGCAGAGTTCTGCTAATTTGAGGGCAGATCACTGCTGTAACAAAGGTTAGATTCAAAGATTGCTCTGTCAAATTCCTCTTTATAACATGATTATTAAATAACAACCCTGAAAAACATTGGTTTATCGAGGCCATTTATCAGCAAGCAAGCTGTCTCCTCCCCTCGCAGATGGTACATGTGTGCCACAGCCTCTGAAGGACTTCACCATGGAAAAGAGCACGAAGCAAGGAGACAGGCTCTCTGTTTTAATGTTATAAATATGCTTCTTCAGCTCTGGGTGCTTAAACTCTGTTGCTCTAGTGCATCTTTTCCCTTCTTAAGTACCAACTCCTTAAAGGAAAACTACTCTGTATGCTTGTGTATTTTATCACTGTGTGAAAGGAATAGCAAACTTCAGCTAAACACTCGCGTAACAGTTTAATCCTTACACTTAACTTTTGACTTGAGAATTTCTAACTTTCATTAACTTTCCTTTGAAAACCTCTGTCTACATAACAGGGACAAGCAGCAGCAGTTTTCTTCCTGTTACCTAAAACTAAATATTTGCACTTAAGAGAAAGTATCTAGCGCTAGAAATGCTGTTTAAATGGATAATCAAGACATTCCTATCACTACAGAGATGCATCCATCCGTTATGAGAAGCCTTTCTTTTACAAAAATATTTTTCCAACACCGGTATCGCCAAAATATAACAGAAAACATTATCTTCTTTTATTAACCAAAACCTATATAGGAATTTTCAGGAATTACATTACAAACTGTTAAATCAGATAATCAAATTAGATTTAAAATTGTGCATCCCACATCTGGCCAACAGCAGTATCACTCTGAACTGCAAGTAGAGTTTTGGAAAATTTGACCTGCCTTTGATTTCTAACGCTACCCTTCACCTAAAATTGCCAAACTCCCATTTTTCTAACCCAAGTGTTTCCTTAATACAAGGTGTGAGATGAGCCCAGACCAAGTAAAAAAACCTGTCCCTAATTCTGGAACACAACCACACCTAAAAGACCAGTAAACAGGAAACAGCCTTGACTTGTAAAGTGTTATACATATCTCAAGGTAGCCAGCTATTATTTCAGCAGTAGGAAGGGACGGCAAGAACTTGCTTCCGCCACAGTGGATGCCCCGTCCATTGACACTGTGAGTGTACAGAATGCTTGGATTTGTGGTGAAGTGTATTATCATACATGAAAAATAAGCAAATACCATTGGTAATCAATGCTAGCAAGGTGCTTTGAAGATAAAAGGTCAAATTCTGCTGATATTCGCAATTACATTTTTATAGGATGGTACAAGGCTGGTATAGAAAATTTTTCTTTTTACTTGGTCATATACACAATCTGACTCTCAATCTGTGCATTAATACAAAATCAGATCTGCTTTCATGTGATACGTACAGTGGCAAAGGTGTTATCGTAATTACATCCCAGACGTTTACACTTTGTCATGAAAAATGCATCACAGTTAAAAACAACGCACTGTTTTTGTAAATCAACACCTGAACTAGGCAAACTATAAAAGCCCTCTTTGGTTTGGCATGCTAGTTACCTAAGAACTACAAAAACTTATTCATACTGAATACAAGTACTATTTCCAAATAACAGCTGACTCACAAAGTACCCTGGTGATATGTCTGCAGAAAATAAGCAGATGACTCATGTCTGTAAATTCCTGAAAGTACCAATAGACCCCTTGCTTAGTCATCTTTTGCTTGGATGCTGGGTTCACGAGCTCTGGAAACTATAATGAGGGATCTAGCTCTTAGTAGGACTCTCTCTCCCTTTTTTCCTCTCTTCTAAACAGTGCAAATTACCTCCCTAAAAATAACTTCATCTACGTAAGTGAGTCACTTCAACTAGCAAGCTTATACAAGTCATGCAGTTAAGCAGTAATATTTGGTTATGAAGGTAAAAATCTTGCTGTCAAACTCAGATTTAAAATGAAAATTATGTCAGAGGAAGTCCCATTTACCCCTTCTCTCACAGAAATAGAAACATTTCCTTTGGAAAATTTAAACAATTAGCTCATTCAGGAAAGTAAAGCTTTCTAATTCAGTTCCATACTCAAAGTAATTTAATCCTGATGATTTCTTACTTTGGCTTTCCTAAGCATCACACTGTTAGTATAAGAGGAGCTCAAAGAAGCAGACGGGAGAAAGCAGCCAATACCATAGTAAAACACTGCTTTCTCCTACGTTACAATTTACAGATCATTTTTTAAAAGTCAAGTTTTAGAAAGCCATAGCGCGGGGAAAATCACGTCTTTATGAAAGCTCTACATGAGCAGAACTTGGAGGGCTGTTTTGGGTAATTAAGCATTGAGTAAATTCTTTGGTGATTGAACCCTAATTTTCCCACACAGTTCATAAGAAAGCAAAAGAAAAAGGACTTGCTTGTTGAGAATGAGTCATGTTGTAAAGAAACTTAATTACAGTTTATAAATAGTTGAAGTTGCTCTCTTTTGAAACATAAGAAACTATGGAGAAGTAACACACAAATTTGCTTCTCTTGACTTAGTTAGCATTTAGTGCATACATATATTCAAAACAGTTATCTTAAAGCCAAAATCCTGATTCATTAATAACTAAAAAACTGTGCAACGAATCAGTAAGGCTTAATTGTTCATTTTCTTAAAGAACAACCATGCTGAGATCTGGAACAGGTTACCTAGTTTGTTAAGCTTATGTCAACTACAGAGTTGCTTTCGACAGTTTTATTAACTCTAAAATAATATCTTTACCATCTCATTTTATAGCTGTTTAAATAGGGTACAAAATGTGGAAGGGATGTCTCGGCAAAAGCATATACCAGTGCTGCTATAGGGTTTCTGAAGGAAAAATGCTCAGAAGAAAAAGGCAGGTTTACCACAGTGCTCCCCTCCCGGCCTTTAAGTACCGGACAGAAGAGAAGGGAAAACAAAACCATGCTTGAAATGCATGCTGACCATACAAATATTTCAAAGTACTTAGATGGTAATATTTAGAAAATTTTCCATATACTGTTCCCCTGTTCTAGAGAAAAGGTTTATTCATCCTTTGTACTGCACTGGATAAATCCAGATATTTGTTTTCACAGAAGTCAACATTTACTCTCTGAATGTTACGCACCGTTTGACTGCTTGGATGATACTATACTGGTTATCTTATTAACCTTCTGGATGCTTGAATCTGCTGCAGTTTATTGCACCTGTAATTTGTTTTGCACTCATAGACACTGGCTGATCTGGATATCTTACTGCTAAGATTTCCACTTCTGCAAGATTTCATTGCCTGCACAACATTAATTCAATCTCTACTTGCTTTATGGAGCAGCCTTCAAACACAAGATAACACAGTCGTCTTTTCAGTTCAGTTCCCAGGCTGGACAGAGCTGGCCAAAGGAGACACTGTTCTGGTTTGCCCCGTTTGACAGCCTCTACCCCTGTGCACAACACTGCACAATTTACTGCACAACACTGAAGCCTTGCTCTGATTAAATCCGTATTCATTTCTGCATGAGCTTTTCAATGTGATGATTCTAATCACCATGAGATATAATGGCTACATAAAATGTTAAAAAAATTGTTTCACAGGACCTTCATGAGTTGAGAGGCTATTTAGGGATTCCAGACCGGGAATGAAGGAACAAGGAAAGGATAGTCAGCTTGTCTACTGACGCTGAGCGCCAGCTTGTGGGACCCAGTTCTTCTGAGACGTAATAGTAGATAATACTTCATATAGCCAAACACAACTCCTTCCAGCATTGGCTGCCGTAGTAGGTACTTCAGTATCAATGATTACTGGACATGTAAAAAGTTTTGTTTAAATTATTTCACCAGAAAAACAAGAAGGGTACAGGAAAGATGTGCTAAACCCAAATCTCCAGAGAATACTGAACAATCTTAGCTTGATACTATCCGTTCTCTTCCCGAAATTCCCTGACTCACTCCTTACTTATCATCCAACTTTGGCCAGAGACTGCTTCTGCATTCAAGTACTTCTGATGAAGTCAGTCATGGAAACAGGAAACACATATTCCAGGCTCCAGAACTGTCTCTTATTAGTATATATTCATCATCTTTTTGCTTGTTCTTTTTTTGGTTCACTGAATTTCACATTCTCTCTGCCTTTACTTGCAACTGACCTCACAGTGCTGGGAAAAACAACTTGTGGATTTGAATGCACTGCCTCAGCCTGAAAAGTTCCTTGAAATCAGAGCTCTCCAGTTTTCATGATGTGTTACTGTGGATGAGACCCATGGGAATTTACAATGCAACTCGCTGGTAACACAGATACCATATATAACGCTCCTTACACATCTACCAAGCTCTATTTTAAAAAGAAATTTTCTTGTAGGTTTTCTGACATGACTTCTCCTATGGGAAAGCTGTTCCAGACAGCCTGTATGATGGGTGAAAAATCTTCACCTAAGCTCAAGGGAAAACAGCTATCTTCACTTTTTACACAGAAATTCCAGTACAGAAGGCCTTTCAGGAATCATATTGATCACTGTATCTACTGGGAAACCTGAACAGATTCAGCCACAAGCATTTTGGGGACTGTAGTGGCTAGCACAAATCTCTGCAGGGCAGGATTTCAGGCTATTTTGCATAGTAAATCTTCCCTCGACTCTTCTGTGCTGAAGGTCTTCAGCCTACATTCTACTGGCAAAAAATGAAAGGGTGAATTTCGCTCAAAACACACAGAGAATTACAAAATGCCACAGCTATCCTGCTTTGGTGTGTGATGATGTAGTCTTGCAAGAATGAGAGAAAAAGGATGACAAATAACATATCAATGGCATTAGTGTGGGACTTTAGGTTAACAGAGCACAGTCATAGGAATTTGAATTTGTTAAATATTATTAGGGCTAACATCCCTTCTGGAGAAAACCAGGTTATTTGCAGGAAGATGCTATTTTGAAATCAACATTTCAAAATTTCAAATGTGAAATGAAAAGCTGTTTATGGAATTTTAGCTGAGACACTTATGGGACTTTGGGTGTACTGGTAATCACAGCTAGTTTTGAAATAATTAAGTCTACCCTTGCTCTGGGGAATATTCACCCCATCAGCAAAGTGAACGCTTGTATAGTAAATGAGTAAGATGACTTATATACAAAATACTTCCAAATAAATACTATGAAAATACAAGTAAATACTATGAAAAAAGAAACAACTATTTTTTTTAACTGCATCAGTTATATATCAACTGAATGTACAATATTAAACAATGGAAGATAAATGTTGAAATGTGATTGTAATAATGGAAAAATGGCAATATTTGGGATTATGACAATTTATGAGAATATGTGAAGTTCACAGCTGCTTGTTTTGTACTGGGAAACGGGTCTGGCAACAGAACTCACTAAGGAGCCAGTCCTGAAATGCATTTGTATAATGACTGATCCTCAACAATACAAGATCTTCTTGACCTTTGTCAGCAAGTATAATATTCAAGAATGGGAAGGGAGTCCACTGAGATGTTTAGAAGATAAGATTATTAGAAGATCATTAGGAAGAATACAGCTGGGATAAGAAAGGAAGAAAATGCTGAGGAATCTTTTCTGCAGCACAAGTTTAACACATTATCTCCAGAACACGAGTTGGCTGACAGTAGTTATTGAAGGTGCTCGCAAATGCCCAGTTTGACGTAACTTTGGTGATGTTCACCATGACATTAAGGAATGCTTGAAGGAATCTAATTTTCCTTATTTTTTCCTTCTTCTTTTTTTAATTGGACAGGAATGACTTTCAGTTATTGTCAGTCCAGGCTAGATTTGAAATAAGAATCGGTTCTTCTTTTTTCAAAATTTTTGCACCAACAGTATGTCCCTTTCCATAACGTGTCTTATGACAACAGGTCTATGGAAATGGCCAGCTTCAAAGTCTCAGATACACAAGTGGTTACCTTTAATTCCAGCGCTCTTAGACAGCCCCTAAATATTTCTGAAGAATGGAAACAATGAATTGTGATGGATTAAACTATTCCAACACATTACAGAGAGTAGATTTGTTTACTTGTGGATTTCAATGAGACTAGAATAAATTTATCACTTAGTTTTCTTTGTTTCGGTTTGTTAGTTGGGTTTTTGAAAAATATAAAGTACGTAACTCGTTTTTATTTGAAGAGGACTGCATGACACTGCTGTATCTATCTTGTGGTTCTTATTCCACTGATAATGGGAACTACAACATAGTCTAGGCACCAATGGCAACTAGATTTATGATTATTATTGTTTTGATTTTCTTTCAACATAGGCAGATGCTATGTTGTAAAAATATCCCATGTCTTTATCATAACCTGTATCTTTCTTTTTAAGTACCCTATCCTTTATACAAAAACAGCATTTTAAAAAAAATGTGACAAAAATAGCTTAAATACCTTAAGTTACAGTCATGTGCTGCAGACAGAGTATCTAATTCTTCGTTCAGTCTTACAGAGGAACCAAGTAACAGATCAAATCAAGATATTCTTCAAGCAGTTTCCAGCTATGTGGTCAAAGACCATGAAAAAGCGATGTAAATTAACCCGAAAACTGCTTTATAATGTCTTCTTGCTTTGGAGTGTCATCACCCACCTCAACTATGGCATACTCTTTTGGACTTTTACAGCAACACTGGACTACCTCCTAAAAATATCCCATGGACTACCTCATAATCCTATATTGAGCCCAAAGAAATGGCATAATGGCCTCATAGGTCTTTTCCTTCTCTAATTTCTGTAACCATGATTATTTTAATTAAGAAAAAGGCTTTTTATTTTTACCTGACTAGCTTCAGCTAGTGACATCTATTTTGCTTTATTTTTACTTCAAATTCTCAAAGATCTTCATTCCCTCCCCCTTCCGTTTTTATTTCCTTTTATTGTTTCTGCTGTAACGGTTTCTATAGTAACTTCTCTAAGTGCTGATGAGATTGATGCTACTAAAAGCTGCCTCTTCTCCATCTGAATTGCTTGAAGCTTATACTTTAAATACAGTTGCAGTTGTTATGGGTGTAAAAAGCAAGCTGTGCCCTTTCTTGGCACAGGCCGGTGACCATTGCATGTTACAGGTGGAGAAAAGGCAAAAACTTTTCCTTTGCTTTTCCAGTACAGAGATGCATTGTTAAACGCTGAGAAGTTCTACATTACTTTCCAGCAGGACAGAAGACTTCTAAAGCATGTTTTCACTTGAAAAGCAACTGTGCAAAAACATTGGCTTCTCTCACTGGTACTTTATTAAGCTTATGAGTCTTGCAAATAAGTTCTTTTTCCTGTTTTAAATGCTGCCTGGGATTTGAAAGGAAACTGATTTATTTCATTCTCATCTGTGATCAGTGTGACATTATCCTGCAGGTCAAAAGGACCCTTTGCTGACACACATGCTATCCTGTTCTTTCAAGCTCTGCTCCATGCAGGCTTACAGCTTTCAAATCACAATGCAGTGTAATCCTGCCTGACCCAACCAGCCAACTAAGCCACTCCAGATATTTTTAAAGCTAAACTGAAATCTACTTTACTGCAATATAGGCCCATTGCTTCTTCCCACTCCTGAATGTTGCAATTTGTCACTTCTGCCCTTGAAGCCACCTTTCACAATTCTAAAGGCTTATCCTTCTATTGCCTTTTCATGACCTAAAGAACTAGTCTGTGGAACATATTCTTTTAAGCCATGCTTTCTAGACTACCAGCCATTTTTGGCGCTCTCTTGTGAATGCTCCATTTGAGGATGAAGCAAGACAAATAACAGGATCACAACCCTAAGCTTCAGGGAGCGGACTTTGGGCCTTCCTCCCATGGAAGAATCCTATGGGATAATGGTCCTGGACAGAAGAGGGGTCCATGATCACCTCCTCCAAGCTCAAGAATGGTCCATCCTAATGAGCAGAAAGTCAAGCAATAGTAGCAGGAGGCCTACATGGATGAACAAGGAGCTCGTGACAAAACTCAAACATAAAAAGGGAGTATATGAGATGTGGACACTCTGTGAGCATGCAGAGACCAGGCTGGGAATGTCATAGCTCACCTGGAGTTGAATCTGGCAAGGGGAGTTAAGGACAACAAGATGGGCTGCTACAGGAACAGCAAAAGGAAGACTAGGGAAAATCTGGGACTGCTGCTGAATGGGGCAGGGGAACTGGTGACAAAGGAGACAGAAAAGCAGCTTAAGCACTCCCTCCTTCCCCCATTTAGACATCTAATCATCTTTGTGACCAGTTCCATCTCTAAACCAAAGTGTATTTCTTATTATTCAAAAGTAAATTATATTTATCTATTTCATAAAAGGCATGCAGCAGTCGCCTTTGTGTGCCATCGCTGTGTCACATATGGATACTTAGAAAAAGTTTACTTTGTTGACAAAGTAATTGTCATTGTGTAGAAAGAGGAAGGAGATAGGGAAGAAGGATCCACAAAATCTTTCTTTTCTTGATGCAGCTCTTATTTCTAGAAATTTCATCTCTCTAATAATCCTGTGGTGTTCTGTATCATCCTGTTTTTTTCTGAAAGTATTGTCTGGTATTGAACCCAGGACTGATCCATGTGAAACCCATGCTCATCATCTCCTTTCCAGACTGAAAACAAAATATTTGCTTTCTACTTGCTACTATGAGCAATTTTCAACTTGCTGTATCTCACACTTTTAACATAGCCCCCACCTTAGAGAAAAACTATCTATGAATGCCATGTGAGACAAAATATGTAGACACAAGACATAGACATAGAGTAAGAGGAAGAAGTACCACAATCTGTACTCAAGTCCCAACTCTGTCAATGACTTTTTATGACCCAATTACTTTTTTTCAAAAATTGAGTAGATAAAATAGGATTATATCACTTCCCTATCTCAGGCATCTTTTCTGAGAATTTATTAGTTATCCATCATATACTTGGGCACATAGTAGTAGTACTCTAGATATATCTATTAGATAAGAAAAAGCAACAGTTCACTTTTCTGAAAAGTGCAATTTTATAAGAAGTTATTACAAAACCTTTCAGTCCATTTGTTAAAGTGCTCGTAGTTCCTGGAAGAACATCAATTAATGTCTACAGCAATATATTACCATTTTAGAAGTATGGCAAATATATGCGTTTCTCAGAAATTAAAAAGGTAACATCCCCAGCAAAGTGACACTTAAAAAATACTTGCCAGTCCACCCACGTCAGGGCATACTTGTAAAACCTAATTCCTATCACAACCGTTGTTTCCTGTTTGTTGCTGATCATACCAAGTTTCATGAATTGCCTTGTGTCCATTCTCCCTTTTTTAGCAGAATTATAAATACAAACATAAAACCAGTTCATACTGAGTGACATGATTACAAAATGAACACAGAGAAACAGAAAAAGAGGAAAAGAAAACCTCTGTTTTCAAGTTCACTTGCATGCATTATGAATACCTAAATACGGAAAATCTCATTCAGCTCACATACAAGTAAATACCCAGGATGGAATCAAAGGAACATGATGTTTAACGTACTCTTAATGACAAAAATTAAATTATCAGCTTTCAATACAAATTTCAAACTAAATCTAGTTGGCAGTGTCCCTTAGAAATAAAGGAGAAAAATACGCAACGGAGAAAAATGACCAGCAAAAGGCTAATTAATTTTCCAAATGCTGCAATTCAGTCCTGGGATTAGCCCCTGCCTATGCCTAGTTAACTGCAGAGCTGTGTGCCTGTGACTCAGGCTACTTTTCCATCACACTGCCTGATCCACAGCACTGCAGCGTATCTGCAGCTTTCATTGACTTCAGTTAAGTGATACACACCTCACTACACAGGAAATGTCAGAGAATGCTTTGTTTTGTGGTGAGTAAAACAACATACAAAGTTTTGAAGAGACCCCCCTCTGCTCGGGGTATATTTTGCTGTAGGCAGAACGACATGTGCTCAGGAACTTTCAAGATCAGATTCAAAGAAATACATGGTACCGACTAAAAGCACTGAGAGTCAGAGGAAAATACCACCTTGTGAGAGACATTTATCTGCTTGCTGAACAGTCAAAAAATTACTCCCAAGCATTAGATCCGAATGGCCTTTGACTTCTGCCAGCCAGTTTTACATCACTGGGGCTTTGTTAATCTCCAGTTTCTCATTTAAGAACAAATGACATCCCTATACAATCTTTGCACACTTTTTTTGATCAGTATTGAACTTCCCATACTAGACTCCGAAAATACGTATTTTGCTATGCTTGACATTTCTGCTGAACTATCCTGCTTTCCTGACACTACCAGACATCACTCCATTCTCCTATAACTTGTTATTCACGTTGTCGTGTTCTCTCTTTTTTCCTTCTCCCTTAGTTTTCACAGTCATAAATTCCCATTTTCATTTAAGGACCAATGAGAAGAATAAAATAAAAGCCTATTAGCCTAAAAAACTGTGTAAGGAAGCCAAAACACCTCATTAGATAAAAGCTCACAGAAGCGATCTAATGTAAATATTCCACTCAACACTCTGCCCTTTTCAGGAAATGATGAGGGCAGACAACAGCTTATTTTTCCATAGCTTTTCTTGAAAAGGCTTCTCTTTCACAATCAGACTAACTTCCCTGAGGAAGTAGAGCCAATGCAATCTTAATTTCCTCCAAACATTTTTTCCTGGAATTTTAAGTGTTAATTGTGATGACTGCCAGGCACTGATACTGATGAAGAAGGGCAACTCTTGAAGGCTATCTTCTTTTCAGCTTCCAAAAGGTATGGGAGCAAATCTTACATGACAGAAAACTGAAAAAAATATATCTCTAAAACTACCAACTCCACTCAAATGGTTATTCATGCTCCAGTAGCACACAGGAGTCATTGAGCATATTCCAACTGCATTAAATACTATATCAAAACAACAAACACTAGCTACTTCTCACGTTTACATTTAACAAGATCTATAGGTCCTATATAACAGAGAGGGCTCTATGGCCAAAACTACAGGCAGATAAAGGTTTACTGAAATATTTACAGGAATGTTTACGTGAAACAGTCTCATGTTTGGGTTCCAAATTGCTCAGATAAACAAGTATTTCTTAAACATTTTTATTATCTCAGTGACTGTGGAGTTATTGTGGTAGGCATGTGAGTTTTCAAATAGAAATCTGCAGAAGCAATTTCAAAAAGAACAATAAATACAATCTTAGATGAAAGAAAATACTTTTGCCTTCTCACATAAGCTCTCCTAAACCCAAATAGCAAACACTAAGTGATCAGACACACGTTCATCTAGGAAAAATGTTCCATTTAAGACTTTATCAAAGCTCCTTGCTAGCCATTTACTACCACAAAGTCTACTTGTTTATTTAAACAGCTGCTAGAGGAATAGATGAAGGGGCTAACGAATGCTCATTAGCTCTGTTCTGTTGACTTACCAGAGGTGGGGCAATCTCCTTTCAAGGGCAGGTTACATCTTAAACTACACCAGGTGCCCAAAAAATTAACATTTACCTAAATTCTAAGGATTATTGTCACTCTACCGAATGATTAAAACATCTGAAGCCTAATGAATTATTTCTGCTTGGAAAGGGAACTGATAGAAGGAATTACTTCTTCAACGCAATTTTGTTTATTTACAGTGAGTGGGCATACATTCCTCTTTCTCTGAACGCTACTGGAATAAACTGCACTTTCTTTGCACAGTAGTGTAAACTTGTCTTCCCAGCTACTAATGCTCTTTCCCAAAATGTCATATTTTTTTTCCCCTCCTCCCAAGCCTCATCTGACAAACATGGCTACCAAAAATTCTTTGTTTGTGTCTTTATTTTCCAAGCTGCTTTCTAAGGCTGTGGACAGATGTGCTGATCCAGATCCAAAAGAGGTTTATGTGAGCGAACCCCAATTGTTTAGCTCAGGCCATCAATTCAAACCACGTAAGTTGACTGCATTGGCAGCAATTGCTCTGCTGACAAACATGTGCAGATAGCAATATCCAAATAGGAATGCATCAGAAGCTGGCATTGATGACTTCCACCAAAAAACCCTGAATCCAGAAGCGAGTGTCCACCCAAAGCCTGATACTTATAGGTATAACCTCCTATAACCCAATTAATGCTCTAGGCCCCTTGCTTGCTTCTCTCTCCTGTGTAAAAACCTCCTTCTTGCTGAGATGCTGCCTATTTCTGATCTATTCTCTGACAGAGGTAACCACATAACTGCACAGACAGGTAAGAGAGTGGACAAAAAGCTACTTTAATTGGCACTCCCATAGCAAGAAAGCTCGTTAATTAAACTTTAGCTTTTACCTGACGAGCACTTTGGACCTCCTGGGTCACTGGTGTTACCCAACACAGAACCTGAAATCCTTTACAGTTAGCCAAGGTCAGTGGCAGCAAGTGTTCCCATCAACCTCACCTAAGTCTGAGATGCCATACAAACTTAAGATGCAAATGCTGGCAGCTTCCAACATTCTCCATCCCCCAAAATATTGTTCAATGAAACAAAACCTTTTTAGTTTAATATCTGTCCTTTTCAAGATGTCTTAAACAAATAACCACTAACACAAGCAGTATTTCATTTGCTATTGCAACCGGTCCAACTTCTGTCAATCTCCTTTGTGCTGATAACCTAAAAATCTCATAAGATAAAAATTTATCTTTGAAAAGCCTACATACAGGTTGGTTTGGAGTCCTATTCTTATGTCCATACCAATAAGGCTACTTAATTCTCAATTGTGCACAGATAATGTAACTTGTGTTTATATTTATACACAGTATAAATACACAGAATGTATGCAGGAACAAGAATATGAAGAAATATCTATCTCCAAAAACTAATCATAGCTGATTTATAAACAAGAAGAGAAAGAAATCAGCAGTATATTGTTTACTTACAAAGCTTCGTACTGAGACTTACTCATAAAGAGTATCAATATCAAAAGCACTAAGCCTGATTAGCGATTTCCTCTTCCATGCGGATGCATGAACTTCTCTGAATGTTTATTTCTTCTGTCATATATTTGAAAGCACTTGATCAACTTTTAGAACTAAACCACTAAAGCAACAGTTCCTTTGACTGCTCTTTGATCTAATATAATAACTTCAGCAGCTACACTAATCTAATGATTAAGTTTGCAATTAGGTAGCTCTTCTGTGTTTTAAGGTAGAGTGGGTAGACTTTGCTCTTCATTCTGTAATTACAGCACAAATAATGTTTTTTAGCAAGTGAAATTGTTGTGAGGTTATTGGGCTTTGGCAATACAGAACTATTTTCCCATTTCTCTCCTCTTATCTTTAATTCAGTTTACTCAATAAAAATATTCTGAGTAATTTCACTTTACTTCTAATGTGTTTTGCTTCCAAGTTTCCAAACAAGTTTGTAACTTTGAATGCAAATAGTTGCAAAAAACCCCAAAGTTGCTTTTGAAATCTCTCAATGCATCTTTCAAAGGAAATACAACTCATGTTAGGGTTTATATATCTCACAATCTCAATTAAACCTAAAATTTTAACCAAAATTAAGATGCCAGTAAAATTTACCATGGTTCCTTTCATTTGATTTGCCATGGTGCTTGCTGTATATGGATCTATTTATTCTCCTCTGAATACTTTCTCTACATACTATAGTAAATATATGAAGTAGAACAGTTTTCAACTTATGGCTATCTCTCCCAGACATTTTATTAGACACTTGCTAAATATTCAACCATAATATACATAGTTATGTCAGTGGTTAAGAGATGAAAGCCTACATTACTTCACTCAGGAAATGAAGTGCAGGTTTCTGTCCTTTCATTGCAATATCCTTCAGTGCATGGAACATAAATGTTTTTGCAGTGGATTGTTCAACAAGCGGGTGATGCAATGGTTTACACAGCTAAGCCACTGTATGATTTCTAAAGCCACAGCGTTAATACATAGTGATAAACTATTCAGTTATAATTGTAGCTTTCGTGCCAGTTAAATTGAGCACTGTGGATATTACCCAGTTAAAACCTACTCTGTTATTTAACAGAAATTTGAATTTTGATTCCCCTGAAATCTAACTGCTTCAACATCTATTAAGCTGTATTATCCCACAGCAGAAATCAAATCCACATGAATTTTAACACTGATAAAATTAAGCCAAACATATTGGGGAGTAAGAAAGGTAGGAAATCTTCAAGAAGGTTGTACATAAAGAAGCATCATTTCATAGACGACAACCACCCAGTGACCAATTCTCAATTGTAGCTGAAGAGTAAGTAAAGATGTAATAAGGATAGCTTTTCCAAAAATATCAGTTTTATTTCTTTTTTTCCATGACGTAAATCATATTAATATGATGGAAGTTTTTTAATTTCAAGTTTGAGTTTTCTAGGCCTTTTATGGTCATTACGGTCTGGAAATCTTAGGTGATAAAGAGAAAGGGATCAGTGAGACCATTTTTTATGATCTCCAATACAACACAGGGTGAAAGACTTCTCTGAACAATGGCAATCCCCACTTCTTGCTTTAAAAACTCTGGGACAAATTTCTATGATGTCATTAAGACATCCTTAGTTTTCCACATGAAAAGCTAGCCCACAATCAAAAATGATGTAATATGAAATATTCCGGTGCCAGAGTGTTAACAAACATCAATGTTGCAGCTGTCCAGATTGCACTGTAATTATTTTAAACAAAGATGAGAAGTGTAACAATCAAAAATAAAGCGTAACATGACTGAATTTCCCCAGACCAAAGTATCTTTGATACCTGTGAATTTCACCTTACCATAGGGAAAAATAATAATTTCTACTTAACACGTATAAGGCGGTAACAAAGCCACACTTACTAATTTCTACATGAAGTAATTCATATATATTTATTTAATTAAGAATGTATTTTTGAAAGTAATACAATCTTGATTTAAAAATTTCAAATGACAGCAAATCTAGCTACATACTGTAGCAAACTGTTAGACGGTTTTGCCTACGCAGTTTCAGTCTAGGAATAACTTTTGGCTCCTAACAACAGTATAGTATTATTTCTCATTTAATATGTTTTCCCTACACCAAAGTGTCTTTACTATCACCATCAATGCATCAATTCCTGACAATTACAGAAGATTTTAGGTATTCCCAGGTTACATATAGTATTGGTCCTCATTATTGACACTTTTGAAAGGATGAGTTACAACTGTGAACTTAATCATTTTACCAGCGTTAATTAAATTACCAGAAAACCTTCCCAGAATGCTTTTGGTGTTCTGTAAAGCAGGCAGTACACTATCGATGTGGATCCTCTCCCCTTCTCCAAATACAATCAGGATTTTGTGCTTTCAAAATGTCATGGTCACATAAAAAATACATTAAGCACTGGATAAAAATAGCTAAAACTTTTAAATTGTTTCCTGTAATTGTATTTTTTCCCTTTTGAACTTGTATCTTCAAGAGGATAGACATTTATGCCCGAGGCAAAGAGTTACTCACTGTGAACAAGGAAGCAAAAATCTTTCCACATCAGCAACAGAGTAAGCTTTGTGAAACCTTCTGCATCATATTCCACCACACCACTATCAACAAAAAATATGAAAAAATGAATACAATTTTTACCTACCATTCATTCTAATACTGAACGATAAATATGTAAATTCTGTATTACAAGGATTGGTTTTTTTGTTTGTTTGTTCAGAAACTTCCAGTATTTGCTTTATTTATTAACAGTTACAATCTTCTAGCTAAATGAAAATTAGATTAAACTTTTAATCTTAATAATCTTCTTATTTATGCTGTGGTATTGGAGTTTCTTACCTGAAGAAAGGCCATATTCAGTTTATATAAATACACTGTAGAATGAAAGGAGACCTGCTAATGCACCTGCAGTACTAAATTGATAAAAACTGTACACACACAAATTCCCTGTATGTTACTCAGATTAAGATAATTTATTAACTCTGTAGTGAGTGACAGGGTAAAATTGAAAATGCGCAGGCTGAGAAGAGTTTAAATTTGAAAATTCAAAAAGAGCATACATAAAAAAGCAAAGCACGAGAGCATACAAAAAATTAAATACAGAAGACTTGTTCAGTAGATGGATTAAAAGTTTCAACCATCAGGAGTCGGTATTCTCTAAAAGTCTCAAGCAGAATCAGGACTCATGAACCACTTCGCAAGTGAAATAAAATCATAGGCACACCTGGGCCATTTCTACACTGTAGTTTTCTTAGAAGAAAAAGAAATATCTTGTTTTCATGAGGATTGAGCTTGTATCAACTCTCTATCTACTCATACGTCCAATTCAAGTAGTTGTTGTTGTCTATAGTTGAACAAAATTTGGGTGCATGCTGGAAGCCACCTGTCTTCCTACCCTCTCTTGAGACACCTGATATTTGAAGGGCTCACGAATATCCATGTCATTTGGCATCGCCACTCAGAAGCAGAAACCCCTCCTCACAATGAGGTAAAGCACTGCTGGTCAGGCAACCGCTGTCGCATTGGCTGCTGGCCTCTCGCTCAAGTCAGGATTTAGGTAGGAAACCAAAGTGCCTACCCTTCACAGTGCCAAGGTACCCCTGACTAGTTGATTTGTGAGGCTAATGTGTCATCATGCCAGGTCACGGACGTTTGAACTGCAGGAATTCAACATGACCCGACAGCCCTTTCTCTTGAGAGACAAGATACTGCTCGGCGGTGGGAGCAGCTGGTCTCCCAGTCCTGCCTTTATGTCGAGCAGTAGTTTCTGGCTCCTGCAAGGCTTGGAACTGTACCCACTTCCCCGTCCTCCCGCCTCAGTCACCGCCTATTACTCTAAGACCCCTCCAGTCATTTATTCAGAAATGAGCACACTTCTTTTGAACAAGGAGAAAATCCCTACTGTCCTTTTCCCATCATCAGCTATTTTCTAGTAAAATCAGATCGGCAACTGGCACAGAAGTGAAGTAACGCTGAACTTCATTCCAGTACTGCTACAGAGAGACAATCTATACACATAATTCTGTGAAAAATGACCGGATTTCACCTTATCCAGTGGACAGCAGTCACACAACCAAAGACTATGTGCAGAAAACAACACTTTTCCCCATGCTACAGAAAACAATGCATCAAAAGAAAACTTACGTTCCAAAGTGACTCAGGAAAGCTGCGATATACTCTCTTCTCTTATGGTATCCCTGAATAACATATTGTACCTTAAAAAAGAAAGAAAGAAACAAATCCAGAGCTATAAAGAGATAAAAAAAGCCAATGCTCCCAATTTGTCACATATTCCTTGTTAAGGAAGATTTATGTTTGACATGGTAGTAGTTCTGAATCCTACATTTAGCTTGCCTGATTTCCCTAAAGAATCCTAAAACGCCTTTAAAACAAACAGTGGATCTTGCACACAGAAAATCTTGTAAAGAAATCTCTTCACTCACTTCTGAGTGAAACAGTCTTTCACAATATATTGAAGCGCTGTTTAACTGCACAAGATAAGAGTGAAGAAAAGAAATGCGCGACCTTGCCTTGCTGAAGTTTGAGCAGGAAGCCACAATAGGCAAATCGTAATTACCTGAACTGACAGTTGGTTAAGTGTCAAAATAACATTATTATAAAATGTTATAAAAGAAAAGAAAAAAAAATATATTTCACAACTGATCTTGGGTGTTTTCTGAAGACTGCACCTCCAACAAAATCTTCGTAACACTAAACTCCCTCAGTGGTTTCATGCTGACTCAGGGAGCCACCTACTCAACTGCGAGCATCAACTTCTGAGGCATTCTGGGTTTTGAAAGACTTCCATCCTGGCACAGACAAAATCCAACAATGCCAAACTTGGAAGACTTAAGGCAAAATTCTCCTCTCACCATGTATGTTTTTTATTGATTTGAATGGGATTACTTAGCAGAACAGTGCGAACAGGGTTTGACCCATAACAGAAACAATGTACGTGTTGTCAGGCTGCAAGAGCATCTGGTTTACAACTGGTTACTTCAAGTACTTACAGTATGGTTCCATATGTGATTCCCCATGTAAATCCCTTTGCCTTCCAGAATGAAAACTAACATTGTAAAAACCTTTTTTCCCTACGGAACATGAAAAGAACAGGAAGAATATTTTTCTTGGCTATGGTAATACTAGAATTCCTTGGCTGGCAAGTGCTTTCCTAAATTTTTTGAAAAAGCCTTGATACAATCATTGCTGAGAGCTATCTTGTACCCCTTAAAGTTAAATTCTATTTATAAATTGAGACTTATTTCATTTTATAAAAAACTACGATTATTTTGAAGGCTCTGTGTAGGATCTGAAATGTTATTTTGGGAAAAGAAAAACATATCTTAAGTTTGCTTAAGTGACTTTGTTTAAGAAAGGATAAAAACAGTCCTGTGTACTCGCAGATTTTAAAAACAGAAAGTAATTTTAACAGAAAACCACAACAAAAACAACTCTAAAGATAGATTCCAATATAATTATGGAAACACATTTTGAAGAACTTTTTCTAAAAGATAAAATTATTTTCCTCATTTGGACAATTGAAGGTAAAAATAATATACAAATACAAATAGGAGGTCTGTAACAGGCAGATTCCTAGATGTTTGCCCCTAAGCTTTCTTTTGAAATTTACACTTAAATAATGGAGAAGCTTTCAAAATACTATACTCACTCTTTTTTGTTTAAACAGTAAGCTAACCGGAACACCACCTTTTCAGCAACCTTAAGTAGCTATTACTGTATAAACATCCAAATAGACTGCTGATTCAGTTCATTTGGATGAAACATCTGAGAAGAAAATCACTGAAAGTACTCAAAACCTACAATGATGACTATGGTATGAGAACTTCCAACTGGAAAAATAATATGCAAACTACACATTTGTATTTACTAGCAAAATAGTATGCTACAATGCAGTGTTGTACGATACAGTAACACTTTATCCTAAATCATAACATGTCACAATAAGAAAAATCCGCTCCAGGATCTGATCCCAAACACACTTGTTTACCTAAAAGAGTCATTATATTCAATGCTCTGCTTAGGTGCTCAGCTCTTATCAAGAAGGTATTTCTTGTGTAGTTCACCTTAAGTACGCCCTGCTTGGACTACCTGGCAGTAGAAGAACTATGTCTATGGAAATGCTATAGTGTGTTAGTGCAATACAGTACAGCACATAAGGGAAAGGAAAATTGAGTTCTCTTTACTAACTTACCTTGTTTGTTAGCAGCTGGCATACTTGGGGTACATAGTCGATAAGACAACCTCCACCAGGAAAGGCTGGGATGTGAAGTGCGGATGATCCTCCAAGTGCACTAGAAATAGAAATCAATTTAACAGTACATTACACGTACAGTCCCTGGGATTTGAAAGTGATTTCTACACTGTCCTCTTTCCCTATGCTTAAAGTCACAGGGCGATGATGAGGAAGTGTATTTTATGCTGTGGCGATATAAAAAGTATTGAGTGATACCATCTATGAAAACAGGTTATACCATGACCCACTGTAATTAAACTACTTTAATCAAGAGTATCACTAATGCAAAGCATTCTCTCAGGAAATAGCTTTTCATTGTAAACAGTTCTGTTTCTTAGCCCTCATCAATAAGATGTGGAGCATTGTAGTTAAGATATCTTGTTATTGTGGGAGGAGAGGACTTTGAGTCTTGAATTAGTCAAAAAGCCACCTTCAGTCAAACCAGCTAAGAATAAGCAAAATAATTTGGACTGAGGAGTAACAGATGGCCAGATGCACATCAGCCATGCCACCTACTCCAGTTTTGGGCCTCCCAATACAACACAGATGTTAACCTACTAGATCAAGGGGGCAGTGGGCCAGAAAGATTATTAGGTACATGATGTAAGGGGGGATGCTGAAAGAAATGGGTTTGTTCAGTCTTAAGAGAACACTGGGGAGGGGGAGATGTTGAAGAGGGGAGTTGAAGGTATATTGTTATTGAAGGCATATTGATGACTTCAATTATCTAATGGAAAAATATAGAGAAGATGGAGCCAGAGTCTTCTCGGAAGTGCACAATGACAGGATGAAAGGCAATGCAGATGTGTTGCAACAAAGGAAGGTCTGGTTAGCTATTAGGAAAAACGTTTTCACAATGAGAGTAATCAAATACTGGAGGACAGGCCCAGAGGGGCTGGGGAATCTCTGTCCTCGGAGGTGCTCAAAGCTCAGCTGAACAACTGCCATGGAGCACGCTGACCTAAGCTGGCCCTGCTCGGAGGAGGGGCTTGGCCAGATAACCTCCAGAGGTTCCCTCCAGCCTACACTGTTTTATGATTATATTCCCTGATTCTATGATTTTTTTCATTCCCAGAAAGAAATAATACGAACAAAGATATTAACTCTGTCCATGCACAGACTGGAAATATGAATGGTAGGAATCCACAGAAATAAGATAACTTCAGAGATGTATTTAGGCACCTTAATCAATTGCCTTTATCATAGGACAGAAGACTGAAGCATGCCTGCTATTACTGAGGAGAATGGCTTCTTTGGTGTGGAAAGATCTAGCACGTTTTATTTAAATCAGGTTGTACATGGCAACAACTGGCTAAAGTCCATGTTACTTTCTTTTAACAGTACTGACCTAAATCTTTCTTATAGTCTTTTACCAATCAAAAGGGAAATGAATTTGCATTACACACTGTTGCTTACATCATTCACTAAACATCCAGAACCTTGTTGGGTGCAATTAAAAAGCTTCAAAAGCTAAGTTACTTTGTGGCCTCCTGTTTGCATACTGTTTCCATGAAAGATTAAACTGGCTGGAAAGAAGGTTCTTCTCTGCAACATAAGGCTCTTATTCTCCAGCGGGACTTGTCCTTGTATTTTCCTCAGTACTTGATAAGATAACACTTTGGTAGGTATAAAGGTCTACAGTTGTACATCCCTTTGAAGGAACAGAGCCTACATAAATCAAAAACCCCCAACTCATAATGAGGTATATGGAAATCTGCTACTCAGGCAAAACAGTCTGGGTTCAGCAGACTGTTCACCACATGGAACAGTTCTGCAGGTCTGGATTTTGCATATGTAACGATGAAGAAAAAAAAAAAAGTCTTGAGTACACCACAGCTACATAAAAAAAAAAAAACAAACAAACTTTCCCAGCAGAAGTAAGACTTGAACAGGATTTTTTTTTTTTTTTTAAACAGAATTCAGTTTTCTTGCTGCTACCCCCTTACTAAAATTACTCACATGGGAATATAATTTTGCTGCTTGTGGATGTTAAAAACAGTGAAGCATGACTATTAGATTATTACTAAGTTGGAACATTTCTGAAACAGTAGTTTGCTCTTAGGAAATTGAAAGTATACTGGGTCCATCAGTCTTTAATGTTGGAGAACGAAAGACCTGTTCCTCCTGGTATGTTACAAGTGGGTTGTGAACCTTACTTTAAGACCCTGGCTTTCAGTTTATTGAACTCCTTAAATGCTTATGTAAATGTATCCATAAAAGCCTCCAATCTCATACACAGAGCAAATGGTACTGTCCGTTTTGCATCCTGCCTTGCCTCATTTGCAACCAAGTCCAAGTTCCCCCTCAGCATGGAGATACCACTGGAGACGCTCAGGTGACTACAACAGGAATTACAGGCTCCTCTCTCGGTTACAACAGCAGGCATGAAATTAGGAGTAATCTCTAACAGATTTCACATGCAAAAAAGCTTCCACTTCTATATTATCAGCTTCCAATACATCTTCCAGACAGAATTATTACGATTTGTGAATAAGGGCTTCCCATTTCACCTGTATCCATCTTTTGAAAGTAGTCAATCCATAAAAACTTGTTGACTTAAATGGGAATTCAACCCTTCTCAAATGAAAAACAGACTGCTACAAGGTGTGGTTTCTGAGAAAGAGGTCCCTCCACAGAAAGAAGGCTGGAATTTCTAGTATAATTATCCTCTGAAAACAGAATAAAGCTGTACAATATGTAATTTATGTTCTGTAGAAATAATTATGGGTAGGGAAAATTAAGAGTGGACAGGCATCTTTGTTGCCTCTCTTGGGTCAGAGAATCTGCTTATTAAATATTTTAATAAAATACTGCATTTGCACAGGACCTTGCCTCTGACCATCTCAAAACTTCCAATAAACGTTCAGCAATTAAGGTTCATCTGCCTTACAAAACTGATATTTATCTTTTATTTTTAAACACGTAAGGAAGCTATTGCTCAGAGTTTGATTTGACTATGCTGTACTATGTCTTTGTCATGCCAAAGAAACATACGTGCAGTACCTCACAATCATGAGACAGGGCAAGAGGCTACAATAATTTCTTTGACCCTATAATAAACCTGCAGCTGAAGAAAGAAGTGACTTAGCGTCAAATAAGAAGGACCTGTAGAAGGTGCAAGGAAATATGTAAAATGGAGAAAATTAGGCAAGGGAATTTCAGCATGCAGCTCAGTATCTAATGCTGCTTTTTGAGGTCCCTCAAAGCCCAATCAAAAGAAAAGGTGTAGAAAAAGGAAAATGCCATAAGAAGCCTTTTATAGTCAAGGAAATTCTATTTGCCAAGAGATTCCACCAGTGCAAGCTGAAGATTCCTGCATGTCAGACCTGCTTTCCAGATAGCCAAGCCTTTTGGAGGACAGATCTTACCTCTGTTTGCGATTAACCTTTCCTTCTTGGTATCACTGTTATACACTCCTCATAAACAAAACACACTTTTATACCCAGGAATAAAAACTACTATAACATCACACTATCAGGTTTGGTGACATTCATTGCATCAAGATGACAAAAAAAAACCCCAAACAAAAAACCATTAAGAAACAGGATGAGGAAGTAATTTTGTTTTTAAATACAGACAAATTAATTAATATTGCTATCCTACAGCTGTCAGAGTAAGTCTAGTGTCAGCACAACCAATCAAATTGTGTTTGAATTTTACACAATTTTTTTCCAGTAACCTGCTACTCTGTCGTGTTTTAACCCCAGTCGGCAACTAAGCACCACGCAGCCGCTCCCCCCATTGGGACGGGGGAGAGAATCAGAAGGGTAAAAGTGAGAAAACTTATGGGTTGAGATAAAGACAGCTTAATAGGTAAAGCAAAAGCCGCGCATGCAAGCAAAGCAAAACAAGGAATTCATTCACTACTTCCCATCAGCAGGCAGGTGTTCAGCCATCTCCAGGAAAGCAGGGCTCCATCATGTGTAATGGTTACCTGGGAAGACAAACGCCAGCACTCCGAATGTCCCCCCCCTTCCTTTTTCTTCCCCCAGCTTTATATGCTGAGCATGACGTTCTATGGTACGGAATATCCCTTTGGCTTGGTCGGGTCAGCTGCCCCGGCTATGCTCCCTCCCAGCTTCTTGCACACCTGCTTGCTGGCAGACCATGGGAAACTGGGAAGTCCTCAACTTAGGATAAGCACTACTTAGCAAAACCGAAAAACTTCAATGTGTTATCAACATTGTTCTCATAGTAAATTCAAAACGCAACACTATACCACCTACTAGGAAGAAAATTGACTCTATCCCAGCCGAAACCAGGACACACTCTTTAAAGGCTAAAATTCTAACAGATTCTGATAGTGGCTTTCTATAATTTATCATAATTCGCGAAGCAACAGTCTTAGTGGATGCTATTTCATTAGGACTGGTACCGGATGAAGATAAATACATGGTAGATCTATCTAACTATGAGATAAGGTTGCATGAACACGTTGGAACACAGAGACAAAGATCTGTTGGATTCAGCATTTTGTTCACTTGCTGTTACTCTAAACCTACTCAGCTCGGCAAACGAACTTTATACACTTCTTTTTAAGACGGACTAGACACTCCTTTGCAGCAAGTTCCTGCCTTCCTGGGTTTCCAGAGTGTCAGACACAATGCGGTTCTGATCCACCGCCTGTGAATTAAACTGGATTTTGTGATGGACTCAGTACTGAATTCAACAAGAGCAGCAGTCAGCCTTCATTAATAGCAGTTTTGTTCTGTGGCACACTGAAACACAAGTGCAGAGAGCGTAGCTGGAGTATGTTTACATTTCTGCTCTTGACTGGTGCATTCCAAGTGACTTGCTCTGTCTGTCTCTCAATGGATCTATTTATTCAGGCCTGCATACAAAATGCAAAATTCTTTCCCATTTCTTGATAGCTTATAATTACATTAAAATGTCTTTCTCAAGAAATGATCCTTTAAAAAAAAAAAGGGGGGGGGCATAGCATTAATTCACAGGTTTACAGAAGTGACTGTTGTTGTTCTTGAGTATGTGTAAAGAACCATTTATTTCCCCTTCCTTAAAAACATTATTTCACTAGAGAAGAAGAGTGCTTCCAAGTCCCAAGCTCAGAAGACTGGGTGGTTTGGCAAGGCAGACTTAAAGGCACAAAGGAAGAGGCTCCTACTCCCATCCCTACCCTACAACTCTCCCCATGCTCTCTTGGGCCTGCCTAGTTCCCCTAAACTCCTTTCATTCACCCCACCTCTTCCCTGCAATCCATTTTGCTTCCGCCTTTCTCCGAGCAGAAAAATGCAGGTTTCTCTAGATTGCTGGGAAACTTTTGAGCTGAGTCTGAAAAATGAGGATTATTTCAGACTACCCCTTACATCTTGCAGGGTCCTGCAAGAATAAAAATATCACAGTTTATGAAGTTCTGTGCTACCACAGGTTACTGTACTACAGTTAAGCACCCATACACATGTAAACACTGTCTATATATTTTGCTCTCTCTCTCTATTTTGCCTTTATCTGTTACCATTCCCCATCTCCCAAAATTGCACAAGCTTTTCTTTGAAAGAAGTATCACAAAGAAAAGAACATCTATGGAAAAGTTTCATGCTCTTAAAAGGAGCGACCTTGCACAATGGCAGTTATTTTTGCTGCAAGGAAGGAAAGAGTAAAAAAATGTGTATTTGGGAAGGAGGTCCAGCACTGTAAGAAGAATCAGACTTATCCCTGAATACAGCGTGAATGTAGCATTAAAGAGCTTTATACCAAAAGAAAGTGGAACATAATAGCGATAGCACTCAACAATGTTCCTAATCCAACGTATTCTTTCTGCAAAACCCACATAAAATAGGGAAATGACAATTTCAATGATCATGAACAATACAGTTGAAGATTTGTCTAGCTTTGAAAATGTAAATAAACAAAAAACTTGCCTCTGCATGGAAAGACTTTTTATACCAGTTTAAAATAACTAAGAGCTTTTCTCTCAGCGTGGCCAATGTTAAAACTTGTTCAAATCTACGCACTAGAGATGGAAAGTAGTCTTTAGCCTTTATAGACTATAGCCCTTGCTTTTACCAGGATACACCCTTCTTAACTCTTGGTAAGTTTTCACCTGCCTTGTTTTGAAACTGAAGCACACTGCAGACCTACACAAGCATTTAAAGGGTTTATTATTCATGATGGCTATAAGCAAGAGTAGCCTGAAGCATGTGGAAAGAAATTCCCTTCTTTTTGCTCTTTTTTCCTGTTTTGAGACTCATGTTATGGGCTTTGATCTCCTTCCCCATTCTCTTTCTCCTTTGTTGCTGAAGTAAATAGTTGACTTTTTTTTTTTCTTTTGCAGTTTCATCACTTTAGTACATTACACCATTTGGCACAGGAGACATGAGGAACCACATCAAATAAAAGCACGTGACCACAAAAGCTGCCTTACCAACCATGATCCCAGATTTGCTGTCAAGTTTACCATTTTTCAGACTTGCTCGACCATAACCAAATCCTCCCTATCACATGAACAACGTGGTGCTTGGCAGAAGCCTTGGGATAGTGCTTCGATCAGCAATACAGAGCTTAACTGTAGAATAACAGAACATTACTCTTGTTACTGAAAAATTGGTCAGTCTACATTTGTGACAGTGTTTTCTCCCCTTTCTAATAATACTCCATTTAAAGCAAACATAATTAACATATTGCTTGTCCACTCAAATGACAAGGTAAAGTGTGTCCAAAAAAAAAATTTCCATTCTATTTTTAAAGAAACAATTTTTACTTATAATTATTTCTACTTCAACGCTGGTAAACCGGAAGTGTATGTTTTCAGCTGAGAGATATAATCTGAGATATCTGCATTGTTGAGTGTACAGAAAAAAAATACAATCACAAAGAGACCTAGAGGGAAAACTGCCAAATGTACTTATTTGGAGAAAGAATCCCGGTCAAACTCAGACTAAAAATCTGGCCATTAGAGCTGAAAGGATAATACCATCTTTTTTTCCTTGACCTACTAGAGGTTCAGGGTAAATACCTCTGAGCATCTCCTGACTAGTGACTGGAAAAAAATATGAAATAACCACTGTAAAAAGAAATACTAAAACCAAAATGTATTTTAGTTTCACAGACTGTGCAGAAAACTGCAAGTCAGACTTGCTGAGCTTTATTTGCAGCTCTTCTGCTGACTTCATATGTTCTAGCAAGTTATTGCAACCAGTCTGTTTCTCTGCTTGCCCACCTATAATGTCCACATGCTTATACTGAAGTACACTGAAGTTCAATAACATTCATAGAATAGTACAAAAGCTGTGGGATGAAGTCATCCATAAGTGCTAATTAATACTGCTTTGTTTGGGTTATTCCAACTTACGTATTCTGCTGCAGGTAAAATTGTCAAAAAAAAGCAGTTTTCCATAATGTCTTTCCCATTTTACACAAAGTGGCTATACCAAGGAAAGATTTACATTAACTGTACAGATTCTGGGTTCTAGCAAACTTTAACCTAACAGACTTACACACAAACCATAGCTCGGGGTGATCCAATATTGAAAGATTTATGGGGATAGGAGCTCTGTCCCCAGGATTCTACTCCTCCTCGAGGAAAAAAAACCCAAGAAGCATGAGATTAATAGATAGCTAACTCTATAATTAAATTAGAAAACGGTTCTTTTCTTCCCTTCGCTGGCCAGACTCGGAGCTGAAAGAAGAAAGAACAGATACGCTTGCAGTATAAAGCTTTTCTTACTGCTACATCATAGTATAAAAGTCTGAAAACGCCAGTATTTCCTCTGTATGGGATAAATCAGGACTGACAGGATTTTTCCTTTGCTTAATGGGTCTTTATATGCAGCAAGGTTCTGCATAAAGGGGACTGAGAGGTTTCCACTGAGGTGTTGAATGAGTGAAAACCTGGGCTGCCCGTGATGGAAAAGGGAGCTCTCCACTGTCCTCAGACCTCGCATTCTCTGAAGGAAAAAAAAAAAAAAACCACGCGAGGATAACATTTATTACCCAGCTGATCGGACACTTCATGTTACACAGTGGTAGCACGTGGTATACAAGCACTCTGCCTACAACAGCCATCACATTGCTTTCTTCTCTGGGTAAGGGGATCCACTTTTATAAACTGATCCATAGCTTGCAACAGACAGCCTGGCCAGGCAGGCAGCCCAGCAGAACAGATTGCCCTCTGGGACCTCCATCATACCTCAAGGTACAAACTTCAGGAAAAGTCCAACAGAAATTATCAGCAAAGCTTCAATGCGTGCAGCGGTTTAAAATACAGGTTAACTTAACTGGTGTCAACAATATCACTCCAAGAAACACTGCACAGTACAGAAATTTTGGTCACTTATTCATTCTGACAATATAAAACCAAAGTGAAAAGTATAAAAGCAATATATTTCAAACTGATTCAAAGTATTAAAAAACCCATTACACTTAAAATATAGAATTATTTTTCATAATACAGTACGAACAGGTTCAAAAAGAGAGTATGAAAAGTTCTATAGGCTATAAAGAGTGTGATTCTCTCTTATAAGGCTCAAAAATTCTGACAAGTGTTGCTTCTGTGTTGCAACTTACCACATTTATGCGCCGCTCAGTTTTTCCGAAAAAAAACCCCAATAGCAAGGTGTATTGCAAACGTAATACGCTCAGTCATTTGGGGCAAATAATAATGAGAATCCGTAACAAATGACATAAGAATTGAATTTAGAGACACTTTTTATGATCTCAAAAAAGTAGCTTTGGTTCCCCCCCCCCCCCCCAAATGTATAAGTTACTAATATTAGTTCTCCATCAGCACAGTATTATTTACAGTGCTTTATTATTGAACAGTTATAAGATCTGAACAAGTTGCTAGATGCCTCACAGTTTAAACAGGAGGGCATGGTTCCTGTCCCAAAGAACTTTTGCAGTCCAGTATTTCACACTACACAGCACAGTGAGGAACTGAAAAGCAGGGACTGAGGGGAGGAATAGCACGGGTTGCAGCAAGGAGACTTAAGACTTAAACACTTACAATGGAGAAATATATATATTTCCAAAGCATTCTGCTTGTTTCTTAGAGGAATCTTGGCAGCAAATTAAGAGAAATCTGAGTGAGAAGTGAAGAAAAGTCAAAGAGTTTCACAGAGAATTACATGCAATGAGGAAATAACAGCCAAAAAAACCTCAACGACGAGAAAAAGTTGTAGGAAAGAAACCCAGACAAATGGAGCAACAGCAAACATCACTGAACAAAAAAGGTACAGATAAGATAAGCAACATGGGCAGATAAGAAAAGAAAGAGAACACTATGCAGTCCTATTTTGTTTTTACTTCCAGAGAAGTTAAAAAAGCAGTAAGTGAAGACTAAAGAAATTATTTAAGATGCCAGGAGAAAGACCATGTAGCCTAACCTACTGCGATTGTCTTCTATATGGATCTCAGGAAGAAGAGCAAGTGTGAAAGAGGCTGGAGACTTATCACAACTAGGGCAGAACAAGATTTTGGCTGAAGAAAGACTGAACTGTAACCTAACTGCAACACTTTTTCATCCTGCACTGATTTGAGATGCCAACACAAAACCGGGAACTTGTTTAGAATGATGCACTATCCCCATTTCTCCTTCACATGGACTGTGAAGGAGGAAAAGTTGAGTCCGTTATCTGAAAATTTACTTTTCAACTTCCTGTTCTTCAGAAACGTACTTTTAATGGTATTACCTGTTTTGCAGATATATTTATAACCACCTTAACTGTGAATATATTGAGTGTCTTCTAAGTAGGAAGTAAAATAATACTGGGCATTGGCTCTTCTGCTTCAAGGGAATAATGTATTGACTTGAAGTGCTGTCTCAAAGGAACTAAAAATGGCTTACACGTAGCATGAAGATAGGAGCTGGGAATTATAAACTTTTGCATAAACAAGAAAAAGACAACTAGAGCACTGGTACGCTGTGAGCAGTATTCTCCTCTAAAACAGTAGGACTCCATAAATTAAAGAAAGAATTGAGAATTTATTTATGGTGAGGATCACTGGAAATTCCTCTGCACTGAAGCCTGGGTGGTATGTTACACAGCGCTTGTCATCGTTTAATATACTGATCTGCTCTTTTATAATCCACTCTGCTTTAGTGATGGAGATCTCCCCAAAAATCCCATTGAACAGAATATTTATCACAAATCCACATGAATCTTCTCTTATTATCCATCCATAAAGTGGATAACATAAATGAATAACTGTTCTAAGATGGTATCTGTTATATTTACAAACATATGCCCTATATACCTGTAATTTCTTATCAATCTTCCGGCATGCATTCAATAACATCCAGCTTACCATATTATGACCGCTCACATGGCAGGTAATTTTCTAGTATTTGTACTAAGCCCAGCTAACCAGCAGTGTCTTTATCATGAAGCAGAAAAATGAGTCTCAAAAAACCTGTATGACTTCATTGCCTTCCTTGCCTACTGTTATCACCTTTTTCTGAAGAACAACAGTCATTTCCTATAACTTGCAGCCTTCTACGTTTTATGATTGCACTTGCTTATATTGTTCCTTATTTATGTTCCCTAATCTACTAGTGAAATTACAGTAATTATCTCTTATTGTTAATCTTTTCCTGATATTGCTTAATGCCTAACACTTCCAGTGACACAGTCATTTTGTAAGCACGCTATTTTTTGCTTCTGTGCTAAAATAGTGCTGTGTTGTAGACTTCTCCCACATAATCAAATTTTTTCCATTCTCCTTAGGCCAGACAGTAATCCTCATTTGTGGATCTCTTCTATCTGGAGAAACATTTCGTGTAAGAAACATCCTGTCCCCTGCATCATCAGCATCACATTTGATTAGCTTACATGAAAAACAAGAAATGTAAAGTACTGAAAGGATAAGAAATCTTGCAGAAAAATTTCAGAAATGAAATGAGAGCAACATGCTGGAAAACTTCTAGATATGAAGTTGAGCATTTGGGTCATCGATAAGAATGCCCGAGGGAGGCAGAAAGTTAGAAGAGAAAAATGTTTTTCTTTCATACATCTGGCTTCTGACACTGATTTCCATGTGTACGCAGCATGATTAAGGGGCATTCTTGCTCAGATCTTGAAATTGGCTTTATCTTATGTTCACAAACGATGTGGAATGCTACAAGTCTGGTCTGGTGCTCGCGCTAAATGCTCCAAGAGGCCTAGTGAGCTCAGGTTTTATGTAAGCCAAGTACGTTCACATGTGGACGCAAGGCAAGAGAACATAAGTTTTTCATGTAAACACAGCCACTGTGGTTTGACAGGCTAATAAGAACCATGTTAAACCCTTACTCATTTAACAAGATGATACAAATCTGCTCGGATGGTATTTACAGCCCCTTTCAGAATCTTTACCACAGGCATTTGGGTAAGTGTGTTTTGTTCCTATGAACATAAATAATTCAATATTCATCCTAATATATTCTCTTCAAAACAGAGGGAAGCAGAGCTATGCATCACATCGCACAAAGGCAGCCTCTGGTAGGTGGGAAGACTGGGAATAATTCTCAGAAGAAAACATTGGCACTTTGAAACCCTGGTTTACAGCAGAGGTAACAAAGGTTCCTTCTGTAACAAGGCAGACACCGATCTACTTTTAAAACAAAAAAGGAAAGGCGGAAAATAAAACCACAGGTCTTCATTGTGTTAAAATCAAAGCAGGGACCCCATACATGAACAAGAAACTGGAAATTTCATAATTTGCAACTTAGAGCAGTGCTTAGTTGGTCAAAAGGTGAATATAATCATTCCCAGGATTTTCTTTTCACTGATGCCTGGATTTTGTTCATGGAGCAGTTTCATTACACCATGTGCTGCCAGATAAAGACTGGAGCGAAAATCCTTTTCACAAAGGTTCCCCTCTTCTCAGAAGACGTTATGAATGCTTATAGTGCACATACAGACATCAGTCAGGCCTGAGTCAAATGTACACACTTGCATCCCATAAACTTCCTTCAATGCAGGCCCTCTTTCCCTTTGAAACTGCAAATACTTACATGGTTACTGAAAGACAAAAATTCCAACTTTACGTTAGTATGCCTTATCACCTTTTAAGGGTTTGATTAATATTACTTAATGTTTAAAGGCTTGAATGCATTTGCAAGTTGAGTGCTTACATAATTGAGTGGCCTAAACGGTATCTGCAAATAGATGCATTTACAAATAAATACCAGATGCTTTGATAAACTAGCCTTTTTAGTTGAAGAATGACATTTTCAGAAAGCTTGTCAGCTTTTAAATCATTTACATTCTGTCTTTTAATAAGACTGAAGGTATTAGGATTCTACATCTAGAATAGCTTCCTAAATTAAGTCTTTTCTTTTTGGAAATTATATTAAGGCTTTTGAGTCCTATAGATATGTTAAAAAAGAAAGTTACATCGCCTCAAGCACTAATCAGAGAAGTTTTCAATAAGAATAATGAAGGAATGGATTAAAATACGAAATAGCACAAGCCTTGCTTTCCTGCTCCCCTACTCTTAAAATATTAGAAAGCAATTTCTCTCTGTTTTCTTTGCCAACTAGTTCTTCCCTCTATCCCTTCAAAAATCAAAAGCACCAACTAATTTTTGTATCTGATACTAAATGCATCAGCTATGCCAGTGTAAAACCAATACTGCTACGAATACACTCTAAAAAGATAACTAAAAAAGGTAAAATAAGTAATTGAATGAGGCACATTCTATGAACTAAAATTAAAATTCAGAAGAGATAAGAACCACTTCAAAGAAACCTTTCTGTCAATGGTGGCTTATTTCCAAGTCAAAGATCTACCACTGGTCAATAGAGATTTATTTACAAAGATAAACCGTGTAACAAATCCCATTATATATACGCTTTGTTTGCTCCAACTTTCTGACACCTAACTGTTAATATTATTTTTAGTTATATTGAGACTTCTAGATTATAGGCTGATAATCACTCAATCTGATGAAGACTATGATGTCTTGCCAGTATTTGTACCTGTTCTTTTATAAAGTTCTTCCATAAAGGAATACAGTTTTCTCCCTCTTTTTTTTTTTAAAAAAACTTCTGTATTGTATGCAATGATCTAAAAATATCAGCTTTTAATTGACTTGACATTTTAATGAACTCTAACAGAACTCTTCATTCAAATCACTTCAACAATTTAGCAACTTTTCACCCATTATACAATATATGGGACAAAATTTTTTATTTATTAAATCATAAGTGGAGTGCCTGCTAAGTGTCCTATGTGTGCCCATGATTAGGAAGCTGTTATCTTGTATGGCTAAATAACAGAATGTGGTTTTAATACTTAATCTAACAACCTATCAACAAGTTACAGAAAAAGAATTTATGCCCAAGGTGAAAATATTCTAATTTTTGGCGGAGAATGTTTATATTCTAATTGCCTTTGGCTGTTTCTACCAGCAATAAATATTAGCATGGTGTTGGAATCTTCTGTGTTATCCATGCATATGTTTGGATATCCTGTACTTTTATTTCTCTGAAGTTCTTTAAAGTTTCATTTCTTTGAACTCTTTAACAAAGAGGCTATGCTACCATACAGTTTGATTTTCCTCACCACCTCCATCCCTGTCACTGAATGACACAATGACTGGCAACCTCCAGCTTGCATGATGAACTTTTTCAAAGTTGTGTTAATGCCATTTGATAAATCACCATAACTACAAAACAAGCTACAGTAACAAATTTAAATTGTACAAACTAAAATTGATTGTTTCCTCTTCAAGATCTCTTCTTCACATGTGCATGCGTAAAGTTTATGATCTTCCACTTTAACGTCAAGTCACTACACTGCACTGGAAGCCACAAATTCTGTGTTTTAACCCAATCCTGCCAATAATTTCTGGGGTAAATTAAGAGGAAACAGCCATGGCCATTCTTTCCCAGTCTTTGCAGACTAGAGAAATACATAGAGGACTTATACTTACAGAGGTCATGCTAGGAAAAAACCCAAACACCTGACCTCTGCAAAGCACTTGCAAAATGAAAAATGCCTTACAAATGGCAGCACCCCATACTTTCAGTTTAACTCAGAAGGCTACACCTCTTCATGATATAACTCATAATTAATGTTTGCTATTTCCTTGGGATAATCCACTGCAAATCTGACATTCTTCTTTAAGCCAGAAAAGAGACATGGCTAAGAGTGACAGAAAAAACATAGAGCATCAGAAGATTATTTAAAAATAAAAGCATTGAAGTAGTACTACATGTCTTGTTATAATACCTTTCACCCTAAGGATGTAAAGTGTTTTAACAACACATAATACAATTCGTGTATAGTGCAGAGACTGCTTCAAATCCATTCATATACAATCCATGATACAATTTATGTCAGGGAATGAATACTATTATATGCTACTAAAAGCAAAATAGAACTCACGACTACTTCAGAAGCTGAGTATGACCAGAATTTCTCAAGGAGGTCCTCAGCATCTTTCAAGGTGAAGTTTACTATTGAGTCATTTCAGTTTATCCAAAATTCTTCCTTCCATCAGCTAATGACATCACAGTGTCAACAAAATCCCTTGGATACTGGCTGCTAAGGCAGGTCACCCATTTTCTAACTGTACAAAATTTAAAGACGACGTTGTACACTGTCTACACTACCTATCTGTAATTGCAGAAGCGCATGATTTCGGACCTAGACAACTTTGCAAGCTTTTTTTATTGTGAAGATTTGTCACTCACAAAAGTTATTTTTGAATTGACTAAAGAATGTAAAAAATGAAACCTTCAGTATTATTTAAATCTATAAATAGTATTTTAGAATTCTAGTTTACCTGCTAACGCCGGGGCAGGAATAGCTGATTTGGGGCTTCTACATGCTTAGGTTATTATTTTGTTGTGAAGAATGAAGTTCTCGGAAATCATATGCTCTTTGCTTTTTCTTCTGTTTCCTGTCTTCAACATACAGGCCATCATTGGATGTTTTTAAGTGAATTATAATGAATGTGTTAGCTTATGAAGATTTTAGGTCTGCTGCAAAGTTGGAGTAAAAAGGAAAACAACAAACTGACCCTACAAGAACAAAAAAATACAGTTCTGAATTTAAATCTAAACTTTCCTGTATGTAGCCTCTGTTCATTGGGCTTCCTTCTTCCAAATGCCTGGAGGCCTTGCCTTTAATAACTACTACTATAGTTAGTATTTCTTTGGCTACTGGTAAATTTTAATTTTCCTTAAAAATTGCAGGGGTTACACTGACACTGGAGAAATCTTACTCATCTCTCTCTTTCAGATTTTCCATCTTTCTCTAAGAGCTCAGGGTGACGATGCTGTTCCAGGATACTATACATGCCCGATTTCACTTCAGATTAAGAATCAGCCATAGGGTTTAAAAAAAGCAGCTGTTTTGTAATACAAATGAGGGAATGATATATTTCATCCTCTTTTACTTAGGTAAATTCTTATCCACCTTGGCTTAAAATAAAAATGTGCTTAGAACCATAGGATTTGGATCTACTGTTCCTAATATATTGTTTTCATGCTGAAAAAGAAAGCAATAGCGAGATGGGGTCTTTAAAAAAAAATTTATCTGATTCTGACTTCAGGAAGGACAGCAAATCCAAGAATTGCTCTTATTTTGTCCTTTTTCTTTAAATATACCAGTTCCAACTTGGCATTTGTATATACTGGATACAATGCACTATATACAGATTTCAGTTATTATAACCTTGAATACGTAAATCCTTATCTGAATGTCTATTTGAATTTGGCGATAAAATGAGATACTGCCTTTACCCATATAACCACCTGCATCTGCGTGAACCTCATACACACGTTTGTATACAAAATGTGTAATAGTAAGTCAAATAACACTTTTTTTTCTTTTTCCAGAAACCCCAAAAGAATCACGACTTCAAAGTTTTAGTTCCCACTTCAATAGTAATTTGGTCCTTTTCTGCACATGTGCTATAACAAGACAATGTTACCAATGTTAATGCCATACCAATATATGGACATGACCTACTAAAGGTTGATGAATTACTTCTTTATATTGCATGAGTTTTATGTGTGAAAACATCAGCTATAATTTTGCAAGCATGTGATCTCTGTATTTCATTTATTCCTGAATATTTGCCAGTCAATGTTTACCTATCTGTATTTGCTTATATCGGGACTATTCACAGCATAAATAACAAGGCAGTTCATGCGTAGCACAGTAACAAAGTTTAGTTTCTAATGGACTTTACACTGCATCGGATTGACTTTTTAACTGAGTTGTGTTAAAGCCACAGCACAGCATGAGCTCACTCCTTATTAAACATCAGAGAAACCACACAGGAAAGATGTCCTAAATGCTTTTGCCAAAGGAAAAGCTTCAAATGGTGTTCATGCCTTGTAAGACATCAGAGAATACTTTCAGGATACAAATCTTGACTGAAGAGAGGGGTTTTTTCTGATGTTTAATAAGGCATGAATTCTGACTGAAGCACTTCCTAGGATCAGAATATTCATAATTTATTTCTCCCATATTGACTCTCTGTTCACAGAATACAGTTACGCAGGGGCTTCAGCCTTTCCTTCAGGTGGCAGTAACAGAATCTGCCTCTTCTAAGTGGTTATATTCATGAAACTATAGGAACTTCGTATTTTCAAGACTTCTACCCTCCTGCTGAATTTTTTTTGAAATTGGCCAGCAGGGTCAAAAAAAGTTTGTAGGGCAGAAGTGACAGATACCTGTATGCACAGACAACATGATCACACTAATTTTATAGGAAAGAAAATTAATTTTCTTCGGAAGCTAGATTAAAAAATAACCACAGTTTCCTACCACACAAAGTATCTAAGGAGGAATTACGATTCCACTGAAGTCCTTGGCAGAGCTTACCAGCGGGAACAGAGCCAAGACCTCACCCTCACCCTATGCAGAAAACTACAGCAATTCCAAAAAAACCACCCCCCAAAACCAACCCCATTGATTAACCTGAAAGCTTAAATAAAAAAGTGAAAAACAACTGATTAAATTCACATTGCACGTGCAATTCAGAGAGAACAAGCATAGGAAACTTCAGCCCATTAGGTAAATCATTTGTCAAAACCACTGTTGCGAGAGCTTCTACAAATGCCTTCTTAACCACAACCCCAAGACTGCTAATATAATACTAGTAATCTACTTTCTTTACCATTAGGGCACACAGGTGCATACTCAAAAGAATAAGTTCATATAAAGTTCTGTAAACCTGAGGTGCTGGAGGAGGGTATAACTTGACACTGTCACAGAAAAAAATATTGATGCCTCTGAGGGAGGGAAATCTGAATCAGTAAGACAAATATGCTAGTCCTAAGGAAGCTTCAAAACAGTACTCATTTGAAGCAGTTATCTCATATGGAAAACCTCAGTCCACAACTGAAAAATTTCTAAATAAAAGAAACAAAGGAAAAATATTTATAATGGAAAACATGGAGGCAATTTCCAACTGCAGCAAATTTCAAAGCTTCTTAGCTCTCCCAGCTTCCAGCTTTACTGGAAAGCAGGAGTTGCTTAATACCACTGAAAATATCTGAAAAACTCCTTTTAGTCTAAGTTTAGAGATATGACCTTTTTTCCCCCCTAAGCTCCACAGCAGGAATCTATTAGTCTTTATAGTTCAGTTTTGGACATGTTATATATTTATGAATCTCTTCTTGGGCATTACCCACACTGTAAAATTTAAAAGTGTCCACCAGCCAGTTTTTGTTTGTTTGTTTTGTTTTTGTTTTTTGTTGTTGGTTTTTTGGGTTTTTTTTTTGTTTTTTTGAGCTGGGAGCTTGTATTAGAGAAAAAGCTCTGGGGATTTCTGGTAGTTTCACAGTAAGTTTACTAATCTTGCTCAGTGGGTGGGAAAAGAAGGTGAATGAATCAACACAGGGAAAAGAATGGTCAAAATACCAGAAGGTGATGAAAACTTGCTTATGTTCACTGGGTACAGCAGAAAATATGGAAGTTTTACCACCATTTCTTAAGTTAGAAAAGGTTTTTGTACTCTGCCCATCTCCTCCAGTTTGAATTTAAAAAAATAATACAAAATGCATGTGTCAGGGACAGTCCTATTTTTCCAGAAACCAGTTCTCCTCATGTATTATCCAATCCCAATGCTATCTAAAAAACATCGTACAAACAAAGAGCTACTGGTACATGTCCTTGCTGTTCTTGTTTCTTCCACCACTTGACTTTTCAGAAAACTGAGCAGATTTTTCTGTTCTTATACACTAAAAGGAAAAGGAAAAAAAAAACAGGAACCTGCTCTCAGAGAGTTCGGTCTAGCAAGATTTTCTAGTAAAAGCTACTCACCGTTTGATTTGCTACTGATTTACTGTAAAACAATTGCCTGTTACGCAAGGATAGTTAGCTCTTGCAGGACAAATCCCCTCCCAGCACAAAGCAGAAATGCTGCTGTTCACACGTATTTGAACTGTTACAACTACTCTCTGGACTTTAAACTTTTTCCATTTTGGTGAGTGCACAGGGTACTTCTGAACGTAGTTCTACTACTTACTTTTTTTTTTTTTTTTTTTTTTTTTTTTTTTTTGAACTTTCATTTAGTTTCTCATCAGGATGCTCAAAGACTGATCGTCCCCTGTTGGAGTCAATGCAGATCATCTCAAGCACTGTGCTCTCTGTGGCACTGATGACAGGCACCACAAGGGAAAACTCACTGGAAATTTAACATTAACAAACAGTATCCTAAGAGCCACCTCTATTCAGAGAACCACCACCAGCGCTTTTAAGCAAAGCAAAGATAAGGTTTTCCACTCAGAGAAAACGAAGTTAAAGGAGGTGGCCATGGAAATGACAAATACATGATGAAAGCTGGGTTTTGTTCCTGCAAGGGCTTCCCTAAGTTTTAGGCAAATGGGTAATGTCCTCATTTCAGAACCTCCCTCCCAGCATGTATGCGTGCACACACACTACCTACAAGCTATACTGATTCCTTCCCAGTTAGTGGTAGTCCTGTCTCACACACCTACTGCAGCTCTTTGAAAGAGTCACTAAGTAGTATGAGTAAATAATTAGCTCTAACCGGAGTTAAGTCAGCAGGGGGGTTCAGTAGTGACTTGCTTTGTTCAAAATGTTCATAAATGACCTTGCAAACAGGTGAGCTGCCAGGTGGCAGTCCAGTGACGATATGTTATTGAGGGTAGTCAAGCCAAGTTCCAACCATGAAGAGTAATAAATGGGCTTTGAAGCAGAAGAACTGGATGATAGCAAGAAATAGGAGATTTAACACAGACAAATATGAAGTGACGCACATGGAAAAAACAATCCTAACTGAAAATATAAAATGATGGACACCAAGCTGAATGTTCAGCTGATCTCAGGGTTATGATTGACAGTTCAGTTAAAATGTCAGCTCAGCACCAAATAAAAAGCCAAAACAAAAAGAAATATGGGATTATGAGGAAAGAAGTAGAAAATCGTCTGCAGAACAACTCAGTCTGGAAAGCAGAAAATGAGGGCAGGAGTATGACTGAGAACCGTAACACAATGAGTGATGTGGAAAATGTGAATAAGCATTGACTAGTTGCTGTCTCTTCCAATACAAGTGTAGTGGTCAGCATTACACCAAGCTAACAGGAGCTACATTCAAAACCAAAAGGAGGTAGATCTTCATGCAAGATGTAGTGGAGCTGTGAAACTCCCTGTTGCAACACATTCAACAGGTAGGCTGGACAAGTCCATGGAAGAGAAATTCATTACCGAATACACATGAACTAAAGTCCCTGAGCCACCAAAGGCTTAAGGCTGGAGAACCGTTAGGGCAAAATATCATATGTGCTAGCCCTGTTTATAGAAACTTTGCTATCATTTTGCACATGCATGTGATTTTCTAGCTGGGCAACATATCTAGATGCTACTGCAAGGTAGTTTACAGTGATAAATTTTAATCACAAACACATATCTCTCTATTAACATAAAAAAATTAAAAGGATTGTCACAGTATTATATGATTAAAATAGATACTAATCGTTTAAATGATGGGGTTTGCTTAAAAATGCAATGTAAGTAGTTGTAGGTGTAACCTGAACTAATAGGGGGAAAAAAGGCAGAACTTCAGAACGGTTATATTTTCTTTTCCCCCAGAGAAGGTTTTAAAGTAACTAATTTTGTGATCAGCAAAATGAAAGGTGGTGTACCTTCAAAGAGCTTTAGATTTCATAAAAAGAATGAAACACTGAAATACATAAAGATCATCCTTTGAATACCTCAATAGCTCTGCAACAACGACCTGACTTGTCTGACATGAACTCAGGCTGGGTGGAACACCTGGAAAAGCACCCCGTCTGAAGGTGTAGGACCCTGCCCTCTTCTGCAAGTACAAGTGATATGCCAGGGATCATGATGATGTTTTTAAAAATGCACAGCTCTGCAAAACGTACTGTGCTAGCTTCCCCACCCCAGCTTAACATACAATCCCTCTGACAATATCAACAGTTGCCTAACATTACCTTTCACATACCACCACAATTTGGATGGCATGTGCTTGTTTGAAAGAGAATTTGAAACACTAACACTTGCTGTGATGAGGTTTAAGAGGAGAGTGAAGGAAGTAAACCGAGAACCAAGGTTACAAAATGGCTCTATTCATTCCTCCATGGGGATGAAACAGCATGAACAAAACAACCAAACCCCAAACACTATTTACTTTGGGAAACAGAGTATGTCAAACTTTTCAGTAGGTGGAGTCAAATAAGGACACAATTGGCCTGAAGACACCACCAGCAAATTCCCGTGCACAGTGATATTGCTGCGTACAGGTACGGCTAGCTGCAAGATCCCAAGAGACGAGGGCAAGCAAATCACATCCCCCAAACACGGCAGTGATTTAGGGATGCGCTTACGCACTAGTGAAGATCCACTTACAGGCAATGCTGGAGTTGCGATTAAAGGTCTTAGAGCAATCACAAACATTGCTGCTGAGGCCTCTTACATGAACAAATTTTGTACTTAGCCAATGCTGCTGCCTGATTCTATCTGTGTGCTCTTTGTTTTCAAGCCACTGCAGTATATAGCAGAGATGTGGATGATGAGAGATACAGCTAGCTCTAACCTTTTTTGGGAGGTGAGGGGAGAGGGAGGGAAGAGAACTATAAACATTTTACTTCATGCAACGTTGTTCTCCTTTGTTTGCTCTTTGGGAGAGTTATAATGCAAACTTGAGTTGATACTCGAGGTATTTTTATTAATGGGAACCTGAAGTAAAAATATTAGCAAGTATAACTAGATAGACCAATTTATTTGAAGTTCTGCAAATTAGCACACCTCAATATTGAAATCCACAGTCCATGAAACAGTTTTCCATAGGGCAGCAACAACAAAAGCATCTCCATATGAGCCCTCCAAACTCAGGATAAAAGCCTACAGGAATCCCCTCCAAGCATGGGAGGTAAATTCAGTAGCTACGGTCAAAGTTAGTCCTTGGCTATTTCACTGGAAGTTCAAACAAGATTTTTCAGAATTACAGCATGGAAGAGACTATCAGACCGAATATCTGTCTACGAGGAATTAAAAAGACAACCAACTCGCTTCCCAGTTGCCGTTCAGTTTCTTTGCTACATAAAAATCAGATAAAATTCAGTCATTAATAGATTTCCCAGCCTTCCCTTTCTTACTAACTTGCTGCCACCCCTGAACACTGTAAAAGGTTGGGGAACTGATGCTATCTTGTAAGACACAGCAAAAGCCCCAGCAGTAAGTTATCAGGAATTTCCTACAGTGAAAGAATACAGGGTTGTATATTTAAGCACAAACAACTTCAGAAAAACAGGATACCAAAGGAAAAAAAAAAAAAAAAAGCAAGCACTTTAAGTTTACAATAAAGAAAATATCTGAAGGTTGATATTATTCCAGAATTGTGTAAGTCAGAGGCAAGGGGGTTCACCATTCGAGACACTTTAAATTTGCACTTACCATGAAATCCCATGCTGAAAGGTTCAAGGAACAAAAGCAGAAGCGGTTGAGAGGAATGGAACTATCTCATTCTTTTATGAGAGGCAAGCTTCCTGAAAAATTGTGTTGCCTATTTGCAGCACCTGAGCTACACAACCAAAGACACACTTCTCAAACATAAAGGAAATATAAATGATTTGCATCTCTGTTCTGACGGACCTGACAGAGTAGCTTTTTGTTATAAATTAGTGATTGCAATAGTATTACTGAAGAGACTGGAGGTCATGGTTATATACATCACAAACTTTTCAAGTACTGCATACTAATATCTAGATTATCCCTTGGAACTAACTCATCACTTCCTGTTCTCCAAGTCTGCCAAACCACTGACATGCAACTGTTACCAACTGATTTAGCGTATCCATAAGTTTCTAATATGATTGGTATCCTAAATATTTTCACAGCATGAAAGACAAAATTGGTTGGGGGAATGTCTAGTTTTCATCTTTCAACTTGACAATACATGAAAAAGAGTATGTGAAATGCACAGATTTATTGCCTAGTTAGTGACTTCAAATTCCATGTATTAGTTGTAGAAAAAAAGAAGACGCCCAGGTCTTTACATGTCAAACTTACACTGCTATGGTTTGTGTAACACCTGCTCCAAATTCCTTTCTCTTTGAAGACCTACTTTGGAAAGTGACCTTTCTAAAGCCGTGGTCAGTACTTGGAAAAGCTATCTGTCCTTCAAGGAACCATGTACTTATTCAGTGTCTAATTAGTGTCAACCTGAAAAACATTTATGCAAACTTGGTCAGGACTAAAAATAACTAATTGTAGCTCATCTAGCCAAATGCTGGGAAAGGTTGGAATTTATGTCCAATACATGGTCTGATTTTTCTAACTTTGCAAGACGAAATAAAAATGCAGTACATGTAAAAGCAAGGGAAGTCTGGAGAATGGCTGACTACAAACTATTATTTATCAAGTCCAAAACTCAGGGTAGATGTTTCAAGATCTCAAAGATACAAAAATTCTTTTAATTTAAAATTTCATACTTTGCCTTGAAAATCCAGCACTATCATCCGTCTACCAGGGAATACCCAGAATTGCTCGATTCTATTGAACAATCTTCAGGACCAGGCATCTTCATCTTTCCTTCAATGTAAATCTACATTAAAGGGGAGATGAAACACAGACAACTCCAAAGGAAGGAGGAGAGTGAGAATAAAAGGGCAAAAGCTCCTAGTTGGGAGAAAAAGAATTATATTTTAAAAATGTATTTCTATTAGTTAAAAGAACAAGGAAGAGACTTCTGGGCAAGGCCTGGCAAGCCAAGAGGCGTATGCTACTTGAACAAAGTGACAGAGAAGACAGAGATTCAGAAATGTCCCCAGAGCAGCAGCGTTGAGAATTTGGGAGGTGAAAGGGTGGAAAAGAAAGGAGGGGAAGAAGGGAAGGGAAAGGTTGCTGGAGACACTGGAGAAATTAGGGAAGCACTTGAATATTAAAAATACACTCACAAGATATAGTTGATGGTTTGTTTTTTTTTAATTTGTAACTTTACTTACAGTTTTGTAAAAAAACCCCACTCCCCACGTGTTACTGCATATACTTTTTTCCCCTCTTCCATATGGTACTAAGAGCTACCTAAATGAAACAGGTATTTCTCCTCCAATAGTTAATTCAAATAAGTACTATACTTTAACAAATCTTTTGGATACTTTCAACATAAAACAGTTTAAAATAGCCACAGCTGTGATGTTTCAAAAATCAGTTTGGGGGACTGGTATCCTAATCAAGGTGAAAGTCTCTTCAGCAGGTACCATATCAAGACTGCCCAGACACTGGAGTAATTCCAAAGGACCAAATTCATTTCCAAAAGATGTTTGTCTTTTTCCTTCCTAAGGATTTAGATCTCACATCGCATGTACAAAATTATAAACTGAGCTTACAAAGGCCAGTGCAGAGAACTAAAGTCAAATTCATGCCATGTCGTAAGTATAAGAAATGACAATAAGCCAAGTCCTTGAACATCATCATCTTAATTTCAGAATTGCTCTTTCCCAAAAGCTCCCTATGAGTTCCTGTAATGCAAGTTCACTCTCCCAAGTGTTAGCTATTATTGTCATTCCAACACAACTACAGAGGAACAGAAAAGTAAATTCAAGTTACAGATAGATTTTTCCCGCACATTCAATTTAATGGTACAACCCAAAATATAGATCCTACTACCCAAAATATGCTACTTGAGCTTTTTGCAACGTTATGATAAAGGGACAATTTGAGGTCATTCCCCCTAGCAACACACCACAACAAACATGACTTTCCCTGTGCAGCACCGATTTTATGATTAAATAAATATATCAAAAACCCTTTTTTCTTTATTATAATATCCAACCGATAAGCAAACCAATTCTACTTCTCAGCTCCACTCCAGGTATGAATGAACACACTGACTGGAAAACTTAGGCTTCCTCAAACTAAATGCTTCGTATTTCCAAGAAAAGGCAGTTTGGGAGACTGAAAATGCCACACAAGCAAAAACAATACAGTGTTTAAAAAGAAATCCCCCACAGTCAATATACTGGAAGCCGTTTCTGAATCATCATTGCCCATCAGGTTTCCAGATACCCCTTCCAACCTCCTTTAGTAGAATTCCTATCTGCCAAGCCTGAAAATGGGAAACAGATTCTCCTTTTGTCCTTTAGGATTCAAGAGTTATTCACCTATCTATTTGCTGGTATAATAAAATAAAAATCTGGGTTGAGAAACTTACCACAAGACCAACTTTAAAAGATTACTACGGAGGCTAGCAACAGTTTCTAAGTTATTAATCCAATCAGACAGGTTTATGCCTGTCATCTTTGCCCAGATTTGAACTTCTGTTGCCCAAGAGAATAGAAATTGGTGATGCAGGAAGAAATGCTTAACTGTACAGTATTATTTGCTTGTGGCTCAGCAAGCAGTTAACCACATATGTGAAGCTCTGCCAAGATGTCCTCCTACAACAAAGGAACTTAAAAAAAAAAATCAAGAGAACACAAACACAATCAGTAATTGGCAGATTTTGGATGGAATGCTATTTACCTAGTATTTGTTCTTAAAATAGAATCCATTATTTTTACAGGTTTTTAGGACTGAATTAAATGAAAAGACCTTTTCTGCTTGCCTTAACATACAATTATAATCAGCTTGCCAATTGCAGTATCTATTTATCTCTATGTTACTGAGACATTCTGGCAGGGGTCAAGGCTCAAAAATATACTGAACTATTAAAAAATATCTTTTTCATGGTGGAAAGAAATGTACTTCTGCACGTACTGAATTTTTTATTTCATTTTCTTTAGAGCACACTGCTCACATGACAACAGTGGAGATGCTAGAGGAACCTGTATCACATGTCAGTGCACCTAAATGAGTATAGCCTCAAGACAGCCTATATAGCTAAGGCAGGGCAGTGATTAAGGAGGATCACTAAGTGGGAAGACATTTTAGGTACAAAATTTGACTACAAAAGAAAGAGACCACATTTCTAAGCCTAGCAACATTTATCTGGTACAGACTGATATTATCAAAGGGAGTCTCTACTTGGTTCTAGTTTCCTAATCATGACATCTTTCTGACACACATGGATACATTCACACATCCTGACAATATTTGGTACTAACTTATCCCAGAAGATAAACACATTAAAGTTTGTGAAAAACTTACACATATTCAGAATAAAAGACAGTTAAACATTTTATCAGTGGCATAGCACTAAGAAAATTTTGTATACTGTATTCATTGCATCATTTCAAACCAAGCCTGGACAAAACACGTAAAGATTTAACAAAAAAAAATCCCTGCTGGTACGGTTGTAATTGAGACATTTGAGGGATGTCCTGTTGTCAAAAGTAAGAAAAATAAAATGTTTGTATTTTAAACATGAGCCACAGTTGCCAATTTGACCACCTCAGAAATGTGAGTTCTCCTTTAGTCCCCAAAAGAACAGTGAGAGGTTACTGCTGTAGAAGACTTTCCCACAAATCTTCTCGGTTTCATTCTGTTGCTTAAGAAAATAACTTCATGGCACCAGGTATTAAAGGGCTGTGCACGTGCAGTATAAACATAACCTGTCCAAGATAACTGAGGAAGAATAAAATACATACATATAAAAATGAAAAAAAAACCAACCCTACCCTAAACCGTCTCCTTTAACAGGCCAGTTGCACAAAACACACTGCTGCTACAAGGCCTCAGCACAGTGTGCCTATAAATCCTGAACACCCCTACATTCTTGACTTTAAAGGGAGTCAGCTGTAGGACCTTGTTAGACATTAATTAACAAAAAACAGGGAGTTGCCTTGGTGAAAAGTAAACAACATTCCAGTTGCACAGAGTCTGATGTAACATGGGTGGTTGCATATAGACCTACCATTAAACTATTAAAGAAAATATGCTGAACAGATTGGTAGATGAACAAAAATAGAACGCTAGACTTTCATAGCATTAGTATAACAAACAAAACCAGGGTAAATCTACCCTTTTTTCTGGCATTTTAAGTGTGCTCAGTTGTACATAGAAAGTACTCAGCAATGCCAGTTGCATTGCCAAGATCATTCACTGCTAGTGACTAGTGGTTCTATTTCAGGGTATTTTTTTTTTAAATTTGCTGTAGTGTATGAAATTTAAGAAAGGAAAATACAAATTAGTATTTGTGTACTGAAAAGAGACTAGAAGCTTTCAGTATACAGAGTTAAAATGATAAAGTAAAAGAGATTTCCCTGTATTACGTGCCTTGGTGTGGCAAGGCATACCACCACCCATAATATTGACCCAAATTCTTTGATTTTTGGCCCCATACTGCTCTGCACTGCTCTAAATTATGTCCTGCACCAGCTAGTCCCAAAGGACCATGCATTGGTGATACTTGTCAGAATGCAGCACACGCATCCCCTCGCTCCTCATGCCATCCCTTTACTGTGTCAGCAGTGAGATGGGAACTTAATTTAACTTTATACCAGCTCATCACGACCTCCAGCCAGAGCAATCCGTAGCTAGCAATACATCCTTAAGACCTCACCCTTCCATGTTGCTGGAGAAGCACGATGAGACTAACTAAAAAAGCCTAATTTATGGGGGAAGCAACTGGTGTTAACATAGCTTCCGTTATTGATTCAGAGTTAAAATGGAAGAATGGTAGCTCAAGGGTGAAGAGTACCTTGCTTCCATACCACCATGATAAACAGCATACCGTTAACAACATTGTATAATACTGCTAGAACAGACTGCACAGCTTCAATCCAGAGAGAGCTTTATGATCTCAAGGACTGGACCAAAGGAGGCCTTGGGATGCTCAGGTGGGACTTTTGGAGGAACTCCTCCCTTAAGGATGGTAGCAGAGCAGCAGACTGGTTCCTCAGGGAGGCTGTACGATCTCCACTGTGGGAAGCATTCAAGACGCAGCCAGACAAAGGCCCCACTGCACTGCGCTTGTGCTGGCAGTAGTCCCATGCCAAGCAGGAAGGGGCTGGATGATTCAGAGTTCCTTTCCAACAAAGAGCTCTACGACTCTGATGTGAAATCTGCCACTTATTTGCTGAAAATGAATTTTCTACAAAACCACTGTAGCTGTCATAGGTTAAGGAACTTGATATATTTTATAGATTGACGTGACCTCGAAAATTTTGACGTAATACTAGAAAAACAAAATCAGTAAAGAAATTCATAGTACTGAGAAATATGATCCCTGTTACTGCTGAGACATGTACTCTAAATAGAATACTGTCGTGGAGGGGAAAAAATGTTGTTCTATTATATGTAATCCAGGTTTTGACAAATACAATATAATGGAATTTTTTTGCTTTCACTGTTGCATAAAATCCTGAAGTTTTAGCTCTTTTTATAAATGGAAGCAATTAATTCTAAAGAGAAATAATGTTAAAAGAAATGTAAAATAAACATTTTTAAGTCTTATGAAAAAATGTTAATGTTAAAATGTTTTAAAATAAAGAGAACAAAGGCACTGAAATCGTAGACAATGCTAAATTACTATTCTAGACGTGCACTGATTCTGTGTATCAGACGATTAAAAGGGCTGTTACATTTTCATTGATCAAACAGTGCCTAAACTTTCAACAGGACTTCCTTTGTCATGATGTACGTTCATCATTCAACTCTCCTCACAGTTTCTATGTCAACTGCAGGAAAAACTGCTACCTGACGTGCAAAATACCAGAGGCTCACTTCTTGAAAATGAAACACATTTTCAGAGATGTGTGCAGAGCTAAAAACAAACTGCCAAAACAGAAACCAGAAAATAGAGATGGAACTTAAAGAAAAACAAAAAAAGAAGGCAGTAAGAGAAACTTAAGTGGTAGGTAAGTGAACAAAAACAAGAGCACCAACTGAAAACAACAGGATTTGAGGTGGTAGGAAGCGAGTTACACAGTCCTCATTACAGCTACAAAAGAAACACAGACAATCTTTGAGCAATGGAACAAATTAAGAGGATCACTATGTAATTACACATACATGCCATCTAACCATCTTACCATTACAGAGTAAAAGGAAAGAAAACCAAAAAATAACTGGGAAGTCGACCAAAAACATGACCTGAAGGAATTACCTCCACAAAATGTCCCAGAAAGTCCTACTTGCCCTAGAGAGGAGGGCTAGGGAAGAGCAGTGGGCTGCTGCTGCTGAGGTACACGCAACCTCCCAGGACAGACAGAGGTTACACAGCTGTTTGGGTTACTATCAAAGACAACCACGAAGAAAGGAAAAGGAAAGGAAAGCAAGCAGCAGCCACGCTGAAGAGCAGAATTGCTTTGCACGCAGTACTTAACATATAGAATAAACAGTACTGAGGCAACACAAGGGAACAATTAGTCTAAACGGTTTTGTAAATATCTTGGACAAATACCAGAAGAGAAGAATACTGAGGAAGACACTGACTAATTCAGGGGAGGGAAGGGGCTTGATGGCTTTTCTGGCCTCCTTCTGTCCTTATGTGCCCTGTATTTATATTTGAATGCTTGCATTACCCAGCATATAGGCTATTTAAGGTCAGGAAAGCATTGCAGTAGCACAGCTGCCTCCAGCAAGTAGTGCTTGACATCACTAAACCACACAGAAGAGCAGAGCCCTTTTATTGGCTTCAACAGCAAATATCTGCAAGCAGAATTGTTTCGCTCTATTTGTACAGGTTTTTCCACTGCACTGTGGTGTCTGCAACTTTGGTACTAACAGAGTTTTGTCCACTGAAATTGTTAAATAGCTGAAGTTTCCTCCTCATGTATTTTCAGCGGCCCCTGACCAGAAACCAGCTCAAAGAATTTAGTTTTAAAATCCAACAAAAAAGAATCTACATTTTCGTATTCTAAAGTTCCAGTTCTTGCCAAATTTAACTTGTCTTCCTCCGTGGGATGTTTGACACATACTGCATGCACATATGAAATATCACACGTGAGATCTGTGATTTAAATTCTATATTCTTTGTCGACACACATGTATGTTTTCCAAACTATACATAAAAAAGTCCCAATTTTTTTTCCATTAACACATTGGCTACACAATTTGTAGAAATCATGAAAGACAGGAATAGTTTATAAACCCACTGAAATGAAAGGATTTCAAAACACTGCTACCCTATGTCATGCTGTGGTGGGTTGACCCTGGCTGGATGCCAGGTGCCCACCAAAGCCGCTCTATCACTCCCCCTCCTCAACTGGACAAGGGAGAGAAAATAAAACGAAAGGCTCGTGGGTCGAGATAAGGACAGGGAGATCACTCACCAATTACCGTCACGGGCAAAACAGACTCGACTTGGGCAAAAATTAGTTTAATTCATTACTAGTCAAAACGGAGCAGGATAATGAGAAATAAAACCAAATCTTAAAACACCTTCCCCCTACCCCTCCCTTCTTCCTAGGCTTAACTTTACTCCTGATTTTCTCTACCTCCTCCCCCCCCGAGCGGCGCAGGGGGACAGGGAATGGGGGTTGTGGTCAGTTCATCACATGTTGTTTCTGCTGCTCCTTCCTCCTCAGGGGGAGAACTCCTCACACTCTTCCCCTGCTCCAGCATGGGGTCCCTCCCACGGGAGACAGTCCTCCATGAACTTCTCCAACGTGAGTCCTTCCCACGGGCTACAGTTCTTCATGAACTGCTCCAGCATGGGTCCCCTCCATAGGGTGCAGTCCTTCAGGAACAGACTGCTCCATCATGGGTCCCTTCCACGGGGTCACAAGTCCTGCCAGCAAACCTGCTCCAGCGTGGGCTCCTCTCTCCACGGGGCCACAGGTCCACAGGTCCTGCCAGGAGCCTGCTCCAGCACGGGCTTCCCAGGGGGTCACAGCCTCCTTGGGGCATCCACCTGCTCCGGCATGGGGTCCTCCACGGGCTGCAGGTGGATATCTGCTCCACCGTGGACCTCCATGGGCTGCAGGGGGACAGCCTGCCTCACCATGGTCTTCACCACGGGCTGCAGGGGAATCTCTGCTCCAGTGCCAGGAGCACCTCCTCCCCCTCCTTCTTCACTGCCCTTGCTGTCTGCGGAGTTGTTCCTCTCACATCTTCTCACTCCTCTCTCTCACTGCAACTGCTACTCCCCTGTAACTTCTTTTCCCTTTCTTAAATATGCTATCCCAGAGGCGCTACCACTGTTGCTGATGGGCTCGGCCTTGGCCAGCGGCGGGTCCGTCCTGGAACCTGCTGGCATTAACTTTATTGGACATAGGGGAAGCTTCTAGCAGCTTCTCACAGAAGCCACCCCTGTAGCCCCCCCACTACCAAAACCTTGCCACGCAAACCCAATACACATGTTTGATTAATGTCTTAAATAAGCACTTCCAAATTTTCTTAGCTAGATATATCAATGACTGCACCAAAAAAAATCCCACAAACCCAAAAATCCGAAATGATGCAAGGCAAGTGTGCCTCACAGTGTACACCAGAGATTTGGCTCTCAATCATCCAGATCAAAGACCTGTTGGAGCACACAAGTTGCTCCCTATCCAAGTGCTTGGGGTTTCTTCCAATGAAAATCAGGGTGGGAAGCTGGATGTTGAACATCCAGGTCTTCTCCTGACACCAGTTTTGAATTTGACCAGGGTGCAAACCTCAGAGGTGGGTCCCACAGTTTAGCTGCATCCTGTGACAACTTGAAGACAGCAGAATAATTCACTGATTTGCAACAGAAGAGAGCAGGGAGCAGCAATACTCATTTGAGGTACAAAAGAGGACTACAGGTACAAGAATATTTCTTCTTGATTGGGGGGGGAAGCTTCTTTAACCATAAAAGGAGTACGCAACTCCTTGGATATAAGGTAGCCCATAGGCCAGCTCTAACTACCTCCGTGTGTTTCTTCCAGGTTGCAGCTTAATCACGTCCTACTAGTCCTCAAGAAGCGCTGGCTGTAGAGGAACGAAAGATGCAAAATGTACGGGCCTCACATGAAGCCCTGCTCTGCACAATTATGGTTTTGGCTGTTTCTGCTTTCTACAAAGATTAGCTTACATGTTTTTCAAAAGGCAAACCTACAAAACACAGCAACTCCATTCCATTTAAAGAATGACTTTTCTAAGTTGTCTACAATCTGCACTTTCATGTAAAGAAAGCTGAAGTTTAGTACAGTTACAGGATGCCTGTGTTGGGTTTACAATTCAACAAATTTTTGTGATTTGTTAAGGGGATTCTCCAGAGGAAAGCTCCTACAAAAGAAGTTCTCAGTATTTCTGAAGGGGAATCTGTTATCTAGGAAAAGATTATTCAACAAAAAGTCTCACATTTGGGAATATGTCTTTTACACATATTCTCCAGGTCGGTCCAATGTGCAAGTGCTGAAAGGAAACAGGGTTTCAGCTAACATTCACATGAGCCAAGTAGCTCGTGTAGTTAAGTAGTGGGACAGACTGTGACTGCCTCATATGCCTTAAATGACATCAGCAATACAATGAATCACATGCTTGACAATAATTAGGGAAAAGGAAACCCCCAGAAACCGGGTAGTCATGTTGCAAAAAACAGCCACGATTTATTTTGGGGAAATGGCATCTTCCTACAACAGATAATTAAGGAGGTATTAAAGCTCCTTTCAAGAAGACATTAAGTTTAGAACGCCACTGATTATTGGCAGGAAAGAGGGAGGCAGAAAGCAAAGAAAACTGAGAGGTGGTACCTAGTACTGCTGTGGGGTCAGGAAGCTTACAGGAAAAAGGCAGGTCAGCAGGGGAACGAGCCCTTCCAGTAATCCTGAAGGACACACTTCAATCCTTTCTTTTGATCACACAGACAATGGGGCCAAGATCCCTCCACTTACAGTCTCCCTCCTGCCCATCGGATTCCCTGCAGGGCTGTTCCTCTGCCATCCTCCTCAAACCACACTCCCCATGCCACCGCGTTCCCTGCCGAAACGCCAGCAACAGGAACATGGTTCCTAGTGGGTACTGTCAGCGCTCCCCAGCTGGGGGGGAAGAAGATGACAGAGGCAATCAAAACTGAGGTCCTTCACATACAACTTAATTCTGCGTTTCACATTTTTTAGAGGTTTTATCTGAAAATCCTTAACTCTTCACTTCCAAGTGGTCAGAGATTTGTACCTATTGAACGTGACCATCTGGAAGCAAGCATTAAACAGTAGCTGACTTTTTCTTAACTGTTTTAAATAATAAAATAGGAAAAGTCTGAAGACAGAACACTATAATGTGCAGATTGCAATTAGAGTGAAGTTCTCTGAAAACAAAGTACTTAGTCACCATATTCAGAAGGCAAGCCACATATCCTAAATACGCAAAAATCAGCTTCAGTAAAGTGTACTCTGTTAAAAGATGATATCACGTTCTGTAGCGGTGGGTTTGGATTTACACCAAGAACTAGGAAAAATACCCACGTGGCAACAAAAGCGGGTTCAAAGTGTACTCTAGGAAATTTGAGTTTTCCTAACTGTTGAGTAAATGTGCCTTTCTATACTCACTGCATTTGCTGCCAAGACAAATTCTAATTAACTCATTGTAACTACTGTTTGTCAGTTTTGGTAATTAATACCCGGTTAGAATGGATACAGTTGAACAGCTAAAGCTCAACTTCGAGCTTAAAGAAAAACCCTCCGTGACCTGCTCATTTGATTACATTTAAGGATAAATTGGCAGAAGTCTCAGACTTGTCAGATAATTTTTAAATTTGATTCAGTCAGTAACTTTGAAGCACTTTTCTTCTGCAAGAGCTATTTCATTCCAAAGAGACAGTCTGTGGAATTAACCATGTTTAACAACAGAGAAACTACTGCTTCAATTGTGATTTCCCAGCAACTCTGTATTTAATTGTTGTTTTTTAAAGTAGTATTTAACAACAGACATTATCCATCAAACCACAATTAACTTAGCCCTAGACAAACTTCAAGTTAAGTTTCCCTATGTATAAATTTTACAATTCAGGTAGGACCTGATTTTTTCATTGTATTTTCAAGAAACACCTAGTTCGGAATTTTTTAGGTTAACATTCAACCCCAGTTACCAGACCTTCCTGCTTGCTCTATTACTGCCATAGCACAAGCCATAGAATAACAAAAGATGACACTTGTTTCAAATTTCTCTGGTCAGCCTCACTAATTTTACGGAAAACATTTCAAGGAGCTCAAGCTGGCCCTACAGTTGGCCCACACAGTTCTTTAGAACAAAAGGTCCTACATAAGAAAACCCCAAAGATTCCTATTAATTCTTAGGTATGAAAAAAATCCTGCCACGTGTGACAGACACAGTTCAGTACTAACATGGATTGATGCTGTTCAGCAGGCTTCCTTTCTCCTACAAAAACATTTCAGGAAAGGAAGATGAAATCTGCTGTGTGTGCTCTAATGTCTTGGGGGAATATCCGAGAAAGGCACTTCAGTACTGCACCAGGGACATCAGAATGGCAATAAAAATACCCTCCAACCCCCCAAACTGTAAGAACAACGCAGGCAATAGAAAAGCCAAAAACATTTGATGTGGCAAAAGAAAAGTAAGAATTTTTGTAAAACTAAAATGAATTTCAGTAGGAAAGTGAACACAATCTAAGAAAATAATTAAAAAAAAAAAATTCCTATTGCAAATACAGGGGAAGATTTCAAAAGTACTAAGTACTGGCCTAGCTAGTAACTGAGATGACAGTAATTTTCAAAGTCATTGCCAGTATTAGTTTTGACTAATTAAAAGTGCTTCTGACAATCTCACTGTACAAAGATACAAGTCTAAACATAAGGGCAACAGTAAAGAACCAAGAACACCTTTATGAATAATACTGTCTGATGTCCTAAAGAAAAATTACTTTGTTCCCTTTTTCCTTCATTATCACTCTTGGTAGGAGGGTAAACACACCTAGAAGCAGTGATACCACAGTAAAAAAGCTGAGGAGGATATTTTAGAAGAGTACAGCTTTACAACGGTACTTAGAAATGCCTGTGTTGAAACAGGGATTATTATAACGAAACATGGTATACTCATAGTATATGACAACATAACATGAAACAGACTTGTATGTTTAATTAGGGTAGCCTGAAATAAACCATATGTACACAAGTGAAAAAATGCAGCACCTTAGTGGAAAGATTTGTATCTGAAGGAAACAAATGTGTTTAAAACTATTGAAATTTCTGTAGACCATTCCACTCTAGTCAGAAGTATGTAGAGGAAGGGAGTTGGAGAGGGCTGTCCTGAATCACGTTTCTGTTTTCTTTTGTAATTTCTTATTAATTCAATTTTCTATACCTATTTTTCTACTACACAAGAAAATCCTTTAAGGGATAAAGTACTTGATATATCATGTAAAAATACTCCCTCCACCATCAGGTACTAGAACCTTATGCATACAGGCTGACACTCTGAGAGAAACCTGACAAAACCTCCAGGAAGACACAAACCCTTCCCAACGTTCAACTCTCAGTTTTGCTGTGAGACTCGAGGCAACGCTGAGCTCTGGATTGCCACGAAGCGCACGTCAGACCCAAACCTGCCCCATATCTCCTATACAGAGAAACTGGTACCTCATTACCTAGCAACACAATCAGTCTCACCAAACTGCCTCAAGTATTTCATACCCCAATGATTAGGTCTAATTGCTTAGTCTCTTATCTGAAAGAAAATCATCTTAAAAATCTCACTAACTGAACCATTTAAGGAGAGCATTAACATATCTAGCATTAAAGCATCATTTAGATGATGGACACATAATCTTAGTTCTTCTACAACCATTTTCACTAATTGTCTGTATCAGCTTCAGAAAAAAAAAGAACAGCCGGTACAGTTGAACACCCAGGACAGAAGTACAAGTCAATCTGTTTCAACTGTCAATCCCAGTCTACCCTGATCTCTTCTGAAGCTGTCAACAGGCCATCAAAAGGTGGCTGCAGCAAAACTGATTATTTTTAGGACACAGGAAGAGTTGCAAAGCAGAGCTAGACTGGAAATCAGGTTACAGTACTGGCTACAGTTTCAGAAGATTTGGATGATGGGGAGATGGCACATACAGCAGGCAGGAGATATCACTGACTCACTGGCCAGGCATTGCGTAGAGGCATGACCAAACTAGGCTTAATGGAAGACAAAGCCCTGCAAAGCAACAGTCATTCCTGTTTCCCATGTCTGCAAAGATGCTCTGGGATTTGAAGAAGTCATCGACTGTCTTGGCTATCTACCAACAATCAATTCCACTGAAATCATCAACTCAGATGAATATGCACGTTTTAATATGCCAAATAGAAGACCTTCTTACTTCTGTCTTCTACAGAGACGGACATATAAAAAGGCCTACACATGACCACTCATTTAGAGATTGTGTATTCATAACCATTCTGAAACAGCAGGCTTCAACCGGTGATGTGCACTCAGCAGTATGGCATGCCAACTTTAAAAGTGAAGCCCTTCACAGCACCCCTGCATCGCCAGCATAGCGAGAGGCGGTACCTGGCAGTAAATGGATAATATTCTATGGTTTTCCTCCTCCAACTCCCAGCAGAAAGGACAGGTAAAAGACAGAAAACACCTTAAAGCAAATACACGTGTTTAATTTTCTCTTCTTTTTTTTTTTTCCCCCCCATCAGTGAGAAACATACAGAAACATTCAAAGTCTAAGAGTTCAAACCAGGTTCTTGTTATTCTCCCCTGCCCGTATGAGAAGGTTAAATGCAGTCACCGAACTCTGCATACCACCTTCAGTCACGAAGAACCCTCTGGCACAGCTCCCAGACCAGTAAAAAATGACCATTTCAGTCCCCAAAGCATGGAGTCTGATCCATTTAAGCAAAACAAATTCTACTGACAGCTGGTTTTCTTAGCATATTCACGTCCACGTATTTATCAGAGAAAAGCCCTCCAGGACAACAGTGTTTATTGCAGGATTATTTCTGTGAATCCAGGGAACACAGCATTCACTGAGCAACAGTGTTTCTACCCTTACATCTTTTTTTCTTAAAACATGAACCAAGACGAACTCATTTTTATTTTCTTTAGCATGGACGACTCATGAAGGAAAAAAAACATACATACATTAATTTTTTTCTTTTTGAAAAAAAACCAAACACTTCTGATCCACATTCATGTGTAGTATGCTGACACACATTTTAAGCATTAATACAGAAATTAGCTGTTCAATCTTGCACTGACTCCTTGGATTTAGAGTCTAGTGACTTTTAATAAATGGAAACCAAAGATGTGATGGATCTTTTTATTACAAATCTCCTTTCCATACGAATATCTAGTATACTTTCACTAGAAAGATAATTTTGAGCAAGTAAGCCGCTTTCTACCGACAGGTTTAGAGACATTATGAATAACGCATGGAAATGCAACAGCGACATAAAGGGTCAACATCCCAGCAGCTCCTCGTCATGCAGAGGAGGGCAGAAGCAGCCTCAGAATACATCTGTGCCTACCTAGCAGGAGGAGGAGGTCAGGTGGATGAGCAAGTGAGGGGCCTCAGGTACTGACACTGCTCAGCTCTCTGACCCTCTCCCCAAAGCAAAGCAGCCATCAGTGGGGGATGAAGAGCAAGCATCAGCATCCTGTGGCCAGTCCCACGCTCCGAGGTGGGAGGAGGAGCAGGGGACACACACTCACGGATGCTGACAAGCACCATCCTCTCAAGTTGGGTGGTCAGTCTGTGGGGCTTCGCAGCTTACCACTTCCTCCAGAAGTGTGCAGAAACTTGTTTTTATGATACTACAGTTACGATGGTAGGTTTTAAACAAAACACATATCATAAATACCCCACATTTCATTTTAACTTAATCTAATTTTTGAAATCATTGAAAGTGTCTGTTATTGGCATCTATCTGCTTATTGATGCAGTGCAATGAAGAACAGAAGAATTCTTAAAATTATAAAATGAAAGCTTTTTTAAGTGATTGATTTCAAATTAAGGAAACATTAACTAGAAATTGCTGTTAATGTGTTTTGAACAATTAGTATTTAAAGGAATGTTTTTTAAATCAGCAAGTTTTAATGAAAGACTTAAACCAGCTATAGTTATGAATAATTATTGCTGAGATTTTTATAAACTAACACAAATGCTTCCCCTCCTTAAGTGTGGGGTTGTTTTTTTACTGTAAGAACTGCACTTGACACTCTTGCAGCCAGACACCACACCACACAAGTCAATGGAACACCGATATTGACTCAAATGAGCCACAATACTTCTCTATTGCATTTTTACCCCCTGCTTTAATATGTGAGCTTTTTCAAGCCAACCAATGCACTCATGTCTCAGCCCCAAACCATAAAAAGTGGACATTTCCTTCATTTTGCAAATCTTTCTTCCAGAGACTATGACAAAGAGCAGTCAAAGTCTTACTAGTATTATGTTTACCATCCATCTAAAAATAGAGCAAATGTGCTTTACAATAACCCTTCAAAGCAAAATCACCATATTCATATTGCTAAGGCTCAAATTCGCTGACAAGATCTGTGGGTATGTATCATTTTTAGAAAATGCAATGTGGGAATGCATGTTTATATGGTAGAGCACAAAAGCAATGAAACCTCTTGGGAAAGCAGGAGATAACTCACATTACACAAACAGGCCCTTTGCTCTTATTTCTCTACAAAGCTGAAACATTTCTATCTGAAAATGTTTGTTCATACATCAGGAAAATGCTATTCCTGTTTGCTCGCTCTTCCTAAGGTGAACAGAGTTTAGTATTAGCAAAATAATTGTGGGAATTTGGTATTTTTCCTGTTTTGTTGAGTACTTGGGAATGTTATGTTGGGAACTGTCAACTACTACTTACTCCACCTCAAAATCTGCTGCATAAAAAAAATACACTGGTAATTTGCTTACACGGCTTTTGTAGATGCAATTACTGTTAGCAGCAGGAAAGAACTTTTATAAGCAGAACACAATTCAAATGTAACATGCCATGGCCTCAAGTCATTAAACTAATCCTCAGGGCTCCTTGAGGCTTTTTGTACTTTTGGCAAAAAGTATAAAGAAGTACGCATTGTTGTTTCAGTTCCCAAACATTGGAAAATTAAATATCTAGACTGTCAGCCCCTGCTAAACAGAGCAGAGATTGATTTTGGGAAAGAACAAGAGACAACTATATCTTTGTTATTAAAGTGCAATCAAACAAACATTGAAAACATACCCATACATTTTTCCATGGCACATGAAGTAGCCAGTAGACTAAAGGAAGGTGCAACAGCTCACAAGCAACTCTGGTACTATGGGTTACCAGTATCTAGATACTGTGATGAATACTGAGGACAGGTTGAGTTAGATGAGTGAAGTATCTCAATTTTGATACACAGATAACGTGACAAGGTGTGGCATGGAACTCCAGGGTTTACTGGCATGATTTTAACATGACTACATAAGCTATAAATGACAAAGTCATAAATACGTCAGACAGGTCAGATATGTACTAACACCACTCAAGTATCTTTCTGCTATATTGCTCTACATCACACATCTAAAATCAGATACTCTTTAGGGCACTGACAGAAAATGCAATACTTTTAGGAAGACAAAGTGTTCCTTTGTATTGCTATTCTGCTTGGTATCAAGAGGTTAACATCCTTCTAAAGATACTACTGAAAGTGGGAAAATAAGCACTGTATTCATTAGCACATGGGTCATTTAGACAGACATACCTGGGTGGCCTGAAATACACTTAAGAATCAACACGTGACTAGAGCTGAAAATACAATGGAAACTAGTGACAGCCCATTTGCTTTTAACAGCAGCTGAGCGGAAGAATCCTTTGGAACATGGAAGGATAATTACATGTTTGACTACAATTATTCCCTCAACTAATGCTGACAAAAGTACTGAATTGATAAAAAAATATGAAAATGTAAAAGCTGCTAAATATATTGTGTGTGTTTGCATGCGCATGTGTAACCTACATTTTCTGAAATAAAAGCATAAGACTTCCCAGGTATTTTATCTAAATCAAATCTTGGTTTTTGTTTTTTAAATTGCATCCAACAGTTTATCCAGACCGATGCCCTGCTGAGCGAAATGTCAAGATACCATGTTCCTTCAGTCACACAAACTTTATCACTGAGTTGTTACAGAACTGTGGTAGTCAGTATTTCCCATCTTTTCTTCTCTACCCAGAAGTGTCATCACCAGCTCAGAGGAAAGTCACTGCAGTATTAACCAGAAAAACAAAGCATCACTGAAACAATGCTAGACCAGTTTGACTGTTGTATATCTGAAGAGTCTAATGTAGTTACTTTTTTGAAGCAGACATTACAAGACTGAGATACTGAAGGGAAGGAGGAGCATTAAGACATTCGTAATTCCAGAAAAGGAAGAAGAGAAATTTAATGAAAGCAGACTGATTTCTAATCCTTACCCTTCCATTTTCGGAGCAGAAATTTGTTTCTCACAAAATCTGTTTGCCAACTAGTAAACAGATCAGTAAGGTTCAACAATCTTAAAATGAAATATTCAGATGTTCTCTGGAAAAAAGTAACGTACTAAAGCTGCAAACTCCTAAAACATAGTTAATAAAGCCCTTTAGCTTCTACAACAATACTTTATTCAAATGTATTATGTTTATATAGAGAACTTACCTTACCAAAAGAAATTAAAGATTCCCCCACAAAAAAGCTATCAGTATGCTGTACCATAGGAGGCACTCAAAATATACTGCTACAGGAAAACACAGCATAGTTTTCATAGATTATGATGCTACAAGAATATCACATGTAGCCAGTGATGACTTTTCTTCATCCATATGTGGTCCACCATAGAGAACTAGCCAAAAGAAGATCTGTCATTTCTCCACCACATACACACTTGCAGTAATCACTATGACTTTAAGCAATTTAAAGCAATAGCATGTTATCACCTAGCCAACATTTCTCACATATATCAGGAAAAAATTGAAAAGTTCAGAGATGAAGTAGAATGAACACTCCAGAAAAAAAAACCTGTCTCACTCACTGTTCAATACGCGGGGAGAGGTACAGCTTAGGAAAAACCTGAGTAGCTTCTGCATCCTCAAAACTAACGGACAGAAGTGCAACATCTTCTCCAGGATCTTCATTCACATCCTGTACATAAAAAATAATAAATATAAAATGGCAAATAACAAACTGAGTACTTATAAGCTTACAGATAACAACTAATAAGTGAAATACTGATTTAATTACGGGACACTTAAGTGAGGAATCTAAAGTGTAACCATTGAAAAATAGGTTACAAATTTATTCTTTCTTACTATATTAGTACTTAAAGATATTCTGCTGTGCTTAATTTCCTTTAAAGTATCAAAATAAAATTACTGTGTTAGCAAGTGTACAATAGTGTAGTTATTCAATTAGCTGAACTACCTATTTCACTAAAGATGTAGATTTCATTTTTAAGAATTCTTGGTTTAACATTAACATCAGATGCAAATGCCAAAGAATTTTTTAAAATGTTATAATATCACTGAGTTATGACTACAAATTTTATATTTGTTATTTTTCAAAATAGTATATGGTCCAAAATTTCTGCTGTACTCAACTCCAACTTCTCCTGTGAATGAAAAACATTTTTGCTATCAGAAATTTGTATCTACAAGTCATTGTCCCTAAGTTTCCTGCAAATTAAACCCATGCATTACTTTCAGCAAAGACTGCATACTCTACAAAAACTACTGTAAGGAAAAAAAATCCATGCTAAATACCATGACAGTCAATCTTAACGCATTCACAGTTGAGACTTTCTTTGTATCAGAACAATCAGTTACAGTTTTGGGATCAGCTAGAACAAATTGTTTCTGGTTAGGACCTGACATCTCTCTAATTCATAAATCACATACCGTACGAACAAGGTATTTCTGCTACACACAACTTCATTTAAGCTCTTGACTTCTAGTTAGAAAGCAGTGAGTTACCAGTGCAGTCACCTTCATTGACAGAAAGTAATACGGTGCCACTTGCTGCTCACAAAGAAGTCCTTTAGCATGTTTGTGCATATGTACATAGCAACTTGCCAAGATGCATTTGTTTTGGAAAAATACGAGAGGAAGTAGATAACCCAGCAGATATGTGCTCAAAGCAGGATCAACATGGTGCAGTGTGCCCTGGTATGCTCTGTCCCACAAGCAGCTGTGAGGAAGGAACATGCAAACCACTTAAAACATTGTTAGGAGACCCTGCCCTATTTGGGGAGGAAAAAAACCTGACTACTGAGTGGTTTCAGGAAGACAATCTCGTGCCATTTGAAGCTTTGGCAGGACTGGAACTGTTAATGTCCAGAGAGACTAGCTACATACCAGCTATTACGTGCAGAACACAATATGCCAAGAAACTTAGTGATAAGCTGCAGGGAAGAATGGGTCTTAAAAAAGCCTAATTGTCTTAGATGAAAAATGAGACAGAGCTGATAGTGTTTTCTTAAATTCTGCCTTGGTGTGCAGCTCTCTTCTGAGAGCTGAAAGAAAAGTATACTCTTAAGAAAGGCCTATAAAACGGTCACAAGCACACTACAGCTGGAAATCAGAACACGGTTTTAACCTGAAGTTGCAGGACAACACTTCATCAGAGTGGTGAGGACAAAAAACTAGGTGCTGTCCTTTTGGGGTATGATCAGTTTATGGATGGGATTATATGACATGGTTGCCTGTAACAGCAACGGGCAGGATCTCATGACCCACTATGTTCCCTTCAGTGTTTTCAAGTGGTACTATCATCTACAGTAGAATAACCAGCACAGACTACAAAACCTTTTTCAACAAGATAAACAACAAAAAATACCCAAGAGTGCAATCCCCCCCAAACCTTCTCCCCAGTATGTAATATATTTCCATCATTAAGGAAAAAATTTAAATAAGGAACAGCTTTCACTCCTGAAGCCGAGTATGGCATTAACTGGCTTTTTCCCATTAATTTGCTAATTGTCAATCAAATGAAAAGAACTATTAAGACAGATTAAGCAGTAATGCTAATGATTAAAAAGATTTTATTTTAACGGGCATTCTTCAAGAGATGACAAGTACATAAAATACATTCATTTGTGTACGTATACAGTTCTTCTGAGACCATATTCTTTTGTTTGTCATTCTTTTCAAATAATTTGTTTTTACAGAATAGAACCTACATGCATTTTACAAGCTACATGGACAAAACCAAATGTATTTAATCTTGCATTTAGTATTAGTGCTTAAGTTGATGTGCACACACAGATTGACACCATGCATAAGATCAGTTTCTAGAATACCATCCAGGTGCTTACTGATCAAAGAAAATCAAAACAAGGGAAAAAAAACCAACCCTAAAACAGATTAGGTGAACACCACCACTACAGCATCCATTAAACCCATACAGTAATATTACATTACATTTTCTACACTCACTAGTGGCTTCTTGAATATGAAGACTCATGCCAGGGAAAAAAAACCACACAACAACATAAATCATCAGGGTATCTTTGCATGTTAAGCTGCAATAAGCTGATGCATGTAGTAAGAGCAATAAACTGAGATGTGATTTTTTTTTTAATTGACAAAAATAACACACAACAAACACTACTGCAATTACTGTTGCCAGCACAGCACTGCATTATGTTCATACAGCTACTGTCCAATGCAAATTTGAGTAAAGAAATTTGCATTCTTCTGTAACTACCACTTTTCAAATAGATGCATATTTTCGGCCCTGAGAAATGAAAATTGTAACTTAAAAAAGACCCCAAAACCCAGCATTCCTGTAGGTTTTAAAAGATGCAGTGCAGTAACACCATGAAGCTGCTCAACCTTATTGCTCAGGTGGCTGCAGATTTACAGAGATTTATGACAAAGTCCCTTCTATGTGACACCATACTGTTTATTCCTTTCAGACTTTGTTAGTTTTATTTATGCAAGAATCTGCTTGGTAAAACTGCATTCAACCCTAGTAAGTCTGTTACAACTGCCGTTTATAAAACTAAACCAAAACCACATGTCTTACAGATAAACTGTGGAAAGCTTTTCAACTAATAGACCTTTTTGGTGGTGTCTGTGCCAGTCACAACTTAACTCCTTCAGTGACCTTTCTCCTGGTCATCTCTACAAACCTGTTAGTGACTAGGTGAGATGATGGATCCTTGTATTACCAGGTAATGACACTTCCCCAGAACAGGGGCTGAGATCCTTCCATTACACCAAAGCGTCCAAAGGCAAAGGTTGTTTTAATGCTTATCAAACTCTGCCCGGGCAGCATCTTCCCCTTTCCCATTTCTGCATGCGTATTTCTCTCAAAGAACAGGCCAGATTTAAACAGAGCAGCAAAGCAAAAATCAACTCTATTTTTATTTTTCAGTTGGCTTCAAAAGAGAGAGTGACATCCAATTGCTTTGACAATATTAATCCCTTTTAGAGAAAAAGAGGCTGTTGAACTAAAGTCACAACACATTTTTTAATATTTTAGTAGCCATGTTCCTTCTCATAATTTGTATTTAACTCACAACATTTAATGTTAGAGGATTTTATTAGAAAAATTAATTTTATATTTAAGAAAAACTGATTTTGTAAAAATTAAGAATGGCAGTTTTCTATAAATGTTAGCATCCAAGGTTAGAACTGCCACATTAAAATACCATTTTATACTCACAGAACTTTTTCCACACAAGACTCTACAGAAGGTATTATTAAAATGAACTTCCACTGAATGGAGAACACATCCTGGGCCACAGGAATTTTGAGGTTTAAAAATTGAATGTTTGTAAAAATGTTTGAAATCATTAGTTAAGCATGTGATAATGCACACCTATTAGTTTTTCCACAACAGTCTCATGCTTGATAGTAAAAAAAAAAAACCCTCTAGCGCACTGCGATGTAAAAGATCCAACACAGATTTTCACGGTGTCTTTCTGCCATCTCACTATCACTTTTTTTCTTTTTAAAAATAATCTTTTCCTCATATCAGAAAATGCCCATTCAAATCAAACAGGAAAAAAATGGATACACCATTTAACACTGAAAATAAATAGTTTTCTTTCTCAAGAACTGCAAGGGGTTTCCTATGTTTACAGAATACTTTGCACAGTGTGACCTCCAAAGTGCTGTGGAAATGCAAAATATACATAGTAAAGCAATGTGGTGAGAAAGGAACAAAATAAAAAAAAAACCTAAAGATTTTCAACCCACAGGCTTTTTTCTATTGCAGAGACCTTCTAGCAACAACTTACAAGAATAAATAAAACTTGTCACAAAGACAAGCATAAAGAGAAAGCTCATGGTATTTTATTCTAATTTACCCTTTGTCTACTTAGCCAGTGCAGATGAAAGGTTCATTAAGTATGTATTTTTGAAACTCAAGAACAAGAGGCCATGTGAAAATATAAATGCAGCACAGAATAGATGAACATGGAAGTTTGAAGGCATTCAGAATTTTTTTTTTCCCCAAAAAACTTCAGGAAAAGACTTCAGGTATCCACATGACTCCAAAGTAAAACTTAAAATTCTACTTCTAATTGTATCAGCACTGTCTAAACAACCATTTGTTAGTTTTCCTTCATATCAATCTAAATTTACATTCAAATGTATGCCTCTGTTTACAGCTGCTCCCTTTGCAAGATACTTAATCTTTTTACAAAGTTAGTATGAGTTGTTTATGAAAATTATCATCAAAACCACTTTAAATACACCATCCAAACGACATTGTTTTCTCGTATCCTACCTACTGTAATTGAAAACTGGGAATTTACTGGAACTGACAATCTATTATGAGTCAGATGGTTGATAGCCAGTCCAACCAAAACATCTGCTCTGCACAGTCACAACTGCTATAACCCATTTCCTCTTGTGCCTGGAGTCCAACCAAGTTGTACATTACAGTTCCTTTTCCTTAAAGATGCAGACTCTGGAAAATCAGTTATTACCTTTTCTTAGTTATCAACAAAGAATCGCCTTGCAACCTCTGATTAGAGTATTCTTTCAAGAGGAGGTATTTTTGTATTTGGCGTGCAAGTGCGATTCCCTGCACTAAATAGCAATGCATAAAGCAGTAAGCAAATGCAGGCTTATCCCAGGCAGCGGCAGGACCTGCCTTTCCATGGAAGTGGAAGACTTGAGAGGTAGGGGGGCATGAGACCGGGAGGAAAGAGTGTGCATTGGGGCGATGCATAAACCAAGGACCTGGTATTAGGAATCTGGTTTAGTGCGATTAACTGTAAAGCAAGAATGAGAAGAAAAGAAACTTACCATTTGGTAGAAAGGATGGGAAAGGATGTGCGGGAAGAGTATTGGCATGCTTTGGGGAGGATAAGCAGCTTCTGGCCTGGGGGATGGTAGGAAATGAGACAAGGGAGCAGGGCTTCTGGTAGGGCTGTTAAGTTTGTACCCTAAGTACAAACAGCAATTGGTTTGGGGATAAAAGTGAGGTAAGGAAGAGCACACAAACTGTTCAACCTACTGGATGTTCCTTTGGGTAAGGAGATGCCACACAGACAACTGATGTTGCAGATGCCTTCCCAACTGGCCAAATCTGCTTCAGGAGGTTCCCAGACCTAGTTGATCATTCCTACCTCTTCCTGGAGGTTTCTGACCTCTCTGCTCTCACAACTGCTCAATAATTGTCTTTGTGGTATGACTGTAATTGAGGGGATGGAAACCTTCAGCAAATAGGGAGGGGAAGGGATCGCTTAAAATAATGTAAGCAAAGGATAAACCCAATTTACAACTTGTGTGATGTGATGGAGGTTGGGGGGGAAGGTGGAATAGAAAGGCAGAATATGGATGAGAACACGGAGGACTGAGTCAGCATTGATCTTAGCATCTGCAGCCAGTTTATGACAAGTCTTTTAACAGACACTTACTTGACTGTGGTACCTCTCAGCCCTACCAAGTCAGTCAGCTTCACAGAAGTTGAGTGTGAAATGTATATTTCAGGATCCTTTCTGCAGAAAAAAGGTCTCCAGAGGAGAAATGCATGAGAATAACATGCATTCAGAAAGGTAATTTATCTTAGGGTCAAACTTAATCCATGTAATTTTGCATGGTGCACACCTGTAATGGAACCATACTTACTCACAACTGATCAGAGAAGTGAACAACAGAATTTGTCTTTAAAGCTGAAATGTGAATTGCAGCAGACAAGAATACACAACACTATTCACTTCATTAGTACTAATGGGCTACTTGCATCACAACAGTTAGCAAAGTTTGGCCTTTTCCCTCCAAATGACAGCATGCAGTAACGTGAAAAACAACTCTCAAATAAAGCACAAGCAACTCGTAGCCTTACTGCACAGCAATTTCACTAGCCAGCTTTGATACAAGCAGTTACATGTTCTCCCAACCTTTTTCTACATCTAACATTTTTTAAAAAATAACAAAACTAGGGGAAAGCAGGCTAAGGAATGTGAAGTGGCAAATGAGACTGAGAAATCTGCTTCACTCTAGGGAGAATATGCAATTATTCCCGGACATTCTTTCTCCTGTCTTCCAGGAAACCCACCAGGTCTGATCAAGGAGTGCTGATTCTTTAAATAGGATCTTTAATGAAAACAAAGGCAGTTACCTTGAGTGCACTGCCCACGGCATCGCAGCGTTCCAAACACAGTCCCTCTCCCAAGGTAACGCAGCAAAACACTCGCCTCACTCAGTCTGGGCAAAGAGGGCGTCTGAGCCCAGCATAATTCCTATTTTAAAAGTTACGCAAAAATCGTAGTCTGGGAACAACTTTGCAGAGCTTAGTTATAGGACAAGATACTGAGTTTTCTTCATTAAAACAAGTTTAAATAAATAAGTATCTATTAAACACTAAAAACGTATCAGCAAGACCTCCAAGTATACCTTTGGGCGTCAATAACTGAACATGAAAACAAACAGTATTTTCTTTAAGGGTGAGTAACATCCCAGGGTTTTGGTTTGTTTTCAGACTTTCACATAAAAATATATTGTGCTTCTCTAAGACAAAAACTTGAGACCTGTTTTGCCTATGCCATTTTCTTTTATTATGGTCATGGTAATTTACCACTACTTTCACAATATGAGTGACTGTCAGAGTTAAGTAAAGAATGCTGTTAGGAAAAGCATAAGAAAAAACAAATGGTTAAAAAGAAATAACAACATTCTTGTCCATGAAAATACGTGTTAGATTCACAACTTTCAAGATCAATGTCATTTAAGTGGATAAAAGTTAATTTATTTTGACAGCAGAAAAAGTTGTGGTGACACTTTCACCACAACAATACTGTTTGCTTAGGTCTGAAAAACTCTATCTCAGAAAATAAGGCAGATTTCTTCAAAGGTCAAAAACATGTTTTGGTAAGTTTGGGACACAAATCTGAAATAAATAATCTAAGTGTGGCACAGTCTAAAATTAATATTGGGTGCAGTCTAAATATTTCTGATTCCAAGTGAGCTAAAATGCATATAAAATGAATACATAGAAACAAGAGATACAAACTACATTTGCAAGAGAGCATCATTCCATCATATTGACTGAATCTTTCTAAATCCTCACCAAACAACTGTATTTATTAGCTGTGTTTTAATGACACTACAGTATGGGATATTTTATATTTTTAAGAGACTGATATGCAAGATGCTCATGATCTTAAATTTCAATTTGTTCAATGAAACTTAAGTACAAGCGCATTACCTCTACCTGCTCTAATATCAGGTCTCACATTCAGATTAGAACAAAACTAAAAAACAAAATTTACATAGTTTGGAATGTCTCTGCAATAAATTAGAAAAAAATAACACAAAATAGGGAGAAACAATATTAGGAATCTAAATTGCTGGGACGTAGTCTCAGACCTGATTTTTCCATACACTCACAAAAATGTGCTTTTGTTTCCTAGGACCCCAATTTATCCAACACTACAAAGTGCTGCTTAATTTTTTTGTTTACGTCTAACCTTATTTCTAGGATAAGAAATAGACCGGATAAGTTTTAACAAAACACTACAGTTTCACCATTAAAAAAGTACGTTAACCTGAAAGATGCCCCTCTGATGAAGTTTTGTAGGCAGGAAAGAGATTCCAACACCACCATATCTTTCCTAAAACCTCAAGCAAAGCAATCACCTGTCTCCGCCATCACCAGCCGATAACGGGATGCACAAAATGTTCGGAGACTTCAAAGCTTAGTTTTTATAGGTCACCCTGCCTGTTCTTAAACAATAAGCAGCAGTTGCATCCACTCAGACCAAGCCGATGTTGCCATGTCTTGACAAACAACTTTTCGTCTTTACATCAAGAGCACCACAAAGACAGTTCTCAAAAATCCGTATCTTATTTCTACTACCAACAAATATTGCAATAAGGTACTTTGCTGGCATCAGTGGTGCTACTGGTGGAATAAAGGCCAGCACTACCTGAGCAACAGTGTGAGAATTCAGCTGAAATCATAAGACTGAAAACTTAGATGTTTCTTTATATGCACATATCCTGGATAAATGACTGTTTAAAGCTTGGTTGTAAACAATGATCGACTTTTTTACAAAAAGGTTGTATGTATGGTAAACATGCTCTGAGTGCCTTAAAAAGTCATGTTAGAAAGTTACGGGTAAACAGCAAGCAAAGGACAAGTAGTATTAAAATTAATACTTGGACTAATAACACCATCATCCTAAATCAGGAATCATTTGGAGACAGCAAGGCAGAGAGAGTGAAGGAGGACGCAGCTTTACTTAGTTCTTCTGGGCTTTGCACAGTAGTGACAGACATGCGGATTCTGGGCAAACACTACCTTCAGTTGTATGTATTTATATTTGTGTATGTGTCTTCAGTGCATGGAGGACTCATTTTCACCAGTGTTTTAGATGTTCTCTATTTAGAATTTTCATTTGAAATGATCAATAATGGAAATTCAAGATTTATGTAGTGATATAATTAATTCTAGGACTGTCAGGGTTCAAGCACTCTCTGTATTACCTTGCCATGTGCCAAGATATTTCCTTGCTAACAAGTCACTAAAAGACATTTCTTTCACACTTACCTCTGCATTGCTATCTACTTTTTACACTTCGAATACTGAGAACAACTGTACTAGGAAGTGAAAATGTAGATCAATACCCACCCTTTAAAGGACCCTCATTATGTTCAAAGACCATAAGACAACACAACATTTTTTTTTTATGTATATATAGTCTGAATTACTTGAAACAATATAAAGTGGATTTACAGAACTTCCAAATGTAAAAATACACTTTCAATGCTCTCAGAAACAAGCAAATAGAAATAAAAAGAACACAAAATACTTTCCATTTAGATGACTTAGGACAGGTCACCTCCATGTAGTTTCTTTCTCTATAAATCTCCCAAAGCTATCAAGCTGATTCCTCAACATGTAGTTATGATCCATTTTTTAATATAGGTCCTATTTTTTTAAACTTGCTTTCCCAGATAAAGATCTGGGGACACGTGCAACTTGGAATTCAAATCCTTCACAAGGATTTCACTGGGACTTGAATCTCTCCAGCCACCTCTTCAGATGACTGGACTACAATTTATTCAGAAAGCAGTATTTGCATTCTTCTCCCCCATTTTACCGATTTCCCATCTCTTTAAAAATAGTAATGTCATTGCAGAGGCCAAAGAGCGGTCATCTCATGTCCAGTGGAAAACAAGATCTGCTAATAAATGCCCAAATACTTAACTAGAGTACAAACAGATCATTAATACAGTTCAAAATAAAATAATTTTCCTGCCAAGCCAACTTTCTAATCACCAAATACAGCTTTTCTAGACATGGATATTTATATTTTATATATGTAAATTGACAAAACAAACATAACAGATTAGTATACAGGGCTCATGCTTGAAAGAAGATTCAGAGGTAACTATTATATTTGGGAAGACTGTAATGTATTTGTGCAAGTAAGGATCCTAGGTACAGAGCTAAGTCTTAGAAGGACAACGTGACACTAATGACAGTATTTTTTTTAAAGATAATGAAATGGCTCATTGATACAATTAATAAATCTCACAAGGAAAAAAGAGTCAAAGTTAAAATACAGTGAGAGAGACATCTATGATAAGTATTTCTGTAACCATGTTGTGGCTGGAAGTCAGTATAAGCATTTATTTTTTAAATCAATCCAACTTTTTATTAAAAGCTTTTTCCCCCGCTCTCCATATATTCTTATACGTTCCTGGTTCAGTGAATATATCTGCAGAATCAGAAATACTATAGATTACATGGGTCACAACAAGAATGCCAGAGTAAAGCTATATTCTGAGACAGATCTTCAGTGAACCAGGAAGTACCAACAAGATTTCACAGATGAAAAAGTGAATAATCAAAGTGTAAGGTAAAAACACGCCAAGTTACACTTGCTCAGTGCTCTTTCACCACTGCAGCTTAGTATTGCTGACTTGATTGAAAAATACGAAATATTTTCTTTTAAAAAAGGTGTAAATATTAAAAGTATTAACTGCTATGAGTTTAGTCAATTGCTGTTTCCTGAGAATAACAGGAATGTTTCTTATTAAAGTCCACAGCACTTTTGATTCACAAACTGTTTATTATGCATTCCCATTTCAAGTGTATAATATTTATATTTCTTTTTGAGAGAATTTTATTATCCCTTTGTTCCACTGCTACATTTATGTCTACAGGGTCTTAAAAGGGTGTGTGTCTGTGTGGGGCATTTTCTGCTTTGTACAAAGAATATGCAGTTGGAGCATCCTGTCCCCTTGAGCCCTATTTACAAACATTCATCATTCCAACAAACAACGTGCTCCGTGTAATCATGCACACAAGTGTGTATGTGTACAGATGTCAAGAAGAGTAAGAACCTGTTACTGTAAAAAAGTTCTTCCAGTAAGAAGAGAAACACAGCTTTTTTTCTCACCTTTGTGTGAAGGTGGATCCTGCTATAGGTGTTAAGCAGGATGCTGGAATGAGGGATAAAAGCTGTATTAGTCAAAAATTATTACAAAATTCGCCTTTCAGTGTTCACAGCTGTACTGGTATGTAAATCAGCTGCATAATGTGAGGAAAAATTCACAGGGATAGTCTCTGTTCTATATATGATAGAAAAGTCACATTCTATGACATTTAGGTCTCTGGAACTTACAGTGTGAAACAGTAACTCTTGTACTCCAGCATACTGCTCAGGTTAAGGTTGACTCATCTGTTGTTGTTTACCTTGCCCAAGACAGTGCCTGAAACACAGGCTGACCAGCTCAGATGTGGTCCCAATGAACTGAAGTGGCAGTTGCTAGAATAATACGTCACATATTTCCAGATGAACGACCGATTCCATCACTGAGATTTCCCTGATTACTGACTGAGAAAAGATCACCAGATCTTTTCCCCTATCTGTTCCATTAGTGCATCCATCACCTACTTGGGATAAAGAATTTGAAGAAGCATTGTTAAGCTCTTTTACAGCATCTGGAGCTGTGTTTTAAGGAAAAGATGTAGGTTCAAAGGCCACTAGTATTGATACTGCCCTTGAATTTTCAAAGTCTTTCCTGACACTTTCTCTCATATCATCTGTTCAAAGGTTCAAGGGATAATTTTCTGTAAATTTAATACAACTTTTAATGCTCTCACAAGGCCCAAAATCTCTTGCATATGCTCCACAGCTTCAGCACAGCATCCCAGCATGTGCAAATCAACAGAGCAGAATATCCTCTGTTCTTGGTCAGATATTCAGCTTTCTATTCATAAAACTGAGCAGTATGTTCTTTGGCAAGGAGGATGTCATCACACACAAGCAAGACTTGGATCACGACAACGGAGTTTGAACTGGAAGTTTCTTACCCTGCCCTATAGGAGAGAGCATTTGACAGTTTTATTTTCTTTTTTTTTCCCTTTTTTTCTTTGAAACAGTGAATTTAAAAAATTAAAGACTACATTCTTTTCAGAAGTTTCCTGAAATAATGCAAGTTTGATGTTCAAACTTCACTACTGATGGGATTTGCTGGACGGTTATTCACTGGGTTCCACCCTGCTGTTGTGAACAGTTAGGGCGGACTGACAGACAATGGTAACTCTTCTACTTCCCACTTCTTCATGAACCTCAGGTCCCCTACAGGCATCACTTTCAAAAGAATGTAGTCCTTCATTTGTGTCGTATATGTACACCTATAGTGGGACCCACTATGACACTTCTTTGGGGACAAAATATTAAGAATTTTAAAAAGATCTTAATAAAAGCACAGATTTGGAGATCACTTTAGAACTAAAATAGCACAAAAACCCCAAAGTAACTGCCAGCTAAAAAAACCCGAGAAGCCAATACTTGAGATGTCATCGTAACAAAACAGATTAAAAGCAGTGATGTTAAATAGCAATATTTAAACACCTATGTACATTAGCAAGCTGCAAGTCCGAAACCATCGAGCCTTTTCTACTAAGAAGCCACTTAGAAAACAGTTGTGTTTATTAGTGACACAAATGTAGTCAATAGCTTTTTATGGATCAAGGGAGAGGGAAGATTCAAGTCACATGCATTCTGGGAATTCTCTAAAATTGCCAAATTCAGGTCAGTTTTTCTAATTAATCTTTCCACCATCAGCAACTTGCTTTTTGCAAGCCTATGTAAAATTGCTTATACCGTCTTGATATCTCATGTCCAAAATTATTCTTTTTTTGCTTTATGGTGTTTATCTAGAAATAAAATGTGTCTCACCTTTTACTTGTAGTGTCCAAACATAATGTTAGAAGACTATCCTCTCTTGTTATTTTCTGAATATTAAGAATAGCTGCAATTTTGGCCCACTGTTTTCACTTTGTATGCTGCACCTCCACAACAGTCACAGAAGAAAACCATCTGCATGCACGTTCTGCCCCAACTCCCACCACCACCCAATACATCAATTTCTACTTCTTTGGAAATAGAAAAAAATACTATGGAATGAGAAGGGTTGATAAAAATGTTTTAAGCTAGGTATCACATCTAGCTTCAAATAAAAAGGTTGAGAAACACTGCTTTAACCATAAACATAGTTCAAGTTTTAGCCATAAGATAGAGTGGGCTTTTAGACAGCTTTAATTAAGATTGAATACATTAAACAAAACCACTAACTAGTGGCAATATGTTCTTTCTAAGATCGAACAGGAGACTGACTCTTTGTAGAGTCATAATTGAAATCGCATACAATGAAACAACATCACATAGGGAATCCCAGAAACAGTTCTAATGTAAGGTCTTGTAAAGTATTAGGAAATATGAAAACTTACCAAGCATAACTGTGAACACAGTAACAGAAAGAGGCTGTGTATTTCAACAAAAAATTTAGGAGCTATCCATGGAGCGTGTGAATATTTTTTTTGTCATCACAATAAAAGGAACTGCTAGGCATCAATACTGAAATCCAACACCATCTTACTTTTATTTTACACCTATGCAGAGAATGGACCTTCCTGTGTATTAACTTCACAGTTCTGCAGACTATATAGCCATGGGATTAAACTAAAAAATCTGCTAGCAAAGCGATAGCCATGTTTGTTATGTGCAGTTCATCAGCAATATAACAACTCATGTTGAAGTGAAAATTATAACAGACCTGACTTCTTCAAATAAATCTATCTGCATTTTCACTGATACTTGTAAAAGCAAGGACAAATGGTCACTTTAATGATTTATTTAAAAAAACTGTTACAAATTTATGGTTACACTCAATACTTACCTAGGCTTTAAATCCAATAAATGTCACCGTAATCCTAGCATCACTGAAAACAGTAAATCCAGGAACACAGATCAGTCTAGAAACACAACCTCAACTCAGGCTGGTTTCATTCTGCAATCTAAATACAGCTCCACAGAGTTACATACACTGGGAATGGACCCTCAGTTTTATTTCTGCTTGGTACTTCTTTCAAAGTTGTAGCTGTTTGCTACAATAAAATTTATAGCACTTTGCCTAGATTTGCCTAGTTTCAAACAATTCAAGAAATAGCACTTAACTGCAACCCACGGTAAAGTGCCCCACAGCTGAGTATGTTAAAAGACAGTATTTCAAGAGAAGACATGCCAATTTATTAATCTTCACCTTCCTTTGCACAATGTTATCGTCACAATAAGCTCCTTAGATAGACCCATGGCATATGCAGGTGCACATACACATATGTATGTATAGAGGTCCTTTTAAAAGTTACGCTCTAGTTACCAGATGGTCACTGCAGTAATTAGCTTAAATGAAACAGAAGCGAAGATCCTTCTAGCCTCTCCTTTTTTTGTTGCTTCATTTGGGATCCACACTACAGTCTTGCCAACTCTGACCTTTCAGCCCAGACAGTTACTCATGAACAAGAACTTCCCATTAACTATGAAACTCGAGACTTTTCCCTCTCCATACAGCATTGTTAACTGCTTGGCCCGCAAGAGAAGCTACTCCTCCCTCTACTTATACTTGGCACCACAGCAATGTCCAGAAAGCTCTGTCTAGATCAAGCCTTCACCTCTCTTGATAGGTCCCCAGAATCTTTGAGTAATACTAAATAGAAATTCCTAAATATTCTTTGGAAATAACCACTGTCCTGGCTCCCTGTGAGCACATACTTTTTAGCCCCTGTACTCTAACCCAATCAATACGAAAACTTCCAGAGTCTTCCAGTTTTCCAACAGGTCTACTTCTGAAACTGCTTTTCAGCTGGGCTTTAACACTCTCCCAATTTTATCAATGGCAATATTCGTACTTACATAAAAAGAAACTTTCAATATTTTCCTTCTCCTCTCTCAAGAAATTATGCCATTTCCTTTTGTCTTCCTCCACATTCAATTCCTCACTATCCTAAACCAACTGAAGGACTTCATAACAGTTTTTTGTTTGTTTTGTGGGTTGTTTTTTTAAACATATTTTTATTTTATTTCCACAGCATATGTGATTTTTCTGGGAACAGAAGCTTCAATTGCTTGAGTCCCTTCAGCCTGAAATACAAGCTGGTTGCTTAAACACATCTGCCTTGGTTTTTACTCAGAACAACTGCACTTACTTGACACTAGTTTGTCTTAAGGCTACCCTGTGTCCAAACAGATGTGCTCATGGTAAGTGGTTGGTTGGTTGTTTTTAATAAATATAGAACAGATATCCTTTTCCACTAGGTCTAGTCAACACCTACAGATTTGTATCTATTTTCTTCCCCAAAAACTTTTATTTCATTCATTCTGAGAGCAGTTTAAATGCCACTGCATTAATCAAGAATAGAGTGTTCCCACGTTAAGAAATATTCTCTGCAGGTATTTTCGTATCTATGAAATTGGTTTCCAAGATGCTTTACATTAAAACTTTAATCTTCACAAGATTACTATAATTATTAGTTGCACTGTAATAACTGGTTTTGTGGCAACCACGTGTTTGATGCTCTACTGTTAAAAGAGGAGCAGTCCCTTTCATAAGTCTTTACTATCTGGAAGGCAGATGTATAAAGATACCAGGAAAGTCCAGACAAAACTAAACATCCCCATTTTTTTTCCTAATGTATGTTTGCTTTGTATTGTAATTAACTCATTTTTTTTATAGCGCTCTCAACAAATTATCTTAGAACAAGAAAAGGAACTAACTGAAGGGCATTCTTTGCCAGTTTCACTCTGGAACGTACTGATATGCAAGGTACAGTTATTTGAGAAAAGGGGAGAACAGAACAGACACACTCAGACAATATACTCACTGCTGCCTCATTTCCTTAGGAAACCAAGCTAAAATTACAGCTAAATGAACAATGTGGTTTACCTGAAATTCTGAAATATGGTAGGTGAACCCTTGATGTAAAAACGTACAAAGAATTCCTTCATGGAAATGTGTTCAGAGGATGTCAGTAGTACTCCATTCCTTCTAGAGGCTGTTATTTCCAATTGAAAAACCATTCTTGAGAAGGAAAAATGGAAGTCTATGTTGTTGTACAGGCAGATAGATGGCTGAGACGACTATGACAGGTACTTGCAGCAAGTCTGTGATAAGCTGTACATAAAGTTCAGTAAGCCTAGAAAGTGGAGGCTCAAGACTGATGGTGGAATGACTGTTCATATAGCTCCTCAGAAAAAGTCATCCATTCACTTTCTGAGAAAACAGCTTAAGACAAAATGTTGCCTTGATTTATAGGAAGGTTAAAAACAAAACAGGAGGTAAGCCTGAACTGTAAAGGTTCAAAGTCTGTAAAAACTGCACTCCTCATGTGGGGGAGATCAGAATTTAGATTATTCCTCCTTGACTGAAATTACTTTTGGAAACAGAAAAACCAGACAGCTATTAGGTGAAGGAGAAACAAGAAAGACAGAGTGGGCACAGACATTTCTAACTTTCTTCAGGTTATAGTGTACTCCTTGAACAAAGCAGGTGAGGTCTTACTGCTTGTTGAAGAAAACTAAGAAGATGCTATTGAAAACTTTATTTCATACCTACTTATGTTGGTGAACACTCACTCACTTAGAACATTCACTACCAGACTGTAGCAAAGGTGCTACACTTTAAATAATCTTTCATAAACAACTGTTTTTTCTTTGTTTCAGTTCAAATAAAGTATTTCAGTGCACTGTCCATTAACATGAATAATATAATCCTTTCTTCAATTCTGAGAAACACTTCAGTTTCACTATGCTTATGTGAAGAGACCTTTCTCTAAATGCCCATACTTCATGACCTGCTAACTTGACTATACAAAAACCACTGGTGGGCTAATTGGCAACAACATAGAAACATGTGTTTCCTTTGAAGATCACAGATACTATATCAGATTAGATTTTGAAATAGGTGAATAAGAGGAAATATTCTGTTGAGTCTTCATGCTACAGAAGTTCATTTCTAGGTATAGTCCATGAATTTTCCATTAATTTCCTATGAAATTTGAAGTTGTCACTCTTCTAGCATATTTTCATTAAATAAATTATAGGTAAAATGCATTATCCAGGACAATGAATGGGACCACAACTTACTGTTGTGACATGGTGGATAAGTGACATAATGCACTGACTCTTACAAGTATTTTTCGTGTATTCTGTGATGCTCATGATCAACTCTTTCAGCTAAAAAAAGGCTTATTCTTAGAAGAATATGTACATTCCCAGTGACCTAAACACTGTTCTTTAATCTAACATAGTAAAATTATTGTCAATGCAAAGTCCAACAGGAGATCCTTTTTCTTGGCTGTAATTCTCCAGGGAACTTAAGTAATGGAATCAGAAACTTGAGCTTTAAACAGGTGCTGGCACAAATCTAGTTGCAGTAACCAGAGCAACCTTAAGCAATGTTATAGTTACCTGGTGTCTGCTCACTAGACTGGACTCATATCTTTTTATGAGCCTCAGGCAGTTTGTGAATAAATATCTTTGCATTAATTCCCACTTAACAAAGTTGGATTTAATTAAACAAACTCAGGATGTTACAATCCTCACCAGAACTCAGATGCAATATTATTCTAACAAACAAGTTTAGTAGATATTTCCCAACTTTGACAAAATCCCTTGTTAGTGGATATTGCCAATAAAGTAAATACTGATCTTCAGCTTCACTTATGTTATAAATGATGCCACTTCATATATTTTGAATTGGTGAAAAACTTCTGTCTGCCATAATATTTTATCAAGAACTAACTTTTTTTTTAACCAGGAAAGTTAAGTATCTTCCATATTTCAGCACATGGAAACCTAATGATATGTGGTCTGAGGGTATCCAGCTGTGATACTGAGAAAACTAAGTTACCCTCATTAATTATTCAAGAAAAAAACCACTCAACAAGAAAGATAACAAACTTCTGACACCACTACCAATGATAAGGTAGGCATCAGTAAGAGTGATCTGCTTTGGGACCTACAGTGTTGCTCTATCTGAAAGACAGCACTTCATTTAGTTCTGAGTCTACAATCAGAAAATAAAACAGGTCTTGGACAATGTAGAGCTTGTCCAGGCATATAGAAATTCCAAGGACGTTGCAAAGAATACTGTAGGTATGATCAAGATACCCTCCAATACTACTTCTGAAAGCCAAGACACCTTACTTGTTACGCTTTCCACTCAAACAGATTAAGTAAATGAACTTCATATAAGGAAGGTCTTGCTCCCATTGATGTAGTGGGGGCTTAGCAGGTTCCAGCACAGTTCAGAGCAGGTAAGGAAGAAGATGAAAGCCACTGTCTTCAGATGAGCAAGAAATACTGTGGCACTAATCAATCAGACCTCTGGTGCTACGGGTTGAGCTCTGCGTTGAGAAAACGTGGCTAATGCAGAAGTAATCATGACAGGTTTTGCAATCTTGCCAGAGCTGATACTGAAGCTATCAGCAATCCAGACACTGGTAACAGGCAACTCAGCACAGGGAATACCAATGCTTGTGTATTGGATAGTTGGTATCATAATCAAATTTCATAAATAAGTTTCTTTCATAGAGTGCTGGATCATGCATAGCGTAGCTAGAGGCAGACAGAAAGAACTGAGGCCATTCCTAAATTCAGGTTTGGTTTGATCAACCTGACACCACAACAGCTTGACTTGCCATTTACATCTAAAGGCCTGAACGCTTACTTGCCAACGAAGGCAAGAAGACAACGACACTTAAGTAGACTTTCAGTGGTGAGACTTAGTTTTAACGTTAAGTGAATTTGACACACACCATTGCTCACGTAGAGAGATTATAATATCATTTCCACTGTCTTCTGCTTCATTTTGACATATTGAACTGATATTAAATAATTTTTTAAATAAAGCAGCACGAAAGCATTTGCAAAGTACTTATCATGCAAAACACTTATAATCCTAAAGTCATACATACACACTTTTTAAGCTGCTGGTAGCAATTCAAAGTATACTTAAAATGGATTAAAAGAGTATTTAAAAGATATCCTATGACTAAAGCAAAACTTAATGTTTAAAACAATTATTTCAAGCCTCTTCAGTTTGGTTGAAATTAATAAAATTGCTTATTTCCTCTCTCCCTCCAACATTACTGTATCAAAGGATATTACTTGAAGATTTAAAAACATCTACTGAATGACAGCTCCTTAAATTGCATAAAGTTCAACCATGATAAACAAATATTCAAATGGACAAAGATTAGCATATGGAACAGCTTGTACTCACCTATTAATAAATATTATACCAAATTTAGGTTGACAGCCACAACTAAATTAGCAGATAAAGTAATTATTGTATTTGATACTCCATGGCTTGAAAATCACAACTACCAGAATCTACTTCTGTTCTGTCACTACATGACTCTAGTAAAACTTCATAAACCAGTTTCCCAATTTTAAAACGTGGCGATTAATACATCTTATCAGTGATGTTACAGGGTTTAAGTCAGTATTCCTAAACTTTTAGATCCTGACTGCAAAGTTCTCCATCAATGCAGCAGAAAGGAAGCCTATTAACCTTAATTCCTTTAACTACCACCAACTGTTTCATGAACAATAAGAAAAATCTTCAAGTTGTAGAAGCATTTCCAGTATGACAGCTATCACTGACAGCACAAATTTCTTTTCATAGAAAAAGAATGAAAGAGTAATTCATCTGATGAGCCAAATTTCAGCCTGACGCTTTTATAGGAGTAAAAAATCCCTGAAAACAGGATTCATAATATTGACGCAGAAATATTGAGACAAAACTATTAATGGTGCAAAAGACACCACTTCAAATGCTTTTACCTGTCTGAACCAGTTTTGCTGCTTTGACACACCCACAATTCTTGTATATATTTATCCTTCTGAAACACAGAACAAGCATATAACACAAAGAAGCCTTTATATATAATGCCATATAATTACCCTTCGTATTTCAGATGGTTTGAAAATCTATGTTTATGAATGTAGTTCTCTGATCATGTTCCTGTTGACTTCAATGAGGGCAGAATACACCTCATGGAATAAAAAACTCAGTCATTTCTTGACTGGCCCAAACTCCACCAACTGGGCCATTAGACCAGCCTTTCTATAAAGGCATCTGAAATATTTGTTCTTAAAAAATTGCACACAACTGGTTTCATAACAGGAGTCATAATACTTCTTGCCTTGATCACTTTCCAGGATCATAAACCTCTTCTTTTTTCTAACACAAACACAGGGAAATGAATCTACTAGTTAGTCCTTTCCCACAACATGAAGTGTAATGAATATTTCTTTGCAAAACAGGGAAGAAAACCCACTAACTATGATGTACACACTTGCTCTTCACTCCAGACAAAACATTGGTTTAAAGCTAGAAATCAACTACTTTTTATGACAGTTGAGTATATCAGGGGTTCCTTGTTTCCAAATGCAAGTGACTTGATTCTCATTACTGAATAATCAGTTACTCTGATTAACTGTACTATTATTTTCAGTATTTGTCTAAGAAAAACTGAGAAGGAAGATTCAGTGAAGCCATATCATCATTCCAGAAAGTTATACAGCAATATACATTCCATAATGTGTACTTCTCTGTAAATATAATGCTTTGCAGATGTTATTTTATTGATTGAAATCTACATTTTAAATCTTATATTTGCAACACATCTAACTTTCTCCAAAACACACTGTAGGAAAAATACAGCAGAAATAAGTAAGCTTTACTCTCATTCCCCCAGTCCTTTACAGAAAATAAATAAATAAATAAAAAGACAAGCACTCTTAGGAATCCTTTTACTACTCTGAAATTACAAGAACATATTAGGTACATGCACACTTATTGAAAAATTGACTACCTGCCTTTTCAGCATGTAAATGCTTCCAAACTACTGGAATAGCTGTACAACCAATAATTTGTTTTAGAAAGAAATTTAACTGCAATAAAGAAACAAAACATCGTATCAATGTGAAATTGTATGTCACAAAGAAGTTTTACAATTCCCCCCCACCACCACCTTTTATGTATGAAAACCCAAGAGATTATGTGACTTGTCCTCTCAGGATCACATTGAATCTCTTTAAGAATCTCTGTGGAAATCAAAACAGAATATAAAATTTGTGCTTCTTGGTCCTTCACATTGAGATGTAGTTTCATCATCATGAGATATGGAAAGAGAAGACACTGACACTCACTCTGCAACTGAGGCTTTAAAGATACTACTATGCTTTGGGGTTTTTTTACAGAATCTCAGAAACTTTCAAAGTCTTTACAGTTAATGACATGTGTTGCATACTTATGTGTAATATACCAATCTGTGCATCACCCATGGAAACAAAAGGAGCATACTTTGCTCTTATCATGCTCAACAGTTTTGGTCACTAAAGGTGAGCTTGAGATTAAGAATTTTTTTAATACTGCTAAACTTAAAAAGGAAATATACTCTTAAAAATGGAATGCAAACTGAAGAGCGTAAAAGTGGCTATTCGCTTTTGAACTTCTTTTACAATTTCACGATCTTAAAATGTATCATTTTCCCACCATAAACAATATCAATGCCCAGGAATTTCTCATTATTCTTAAAAGAAATAGAAAACATATTGAAGAGCAATAAATAAACATTTTGCTAACAATTATGTTTGTACACCACCAGGATGGAACTGCTCTGAAAAACTCTTCTCTTCATATGGAAATTCCTGGAAACACGCAATGCCAAGTTCATTTTATTTTTCTTCATTTTACAGGTAAGCTTCTAAACACCTGCAATTGGTAACAGTCTCTAGGTATGGGGGGTGGGGTGGGGAAGGGGATTAAAAAAAAAAAATCAGGCCTAGTACCCAGAGAAAGATTTACACAAATAGATAAAAAATAAGTAGGTGTATAAAAATTAACTTTTTATGTTTCTGCTGTTAGACAAATTTGAATTTTAAATATATTATTCATCTACAGCTAAAACATTTATCAGCAACAATATGTAGTTCAGACTACTTCTTCCACTGCCAACAAAGTCTTTTTTCAGACACGATATTCCTTCATGTACTATTTGGAGGGAAATACTTCTCTGTAATAAAAATTCCTTCTGTATTTTTTTTCACTCCCTTCCAACTTATACCAAACAAGAAAGCGTAACACACATCCTTTTATGGTTAAAAAGATCCTGACCAAGGTTCTTAACGTTCTTGGACAAGCGATGCCCACATTACCACAACATTTTCTTGACTTAACACAGTTTGAAGATGAGGATGATGCCTTACGTGCTCCAGGCTGAATAGATTTGCTAGGAAGACATGTCCTGACAGATATGCTTAAGAGAATAAGGTCATTGATTAATCAAGAAAGGAGTCCATTAAAATAATGGAATTAATCTATTTGCAGATGGTTACTTAACAGGACACTGTCAAGGTATTTTTGTCAATTTTTGAATGTTCCTTTCTCAATCAGCATTGATAAATGCTTTGCTGTATATTTGTCTAGCTTTCAGCGTGTTAGAAGCTGGTTTGCAATTAATGGCCGCATAAAAAAGTAAATAGTCCTGAACTAACAGTTTACTTAAAAATAATAAAAAGAGCGTTTTCAAATACTTTGTTCTCCGTGTAACAGTTTCGCAAGGATCTGAATGCACTCATGCACAAGAGAAACAAGTAAATATCTGGAGACAATACTGTGAAAGTTTCAAACTAGTGTTTTCAAAAGTTTACATGTAGTAAGCTTCCAAAATATTAATCTCAATAAGAATCTTTTTCATTGTATTTTTCAAAGAATCCAAAATTAGAACACAAAGATGAACAGACAAGACTTGTTTCCACTCTTTCTCTGCGATTCAAAAAGCACACTCTGATGTGTTTTGTATAGCTGTAAATATCTGAATTGATAGTACCTTCCAAAATTGCCTTAATATGGTAAAGCAGAGATTATTAATCTTTCTCTACAAATTCAGACTCTTGCTTTTTCCGTCCGACCCCAAAATAGCTTTTGCATATTAAATGAGCTGTTAAGCTGTCTTCATATTGAAAACTTACTGTTGATTCTCTTAGCTCACGTGAAGGGAGAGATTTCCTTCACATTAACAGTGATGAACAACTCAGCGGAGGAAGGAGAAAACCAACTGCACCTTGACCTACCACAAATGTTCTTGCACTGATCACTTGACTAAAGATATATTTTTGAACTGTATAATCCCTTAGATGGGCATTCCCAAATTGATTGAAACAACACTGATAGAGGATTAGGTTGTAGGAAGCAGTTTACAAACAAATCCAACCAAATGTCTCGGTGCTAACCAAGTGTAAATACTTTACTTGGGCATTCATCCCACTTGAGCAAAACTATTCTAAAACTTTTTGGATGATGAAAAACTTTTCAATGTCAGCAAATTTTTCATTCTCATGTACACATATTGTTATGATTTTCCCCCCTTTTAATTTGGTTTCAGACTCAGTGCACACGTGAGCACACTTTCAGATGCCTCCCCGCCCTCTTCCCTCCTTTCCCCAACCTGTTTTTAGTCTCAAAGATAATTAAGTTCATAGAAGCTATATGAAGATCAGCAGTCAGGTAGAGGAGACAGATAACCGATTACCCCACCAAATATTGTGACAGATAAATTCAGCCTGCTGTGAATGGTAGCAACTGGGGGGCCGACCAGTGAAAACACTTCCCCATCTTCTCACTTGATAAATTGCTACATGGGACACATGGGAGAACCAAAATGGCATAGCACAGAGTTTCAAGGAGACAAGAGATTAAACCTGTACGAAATGAAGCTTCACTATTTCTACTGCTCACAAATCTGCTTGTTTTACTTAAAACCTACATCTGTGTGTGCCAGAAAACTGCACACATATCACCTTGCTCCATAAAAGCAGTCCTACTAAGCACACACTCACCTTTTCTCTTGCTGAACTGCATGGCAAAAAAAATTTTTTTTTTTTTAACATCCTATTTATACAGATCACTACTACAATTGTCCAAGTTTCCCGGGAATGCATCCCTCCAAACCTAATAGACTGCAATTTTTTCAATCATATATGGATCTTCTCTTCTTACTAGGCTTCCAATGAGTCTCAGTTCTTTTCTATTAAATTACTTTTTTAGTGCCATTCCTTCTTTTTTATTTAGTATTGAAGCATTATATTAATATACTGTTTATTCATACATAGTTACTTACCTTTTGATAACAGTGATAACTTTTGGTATCACTGGCATAAAGCTTTCTATAGCTTTTTTCTAGGAGGGGTAAATTTATACTGTTATATTCACAAAATTTATAAATAAAGAAGCCAACAAAAATAATTCTGCATACTGCAATGCTGCCTCACATCAGTCAGAGAGATAATATATGCCTCCAAGTTGCTTTAACAGGTATAGTCTCCTAAATCTGATACTATCATTGCCTGAAGGCCTGTAAACTGGGCTGCAGTTTGATCACACATCTTTTCAAGAAGGAACTGGCAACATGTGGTAAACAAATAAAAAAAAGAATATTTTAGTTATTAAGTTGCTGCCATACAGTAAAACCGATGCTGCAAGAACACAATTATAAAATGCCAGTCTTGTTTATTACAAATTCAGTTGCACAGCTTCTCATGAAACATTTGCTATTGCAACCAGAAGAATCCCTCTGGTAATTTTGTTCCAACATTTCTTTTGTTTAGGAGAGCTCATAAAGCATGCAGTCCTCAAGTGTCATATTATTAGCACCACAGTCCTTTATTTCTACGAAACAAGTTGCATAAATCCTGGTCACTAGTCTTTATTCCAAATACACTGCCTGCTCTAAATAAGTCTTTTTTATTACCCAGTATCCATCTATTAATTTCCATGTCTTGAAATCAAGTCTCAGCAATGGTTTCTGATTTTAAATTAAAAAAAATAAAATCAAAACTTGCAAAAGCAGCTTGAGTTAGCATGTTAAAATGAATATTTAATGCAAGATAAACAGCTCTTCTGTTGAGTGGTTCTTGTGCAGTCAAGGTTAATTACACAGAACAAAGCCTAGAAATTACTGCCATTTTAATAGCATTTTACATACATTGTCAAAATACATGATATGCATAAAACAAAATGGATACACAAAGAACTACATTCTAGCTAGAAAGTTAAGTGTTCCATTTGTAAACAAAGATGAAACACAGTGTAAAGAATATCAAATTAAAATTGTATCTTAGTTTAGATACTTCTCACCCAGAGAGGACTATCAGACAGTCAGCAAGCCAGATTTCATGTACTCTACTCCTTGCTCTGTCATTATTTGCTTTTCTTCTTTTTTTTTTTTTTTTTTTTTTTTTTTTTTAAATCAGTGAAACAGTTACAGTGCTTTTCTTTCATGCAGAACACAGCTGGGCTCTGTGAACTTTGGAAGGAATGTATCATAGAAGTTCTAAGCATCATCAGAGATACACTCCATTTCATCGAGCTCTCTAACATATTAACAAGAGTCTGATCCTGAGAAATACTATGTACTTGTGATGAGTTTATTGCCACTGAAGTCAGTGGCATGCAGGGAGTATCTCATTCCTTTCAGAAATGGAAACCAAATGCTTTTTATTGCTTGGACCAATAGCTGGAACTCTGAGCTCTGGTCTTTTTAATGCTAGCGGAGTTTTGTTGGTGGTGTTTAACTATATAGTTTGGTGGGGGTCGAAAAAAGCAGCGTACAATTTTCCAAATGGAAAAGGTGACTTATATGAGTCAATGTAACATCTTATAAGTTATTGTCCAAATGTTAAGAGGTGTCCATGACAACTAAAATCAACAGGTACTTAAGACACTCAAGAACAGTCAAGAATTTTAAGGAGGGTCAACATAAAAATCCCTATCAGTGGAAAAATTACCTATGAGAAAAATCTCCACCAACTCTAAAAGTCATACAACTCTCCTGCTGACAGAAATAGCTTGTTTTCCCTTCAAGAAAAACGTGCCAAAATGCACTGGACCTGAATTGTAATTGCTCATTGTAATTGTGATGAATTGCGAAGGTTATAGAAAGAGATGAGGAGAGGAAGAACACCATTCTGGTTAAAGCCTTGGACAAGCTCTCCACTCACAGCTCAGGATTCCCCTGTAAATTTGTATACAGCTAATTCCTCCATGCTGTCTAAAAAATAGAGAGGTTTTTCCACATGTCACAACTACAGTGAACAATATATTAGATGAGAACTTGTGAGATGCTCAGTTACTATTTTCACCTAGCCTATGTAGATAAGAGACAATACCTATATATATGTCAAAATGGTAACCGGTGCATAATTTGACCTAGGTTTCAAGAGCTAATCTAATCACTTAACAATAGTAAGATGAAAATTAAATAAGATTTATTACTTACAAAAAGTCATGAGTCTAGGTAAAATGAGATAGAATTAATGATTTTATCTCAGACACACACTATAACTGCTAAACAATGAAAATAATAATTTGGAACGAGCATGTTTATTCTTTGTTAACCAACACATTGTCCTCAGGGTTCTTGCAAATGAGTAGCTGATTATTTACATACCATCAGTCAGTCATCAGTTTTAGTCAAGACATCAGTCACATTTGTCTAACATTTTTCTAGTCCAGAAAAGATGTTACACTAAAACACAGAATATCTTATATCTCCAAATACATAAGCATGTTTAGATATACTAAAAAAGGTACATATTTCAGCGGTTTATTACTAAAGCTAACTCCAACAAGCAAATAATTAAAACGACAAGCAATGGCAAGAGTTGGAGCAGCATTATTAGTTTAACTCTATTTCACTATTTTCTTCAGCAGAAGGATTTCCTATCTATATTATGTGGGTATACTTAAATATTGTATGTGCACTCCAGACAGTTCATTATGTAATTGAAAACCAACATTTAATTCACGGACATCTTGTTGCCCAAATTTTGATGTACTGGTAACCTGTTGAGACCTAAGGAGCGCACCTAATTGCATCCAATGAAGCCAAATTAATGCTCCTCCCCACTGCCCCATCTCTCCCATGGACGTGCTGTTTGCAATGATTGCAGGTCTCAGCACATAAAAGACATGCAAGTTCTAGCATGAACACTTAAATCATTAAAACAGAAATAGAGAGTCAACAGGTCTGTTTTATTTATCTTTCTTTCACTGTCTCACTGAGATGCTGCTGGACAAGGCAGTCCTTCCTTTAGCCTTCTCCATCTAAAGTCTCCCTCTAAAACAGAAAATACTGAAATACACCTTATGTAAACAAGCAACTACTTTCCTAAATAGAAGTTACTATAGAAATACAAAACTTGATAGAAACATGGCACATTATTCATTAGCAATTAGTGGAGAAAACGCTGTGCATTCTTTTGGTAACATGGAAGCAAAAGGGCAGAACCTCCTAGATGTTTGTGGGTTTTTTTGTTTTTTTTTTCACTTTATGTTTCATGATATTATGATCAATGACATTGTCAGTATCAATTAGATAAAAATAAATGTGATGGATCATCCAACCTCAGAATGTTTACTGCTGAGAGTAATTGATTCAACAGTAAAGCTTTAGTTTGTTGGTTTTTTTTTTTTTAATATTTTTGGCTTAAACCTTTAAACCTATGAAACCAAATAGAAGTCAGCAGTGTAACACACTCCACTACACAGTTATTTTTCAGATACATATTAAAACAAACAAACAAAACCAACCTTTTTACACTGACAGCCATCAAAGGATTTTGTGTATTTAACAGAAAAAAGTTACCGGGGCAAATCACAGAATCCAAAACAAGGAAGTATAATAATTGTATGAAATCATCATACAGACATACATCCGTGTTAGTACTATTCTTTCTGAAGAAGACAGACATAATCTAGTAATCTGAAAGCCAGAACAAAAAAAAAACCCCAAAACACTAAACCAACCCAATCACCGTAACAGTAAATAACTGGCACTTTTGTATACAAAATGGACTTTAAAACCTCAAAATATGAGCTGCTGTAGGACTTAAACCTGGATCCGAAGCCTAAGGAAGAAACCTAACAGTAGAAAGAGGCTGTGGGCTCAGCACTGAAATACCCTTCTTAGCATCCTACCATCATGCTTTATGTACTTCTATATTTGCAAATGCAGATTTGCTGGTTAATGAATTTTACAGATTATTGCTATGCTCATATTCTATGCTCAGGAACCTCTCAAATATTTTTCCTTTCAAGAAGAAATGGCAATGGGGAACTGAAGAAAAAGTTTAAAAAAAATAACTCCAAGATCCTCTTCCCAGTTTAAGACCACTGTACAGTGCTTGTTATACATACTATGGGTGGACCATGACAGATAAAACAAGCACCATCATTATGTAATAACCTGCAATTATTTTTATGGCTATTGAATTCCATTCTTCCTATGCAATACATAGAATGCAAATGTAAAGCAATAGTACAAATTACAAGCCCTAACAAGGCAGTAAATCTGAACCAAGTCACGCAACATAACATGTCTAAAAACTTTCCCACCAGATGCAAAAAAGGCTTTTAAATTTCAGAAGCTGTTCTTTTTAACTTGTTTTTCTTAAATTTTTTTTAGAAAATTAACAAAAAAATCCCTATTTCTACTCAGAATAGCAAATTAGTAGTTCTATCAAATTAGAGAAAAATTCACAGAAATTGAGATGAATATCATAAGATTTAATTTATCAGTAGATGTAGCGGTCCTTTCCTTTACTATTGTATTATAGAAATAAAATGTTTAAATATAAGATAACTGTCATCAGAAACACAGTTGATTGGAGATTATGATTCATATTAAGATCATAACCTATAAAAATCATCAGCTGTGCAGAATGAGCTGTTCCAGTTGACAGATCTTATTAACAAAATCTTCCAATAAATTACAGAAAAAGCTGATTTTAAAAATTGCCTTTGACTTTCAGCATATGGAGCTTAAGGTGCTCCTGACACTAACATGTTTTATGTGGTTTTAGTGACTAGTTACTACAAACAAATCATGTTGTTGTGGAAAAGTTGTACTAATAAAATTTAGTGAGAATGAAGGAAACTGATCAGTTTACAAAACTCAAATGTAACATGTTCTGATTATAAAGTATACTTTTTATAGGGCTTTGCTTCCCTTGGTTTGTGGGCAGAAGGTATGAGAATAAAATCATGAAAGGATGACTAATTAAATTGTAGTTTCTATAAGTATTTCTGGAGCTTCACTGAATTATAGCAGTAACACTTTACTCTTAACTCTCCAATGCCAGAATCCATAGAGGGGTGACCCATTCTGCAAAACTCTGTAAGGTTAATAATTAGACTGGAGCAGTAAGACTAGCTAAGAAGCACAATCCTTCTATACAGGGGAATAAGTAAGACCTTACACTTTTACCTACAGTGACAACTGAAACATCCTGCTAAATAAAAAAACCCAAAAATCCCAAAACTTTACAGCTGACAGATCTTATGTTTAATTTATTATGAAAAACTAGACACTTAAAAATATTTTTATCACCACAAAAGTCACTATTTTTCCAACTCCACAACTTCCTAAACTGCCAGAAGCATTTCACGACATGAACATCTTTTTACTTTTATTTTTTTTATTTTTGGCCTCACTCATTATGCAAGCTCCCCTGCTTGGAGTTTGCACGCTTCTGGCAGCAGGCTGCTACTCTGACACTGGCCAGCATATTGAGGAAAAGGAATACTTCCGTGATGGTACTTCATTTAGTACTTTTTGATGAAAAAAGTGGACAGCAAAAGTAAACTGCAAATTTCTGGGCACAGGCTAAAATGAAAGATTCTTAGAGACAAGTATTAATAACGTCTCTTCTTGACAAATGTCTTCCACACACACAAGTTACATTTATTTTTATGGCCTCTAGATCGTACAATTTACTGACTTCAGCTACTACAAACTACTCTGTTTCTAACGCTGCCAGTACTAACTTGCACAGACCCACTTCTAATCTAAAATCTCAATGGCTCATTATAATTGCATGTTATAAAGTTTGCCTTTAAACTATTAGCAGAAGAAATCTAGACAATCTTTGACAATTCAATATTCTGTTTAAGTAATTTAATGCTGGTACAATAAGCAATCTAGTGAATATCATACTGATATCTACTTTTAAAATATAAACTATTTGCTCCAAATGCTTACATACATCTCAAGATAAGGAATACATTATGGAATACAGTTCAGGAAGTTAACTTTATGCCTCTGTCACAAAGTCTTAAGTAGTATAAGATTAACAGCAATCTATGTATTAGCTTAAAAGATCTCTATGGAAAGCATGGGCAAAGTATTGTGAATTATGAGAACCACGTACTATTTCAGGATTACCTGCAAGTTTTATAAACTGCGAGTTTTCCTATTTGTAAAAGAGGTAAAATAACAGCTGGCACCATAGACACGACACGCTTCATATGATGTACAGGTCCATCATTCTACCCAATATAGAGGACATATATACATTATGGGAAGATAGTCAAATAGTATTACTGCATAATGCTCTATGCTCTTTTGAGAGGCAGCCGCCCAGCATAGTATAAAACAGACTAGTGTAAAAAGATCACGTCACATCTGGACTCTAATTCCTTCTTGCCATTGACTTTGTGACCTTAAGACACTACATATCAGGTTTTAGTTAGCCAGCTACCAACAAAATCAAATGAAGTTTAAAAGCAAAAGAAAGTATTATACTTTGTCAGAATATTTAGCTCAAATTTTTGAGTTAAACAGCAGAAGTACTACTTTTTATACAAGTGTACTTGTGTTTTGGTACTTGCAGCAATTTAACACAAACCTTAAACGGTGTCAAATAAATCAAACTGCTAAATCACAATAGTAAAGAAACTGGCCTGGAAAAAATCTCGTTTGACCCTGCATATTATAGTTAACTTTTGTTTGTTCTCTACTATACTTGATTACTCAAACATACACAAGTATTACAGTCTTTTCACAGTACTTGGAATTTGGTCTATGTTGTAAACAAAAGTTGCACTGAAGTCTTTTAACAGACTTCCAAGTGATGAAATCACACTAAGGAAAAACACAAATATGTTCTTATCTTTCAATTTGAACTGGAGGATAAACCTTTTCCATTGACAGTCTTACACAAAACTGTTTGGCCCCTGGCAATGTGTCTAGACAATGTCTGTTATTTGTTTCAGATCTGAAAGATATACACTAAATACAATGGTCATCACAAAAAAGCTCTTCAGAAAGAACAGGTTTAAAGACTTTTTAAACTTCTACAAAAAGAAATTAGGTCTGCCATGCATATTTCCTTTACACTTGAATAGTAAGAAATTATTGGAAGGCTGTTGGTCACAGCATCATAGCTAAATTGGTCCAGATATTAGCTATTCACCAGGGTACAACAAGCAGGTACATAAGAATAGGAAATGAATACTTTAAAAATTACATACAAGAAGGTGGTGGTAATCAGGGCACACCTTACTTAGCCAAAACCTCAAAAAAACATGGAAATAAAAGAAATATACCTAAATGTCTTGTTTTCTACAGCATCACTGGCAACCCACTCTAAAGTTCACTCATACTGTGCAATCATACTATAGTCACATAATCCAGTACAATTTGTAAATTGCTGAGCTGGAGATATTTAATGAATTATCATTATGACAACACATGTCCCTGTAGCTGACCAAAACTACAAAGAATGAAACAAAATTTGGATGAGGTATTTTAGAAGCTAAGTCTATTACCTTCATTATTACTGTGGCCATACATGCTATCTGTAAAGAGGCACAAATGTGAACTAGAGACTGACTCTCAAAATCAGTATGTACAGTGAATACTTCCATTTACAAAATACCATGGTGAAAATTAAAAATGTTGTAACCAACAGAACAGAATTCAAGCCAAAATGAATGTGCTGATTAAAAATCCAACTGCAAAAAAGGGAAAGGGAAAGTATAATAGTAAACAGATACAGATGTAAGGCTTTTCCTGAGCCAAAGCCACGTTCTTGTCAAATAAGAGAACCTTAATGAAAGACTTATCAGTAATGAACCTTGCAGTAGTTTGAGCCACCAGCTTGATTCTGCAGTTGTTTCAACACTTAAAATTTTCATCTGTCAAATGGATTTGCATAAGAAAACAATGTAAAAGTGGATACAATGGTCCACATTAAATTCAAAACTTTTGTACTGAAGTATAACTTTGTAAAGGAAAAAATAATGAAAGGGTGTCTTTTCCTAAATGTGCTTTTTCAGTGTAAACCAACATTTTGTTTTGAACAGTTCTTTAGCTTGGAAAATAAAGAATGATACTTTTTCTTTCAAATGTGAAGGAATATGCTAAGAAAACTTACGAAAAAAGATTTATCTGCTGCAGCCATTACAAGGGGTATTATGCCTCCAAATAAATAATAACTGAAGAACTTTTACTAGAATTTCAGAATTCAAAAGGAAGAGACAGTGTACTCTGCATTGCTCTTTTAACCATTCTCGCTCTTCTTCATATACTTAGCTGTCTTCCTTAAAATGCACACACACTTGAAGTGAATTTTAAATTTAGTGCAGTGAATACCTTTAAAATAACCTGGTAAATCTGCCTCTCCAGTCCATAACAAACCAACTTATGCTACGCCTTCAAATTTTCATTCTTTATAAGGAAAGGAGAATACTCTCACCACCATCAGTACAAACTTGACAGAGTAAGATCTTATGATTCCAGAGTGTATTCTCAACAACTCCAAAGATTTTGTAACACTACAGACTGTTCTCACAGCTTACATCCTCAAACCTGAATATTGGCTTACTATACAAAGCTTTACAGTCACACTTGTAGTGTGATTACCTACTGACATGAATAAAAATTTCAGAAGAGGATTACAAATCATGGGGGTACTAGGAATGATTGATGAGGCAAAAACAATGGCCTTTAAATATTTCACCAGATTTTAATACAAGTAGCTGTAATTAAACATCAAAAAAGAAGATGGCAGAGAAAGTATAACACAGGTTTGAACTCTGCATATCATCACAGAGAAGCTACTGCACACTATAAGGCTGACTGCAGACCAGAACATAATTCAGTGTTTAATTCAATTCAATTAAATTCTGCAGTTAAACATTAAGCTGTTAATACACTAACAGTGTTCAATTACTGACTGCTCTTCCACCTTTCAGGGTAATATATGAACAATTATTTCCACTGCATCAACAGATGCTCTATCGTGTACCATAATCCAGCAGGTAGCAATGAAGCCAACGTAACTGGCAGACATGATGGAAAATAAACTCCTATTTTATTGCAACAAATCAAAGATCTATTTATGTCAAAAGTCTTATCCAAAAAAAAAAAAGAAAAGAAATAAGACAGACATGGACAGCTTAAAAAAAATCTGAATTTTTAAAAATAGCTTTATGAATTTGGAGTAGTCAGAGCATAATTATTTCAACCATAACAGAGGAGTTCCAGTTCTACCTCCCTTTATATTGTTGTCATACGAGATAACATTCATATAGCTGATAATGTCAGAATACAAGGAGCTAAAGGCAGCAGAGCTAAAAGATCCATGCCTGCTACGGAGCACACTCTGTCATAATCCATGCTAGAGCCTGAGTCAAATCATTCTTCTGCCGCCAACAAACGCTCCTGGAATAAAACAATATTTCTTCTCCTGTGGCTACTCATCCAGACTACATATCACCTTCCTACCACAGACAGTTAGCCTGTCAGTTTGCATAGCAGAAGTCTGCACAAGAAAGCTAAGGATTTCGTCAGTACATTGCCCATCAAGAAGGATCTGCTGTTGTAAAAATCCAGGCTATTACATACAAAAATAAATTAATTTTAAAACCCTAAAGCTAGGACATTAAGATTTTAGAAATGTCAAAATAAAGGTAGACTGGGAAACTTTGATTCTGCTACCTTCCGTACGTGCCTCTTCACATCACACAATCTATATATGCATGCAAAATAAATACACGTTTTCCTTCAGACTAATGAATCATTCAGTACTCAGGGTGAACAACGCTCCAGGAAGCAGTTGTGGAGCACTGATGATTTATCCACAGTATACCAACCTTGTTTAGAGAAGGTGGAAGATGTTTAGTGAACATGATAGGGAATTACAGTAAGAAGGAGAATGCCGTCATGCATTAAAACATTACTCTTTAGAAACAAAAGTAGAATCTGTTTCTATCACAGGGTTCCTACATGATGACAGTTACTTACGTAAGTCATACACCACCTTCCAACCTCCAAGTCATGCAGTTTCCCCAGAGGCTGAACAGAGGTATAAGACAGCCCTGTGACTGAAGCTATTGAACATACTGGGTATGCACTTGTCCTGAAATTCTTGACCAATTTAAAATTTTTCCTGAAAAATACGGCCCTTGGAGTTCTGGCAGGAGCAGACAGCACAGTTCATGTTAGAAGTTCTCAGTCTCCTTTTTTCCAGAGAGTCTTTCAGAAGCAAATCACAGCTATCGTGCAGTCTAGGTGAACTGTTGCTGCATCCTGCTTCTCAACGCCATCCTTCCTGAAAACGCCTTGGCCAACCCTCTTACATCTGACTGGAAACGTTCCCATCAGGTGAGAAGAAAAGGCCCTGATGAAAGACAGCAGCTGGGAAAAGGGCTGCTACCATGAACACAGGAACAAACTGAAAATATCCGGATGCTTTTGAGAAAGTTAAGAGAAGCTCATTACTCAAACAGCAGTCTACAGAAGGTAAAGAGATCATAGGATACCGATCTCAGACTACAACCAAAAATTTCAGTCAGATTATAGTTGTTCTTGCCTTTATTTTCATGGTTGTTAGCTTGAGACATCTTATTTGGAGAAACACTGAAGATTCACACTTGCAATTGTGATCTAACAATAGCTGAAGACAGTTCTAACAGTAAGATGAAAAGGAGGTAATAGGATCTACACTGACATTTTCATCTCAACACATTAGTTGCTAACTATTAAGTAGCTGTTCTTCTTTCCAAATATTTAAAAGTAAAAAGCTGAGTAAGGAGGCAGACATGCAGTTTAAAGGAAAGATGGGTGTTGATAACATCAGCTGACTCAAACCTTGTCTGCAGTAGAAGTTCTGGCACTTCATTCTGACAGTAGTGACAGACAGAGAGAACCCAGATCTCTCACTGTGTTCTCTGAATATAGTAACTTTGACCTTATGATGGGCTTCTACAGTAACTGCTTGAAAGAGTGGAATGTCCTCCTGCTGTGAAAACCACTCATTTCAAATTATTCCATGTTGCTAGTTTGTCACAAGTCTTTTTTACTTTTTTTTTTCCTCTTAGCAAAGAAAGAAATACTTTTTTCCAACTCACATCAATACTCTGTAGTCCTACTTTCTAAAGTATCTGGTCAAATTAGCATCCTTTGTAAACAATGAAGCAAAGTAATCATCGAAACCTTCAGTTCATGTCACCAGTATTTGCTTTCACTCCCTGATAAGAAATGGTATATTTAGTTTGCTTTTCTGCTTCTATCAAGATTATTGGTACAATTGGACCGTTCATTTAAAACCCCAAGACTTACATAGCATGAAATTCCATAGACTCATATACAACAGTTTACCTTGAAAGATTTACGTTTATTCCCCAAGATAATACCTTGGATATGGTCAAGAGTTCGCTACTTATCATATTGTCTAAAAACCCAGAACATCTGTATTGCATGTCATCTTCTACAACAACCCAAATCCTGCAAGGTCCTTTAGAGTGATAGGTGTATATTTACTAACTGGTAAAACGGCACGCAAAACAACAGTATGTCTAACATCACCTTTCCAAAACATAATCCAATCAGGTTTAGAAATGGGGGACTTTCAAACTCTTGGAGAGGAGGGCAGGAAAGTCAAAATAGTTACTAAGAACATTTCAATAATTCATACTCTCTCACAAATACTGTCAACTTAGACATTCATTTTACCTTGAGAAGGTATGTAGGAATATTGCTGAAATCTACAGGCAACTTCAAGAGGAAGCGAGCTGAGAATTCTCCAGTCTGTGGAAAAAAGGTAACACTAATGAGACCTGGTGTCTAAAACAGAACCACCAATTAAACACTCTGAGGATGAAATATTAACCAGAGAAATGTGTAAGAGCTCATACCAAACAGAAGGGTTAAGATTTACTACAACAACATTTCTCAATGGAATTACTGAAGAGGAAAAAAAATAATTTACAGATTTCACAGATGTTATATGAGAAAACACCTTAAAACCCATAAAACATCATTGCCAGTAAATCAACAGCAAAAAGTAGTCAGAATACAACAATGTGCATAACAAAAATCAGACTATACTTTGTTAGGCCCTAAATATAGATGTATCTTGGCTGTACTCATTTCCGGACAAAGGTCCGGCGAGACCTGCAAATGATCTGAAAGCAAAGCTAAAAACCTGACAAATTTATAAGAGCATATAGATAAAATAGAGGCATCTTCACAAGCATTGCAGGTATACATAAGGAATTTGCATTGAGTAAGGTGAGAATGTATCAATAGTGTCCTCTGAATAAACATAGAGGAAAGAACTGAAGTGGAAGGTTTTATATAATTTGTTTTCAGAATTATGTGACTCTTAACACCTAGACAACCGTTTACTGAAAATTTGCCAAGCCTCCCCTACACATTGCTTTTTTTTTATGCACAAAGTGTATGCAAAGGATATGGAAAGGATTTCCTTTCTGTTTCATACACTTCCTTAAAACCAGACTTTGTCCACCTGGTTATGAAGCAATGAAGTTGGCTCTTTTTGAAAACAAATGCCTGCCTGATTTCCTCCATATTTTTTGTCATCTCTATTTTTTAATTCAATGAAGTAGCCATACAGCAGCTATATTTGTCATGTTGAATTAGCAGTACAAAAAGCATTAAACATTAATTTTATGCAGTTAAGTACAAAAAATTAGGATATTTTGAGACAAGGTAGCAAAACTTTTTTCAGTTTTAACACTGCCCTATTTTTGCATACATACGCTACTTAGTTACGTGATGACATACAATTTTTAAAAAAAACAGTACTTCATTTTAACAAGAGGACAAATCAAAGCTGTATGAATATGCAGCATTCGTTCTCCCACAGTAACACATATGTACTACTTCACTATTTCCTGAACATAGTTATCTGTACCTAATTCTCATTTTAACATTTTAAATGTTTTGCATAGCCAAAGCGAGAAAAAAAATACTTTAAACAAGAGGTGTACCATATACAAATTTTAACAAAGTGCACATGCATCTATGGTGAATGTGCATATTGCAACTCTCATTAAATGAGTGACTGTAAATACTATACTAGATTTAAACAGGATCATCTTTATTGTGTATACAGCTATACCTTTTGGTAAGCAAAAGCCTGCAATACGTCTGAAATAATGGAAGCATCCTCTCTATAAAATGCAGCAGTAACCCATGGAAGAGACGTAGAGAATCTTGACAGCGAACAGGTTGCCTGGGTCCATGTCCCGATGGCATCTGAATATCTCTAAGGATGGAGTTCCCACAATCTCTCTGGGCAACCTGTGCCAGTGCTCAGACCCCTCAATACTCAAGGGCTTATAACCCACACAGATGTCAGAAGGTTATCTTTTGGGCCACTGCTTTACTACATGTAGTAGATGTTATCACAAGAACTCCACATAGCTATGAGGACAGCTTGCCAAAGGCTACAGCTCTTCAAGAGGAAAGCGTTCAAAGTAACCTGTACTGATACCGAAAATTTGCCATATGCCTTTGCAAAATAGTCAGTACTTTTGCCTCCCCTCTTGATTAGCTGTGCTAATCCATAAATTGCTTTGAGGTCAGCGTAAGAGAAAACTTGAAGGTTGTCACTAGCCATATACCACCAGACCACAAGCCTCCATAACGATGGACCACATCAATTGCTATGCATATTGATTCAGAAAGGAATTGGCTGAATAAAATACTGAAGGAAACGAGCTTGCCGATGCTCAAGCCCCTCTGAGAAAGTACTAGAGGTCAAAGCCAAGGGAAACTAGCTTTCCAAAATGAATGGTAAGCTGCTAAGCAGGGCAGCTGAGGAATGTAAGTGATTGTTTGCCAAGCACATTATTTTCTGTGGTACTGACATGAAATAAAACTCAGAAGGAAAAAATTCTACAGAACTGGATTCCTTCAATTATTTTATGCCTAAATTAAGCAAAGATTTCACGCCAAGCAACTAAGCACATATAGACAAAGATGCTATATTAGGCAGATGCACAATAAGCAATGCTAATATCAGTGCCAATTTGTTTCTTGGTCTATGTATCACGCATGAACTATAGATACCGCATTCTACCTTCTAGTCACTAAAGAAGAAAAAACAAGATCTTGAATGCAACCAAAATCTTTCCAATGGTACCTTGTCAGTTATATCATTTGCCAAAAGGGTTTGTGTGATGTTAGGCTGTAATCCACCCTACTACCAGCTAGCTCAGAATTGCCCTTAAAATTTGTCCCTGGTAATCACACAACAGAGGCAAAGCAATTGCACATAGAAACACTATGCAACAAGAAGTGAGCATATATTAAATTAAAGCCAGACTCTGAAACCCTTCCTGATGACACTACTTGTGAGGATAGATGCCAACTTTCTGATGCTGTATTACTTATGTATGCAGAAAAATCACCGACTTCTTGTGCATGTATAACACGAAGACTGCTCTGATGACAGTCAGGGCACTTGCTTTTTATTCAGAGTGAAATGGATATTATAGACAGTGCTTCTTGTCCGGACTTAACTTCCAAAAAAATGCCATACAACATTTGCCATAAAATCCAGAAAATTATTTCTGGTAAAACACCAAGTTTGATGAACTGGGATGGCCACTGATCAGATGAATGGCCTCTGATCAAAATATCAGCTGCTCCAAGATGCGGAAGTAAATAAGGACTTGCAGCCTAGATCTTTAATGTCATTCAATCAAGATTATTTTGCAAAGTATTACTTCCAAGAGTGCTCGGGATGGGCAGGGAGCAGTCCCTGTCCATGGTGCTCGCCTACCCAACCCCAAGCAGCTGATCACAGGCATCAGGTTGAGTCAGATGAATTTCTGGCCACAGCACTGAGAGATCAGACAGTTAATGGGCATCTGTATCAGCTGGTACTCTGCCAACATGAAGCTACTAAGCCAGATAACGGTTTGTCTATTTGTCATAGATCTTGGAGATCACTTCAGGAAATTGGAGATATTGGAACAAAGGTATAAAAGCAAATTTCTATCCCATTTTGGGACACAGCACTGAATTCAGGCCTCCTCTTCAAAGTTTTTTAACTTAAGCACTTAAGTTAATTATAAATATAATTATTATTAATTATTATTAAGTTAAATATAAAATAATAATAAGCACTTAAGATGATTGCTTTCATAACACTGTGCAAGGTTCATTCCTGGATGATTACTTCAGAAATCTGCTGAGCTACTATTGATTCCTGAGAGAAAGCAACAACATGAATTTCAATGACTTCTAGGCAGAGCAGATAACATGCAATTTACCTCTTGGTTTTCAGATAAACATTCCTATTGTACTGATCATCAAGACTAACAAGACAGTTGTAAAGGACAGGAAGGAGAACTACACAAGTTAGTTTCATAGTTTTGAGTTTTAGGACACTCATAAACAAGCTTCTGTCATGTAGATACCAGGTTCATAGAATCTCCAAACAAGACTCTCAGAGTCTTCTTGATAGAGAATGTAAACTTTGAAAACAAAGCACATGCTACAGAAACCTCAAATAGCTCTGCAATGATCAAAAGGATTTGCCTCAAAATGTATTTAAGATTTATTTTATTGGAATATTTTTAACTAAGGTAGCATTTCAAATGCAAAAAAAAGTTCTTTATTCAGTCACCAAAGACTGAGGAAAAATTCAAAAGGCTTGAATAGATATGGCTTTCCTATTAAAAAAAGGAAAAAACCCCTAGTTTTCTACAATCTTGAGTAGAATTTTGGCAGCTACCAAAAATTATGATAAAATCTTCGTACAGTTCAGAAAGCCTTCTGCATTTCAATAAACTAGTCTGACGATATTTACAGATGTGGCAAGTTGTGATGCGAGCCATAGAGAATAACATTTAAGAACAAATTAGTTTCAATGAAATATTCTGATCTATAAACATAAAAAAGGATCTGAAATTCTCTGATAAAGAAAATTTTACTTGGCTTAAAATAAAAAAGCCTAGATGACTTGTCTAAGAAAAACAGATGAATAAGTACTGTGAATTGTAAACATCCTTGCATCACCTGTAACGTAAGGATGATTCAAGTGACATAAAGCTCAATTCTAGGCCCTGATAACAGGAATGCTGAATTTTCATTGATTTTCAGACTGCATCTATTTCAGAAGATACTGCTTCTGAAGGCCAGTATAGCTTAAGAATATGCTATTGCGGAAAGCAAGAGGGGGACATGTTCAGCATAAAGACAATCAGATATTTCCTGATATATCTTGTCCATACTTCCCATGATAAATATACTACCAGTGGAAAAAACTGCTTTTTGCAAAGCTTACTCTGTGGCAGAGATCAGTGAAAAAAAATAAAGATCAAATCACACACTAACCAAAATGTCTACATTGCCAATAGCCTCATTTTAGAAGGCTGAGATGGTATACATAAAGTGTTTCTACACAGCATTTCCCAGGCAAAGGATACAACTTCAGGAAACAGATAAGCCAGTTTAATGTCTGATTGTCATATGAAGACATGGCCCTACAAAGTCACCGCTCTAGCCCATCTCACCTCCTCCTGTTCTTCTGCAGAAAATTAGTCTTTTTTTTTTCTCCAGTTTAGGTTCCTGAAACAACTCATCTCAGCTTAGACAAGTGCCAGAGAGATACAGGCAGCTGCAGCTACCAGTTAAATCAACTCAATCGTAATATGGAACCACACCCTAACACATCCTACCACTAAGCAGGCTGATTTGCCTGAGCAGGGTGTCATACCAACACTGTTATTCTGCCTCTCAAATCTTCAGAGCTAACTCCAACTTCCACATAACATTGTAATGTGCCCTGTAAATACTGCGCAGACTTTTCAACAGTTTTCAAAGTTTTCATCTATAAATCAGATGAACTAACATCAGGTTGAAAAACAGTTACTCACCTGGAAATCTGGTTCAACCAAGGTAGTGGAATGACAGCAGTATACAAAACAGGGAGTATAGAAAGTGAGCTGGAGTCAAATAGAAGTTTTCTCCGTTGGAAACATAAAGCATGGAGATCCACAGAAACAACTCAAGTTTTCCAAGGCAAGAGCTGTATTTATTAAAATGAAAGGATCACTAAAAGCATTTTAGCAGAAATATTCTTAATAGCTTACCCAGTTGTTTTTTTTGCCAGCATAGATTTCCATGTTTTCTCCATACTGGGGCTCTTCAAGTAAAGTCTGATATTCAAACATGAGACGAGAGCTCTCGCGTAATCTGCTGCACTGAAACTGGTGATACTGCTGCACAAGCTCTTTCACAACAAGCAGGAGGCACTCAGGGTTTGAAGGATTCCAAGCAGCTAAATTCTGTTGAATTAGAAAAGAACAGAGACCAAAATTGTTTACAGCGATAGAAAGACAAGCACTCCCCCTTCCATACTGATACCAGAGGCACATATGCATGTGGAAGCTTTGTGACAAAGCTAAGCCGTAATATTAAATGCACAGGTTGTATCACACTTTGGAAGAAAACCAGGTCAAACAGCAAAAGCAAGCCTTAATGTCAAATAAGAGTCCATACAGGGACCCACCAGAAAACTGGTAACAGGGCTACTACCAGGCATAGATAGGCCCAAATTACCATTCTGTTCTTCCCTAAAATTGTACTGTTGCATCTGAGAACTTGAAAAGTTTGAATTCAAAAATTTAAAACTGATATGAAACACAAAGGTATCGGGTAAGTACAATCCTGCACGTTATCTGACTTAAAAAGCAGTCAGCCAAGTGAATTATGCCAAATTAACACCAACTACGGAAACTACTCTGCTCCATTATTCAAATAGTGGATATAGTATTGGCAGTGACGGAGCAAATGGTTTCTCTTCTGTTGCCTCAAGCTTGTGCTTTATTTCACCTTGACTGTCTCTTCACTAGTTACCTTGACTCATCCCCTTAACACAAATGCCATCCATACACAAGTCTCTTCAACGTGCCTGGCAGAAGCTTCTATTACAAGTTGACTGTATATCAAGAAACAGTTAACAGAAATAAAAATGTTAATACAATGAAGATAACTGTGTCAGTAGCACAGTAGCAATGTTATCTCTCAGTTTAACTGCTCTAACATTGGCTTAGACCAGTCTTCCATGCACAGTAAGTTTTATTGAGGAAGGTCTTCTGTGTTACAAACCATACCTAACATGACCAACGTTGCATGCCTACATCTGGTTGACCTAGAATTGATCAATGTTAAGGGCAGATGAGGACTCACCCTGTACTCCATGTCGATGGGACATGGGATGGTTCTGATGGAAAAGTACTTAGGTCCTCAACAGGTTTTCTTGATTCAAGCTCAGGGCATGTTAACATAGTCACGTGGCTTTTGGTCAGCTTTGAGTATAAGCAAAATTAATCTGTATTTCTGTATATCACATAGACATATGACAACAAACTAGCTGCAACAAGATTTTAAATTGCATGGACTGTACAGTTAACATTAAGATCGTTAGAACTGACAAAGATGACTGCATTTTACAACTAAATGAAGATATAGTAGCTTCAAATAAACTTACTTAGCAGTATCTGAACTCAAAGTAGTTACAGATGGCATGGTTACTTTTGTCCTGGAAGTTGCAGACATTTCATAAACAAATTATATGCATAATTTACATTCTTCAGCAAGGACAAAACAAGCATTAGCCCTTTTTCACCTCTTCAGTGGAAAAACTGCTTTGGTATGCAGTATTTTCTACAATGAAAGGACAGAAAGTATTTCTGTACTTTGAAGCAGCTATCTTAAGACTGCCTTGTATTCAAACACATAAAAAACTATGTTTCTTAACCTCGGTTAAGTAAATGAATGAAGCTGGACAAAAACCATGTCCCCTAAGATATACATGCTATTCATATTTTGTGTAACACCAAAACTAATAAATACAAGTGAACAGGTTGCACAGAGAGGTGGTTGAGTCTCCATCCTTGGAGATACTCAAAACCCAACTGGACAAGGTCCTGGACAGCCTGCTCTATCTGACCCTGCCCAGGCAGGGGGGGCTGGACTAGATGATCTCTAAAGGCTCTTTCCAACCTCAGCTATTTTTTTGATTCTATAAGAGGTTTACAAAAAGCTCAAACTGAAACAGAGGATCTTATCAAGGTGAGACTCCACAGTTCTGACCTAAAAAGAAATTAACCAGTTGTGTACAAATTTTATCTTCTGATACTCTGGAAAGGCAGATAGAAAGCTTAATCAGTTATTCACCACGCACCATACCTTCAGCTCTACAATGAAATCTACTTGTAGCCTAATCTCTAACTATGTGGCTATTTCCATTAAAAAGGCTTATAATTTCTATTATCTCTGATGACTGCAGTTTATGATATATCCTTTTGGAATGGTTTGATACAGACTTCAGTATATGTATATGATGGCTTAATACTTCAAGCATTTCTCTTTGCACAACCTTATATTTGTTTCCCTCTGAAGTCATATATATTAAGATGTTATCAAAATGAATTTCTCATTTTCAGCATCATCACTTAAAACATACAAGTCTAAGTTGTCAGTGAAAGCGACATGAAATATGTATTGCTTCCTTAAAAATCTTGCTTTTTTGGAGGGAAAAAAAAAATCAATAATGTTTACTAAGGCAATTTTATCTCAAATCTTACCACATGTTTTTTTTCCTGAAGTCCCCAGTCCTGGAGGGGATCAATTTTAAGAGAATCTCAGCTACATTCTACCCATTCCCTCCACCCCTTCTCATTTAAGTTAATAGCTACCACAGGCACAAAGAAATCTGTGTATGCACAGAAAAAAAAAAGCGACAAAAAGAAAAGCAATACAATTTAGAAATACAACCCTTTTTCTATCTCATAAACATAGCTTTTAGACCACTGTCATGACTTTCAGCAACATGATTCATGATTTTTGAATCACTATGGCTGGCAGTGCTGCATTAACTGTCTACACATCACTCACTCCTGTGATGAGGATGAAAAACATACATTCCTGTCACATGAAAATGGTTGGGGGAAACAGAGTTTTGGAAGGTGGTGCTCTCATTCTTCAGAAACACAGACGTTGTTCTTGCTTTGATAAAAAAAGAAAAACTTACAATCTTAGAGTGTGGATGGAGCGCTTAGGGGAACACTTACCTCTAGAGTACAGATTTGAAAAAGACCTGACGTTTACATAATTTACAGATTCACCCAAGACTGACAGGTTCAGCTTAAGAAACACAACAGGACATAACTGCTGATCACGATTTGCTTTGTTCTACATGGATGAATGAACAGTTCAATGAACAGTTACAGGATTAAACTGTACTCCTATTATCCCGCTCACTATGATTCTGGTAGAAAGGGCTGCTCAGCATGGCTAAAATGCTATCCTTGAACCTCTGCCCTTAGAAGCTACCACAGTGTCACAGACTTCACATTTGACAATGGCTTGAAGTAAAAGTACTCTTTTTTTCCTCCTAGACAGTAAGAACACCTATAAAATGGGAATATTATCACTGCCATATCTTAAAAGGTAAACTACACTCCAGAGTAATTGGTGAATGGGTGAGATACTAATGCGGTTCATGTAAGTTCCTCAAATACATACTACAGAGTGACTGAAAGCCTTGTTCTACCTTGTCTGCCATCTACAGCTGGTGAAAATTTATTCCCAACTTGAACCCATTTAAGTTCATCCGATTCTACAAAATACTAGAGAAAATCTGTCAGGTAGACAGCATCTTCTAGGAAACACATTTTGTATCATGCCGTCTGAAACCAGACTGTGTATAACCTTAAATTTCCTGTTCCCAAGCTGCTGCTCAAATAAAGCATTTCCAGAAAGTCAGAGGATGTAATATGCCAGTACGTATTGATATCAGCCAGACAAGTGGGAATAACCTTTCCTCCTAATGACATTGGTATAACACAATAGAAATGTTCTGTCAAAGGAAATGACCAACAATATTTTAATAACTGACCTAAATGCAACCGAACCTTTTGTTTTTTAAATAACGTTACACTACAGAACAAAAAAGAGCAAGAGGAAATCCATTGTCATTTGTCCAGCATGGAGCTAGAGTATTGCTCTCTTCAAAGAATCCAAGAACATTGCATCAAAACAGTGTTTATGCTGTATTGCCTTAAAGCTACAGGAATTAAAATGAATGATTTGACTGTAGGATCCTTACTAAACACCTTTCATTCAGTAACCAAAGATTCAAACAAAGTATGAGCTGGTCATAAAAAAAAAAATTACCTGGAGAAAAACTGAACTACCCAGCCAGTACATACATCAGTTACAACAGATTCTCACTGATGAAGGAGTAAACACACAATGGTTATACAAATTTTCTGTAACACAAGTTCTGATTTAAATAAACACTAATTTTTAACTTTAGAATTACATTATTGTACTGCTTGTTACTTGGCAATTGGCCATTACATTTCTAGCCATTTTGTTAACTTTACAGAAGTGCTGTTCTTTTCAGAAGATCTAAATTTATAAATTTCAACACAAACACTTCTGAATACAATGACATATTTATGTATGAAATTTCTTTTTACATAGCTTTAAGTGTTGCTTATTTGCCCCAAGCACTAGGTTCATTCATCTGAAAATACTTTTAAACCATTTTATTGTGATCCGATTTCAACAGTATGTCAAAATATGTGCTACATTGTTCTCTCAGTTTCAAATGGTACCTTCTTTAACCTTCCTTCGATTTTTGAAATCAAAGACAAAGTAAGCAACTACCTGTGACATACATGGTTGAAACCTAACTAAAGCAGAATTTGATGTTTATCAAGTTGATCCCTTGTAGAATGTCTTAATCACTACAATTTCAGCATTATAATGATTCTTCTGAGGACATGCAAGGATCTGTCACTTTAGTCAATGACAGTAGTGTCCCCGCAACAGTAAATTGACCTCCTTATTTAGAGACAAAGGATCTTCTAAATAAAATTTTATTTAGCAATATAGTATTGTATTCACTATTAGACTTTGGAAATTGTTTTAATCAGCAAAATCTTAAACTAAAGGCTTTGGAGCAAAAAGAAGGAGTAGTAGCCTGTGTGCTTCATTTTCTGATTTTTTTTTTGCCTGAAGGCTGTATTCCAACTCTAGCCAATACAGCTTTTTAAGAAATAGTATTTTAAAATATTTAAAACATTAGAAGAACAGAGCGAGCTTCTAGTGTTTCTTTGTTCCACGGCTCCAAGTTTTGCCACAAAACTCAGATCTTGCATAAGAATTATGCTCTGAATGCAACTTCAAAATTATGAGTTTTAGTTGTTATGGCTTCAGAAAAACCCTGGAAATATGAGAACACACATAACCTCATTTTCTACAGCCGGACTGTTGAAGCCTGGCAGGTATGAAAAACCCAATTAAAGAAATAACCAGCAAATATGTATACAGCAAAAGACTTGTTGCTTTCTGTGGCTTCTATCAAAATCTCCTTCTGCTCTGCTCACCATGCCCTTCAATTTTGTCCCTGACAAAATTTATGCTTTCACATCATTTTACCAAAATCACATGCATGCTGAAAAGAGTTTTTTATCTGAAATTGCTATAAAATTGCAATTAAAATGAATTTTATATTAAAAAAAATGAGCACACCAACTGGGGTACTGACAGACTAAGTTACATATTTCACTCAATAAATCCTTCCCAATTTGAAATGAGATTTCTGCAGACTTTCCAGAGAGTTAATCCAATTTTACAGAACAATCACTAATGCATCTAAAATAAAGAAATTCAGACTTAGATCCAATTCCTTGTCTTGTTTGCCAACAGATATCTTTAAGTGAACTCCGCAGTGCAAACTCTCTAAGTTACTCAAAAGTTAGCCAGCTAAACTGAAAGTGGCCCACTGTACAACAATATACAAGTATGAATCAATATGCAACTAGTTCTGCATTCATGCTCATCTCATATGAAGGCTTACATGCACATCTCAGATTGGTTACAACCATTTTTAATGTTATCATTTTTTCAGCATACCATGGAAGAACCTACCTGTCATTTCTGAGCACACGGAGGCTCAATTAAACAATTCTCTTCTGTCTAGACACTGCTTGCATGTCTCTCCGTAATCTCCACTAAAACTAGGAGCAACTCCACACTTCAAATCTTCATTTCAACCTTTTAATTGGCTTTTGGCTTGGCCATACTGCAACTTGTGTAATTTTCATTTTCTAAAAAGGTAAATTGTTACCTCATCTTCTTAAGGAGTTTATTTTAGTAGCAGGTTTAGTAGCATCAGAAGATGACTATGTATTTTCATGTGGACACAAAAGCCGGGTAATGTCATCTGTGACAACTGGCTAATCCCCATTTTTCCAATTAGGGAATGAATTCAAAATGGTCTACAGGAATGAATTTGAAATGGTCTACAGGAAAAGTAATGGAACGAGAACTTCCATGTGATAAAGACCAGACTCCAGAAGCATCGCTGTCCACACAGTTGTAGCTACTGTCATACAGAAGATGGTCAATAACTATTTACCTATCTGTGAGTAAGCAATTCAACATAAGGAAGTTGAATATACATTTGTGGCAGAAGCTTCCCTGCTAATTGCTAACTTTTTTCATTATTGGACTAAGTTTCAGGAAAAGGTCTTTGAGAAAATAGTTACCTAGACCTTAGAGTAATTAAGCAGTAGCATGTGCATCCACTAACTTTGCCCTCCACCTCACGCTGTGTGGCAATATAAATAGAAAAATAATATTCAGTTGTTATACAGAGACTAGTAGACCATAGGCATCCATTAAATTGTGTCTACACTGGAGAAATCTGAAGTGATTCAGGAGATCTGTTCTGAAGATCTGCCAGATATTAAACAAGCTCACCGAAGAGCATAATTTTCACTAAGAAGTATGACCCTACAGATTTTGCTGGGGTGCAAAGTCAACCTTCGAATTCCCTGGCTCTTGATCCTGTCTCCTGACAGGAGTTGGCTGCATAGTAAGTGAGCAGTTTGATAGGGAAAGGCTTTTGGACCATCAGACACTACCAAAGTGTTGAGAAAATGAATTCACTTAAAGTGTGTATAAAGAGGCAGAGTAAAGATATTATAAGACCACCCACAGAGTGCAATTTAAGCCATTTCAACAGTAACTCATTTAAATGAATAGCAATGACACCAACTGGATTTCAAAAAGAGACAGAGAAAATTTGCAGCCAGACAGTATCAGTTTTAATGAGATCTTCTTAGAGGTGAGGCAAGTGAAAAACCCCCACAAAAGTAGCTGCTCAGCCCTTACTAGCAAAGACATGCAGAATTTAGCTTTCCAAAGTAGCCATACTATTCAACTTTTGGCAAAGAAACCACATTTAAACTTTGTTCTGGAACATTTTGTGCTCTGCAGCCTTTCCTTTATCCTTCCAAAAAGCTAATCAAGAACCTATGCAAACTACTCAGTGTCCGTGATTACCTATTGCCCCTTTTTTCACAACATAATGCACCTCGTGTTCCATAAGCAGCTAATTCATAGCCTCCTTCACAGGTTATTGCTTATTTCATAACTCCAGGCAATGTCTGCAGCAAACTATAATTCTATGCTATCAGAAAGAAAATATGATAACAATTTCTAATTGATCTGAAGTTGTTTTTCTTTGAAATGTGTTTAAATATCCAGGTTGCCAGAATATCTTCCAGGAATGTGATTTTAAAGAAGACAGATTGTAACTGTTTTTCCTGGCTATACTACAGGGAACAACAGCAAGATCTTATTTTAAGTTAGTGTACTTTTATATTTCTAAGCAAGAAATTAAGTCTCCCAAGAAAATGTCAGTAAACAAAACCTCCCAAGCCCGTAACAGTGGTAATGCATTTCTATAGCATCTTTCATCCAGAATTATCATAAAGAATAATGTAAGTACAGATTTGCATTTTGTTTATATCTCTGCACACCACACGCACAAAACTTGCATCATACAATGGCTTAAAATCAGTACCAATCTAAGTTTTTACCTGAAATGAGAAAGATCACACTGTGATATCAGCACTTATGCTCCATATAAATACAGAGGAGATATGGGTCCAGTGGTTACAGCATTTGTCTAGCAACTGGGATATCTGGTTTCAGTCCCTGCTTTGCTATAGTCTTCACGGGCCACCACGGGGAAATTGCTCACAGAAAAAGGCACAGGATAATTATCTGCCATATGCTCACATCTTTCTATCAACAGATATTTTTCACAGTATTTGCAGGGCTGGAGTGTTATAACAGCTTCAAAGGCTTCAGTTTCTTAGCAGCCAGCACTTAAACATCCTACAGGCTGCAGTTTCAAATCAATCACTGTAAACCTACATGCCATCTACTTGTCATCTTATTTTCACAGGTTCTTCATATCCCCCTCCCCCAAAGCACCACTGGAACAACTTTCTGGAGTGATCTGCTTGAAATGATCATTTTTGGGCACAAGCAAACATCAAAACTTAACATTTCATAAAAACAGTTCAACTCAGGAGCACTTTTGTCATCGCAAATACAACCAAAGAACTTACAGACCTTGTGTGCTCTACTAGCTATTGTGTATAACAGATAAAAAGTTTGCATAAAGCAAAGCTTGGGATAGTCAGTATTTATTTTTTATTTTTAGAGAGAGGCTGTGAAAACTGAATGCAGAAATTACAATAGCTTATAAACGCTTAGCTAAAATCTCATATACCTGAAGGCCTTGAATTAGCATGAAAATACAAAGCAGGAAAACAACATACTAAGAAATGAATTCTGCTCTCAGAAAAGCACCTTACATTTTGTATAGAATTATTTTCCCTCTTCCACTGGCCACACAGTGTGATTCTTGATTAACGATCCCATACCCAAGGCAACTCCAAAATAAACCCCAGCAAATCTGACACATGGAGAACACACTTCTGCATTCACCTAGAACAAATGCACCACTGCCTCTCAAGTACCATTCCTCTGAAAAAGGAGAAAACTCAGCTTCCAAAGGTTACTACAAATTACTTTGATGCCCTGCTATAGGAGCAGTTAAGAGACAGCTGATCTTTCTATGTTAAGGGTGCTCTGGAGATGCAGAAACTGTGAAGCTGAGCCCAGAAGAGAATTTTTAAGTTGTGCACTCTTCCTGAAAAAGTCTGCCTGTTTCTCCCACAGAGTTCTCTTACAAGATAATCAGACCCTTAAAAGCTACAACTGCCTACTATCAAGAGAGAGAGTACAATACTACCTAATTAATCTCCTAAGGACTTGGCACACATAAGTATTTCTTGTCCTACTTTGCTAAGGGATTAGAGCAAGTTTTGTTCCTTTCCAGACTTCCCAGCACACCTCTCAGAAATTAAACGGTACCTTTACCTGTTCTGAGAAGGAATTCCTTAATTCCCCTCAGCACTTATAAATCCTGGGATAGGGAATCTAGTGCACTAATCATTAGTTAATCCACATGAGTACCCAGCACTTTTCCCCTTGGGATTCTGTTACCAGAGGCGTACATATTTAACTAGACATGGCAAGTACAAGGAACAAGCATGAAGACAAGATTAATTTCAACACAAGACATACGCACATGCATCTTTTACCTAGAGACTTACTCATCATGCACTGATGGTAGTGTGAACAGGCCTCAACTCCTCAGACCCTCATTGGACCAGAGAACAGACCACTGTCTCAATGTTAATGCTTTACCTCAAGAGTCTCTTTTAAAATAGCAAGTCTTTCACTCTTATCAGTTCTTGGGGTTTTTCCTTTCCTGTCAAAACAAGTAGTTTTAGCTACAACAAAGAGGCAGAACCTTCACAGCTAATGTTTTGGACAGCGTCCACTAACATCCCTTGAGCATTTATTGTTGGGTGGCACACGCAGAACTGTTTTCTTCTAATCATTTTTTCCTCTCCCAAAGTCCCATAAATTAAAATCAATATCACATGGTGGATCTCACTGGCCAAGTAGTTAATTACAAAATTAACTACGAAGATTAGTAGTTATTACAAAATACCATTGTGTAAATCCCAAGACATTGGAAATCAAAATTATTTCTCTACTATACCAGACAAATTAATGCAAATTAGTTATCTCTTCTTGAAAAAGCATTATAAGAAAAGAACACTCATTTGGTTCCTTTATGCAAGTAAAAGCTGCACCTCTGGGAAGACAGGGATATGGCAAAATTAATGTAAAACTGTACAAACACTAATGCTGCAAACAGAAGACACAAGATGTTGACTAAATTTGAACTACATTTCTGTAGTTATCTTTAAAAAAGAGCAGATATGCCTGAGGATCTGAGACGAAAGATAGCAAGGAAACACAAACATAAAAGCATGTAAAGAATGAGTAAAACAAAGAGAGGTTTTGAAACAAATACAGGTGGAAACTTAGACCAGCAAAAAGAAAAGAAAATATAGCTTGCATCCTCATCCATTTGGGGAAATGAATAGATCCCTTGAAAATTACCCCGAGTGCAAACACATTTCTTTGCCCCAACAATATCTTCTGAAAGAAAGAACCTGCAGGGTCCCAAACTTAAACTAATCCCATTGGAGAAAAGTACAATTATAAATTATAACAGAATTCACAGTCTAGAACTTAATCAAATATGAAACTGCATTATCAGACAGAATGATTATTTCTAACTGACCTTCTGTAATCCATTAATTTACAAGTCTGTTCTGCTTGCATATTAATAAGCAATGACCAACTTTCCCTACAGAAAAATGAATTATCATGGCTCAACAACTTGAATTCAGTGGGCATACCACATTCAATTTAAATTTATTCTCAATTCAGGAAGACTGTGCTAGATTTGATCTTTTCTCTTTAAAAAAAAAAAGAAAACCTTGTAAATTTGTTTCTAGAAAGCTAACAAGCCGTTGCCTTCAAGCCAAGCCATTTCTTACTGTTCTATAGTTCTTGTGAGGAAGTGCAATGTATTGTGCCAGTACGATTACACATCAGGGCCAGAATCCTTTAATTTTCTGCCAGTTTCTCTAATAATATTTTTTTTCCGAATTTTAATAAAACATTGCTCAAGTAAAGTATGATTATATTTTAATTAACGGAAGCAAAAAATAGTCATAACTACATTATCAGTTTGCTGGTTCATATTAAAGAATTATCAGTACCAACATTATTACTGCACTCCCAGACTTCCAAATAAAAGACATTCTGCTTTCATATGTCCGGCTTGGGATATCCAACTTTATATTTTTTGGTTTAAACTAATGACAAATTGAAAGTCAATGAGATGCTGGAATTCATTATACCACCCTTTCCGCTAGCAAGGTCTTTATTTCCTGCAAAGCAGGTATATTATATATACATGTAAATACATGAACACATTTAGGCATCAGTGTCTGGTAAGTGGCAATCTGAAGTTACACCGCAGCACATATTTTCCCTCCAATACGACAGCATCCACCTGAAGAGTCTTTCATTTGCTCAATCTTGTTGCTTCCTCAGGCAACCATTAGTGACAACAGAGAAAGCTGTGCTTTTTGGAAGAAAAACTGATGCCTATCGAATATACCAGGAAGAGACAGTGAAGGAGACTAGGGCATTGCTAGATCAACCTGACTGGCCACAAAAAAGCACTGCTGACAGAGAGAGGCATTCACAGTGTTAATAGCAGTGTAATATACTGAGAAAATTGAGCAAGTTCCACGGTTTCCTCCAAGCGCTTTCTGAAACTATCCTTCTCACAAAGTCTAGGAATCCCTTTAAGAGTTCCTACAGAAAAGGAGTAACAGTAATACATCCTGATCATAGAGGGGATAGCACTAGATGCAGATGTCTTTGAAACAGGTAGTGGAAGAGTTGCCAGGCACAGCTCCTTAAATGAGAAGTGCTGAAAAGTCTCTGAAAGTGGTCAAAGTCTCTGAAAACTGATAGAAAAGATGAGGCAAAGGAGCAGCTTTTGTTTTGTCTTCATGGAATGTGAGTTGCCCTTGTGAAAATATCCATCAACATGAACAACTAATGTTGGGAGGGACCAAGGCACAGACCCAACAGAGTCACTGCCTACAAGAATAACTGCGGATTCAGTGACTCCAACTATTCTGTAAAGAATATTCAAAGGTCTCCCCCCCCACTCCCCCGCCCCCAGTTTGTTATCTAACATAACCACACAGTTCACAACTTAGATTTTTCTCTTGTTCATGTTGGTAGACTTCACTTATCCTTAAGGCAAGATACATTAGTACAGGGTACTAATATAGACTGACTGTATCTCTGATGGGATATTCTCATGGCCTACAGAATAAGTGGACTGGAGGACCACCAGATGTTGAAATGGGCTTTCAGAGGAAATCTTGAAACATTTGGGGTAAGTGCCATAATGAGATCAATTGCCTGGCACTATTAAAGTTGAGGAGTTTGCACATAAACTCAGGCAAACATCCTGGAGAATTGGAAGGAACACCAGGAAGATGGAAATAGAGAGTATCTATCTGGACCAGTAAATTAAATAAAGCACAAAATTAAATAAAGGGGGTTAAGAAACAGAACAACTAAGTCTGAAATGCATTCAGCTTTCATTTATGCAAGGGTCCCTTGCTGAACAGCATTTTAAAAAAAGTATATTGGCAAAGCTACCTAACAGAGCTTTGACTATATATAGAGTATAGACTTAGGCATAGCCTAAGCTTTCGTTTATGTACCAGTTCACTAACAGCCTGCTCAGCTATTTCTCACACTCAGGATTGGACGCAAGCTTGTCCCACCTCTAGCCTTTCCAGTCTCCAGGGATCACAGGGTCAGAGAAGAGTGAGGCTGCAAAGGTGAGCACACGATCCCTCCTGCCATGCAAGAACTCTGGTAATTAAGAGACGAGTGATGACTTTGCTAGTGCTCATACTGCAGCTCTCAGCTGAGACAAATACCTAGCTATGTAAGTGCTCCTTCTCCACTTACCAGAACTTTAGGATATGCTACTCGATTTTACACTACAGGAGTAAAAGAAAGAATACTCATTCAGACTTGCAGTTTGGTTCCAGTAGAGAGGCAGCAGTCTTTCTCAAGCCCAGTAGCAACTGTTGCCCACCTAAGAAATGAGTGAATTCATTGAGAAATCACGACTAATTCAACATGAATTCAAAAGAAGATCCAGAAATTTAGGGCTCAGGTATAAGCTAAACAGACATTGCTTGAAAGAAACATAAGCTTAAACATCTTTTTCATCCTTTACATAAAGATTTAAGCATCCTATTACTCTGGTCCAACCTTCTGGCCCATCTAACTGTATGACCATGAAGCAGATGGTCAAACTCACGTGACAAATGAAAATTATCTTTTTTTTCCTCTAATACAACACTATGAATGGAAAGCCATTAAATGTTTTTTTCCCTATTTTGCTAGTGCACAATGATTAAGTTTCTCATCACATGCACATTAATTAGCATGGCAGAAAAACACTTTCTCCCACTTTGCCATCCTTCAGTCAAATGATCCATGCACATTCCTAATGTTCTCCTAAAACTAGTATTTCCTGGACTGAAATACTATATTTTAAGAGCTAATATTCTAGAGTTTCCGTATTCTAGGGAAAAATTGCATTATCAGAGAAGCTTGTGCCAAAAAATGAAAGGAAATGTTTCCCCATCGAGCCCTTCAGAGAACTAATGTAATTAATTTTGCTTTTTACACTAGCAAGATTTAAGTAAGAAAGGCAAAACTACCATATAATATATTTTCTTCCCTCAAAATTAAATAAATAGTATCAAACTGTAGAAATTTTTTCAATTTCTGGATTCGCTAGGCAACAAGTCCAGCCAAAATGTTGTGATTAACTAAAGCAGAACTTCTGACCTCAGCATATTCTCTTCGGCTTACCCTTTGAGATAGAAAGCCAAGTGCTGTAAACTGTGCTAGGAAATGCTGAAATTTTGGAAAAAGAAAGTGAGGTAAATATATACAATGATTTTACATGAATAGAAAATGACAAAGTAATAAAAGGTAGCTAACTCCCTCTCAGCCCTATAAATATTAACAATTCTGGTCAAAGAGGAAAAATAAGAGGGAAAGGGTAGAAGAGAAATTCAGAAAACTAAAACAGAGTTTTAGGAGAAAAAGGAGTAATTTCCCAATGTAGAAAGGCCTTGAAGGAAGAGGAGATGGAAAGATGATAGGAAAAACTTGTTTTTTGTTATCTCTCTTGAATTCTTTCTGCTGAACTGTTTGTATAGCTTCCATCTTTACCACATGGCTACAAAGACAATCCTAACACTTGCTCTCAGCACCATATGACTTCTGAAGGACCTCCTGAATGCTGGCCTCACACGGACTGTAGTCAAGCTGGCCAGGCTACCCCAGGAGAGGATTCCCAGCCAGAATCCTGTTTTGGGGATTTCTCATTTGACACCCAGTACAAGCACAGCAAAAATAAAAGGCAGAAAACCTGTGCCTGGTTTATGACACCCCTTGCTAGCTGGGTCAAGGAAACAAATGAGGATTCCCTGGGGGAACTGTGTGGAGCTCAGACACCAAAACCAGACCAACACACATTCAAAATTAGATTCTTTCAGGTCTGCCCTACAGAGGAACGCTGTACTGGCATAGCTCTATCGTTTGAAAACATGGACAAAAATGTATACCATAAATGGCAACAATACCAGTCAAAAGGTACCTCTGTTGGGAAAGTTCCTGAATTAAATCACTCTTCTGATGGTATAAAATGTGACTTTGTCACCACTGTCTATCCATATCAGATAAACCTCAGCAAGGCCTCAGTGACCATATGCATACAAAGAACCTAACCTTATATATAGGTTATCAGATATATGTGTATATATACGCACACATACATACATCCCCCATACATACAAATGGGTATGATCAATACAGAAGGACAAGAATAAACAGTTTCCAGAATTCACGTTTGCTTTAGAAAATATAAACAGTAAATAGCACTGGATTATAAATAATCAAAACACATTTTGACATATAAAGTCAAGATATGACTGAAAAGTGAATACAAAAAACGTGAATATAAAGAAGTTCAAAATAAGAAAAAAAACTTTTACTAAAATGCAGGATCCAATCCTGCATTCTGTTTCACTTAAACTCCCCAAGTTCAACTGAAACCAAAGTAATTTAAGACTTTCAGTACAAGAGTGGCAGGTTAGGGGTCCAAGAATAAAATCTGCTGCTGCCATCCCAAATAGAGCAAGCAGAAGAGACAGTAATGCTAAAATAGTTTGAACTTACCCACACACTTCCCAGACAAAGAGAACACACCACCACGACTTTAAAGTCATTTTCTGAAAGCCATTGTGCTCATTGCCCTTGATGTAGGGCCTTTCATACCAGAACACATAACACCTGCATCTTTGCCAACAATACAACAGCCAGACTCTTTAGAATAAAATAGTTCAAATGGCATTAGCTAATATAAGGGGTGTTTGGGCTTTTTTGTAGCTACTGTGAGCACAGGAAAAATTGATGCTGTTAAACATCTGTCTCATGCATCTCACAGTAAATGAAGAACAATTATGGAAGAGGAAGATATTTAAAGGATCTCTTCACTACCCATTAAAAGCTAACTCAGCAAGTCGACAGTAATAACGATTAAGATTTTGAACGCAGCCACAGAAAACAATACAGTCTTCATGACAGTCATCATATAGCCAAATGATAAATATGGAGTCTAATAACTACAAATACAAGAACTTAAAATAAACATTGCTCTACACAAGATATAGAGCATGACAGCCAATACACCTGAGTAGCACAATTAGCTGAATCATCTCCACAATGACTGAAATCTGTACTCAGTATTAACAATTACACAAGGGGAAACAATCTTCCCAACGCTACATACTGGCATGAGAACCACAGTGGCCCATGCTCTGAAGTTCTGTAATGACAAAGCCCTCCTCCCATGCAAATGCAGCTCTAAGTATTCCCATATATACTAGCCCACAAGGACACATTCCACACCTACTGGGCTTCAGGAAATGCTAATGTCCTCTTGCCTCCATCCCCACTAAGGCTAATGGAGCCTTTTCGATAGCAATGGGTGGGCAGAGTAATTCTGGGGAGACTAGCTGGAGACCTGAAGTAGGATGCTAAAAACCCCAAATCCTTAAACTGACAGCTTGCATATACTGCTATCGTCTCCTCTTTGCCAAACAGAATATACTTCAAAATCATTGGAAAAAACAGGGTTAACATTTTCCATAAGCACTTCAGTTATTACCTGGCTCACATTAACAATCAACTAGGCTAACATAACAAACAATTCTTGTTACTCAAACTGGCGTCACTGTAATGAGCTCCAAATTAATCTCATCCGTACACAATCACTAATCTTGTTTTGTGCCAACCGAATTTTTAATCAGAACGGAGTGAATCATAGGTTGTTTTTAAAATACATTTCTAATACTTGTCATCCAAAATGAATAAACACTAGAGCAGGGAAGAACTTTTCTATTTACAATCTGAGAAGCTGATTTTATTTATGCATACTATACACACAAGTATCCAATGCATACGATAGGTGAGGACATTTTTAATGAAAATAAAAAATAAATGTTTATTTCTGATAATGCTTTGAGCATGAATAGCACCACCAACCTAAAGAATTTAGCCCTCTGACTGTAATTAAAACTGTATGACAAATCAAAATAAAAGGAACAGTTGCCCCACTGTTGAGTTGCTCCTCAATCTGTACATCGTTCTAGAAGATCAGAATACACACAATCAGACCCTGCAACCAGCAGAGTAAGTACTTCTGGTAAGGCATGTAATGAAGCATATATTTCGCAGTGCTGAACTTGAGACTCAACCTAAGTTTCAAACCGAAGTGACTAATATTTGTGCAAGACACAGAAGCAAAGCTGAGTTTCAATGAGCATTTTTGACTTGATTCTGATTAGCTCTGCTTGTAGCAACAAGAGTGCTCAACATATCACCCCACTGCTGAAACATAGGCCTAACCATTTAGGAATTCTTTGGGGAAAAAAAGATAGTATGAAGTCTTCACCTACAGCATCTACTTTTTAAAATGCAGTATTTCTGGAATCGTGTTTTAGCTGTCTGGCTAACAGCTGCTTAACTGAACACCTGTTTTTGCGCTTAGATGAAAACCTAACTTGAAGGTCTGCCCACGGCCATGGAAACCAAAGGAGTGACTGAAGCGATCTGCAGCACAGCCATTCAAATGTCTTCAGGGAGGTCTACTGACAGCCTCTATTACAGCTACACAAGCTCGAGGAATCTGGAGTACCTGGTTCTCATTTCAAGCTAAGCATAATGCCTGACTCAAGCCATGTAACAGCATGTGATGACTTCTGCTTGGAAAACAAGACACCCAGGCAGACGAGAGCAGCACAGAAAGGCTCAATGTCAGAATTCCCACAGATCTGGCAACACATATTACTTACTTAGAGACTGCGCTCCTCATTTAATACCATCTACATGCTTTCGTGAATGGTAGATTCTGTTTTGATTGCCAGGAACTGTTGCATCAAAAGTATTTGAAGATTGCTCAAGATTAAGAGCATTAAATTACGCTCAACGTGCTAATCTTTTTTTACTTATAGTCAGTAGAAAGATATGTTAACACATTAAAAAATTCTGCTAATATCTTAGAATTCAATTAAAATTATCTTCACTAAACAGCTCTGAGATCTGTGGAAAAAAGGGAGTTATTCAAATACTTAGCACAATAAGCAAGTTATTGTTAATTTAACATTCTGAAGAAAAACTCTGCAAACCATGTTGAACATTAAAAGGCAAATGCAAAAGCAAAAATATACCATATAGACCATAGCTGCAAGGTGGAGATAACACACTCTGATAACATCAAGGATGGACTGCAGGACAATGACCAAGGACCTTATCAAAAAAGGTTACATTTGCATAGTGAATACTATAGCAAGGCATAATGACCAAAAGGAAAGCTGTTGGCTTGCAATTTCTTTTTTGGTTTGTTTTTAATTCATTTTAAAATAGGCTGTTTAATATCATATTATGCATCAAGGAGCAAATGGTTCTTCAAGTAATTTTCCAACGAAGACAACGGGAAGTTTGTTCTGTGCTTAGGCAGAAGAAAAGCAATGCTCCCAAAAGAAGTATCATTAATGAACAACGTAAGACAGAAAGAAAGAAAACTATGGATGTTTTTATCCTTGCAGGTTTCCCTGCAGATCACTAGTGCTAGGGACTTCTTTTCACATGAGAAATACGGCACCATATCATACTCCATCTGAACAGCATTTCTGCAAGATGCCCCAAATTATCTTTATTTAATATCTCATTTTCTATTTGTTATTAATTTCAGCTTTCTAGCACATTAAAAAGTGCTCCTCTTCCTTTAACATCAACTGCAGAAAGTGGTTGCTAGTGTGAATACTTCTCAGGAGGTTGTAAGATTGTGAAACAACAAAACAGAAAAAGGGGAAAATAGGAGAACTGGTAAATAAAAGAATGTGAAAACAATTCTAGAATTGTCATATAAAGTAAAGCCTTTTCTATAAACAAGTCTAACAAAATGGCCAGTCAGCAGCACCATGCCTCCTTCCCAAAGGAGTTTGTGAGCTTAACAGGAAAGTGATTGGGGGAAGCAAAGAAATAAAACATTCACCTTCTAAAAATTCTGTTAGGTATGCTAAAAATAATTATTAAAACCAGTTCTTTGAAGACTGTGTAGTTTTTCAATATAACTTAATATGAAGTGAATAAAGCTAAAAACAAAAAACAACACATCTGTAGCGTCACATGTGAAGGACATGTTCAATTCTGAGGCCACTGCCTCACGTTCTTCCCCCATCACACCTGTACCCCAAAACCAAACCTGTACGGCACAACAGCCTCTGACTTACTTTGGGGAGCTCTCATACCTGATGAAATCACCCAGCTGCACTGAAGACGTGCTGATAAAGCACAAGAGAGGCTGCAGTAGAGGACTACACAAAGAGCCTCTCCCCTAGCAAGGCTCTACGCCAGGAGAAGTTCAATTAAAAGACATTTCCCATGTGCCTGTTAGTGCCAGTGATTCCCATATACCCTTACAGGTAGCCTATAAAATAAAATATATTTAAAGTGTCATTTGCTTTTTGGGTCAACTTTCTAATAAAAGCTGAAAATTTTGAGAAAAAAAGAAATGAGATCATGACCTACTGTGTGAGTGACTGAGCAAGAATTACAGTAGAGCTCTCTGGCAAAGGCATACTTTTCTGATACAGCCACTAAACTCTACACTGTAACCACAGGCACTGGACACTTCTTGGAAAAAATACGCCCAAACCCTATTGACAAATGATACTGTTGACCCAGAAACAAGGCTGCAGGTCTGCAAAGGCAGCAGAATGGAGTCCAAAGACAGGGGGAGACTAAAAGAGAAAAACACTCTGGGTTTCAAAATACTTTAATATGGCTTTAGTAACTACTAGTAACTTCTGTGAGGGAGAAGTACTTTAAAATCATAACCATTGTTAGCTTCTTCAAAGAAGGCTTTACTACTTGAGGCTAATATTGAATAGTGAACAAAACGCTGGGTTTCAGGTTGTGGTTTCTTCTTCCATAGTAGTAAGACTGTGTAAAAATATTTTCTCATTAAGTTAATTTTTGACCCTCCCACCTTTTAAAAGGGCATATCTTTGTCTTTATGGTAACAGTACCACATATGAGCAGATACCTTTCTTTGACACAGTGGTTTCAACAACATACAACCTGGTTTTATCCTTCCTCATGGGAAAACAAATATCGACATCACTACACAACATTATGCTACTTTTTCTGGAACAAAATGCTTTTTAAAGACACAATTGAGCAATCCTTTGTGCTGAAACAGATCTTTTAAGATGGTCAGATATTAAAAAAAGACATCTTTTTAAAGATACGCTGAACAGTTATTGCAAATAACTTGTCATCTTGTCTCGAGTAAAATATTTAAAAAAACCCCCTACATTTATGGATTCAACTTTAAATCACATCAGAAGACAAAGTGTTTATACTCATATAACAGTGAGATAAAAGTGGTTGTTTTTTTTTCTTTATTCTGCATTGTTAGCAAATTCTTATTGCTGAAGCAATTCTAAAAAAGCAAAGTCTCTTTGCATGGTATAAGGTTCTCAAACAGTGAAATACTTACATGCAAAGCAGAAGGATCTGGCAAAAATTCAGCATCCTCTCCAAAGATAAAATCTGGTGGCAGGTCAGGATAGTGAGCATTGAATATTATATCCCCTGAAAAGTAATAAATGAAAACACTGTTTGCACTTTTATGTATGTGCTTACAAATAAATAAATAAAATATTGTACCTATTATACACACTTTTAATATAAAATCTGATAGCTACATTAAATATATTTCATGTATATATCCATACAATTTTTACAAAAATTCACATGCAAGATAAGCATCAGATGTTTTGGGGGATGAAGTCAAATCCCTGAGGCACAGCTTCTTCCTCCTCTGCAGGCAATGAAACATGAAACACATTATTGCTTCATATCTCAAATGGCAATTCAAACACTACTGAGGGTTGCCTCAAAACACCGAGTTAGAAAAGCGATCTTGTTTTTAAAAAAGTACCACATTTAGATTGCTGTGTTTTGCATATTAAGTCAAAGTCAAACTACTAAGATCAGGATTTTCAAAATACTGGAGCTTTTAAAACTTAGTAGCACTTACTCCCTATTCTCACCACCCGCAACTCTTAGAAGGAAGAATACGCAGTTCAATAGGTACCATTCCAATTATCCAAATTCTGGCCAAGAGAAATGCAGTATTATGCATTTAAATGGAGAAACTAAAATTAACTAAAAAAATAAAACTTCATCACAGCTTGGCACTGAGTCCTCACCTTGCCAGTGTCACAAAATATAGAATTAATTACTGATATGACAGTTCAAAGAAATTTGGGTTGTATTATTTCACTAGTAAACATACTTCAGAGTTTATATAGGTCAAGAGGTGGTCATCTGCATGTGAGCTCTTAAAAAAAAAAAAAAATCAAGAAAAAAAAATGTACCTAGCATTACTTCTCTACGTCCCAATCACTCTTTCCTCTTTATGAAGATATGAAAGAATAACTCCGAGCTTTTACATAAAGTGGATTTGTGAGGTAGCAGGCATTAGAAGAAAGAAGTCAGTACCTACTATGTGTTACCACTTGTTTAAAATCTACACAGCAAAGTAAAACCAGTGTGGTAAGCCTTACAAACAATTCTGTTCAGAGAAAGTTAAACCACTTTTTATTTTTTCAAAAATTATGAATGCAGAACTGGAGAAAAGCATTAGCTGAACAAATCTTACGAAGCCAGATCACTGGCTCAGTGATGTCACCATCTCCAGACATTCAACATGACAGTTTTAATTGCTAATATTCTGTAAACTTATCTTGGCTCTAGCTAGAAGAAAGGATGTTGTAAAGATTAATTTGCAGAGGATGAGGGCTCATGACCAAGAAGACAACGGCCAGACTGGGACAGGTATGCTCTACAGTATCGCTCCAAATCATGAACTCACTGATCATGCGACTCAGTAGAGCACAGCGGGGGTTTCTCCTGTCTGTACTCCTACCTTCCTTTCACAAATGTCAGGAGCACCTCTAAGTATGGCGTGCAGGAAAGAGTAGAGGTCCACCAGTTAAAATATCCAACACAGCCAACATAAAATCAATCTTTTATTTCATTTAAAAGAAGAACAAAACAAGCACCAATCCTAGAGGAAACTGCATAAAATTGCAACAGGAAATGCACCTATATTAAGTAAGAGAAAATAATTACTAGACTGCCTAAACTGTAATACAGCAATGAAGAATTCAGAAAAGTTGATGTTTACCAGACTGGACAGTTCGTATGCCACCATGACTCAACCCTTTTCTTCATATTTACTACCATTAAAAAGTCATGTATGGCTCCTTACAACAATCTCACCAATTTCTACGTACAGAGCAGGCAGTTCTTGAGGTTATGTGTTGAAGGAGATAGCACCTTAATACATTCTTTGACTGAGCTTTGCTTCATAAAGAGGCGTGTTATGAATAACTCAGAACACAGCACAATGAGAAAGCCTGGCCTGTGACTTAGGGAGCCCAATGCTACTCTGAAGGAAAGAATTGTATCTGTGTTTTTGCCATGTTCTTATGTGATGCTAAGTAGCTCATTTAATACACACTTTTCATATTGCAGTTGCTAGTTGCATGCTTTTCATTCTCCGCCTTCCTGCTTTAACAGAGTTGGCGAAACAGAGTACACATAGCTACAGCTCAGCTCACTAGGAGCTGCACTCCAACTACATAGATGCTACAAAAGGCTGCTTAGAATAAAAGAAGGATCAAAATAACTGCGTATTTTTTATGTTATCCCTCCACATTTGATTAGTGAAAAACCATTACAGAACCTTACATCACGAGGTGGCTCCAAGACTCTGCTTAGAGTAGTGACATTGGCAATAAACTGTATTCATCTCTGCAAGCTCCACAGTAACGGGTGAACCTCAGGAAAGCTGTGACAGTAGGTGCAACGTGAAGATTCAAGCAGGTACAAACTCTTTTTCCCCAGTGTTCTCAGTTCTACAGCAACATGAAGTGAACTCACAGCAGCTCCCAGAACATCATCATATGCAGGGCTCAAGTATGACAGTAAATTAAAATTGGCATTATTAGTTTAACATGCTAGGTGGTAAACTTTTACAATTCGGGGTTTGGGTCAGCTGCATATCCCTCTGCTGTGGGACCAGAGCCAACAGCCGGGGACGGCACCGTCTTTGACCACTCTGGTGTGATGTGTGGCCACACTGAGGTCAGGCACATCATGGCTGCAGATGGCCAAACCAATCTATTACCTCTCACATGCTCATAGTTCTTTACTACCTTCCATCACACGCCTCCTTCCACTGAATATTAGTGGCATATCACTCCTTATCCACAGTGAGTGACCAACTATGCAGATATCTTAGTTGAAAAAGTTTTCATGACCTACTGAGATCAAAGAATTATTCAGTACAAGGGACAGAATCCAGAGTCAAAATTAACATTGTGATATTAAATTTTCTGTTACTATTACTTATAATTGCTATAACTGCTTCTACTTGCCCAGGGTAAACATGTCTCAAATCCAAACTCTCAAGTCCCTTTAGTAAAAGTAATTTTGAGCCCTAATATATCAGCATTAAAGCCAACATGTATCACAAGATTATTTTTCTCTAGTCATTTTCCAAAAGGCTATATAGTACATGGCTGAAGGGTTCTCCAGGCTTCAGAATAAATAAAACTATTATTTCAGTGCCTGTTAATCATACAATCACAAACCACTAGGGCTGAGACCATACTCAAAACGTTTTACAACCCCATGGAACCTAAAAAATCATGCTGCTGTTCTTATTTTCTAACTAAACCAGAAACGTATCATTTAATGAATCATTAACACTCTCCTTCCTACAGTACCATAGTTTTTTTAACCAAATGTAAACCCTAATTTATTCTGCTACAATCAAACCTCACACAGGCTGGGTGACAATCAATGAAGACAAAAAAGTTCAGAACAAAATGGTGTTTCCACTTCAACGTAAACAGTTAGAAAAGAGCGGTGCCTCTCTATCATCAGTGGTTTTCAGTCCATTAGTTAAATACAGCATCTTACTATTGAAGATGATAAGATCTGACCTTAGAACAATTTTTTTTCACATATTTAAAAAGTTTTCCTTTTTAAAAAAAAGCATCCCCTCAGTTAAATCTTATTCTACTAAGTCTCACTTCTACCATTAATCCAAAGACATTCATCTAGTTGCTAAAAGGAAAGAAAAAAGAACCTTTTTTTGAACCATATCAGACATTCACCCATGTGACCCCTCGCCTCTAACTTTTCTGCTCCATCCTCTCCCCTTCCATATAGTTTCTCTTATGCCTTGCTTAATTTACCATACTAGGACAGAAAAAGTAACACCTTTGACTCTAGAAAGCTTAGGTACCAAGGAATGAGTTTGCCCTATTTGCAACTATAAGCATGAGCTATTTTCATAAGTTATATATTCTCAACAAAAATACACCATTACAAGTCAGACTAAAGATTACAGGAATCAATCCTACATCTGAGTTTTGTTCCTGTTAAATACCACAAACCAGAGAAATTAAAACTGCAGTTAACAGTTTGCTCGGCAGGGTTATGACACATAAATAAAAAAAACCTTGTTTACACTCAAATAAAAGGTATTTTATTACTTTAGCACATAAATATTAACACTAGTCTCTGCAGTGAGCTTACAAAATATAAGGTGTTAAATATTTTGAACCACCAGCTACCAGTTTGTCCTGACCTAGTAGAAATACCATTTTTTTTAACAACTACTTTATTTAATACTTACTTGATATTACCTGTGGCTTACCCTCTTCAAATATAATTGTGCTGGGGTAAAAACATAAAATTTTCAACGAATATGGCCATTTGCAAAATTACTGTACTTCGAGTTTGAGAATGGTTACCATTTTAATTTTGAAAGCAAAACCATGAAAAAAAATCAATATAGTCCTGCATTCTCTCCCCTTCTCGCCTAAACGAACCGCATACCCTCTTCCTTGCATCTCTAGTACTCACATATGTAGTTTCTCATATGTTTCAACTATTTGCCCTTATTCCCTTGACAGAAGGCAAACTGTGCGGTGTTCCACAGCGCTATCGACCATGACCATTCCAGTGTAAGAACAATGCAAGCAAAACCTTCACACTCAGACCATATTTATCTGATTTCTGTAGATATACTAGCCAATAATTACTTCAGTGGAATTACATTTCCAATTAAATGCTACTACAGAATTTAAAATCACTTCAATAAAGTTAAAGCCATAGAGTCAATGATAAATTTAGAAGAAAAAGGATGTATTATACATCTTTTTGTTTTCATTATCCAAAAATATTACTTTCTCTTCTTTTTCTCTCAGGCAAACAGAAGTAAATTTTGAAATATTTTACTTCACAGGATTTCAAAGGAAAAGTTAATACGCTCCCAATAGACAAAAAGATAGAAATAGTAATACTTAAATCTATCATTTCTTTTAACACACACACACACACACACTGTTCTTTTCTCACCTATCAAAATACATAAGCAAGTCTAACAAAGCGGTAAGGATTGACTACAAGCAAGATAGGTGTAACTCTGAAACTGAGAAATTTCTTAAATCCTTACAGTTGTTTTCCACTGGCCTATCCAATATACAGTTCTTCCTCTCCTGATAACTTCATTTTTGGGGTATTTTTCTTTCTTTTTTTAACCATACTGTAATGAAAGATGTTGTAGTGAAAGTGCCACAGCATTAACATCTCTGATCACCTAAAGGCGGCAAAATTAGGAAGCAATGTATCATTTAATTTCCTAAACTCTACTTTTGAAAGGCTATCTATATTCTTCAGCTTTTTCTGACCCCAAGAATTTCTAAGTCAGCACTAAGTATGTAGAATAAACACGTGTGTCCACTGCAGCCTGGAATAAGACCAATCTGAATAGAATTCATCATATGAAGGAGATAAACCCATTTGGCTTTTAAAAAACAGACAAAACATCCAAATGCAACTTGATCATGAAATGCATTCACAGATAACAGGGAACATTGCTGATGCGAGTGACCAATCCTATGTGCCGAATCAGTTTTGGGAAAATAAAGAAACTGCTCTTGTTGAATGTTAAAAAGAAAAAGATAGTAAGTAGAATTACATTCTTCATCTATTCAGAATGCTAACCTATCTCCTCTAGCAACCACACAAATTGTGGACAAAAAACACTGATCAGTCCCCTCTATAAACAAATTCTTACCTAAACCAGCCGCTGTAAATTGTCTTTACAGGTACAAAAAGAATCAGTTATTCACTACGATCTGCAACCAAGACACTAAGTCAGCATAGTCAGCAGTATGAAAGGATTTAAATGAACTAAATGCATACCTGCTGGCTTGTCACTGGATTCCACCCTAAAGATTTTTGCTTTACAGGCTTTAAGTCAAATATAGTAATATGCTACCTATAGAGCCTCTTATTAATTGGTTGGCAAGAAAGATACAGTTCCTGAAATGACAATACAACTTTGGTAAATACAAAACTACTACTAGAAGAAGATATAGGGGTAATTCTATTTTTGCTGTGGTGTTGCTGCTGCCAGGCTATTCTTCTCTCAAGTGGAGAAGGATAATTAAACCTTGGAAGCTCCTCTTAAAACGATCTGTTGAAGTAGGACTTCTGCCCAAAGGGGAGGACAGCTACCCTCAAATGGTGTCTGGAAATACTGTAGGACCTTTGCTCACCTGACCATAAACAATAATCCTATTACAGTAAGCCAAGTGTAGCTTCAACATTTTACAGGTTGTTTAATGGAAGTCAGAATTATTCCTGAAGCTTATAGACAACATCTGGTAGCAAGAAGCCAGGATGCTTTTGAGCTTCATTTCTGACTTCACATGCGAACCAAGGTATCAGAAAAGGAAAGGCAGAAAAGTCAGTATCAAAGACTCAAAGACATCTCTCAATAGAAAGACAATTTGAAAAAGTATTTAATTGCATTTAAAAAACCCTTCTCTGTACCTCTGTGACACTCCAGAAATCCTCACTACTCCACTACATGCAAAGCTGCAAAGGATCCAGTCTCCATGAGCTTGGTTCAGTTGTTTAACCAAGTTGTTTAGTGTCATTTGAGATGCCTCAGGGCACATTTACAGCAGCTATGACACAAGGTTTTTCAGAGAGATCAGTGCCCTTTGGATCAGCAGCTGAAAAGGCCAAGCAAGATACTCTAGGGAACCTCAGAGTTAGACACCTATAGTTAGGCAAGTGAATCAAGTCCCACTTTTCCAATAAAAGAAAAAAGATATAGGAAGGATTTGCAGGATGGTTATTTGGTTCTTGGGCAAAGGGTTACAGGTGTGGGTTTTTTGTTTTTTTTTCCTTTAACTTCAACTGACAAATGCTGCTGTAGGAGGGAAAAAAAAAAAAAAGAGGTGTAAGACTGCGTACAGAAAGAGAAATTATGTTCTGTTGTAAAGTGGACAAATCTGCAAAAATGGAGTAAAAGTAAATGAGCTGGACCCCAAGCTGAACAAGAAGGCAGCGGGATAATCTTAGTTACTTGCAATTCTGTAGCTGGGCAACTGCTTTCTCAGAAGTTTTAGTACTAGAATTGAAGAGGACAAAGATGAGAACAACAGATAATACAAGAGAGGATAAGATACTGGTAGAAATTAAAGACAGGCAACACTGGAGAAGTTATAACAAACAGAGACACTGGGTAGGTGAGAAAAGGAAAGGCGAAAGTGAAGGACAAATACATTCAAGCAAATGGACTGTAAACCACCACCAGTAACTGCAGCCCAAACAGGAGAAGAAAGGAGGAAAGAGCAAAGTAGGAAGGCACTATGGTAATACCAATGTGGAGGCCTAACCTAAAATCTTTTAAACTCTGTAAGTCCACACTTGTACATAGATACTTGTAAGTAAGGTCACTTCTCTTGATGCAGAAATATACTATTTAAGACTTATACCTGCAAAAACTTCTGTCATCTACTTGCTCAAGGGAAGTCCAGAACATAAAGAAAAGCATCAGAAAAAAAACCCCCACCAACCCAAGTGAGAGAAAAGTGATTATTTAAAAGGGGAAAATATTGTTGTAAACTTTGTATTCTAAGAAGAAATAAATATAATAAAAAGATTAGACTCTCTCTTGATGTTTCTCATTAGGCACATTCATTAGATAACAAACAGGTTACCGAAGGAAGAAGATTCATTACTCCTGCCACGTAAAGCAAGACTCAGCAAAACTTGAGAAAACATATTGCTCGGAAAAATCTTTGGTACTTTGCATGACCGAGCAAAAAGACACTTACCATACAGGTAATGATATCACCTAAGTATAATCTGAATTACAGTGACCAAAAAGTCCTTCCCATAAGAGCCTCAACTAAACCACAACCAGTGCAAAATAACCTAATGGTGCACAGAAAACTGACAAATGCATTGCAGCAACCTAGTTATGAGAATCTTGAATCTTACAATAACTTGTAAAATCATTTTTACAATTGTTTATTGGCATAATAAACAAGTGTTTAGCAAACAAATTTGCAAAGCAGCTTTTAAAAGGGCAACAAGGAGGTCAGGCTCTTCTCCATATTTATCATTTTGTTTTTCTAATGACTTCCTTAAAGTGGAAAGCCACAGGAAGACTAGATGAACTTACTGAAAGAGTTCCATCACAGGAACAAAAGCAGATGAAATTCTGTACAGTATATCATGGGCAATATTATTAGACTAGTTAGGCAGCAAAACTGTGATTTCCCCCCTCTAAGGCCTATAACTGAGTAAGAAACTAAGAAACAGAAATCAGAAGCAAAAAAAAGAAAAACTAAGCTTCAAACGAGACAAAAGAAATGTTCTTCGGGATCAAGGAAACCAAAGTGGTGGCAGTAGAACCCAGAGCTGTAATCCACTCACATAAAAACAGTGAAAATCAGACAGAAGATTAAAAAATACTAGAGTTCAAGAGGCCACAGAGAACAGTAGCATCGCAAGGGCAACACATTGTTTAATCACTGTGAAATTCCAGATGACAGCACTCAAGGACAGAGACGGAGGGAGGCATCAGTGCCTGAAAAAGAAAATGTGAAGAGCACAGGCAAAAAAAAAAAAAAAAAAAAAAAAGTCAGGCTCTCTTAGTAGCAAGAAGCAGTGAAAGCTTGAGTGCAGATGGAAAACCGAAACCAAGAGATTCCAGGGTTTGCTGAACAAAATTGCAATGACCAAGGAATTGATTCTTAATGGTGTATTTTAATTATTAATATTATTCAATAAAGACTATTACAGCTCATAACTCTGCTTATCCTGACAATTTCTACTATGACACCTGCCTTGATGTTTTAGCAAGGAAGACCAATATGTCTGCAAGAGTTACAAAACATTTCAACTCAAAATACATAAATACTTCTCCCAGAAAGGATAAAGAACTTTACTCAGCAGACACGGCTGTCCAGTTAGCAATAAAGGACAACTCTGCATACCACAATGCTTAGAATAAGTTTTGTCCTTGGAACACAGATTCAACCTCTTACAGGATATTACAGACAGTCTTCTTGGAGTTAAAAGTCCTATTAAGAGCTCTGAAAAATTCAAATATAAAGAAAAGCACTGAGTTTAACGTCGCAGCATTGAGTGCTAGATGAACTAATAAAAACAATACAGCTGTCTCAGATTTTAATTGACAGTCTACCAAGAGTAGGCTCAAGTTTTCCAACCATTCTGGCCATGAAAACACAAAATTTATGGTTTCCCTTACAGAAGAAAATACAGTAAAAGTGTCTCTCTGAAAGCATCGTGTAAAAATTTCTGAAGTGTGATGGAAGACAATTAGTATGACAAACTAATTTATCTCCAACACTGACATAATATTTCCTCCAGTATAAAACTGTGGATATCTCCACAGTCTCCAGGGTTCCCAGCTGGAGCTGCATAACTGTTCAGTGTAACGTTCCAGCACTTCAGAATACATGCAAGAGAAAGGTGAACATGACATCTGAAAAAAATTATTAAATAGCTAACTGGATCTCAAGAAAATGTATTAAAGTTACCAACAAGCCATTCTTAACACAGGATGTTTGATCTTACCAAAGCTAACAAAACAATTATTTTACACTACAGGTAGTCAGCCACTGCCTTGCCTGCAAGTACACTTTCCCCTTTTTCAAAAAACAGCGAACTTCCTGGTCTTTTGGAAAACAGGACTGTGACTATGCAGTTATACTTCTCTAAAGTAGCATACCAACAGTTTTCTACACACTAGGATTCATACTAGGGTATTTGTGCAGTGGCAGCGGTTATGATTGATGATATGCAAAGATCTGATCTGTTGCAAAGAGGATGTAACGCAAACCACAAAGGAACTACACACTTCTGCCTGTATTGGGCACCACATAATGAAGACCATACACTGGAGATCCTGAATATTTTCACCCAATCTTTTTATTCTGGCAGATTTCGCAACTTTCCTTTGCAGAAATATTCTGCCCTTGAAAGATAACATATCTAGCAACAGCCTACAGCAAAGTATCTACAAATCTCTGGTTGCACACCATGGCCGTCTTCCCCTGCCATCATTATAGATCTAAACACAACATTATTAAAGCTTTCTTGAATCTGCTTGCATGACTATTTATTCCACATGCTGTGAGACTGAATGATGCACAGCATTTTCAAACATCCTCCAAAATGCGAAGGATTATTATTACTCGAATTCACTGCTATTATTAGGTACCTCTGGAAAAGATATGCTTGTTTACACCACTTTCAGTTGGTGATGTTAAAATATATAGCATGGTTAAATTGTGTGGTTTGGGTTTTGCGAAGGTGGAGAAGAGCACTAGCATTATAGTTGTTTTGTTTAATTGCTTATGTGATATTCAAAATAGAAGAACTGGGGCGGGGGAAGAAAAAGCTGGTTTCTCAATATTGAAGTTTAATGCATAGTCTATAATCATATTTCTAGGTACTTTAACTGGACTTCAGTCATTTCGTATATTAGTATAGCCTGTATGCCTATGTCCTTGCATATGAGCACTTTAATCTACTAATTTTCCTTTATGAATCAGGAACAATTCTAGCCTCTACTTAAAAACAAGTAAAGACTTAAAGCTCTCAGAATATAATAATAGGGCCCTGTATGGTGATAAATGAGAGAGTTACTACAGTGCCATAGAAAATATGATACCATTCTCTAGAGCAATGTCATCCAGTGAAGCTTGTTTCAACTGCTACTTGATCGTAGCCATCAAACAAGTCTCAAGTACTACACATTGCAGGACACATCAAGACTCAAAAGGTTGAGCCTGGTACACAATATCACTTTTTTTTTTTTTTTTAAAGTTTAAATAAGGACAAAAAAAATCTGCTTGGTAGGGTAGCTGGCTTCATATAATATGGCCATTACTTACTGAAAATTCTGAATAAATGCATAGCCACATCTTTTTTTCTTTTTTTTCCTGAAAATAATTGCTAGCTAGGACTTAACATTCCATTTTTATCTTTTGGGAAAGAACAATTAGTAAGGCTTTTGAGCCATGATTTCATACTTTTAGAACAGATAAAATAGTCATAGGAGACTCATACATTAGCCTAGCTCCTCTCTCGAGCACACGAGCAAACTCCCAAACCAGCTTCCGGGAATGACAACTTTCCTTACAGGTGCCAAATGGAAGCTTTAAAGTACTTCTAATGATAGGAAGTTTAATTGTGTTATTTCTGTTCATAAAGGAGGAGGGCTTCCAGTGCACTACGTAATGACAAGAAAAACTACTACAGAAGGAATACAACATTCTCAATATTTAAAATGTCTTGGAGAGCTATAGCATGTGTATGATGCAGTCTAAATGGATACTATCAAAGCAGTAAGTGTTTTAAGTGTTTAACATTTCTGTTCACACTGAGTACTTACTCCTCGAGATAGTGTATTTTCAGACTCACGGGATAGCTGAGATTGGACAGCACCTCTGGAGGCTGCCTGGTCCAGTCGCTGGGCTCAGAGCAGGGTCAACAAGAGCAGACTGCTAAGGGTCATGTCCAGTTGGGTTTTGAGTATCTCCAAGGATGGAGATATACAAGCTACACAAGCTCTGAGCGCAACCTGTTCCACTGTTTGACCATCCTTGCAAAAAATTTTTTTTATTACATTTAAACAGAATTTTCTGTATTTCAGTTTGTGACCATTTCCCTTCAGTGACCACCACTGAGAAGAGCCTGGTTCCATCTTCTTCTTCCCCCCCCCCCCCCCCCCATCAAGTATTTATATACATTTATAAGATTTGCCCTGAGCCTTCTCTTCTCGAGAAGCCCCAGCTCTCTTGGCCTCTCCTTGTACAACAGATGCTCCAGTCCCTCAGTCATCTTTGTGGTCTTTTGCTGGACTCATTCCAATATGCCCATGCCTTTCTGGTACTAGGTAGACCAGAACTGGACACAGTACTCCAGACGTAGTTTCACCAGTGCTGGGCTAAATCTAAAATTGCCAAGCTTTAAATTTTACTTTATCTGAAATTCTTCATCCTCTCTTATATTTCAGTTGTTAGAGATAAAAAAACAACACAACTTTACCATTTTTCAGCAACTCAAGTGTTTAGAAAACTGTTTTTTACCTTCTAAAAAAACAAAAAAGCAAATTTTATTCTAACCCTTTGAAACAAAACATCGACTAATTGAAGAGTGGGCAAATGAGCCAGCTATCTATAGATCATCCAAGGGTAAGGAGGATTTAACCACACCACTAAATCAGAAAAACCAAAGTCACATTTTTCTAATCTGGTCAATTATACCAGTTATCATTTAGAGATACCTAATAAAATAACAGACTGCCTTCTTTTATTGGAGAACTCTTCCTAAAAGAAAGAAAAAACACAAAGCATACACAAATCATAAGTGAGTCTAAAAATGGTCATGAGATTGTTTTAGTCATAACATTTTATTAGAAATACAGGGGGAGGTGGGATTACTTTTGGCTTTTAGGACTCATTGTTTTCACATTTGTAATATCAAGGAAGGCTGTAAATTTACCTTAAAAATTAGATATTCTTACAGTTGTGTGTTCTCAGAGCTGAAGCTTTAAGGAAAAACAACAAACAGGTATCTCAAAACTCATAAAATTAGTTAGACACACTGGAAAACTTAACACGATATAGAACACTGAAAGAAAGGCCAAGACGCAATAGCAATAGTTTTTAACTTACATTTGAGTGTTTCTCCAGCATAAGGGATATGTAGCTTAAACCGATCACAGCTAGGTCCAGGGGTCAAGGATGTACAGCTAAAAATGAAGATAAGAGAAGAATGTGCTAAGCAGTTACAGATGGTAGCAGATGCTAACATTATTCTACAGGGTACAAATGACTGACATAGTAAAGATGTTGTGAATACTAGAAATATTCATCCTTACGATTCTGGGAAAGAAGAAAAGGTGGGAAAGATGCAGGAGGCCCATTCTCTTTTGATCAGCAGTTCTCACAACAGCATAAGAAACTTTAGGATCTGTGCCAACTATCTTCTTTCCCATTTTAACACAGAAAATATATACACAAAATGCCCTGGTTTGAGAGTGTTATTAGAATAATATCAATCAGTCAGTCAAAGCCATCAAATTCTCTACTTTGTATACAATTTTGCAGGTCACAACTCTCTACCTATGCCACAGTAACATGTTTACATGCTCCCTATCCCTGCCATCCAGATACCTGGGATGCATCTTAGTTTTAATACACCAACATTCAGTCGTTCTTACCTATTTTAACCCTTAATTTTTCCCTTGTGGAAAAGTCTCACAGTAAGCCTCCAGATGAGCAAGTTTCAGAATCAGGTATTTAAGGCTATGACAACTAAGCACGTATGTTTATGATCTGTGACTATTTCATATCTCCTGTTTATCTGGAACACCACAACAGCAGTTGGGTCTCACAGTGATGAGCGAGCATTTTATGAACACAAAAATCACTGTAAAACTGTTTAGTGTCTAGGCCAGGGATGACCAACTTTTTCACACCTTTTAAGTCATGTACCAAAATCTTTGCATAACAAAGAACCAAAAATCTCAGCTGCAAAAGGAGAAAGAGCAACACAAATTGTTTCACTGGGAGGAATGGTCTCTGGAGCTCTCACCCCTGTGGGCTGGTGGGCATATGACAGGTCCCAGTAGCAAAAACAATGGAGAACCTTAGCAGTTCATTGCTTTCTGTATCTAGGGATCCTGATAACCCAGAAGTCGTCTTGCCAGCCTAACATCATTGAGAATTGTTTATAGCCCCAGCACAAGAGCTAGGCTTGTTGCAAGCCACTTAAAGCTCAAATCTAGACTGGCCAACTCTAAACAAAACAGTGAAAAGAACGTAGACAAAGGTAAAATAACTTGCCTAAGATCATGTATCAGATCACTGGTAGAGCTCTAATACAAGCCACTGACAATATAATGAAACAAAAGACATGGCTACTGGGCCATACACACAGCCAAGAGCAAAAAGATGGGTAGGCCAGAAAGTACAAAAATTCTGATCTTACCTTAGGAGAAACAACACGGTAACTCCTGCAGCTCTATCTGCCTTACCGCAGAAGAGGCATCAGGGCAAGCGGGGCAATGTTAATTCTTACTAACATACTCAAAATGCTTCAGAGAGCCATTTCTCTCAGATGCTGGCTCTACAGTCTCTTTTCTCTTTACACTTGCAAGTTAAGGAAACCACATGCACTAACTTCAGATTGTTTTTATTCAGTGAGCTACCTTTACTATTTAATCAAATTTGTGCCCACACGTAGCTTCATCAAAAAGAAGCAACCACAGAACTACAGATCAATTAAATTAAGTGAAGTTTCCACACAAATACTAGAAAACATAAGCAAACCACTTGTGTGCACCTCGAATCTAACACAGACACAATTAACAGCCTACATCAATTCAACAAGGATACACTACATTTTTTCAGTATCATTACAGAAATTAGATAACTGCCCTTGCAAACAAAAGGGAAGAAACAGATGTCCTATCTTCACTTTAGAAAGGTTTTTGTAATGTTTTGTGAGAGCATCATGCAAAACAATCTACAGAAACATAATTTAGATACAACTATCATCAGATGTGTGCAGAGCTGACTGGAACGCAACTTTCAAAAAAGATTAGTTCACATCTTGCTTCACCCAGGAAGAATGCACTGACTGGGTTTTTGTCTGGTAGAATACTACTTCGCATTTCATTTAAAGACTGATGATGGAAAAGAGACGATGTTTATTAAACCTGCCAATGATACCAACATGAAAGGGAACACAACATCCTGGGCGACAGGACCAGAGCTGAAAAATATTTTGATTTAGTAGTCTGTACTACTACTTTTTGAATTACTTCTAGGTAGGGCTTAGCAAGAACACTAAGCATCACCACCCTCACTGGGAATAAAATCAGTTTGAGAATATGAAAGATTGGAGCTCCAGTGCAACTGAAACAAGAGAACATAATTTTTTCCAAAGACACATTGTTTTAGTAGGTGAGAACAGCAGAACAGCAGTGCCCATTGTTAGGGTGTTTTAATGGCTGTGGATGAATTTAACAGCTATAGATATGAAAGTATTATTATCTACTTTCAAGTCATTTCAAAGGCTTACATCACATGTAAGGCCAATTCTAGGAAGTACAGAAAAAAAGGCAACACAGAAAAAAAATCTTTTGCCAGTTCCAAAATATCTCTGCAACATCAGTTAATATTTAATGGAAGTTTCTTTCAAAGTATCACAGGTCACAGTCTCAGGCACATTTCTCAAATACCATCAAAATAACATTATTGTTAGCTTTTCAACAGACACAAAAATTTCTGATCCTGCAAATACCCTACAATCTTTTCTTTTAGCACAATGGGCCATTTGGAAATACTTAGGGAAAGTATAATATTCTTTAACATTAAAATGAAAGCCTGATTTAATGGTAAATGTCCCTAAAAGCAATACTAAGTACTTTTCCTAGATTATTATACTCCACTAGAGATGTTTTTAATTTTACTGGTCTAGAAGTGATGGAAAGTGACAGTATTCAGTCTTTCCCCCCCCCCCCAATTACTCTAGCTAGGCTGCGCAAGAGACTTCAATAACTGCAACAGGCTGAGCAACCAAGCAAAAATCTTACGTACATCCATTTGAAAGGAGGCAGTTACTTTTTAGCATAAACATTAAAAGAACAAAACTCCTAAGGCAAATCAAAACTTTGGTACATCTAGCACTCTGTGTGTGACCTTATTTCAACAGAAAGCCAAAGATAATAGCCTGGCTATGGACATCTTCTCCTGCTTGAATTTCCTTAACACACAGAACCTCTCACAATGACAAACATGCTCAAACCAGAAGCTTGGCCTCTATCTTCTCCAAAATGTAAGATTTTACTTTTGCTGATCCTTTTACTTAACGTGGTCCACATAAGTCACACTGAAAAGGAATGACTTGCAACAAGGTCTTTTAAAGATTATTTGTTGTTCTATCTTCACAGGGAATTGACAGATAGAACAGTAATACCTGGTGTTGAAAATTAATTTCAGAAGCTGACTCCCTCTCATGATGAATGGATATGCTATCTCCCTCTTTATTCATGGAAAAATATTACACTGGTTTGCATATCTTCATCTAAATAGTCAATATTTTACATAGGAAAGCCACGGAAGCAAAAATTAATGCTCTGATGCTCAGAGCAGTGATATGAATTAGTCTTTATAAGATGATTAATGCTATACCACAAGATCTCCCACAATGGTTTCCCTACTAAAATATTAAAGAATCATCAACCTGACAAGTTTCTGGGACAAAGGAATATCCTTGAATGTATCCCTTAAAATCATGCTGCCCTATTCAAAGGAGCTGTGCTGAGACCTACAGTTGGAATCTGGTAGATGGAATCGAGTATGCAAGAAACCATAGCTGAACACAAACTCTTCTCTTTCTCAGCAGATTTTAGCTAAGTTCCTTGAGCAAATACAGCAGATTAAGCTTGAGTTGAGATACATTACATCCTTATGAAATACGTATTCCAAGTAGGAGACAAGTAGAACATTCCTTTGTTGAGTGTTTGATGCATCTTACAGTTGGGATTGTCTGTGACCTGTTGGGAAAAGGTTTCTTTCACAGTAAATAAAACACACATAAACTAAACCAGTTCTTATTCAAAGAAAAAGTCACTGTCAGCACCAGATGCTTAGTTAGAAGTGTTCAGAATTCTTTACCAACCACAACAGGAAACAGGAAAGATTATCCAAGAGAAAGAAGAGCAAAGGGAAAAAAAAAAAAAAAAAAAAAAAATCAGGAAAGTCACTTGGGTTTGCTGCTTGGAATAAGGCATCAGCCTATAATGACAGGTATAGTAGAATGTATTTTTCTGCAAAATTAATCCTTCTTCCCAGAGTATTCTAAAAGCCTCTAGAAAGGCAGTTCTAGTTGAGCTTAACACCAAGTTTTTCTCTTATACCAATGTATTTGTAATTGACTATTCTGTTGAACTGACTCTTCTTTTTTGTTTAAGCTAAAAAAAAAATTCCCTTTCCTTCCAAGCCACTTTGATATTTTACAGGATTGAAGCCATGATGATAAGCAAGACCATGACAGCCCTAGATTTCAACACAGTCTTCCTATCAACTAGTCTTCTACAACCATCACTTGAAAGTATTCCCAAGACAAGCAGTTTTAAATTATTTGTGCTCTGCTAAGGTCTTATAAAAAAATAAGTTCTGTGCCAGCTGAAGGGGTCACAACGAAACAAGAGCCCAAGTGTTTACCACCTTAATCCTTGAAGTCAGGAGATGAGTGGTTATTCTATCCAAAGAATTTAAAGAAACAAACAAACAAAACCACCAACACCCCCCCAACTCACCTCTTTATATCCCAAAATTCCAGTCTGAGGCTCATTTTTTATACCACTCCTAAAAATCTACTGCTTAGAACCATATAAATCCACAGCAAACATCCAGAAATGTCAACAGAAGTAAATAGTGCTACTGAAAAATATACAATCTCCTTTTTATTTCTTCTTTTTTAATTTGTGGTAAAGGTGTATGCCCCAATATTCATGTCAGATTTATTTGATGACTATCAAATTTCTTGATTTAAAAAAGCATGCAATGTGTTTAGTCATTCTTCCTTCTTAGATCACACAGAAGCTTTACCACCTTTACTATCTGAAGACAAATCATCAGTGAATTTTACTGTACAATAGCAAAGAAAAATTAGACTAAGAATTTTAGCCTCTATAATTTCAGGAACTTAATATTGAGACTGCCTAACCTGAATAGCCAGAGATGCAAAAGCTTCTTTAATCTCATGATGCTTAGGCTGCTACACTTGCTTTCTTGAGGATCAGTACTTTTTGGATAACAGACAACTTTTTTTGTTCACCAGGCTGTTGATGTAAAAGCCAAGAAAGCTTCACACAGCATTAGAGATACCCTGATGGAGAACACTGCAAGAAAACCAACACACACAAATAAAAAGAACACCACCACAAAGTTCTGACCACTGGCTGTATTCCCAACCCTTCCCAGCTCTAATATACCTAGTATATGTTTCTAATTGCTCCTATATATGTCATATAAAGATACTGTTACGGAAAAAGGAGGTCAAGTTCCTTTCATAATACAAGAGGCTAAAGAAGAAAATTAGTATTATTTTAGTAATGACAAGACACAATTCAGGCAGGGATTTAGAGGCTGAAGGTTTGTCAGCAAGAGTCAAATATAATTCAGAGGCAAAGACAGGTAAATCCCTTGTTACTAATAAGAGGCAGAAAACTCAACTCCACCCAAAACTCTTATTGTGGCATTCGCTAAGAAAAACACCTTAATGTTAAATTCAAGTAGAACAGCCTTTGTCAATGACTTTAGATTCTTCTTTCCTCACATTTTTGTAGATGGAAATCTGCTCCAGTGTTCCTTGAAGACACAGTATTTCATCCCATTTAATTAAGAATTAATTGCAGAATTCACAACAGATGGGTAAGTCATCTACAGAGGCATTAAGAATAATTATAGTGTATGGGCGGGGAGAGTGGAAGGCAGGCCAGCAGGTGACAGGTTTTTTGCAAGGATCAGGAAAGAGAAAAGTGGTGAAAATCACATTTTAGAGAGCTGACACTGATGGTGAAAACCTGTATCATACTGTAGCTCCCTGTGACAGTGCACAAAGCTTTACAGGGTTCCAGAGGCCTGCAAATACACAAGAGTAGTACTGAGCAGCTGCTGCTGAAAACCAACAGATGCAACCAAAATTCTGTCAATCAGGCAAGATTTGAAATGGGAGAGATAGTCTAGTCAACCAATTTTCATCTTCAGTTCCCCTTCTTTATACAGACATATGTATTACACATTTGAGAGAGAGGGACTTGCACTTAAAGACACGCACCACTGCTTTCGGGAAATAAAAATCCAGCTACATTTAGAGTGATCGCTACTTACATACATATTTTAATTAAAGTATTAAAATCTGTAAGCCAATTGATAACTATTCCAAAGAACTTTTCAATAGAGAAAACACACTGTTTTCATAAAACTCATTTGTACCCTAGCTGGTTTCTTCAAACTTAGTATAAAATTAAACTATACACAAAGACTACTTTTGGTATTGCAATACGGATGATGATGGTGGTTTTGAATCCTGTTAGTATGGATGATATTCCATAATTGCAACAGCATTTCAATCCACAGTTATCAACTGGGAAATTCCAAGGTGTCTCCAGATATGTCAACTATATTCCCAACAGAACTTTCATCTACTCTAAGTGCTGATTTTCCTTTACATACATATTTATGTTTTCTTGTATGAAGTTCATCGTACTAATTGGAACTTTTAGAAAGGAGTGGGATGCTAGGCAGAACACATACCCTAGGAAAATAACCCCTCACGTCCCTTCTGCACCCATATGCAGATTTGCATTTCTTAAAAAGTAAAGTTCAAATAACTACTCAAAATTAATTCAGCTGCCAGCAACCTGCTTTCACTAGAAACACTACACAAAAGCATCTAATGACTGCTGTCATTAGTAAAACAAATATAGCAGCTGTACGTTAACAGAAAATGTAGATTTACTTAATATGAGTGAGAGTTTGCCAAAGCAGATATTGCAGGTGGGGAGAGCTGTGGGCCTCCTTCTAGAACTGCAAGTCTCCTTCACATCTGCCCTGATCGTGGCAGGTGTCCTGCAATCTCCCCAAGTACGGTTGCCTCTGCTGGAGGCAGACATTCAGCCCAGCCTCTATGAGGGAAACAGAGGAAGCACACATATATATATTTTGAAAGCGTCTCAGAGAACTTCTACATTAAATGAAAGCACATACAAACCCCACATGATTCTGATTTTTTTTTAGCATCACAAACTCCCTATTTATTTAGCCTAAGGAAGCTGATTTTAGAACCGCTCTTTTCCAGTCACAATAGTAGGATGGGTTGGAAAGGGCCACCACAAAAAGGAATATGAAGACAGAGCTGATAACCAGCACCACATCTAATATACTTGCAAGTGTACTTGAAAAAACAGCCCTGAAGAACAGACTATCTCAAAAGTTTCCATTTGTAAAATCCCCCCAGTTTAGGTTGGGAGCTCATTATTATTGGGTCTCAAGGAGCTAATTATGATAGAAATTAAGAAAAATAATTAACAACTGACAAAGGCAAGTTTTCAACAAAACATGCTTTACAAACATGCTTTAGAAACATCTTTTATAACCAGATTACCTTTGTAAGCAAGTTCTTTTATAGATACAGGTAATGGCCTGTAACTCCCTTTAAAAACTACACACGGCACAAATACTCCCCAAAGAATAAAACAGAAACAGAAAATGGAAATTCTAATGAAGGAGTGGCTGAAAAATGAACAGAAACAAGAAAATCGCAATGGGATACCACTCGTAATGCACACTCCAGTAGACTATGTTTTGGTAAATAAACTAGTGAATTCACAGTATCATAAACTACCTTTCTATCACACGCTCAGGCAAGGAAAAGGCACTACTGCATTATACTGTAAGACCAGCTGTACCCTAAATCCTTGGAACTCATAAGAAAAGTTTTCGAGAAGAGTATGAGGGAGTGGTAGATGCATCCTTTGGATTTACTTCATCTTCTTTCCCTCCTGTCAGATTCAAAGTCCTGTTTCATATTTTCACAACTGCCATTTGAGAATGTATTACTTTGTAATGAGTTAGAACCTAATAACCTCTCATGTTCTACTGTTCACTAATGTGAATTCAATTTCTGATGAAAGAAAAAAAAAATCAGACAAGGAACATTTTTGCTTTTAGATTACTCTAAAAGAGAACCATTCTTTGCCAAGTATGAAATTACAGTCTACCACCTGGAGTTTCAGATCCTTTCAGTGTTCACAGAAAGAGTGTGTTCATACAGAAAGTCACAAAAGCTAAGCTATTATAAACATAAGTTTTAATAAGTCATTTAGCATTGCTCCCAATACCGCCTGTAGTAGCCATAAAGACTCCCAACTTATTTTCTAAGTAATTTATTTCACACCATAGAACTGTTTAGTTTATTGGAAAATGCAATGAATTGGTATCAGGGAAAAAACATAAGGACTAAAAGCATAGTCCATGTTTATATTTTCCCCCTTTAACAAACTAATTAAACAATATTAGCAGGGGTCCAGTGATCCTATGTCTTTTCACATTCTCTTTTAAAGTTTTCTTCTAATTGCAGATTTTTAGAGCTTTCTGGTCACGGATCTCTAATTATTTGATTTCCTCTCAGAAAAAATTTATGTTAATACAACCACCATGAATTCGGTTCTTTGGATATGAAAATTAGACCAAGCAAGGATCACCACATCTTGAACGTAACTTCATAGCTTTCAGTTGCACATACATTCAAAAGGGTAACTTCAAATTGTGTATATTCATATAAACTACTACAGAACTGGAGACACAGCAGAAAGCCTGTGAAAAGATGACACCCAAATAAAAATATCAGTAGTTCTCCTATTTCTAGCATTATTTTAGATTAATTACAACAGTAAAGATATGCAATAGACTAAAAAGACAGGAAAATCCTAATCATATACAAAATTGCAACAGATCACCCTGTGGAACCGCACCTGCAGAAAGCAAGCCCCACACAGCTGCATGTTACATTTTCTCCAGCAAGTCTGGCTTAAGAACCTCTCACCTCTCTTTGTCTTTCTCTAACTTCTCATTCTCACATTAATTCCCACAGTTCACAGCCACCTCAGTTGTGCTAATACTATTTTCAAGGCTACACCATAAAGCATAAAATTAGTCATCACTCTCCCCATGGTCACATCTAACTATACCTAAAGAAAGCAGTTCCATGTACTCTCTTCGAGAGAGAGTCAAAAAATCCTCTTCTCCCCTGCAAAAACTTGTTCTTGCCCTCACAATCCAGTTTACTGTTTTCTCCCAGCATCACAGTAGGAGCTGGACCTGGCTCATCCCTTAGCAGCCTCACAGGCACAGAAGAACAAGTAGGACCTCCTGCAAGGACAAGGCTACTTATGAGCAGAGTCACCTTTTGATCCCAGTGAAGAGAGCGCCCAGTCTACCCAAAGTTCCTATAACTTTGAGTCCCCAACCCACCGCAAATGCTTTGACCTGTCTTTATACCACTTCCAACACCTCACCTACACCCTCAAGTCCTCCTCCCTCCTGCATCTATCTAATAAAACTGACTTTTGCCTATGTGCAGCAGGTTAAAACTAAAACATGAAACGTCACATGGAAGATATTATACCACTCGAAATCTCCAAGGAAATGATTCCTTTTAAGTGTTTTCATTGCCTGTAAATGGTTTGCAGTTGGCCTGGAATCACATCACTTTTACAGGGTTTAAGTTAAGGGTTATGACTAAGATTTATGGCAGCCTGAAAAACAAGACAGACAATCAACTGTCTGTTAGTTCAAAAAATTCTCATTACAAAAGAATTCTTAACAAAGAACATGAAACATTATATTATTCCCTCCAACAAAAAAAGTAAGATATCCATGACTGAAGTGCACAACAAGTTGTAAATCAACTTTTACTCAAGAGATTGAAACAAACATTCTAGAGGAAGAAGAGGTAGAAAAGAGAGAAAGAAATAATGTGAAGTGGGAGACACTGAAAGGTCACTGGTAACCCTAACTATAAACAAGAATAATCCAAACAAGTTTTTCTATTGAACAAAAACTGACCATTCAAAACAGAGGAACAGGTAGTCTACCATATTTTTGGTTTAAAAATATTATTTCAGTGATGCATAGGGTTCTGGGGTTTTTTTTTTAGGAAAATATCATTTTATAGGTTTTTATATTTGGCTTTTTTTGCCTCTCCTCCATAATGCAATTCTGCAATTTTCTTTAACTCAATTTCATTGGGATTCTTTCATCTTACAGTAACAAAAATACTCATTCCTAGTGCTCTAATTTTGTTCTTGCAGCTGTATACCACAGATTACAAAGAAAAGAACCTGTGGCCTACACTGCGGAGTGGTTTGCCTCAGACATACCAATTCCCTTCTCTCAGGAAAGAGAAAATAAGTATGTTCCTTTTTATCAACTTTTACTTTTCTATGGATTACCTAGGAGGTTTACCTTTACCTCAAGGACTGAATTCAGTATCTTCAATAAAAACATCAATTTCAAGAGCAAACAAAACTTTGTTCACTTATACATACAGCTCTAAGTATTCTTTTCAGATGCTCACTTTCAGTTAGATAATAGTTGCTTCAAGGTATGTCTACACTGTGCAGTGCAGTGCCAAGTAAATGCCTAAGCTAAGTATCTCAAGAAACAGATTAAAATAGCTCAGGCATGGCATAGCATTGCATTGGTGTGGTATTCTGTTTCCAGTTGAATTTGAGATATTAAATCTACACTGCAAATTCAGTGCTGGACAGTTACCTGAATGGTCAGAAAAATTAATTTCTCCATCGGTCAGAAGAAAGAGCACCATTACTGACGGTTCAAGAGATCCCAAAGCATTTACAAGGGTGCATTTAAAAGGGAAGCAATAGAGACATGTAAACCTAAGTGCCAACAAAAGAGACTCTTATGACAATGAAACTTCCCTTTGAAATTTTTTATGCAGGCTTACATAGCAATCAATACATTATCAGAAAAGGCCTGTACAGTTTTTAATTTCCCACAGTTAGAGAATGACTGTGTAGTTAGAAAATAGCATACAGATTTTGTTTTCAAAAATTAATGGTTAGCTTCCTTTATTATCACTGACTCACAGAAGTAGTTTACAGAAGTATTCCCATTGACTTCTGTTGGCTATAATATAAACATGGCAGAATCAGATCTTCAACACTATTGCATACCGGTCTGTCAAGATCGAGCCTCTGATCGTCTCCTATGCTTTTAAAGCCCCTAAACTCATCAGACAATGACTGCAACAAACAGGCTAAAACAAAAAATCATAATCTTTTGCTTCAGCTTCATTACAAGTGTACATTAGCTATTTAATGTTATGCCATGTATGTGTATACACATATGAGAGAGTCAAGCATACATGAAGTATAATTGCATATGTAAGGCTGGAAGAATTTACTTACCAGCTATCCAGGAATATATTCTTCTCTACTCAGCAGAAGAATAAAAAAATTAAAAGCCAGTTGTTCTCAGCTTCTGGTGAAATGTAATATGCATCAAGATCCATGGTATGCTAGAGAACTGTCCAGCTTACATTAAACAAATGCTGCATCTGTGTGATGCAAGGGTTTGGAAAAGGGGGAGAAACTGCACCAGGTACCCATTTATTAGATTTTTAGCTATCTTTTCAACAAAAACCAAAGTCTTAGGAATTTTCTTCTCCTGCAGTGATGCACAATACAAAAAAAAAAAAACAGACAGACATCTGTTACAATAGCAGAAAGTCCTGGACAGAGACCTACAATACATTAACGTAAGCCCTGGCTTTCAAGAAGCGCTCAATGAGTTACCAAGGTACAGATAGCCAAAACATACATATAAATACCTTGCTAAAGTACATCTTTCCAACTGTATTTGGCACATATAATAGTACTACATCATGTGAAGTTCTCTCTAAACAAATCAGAAAAGAAACAGCTGGCACCTGTATCAAATAGTTTCTTCTTATTTTTATTAAAGCATAAAACTGGTAGACATTACATTCAGTTTTTTTCAAGGTCAGACAAAAGGAAGTCACTCACTGTCCCAGTCTAAAAATACCGGCAAAGACATACTGTGCAGTATTTAAATTGAACAAATCTTAGGAAAACGTATGAGGTCTTTCAAACTAGAGCCCAAGTTACCACAACTATCTAATACTACCTTTACTTTTTAAAATCCTTTCTTTACTCATAGAACTTGAAACTGACAAACACACACTTTTCTTCTGAACAACTTCAAGTACCTTGTTTAAAATTGGTGTAAAAAAAATGCCAAACTTTGTGGAGAATATTTACAAAAACATTACTGAATGTATGACTACACTTAGATCTTTATCAGACAGACATTTTGCCTTTGTTTTTTCAACATTCAGAAACAAATGCAGGAGAGCGCAATCTTGGAGACAGTCAGTCTTTTTGGACCAGCACAGAAAAATTGCTGTTCGAAGTTCCAAGTGCTGCTCCACAGCAACAACTCTCTCGCATTGTCCCATCAGAGCTTCAGCCTGTTAAATTTTGCTTGAGTGACAACAAGCTACAAGTAATATGATTCTTTGTAGCGAAGAAACATATTTGTCACCAGAAATGGGAATGAAATGACCTACTCTGTGCAAAAGTAATAGTGTATGACATCCAATATAGCAGTAAAGGACTCATAAGACCATACCTCTCCTAGGAACTGCCACATCCTTTCAAGTATACATTTTACTGAGAACATAATTCTTTTTTAAAGCAGCTTTTCATAGTAATTGTGTTCAGAAGAGTCAGACTCAAACTTCATACATAAACAAAATGCATATTAAAAAACCTACCTATAGATATCAACGTGAATGATGGAATGTGAACTTTCCTCAAGTAACTGAAGTAGAATCTTTCAATTTAAATTAATCAAAAGCAAAAGATCAAGCAAAAGCTTTAAATAACCGCTACAGTATTGTAATAGTATTTCAGTTAAAAAACAACATTATTTCATTAAATACTCACATAAAATGCGTATTTACTTTAAAAAGGGAAATGCCCAAAAGAACGGGAAATACCAAAGCATATTGCAGTCTACTTGATAACACAAAAAAGTAAATCATCACTGCTCACTAGGAAGCAGGGAAATAAAGTTATAAATATCTTATTACAGCTTGACAGTAAATTTGTATGTTAAAATCTACTTCAGACAGTACTACATTCTTTTGACCACTCTTCATATAGGTTTCTTTCAGGAACATAACTAATTGTAAACATAGCTCAGTATCAAGCAAAGAGGCAGAAATCAATAGTGAATCAGACAGGTGCAAAAACCAAAATACCAACACGGTTTACTACAAACCAGTTACATAAAAATTCCACAATTAATCTCCTCATAAATATGGAATAAGTATAACCAAACAAGTATGAAATTTAAAATTTTGTTATGAGTGGATATCTAAAGAAAAAATAGAATGTTAATGTATGCAGCTTTAAATCACTGTATTCATTTTGAAATTCTGCCTGGTGCAACACATCAAAGTAATTTAAAAAACAAAATAAAGTTTGTTGAGTAAGAATAGGCTTGCAGCATAATTTGAGGCTCAAGCATGGGCCCTGATGAACAGCTGTAGGGAAAAAAAGAGTTCTCAAAGGCAATGACCACCACAAATATGTTTTTCTCTATTGTAACGCACCATAGGAAAAGCAGCAGCCTCTTAAATAACTGGATTCTACATTATACAATAATTAAACACCCTTCACATAGGAAAATGTCCTCTATTTCTAAATCTACCTAATAATCACTTTTCCCTATTCAACATCTTTCCCATTATTATATGTATAAATGCTAAGAAAAATGCCTTAGCCACAATTCAGTTGGTTATGAGCGGATTTTAATATCTAATTAAGATGGGTCATTATTTCAAAGAGACACCACTGGAGATTAACTGAATGATACAATATACGGCATTGACTCAACTGGCAGCAGTATTTTCTTTGGGTCTAGAACAAGGTAATATCCTATGCAAGAGTTAAAATGCTTTGATCCACTCTGTCATCTCAAAGAATGCAAGAGAGATGCCTGGCAGCATTTTCTTATCACCAGAATCAATGCTGCTAAAGGTGCTATATTTCAGATGTGACCTAAAACTCAGGTTCTATTTTTGTTCACTGTGGAGCCCTTTTTACAAGAAAGAAGGTAATAGCTCCGCAGACTTGGCCACCTAACTTTTCATTACTACTTCTATTGAATAGTTTCCTTCTTTCCTGTCATGCCACATTGCTCAGCTCAGTTTGGGGGTACTCACATTTCTTTACTCACTCTGCATCAGCAGTGGCCATATAAATCCTATAAATAGGACTTGATCCTGAAGGTCCTACTCATAGATGTAAATGTATGTAAGTGTCTGATGAGACTGGTACTGTCTAATAAGTTTGTAAAACACACAGACATTATGGAACTGTAACATATCATTATAAAACATTTACATACTCAAAGACTGCAAAACAATAGGATTTCCTTACTATGACATATTTCCCTCCCACGCTTGCAAGCAAAGCAAATTAACATATCATACTTCATACTTTTAATCTAACATCAGCTCTTTAATACAGTTTATAAAACACAACAAAACTAAGTATTCAATCTTAGCAATAAGTTACAATAAGTGCAAAACAAGTTCCTTACTAAAACCATCTGACATATGGATTGACTTTTCAAATAATTAAAGGCTTAGTATGTTTGCCATTTACAAATCAAAATCAACTGACATGATAGGCTATAAACCTGGAACTTCATCTTGCACTAGTGAAATAAAAGTGAAATTCCTTCCACTTTTGAGTTGAGCATGTTAAAACCAAGGCTCTGAATGGGAAGGGCCTTGGAGGTATTACTGTATTCGGTATGTTACCATTATTCCCTGTTAACCACAGCTCCAGTTTCTAAAACCTAAGAAATGAGAATGGATGGATCTTCAGTTTGTACATTTTGTTTTGTTACACATTGTAAAGCACTGGTTTGTCAGGGAAGTGGCGTAACTACAGTAACCCCTAATTTTCTATCAGAGTAACAGTGTGGTACATGACAGTGGAGCAGCCATGAGCTCCCCGCCTTGACCCAGAAGCTTCCAGATGCTTCTGTTTTCAAAGTTAGTAGCTATGGAGATGATGACCTTAAGTATTTTAACATCTTAAAGGTTATAGTAGAATTGTATTTATTTTATTCTTAAAAATCTTCCACACAACACACCAGTTCAAGCATAAAATATTTGCACGTTCTGTAGTAAACTCAAACTAGGCTATGGAACAGACATGTTTACAGCCCCTTTCATGTGTTAATAAAGGTACAATCACTATTCAAAAGCAAAGTTTCTGAACTGATAGTACTTATAAATGGTCATATTCATTTGATATCAAGAACTGCTTTTTATTTAACTTCAAACATTTAACCTAGTACCTCTTTCTCACCTTTCTGTTCCACTTTAAGTTTAAAGCCTGATTCAGCCCCATCGAAACTGAAGGGAGTTTTGCAATTAATGTCCAGAACCTCATCCCCATTTCCAATAACTGTTTTCCTCATTTTCCTCCTATGTCCAACCTCTATGTCCTTACACTTCTGTTTCTTCATGCGGATATCACCTACATTTGCCTCTGCCTGCTATTTCCTCTGCATTGTCATTTCTCTCTTTAAAAAAGCTTAACGAAAGTGAAAGTATACAGGGGTTTGAATAATCTCGTGATGTGAGGATAGGGGAGGGGAGTAGACTTGGACTCTCAGAGCCCTACAAAGCTTTCCTTTAGAGGCAGTGTCCAGCAACAAATTTAAATCTACCGACAATACGGTGGGTTGGGGATTTTGTTATTAATCAACTGACATGGCCTCTCAAAAACAGTCTGTGGAGTCCCAGAGGCTCCTATATCAAAGGTTAAAGACCACTGAACTAGATGTTGAGTTATGGAAGGGACTTCTCTATAATTCTGTGATGCATCCATCTTATGTTAACTAATTTTACACTGTTCACCTGTTCAGCGACATCATAAAGCACTAAATCACAAGGAACTTTGTATTTCCACACTGACATGTAAATACAAAATTTTCTATTGCAAGTAAACTAACAATGATTTATTTGTAACAAACAACAAAAATCTTTCCTAAAAACCCACATGCATGAAATTTACATTTCAAAGAAATTTCAAGCAATTGCTAATAAATCCTGTTTAGAATAATGCTTTTAAGAAACTTGTTTGCACAAAAAAAACCCACCTCAAAAAATAATTCTCAACTAAATGCAGAATCTTGATTATCCCAACTCCAGCTCCTAATAACCTCAAGCCACAAAAAAGCCTCATCATAAAGAATGAGGTTCATTTCTATATTCCAGAACAAGAAAAAAAATAAATATTGCTAGCACTTGCATATAGCTGAGCTTATGGCTTTGAACAAGATATGGGACAACTTCTGTCAGGTGCTGTACTTGTATCGTAGACTCCATGTTCAAGACAGTCACTATACAATTTGAATCACTGGGTTTGGGTGACAGGCGCAGTTGGGGGCAGTTTTTAGTTTTTTTAAAGAATAAACTCTTGGAAAACATTCAGGATTTATCAAAGTAAATTCGAGATCTTCTCAGTAAGATCACTGGCTGAAAACTTTAGACACTTATTAAAAATATCTCTGAAAAGAGTCAGCTAGAAAACACAGCTTTATATCATTTTAATCTATTATTCTAAAGGCGGGCAGCATAAGCATTCGGCAGGCAGAGAGCAAAACCCTTATCTACCTCCCAACAAGCTGATACCTTCACCACCAGACTACAGCTGTGTTTTCTCTCTACCTTTTTTGGTATTCCTTTCTCTCAGATTCAATAGGAGAAATGTAAGATAGCTCCCATCTCAGCCTTCCTAGAAGACTAGTTAAAGAGAAAGCAAGGTCTAGCATGAAATGACAGCAGCAGATGCATAACTGCTCAGCCTGTCTCACATAATTTGCAAGCCTAAATGCCAAGGCAGACAACACTAATAACAAAGTTATAGCTTCTTAGACCTCCAAGTAAATCTGTACTCTGTCACAGCACCTTACAGGGAAGGAACGGTTCCTTTCAAACTAACCCTAGAATTCACACCTCCTTCCTGAAAAGGCATTGTAACTACCAGACAAATACCTCCCAAACTCTCCATGAACCCATAATAAAGCAGCCTACAGAAGCATATTAAACAAAGTTTTCAGCAGAACTAAATTTTAAACAACAGTGATTTGTGGTGGTTCTCAAGATCTATTGGGTTATGCTATCATTCAAAATGATACACAAAGCAGTAGTTTGTACAAAAGCAGTGATTTAGACACCTTAAGCTAAAGTAACTTCAGGCTCTGAACTCCAGTATCAAATAAATACCTGAATCGGGGATGCTGTTAGATGCCCAATTCTGAAAGAATAAAGCAATTTCTGACATGTGTCATCTTAAGTATTCTTTTATCAGCCACCTTGGGAGTCTCTCCACTCTGCACAATGCCTAAAGTAAACTCTACTTTAAGCATTTCACTTCCCCTATGCATTATATACAGAGGTTACACATCGAAGTCCCTTTGTACATGTGGATCCCAAACTTTATTGCTATCTGAAAACCATCATGAACCCTTCTGGAATTAAAAATAAAAGGAGTAGTTTTGTCTATTTCAAACACTTGGCCCTACAGCCACTTGATGTACTGATCTTGAGGGAGGTCAGATAAAGGAAAAATTAATTTCTTTCTTATTTAGCATATTCATGACTACAGGTAAGGTCACACAAATTTATCTTCAAGTTTTTAATCTACAGAAAAGATCGAGTAAGCAAGTGATAAACAACAGGAAAAAGTGTTTATAACTATCTCACTGCTGAAAACCAGCACTATCAAGTGGCAGCGATGAAAGTGTTTTAACAAGATTATTATTGCCAACAATATGACAAATTAAGTCTCCCAAACTACAAAATGGTAGTAAGACAAAAAATAATGTAGCTAGTATGTCAGCTCCAGATATACTGGAAATGCTTAAATACACATGAACCCAGTAAAATTCAGTCCTGAAAAGACATCTTAACTGTGAGAGGTTGGGTATTCTTTTTGGATGAGGAACTCACCCAGATTTCAAGTCTGTAATCCGTAAACAATTAGTAGCATCCAGTCCTACTTTTCCATTTCTGACCACACTGGAAATGAAGGGCGAGAGCGCTGGAGAAATTCTGTTCAAGGCAACTTCAGGTGACATTTTAGTATGTTCCTCTCTCCTTTTGTCTTGAGCTGCACAGGGATGGCAAGGGGGGAAAATAAAATCAAAAAATATCCTACTTATTTGACGTAAATTCACATGCACTCTGCAAACATCAAAAGAAAAAAGCTAAGCACGCAAAGAATCAGGAATGTAGAGTAACTGAAGTGTGCACAGGTTTATAAAGAAAAAACAAACACAGGTAATTTTTTCCCTCCTACCTCTGCAACATTCAGTGAAGCCTGCTTATTCAATGCCAACATAAAACCAGACTTATGTCCTAGGCTCCTTTAATTAAGATCCTGTTCCTACAGGAAAGAGAAATAAAATTGAGGGCCATTCTGGCACTTCACAGCCTAGCCCTTCTTGTGAGCATTTCCATTAGGAGTCTATAATTGACAAGCCACATTTGTTCTGCTTCCACTGAAATCAATAGGACTTACGTTACTGATTGCAATGGGACCAAAGGTTTGATGATGTCTCCATATTCTCATTTGTAATTTCTAATACCACTAGTGTAACCATAATCAATATTACTTTTATGTTACTTCATTAGGTAGCTATTTACAGCATTTCATGATGCCTTTTAAAGGCTAACACTGCTTTTCTTTCAGCCGTATCACCATACTCTTTGAAAGGCATCTTCATTCACAAAACAGATCAGGAAGCTGATGTACACACATTTTCAGCACAGCTTTTTCAGAAGTGCTTGCAATTGCGTGACCTTATGCTAAATTAGTTAGGCCACTAAGTTAGCACACTTTAACAACCCGTTGCTTTTTAACTGAAAGGCAGAAACTGAGCATGCACACATTTTAACTCATTGCACCACAAAAAGGCTAGAGTATGCGGAGTAGGAGAAAAGAAGGGTGAGTAACCTGTTAAAATGCTAACTTAACATATTCGATCATATTCTTAGGCACAGTTTCATCTGAAAATTAACTGAACTTGACAGTTTTAGAAAGCAAAGCCATAAATGACTCAAGGTAACAAACATGCCACTGACAAGTGGGGCAGAAGAGCTCATACTTAAACTTTGACCATTAGAAGATATTTTTAAAAACATCCATTTAATTGAAAAAAACACCAATACATACTCTATTTACTTCCTTACAAAATGCTGCATATGGACTGCTGTATTAATAAGTTCTATAAAGAGAGTGTGAACAACTCATGGCAATAGTTGCAATTTTCTGTTGTTTCTAACACTCAGTTTACAAGCATTAGTTGGTAACTAATGGATATTCTACAAACTAATAATTCCCTGTAACGGGTAGCAACATTAGACTTACACATTTTGTTCTCACGAAAGTAATTCACATGGAAGTAGTATGAAGCAATGTTCAAGAAAGAGTATTTATCCTGGCTATTTGGAATGTATCTGAATATAGCAAAGGCCAGGCACTTTAAGGCAAACAAAAAGACTAATAAAGCAAGACTTCCTAAAAATAGTAATTATCTTTAATACACTGGTTCTTACATTTCATGGCAGTAAAGAAGCTGAAGACTAAATATCCATGCCCTAACATATAACGTGTTCTCTTCACATATACGATTCGCTGTAATTGACAATGGGCAACAACTTAAGTTTGCTTAGCAAACACCTACAGCAATTTAAGATGCTACCTCCTGTTTGTTACTCTTCTACCAAAAATTACTGCCTATGCACCTTTATTCTTCCCCAGAGGAACTGAGAGAACACAAGCCCATACTTCACCTATTTCAACGCAAAGTCCAATGGCTTAGATTGAACCGCTAATAAAAACAAATTTGAACTAGAATGATACTTTGCACAAGAGTGGCTAAGACAGGGAACACATTTCAGCCTGCCGGCTCTGCTGTAGGGAAGAGTAATTTCAAGCAGAGGGGCAGCTGGACCGATGAAGGTAAGAACTTCTTAAAACATGCTGAAAAACAAGCTATCCTTCTAGCAATCTTAAAGGTATACACAAAGATCTCAGAATTGGTTCTGATAATGACACATTTTAAGGGGACTGTAAGTGTTATGAGGGTAGAATTGTGAGACATGAGAGAGAGACGTGGTGATCAAAGTTGAACAGATACACCTTCCAAAGTGAACTGCAGGATGAAATTCCTTATCTTTTTGTTAATAAAATATGCAGATATTGTCAAAACAAGATGTAAATGACTGCTAGGCATTTTTCCTGGTTTTACTGCATCGTTTCTTTAAGATCCACAATACCTTCCACATAACAAGCGAGATAGCGACCCTTTAAGTGTTGTGTATCAGTTAAACTCACAGATTTATTTTGTAAACAAAGGTCTTTACAAGCTATAACACAATTAGTACCATTTTCATAAGTTTCAGTTGTTATATACATCTTTTTCCCCAGCTTAATTTTCCCACAGTACTGGAAACAACACAAACAAACTTAAGGGAATTAACAAAACCAAAATTCACTAGACTGTTTCCCTCCCAAAACAAAACATTTCAAAAAAGTAAACAAACTAATAGTTGAATCCTTTTAGATTCAGCAGCCTATCACTACGACTTCAGGCAAATGTAACATATGCTTCACAGTAACCATAAAATCCCAGGCACTGCTTCGGGCACCAGAGAGTGTCCGGATACGAGATACTCTGTTCCTCCACCACCAGTAGTAACATTATGGGCACTGAGTGAAGCTGTAAGAAGGCAAAGGTGAATATTGTGATGGAGGCCTTGAGGTGCGAGGGAACCTCTCCTGTCTAACCCTGTCGGCAATCTGGTTTTCTGGTTTTCACTTTGAGGGTGGCAGTAACAGGCGGCAGGGTGTGGGGAAACCAGGGGACCCACAACCACCTCCACCTCCTGCCACCGTGCCCGAACACATCCCCGCCTACCAGCCCGTAACGCGATCGGCAATGTGGATCTGCGGAGCCCCGGGTGAAGCCCTCAAGTTCCCTCAGCCTTCGCACCGGGGAACGCACACCGGACCGACCCCTGCCAAGCCCCGCTCCCTCCCTCCCCAGCCGGGCCCGGGCTGCCGGCTCACCGCTCCCCGCCTCAGCGAGGCTGCCTAGGCCACGTGCCGGCGCGACGAGCCGGGGCCGCCCCGTGCGAAGGCGGCGGGCCCGCCACCCGAGGCGCTGCGTCCCGTCCCGCCCCGCCCCGCCACGGGACCCGGGAGCGGGTCGGGCGACCGCCGGGCGGTGCTTAGGCCCGTCGTCGCCCTGGGCCGCACCGGCCGCCGCGCCGCCTCCTGGCCAGCTCCTCCCGAGCCGGGCCTGCAGCCTCCGGCGCCGGGTCCCCCTCGCCCCAAGCGCCCCGGGGCTGGCGGAGGGGAGAGGGCCGGGGCAGAAACCAGCCAGCCCAGCCCGGCCCGGCCCGGCCCGCCGGCCGCCGCGCCGGTCCCCCGGGGCCGGCAGGGGCGCTGCTCCCGCCCGCCCCTCCCCGGCCCGGCCCGGGCCCCGCCATACCTACGGCGGCCGGAACACAGCCGCTTAGCAACGGCCGCGGCCACGCGCCCGTCCCGTCCACCCGCGCCCGGCGTGCGCGCTCCCACCCCGCCGCGCGGCGTGCGCGCCGCCGCCGCCCCCGCCGCCGCCGCCGCCGCTCCGCGGGCCGGAGGGGTCTTCAACGGCCTCGATATTGGCGGCCGGCGCAGTGCCTGGGCGGGCTGTCTCGCCGCGCAGGCATGGGGCTGCAGTTTCGTCGCGGCCGGAGCGAGGCGGGGGAGAGGGCGAGGAGGGGAGGGGGCGGCCTTGCCAGCAGGCGTTCGCCAGGGGCACCCCTCCCGGCCGAAGGCCCCTGCGGGCCGGCCGCCGCCGCTGCCACCTCCCCCGCCCGTCGCCCGTGGCAACAGGGGAAGCCGCCGCCGCGGCGGCGTGTCCTGGCGCGAAGGCCGGGTCCAGGGTCCAAGGCCCAGGCAGCGCCTTGGCCGGGCTGCGGGGCCTGGGGCTGCCCCGTCCCCTGGCGCCATGGCCGCTGAGGTGGTGGTTGTGGGATCCTGTATGACCGACCTGGTCAGGTTAGTACTCGGGGGGGCTCCCGCAGGCCGGCAGGCCCCGGCGCGGGGCCGGTTTCCTGCCCTCACTGGACGGAGGGGCCCCGAGGTCAAGGGAGCGCAGAGCGTCACGGTGCCCGGGGCAGAGCAGAGGCTCCCTCCGCCTGCCAAGGGCAGGCTGGGCCGGGATGCACGCCACCCCTCTTGCCCTGGGCCAAGGAAAGCGGGTGTCAGGTCTCTCTCCAGGCCGGGACAGGAGAATTGGGGTCGGCGCCAGGTGCGGCGGCGAGGAGCTCTCGGCCCTAGGCAGAGGGAACCGAGGCGAGGAGTTGGCTGCGGCAGGGGCAGGGGGAAGGAGCAGAGCCGCCGGTGGGGGCGGCTGGGCCCGGGTGATGTCAGTCCTGCAAATAATACTTTGAAAGAAGACTGTGGGAACGGGGAGAAGTTTGAACGTGTTGTCTGCTGGAGCTTTGATCAGCTGTCTGTAACTTTAGGGAGAAGAGAGACTTAGGTTTGTGTTTTCAGCTGTGCTAGGTGGCTCGGCGTTAGCCTTGCCAGAAAAGCAGCATTTCATAGTAACCCGCATGGGAAATGGTGAACTCTGATACTCTTTATCAGCAGAAGAGTTTGAAACGATTTTATGAAGGTAAATAAATCTGGTCAACTGTAACATGTTTTCAGTTCAAAGCACTTGTCTCCACTTGAAAAGCAAGAAAGCAAGCTTAATATTGCAAAGAAACTGAAGTTAGCTCCATGAAAAAGTAGGTTACAAGTTGACTACTTGCAGAGAACATTTTATGTGACACTTTGAAGGGGGGGGGGGAGAGAGAGAGAGAAAAGGCCTTCCAAGCTGTTCATATACAAACAGATCAAGAAGTGGAAATAGGAAACCCTCAAAAATTTAGCACCTTTGCACCCCAAAGCTGGTTTTTAAATTATGAAATCCTTTTTTAAAGGAATGTCTTAATTCCTTTTTATTCATTTTCTGGGCATTTTTCTTTTAGAATTAGGTACTTGGGTCTCATTGTCTTTTTTTTTTTTTTTTTTTTGGTACATAGGTAAGGTTTGGAAACTTCTTTTAAAAATTAAAGTACAGAAGCTCATGAAAGCTCTTGGTTGCAGCAGCCTGGGTTTTATACCGAAGGCTAAATATCAGAAGAATTCAAGCAAAATTGCAAGAGTTGGCAGCAATGCAAATACTAACCTAAACTGGCTGACCTTGTCAGCCCCAGTAAGCTTGCAAATCAGTCTTTGATTTGCACTATTTTAAACACATCTGTTTTTAAACTATATATGCAGACTTGGTTAAAATAGGATTTAGAAGTATATGTATCTGGACTGCATCAGCTTGTCCTGCTGGGAATTCTGCAGTAAAAAAACCAATTCCTCAATCAGCAGACAAAGCCTGTGGGTCAGGAAAGTGTAGAATACATGATTAGAAGAATATGCTGAGGAGTAAGTAGAGTTTAGGCATAGACATGTGTTGCAGAAATTATGAAAACCCTTAAATAATCATAGAACCTGTGTCAGAAAGATTTAATGCTTTATGTAATCTGCAGAACACACTGGCAGCTTTCCAAGAAGAATAGTTGTCTTGTAAGTCAGAGTCAGATCTTGTAGAACTGATCTTGACGCTATGTGTGAATGAGCTATCAGATGCTTGTGACGTTATATTGAAATATAAAACATGGTACTCTAACCTCAAGACGTTCCTTTTCCTGTCTTTCTAAAATGTGGGGGAAAAAAATAGTCAAAAAATTGTCTACCAGTTTAAGCCCTGCTGACAGCTGCAGCTTTGGGCTTTTTCTTGACACTTAAACAAACAAACAAAAAAGAAAACTCCCATTTTTTTGGCTGCAAGTTTGATATGATAGAAATACAGTCATTTATTTGAAGCCATATTAACTGGCCATACTGTAACCAGAGATTAAACCATGGGTTGTAGCCATAGATGCTGTTACACTGAGATTAAGTGGTTGAAGAAAAGCCATTTCACTTTTCAATCAGCTGAGAGGGTTTCATAAATTGTACAAATGCTATCACAAGAATGTATCTGACTCACCATTATTAGCTTCTACTTTAAGGAGCAGTGAAGGGCTTTTTATTAGTGATAAGCTAATGTGCTTCAACTGAAAAAGAAGGCACAGCCTCATTCTTTCTGTTACTAGCACAGGACTTCAGGCACTTAATAAAATGAGAAAAAGAGTGCGTTTAAATTTAGCTGGCAAGAGTTTAATCTGACTGAAATCTCCAGGTAGTACCCAGGTAGACATAGTTTAAATGTACCCTGTGTTACAAAAATCCTGGTAAAATTACTGGAAAGTACTAAATGGTAGGCTGGGGTGCGCCTAGGTGGAGAGCAAAGCTATGAAACAGGGAACGATAAGCAAGCTTTATTAGATGTGGTAAAAACTGCCAGGTTAGGATTAGGAGTGATGCCAGGAGGGTACCTCTTGACTGTCTTTGTATCTGGGGTTTAGAGGGAGCTGAATATTCTAGGTTTAAAGCTAAGGTTCATTTCAACCAGGATGAAAGAGCATCAGGTTTTTGTGAGTTTGTCATTTATGCTGATGTTTCAGTTTGTAAAAGACATGGACAGCAGTGATCATGTTAAATGCCTGTCTATCACCCATTTGGAGAAGACTGAATAAACTAAATTAGGAGCGAGAGTCACACAAGGGAGGTGAGACACATTTTTGGACACATGGTGTTTGATAGGCATATTCACCACTCAACACTAAAGCCTATCTTTCCTAGAAGATAATCATATTGATTGAGACTCTGCCAGAGCTAGACAATGCTATGTTATAACTCAAACTGATAAAATACCATGTTGGCCCTTTAGAATACAATCTTGGCCCTCTGTCTGGAAAGCTAGAAGCTCAGAGTGGCAGACGTTAAATGGTAAACATTCCCAGGTCTGTAGAGGCAAGGTACCAAAAATCAGAAAGATAAGCTTCAAGCTACCATTGGACATATGGTAGCCAGATTCACCACTAAAAAAAAGGTTAGCACATAATGTTTTTACTCAATACAGTAAACTAATGATTTAAAGAAGCGTAACCTCTGTGTGAAATGGAAACGTACAATTTGAAATTTGCTATGTCTTACGTAATGACTGAGACAGAGAAGGAGGGGGACCTTCTGTTGAAGACAGTATTCAGATGTAATTTTGAGAAATAATCAAATTCAGAAGAAAGGGTAGTGTGCCTTAAAATTCTTTTAAAGGGAAGGGGCCCAGTGGTTTGCTTTTAAAACACTGTTCTCATTGGAAATTCTTTTCTCATTGTCCTGTAGCGCTGCAGTGGCAGAATGTGGGTTTTCTAAAGTGAATTTAGTATAATCAAAACAACCTCACGTACATACATGCAGTAAACCACACTCTTTTGGCTTAATAGGACCAGGAACAAAACATATTTGTGGTCACAATCACAATCAACACTTCATTGGCAATAGCAGGCAATAGTAGTAGAAAACAAAAACAGCATTATTCTATATGATCTAGATATCAGACCAGACGGGTACCATCCATAATATTACTTAAATAGTTTCTGTTCTGACTCATATTTGCAGACTGGTCGTGGCATTGGCATTTTAATTCATATTAAATCAGGACAAGACTAAACATATAAACCAATGAGAGTCAGACACACTAAAACAATTAGAATAAACAGGAGAAACTTTGGCATGGCGATTGAAAACAGCAGAAGCAAAGAACAAAATGTAAGATGGAAAAACAGCCTTTGGATAGTCACAACAGCACCAGTTTTTCACTTTAACTCAAGAGACTGAGACCACAGTCCAAATACTGGAAAACTGTGTTTGTTAGGATGTTCAAAATTTGAAGTCTTAGTTTTCTGTGGACCTTTTTCCTTCCCTCAGGTTGCTTCATTCCCTGTAGGGAGTAGAACTAAACGTTCTGCTTCCAGTCCCCTGTCGTTAATAATTATTACCAATACTAAACTGATTGACTGAAAGCATTCAGCAAGAGAAGAAAGTGATAACAGAGGAAGCATTGAGCTACAAAGTAGTATGTTGCTAGACTGGAGCGGACAGTGGTGACAAATGCATATCTGGAATTAACATCTCAGAGTAGCCTGATGGATGCATTGAATCGTCTTCGCTAACCAAGCACAATCTCTGCTTGTGCAAAATGGCAAAGGTATTTCCATTAGTGAGATTCTACGTCTTCCTCTTAAGTCTCTACTGGTGGTTATTGTCAGCTGAAGTGCTGAAGTAAATGGCTCATTGGCTTATTGGAAATGTCCATGATCCAAAGCTATGTCTGTACTTTCTTTTTTAAAGTGCAATATTTGGGACAATAATTTCAGGCTTTTTTTGTGGGAATATGGAAAAGAATTTTCTTATGTTTCTTTGCAGTGAGCAGAGAAAGTCTCACATATGACTTCATTTTCTTCTTTGCTTTGTTTCCAGGTCTTTCACATGTGTTCTCATTTCCACCATTTCTCATGCATGCACAGTCACCAAGTTTTAATGTTTTTTCTGGCTTTAATGTTTTTTTCTGCTCTTCAGCGTCTCCTAGCAGCAGAGAAAAGTGTTCTAGAATCCTTCAAATCCATTTCATTTGTGTTTTTGTTTTTATCTGTAATGCTTCCCCTGCAGCAGCCACTCCTCATTCTAGTCAATCTGACATTGCCAGCAGCATGGGAAAGCACAACTGTGAAGGAATACAAGCTTAGTCCAGTTGAGGAAATTAATCTTTTGGATCCAGAGAAAGGCATCAAGGCATGAGAGAATGTGTCATCTGTGAATTGTTTAGTTTATGTAATAGTGAAAAATCTGGGCTTGATTTCAGAGCCTGTACTATTCTGTTGTCTTCTTCTCTGACCTAGCAAAGTTTGGGTATATGGTAAACACAGGATGCGCAGGCTCAGTGTTTTGTTGTTCTGCCCTGATTTTAGAGGACCTAAATGTGGTTTTGAGAAACTCCCCTTTGCCTTCTCTTGCCTGGCAGGAAGAAAGCTGTATCTTGGGTGCCCAAAAAGAAAAACGGGATAAAAATCAAGTTGATGAAATCCTCAGTAATGGAATTCAGTAAGAAAATTGTGTTCTGTTCATATACAGCTTTTGAATATCTGTAGTGGCCCAGGCACTGCTCATCTGATGTGGGGCCTGATCCAGGCTCATTCATGTCAAAAGAAGCTTTTCACTGCTGTAAACTGTCATTAAATTGTCATCCCCCTGCAAAATCTGAGTGATCAGTTTATTTTAGAGAGAGACACAGTTTAATGTTTTAGTGTGTTAAAAGTACTTGGTGTTACACTCCAGACCTGAAAAGCTTCCAACAAAGTTCCTCTAACAAAAAATGACAAAATATTGAAGAGGGGAAAAAGGAGGGAAAATGTCTGGTTGGGTGTTTCTTAAATTAACACAAAATAACTATGGCAAGGCCACCAATGACTTTTTTTAACCCATTACAAGAGCTGCATTTGCAACCAAGGTTATGAACCCCAAGCGAGAGACAGTGCGCCATTGATCCCAGCTGGTACTTTCTGAAAGAAACTGTTGTTTGTGCAACAGAGGATGCTGTGGGTCCTCTCTGAGAAGGACTGCTAGGACACCTGCTCAACACTTGTCTATGGCTCTTATCCATGAAAACTTTTTTTTCCCCTTCCTAAATGGAAATGTGGAAGTTTTAAAAGTCTTGGGAAAGATGAATGTGAAACTGGTCACACAATGTCTTTTAACTTAAGCGCAACAAAAGTGTTGCTTTCTGGATTCTATTTAATTGAAACCTCCCTGCCCTTTCATTTGGTGTTTTCATTTTGTGTCCTAAGCTACTGTGTACTGTAATTAGGTGCTGTCTTTCCTTCCAGAAGCAATTCCATTTCAGCAATAACTAATATGACTCTTGTTTTTTAGACTTGTTTATCTAGTTCAGTTTTAATAGTATGTGTTCAGTAGTGCTTTTGAGCTAAAGAATAGCCCTTGTGGTACTACAGTCAGGCCTGTACTACATCAACGCCGTAGCTGAAGTAATTTCTTTGGCTTCCCAGTAACCAAGAGATAGCACTACTTGTCCTACTATGCATTTGGAGAACATTTTGGAGTTAGAGGAGGGGAAGAGGGGCAGTTTGCTTTGTAAAAAGGTAGGAAAAAGGTAAAGAGAAATTGGAGAAAGGTCTTAAAAAGGGCAAAAATAATAGGAAAGACATAAGGTTTTACTGCAGAAAGTGTGAAGAGTCTGTGGAGTTGAGGTTGAGGTAAAAGGCAGGGAAACTACAATCCTAACAGTGACAGCTCCCCAGCTATCCAGAGGCCCCCTGTTTTTCTGCTTCTCTTTCTGCCAGCTCTGGCTGCCTGCTTGCTTTTTGCAGTTTTCTCACATGGCTGTGTGGCAAGGTTCAGGGAAAAGCTCTAGTTTAGCCCTGCTGTCTTCTCCCAGCAGCAGCATTTTGGAAGATATGGCACCCAGTAAGTCCTCTGTTACCTCCTCCTTCCCATGAATGAGTTCCCAGCTGTCTGCTTCTGTTCTTACCAGCTGCAGTGTCTGGTCTGTTTAAGTCTGTAAATTGCTTTGAGATCCTTCAAGATGAAAGATTCTACTTAAGTGAGATCATTATCACCTTCTGCATTTCTCCACTCCCTGTTCTCGGCTCAAGCTTCTTGTCTCATTTCGACTTGGGGTCCCGCACAGTACCTGACATTCCCATCTCACAGCGACACAAAGCTTACACACAAATTTCAGCTTCCAATCCTTGAGTTGTTTGACGCCTCTCAGAGTACTTCAGAGCTGAAGGTTAAATATATTTATTTTCCTGAGCCGATGCCAAAATACTTAGCACTTGCCACATTGAGATCGTACTTCTGCATTTGCGTCTGACTTCATGTTATTTTGTGTGCTTCAAGAGACTGTATAGTTCTCTTCCTCCCACTTCTGAAGTACTTACTCATTCTAGGAAGCATTCCAGCTACAATGTTGTTCTGTGATCCTACACTATATTCTTATAGCCATACTTTGTTCATGTTCTTGTGGTTAAACTGTAAGCCTGTCAGGGCAGGGATTTCACTCCTGTCTGGTGTAGTGAACTTACGGAGTGGAACCCTGACAGGAGTTCAGAGGGCTTTCTCTGTTCAAAGGCTCGTAGGCAGTAATACAGTATTTGGACAGGAGAACTCCTTTTCTGTTGAGCTGCACATCTAGCTGTTGTCTTCATCTTCCATATTTTAACTGACTAGTAAGAGAGTTTTTTCACTGTATAGTATGTATGTATGTTTATTCCCAATGTCATTCACATTCCAGTGAAATTTCCCTCTTTCCTATGAAAGTGAGGTCATCTTAAACCTGTGTTTATGATACTGCAGTCATTTCCATGGCAGTAGACTATGATATCATCAGTGGAGGATTATGCCTTTCCTATGTGTGTTAGCAATTAAAAATTATGGTTTGTGAGATAAAACTAGTGTTTACCAAGCTTTTAGGTTTAGTCCATATGAGGCAGGGAAACTATTGCTTAATTCTCTAGAGAGTTCACTTGGGTAATGGAGTAAATGAATCCAGAAACATTTTGATCCTAGCAGGTGATAAGTTTTTGGGGGTATATTTTCCTAATGGGAGAAGAAAATCAGCTACTCCATCTTCTGTTCTCTCGCCTGGCAAAGAACAGTTGTCTGAAACACCATGGTACTCACTGTTTTGTTATTCAGAGCTACTTCAGTGCTTGACTTAAAGTATCATAATTTTCTAGTCTCATTAGACTGGCATTTTTCCCCTTTGGAGGTCAGTAAGCTATTATACACTACCCACAAAAGTAAAACAACGTGGTTATCAGTCTTTTCATCTTTTTAATGGGTGCCCTATTTGCCAGCTATCAGTAGCTGAATCTCTTTGTTGAACCTTCCTAAGTATGTACATGCTTTCTCATGGGTTGGTGACAGCAGAGGCCAGTTTCAACACTGCAATGGCAAAAGAAAATTCATTCATTTAAAATGTAGGGTCCAGTGTTAAAACAGTTGCTAATGCTGCAAGATGAAAATGGTGGATTCACAACATAATTCATTTCATCCCTTCAAATACTTCAGAATTTTTAAGCCAAGGAAGTAGACTTTTCTAAACAAGCGTGAAGAGAAAGGGAAAAGAGATTAGATAAAAGCTTATAGAGAAAGAACATCATCAGTCTAGGTATTGCAACACGAGACAAAATTTGTAGCCTTTTTTTGGTAATGTAGTTTAATTACAGAAATACACTACACCTATGCACATTTCAGCCTGTCTGTTTTCCCACATAACAGAAATGAACTCTCATAAAATATCTGTTTAAATAGTCTGGGTCAGTACATTAGGAAAAAAAATCTCAAAATGGTGTGCCCTAGTTACGTAGAAGACTTGCATGTGTCCAGTTTCACAGAAAGTCTGATGTGAAAAGGTTCTCCCTGAAATTATTACCATGTTAGTAACTACAGTAGAAAGAAATTCCTTTTCCCACTGATGTTCATGGAAACAACTGGCTGGAATGGAACAAAAGACAGACAGACAGAATTATTGTATGTAGTTTTTGGAGACTGAGATTACTAATGCCATAACAGACCTGGCCTATATTTACTGAGTGTAAAGTCAGGTGATGTTAGAGCAGCCTCTGAGTGTGCAGCTTCCCCATCATTCTGCATTCCTGCTGAGCCTTCATTTGTCTCTGGAAAACCCAGAGTGACACCTCTGTTTGAAGAAAATGAAGAGTCAGGAAATAGTAACATTATGATCAGGGAAGAGGCTGTTGGGATAAAAGCTTGCTTACCAATTGTCCAATATCAACATCAGGAGTGAGAGGTTTGTGTTCATTTCTGATACAGAAAGATGTCATTTTATCTTAGCAATGCACAATAGCATATGGCCATGGCTTCACATTATAACATCCCACTTCACAGATAGCACAACTGTTGCCTTTTGCTTTCTGTAGGGTTCTTAGACATCTGTGCAGTCCCAAGTACATAGCATGCAAAACAGTGATACACTGGGCATTGGCATTGTCAGTACTTCAGGGTATTCCTTGGGCTTCTGCTGTATCCCAATGATACAGATTGAATATTATGTTGTGTTATGAATGTACCTATAATTTCTTGCTCCAATGAATACTCTTTTACCATGTAACTCCCACAGTTTTTTATTGTTTTAGTTACTTTCCCTGCTATTATTGGAAATTCTTTTTGACTATTTAAAATAAAACATCTCTTGCCTTTTCAGATGGAGGTGTTTGCCATACAAAATTCAATACAGTCAAAGGGGAAATGTCTAAAGGAACTACTTTGAAAATATTTGTCACAATAAACAGTTGCTAGGCACTATATTTTAACACCCAACACTGAGAATATTGTGTTTTCTCCCCCTTTATGAGCCATAGAATGATATGATTAATAGTTCTGTTCTGTCTTGTTAATGAATTACTTGCTGGCTGTACTGTTAATGGAAATAGCCATTTTCCTAGATGCATTTCTAGACATAAATATCTTTGGGTGAATTTTAGTACTCCTGACAGTAAAGAGCTGCTGGCACAAATCAAAAGCTGCAATAAAAATCGTACAGTCAATGGTAACAAATTTGTGTAAAACCACTCTGGGCAGGCATATATATGATGTTGCCTCTAGGAGCTGTCTGAGCTGTTCTTTCCATAGGAGTTTACCAGTAAGGTTTTCTTTGCTTGTTTTATATGGCTCCAGTTGCTAGCCCCTATATCAAGCTGCAGTAAGTTATTTAATGCTGACATCCCTGGTTTCTTCCAAGCCTAGTATCATATACTTTGAGCCTGAAGAAAATAGAAAATTATTTTTCACTAGCATGTTGCCTAAGTAGGTGCAGCTTTATAGAACACATTGATCTTTGTGACAACTAATTATAGAATAAGAAGTTGGTAATGTTCCTGAATATATCAGTTGTGTGCTGTCTTCTGAGTTTTATTATTTCTTCTTTCCATTTCTGACTTTAGTCCATTTTTTCTCCTTTTTTCCTGTACTAGAACAATAGCATGTCATCCCTGAACCATCTGTGATTCCCCTTATTTGCCTCCACCTCTTCTTGTTGTTTTTCTACATCACGTTCTTACAGTGCACTTCTTTTCTGTATTGCTCTTTTCCTGCCTCTCATCTTTCAAAAAATAACTTTTGCTTCCAAAGAATCATGATTCCCTTTTGCTAATTTATTCCATCCATCACTTGCTATACTTCCTATCCTCTCTCAGATCCCTGCTTATACAAACTGCATAAACCTTAATAGTATAAACAGCAGAAAGAAAAAAATGTGTTGGTCAGAGCTGAAAATAAAGGATGGGAAGGAATAGGAAAGACAGATCAAGTTCAGTGCTCATATGGAAGGACAGGCATTTTCCATGTTCTCAGCTGTAATGAGGGTGAATATGCCTTCCTTCTTCTAATTGTCTGATCCTGTTAGTATTATTCATTGGGAATATCCTGTTAGTATTGCTCAATCTTTTTTTTTAATTATTTTCCTTTTCTTTTTTTTTTTTTCCCCCAAAAGAAAAAAGTAAAAAATGACCTGTTGGGAAAAAAACAGTTGATGGTTTTGCTGGAGCTCATAGTACTCCATATAGAGGCAGCAAAAATGAGCAGATTTTTCTTCAGTTTTCATTCCCCGTTACTCATTAAATTCTGGGCATTAATGGAGACATGGGAGTTGTCCATTGGCAGGCATCACAAGCCAGGGTTATACAGAATTACACCTTTCTGATTTTTAGAGATCTGCTTTTCCCAAGAGAGCTTAAATGGTGAAAAAGGTAAAGGTACTTACCTAGAGGAGATTCCTACGTGTCACGGGAAAGTTAACCTTGGCCAGCAAAGCCCAGGCATCCCCCACACCCTGCACATTCTCATCTTTGCCCCGCAAGCCTTAATGTTGTTGTAATCCAAGATTTTAGTAGATGCCTTTATAATTAGATTGAACTTCAGATAAGGCTTTTTTTATCAGTGAATCACGGGTAAGATAGTTTCAAAGTAAAAACTTGTCTAGTGAAGGCACTGTGAATTTAGCCCTGAAGGGGTCAGGCATTTGGACTGGATGATGGTTGTAGGTCCCTTCCAACTGAACTATTCTATTCTGTTCTGTTCTGTTCTATTCTATTCTATTCTATTCTCATATTAAGTTTAAATGTATTGATTACTTTTATTATCTATGACACATTGAGTAAGTATATGTAAACTGAGTATTGTTTTGGTTATACTTTTCATTTGTGACTCATGGATTCTGTAGGAAGCACTGTACTTACAAACTTGATGACAAATATCATACTTGCCAAAATTATTGTCCTGGGTATGAGCTTTTAGAGCAACATCGTATCGAAGAAAATTATTAATATTTGGACTGCACTGTTCTTCATCTTAATGACTATGTAGTGAGAACACATCTATGATGTTGCTCTTAATATTGTGGTTTATAAAGCACAATATGCTTGTGTGCAAAATGCCAGTACTTAATGGTGGGGGGGAGGTTCCTTTTTTATTTTTTAAATAAAAAAAAAGACTGGAAATGACTGACTACAAGATTTGTAGGGGGGTCAGTAGGTGCTCTATTTTCTGCATGATAGTAAAGCGGAAGCACAGATTACTTTGTTGATTTACCAGTATATAAAAAATCGTGATGACAAGAGCAAGGACCCAGTGGCCTATCCACTCAACCATATTATTTCTACTTTGTTCATTGTTGTCTGATAAATCCTTTCTGTAAGAGGGAGAGAAAAGATTAATGTTCACATATGTCTTGTTTATCTTAATCTGTCCTTGGGCATGTAAAGATCACTCTTTCCTTGGGTAGCAAAGGTTGTTTTGTTTTGTGTTGGTTTTTTTGCTTTAACCCTGGTATTTCATCATGATACAATGTTCTGTTCAGCATAGGAACTGTAGGCAGCCTTCTTCAGTCCTGGGTGAGCACAGCATGTTTCAGAGACAGTCTATTCTAACATTGCCTTCAGATTGCCTTGAAAATAATTATGTAACTGCACTTCCAAAAATAATATAATCGAGAGACATCAATGAAGAACAACGTGGGAGGCAAATAAAGTTAGAGAGTAGTAATTTTGAAAATTTCCACAATCTTTCTTAAATACAAAACAGATGTTTGGTAAGAATGATGGAATGTTTGCTGAGACTTAAATATCTGAAGATAGATTCATATTTGGTTGGGGTTTTTTTAATCTCTTTAGAGCTTCAAGTTCAGAATTAAACATTCCACAGATTATGAATTCATCAGTGTTGTGCCCGCCTTTTCCCAAAATTTAACTGCTAGTGATGTGAGGAAAAGTTACAGGTTTGTTGTTGCATGAGAAAGCTTTTTACTTTTGGCAGTTAGTCCAACAAATAATTTCTTTGTGTTGAAGGTTTCATACTCCTAACATAATTTAGGAATTTTGATCTCTTGGTGATATCGTCATTTCACTGAAGTGTAGTACAGTGTGCTACTGTAAATGCTTCGGGACATTCATCTGGATGCCTTCTTGTTTGTTTCATCTTTTAATATCTAGGAGAGCAAAATTTGCTTCTCTGCAGAGGGTCAGCAGAAATGTTCATTGAAGTTCTTTAAGAGCTGTGGACATCTGTTCTCATTCAACATGTTATGAATTTTGGTCTTTTTAAATTGAGGTTGTGATTGCACGTATAAGAGGATATCAGTCTTGTGGCCCTCCTACCTGTGGTCTCAGCCATTCATTTAATTTTCTCCTCTGCTAGAGATTTTCACCAGTTGTTTCAGTTCAGCTGTTTACCCATTCAGTAATCAGATCTACAAAACAGTTCGTCTTTTAAAAAATACATATGTATATGTGTTTGAGAAAATATATTTTTTCTCTGATGGTAAAACTGATTGAAAAGATTCCTGCTGCTCTGCACCAATTCATCATTCACTTGTTTGCGTTGTGGTGACAAACTGTATACCGTGTAAAATCAAACAGGTTTAAAAAAAAACTCTGAATGGATGATGGGGTAAAGCTTTTGCATCTCACTCTGTCACTGTGCTTCAGCACTGTCCTGAGAAGGGACTGCTCTTTAAGGATCAATTATTTTGCCTGGTACCAGTTTGAGTAGTGTTTCTACACTGTTCATTACTGTGGGCTAGAGAGGGAACCCAGACCATCAAACATCCAAGCAATAACCAATTATTTGAATTGTCCGAAAAGTTAAATTTTTTTTAAAGAAAAACTTACCATGTTCAGGGACATAGGAGGAAGAAAAAATAGAGATTTTCTATGATTTCTGGTTGTCTCTTAACAATTTTTTCAGTCATTAAAGATCTGAAGAGAGACTAAGAACCTAGAACCGGATAGCCCCATACTTAAACCGAGCTGTAGTTAACTAAATTCCTGAGGTAGTCTCTTTATAAATCTTGTAAGTTTTCTGCCTTCCAATAAGATGTTTTAGTGGATTATTAAAAGGGATGAAAGCATAAACTAGTCAAGAACATCAGATTTTGAAAAGAATTGTGATCTTTTTGCCTCTGTGTTATGGATACTTTCCCATAGCACGTGTTCAAATCTTTAAAAATTAAGCTAGACAAAACAGACCAAGGCTAAACCAAAATGTTAAGCCAGATCCAAAAGAGGTCTGAGACTTTTTCACCACAATGTTGTACTAATAGTCCTAGTTAGAGGCAAGAACTGTTCCCTCCTTTGTATTTGTTCAGTTCTGAGAATCATGAAAGCCCAGTAAATTGTATGTACTAGACTGTGGCTAGTTACACCTACTCTAATCTCACAGGGATTTTCCCTGTTCTAGGGAATTCCCAGGAGGGCAGAAAGCCAGTTTTGTTCAGTGATTCAAAGAGAACAGAATCAAAGCTAAATTCTAGACCTTTACATTATATTCCTTTTTATTAAGACACTTTTAAATACAGTGTTTCTGCTACTATTTTGATACCCCTGATTATCTTCACCTTTCTTCAGGAATAAAAAAAAAGTCTGAGTGTTTCTTTTGATACTATGTAAATGACAATCATCTTAGATGATGTGATATCTAATCTAACATACAAATTCTCTTCCCCTCTGAGTTGCCTGATGAGAATATTGTTTTCTTTTTTTAGAGAGAAATATTTATGTACTTTTCTATTTTCCTTTCTCATGCACATGTCATTTCTCAGAAACATACTGATACTTTATGCTTTTCTTCAATAAGTCTAATGAGCTAAGTATGCTGTACTGCTTAAGTAAACCTTAGTTACATAGCGTTCAGTGTTTTCAACATACAAAGTAGTATCAGGTCAAAGTTTCAACATTGGCTTAGGGCAGTCTGGCTGTACTGCTGCCAGCAAAGGCACTCCTGCTCCTCCCCTCACTCCCCTTCTCCTCAGTCCTGCAAGTTCTGGCCCACCCTGGCTGCTGTACAGTAAGTTGGACCAATTTGCTGATCCAAATTAAAGTGACCCTTGGAACAAAAATATGTTGATTTAGGAAGCTCCATGAGCAATAAAAGCAATGCAAGAGAAACAGTGGGAAAATGCTGCTGAGGGGAGGGCATGGTTTTACATTAGCTTAAGCTGACAGTAGTAATACATCTTTATAGTACTTTCATGTGTTGAAAACAATGAACAGACACTGGTTAGGTGTCAAGAATAGGAAGCAAACCATGATTAATTTCAGGATTAATTTATGCAAATACCGCTAATATACATCTCTCCCTTTCCCCTCCTTCCTTCTTCAGACTTTCTATCTCTGAATAGGATCTAGTCACTGCTTAGATGGGAACTTTTCAAGAAAACCCAGAATACCAGGGAAAGGGGCATTAATGACTCAGTAAGTTGTGCTTTCACCTCTGATTCAGTGCTTCAACACAGTAGTAAAGGGTTCTGTTCTGTTTCTAATGCCATCCTTCCGAAGGGATGTCTGTCTAAAAATACAAATGCTAATCAGCTCTAGCCTTTAAGGGAACTCATGGCACCACACTTACTGGAAGAGAGGGTTGAAGTTACTGCAATGGTGAAATTCTTATGTGTGTACTTTTATTCATCCCAAACCTCTGAAACGTAAGTGGATGTAAGAGTCTTCATTTCCCATGAACAAATGTGGGCAGCATTGCTGTGTCCTTTACATTTAAATATTGTTTTGTAAAAACTCAGTTGAAATTCTGAGTGATTATATTCCTTAATTTGTAATGTCCAAAGTATTCCAGGAGGCTTCAGTCTGAACTTTCCTCTATAAATATGATTCAGTAGAATGGTGCACAATTTGCAAAACATATTATATAGTAATTTTATTTCCCATCTAATAAGTGTTGGGGGTTTTCAAGTTTAGTTTCTGGTTGTTCATAAGACATGACAGCTCAGTATCCTTTGTACCATTCATCCTCTCAAAGATGATCAGAATTTGTCACATAAGTGAAGAGTAGTCTGTTGGATAGCAACTTATATTAGGTTTTTCAGGTCAGTGTTTTCAAATTACGTCAAAGTTGTAAATGGCTTTACAAAACATTTTATGTAACAATTCTGAAAGCCCATGTGACAGTTTTTCTAATTAACTTATTTAGCCTAATTTTGGAGTAACATTAGCTGTTTCATCACTTTTAGGCTATTTTGAGTATTCTTTGTGGCACCATCAATAAACCAAGAATTTATACGGTTCCTTAATCATACAGATTAGTCATCATTGCCTGCTCATAACAGAAGCCTGAAATGCTCATTAAAATTGTGTGATGTGAATCAAAAGTTAGTATAGTTGCAGAATTAAATGACAGGAGAATAGCATCATATTAGCAAAAAAAAATTTCCTGAATACCTGTTTCAGTGAAAGTGAAACCTCCAGGCTTATATATAGATCAGTACTCTGAATTTGTTTAATATGGAAAATAAAAATAGGCTTCTGGAGTGGAAAATTGGTCTGAAAGGATTGGCGATCATGCTTGAAATGTAATAAGGTGGGATTTTTGTTTACAGTGAGCTACAGGAACTTGCTGCATGTTCTTGCCTAGTCTGTTAGCCTATTTTTAAAATTGGCTAATTATAAATCACTGTTCCAACTTGATCCTTTGCCTTTTGCCTTGTACCTTTCCATCAAAACAATAAAAAATGTCATCTCCCTGTCTTCAACAAGCTGTTTGATTCCCACAGGCAGTTGTTATGCCATGCTGCTTGAAACATCAAGGCCCAGATTCTCATCTCACCAAGCCTGTTTTTTCACCAGTGCAATTATGATGCTTCCATTGGAATGGCATGTTGATGCCAACATAACTGAGAGAAGAATCAAGTCATGGTCTGGTCACTGCTAAAACAAGAATGTGTATGGTTGAACGTACTTCTTGAAAATGCATATGAACTCAGAGCAGTGCTATTAGCAGATGTCTGCTGGGATGTCGCGATTGTTAATCTTCGTCTAAAAATATATTAGCTTTTTGTGGAAACAAATTCTATTTAGAATAAGCTATAATCTCTGAAAAACACCCTAAGGAAGGAAAATGAATTGAGACTTGATACCATTTTCATACTGGAGAATTTAAATGAGAAGACAGTGTGAGCTACTGGATTGAGCTGATGTCTATTTTTGGTTTTGCCACTGGCTTCTTGGCTGACCCGAGGCACAAAAAGGCAAAATGACTTGCCTAAGTTTCACACCCACAGAACAGGAATAATGATGTTGTTCTGCTTTTTAAAGTGTAGTGAGATCTGTGGATGAAAGGAATTACACAAGAGCTTCTATTACTATTTCTTACCAAGGCTGGGTGAAACAACTATTCTTTACTGAATGGCACATAATTTTAGAAGTGTGCGTGCAGTACCCTGGCACTGGCTGAATAGGAGCTTCCTCAGCTGAGTTTTGTGGCCTTCATTCTCTGGTCCACAACCATCACTACTTTGGCTTCCAATGGTGAAAATAGTGATAAATTATAGATGTTACCATTAATAAACATTATTTGTCTACACTCATTACACCTGGTTCCCTGAAACCTTACAGTTACTCATTGTTGTAAACAACCAGCCAGATGCTGCTGTCGGCAAACAGTTTTAACTTAGCAACCCTTTCCATATATATATATAAGATACCTACAAGTATACTTCTAAAAAGCTGTTGTGTTTTTATTTAAAATGGTTTAAACGTTTCCCACCAGAATGTTCCCGGCTTTACCTCTCTGGAAACAAAATGAGTGTCATTAGCTGTATGTGTGAGCCTTCTGGGGTTTCTCTGTGGTCACCCACACAAAATAAACCTGCTGGCTGGGTACCATACCCTCACACTAAAATCTGGGGTGTTCTGTTAGCGAGCATCCCTACTTAGAGTCTGCATTCCTACCTGCATCTCTCCAGAAACTGTAACTACTGATGAAGCACAGACCCGTAACAACTCCTTCAAAGCAAAAATCCTAATTTCTGGGAGTTCAGGACTTGTTTGGCTTTGCTAGTGTAATTTTAGTTTTCTTAATTTCCTAATGATCCTAAACCTTCAGACTGATGGATGCTGGAATTGAAAATTAGTAGGAAAAAAATGTTTGCTTTTTCCTGAGAATTTTCAGTAAATCAGGCTGTGCTCTGTCATTAATTCCATAAGATTTTGCAAACACCAATATGCCCCAGAAGTCGCAGGATAAACTCAGAAAGTAATACACACGTATTCTTCATATCCTTTTCAAAAAGTACTCTGTAGTGATTTGCTAGTGCAGAAGCATGTCACCTTTTTTCTGAATTGGAGGGCTGGCAATTTTGAAGCTGTTGTAAGATTTATTGGTAAAATAATGTTATAAATTGACAAACAGAGCTGAAGTTAATCTCTTCCTCATTAGGGCAGATTCCTCTGCATTCTTTCAGACTCCCCTTCCCCACTCTCCCTTTCTTCCCTGCAGACTTTTGGAAACCTGTCTGAGCTAACTGTCATTGACTGAACAGGTTGCTCGTACATCATAGGAGGCCTTCCCTCCACACATTTTGTGAACTTGTTTGTAGCTTAAGAGATAGAAGGAATTAAATTTTTAAACCTTGTGCCTGGAATGTATGGCTTGAGGAGGCAGAAATTTTGGTAATCTGAGTGTTATAAACACACCTTTGAGTTATGTATTTTAATAGAAGTGGCAAAAGTAAGCTAGCCTTTTGCATCCGGAGGAGTTCTTCCACATAGTCTCAGTGGTGTTTTTTCTTCCTTTCAACTTTTGCTGGAGATAGCAAAGCATCTGGTAGGGTTAACAAAATTACAGTTTTGTTTTGTTCTTTCCAAAATGGAAATTAAACCAGAATACACTCCTGATGGGTCTCCGCTTGTATTAGTGCACCTGGTTCTGGGCACCCATCCCCAGAAGGATGTAAATGTAATTGGACTGTGTTTGAGAAACAAAAAAATGGTGAGAAGTAAAGCTTGATTTGTAAGAGAAAAACTTAAAAAAGTTAAATATGTACACTGTGCCTGAGTGACAGCAGAGGGGAGGAAGGTTTTGAAAACAATCTACAATTTTGAGGGGCGTGAATACCAACAAAGTGAAAAATTACTTAGGGTGGTTCAAGAAGGTATAATTAGGTGTAATGAAATTAAATGAACAATATGTAAACTTGAGCTGAATGTTACAGTAAAATAACATGAGCAGTGAGACCTATAGATTTATTATTTATCTGTATTGAGTTAGCACTGGGGAATCCCAGTCAGGGATCAAGTGCTTCTTTTCCTGTAGAAACATGAAACACGAACAAAAGAAATGCAATCCCTCTCTTGAGTAATAAACGAGAAGCTTGACTGGGTGGCATATAAGGAATAAACTTAAACTGGTGGGATGTGGAGTAGACAGCCTAAAAGGTCTTTTGAGTCTTTTTTGTCTTACTGGCTGGCTGTTGGACCATTTAGGATTATAAGAATGTAACTCTTATTTTGAAGATGCTTGTTATTTTCAGTCACTAATGTATGTAAATATTGCTTTAAATTGGAATAGCCTTACTACGCGATTGCCAAGAGCTGGAGAAACTATCCTTGGACATAAGTTTTTCATTGGTTTTGGTGGGAAAGGAGCCAACCAGTGCGTCCAATCTGCTCGACTTGGGGCCAAGACCTCACTGATCTGCAAGGTAAGCACTGACTTGCTGTTGGATTACAGCTGAACCAAATGTTCATGCAAATGCCAGTAAACCTTTAGGTGACTTACAGAAAAGTTTTTTGTGGTTTGTTTTTTTTTAATCCCTCTCTAATTCCCTTTTCCGTATTTCAGCTATAAATTTAAATATGGAGGAGGCTGTTACAGATCTGGCAGAAATAACATATAAAGAAGGATTGCAAAACTTGGATTGATGTACCATGGAAAAGAGAATTGGAGAGAGTTTGAGATAGATACTCAAAATTCAAGTAATCTTGATTAGCCCCTCCTCTTTATGTTCCCCACTGTTACAACAATCAGGGCTTCACTGAAGACATTCAGGTGCTAGACACTATAGTCAATCTGAAATTTTCTTTGTAGGTGATTAAAAATCAGACACTGACAAGCCAGTAACAAATCTGAGAAGAAATGTAAAAATTTGTGCTTCAAGGGTTAAATCATTATCTCATTACTTGAGATTAGGATGAGATGTTCACGTCCGAATTCTAGCACCTTTGCGTGCTATGGGATTTTTTTTCCCCACTTTTCTGAAATATCTGATACACAGCATTTCTAAAGACTGGCTCACAGACCATCAGGCTGATTCAGCTTGGCAGATGCTATATTCTTAAAATGCTTTTCTTTGATTTTTGTCATTAAACATTATAAGTTTTGAGTGATCATTACTAAGGTTAAGATCAAATTTTCTCTCTCTGTAGCCTTATTGTCTATCCTGTGCTAACTGTAGATGAGACTTCAAATTAACTGGACATACTTTGTTATTGCCATAGCCGGGGAGGATGCTAAATTTGTTGGATCATTGTCTGTCAGGGATTTTTTGAGAAGTACTGGAAACATCTCAAGGAAGCCTTTCTCACTGGTTTTCCAGTCCAATATTTAGGCTAAAGAATGGTAGCTATAAATCTAAATTATACCTGCAAGCATTTCTGTGGGACATTATCACTAGCTGTTCTACAGTGTGGGGGTTTTTTATATTGGCAATGTTTGTGCTTCTGTAATATTGTGTATATTTGATCATCTTTGCATTCAAGAACGATCAGATTCAAGTACAAGATGAACTGGCAATGAATTCCCTGCTAACATTTCCTGCTAAATGTTAAAGGGTTTTTTTCCACTGAAAGTGTGAATTTTGTTTTATTTTTTAATGGTCTGGCCTTTGCTCAGTGCATACAAGTTTCTGGAAACATTTGCATTCCTAATAAAATTTAGCAGTTACTATAATTTCTAATTACTTTCCAAAATCATATTTGTGTTATTGCAGTAAAGCCTTCTTTCTTTCTGATGTGTATTTATTGGAGAAAAGAAACAGCAGAGAATGACTCTTAATATCTATAAATGTTAGCATTTTGTATTTTTTTAATTTTAAAAGTTAATATTTACTTTTTAAATTAAAAATGCACTTTATAGCCTCACAAAATAGTCTCATCTCATAGCAGTACAGTCTTATATCTGCATAGGTCAATGGGATGTGGCATAAAGTTTCTTGCTGAATAAACTAAGAAAAGTCAGGCAATAATGAGCCATTACAATTAAATTATTTTTACTTTAACAAGTCATCTTAAGTATTCAGTGATTCTTAAAGCCAGATATGCCCCTCACACACACACTCTGTGCTCAGTAACATGCTATGTTTTGGTCATAATTCCCAACATTTTTTATGGAGTACAGGTGCAACAAAAACTTCTACAATCTGAAGTTCAGGGAATGGAATCAGTATTAATGGTAAGGACATTCTGCTGGAGTGTGGCATCCTCTTACGAGGACTGTAATTTAGACAGAGGATGTCCTCAACAAGAGTAGAGGTAGACATCTCAGATCAAGTGACAAGGCATGCTTCATGCCTCAGAGCTTTAAAACACAAAAGAGAGCCAGTGACTATCTGGTGAGGGTTTGAGAGAGGGAGTTTTAGAATGACTTACAGTTATGACTAGAGATGCCACAGAGTGCTGTGGATTTTAATGTAAAATCCAAGTACTGAGTCTGAGTAGTGGAAATGCAGTGTTCTACTTTCTGCCTGGATGTCTCTGCAAGTAGCCGCTGTTACTCTGGGTTATCAATATGTATCACAGTATCAGTCTTAAACTCCCAACTCCCCTCCTCAATTTGCTCAGTACAGTAAAACAATGTATTGATGGAATAGGCCTTCAAAATAGGCCACTTCAAAAAGACAAGACAGACAATTGTTCAGAGAAATGTAAAGGATTACTGTCAGGGAACTAAAGGATCTAAGCAAAGAAATTAATTGCTCGTGTTCATACAAGAACACTGTTGCAGTACTGAAAAATGCACAGTGGTCTTGAGAGATTCCAAACTCCCCAAAGTATTCTTTTTTTTTTTTTTTGTAGTGGTCATTACCAAAAAAATCTGTTAAACATCCTAGATTAAGATGGTGGAGGGATGTTGGTCTGAAAGACATTGTACGTGCTGAAAAAAGTCCTGGTTTACTTCTGACAAACAATTTGGAATGATCCTCACTGGACATTGATGTCACTAGCCTGATATTGCATATACTAAATTCTACATAAGCCCCAGCTGCATTTGATTCCTACTTAGAAATAGAAAGTGCTGTATTACCATGCTATGTAGTCTTCTGTCTTTAGATGATCTGTAAGCCAAATTTAAGTTAAAATCCTGTAAGCCTGAACCCTCACTTCATTGTAAGAACACAGCTATATCTCAGATGCAGCCCAGAATATGATGAATGTCTTCAATTGTTTTTTCCTTTTGTATTACTGTCTTTAGTACCTGTTTAATTCCCTAATGAAGAAAAAGAGTAAACACTCTCTCTCAAAAAAAGAGCATATAGAATAGATTAAACAAACAATTGTCAAGAGGTACACGTTTTTGCTGTAATTGATTTTCAGGTACAGATGAGTTTGATTCTCTAAGCTGCTAGAATTTTAGCTGCTATGATGCCAGCCAGCTCCCCTAGCTCCACATGGAAAACATGATAGTAAGCAGGGAAAACTCAGATTGAAAAATACTGATGTAGTTCCACTCATTCTAATATGCAAACTATGTGACCATAATGCCTGTACAAACGGCTATTGTTGTTAAGAACTCAAGAAAGAAGAAATGCTATTTCAGCACATACAGTGTTCTGTGGTCAGCAGACTAAGACGTTTATTCTTCTGTTTACCCAATAGTCCATCTAGCAGGGTCTGTGCAAAAACAGAAAATATTTAAAACAATGTTATATAATTTGACATGGTCAGTAAATATGCTTTTACTCTAAAACGAGTCTGATGCCAATACTCTGTATTCCTTGGGGGTAAAGCCTGAACGGAAAGATAAGCCCTTCAAACGCACTAGGATTAACTGGGGTGGATGCTGATGAACTAACATGGAAAAAAGTTTCCAGAGGAAAAGGACATCCATGGAGACCCCTCCAAGGGCTTCCCTCCAGCATTGAGATGTCTCGCTGTGAGCAAAAGTACCACAGCTGATCTCAGTTGTTATGACAGTTGAACAATAAGGGATGCCTGTCTGTCAGTTATGTAGGACCCAGAGCTCAAGGAAAGAAGTTTCAGTTGAGCTTTTGGAAAGTGGTTATGAAATATTTCATTGCTGAAATAACTGAGCAAACCCTGAGATTTGTTGTAGAAGCTTTGTAGCAGCGAGGGACGGAAAAGGTGATATCAGGCGGAATGCATTCCAGTAGTTAGGCTGAAGAGGCGAGCACAACTCAGGTTTAAATTGCAGATGGCTGCAGTCATCCAGCCTAAAGCAGTCAGAAGATGCAGCTTCTGACAACCTGCCCTGTCTGGCAAACTGGGAGTAGTCAGAGATACAGAAATATTCTAATATGCAAACAACGAATAACACAGTGACCAAAGTAAATGTTGTTAGTTGTTTTTTTTTCCATGTACTAGAGGAACGTTCCATCTGGTTAGACTGTTTTGACCTAAATTGCTGTCCTCCTTTGGTAAAAGACTGAGACTATCCCTAATAATGCTTTAGAAAAATGCCTTATGGAGGTTGTAGGAAACGAAAGTATGTTTCAAAACATGGTTGTGCAATAGAATATGTGGGGGGAAGGATCATCCATCCGTTGACACTTTAAATTTTAGGATTCTGAATCGCAGGGTTTGATTGTTGTGATCACTAGCTAGTATTCGGGCCTTCTCTGAGTTTTCTAAAGAACTGAGCTCATAAATAGACAAATTTCTAACAGCAGACAATAGGGGCAGCTGCTTTGTGCTTCCAGTAACTCAAATACACCGTTAGCTATTTAGTGCTGTTTTATGAGAAGATGGATCTTTAGTTAGGGCTCCTCGTGTAATTCCTTCATTGTCTAGACGATGACCAGGATCTTGATTTGGCTTCTAATCTGAAAGATGTTTTTTTCCTCTTGCAAAAATACTTCCTGTAGCATTGGTCAGTCTTTGATACCGCTCAGGTACCCAGCTTACTCTTGGAAGTGGGAGCACACACTATGTATGCTGAAGACATAGGCTAAAAGTGGTGAATTAAAAGCTATGTTGGCTTTATAAATATATTTTAAATGCTATTTTAACATTAAGCAAGTTATACCATTTTTTTTCTCCATATACCTCATCTCCTTTGTTCAGCTTGTGTAATGTAACAAAACAGAAATGTTTATTAGTCTGAATAAACAGCAAACAGAATTCTGTTCAGCTAAAAGGATTAGTGGAGCTGAAATTACAAACTCTTTAACTTGCTGTTAGAAAAACAATAGAGCATAGCTTGACTCCCTAACTCAACTTGATCTGCTGTTGCTGGATAAAGCAAACAAAAAATGTTGAATTTGTAAACAGTACATTTAGTATTGAGAATTATAGAAATCAGCAATGCCATGTTTATCGTCACTTTCTATCCCATAACCACAGTTTGATATTTTTTCACCGAGGAAACTTGAGGTAGAAAATTCAAAATACAAACTGCAATTAAGAAGGACACCAGAGTTGCTATAAATACTTTCAATTTGAAGCTGAATAATTCGGTACGCTTCCAGATTTTACAATCCCCAGAAAGCTTCAGTGTCAAGGGAACAGAGTGGTTCTAAGAGAATGAAACTTGAATGTAGCGACATGACTGTAAGGGCGAGTTTTGTAATAGAGGAGGAGAAAACTGTGGAACACTATTCCTATTGTTTATTAATACTATTAATACATTATTATTATTTATTAGTTTATTTATTAATAAGGCAAAGTGCTGCAAAACAGAAAGTGTTGTATTCAAATTACATTAGGGCGTTCTGTTGTCTAAAGATGATCTATCTATCCTCTCACCTTTCTGTAGAGAAAACCTATCCTTTTATCTTTTGTATAGGTTGGGAAGGATTCCTTTGGCAATGATTATGTTGAAAATTTGAAGAAGAATGGTATTTCTACAGGTAAAATTTTACTTTAAAGAAACCTTTTGTATTATTTTTAAGCTTTAAAAATTGGTAGTGGAGGGTTTCTTATTTTATTGCCTTATTGGATATGTTTTAACATTCAGAACTATGAATAATTGTTTTGACACAGCTCGCAGGAATGAATGAATATGGGTGAGAATATGGGGACTTCTGAAATCAGCTGTACCACTAAAAATAAAATGTAATGCCATTACCTCTAAATCTCAGATGATTACATCGGTGCAAGTCACCTGAAGAGAACTTGCTGTTATGCAATTGATTAGGCTGGCATTAATGATGGTAATGCCTGGTGAGAAATTGAACAATCCAGTCTGATTATTCATTCTCAATTTCATGTTGAGAGGGGGGTGATAGAGTAGAAATGCATTTGTCAAGTCAGTACATTTCACCTCTATTTTGTGAAATGACACGTGTGGTCATTTGAGGGACTGCAGCCGATGTTTGTTAACACACATACACACAAAAAATCAATGTTAAAAGGCTTTCGGGAAAAGGGAAAATTAAGCATTCACAATATTCTAGTATCTTTGCACCTTTGTAACCCTAATTCTCTCTCATGTTTAAATGTATTATTGTGTGCTGCTTAACTACATGATCACATTTTTGTCTACATGACTCTTGTCTCCTTCAGGGTGGACAAGGATGAACAGATGCAATCAATAAGTGGCAATTCAATATTCTGTTTATCTTTTCTGTTTAATGTGCAGCCACGAGCTTCATTTACTGCATTATTCAAATCCTGCTTTGAACTATCAGTATTTTGTGGGCTTTTTATTATGCTTATCAGTATAGCTTCTAAATATTTCACAAATGTATATACAGGTTTATTCATTGCATATCTTCCAACTTAGGCAAGAAACCAGGCAAGGATACCATAAAAACAGTGTCTGTTAGTGTACAGTTCTAAATCTCTCCAAAGCATGCCTACCTCTTGAATAAAGTCTTTGATCATGTAAATACAGCTATCATAATGCATAGCACTTAATGAAAATATATATTCCACAAGGAACCTTAAATCTCATGTTTTCTGATTTAAATGATTGATCTTGCAATCTTAACATAAATTTTTAAATAGTCTTTGTAGCAGCAAAAGAAAAGTATAGGAAAAAAATTCAGAAATTCCATCATATTGCACTTCATTGATACCTAGATAGATCAATTGAAGGGTTGGAACATTTAGGTCCAAGGTACCAATTTCTGCTGATCGAGTTAAAAATATCTCAGGGTGGTGTTAGATTATCACCCCCTACGTTGATCAGCCCTGGAGGAAGATAGGAGGTACTGCTGCTGAGGCTGGTCCGGGATCCCAACTTGCATTCCAAGATTTGGAGGCAAGGGTGATTCAGTGTGCACAGACCTTTTTGCTTAGGACCATCTTATTTCAGTCCCTGGCTTTTCATCTCAGTTTAATCCTTGTCTAGCCTGTCCCTGTTGTTATGCATAAGGATACTGGGTACTGGATGAAAATCCTTGCTGTAATGCCAGTTCTGCCAACTTTCATATCCTGGATTCTTGTTGTATGTCTTCTTTGTTTACATTGCTCTTCTATTTCCTAACATATCACCTTACCCCTTTTCTTGCCAATTCCAATCTGTTTCGTAATTTTCCCCTTTCCCAGTCCTCCTGTCTTCCACAACCTATCAGCTACCAGCACTGCTCAGACCATTTAGACCTTTACTGATGTGTTATTCCCTCTCCCACATTTGAACTGGGCAGCTTGCTGCTCATGCTGCTTATTTTCTGCAGGAAGAGCATTGAGAGCACTGAAGACACAAGTTCTCTGCTTTCAATTCCAGTGTGCAGACCTAGCTCATGGTGAAAAGAAGCTATAATTGCAAGGAAAGTTCTGCTCTGACCCTTGTAACTCTGAGCTAGATAAAGGTACCTCCAGGGCGAGTACCTGCAATACTTTAGCAAAACTGAATGAGCGTGATGTTATGTGTTTTTTCAGCCTTGTTCAAATTTGAGCAGATTTTTAAATTGGCCACAAAAGGCACATCTTGAGACAGAAGCCAACTTTTGCCCAGCATCAAGTCCATGTTCTAAAATGTTAGAACACCAGAGCTTCTTAAACAAAAGGTCACCAGAATTTGTCTCAAATAAAATAGTAGATTTTTCTGAAATACAGTTCTTGGGGGGGGGGGAAAACCCTCAACTTTTTTGACAGTTTCCTACTACATTTGTATCTAAAAAAACCCCACCTGTCATAGAAAGTTTCAGACCACTGGCTAATATTTGACAAATTTGCTGACAGCTGAAAATGGGTTCTTGTAGTAGTAAATATGGAACAATCTTCATAATAGACAGTGCTGCCAGCCTCACTTCTAGTTAATTTATCTGAATAATAATGCAAAGAGGAAACATATAGCCTCACCACTGCCTTCATAGCACATGATAATATCACTGCTGAAATGCAAATCTACACAGAATTAAATGCTGTGTTGTTTTAATATTTTTGTTTTCTCCAGCCTTGACTCTATTGTTTCATTGGATAAAAGGAAAACTTCCATGTAGGAGTAGAGTGCCTGAGAAGGCTGTATAAATAACATGCTTTCTCTAAAGCAGAGATGTAGCCAAATTAAAGAATGTTGGACTCGCATTTCTGTTTTGTGGGTGTAAATTAACACTTTTTGTTGTTGTTAGCTTCTCTGGCATTGTTGCACATGAAAGAGTAATTAGCATTTTTAAATTGCTGGAGGTTATGGGTTCATTTTAGATTTAATTCAATTAAGCTGCATCACATGCTATTGGTTGAAAGTAATGTATTGAACTAATGCATGCTGTAACTTTTCCCTTTCTTAGCATTTGTAGGTCAGACTACAGATGCTGCTACTGGAACTGCTTCAATAATTGTCAACAGTGAAGGTACATATTTCTACTCTGAATTGTCCTCTTTGTTCTGCCTCTACAGCCGTAAAAGAAACCTTTGCCTTGTCACTGTTAATTGTGGAATTTTTTTTTCTACATCTTTCATTTTTTTCACGATGTGGTGGGTTGACCCTGGCTGGATGCCAGGTGCCCACCAAAGCCGCTCTATCACTCCCCTCCTCAGCTGGACAGGGGAGAGAAAATATAACGAAAGGCTCATGGGTCGAGATAAGGACGGGGAGAGATCACTCACCAATTACGATCACAGGCAAAACAGACTCCACTTGGGGAAAAAAATGAATTTAATTTATTACCAGTCAAATCAGAGTAGGATAATGAGAAGTAAAACCAAATCTTAAAAGCTCCTTCCCCTCACCCCTCCCTTCTTCCTGGGCTTAATTTTACTCCTAAATTCTCTGCCTCCTCCCCCCAAGCAGCGCCAGGGGGATAGGGAATGGGGGTTGCGGGCAGTTCATCACACGCTGTCTCTGCCGCTCCTTCCTCCTCAGGGGGAAGACTCCTCACACTCTTCCACTGCTCCAGTGTGGGGTCCTTCCCATGGGAGACAGTCCTCCACTAACTTCTCCAACGTGAGTCCTTCCTATGGGCTACAGTTCTTCACGAACTGCTCCATCGTGGGTCCCTGTCACGGAGTGCAGTCCTTCAGGAACAGACTGCTCCAGCGTGGGTCCCTTCCATGGGGTCACAAGTCCTGCCAGCAAACCTACTCCAGCATGGGCTCCTCTCTCCACAGGTCCTGCCAGGAGCCTGCTCCAGCATGGGCTTCCCACGGGGTCACAGCCTCCTTGGGCATCCACCTGCTCCGGCATGGGGTCCCCCACGGGCTGCAGGTGGAGATCTGCTCCACCATTAACCTCCATGGGCTGCAGGGGGACAGGCTGCCTCACCATGGTCTTCACCATGGGCTGCAGGGGAATCTCTGCTCCGGCGCCTGGAGCACTTTCTCCCCCTCCTTCTTCACTGACCTTGGTGTCTGCAGAGTTGTTTCTCTCACATCTTCTCACTCCTCTCTCTGGCTGCAATTGCTGTTGCACAGCAACTTTTTTCCCCTTCTTGAATATGCTGTCCCAGAGGCGCTACCACCATCGCTGAGTGGCTTGGCCTTGGCCAGCAGCAGGTCCGTCTTGGAGCCGGCTGGCATTAGCTCTATTGGACATAGGGGAAGCTTCTAGCAGCTTCTCACAGAAGCCACCCCTGTAGCCCCCCTGCTACCAAAACCTTGCCACACAAACCCAATACACATGATCTTATTCACACTTCATTGCACTTCCTTTTGCTATAGGCAGTGTTGTAGGTTGAGATGCCTAAAAGCAGCAGAATCAGACGCTTAGATTAGCAGTGTGATAGCCATAATTCAATCAGCCAGCTGATCTATCTAGTTTTACATTGGCCAGAACACACAGTGTAGCAGGTTAAAGCTCTCCTTTTCCACCACAACTTACCTAGCACTTTTACTATGAGGAAAGGGTTTGCCTCCTCAGCACACTGAGTCATTATGCCCTGAATCAGGAAAAGGAATTGTCCTTAGTATAAGTAGAAATATTTATGTTGATCTTGTAATATTACCACAGTTCTTGATCCCAAGTTGCATCTGCAGTGATGAATACACAGTGAAATGGCATATTTGTTTTTTCTGTCTTAATTTTCCTTAGCCTGTGCCTTTACTCTTATATTGCAGGGGAAGAAGAAAAGATTTGGCTTGTTTTCATATTCTTCTTCAAGATTGCTAAATTATCCTCTGAAAACTTTCTGTTTATCTTTTCCTCAAGCAAGTTGTGCTATTGAGAGCTCTTAGGAGGAGTATGTGTATCTGGATCAAAATTTAGAGCTCAGAACTGATAATGTTTATGCAAACATAACAAATTAAGTGTGATTGGATTAGTTCATTTTTGGTGCAGCTAAGAGCCTTCATTTGAACAGTTACCACAGCTTAGCTGACACATCAACTTAACAAGCTCCTGTGTAACCTGATGGTAGTACATTGGGCTACAGCTCAAAATAGGAAAGGAAACATGACTATTCACTCCAGGAGCAAACCTGGGAAGGAACTGTGACTAAAGACAAGTCTACACAGGAACATTCGGGAAAATTAGGCAAATTAGTTGGATATGTGAGTTTAATTTTCCCTAAGTAAGATTAATCAAAGCCTTGCATGACAGCTCTAATTCAGAAATAACGTAGCTCTAATACATTGAATAAACTGGATACCTGCCTCTTACTTCCACCTCCTTCTCTTGGTTTGGATCAGCAGGTAAATTACCACAGCAACTATTAAGAACTTCTTTCTTATGCCACATACAGTCACTACTCTGGCCATCGTAAATAGGAGAGAGTGAGAATCCAGCAGCGCACTCCCAGGCCTCACTGTTTTGTACATGTAACCATGTTTTGCACTAGGTTTGCTGTCCAGAATAGTTGAATAAGAAGCAGTCTTATTACTTCCCAATTCATATGCAGGGCCAACTATGACAAACATGGTGTAGACTTGAATGAACAGAGGATGACCTGTTAAAATTATAACACCATGAATTTTTCTGAAGGATAAGGAGCAAAACCATCTTGTGGATCTAAAACCTTTGTAAGCACCAGGAAAGGGAAACTGATTGTTCAGTGCCATGAGGTTCACAGTGGGCTATCTTACATGTTAGTGTCAGTGTGAAAGGTCCCTGATAGTCTTGTGATTCACGTAGTGAGATGAATAATGCATAACGTCATGTAGGTTCTTTCTTTCAGAAACTGAAAAATCCTAAATTAAGTTACCGCTGGCCTCAGATTTCATTTAAAATCTAGTAGAAGAGCAAACCTGGTCAGAACTATGCTATAAAGCAAACAGATGCACAGAATTGGTAATGGTTCTGGTTGTTACTTCTCTCTAAAACCATCTGGCGCCTGAATTGAGTAAATTGCAATAAAATAGCAGTACTTATGTGCTTTGCTGTTGCAAGAGACACTATTTTTTTTTTTCCTGTAGAAACCTGGCTGATTTGACCTAAACAGGTTTTACAGCACTTTTCAAAGGGCTTGTCTACACATGCATGTTTTACCACAGTAGTTGTGCTGGCATAGCTGAAACACCACAGCATTCAATGCACTGATGTAAAGTAGTTTCTGCTAGTTCAAATTATACCTAAAAGGGAAGCATTTGAAGTTGGGGGTGGTGATGGTGTTTTGTGTTAAGACGACGAGTGACAAATAAAAACCATAGGTATCATCTCGCTAAATCACCAAGTTTTAATTGCTGTATTTTCACACACCTAACCTGCACTTCATCTTACCAGTTCTCTACAAGTACCAATACTTGGGAAAAATACCAACTCCGATCAACTGAGTAAAATCACAGGCAGAAGCAGGAGAGATACTCAAGTAGAGGGAGCAGACTATGATGGATGAGTGAAGGCAGAGGAAAAGAAAGCTGTAGAGAGCAGAGCCAGAGGAGGCTCTGAAGTAAACTTTCCCTGATACCTGTGTCTGTCTAGTTGGTGCTGCTGAATTTCTGGGAGGATTTTTACTGGTTACTGAATTGCACAGCTGTAACTCAGCTGTTATTGTAATTGGCAAAGTACTAAAAATTTGAAAATTATCAGGCACATTTGATGTTCTCAAAGTTGCGTTATGTTCTGGGACAATACAGTGTAGTTTCAATAAAAGAGAGAGAGGTTAAATCCCTGCTTTAATGCAAAATGGTGGAGAGATGTTTAACAAGTTTATAGTGCTGCACTGGAAAACGTGCAGCCCAGAGATGCTGCAAAGGTTGCCCCTGGGCTGGTCTCAGAAATCTGTGCAGAACCTTTCTGGAACCTCGTGTTCCTTTCAGTTGTTCTCTTTTATGCGACTGCCTCTTCAGATGATAGGTTTTGACTAAACACAAGCTTCAGGACCCTGTTTACTAGCACCCTGTACACTTCAAATCTGTACTTTCTCTCTTAAGGAGAAAAGCTGGTACGTCCAGCTGCTTTTCTTAACACGTTTTCTCTGAGGTGCATCACACCACTTTGAACCCCAGCTTTTGTTTCCCCTTTCAGCCTGCCTTCTTTCCACTAACTCTGTCACTGAGCACACCTTCTGCTAACACTGTGCTATTGAATGGTAAGAACTCCATAAAGTGATGATGTGTGTTGTACTTTTACATACACACATAGGGAGGAAGAAAACCTCTTTTTTACATGATTACCTGTGAAGTTTATTGCAGCTTTGTCCATATCTGGTACTGACTGTTAACGGTGCCATTAAGCTGGCCTGACTGCACCAGTAGTTTGAACCAGTCTGACAGCTTCCGTGTTCATAGCAAAAATTCACTGGAGGGGCAACAGAGGTTGGCAGGTCATGATTAAAATGCTCTTGATCATTGCAAGTTAGGACTTAAAACTCACCTAACACAGAACACTGAGAGATAACCCTCACTTGAGATAGGCATTGTGCTGACTTTACGATAAAGTTATTAATCATTCATGAACAGTGAATAGGCATTATTTTGTAAGTGAGTGTACCTTCAATACCAAAGCACTACTAGTATAAAACCATGCAAAATATATATTTAGATAAGGCTAAATAAACAAGGCAAACTTAGAATACACATGCCAGCTTGTTTGAATTATACTTTCCAAAGAGAAAATCTTTGGTTTGAATCTTCAGGGTTATGAAGAAAAGTCACCTGAATTTTTATAGAATTTCTACGTATTGACATTCATCATGAACTTTAATGTTTTGTGTACAAGACTATTCAATGCTCCTACCAAGTAATTGCATAGAAATTATGATACCATGACACACCCAAAACTTGCCCTCATATTCATGAACTGTGTGATTTGGCAGCAAATGTTTTTCTTGTAACATTCTTTCCTGGTCACAAATATAATATTTTTTCCCTGTGAATTATGAGGCAGAAGCTCTGCAGCTATTGTTATAATTGCATTGTTTGAGATTTTGGTGAGTTCTAAGCACTACTGATGGCTTTTAGGCTCGTCATCCCATTTTAAAAAGTGAGGGCTATTGCACTGTGGTGTTTACTGGTTTGCCTTTGATTTTTCCACTGGCACATCTCATCTGGTGGCACCTATAAAATGACACTTGTAAAAAAATCTAGCTTGAGTTATCCATCTTTCTAAGAAGTGACAGTAGCAGGTTTAGATGCTCAACTGAGGACAGTATTTGCATATGCAGCATTCACGCTGTTTTAAGTATTGATTGGACCCAATCCCCATCTGGTGTAAGCTTGCACAAGTTTATCATCAGCTTCATTTATCTGTTCTAGCTTATAGCAACTGTGAATGTGGCCTTTACTATTTTAGCTGATGTCTGCAAAACTTAAAATTATATAGATGCTCCCATCAAAACTGAGAATTTTTAGTCTAAGTAATGATATGTTAGAATTAACTGTAATGCAGTAAGTATATTTTTCTCTTTCTTAGTGTGGGCAACATTTTACCTCACTTGAGCTGTTTCAAAGTTAGGTGTATGGCTTAAGGCTTCACCTAGAGTTAACAGAGATTCATAGGCATTTCCAGACAACAGTTTATCTCCTCAAACAGATATCTAAGATATGTAAGATTAAAAAAACTCTGAAAATATTTGTCTCTCCTCCTTGTTGAAGGAACCTAGAAAACTAAGTTTTCTTGGAATTTTCTAGAATGTAGAATTTTTTTTGAAAACTTTAAAAATTAGTTAATGTTGGACAAGATGAATCCTACCCCTCTTTGCCATCTGTCTTTAACTCTGTTGTCCCTGGTGCTGATTTCCCATCTGATTTCCCTGGCAAGAAATAACTGCTTTCAACAAAAAGGTTGCTGGTGATACAAAATTCTGGTATTAATTGTGAGTGCATGGGTCCAGATTCTGCTTTCATGCACACTGGTGTAAGGTTGTGGTGACTGCTGTTGTTCACAGTTAGTGTGGTATATGTAGCTAAGAACAGAATGTGGCTTTTTCTCTAAAGCTTGAATTAAGCCCGTCCGGACTGTTACACTGCAGTAGGTACTGCATTTCCCTGGCAGGTTCGAAAGCAGACTTTAAGTCTCTGACCTTTTGTAGTTACAAAGAAAAGCTTCTGACTGTGATGCAGTGCAGCATGGTCTACCTTGAATTTGCACATATGGGTTTAAGCAAACAGCCTTCCTTATCGCCTTGGGCCATTAGCTCTGAAGTCTAATAATAATATACATGTCAGTACAGCTAAATAGTTCAGCAAGATAATGCAGCAAGACATGTGGACAGAGTCTGAGATTCTAGGTAGCACAGAGTCCAGGCAGAAATGAAATATATTTTTGTTCCACGGATTCTCTGCCTTTTACTGTTTGCACTGCTGCACCCTGTACACTTTCAAAATATATGCTTGGCAAAATAGGTGCAATTTGCCTTTGAATGTTTCCTCAACAGGATTCAGATTTTTTTGATAGCATTTACTTGTTGCAGAAGGTTTTTTCTTTTTTTTTTTTTTATCCGAGATGCCCATCATTGTCTGTTGAAAAGCAGGGCGTTGGCTTTAAATGCTGAGGTTTTGCTTTTCATATGCAGCTGTTCTGTACCAAACCATTGACAGCAGAATTGCTTTGGAAAGCTTGGGCCCCTCCCTCTGAGATCACTATATTATTCTTTCCATTGTCCTGCTTTCTTTTCAGAACATATTTAGGGAGACAAGCTTTGCACGTTTCTTATTCGAAGGACTTTGAAGTCGCATTCAACAAAAATAATGTATTTAAAAACATAAATATTTATTTACAGAGTAATTCAGTTCATTACAGAATTGGTAGCCTTTAATGATTGGCAGTCCTTAAAGGAATCTTCAGCGGGGGCGGGCTGAGCCTGTAAATCAAGGAACAACTGACTTATTGAATTTAATACCTGAGTGATTAATAATAAATTTTAATTTGAAGGCACCCATGCCTGAAGGTTTCTAGGTGTTGTAACAGAGATTAAAAAAGAAGGAATGAAAGAAAGAAACTGCAATAAAAGAAGGCAACTTGCATGTCTGAAGAAAAACAAAAGAATATTTGGAACCTATGTAAATGAACCTCCTCACCTAACTGTAAAACAAACTACGAGAATCAAAAGGATCTTAGATGTGCTTTGAGATACTGCCGTGCTTCCGCATGTATAGCTTTGCTTAGACCTGGCCAGCTTTAAGTGCAGAAGAATCTGTCGGCCACCTTCTTTACTCACTTCTGATAAACCTTTCCTTAGACACAGGCATTACTTTTCTGGGTTCTTGTGGCAAGCTGATTCTGGTTTTCACGATGGTTAGGGGCCCTAACTTGAAGCGTCGCAGGTAAACGGAGCAAGCTTGATCCTCTGAAATCTAAAGAACATGCACAATTTTCATAGCTGTGTGAAATATTCTCTGTTTCCAGCTGATGGGAAAATTAAAATTTTTATGGCATTTTTGGCACATGAACTCAGTAATCACATTGATGCTTTTCTCTTCCAAGTGCTACTGGAATATTTTAGGAAAATATCAGCCTTAGCGTATGTCCCCCATCTCCACTGTGACTACTAGTACAGCGCTTCTTTAGAGTTCATAGAAAACACCAAAATAAGACTGGGGAAAGCCCATACATGAATTCCCAAAGAAATATATACTGCATTTGTTGTGCAGTGTAGCATTCATTAGTCCGTCGATCTTTTTGATTATCTTCTGAAATCTTTGGATATTTGAAAATGTCAGCAATGCATACATTTTTAGTGGGGTTTTTTTGGAAGGCAAATTGAAATACTCATCTGAAATGTATTGTAGAAAAGCAAGGAATTGTTTTGCATACTTTATTGCAAAAGTTAATGTAAAAACCACAATATCTTCTCTTTAGGACAGAATGTTATTGTCATAGTCCCAGGAGCCAACCTGCTTTTAAATTTTGAAGACCTGAAGAGGGCTTCTGATGTCATCCGTAAAGCCAAAGTGGTTGTTTGCCAGCTAGAAATAACCCCTGCTGTTTCTCTTGAAGCCCTGAAAATGGCACGTGCCAGTGGAGGTAATTTAACATAAGCTATTCTGTCTCCCTCATTTGTGTTGCACGAAAAATATTCTTTATCGTGCTTTCTAAATAAAGATCCTGTGGTCTATTCTGGTTTCTGTCATACTAGTTTTATTTAGAAGTGAAACAATAGCCAACAAATTAATGTTATGCTAATGAAAACTGAATTCCGTTTTAAAATTTTGCAGTCTTTACCTTGAATGGCAAATCAACCCATACCCTTATAATCTCCCTGTATATGTCTGGTGCTGCCTTTCCTCCTATTTTCATGCTGTGACTAAATACAGTATAATGTTGTTAGGTCAGGAACTATGGGCCTGACTCTGGTATTATTCCAGAGCAGAACAAGCATAATGAATGCAAGTTAGTAAAGTTCCACACACAATAAAGTGAATGAAATGACCTCAAAAACAGACTTATGCCCTTGTTCTCCCAGCATAGCAGTAGGTATGGCTGTGGTTTTCTATATAGAAGTTAACATCCTTAAAGTAAAAAAAAAATGCTTTTTCTTCTTAAGCAAAATTCTTAGAGTGTGACTTGGCATGCTGCCATTGAATAGACAGAGTCATGGTCTGTGAAATTATTAGTAAATTGTTACTGTGCTGTACTTTTAAGTGTAGGCCATTGTTCCTTCAGCGTAGGATATGCATAGACAAAAGCTGACATTTTGCTTGAACAGGATGGGGTTTCACTACCGACATGATGTTTTTGTTGTTTAAGTGCCTGTAATGCTTTCAGTTACTCAAGCACAATTACCGCTGTATTTGAACACTAAGTAAATAATTATGCAAGTGAGGCATCTATATGAGATTAAAAATATGTTCTCATCTATCCGGAAGATAAGACTGGGAGGGGACAGCTCATAATATGGTCAATCACGCAGCAAGTCGGGGATGGAACTGGGATCAGAACTAACTGGTTCCTTGCAGCTGGGTCCAGACTTGCTCCAGTAGATCATAGCACGTCGGGATTTTTGACTTTTCAGTCCTCCTTCTGCACGGAGGTCTGTTATGCACCTGTTGTGATCACCAGTGTTCAGGCACTAGTGAAGACGTCAGATGCAGCAGAACTTTATGCATCATGTTCGTGTATTTTGTGCTGATTTAAGCAGCTATGTTAGATGCGAGGCTGGGAGAGAGTGGCTCTGAAACTGTGGTGGTAATAGTCATAAACTCTATAAACAGAACTGTGCATGGGAAAAAATTATTTTGACCTCTGTTTGAAATGTCAAAACTGGGTTCATGCAAATCTAAATAAAAATTAAAAACTTTAGAAAACTGAATAGCACCTGGAATGCTTAAAATATATGTGTGGGGGGAAACAGAGCTTACTATATTTTTCGTTATGTTTTATGAAAATGGATAAAAGCATTCTTAATCTAGTGGTTAATGGACTATAGTTGAGTCATAAGTCAATATCCATGACTTATTTAGTCTACTTCTAAGTCTATGCATAGTTTCGGTAAGGTGCTTCACACTTTTGTCACCCTCATACGGCAAGATGCCAGCCTGTGACAGAAGAAAAGATAGGATTTTTTTAAAGGCAATTAAAAAAAATCCAAACCTGATACACGGAACAGACGTGCAAGCATTTAGCAACTGTAAACAGCACAATGTATTGAGAAAAGATAGTAGTTAACTATGGGCCAGCTACAGTTCTGCGCTGTCAGTCTGCTATCATTGTGCAGCGCTGGTACCAGGAAAGTTGCTTCTGCTTTAAAGCAATAGGCTACACATGTTCAAATGTCATGTGCAGTCAAATCTAAGTAAACAGCTGAGTTTGTAGCACTGTAAAAATCTATCCTTAGCCAACTGTAAATTGTTAATGCAATTTCCCTTCTTTTAGCCTGCAATACCCTCATGTATAATGCAGTACTGCATGTTAGGATGTGCACTAGACTATTTTTATTTAAAACAGATGCATACCCAGATGCTTCAAACCTCTGTTTCAAGGGTTTTTTTGCTTGTTTTTCTTCATTTTCACTGAAAGAAAGAAACAATAAGATGGAGAAAGAATGTGGACACACAGGCAAGAACCCTTTGCTTCTGTTCAGTGAACGTCACCTGGATCTGTAAGCTAGAGAGGGACATCTCATGTTCTGACATCCTCTCGTTGTGGCACTGATTATTAAAGACCTTGTGACAATCTTGGGGAGGAAGAAGGAAGGGGGGGAGGGAGGGAGGAAGGAAGGAAGGAAAGGAGGGAAGGAAGGAAGGAAGGAAGGAAAAGGAGGGAGGGAGGGAGGGTTGTGAATGATTATATGAAGTGGGTATAAATTGTAGTGGAAATCTGACTGCAAAATTCTAGGTTTTTAATGGCCACGTGTTGTGAAGCTGCTGCTGTTTCCAAGATGGGGACCGGTTCATTGATGCGCAAAATGTTATTGTATATCGAAGTCTGTAAAGCAGTTTTTGGGCTTCTGTAATGACAGACTCCATAAAAGATGGCTGATAATGTCCAGCCTATTAATACTGTAGTGAAGAATGGGCTGGAAGCAGCCTCAGGTATTAAGGTTCCATGTCACTTGCAAGTAAAGGATCTATTTTTCAGGTGCTTCAACTTTCTAATCTTGGGCTGCAATTTTTCATATCAGCTGTTTGTCTGTGGTTAAGCTCTTTGTAATTTCTCCCAAAGCATAGTGGCTGCAGAAACCAGGCAATGGAAAATGCTTCCCACCCTACCCCTTTTTAAATTATGAATACTGCCTACCTTAAAATTTACTTAAGACTTGATAGAAAGGGAGCTTTCTTTTAAAGATATCCCTTTACAACAGTATGGAAATCTGCCTAATTTTTATTGTATCGTCTGCCTTTGGAAAATAACTACCTTTCACATAGACTGGAGAGAATTGTTAGAGCTTCACAGCTAGCTTCCCCTGAGAGTCTGTCCACACAGGCAATTCCTGAATCTGATTTTAGGCCCCTTTTTTTGTACTGTTAAAAATCTCTAGTAGGCCCAGGAAGTGCAGAGCAGGAGCTTGCTTGATTTGAATACAGAAGAGACAAAGCTGGATGGGAATGGTGGGGAGGGAGAGTAGATTTCAGACAAGGGAAGTGTAGGAGGGATTTGCTTGATTTTGGGGGTGGCAGAGGAAGAAGGAAGAGAGAAACTGAAAGGGCAACAAAGTTGGAACAAAGAACAGGATTTGTTGAATAGAGATTGTAATATGGAGGTAAAGTCAGGGAGTAGGCTGTGGGTACTGGAAGTGGGAAAAAGAAAGCATAGGAGAGGGGGTGTAAAGAGATACGTGATGAAAGTTGAATGAAAAAGGTTACTATTGCATAGTGCCTATGCAAGGAGGTATAAAGAACGGAAACTAGATGAGGAGAATGGATCTTGGTGAAGAGAAAGAATTTGGGCAGAAAATAATTTGGTGTTCCTCAGAGGGACCAAACAGACTACCCTATTCACAAGCCGTGCTCTTCTTCACAGCCTGAAAGAGAATCTTAGGGTTCCTCTATCTCCCCCTTGCTTAGCAGATATTAAATATGGGAGCAAACTAATAGTAATGTATTACACCCTGTTCATGATGAGTCTGTATTACTTAAAACCCAAGTTGGAACACTTCCAGTGCTGCTCCTGACCGATGTATATGTTGGTATGATACCACATGACAGAGTTGGTTTTCCAATATGTGCTGTTTGTTTGTTTTACCTTGGAAAGTATACCTTAAAGATTTGTGTTTAAAAGAACTTTATTAGGGTTGCAATTCAGAAAATAGGAAATGCAAGAGTTAAGGTTGCCTGTGAAACCTTAATTTGTCTCCTTTCTGCATATGTATTATGTTGCAGTCTTTAATTATGTGATCACATGCTGTTTTTCAGTGGTATGTGATCATATAATTAAAGAGTTCATTATAATACATACTGTATTGTAATAATATAAGGGAGCCAAATTAAGATTTCATTGGAAATCCTAATCCTGGCATTTTCTGACATCTAAGTAAATGTCTTTGTCGCTTTAATACTCTTTTTAACAAGGCAGGTAAAGTTGTACAGTCAAAGGCTAAAACTTTCAGAGTGTTAATCAAAAAGGTCATCTTCTAAACTTCTCGGTACTCAGATTTCAGAAGTCTCTGTGCATCTTTCTCTTTTAGGGCATTAACTGGGATTCAGAAGTGTTCAGGGTGTCTGAATATTATGTGCTATAGCTTAGGGTCTAAATATGTGTTTAGGACTGAAAATTTAGGCATCCAAGTTGGAAGATTTGATCACTTACTATAAAGAATATTTCTAAAGTAAGAGAGTGTGCTTTATATAAAAATGATGGCCTTGTGGTTAAGACACAGAAGTATTAATCATAAAATTGGCAAAGTGAGAAACCAAGTCTGCAGACTTCCTGTGTTAACAGTGAGTAAGTCACTTATACTGTCCTCATGACAAACCTTTTCTGCTGTTACACAGGGCCTTAGGCTACAGTTTAAAGTTAGGTTAACTAACATACTCTACCACGTGTTACGTTTAGGTCTAGCTCTGCCAGATAGCATATTAAAAATATACAGTGCCTTGTCTACACTACAGTTTTCTAATGTGGCAGTTTGAACAAGTTAGGTAACACATTCAGAAGCACGTTTAACTCCTTGTCTGGACATGCCCTTCATTACTCCATACCCCTGTTTCTTCGTGTACAGAATGCAGATAACAACACTGAAAAAATTCTAGAACTAAATCAGTTCTTGTAAAACTTACTAAAATCTTGGGAGAAGCATCATGAGTTAAACAAATTGCATTACTATCTAAAGCTTTTTTCCCTTTTTTATTTAATTTAATAATTTCTTGGTTATTTTTTCTATTACTCTTCTGTCATGTTCCCATCATGACAGGTGCCTGCACATGAATTAGAAGGGAACCTTACTATAATAAAGAAAACTTTCAGCAGTTCTATAAAACGAGGACACAGAAACTGACAGCCATTTGTGTGTTAATAATAAACATTGGGGGCTGTGAATTAACCACAATGGTGTTTCAGGTGATGGTTTATGAATCTAAAACAGTAGAGATTTAGACTTTCTTTTTCTTCTTTTTTTTTTTTTTCAGCAAAGACTTTATTTAATCCAGCTCCAGCCCTTGCTGACCTAGATCCACAATTTTATACTCATTCTGATATCTTCTGCTGCAATGAAACTGAGGTAATGGTCATACGTCATGTTAAAGAAGGAGTCTTAAGCAGTAAAATTTCAGAGGAATTCTGTTCTCAGAAATGCAGCATAGGGAGCAGGAAAACTGAGGCATGCTCCTCTTATATAGGACTTTTGGAGGTGACAAGTTTGATCCCTGACCTAATGAGCAAAGACAAGTATTCTAGAATACCTTTCGATTGCGCTAAAAATTAATTGTCTGCAGCAGGAAAGTTGTGTCCAGCCTTCCTTACAAGTAGATGAGTAAAACAAATCTGTAAAAGGACACTTTTAAAATGTTATCACTGAGTGGTAAATATTAAAATAGATTCTTGTCCTTGTTCTGCGGTCCTTTGATATGATTAGCAGGAATGTGCTAGCCATAGTGTTCTGACAGTTTTAAACTCACTTGCCAGGAGGTGATGCATGCACGCTGCACTTGATGGTAAATAGTAGCTTCATATGCCTCTTCCTGTCAGATCTGTTTTCAGTGACTGTTTCTCTGGCCCTTCAACTGTATGTTTTCCCTTATCCCCCCGCCCCGCTCCTTTTCCTCTCTTTTCTAATTCAAGTGTGTTATTTCTCCCAAAGGAAATTATTTTTGTCACAAGAGACAAATTAAGCTTGTCTCATAAGGCCTTCGTTTAAATTTCCTATTTATTAGCATTATGCATGCTGTGTTCCTTCCCCTCACCTTCTCTTTATATAAACAGGAATGTGGGAGAAGCAACCTAGTGGATAGAAGCCATGCCTTAATCATAGTTAAAGTTATCTCCAACAGACATGATTTCTGCAATGAACATGATATCTTTGGGAGGAGAGGAGGGGGAAGAGCTAAGAGAAAAGCATGGCTCTGCTTGCTTAGAGGATTTTTTGTCTGATGACAATGTCTGTCAGAGTAAGTTCTTCAAGGCTCAATTACTCTCTTTTGAAATTTCTGTTAAAACCCATCACAAACCATATCAGAAGTTCTCAGTTCATGAGTCTTCTAGCATTTAAGGGTCGGTCTGAGTAACCCAAATGGACATCTGAATTTTATTCTGGGATGTTTCAGTATGTATCTGCCAAGTTCAGATACTCCAGAGCATTCAGGAATTAGCAAAATAGCAAGGTGGGAGATGCCACAGCTCCTCAGGTCTCTGGAAGGCAAAGTTTCCAGTGTAACTGGCAGTGATACCATTTGTGGCTCAGACACTCTCCAAAAGCTATCAGAACTCAATTATATGCGATGAAGAGAATGCTAAGGCAAAGTATTTATTCTTGTTCAGGGGACTTGCAGGACACCCATATGGTGTTTTCTTCATGGTTTCAGGAAGCACTTATGCCTGGACTATGCCCCTGGATTGGCTGAACGGCGCAACAGCGCACATTTTGGGCTGAGAACACCCATACTCTCCCACCAATTTAGTAAATGTCATTTGTTGTTTGCTTTTTTCATAATGCCACTAGTTACTTTTTTTTTCCTCTGCGAAAACTTATCCCCCATATGTTAGAAACAAAACTTTGTTTTTCATTACTTGTCTATTCCTGACTTTTCTCTCATTGCTCTTTGCAACACACATGTTAAAGTTTTCCCTTTGTTATACTTTATTGCTAGAGGACAGTCTTGAAAGAGACATTCTTTGAGAAGTTTAGCTTGCTGAAGCCAGGGTGTATTATTATTACCACCACATGGAGAAAAGAAAATTACTTCTATTTGGAGAACAAGAAATACAGGTGTATAATTATAATAGATCCCTGCTCACTCATCTACCTTTCCTGCAGAGCTGGGGGTACAGTTGGCATTCTTTTCTGCTGTTTTCTTTTAAAAAGTAATTACCGTTTGAAGGTAGCTGGGATCACTGTATGCACAGTTAGGAACAGAAATGTTCTCTCTACTGTTGAGGAGGTTTATCTCTTCCGAATTTATGGAAATGGTAGACCTATGGAAGTTCCTGCCAGCCATATCATGGGAGCACAGATCCAAGCATGGGACTCCTATAGCATATTCTGAGAACAACAATGGCACATAAGTACCTTTGCTTTTAACAATAACCTTTTCATACTTTGCAATGAAATAAATTACGTTAGCACAACTGTAATAATCAGTTATGTTTGATTTCGTCCTCTCTGTGTGTCTAATTTGTTATTGAATTGATTTTCAGAGATGAACTATTGCCATTGTTCCTTTCTTTTTGCTGAGAAAAGAGGAAAAATGAAGCATTTGGTTTTCTTATGTCACAAGTTTGAAAGTTGGTTTTTTAGTAATTGTTATATATTCATATGCCATCTGTTTTCTGTTTTCTTTCATGACTTTCTTTAATTTCAGATCCCTGTAATGTATGCACTTGAAAAATTTGATATAGAGATAAATGTTTACAAACCCAAATAAAGGTTACCAGTCACATCTCTGTATGGCACTTAAAAGCAATAAGTTAATTCTACAAATCTTAAAGATATTTCTAATTTTTTCAACTTCGTCCATTCAACCAGCTACATCTGCATTTCCTTCATCTTCTTAAATCAGGAAGTACCTAAGACTTTGTTGATTCAGAACATATACTGGGAAAAGATCTTTTTATAATTTTTTTTTTTATTTCCCTCAGTATCTACTAGCAGTCACAGTCAGAAAAGAGCAATTGGATAAGATGGACCTTTGCTCTGAGCCACTATGGCCATTCTTATTTTATGGATTTTTTTTATTATTGTTCTCTATGGCCAAATTTATTGAATGTGCTGCTTACAACTGCCTTCCTGAGATGTTCTGTTCCAGCTCCATTGCCCCTCCTACTTGGTATTTCTAAGTCTCAAATAACTTCCTTCTAGCCAAAATCCTATTTATGTTCTAGCCTTACCCCTTTTGGGATCTTTTATTTTTTATTTGGGATTTTTAGGTATTGCCAGAAAAAAAATAGTGTATTTCTGCTTTATCTTTACTAAGTCTGTTAAATAGTTAATAAATCGTCTTGGATTTAAACATGAACTCTTTAGAGCTATCCAGTTCAGCTGCTTCTCAAACATTCTTTTTAACACAAACGTATATGCTAAGACAAGATTAAACTTACACTGATTTTTTTTTATTGCTTGGTTTGGCTTTCTCAGTCATTTAAATTTACAAGTATTTATCACAGCATTTTACCAAAATGTCCTTATCTTTCTTGTTCACCAAGAAATGCCTTTAAATGATAAAATCCTGTGGTTTGTGGATATTATGTAAATGATATGTTTGTAACAGAAGATTATGTTAGCTGTAAAACAGAACACTAGCCGTTTAGCTTAAGACACCTCATACACTATGTGGAGTGTTTGTATTGTTAAAGATGAGAAAAAGGGGGTAGTCCTTGTGATTAGCTGAATTATTACTGAGTCACAAGTTTCTGTTATTTAATGCCATGAAGGTCAGGAGTTTTGATCTGCAGTGCGTTTGTCACAGAATAAAAGTTTTAAAATGTCAGCTATAGTTTCAGACAGCCATGGGATGTCGGGTCCCAAACATGCAAGTATCAGATACAACATCACACTTTATACTCCATCTTTCATTAAATGCTTTAGGATTTAATGCAATCACATGCAGTTTCTGGTATAACAGCACAGCTTGTTCTTATGGATTTATGTGCTAGAGAGAAGCAAACAAAATTATACTATCAGTGAATTATCTACCATTAGTTTGTCTAGAAGGCTCTTCACAAGCTGTTCTTTTCACTCTTGCTTGTTGCAATAATAAATTTTCTTTATGTCTGACATCATTACTTTCTTTTTATGTGGTTCATGAACAAAAAACCTCAGAACAAATCTTGCAAGGTTATCGGTTCTTTCTTTGCTTAGCCTGTAGTTCAGTTTTATCTTTTCCCAGAAAGATCAAACTTGTTGAGACTAGTTTGTTAATTCCCAGATGCAGCACAGCCTAATCCCTGAGGTTTGTGCAGGAATGTGCTAGTTCTCCATTCCCTTAATTCTTCTAATGAAAAATAAATGTATCCAATGTCATCTTAGTGAAAACCAATGGTTGTTCTTTTCAGTCATTTATAAATGTTGAAAAAGAGACAGCCCTGTACAAGATGAGCTCTTTGGAATATTTACCATTTTTTTCCCACGTATTTGTGTGATTCCTTGCTGCAGTACGGCTCTAGGCACAACCACAATGTCAATACAGTTCATGTGTTGTTTTTCTTATTTAGTGTGTGCATGCAATTACATAGCCCTGCAGGTTAGGAACCAAAATATATTGCACATCAGCAATTTCAATTTGGTCCTAAGCATTTTGAAGAGCAGCTGCTTCTCCGTTCAAAGAATACTGAGGAGCCTTTCAGGAGAAGGAAAACTCCTAAATGGTTACAGCAAATGATTTAGTTCGTCAAGCTATTTTTAATGCAAAACTGGGAACTGCTTTCTCCCTAATGTAAAATGGGTATCAGACTTCTGATCTAAATAAGAAAGGCCTAGCAAAGATTTAATTAAATGCTAACAGAATACTTTGGGACTTCAGTGGCAGAAAGCAGTACAACTAAATATAAGTTAATTGCTAATTTTGTTAAATAAAGCTGCAAGATGTATAAAAATAATACAGAAAAATAGATACTATCCTATTGTTTTCTTTTAAGTGTTACTGTCTATTACTAGAGGCTAGATCATTTTTGGAAGAAATATTAATAGTGGAAATTCTTGTTAGTATGTCCAAAATCAAGAGACAGTATTGACTTTTACAAGATTCAGAGAATATCAAGTTTATAAAACTATATCTGGAGTCTTGGATTAGGACATTTAAGATACTGCTTATTAATATAGAGAGATTAATACTAGGGAAGTCTTTCTTAAGAAAAAATAATTGATATCTCTAGTAGTTAAAACAAAAATAGGTCCTTTAGAATTAAAATATTTCAGAACATCTCTTGTATTTGCCTTTTCTGTTTTAAGTAATGGAAAGCTACTATTGCGCCATTACATAGAAGTTGCCAGCAATTCACAGTATATTTTAATTCCAACTTTGTTCTAAACCCCATTTTATCAGTTGCTGGAAACTATGAAATTTCCCATATTTAGTCTAAAATGAAAGATGTTACTTTTGGGAGGGGAGTGAATAGCTTCAAGCCAATTCATTTCAATCAGTTTTTAATTATTCTAGCAAGATAAGTATTTCTGCCTGTATGTATGTAAAAATTTCATAATTTGAAACAACTGGAACTAGCTTGGCTTGTGGCCTGATCTTGTAATTGCTTATACACCAAATCTGTCTCACTACTACTTTGGGACTGTTCACATGTGTTAGAATTAATGAGATTGAGTTCCTGTTCTGTCATTCTCAAAGAAATCTCCTAAGGTACAAGTCAAGTTTGTAGCCAACTGGCTTACTGTGTTTAAATATTTAAAATTAAAAATATTTTAAATTATCATAAGTAGTTTTAGATGGGTTAGCCTTAAAACTGGCAAAGATTCCCTATTATTATTTATTATTTCTGTTCCAGCAGTACCTGGCAACATTTGCAAAGTTGTTACTGTGCTAGGTGCACAAAAAGCAGTCCAAATGATGGACTGCTCCCCAGAGAATTAACACTTCTTGTTATTTCACAAGTTTATATTTGCTGAGGATCATAGGGTCACAGAAGTTGGGAACAGAACTAGGTCTCTAGTCCAACACCCTGGTGAAGCATGGCCAGTTTAGGTCAGATTGCTCAGGGCTTTGTCCAGTCAAGTTTTGAGTCTCCGAGGATGGAGATTGCATGACCTCTGGGCACCTGTTAACTGCTTCATCACCCTCATAGTGAAAAAGCTTGTCCTAATACTGGAATTTCCCATGTTCCAGCTTGCGCCTGTTGTCTCTAGCCCTATCCCTGTGCACCTTCGAGAAGAGTCTGGCTCCATCTTCTCTATACCCACCCATTAAATTGCTGTAGACAGCAATTAGATCTCCCCTTAGCCTTGTGTTCTTAAGGCTGAACAAGCCTGCTTCTCCCAGCCTCTTCTTGTATGTCCTACTCTCTGGCCCCCTGACTGTCTTGATGGCCTTCCATTGTAGTGTGCTGTAGTACGTCAGCGTCTTACTTGTGCCAGAGATCCCAAAACTAGATACCATGCTGCAGATTTTGTCTCGCAAATGTCAAGCAGAGGATCCAGAACATATCCCTGAAAGTGGCTCTGTAAGCCATAGGCTGCCCCAAATGCACCACAGCTAGGAACACTTGGCAAAGTTTCGTATCGTAGTTTGATTCTCACTTCTAGCCAGTGTAAACTAGTACTGCTGTTGAAAGAAGTTAATTGTTTTGGGTTGGCTTTTGGGGGTGGTGTGGGATTGGGGGTGGTGTTAATTTTAACACAGATCTGCCTTGCAATCCAGTTTGTTTCCTGGCCACACAAATGGCTGGGCTGGCACAAGAGAATGGGGCATGTGGACAGGAGTGGAAGGGAAAAAGCAGGACCATTTCTTTTCTGTAGCAATGCTGGTTTGTGTCAACTTACTGTGACTAGACTCCACAGTCTAAAGAGACATGGAGAGTTAACTAAGATTAGTGAGGATTATGGCCAAGAACCTTCATATCAGTTAAATTCGAAGCTTCAGTTAAATTTCTCTTCCACTTTTGTAAGCAAAATTAAGAGAATTCTGTGTAGATTAATTATGTAATATCTGTCATAGGTTTATTCTGACAGCAGTTTTGTGGAATGTCCTCTTGCTTTAATAGGTCCATTTAACTGAGGAGTTTTATGAGACTAGCTGCAGAAAAATAAAATTCTTAATTTGCTGCCCTTTCGTACGGTACTATGGCAAATGTCCACACTGGGCTTTTAGTATTGTTATTTAATTTTTTCTTTACATAACCATTAGTTGTTTCCTTCAATTGTACCACAGTTTGTTTTTTAAATAAGATTCTACTGAAGGGAGGAACTTAAAAACTCACCACAGTATTTAACATCAGTTGACATTTACCGCAATCTCTAATTATTGGCACAGAATCTGTCTGGCTTCTGCTGCTTTTATGGTTCTTCCAGCTTGTTCCAGTGTTTTTTAGTTTTACCATCCTGCTGTAGATGAGTTAGATGATAGTGGTTTCAAGCAGTTGAAGATCTACTTTTATACAGACTCTATCTGTTCAAAATAATTTTGTTTATTGGTATAAGCGGTGTAAAGATGAAAAGAAAGATTTCTGCAAAACCTTTCACATATCAGTCCCAGAACAATTCTTTCACTACCCAAGCAAAAAATCCTGTTGACTTGGGACACAGCAAGCACCAAGAGGGGTACAACGCTAATGCTAAGCATACAGAATGTGCGTTTCATTAGGAAGAATATTATATTTAAATACTTCATTTACCTTCCTCATGAGCTTACAGAAGTGTAAATACCAGGTAAATAAACCCAAATTAGATTTACTGTTTCTCTACCAAAACCGAATCCACTTTCATCCTGGAGACTTTGCAACATAGGTAGAATGTTTGGAATTATTGTCCCTCATAAAGTACATTGGAAATTCAGTTAGCCAGTTTCATTCAAGGATTCATGTTAATCCATTTTTATTCTTGTAACATGATGTGCTAGGTGTTCTGAATACAGAAATGCATAGTTCCTGCTCCAGAGATCTTAAAATTCATGAAAAGACACAGATTCTTTAGACACTTGAATATTAGAATAGAGTATATATATTTTAATACTATTTATTATCTATCCTTAGTTACTCCAAAGTCATTATTGGTGTATTGACTCCTTGCAAACCTTGCAAGAAGATACATTCACAAGGTTTTGTGAGATACTTTTTGAAACAATTTTTCTTATTTGAAAATACTTTTATAACCTTTTAAAAGCTGAAATAGGTTTAATTTGTTTCAATAGTTTGTACTGCAAGAGAAGTTTGAGCAGCATGGTGACATGCCAAAGAGAAAATTGGATAGGTTTAGTTGCCTTCTTATAATTTAAAGCTTACTGTATTCTTGTCTGGGATCAGTGTGGTTAAAAAAAGTAGTTTTAAATTGCGTGTACATGTTAACCACACCTTGCCCCTGCAGTGCACAAGTTTACCCACCAAGGCCTGCCACACCAGATGCTGCTTTGTAGCGATCAGATCAACAACGCTTGAAATCATTTGTGCACTTGTCTAAGTAGGGAACTTGGTCCTGTAAGTTTGAAAATTAAAATCAGTAAGTAAGTACTCTGCTAATGATACTATAAACTCTAGGGAGTGTGTTGGCATAATCTGGCCCTTCAGAGCCTAAGGGTGGCTTCTCTCTCCTGGGTCAGGCTGAAACACAGGAAATGACAGTGGCGAGCAGCGGGTGCTGACTCACGGCTGGGGGCGGTTTACTTTGGGATGGCTGTAGTAGTTCCTGTCCCCAGCTGTCTGCCCTCCCTCTCTTTACTACAGGCAGGGCCTGTGCTTTGTGAAGCAGTTGTTTAATCACTATAGTTTACAGTCCGTTATATCAAGAAGTATGCGCACTGAATTCAAGTTTCAGTAATGCAGAGGAAGGTAGTTTGAAATACTTCAGCAGCTGTTTCCCAAGAAGCCGAGCTGCCCATACAGCAGAGGTCAGGAAGTGTAGCCGGTGAATAGGTTCCAAAGTTTTCCACTGAAAATAAGCCCTAAGAGTGTGGAAGCTGTGCCCAGTTACTAGGCGGTTATCTGAAAATACTTCAGATTGCATTTTTCAGGATCCAGCAGCAACCTTGTAGTGCAAGATAAAGTAGGAATTCCCTCTTCTCAAGCAAGCAGGACAAGATTTAGTAAAGACAGCAAAATATAATATGTCTGTTTACTTACAATTGAAGGCATACTGTGTTATGCAGGAGTACTGCCTGCTAGACTGTTTCAGATAAAACACACTGTATTTTCTCTTCCCTTTCTTCCTGTTTCATTCTTGTTCTCTTCCCTGCCAAAAGAAAAACTACATGACATTTGACAATGCTATGCCATCAAGAAAATGTATGAAGTGGCAAAAAAGGTGCTTGATTCTGGAGTCTTCATTGCAGACTTTTGGGAAATTTTGCTCTTAGTTGGGTGGAACTAGAAGAGATGTAATTTTAAGAGCCAACTGGGAGAAGTTGACTTAAGGTCACCATCTGTTAGAAGAAGAGTTTATCTGTGTTTGTACAGAGCCAACACAGAAGAGTCTCAGTCTTGACAGAGGCCTATGGACATGGCCATAACACAAATATATAATAATCTTGTAATGGGCCTTTGCCCAAAGAGGGCTTCAGATATAACTTTTAGGTATTCTTATCTAAAAATATATATTAAAGTAAACAGAGTGGTCAAAGTTGAGCAACTATTTTTTTTCCTTGAAGAGATTTTCCCTTGTGATTTCCCTCTAACTGAACACTGAGAATTTAAAAAAGAATTTTAAAAGTTTCTCACGCAGTGATAAATATCCCCCAACAATAGTGACTGAGTTGCCATGTAGCATTTTTCACATTAGACCACAAAATGCTTTTGCCAAGGCTGTGTCATTGTGTCCATTTCACAGATGAAGAAACTGAGGCATGTGGGAGAAATGTGATTTTACTAAGGGTTGCATGCCAGGTAAGTCGTAGAAGCTGGAACAGAACCCATGCCTCCTGCGTCTCTGCCTAGGCTGCTCTCCATTAGTCTGCTGTGCCTGGAGTACACGCTGATTTCAAACGAGGACCAAGACATAGCTGAGTATCAGCGTAGGAAGTGGTTTCATGATCATCCTATAATACACATTTTAAAAAGATATTAAATACTGTTTTCAAATGCAACTGTTGTCCAAAAATGAATGCTGTCAGATTTTGATTTTTATTTGCGTGGGTTATTTTCCAGGCAGAAATTTTAACGGGCATCCCAGTTGGCAACCTTGAAGATGCTGAAAAGGTGGGACGCATGCTGTTAGAAAGAGGGTGTAAGCTCGTAATTGTTACTCTTGGAGCAGAAGGCTGCATGATGATATCAGTAGAAGAACCCATTCCAAAGCACGTTCCTGCTGGGAAGGTCAGGGCTGTGGACACTACGGTACGTTTTTGTGGTTTAACTGTCTTGCTTTGGAAAAGACTGCTTAAGCAGTAAGGGAAAGCAATGAGTAATCAGCCAAATCTTTGGGCACTAGCACAAAGGCTAATTTATGATGTGAAATTGATATCTTGCTTCCAGCTTCTCATATATTAAATGTCAGTTCACTTGGGTTTTATAGTCTGTGTTGTAGATGAGCTAGAATTATTATACATACTGATCGTATCTTCATGTTCCTCCTTTACTGAAGTCAGTACCTGTCTCTGACTGTAATGCGTGATGCCAGTGGCCTGAGCTGCAGTCCTGTTTTTTCACCTTTGCCCAGTCATATAATTCATCTTGTCCAGAACTCAAATGCTGTGGGAGAAAGGAGATATTACTGCCCTCACAGTCTGAAACTGAATGTTTGGCTCTTCTGACACAAGCATGAATTGCTTACCAAGTGTAGCATAAGGTGATCAAAGACATAATTTTTACAGAATATAGTGGAAAAAACCCAAAAAGTTCTTGCTGCTTCATGACGACTATTTTATGATGATAGGTAAGGGATAGTTGGTCAGAGGTATTTTAGTCTTTGACATGAGGGTACTTTTTTTGCTTTCTGCTCAGAATTAAATGCAGAAAGCATACTCTAACAGACCACTAAATACAATACCCCCAGCAAAAAATGAAAACAGGACAGGCAATAGTTAAGATAGCATTGCTATTAAAACCTTACCACATTGCACATATGGGGCTATTTTGTGTTCCTAGTATTATCTGACATAAATCCAAAATAATTCCAGTGGAGTTACTGAGAGCAGAGCAGGGCACGTTGTATGTACTAACTATACATTTAAATGCCTGTTATAATAACGTCATATTACATATGTTCTGTTACAATAGTTCATTAAAATCCTGGAGATTTTACCATCTGGTGCATTCCATATCTGAATTGCATTAATAATAACTAGTTCTTGTAGCATGTTTTTTATCCACTGACCTCATACTGCTTCACAAGGAAGGAAAGCAACTGCTTAAAAGATGAGGAAACAGAGGCATAGGGGACTGAAATTACCTAGCTCAGTAGCATGCAGTGGCAGAGCTAGGAGTAAAGAGACTTTGTCTAAACCAGAAGATCACGCATAGATTTGGACTGTGTTGTGCTGATAGTGTGGAAGGCTTTGTTTCACTGTTAAATTTAATCCTTTTCAATTTAACTCTGAAACAGAGATACTTTGGCTTTATTTTCCTCTTTTGCCCCTTTGTCATTTAGAAGTTTGACCTCGAGTTAGTGCTGATTTTGGAATGTGCTAAAGTTCTGGTTAAGGTAGCCATCACTGTACTGTACTGTGCATAAGGTTCTTGGTGGGGCACTACAGACACCAAACTGCCTCTGCGTGCTTTTAGCCCAGAATTAGAAGTGCCAAGGGAGTGAAAGGCAGAGCTCCCAAAACTGCCCAGAAGCAGGATTTGTTAGCTTGGGAGCAACACCTTGTGAACCTGGCAGTACGGCTTCTTGCTCTGAGTTGGTAAATCCACTATTGCTATCAAAGCTTAGTGTTAGAGTTTTTCTCTACATCATGCAGAAGTGACGAAGAAGAAACATGTGTGATCTGCTTCTTCAAAAGAAGCAGAAAATTGCTGCCAGATCAGCTATTGTTTGATATCTTAAGATATTTGCTGCTCTTGGAATAAAACAGCAATACTGAAACCACACTCTGTGGCTGAAAAGTGCTTTTTATCTTGCCTAGCAGTTCAGAGTTTCATGACTGAACTAATTTAATGCTTCTCTTTTTTTTTCTTTTTTTTTCTTTTTTTTAAATAAAAGCAATTTCTTTGAGTTTACTGAATCCTTGCCCTGCCTCCTTGTGGCCAACAGGTTATTGGCTTTCACATAGCAGAGGATTTTCACAGTTAATTTTGTTAATCTACTTAAATACCAGTGGGTTGTTTTCAGTAAAACAGCTGTGCTCGGTTTACTCTTGCAGACTGAATGAAAAAAGATGTGTTGGCCTTCCATTATAAAAGTCTTACAGTGCTTAGACTGATTATCACTTTGCCTGAAAGCAAGTGGTTTTAAAGCAACCCTTCCAAACACTAAGCAAAATAATGTTATCCTCAACTAACCTGGATAGCTCTATTACTAAAATAAATACTAAACGTTCTAGTAAGACACGTTATTCTCTTCAGAGGCATGTCTGCAGTGTATCCTTCCCCAGGGGAAAAAGCTCAAGCTGTAGGGTGGCTTAGGAAGTAGCCACCTATCCGTAGAGTATTCAGAGCTGTTCATGTGCATGCTCTTGGCATGCCATTTAATACTAAACAAAAGTTGCTACCTTGAACTGCCCTGACTTCAGCATCTTGAGGGACCAGGCAGTAATTTTTTAAGCTGCCATAATCCAATCACATCTGGTTATGTGCCTGTATCCATATTGATATTGTTTGGCTCTGCAGAAGGTAAAGTTACTGCCAGACAGAGAGTTAAATGTTGTGTATAACCCATCATAGGATTTGCAAAAGGTTACAGAGCTCTTATGAAAACAGTCTGTATTAAAACAGAGTTTGCCGTTTAGAAGATATACGTATAAGATACAAGATGAGCTTCAAAGGCCTCTTCCACCGTAGAAATTTTCCCATAGCTGCTACCACTGCCCAGAGTCCTCTCTGCAGCAGCACAGCTTCAGTGCTGCCTCCTGGTCATTTCTGTTGTCCACAGCAATTTTGAAAATTTTTGACAAGAAAATACTTGGGTAGGTACAGCCACAAAGATTAAGAATTTGAGTTCCTTGTCGCAGGTAGTGTGCTCCCCGTTCTCCATGTCCGTAAGTTCATCAGAGAGACTAAGGGTTGATAGATCGTAGAGCCTGGCTCTTCCTCCTAGCCCTTGAGATGGTTAATCTAAGAGTTTATTGGCAGAACACTGGGAAAAGCTGGCTCCATCTCCTGCGCTGTGGTGGAACATGAATCTTCAAGACTGAAAATCTGGCACTTTTCACCCACACTAAATCAATACTATAAAGGGAAAAAAAAAGGCTTGTTGATTTTTTTTTTTAGCACTAATTATCTTAATGTGGGCTTTACTAATGTATGCAATGCTTCCCATGACTGTTAGCAGAGCTCTCCATACACAGTCCAAAACATGTAGAGCACGAATAGTCGTTTAGAAGGAAGTTTTGCAAGATACGGTATTGTAAAGCTGAAACATCTGTTTCTCCTGTTATAGCTAAATAGTGCAACAAGCTTTTGTTAAGAAAATAAACTTTCCCTTCATTCTACTAGTTTCTGCTAGCTATTTTCTATATGCAAATAAAAAGAAGTGAATTATTTAAAAATCATCCTCAAATTTTCTGTATGAAAGAAACACCTGATTAAGCCCACTGGCCATATCAATTTGTATTTGAAGCAGATGATGTATGTAAGAGATGAAGACACATAAAAAAGTACTAATATGTAGGTAATATAAGAACGGTATACATTATAATCTATTTTCATTACTTTAAATAGTTGCTTTTAAATCTATTTGACTACATGAAGTTAAATATATGTATTTATTTTTGGAAGCTGTTTCTACTTTAGGTGAAACTAGTACATGAAGCTGCATTAAAATAGCTGTGAAGGATAATTATATAATTCCATTTATATGACATTTCTTCAGTTGGTAGCAGAAGGTTTCACAAACCATTCACAAATTTGATAAGCATTTCATAGAAAACAATAATATCATATACACACATTTTGCAGTTGTGTGCGTGTGTGTGTGTGAAGCAGTTTGCCTGCTGCTGAAGCAGAAGCACAGCTGAGGTGGAACACAGCAGCTGCTTGCAAACACAGCTGTGGGACATGACCGAACACCATCAGGTCAAAACTGTACTTGAGGTGAAGTGGATGATCTGTGTGATGAACCACACAATGATCCTGGATCGTGGCATCTGCTGCTGCAGTAGCCCTGAACACGCTGTCCTGGCAGAGACATACACAGTCTGATGACAGGGAAGGCCACAACATCGTCCATCTTGGAGAATGAAGCTCTGCTTTTTGTGCCCCTTCACCCCCGCTCTCCCCCTCTGCTTCTGACAATCACGCAAAGCGTAATTTACAGCACTATTTACATCTATTTACATTTACTAATTATATTCCATTGAAACTGCCAAGGAAAATTTGTCAGAAGAATGTAATTACTCAAAGCTGGAATTTGGCCAGCAGTGAGATTAGTTCCCTTCCATTTTGCAAAAAAGCACTATGGGATCTTACAGAGCCGAGCGCTTCGAGTGGCAGCTGGGGACCAAGTCGAGGCCCTGAGGTACTGCCGGAGGCCTGCCTAGGGCTTGATGTGTGCAGGCGGGCTTTGCAGAGGCAGTTGGGCTGTCTGGAGCTCCAGGTTACTCGGGGTCTGGGCTTTAGAGGTTTGTCCATGCCAGGCCTCCTCTGGAGGTGGGGCAGTCTGGTGGTCGGTGGCTACAGCAGGCTGGAACATGTCTGCTGGCTCTGGGGCTGCACCCTGGGGCTTGGGGCTTTGCCTTTTACTGTGGTTGCTCCTTGCAGTTGAAGGTGGAGTGTCCTGTCTAGGATCCATGCTTCGAATCATAAGGTTGGCACAGGCAGAATCTCTCCTATGCGGGAGCATTAGTGGAAAATGGGAGCTGCTCCGCTGCCATTCCCCCATTTCCAAGTTGCAGCATGGAGGTCACTTTGGGGGGGGAAGTACTTAAGGTTAGTTTTTGTAACCTCTAGTTTGCTCCAGAGCCCAGTTTGGATCAAGATGCCGAATAGCATCCATCCATGCTTGCATCAGTTAGGGTGACTTTCTAATTTCCATCCCATCTGGTCTTTTAAATACATAGTACAGTTGCTCTGCTTAAGATCTCTTCATCAGCTTCTACTTGACCTCTAGGTTTACGCATGCCAATGTTGTGTGCACAAAAGTCCTGCATTAGCACACTCACAATCAGGAGATCAGGCATCTGCATATCTGGCTTAGGCCTGGATGTATTCTCTGTAAAGGCAAATGGAGACACTTGGGCACACAATATTTAAATGAAAATTTGGAATCACTTTTCACAATGGTGCCTCTAGCAATCACAGCAAGTCCATCGTCTCCCTTTTAAATCGCATGAAGAACCCAGAATGTTTAACTGCATAGTATTTCTAAGCACAACCATTAAATTTCCCATATCATTTCTTACATTACCAGCATTTTCCCTGTCTGGCTGTGCTTTTCGGATACAGAGAGTGCACAACCTGCTGAGGGAAGCTAAGGAGATCACAGGTTGAGGTGCCATGCTTATAAACGGGAAAGTCATTTATGAGACATGATAAAATTCAAAATTTAATCTACTCAGTTATGCCTGAAATTTGACACAAGTGTATGAGTTATTCTATATAGTCCTTCTCTGTACGACATTCTCAGAGACAGATGATACATACTATTTGTCATAATCATAAATGTTACCATTATTTTTTCATGTCAGTTCTGCAAAATGAAGTTGCATTGCTACCATATGAATTTGTCATCAGATGTTCTGTGTTCAAATCCTATTAAGTTTCCCTCTGATTTCTTATTACAATATATTAGATCTGGTTCTTTACTATGGGAGAGAATTAAAAAGGCTGTCTTTAAGCAGTAGAGTACTCAGTGAGCAGCTTTGTATTGAACTCTGAAGATGTTACACAATCTTTATTTTAATAAAGCCTCATAAGTGTATGGCTATGTAATTTTAGATATGTCACAGTATTCAGGCCTGTGCAGCAATTGTGGTCTAAAGAAGGCAGTGTGGTTTGGCGATTTGAACAAAGAACTGAGTTCCAGGGCTCTGCAAAAGACTTGCTGTAAATCCTTGGGAGAGTTACTTGTCTTCTTTGTATCCCAATTTATCTATCCATAAATTGGAGCTGCTATTAATGTATTGCATATAAACCATGAGAAGTCTGTTAGAGATCAGAACAGAACCTGGGAGGCCTTTTTCCCAGGCTTGTCATATAACCTCAGGCCAGTTGTGCTTCTTTGGGGGCTTTGCAAACTCATTGAAGTTCTTCTGCTTGAAGTTGAGAGGTCTTGTCTGTAAAAATATGGTTTACACTAAAATTCTCTGACTTAGCTGTATCTTCTGGTTTGGAGGAAGCCTGAGCCAGAGGAGTGAAGTGGACACTGAAATAAAGCCTTAGAATATAAATAAATCCAAAACAGTCTTCCTAATAACAGCAATTCTTTGTCTCCTGACTTTGTGGCCTAACGTCTGAGGCTCAAGGGGATATAAATACAACACTCTGTGCAATGACTAATTACTCAAAATTCTGTGCATCAGCAGAAGTGGGACTTGTGGTTGACTCTAATATTATCGAATGCCTTTGCTATTTAATAATCTTGTAGCCGTACATTATTTAGCATGCTGTTTGCACAAAGAACAGTGATTTTATTTCAGCTATCTCTCAACAAAGTAAAAATGCAGCTGGTAGTAAATGAAGCATTTGGCAGACAATGTGTCTGATGTACAGTTCTCTAACTTGCTAAGAAGAGAAAAATGTTGTTGAGTGTTTAACCTTTTCCTACCCAAGGATATAGCAAGAAGGAGTAAAGTGACCACAAAGGGCAAGGTCTTCTTTCCTTTCCTTTCTTTTTCTCTTTTTCTTTTTCTTTTTCTTTTTCTTTTTCTTTTTCTTTTTCTTTTTCTTTTTCTTTTTCTTTTTCTTCTTTTTCTTTTTCTTTTCCTTTTTCTGTTTATCTTTTTATCTTTTTCTTTTTCTTTTTTCTTTTTCTTTTTCTTTTTCTTTTTCTTTTTCTTTTTTTTCTTTTTCTTTTTTTTGTTTATCTTTTTCTCTTTTTCTTTTTCTTTTTTCTTTTTTCTTTTTTCTTTTTCTTTTTCTTTTTCTTTTTTTTCTTTTTCTTTTTCTTTTTCTTTTTCTTTTTCTTTTTCTTTTTCTTTCTTTTCCTTTTCCTTTTTCTTTTTTCCTTTTTCTTTTTCTTTTTTTTCCCCTCATCTTCCTTTTATTTTTCAAGGAGAGAGAAAAAGTTACTATCGGGCAAACAGCTTATCTATCAGTGGGGTTTATTCACACACCAACACAGAGTAATTATGCCTGGCGCTCCCATTAACATCCCGCAAACCGACAGCATAATAGCTTCCTTTCTTTAACATGCAACCAAAATAGGTTAATAAATAAGTTTAGTTCCAGTCATAGCCCACTTTCTGACTTAGCCTTCTGCATTCCCTCTTTTACAAATATGGAATCCATTGAATTTTGGAACAGAAAAACCATGAGGAATAAGTTAATCTGCCAGACACTCCAATCAGCAATCTGCACTGTAAATCTATTTAAAGCTGCATCTATTATGTTCTGAAGTTCAGCTGAACTGTGAAAGGGCACATGACTGAAATCACTGCATTTGAGTTGACTCACAATTAAGTGTAGATGGGAATTGCTTGGCTCATCACAAGTTTCTGCTTCTGATTCAGGCCTTCTAAAGACACCTCAATTTTTGAAGGCTTGGTCAGTGGCCTAAGGGTGTACAGGTATCCAGTGGCAAGAGGAATTGCAAGAGTTGCGTCCCTCTGCATTGGCAGTCAGCTGGGGAAAGGTGGAGCAAGCTGGATGCGCCCTCTTTCCCTTTGAGAGCAGAAAGCTATATTATCCCCATTTTACAGATAGGAAAAATGGAGCAAAACTGTTAGCAATTGGGTGCTCTGAAGCGCTAGCTAAAAATGCCCTGCTCCAAGTTACATAGGGAGTTGGGGTGATGTTGCCAAAAAAGAAGCACAGGCGTATATTGTCCCATGCTACTCTCTTAACTTCTAGACAACATTGTCATGGAAGGAAACACTGTTTATCTGCCTAGTAACTGTCTATTTTAATCTGTAAGAACAAACAATGTAAACAAAATGAGCAAACAGAAGCAGGCTTGTACAGAACAATTTGCAGCCTTGTTTTCCAGTGGAAGATTCCACAGACCACCCAGGCTTTGCTCTAGTCCTTTTCTCAACCACGGAGCATCTAATTAAATCCCTCTCCATTCCTGACTCTAAGTGGAAGAGAGCCTACAGTCCTGTACAGTTTCTTTCCAGATGGAAATGCATAATTTAACAGAGACACAGCTGAGAGGGAGAAGTGGGCCCAAAGCAGTATTAGCATTTGCCACAAATTGCATTAAACTACAGGGGGGTACTTAATGAAGATGTAGAATAAAAAGAAGATTAAACCCAATATTTAGTTTTCTAAGCCCCTTCTAAGATTGCAGAGTGCCAGGCAACAAAAAACTCATATTAAAACTGAATTTCTCTCTCAGTTACTTTAGTGGTACCAAGAATTGTTTGGTTTTGCTACACACCGTCAGTATCAGGTCATGACATTTTGTCCCATTGCATCGTACAGCTTTGTTCCTTATACATGTATACATATACATAAAGTTGCTAAGCACCTTACATTATTTACTACTTCTGTACTTATGAGGTAAAGTACTATTCTTACTGCTGTTTTGTAGATGGGGAACAAAAGCATGCAGGGACTGGCTTGTCAGTGGCAAGTGAACCTGCTTCCCTTGATAAAACTGTAACTTCTTCTCTATGCCTCTCTTCAAAGAGAATTAGGACTGGAAGAAAAATTTTGTCAGGATATCAGCTGTCTCATTTTTAGAACTGGACATCATTGTAGTTGTCCACGTAAATGAGAAAGTATGTAGCAGTGCAGAGTTGCTTTGCATTGGATGCTTCTTGAAGAGGCTGTAAGGGGTTTGTGGAAATGTGCTGCAAGGACAGGTGCTTTGGCTCCACTACTGTCATACTGAGAAATACTCCAGTTTGGAAGTTAACCCCCTTGATTGGTCTGGACAGAAAAAAGTAGGGACGCTGGCAGCATTTATGCACCAACTCAAATGTTTTGTTTGGGGGCCAGAACACGTGAAGGATACAGCATCCAACATCTGGGCCTGAGATTACATTCTGATGAGGTCTAGGGAAGCTGAGTTCAGAAATATCTTGAAGCTGTCTTTGTGCCATCTCACTTCTGGGATGCTTTGGTAAATGAAACAATGGTATAATTTATACAGGTTGAGAGCAGAGTAGGAAATGACCCTTTTATTGCTTCTCTTGGGCTAACTATGGCTTGCAACGCAACTCAAAATCATTGCAGCAGAATGTGCTGCATCCCTTTTCTTGGTTTGCTCTCCTCCCCTTGTCTTTATGAAGAAGCCAGCACAGGGTCTCCACCACGAGGATGTTCAGTCCTGGTACGTAGCTCACCCTGTGTTCAGAGCAGATATTGGGCCGCCGATGCATGCACACAAGACAGTGTCAGTTGTAATGGTGCATAGCACTCTGGGATATCTGAGTTGCACAAAGGATGGAGAGGAATGAAGACCAACTGTGTGCAGCCATCCTTTCTAATTAAATTCCTGCAGTTAAAAATAGCTAGCGGAAGCTGGCGCTTCTGGCACATCCAAAGCGTCACCTTCCCAAGTATCTTTTTCTGGCCTGAGCCGTAGGAAGTTGAAAATGTGATCTGCTGTGTAATAGTGCAGCATATTCTTGGCCAAACTCCTCGTCATTTTTTACCTCTTGCATTTATGGTTAGCTTACAAATGTCATGCCTCCTTTTCTTCTTTAAAGCTAGTCTCTGCAGAACCAGGTATCATCCTGGCTATTGTGGAACGTAACCTACTCTTCTCAGTTTGTTCACATCAGTTCTGGCTATGGTGAGAAAGAAGGCAAGCCTGACTCTGGAGCCCCTTGCCTGCTTAGTTACCCAGAGATGCCAATTGCAGTAATGTTGGTATTGAACTAAGACCTGATTTGCCAAGTAATTTTGGTCACTACAGAAACCAGAAAGGTTTGCATTGGATCGGTGATATTGCATAACTGGGTTTTCAAAAGAACAAGAACAGAGAAATGAGAATAGTGGGGAAATCAGGCTTCTTGCTTTTGCAAATTCTAACCACAGAAAATGCCAGAAGTTTTCTTTCTTATCAAGAATAAAGGAGTTAATCTTTAGTAGCCTGTCCCATGGACAGAATATATTTTACAGCTTCAGCTAGACAAATGGAAGGAAGCTAAAACTATAAGTTTTGGTGATCGATGGCAGTAACCTATAGGAATGTCTTTAATAGCCAGTTTGCAGTTGAGCGTAATGATTTTGTCACTTTTCTCAGGGTTTTGTTTTGTGTCTGTGTGTAGAGATAGACATACAGATATAAAACGAGCTATTCTAGAACAACTCAGCTGTAGAAAAGCAGATTCCCGAATTCTGGCAGCAATGTTTTTCAACTGCCCAAATGGCTATAAGGAGTATTGGTTTTATTAATTTCAAAGCACAAATAGACACAGAAATAGAAGGAAAAGGTAAGGAAAGTCTCTGGAAGCTCATGCCTCATTGCTGGTGTCTGTGATTTTGTTACTGAAATCATTAAGCAGGCAGTGTGTTCGTTGGAAAGGCCCGTTTTACAGGGAATCCTGTAGAGAATGCCTTTCTGTCAGAAGCAGTGCCTTGGTGCTCCCCTGCTGCTGAAGACCATGAGCGAGGTGTGGGAGCCCTGTTTTCTGCACGCCTGCCCCACAGGTTAAGGACAACAGAATGGGTGGGTAGCAGAGAACAACACTCTAGAGCAGAGCAGCCGTTCTGGCTTGTAGGTCACATCTAGCTGAACTTAGAGAGAGGAGATACAACTCGAGTGCTCATCGAAAGGATTAGACAAACTCAGTAGGAAAAAGAATGCAGGGAGCTGGCAAGAGGACAATGCTAGAGTGAGCTCAGACAAAAAAACCTCCTGAAGTTTGGTGGTTTTTTTTTTTCCCTTCAGGATATGTAGTTCAGAGGTAGGCGGGAGCAGTGGTCAGCCAACAAAGGCTAGATACTGTGGTTTTGAAAGAGGCACTTGAGCATATGGAGCTTTCGTGCAAAAAAAGAATATTTTTTTGATCAATTCCAGGCGAGATGGCAGTTGTGTCATTCTGAGTGCATCTCGTCAGATTAGATGGGATCACTAAGAGTCTTTTGGCATTTTCAGTCTGAGAGAAAAAAAACACATGTGGCTAGTGAAATTGCCCAGCAAGGAGATTTCCCCCTTCTGACTTGGCTGTTAGATTATGGGGTCCTGAAGCCATGTCAGCCCCTGATGTGATACCAGGTGACACAGTCGGTGACAATTTGGCCAGTTCTCTCCTGGTTGGGGAGCTCATTGTTTGGAAGGGAAACACGCTGCCAGTATTTGCAGTGTACTATCAGAATAACGTGATGTATTCTGGGCAGGGCTTCAGCTCTAGTTTCATTTGTTCATTAAATGAAATTTGTGAATTAACACATAAGCGTGAGCTTTGTTAGGAAGAAATTACAAGTTGGCATGAGTGTGACATGAATAATGAAGGGAGTGAAGTACTTCTCAGGGAAGTGAGATAAGTGAAGCTTTTGATTAGAGTAGGAGAGTAGCTGCGTGTTGTTGAGGCTTGATAAACCAGTTTGAGAAGTACAAATCAACCTTCTGAGGAGCTGCTATATTTAGTGCCCAGCTTCAGCCACGACTCTGATTCTGTGCAAGTTCAAACTTTGGGAAAGGTAGATACAGCTCCTGTAGCATGTTCAACTGAAAGTCCATCTTATTTCTGTTAGCGGCGATGTCTGCGTGCTTCCCTGCTGTTGACACATCTTGGTATATATGCTGTTCTTTGCAAGAGTGCCACTGGAGAGTTTTGTATTGAGCTGAAGTGTAATGAGAGTTTTCCAGTACTGTGTTTTGTATGTCATAAGTTTTCTATAGGCACATCAGCAAAAAAACAAGTGTGGAGGGTTTCCTCTGCTGGTTTTGAGTTTCTCTGTGAGGTATGAACTTTCAGATCAAATGAAAGGATGTCACAGATCATAGCTCAAGTGTGAAACCAGGGATGAAGCAGGTACCAAGGCAAAAGCTAACTGAAGCTTAAACTGAGAATTTACACAGAACTGTATCCTAAATTGAAATATTCCTTGCCAAAATCTATCACACTGATAGCATAGGAATCATAGTAGTGGTGAATTGTTTGGTTGATGGGAATCTCACAGGTTCAGCAACATGGATCCATTGTTTTCAGAACAGTGTGTGGAGTTCCTGGTTCAGTGCTCTTACTCCATTGTGTAAGAAAGAAATAAATTCATCACCTCTCATTAATGCTATCTGGAGTTGAAAGGAGTTTATATGAGCATCATCACACTGAATTGTTTCGATGATTCAGAAAACAGAGTGCTCCCTGTGGGTGAATACTTTGTTGGCTTTCTGAGGTTAGTCTATAACACAGAATAACTTTCTTCCCTGGTGCTGAGTGCCATACTGGAATATTTTTACCTGGCAGAACGAAGCTCTCCCGTGCTCCCTCCCAGATTTTGTCAGCGTGTGCTAAGAGAAAGTCATCACCTCACAGACACCTTGCAGTATTTTTCTTGTAAACAGCGAGGCAGGAGCCCCGCTGTTCTGATCCTGACTGAGAGTCTAGCAGAGCTGTGGGCAACTCGTGGAGGTCCACTTACTAATTTTGGATACCTCAGTTTTGAGGTTCCCAAGCTGTGCCTCATTTTCGAAGGATGGGTAGCTCATGTGACTCCCGTTAAAGTCCGTGCAAGATCAGGAGCTCTGGATTCAGCCCACAGATGTCTCAAAGTGGGTGTTCCCAACATTCTTGATCTTAAGTTGGGTTCATTTCCCGTCATGTGAAATGAGAGCACTATTACCTGCCTTCAAAACAGATGCTGTACAGGGGCTTTGAAATGTAAAGTAGGACTGTGTGATATTGCCAGATCTCTAGATGCTTTCAGCTGTGCTTTTTGGATGACATAAAATTAAAAATTGCAGAGTTGTGAATGTTGTATGTTTTATTTCCAATATTCACCACAAACCAGATGATAACTTTTCAGGGGAATTCATGCAACTGTAATGCTTGTCGATGATCTTTTTAGAAACAGTGAATAACTTAATGTAGTAGGATGTTTCAGAAAGGAAAGAAAATGCATGCAGGAGGCCTTGTATTGAGATTAATCTCTCAGGAATGCAGGGGGTTAACGGTCAGGCTGATTAATCACTGTTAATGATCCATCAGGAAATCTGTCAGGAAGTGGGTAAAAATTCCTGACGGCTGATGCGAAGCATTGTGTGGTGTGCTTTGGTTTTGATGTTTCCCAACTGATAGTCTACAGTGGGTGTAGTTTAGTTACCTCTAAGTTCTCAAGACATGTGAAGGACCAGATGACATGCTGCCCTTGTTCAGCTTGAGTAAGTGAGCAAGAAATTTTCCCCATGCATGGCTATGCAAGTACGACGCAACATAAATGCAAGAAAGTCAGGGATTGCTCCTTCCCACGGCTTCCCAGAACAGAGTCTGGAAAAGATACAGAAAGGAAGTGTGATCGTTCCCTCATTCCTCTGGTCTGAGCCCAGAGAGTACAGGGGGAAGAGTGGAACAGGCGGCTTTCCCTGTGTGAATGAGGAGCCACCGTATTAGGACTTGGATACACAACTGAGTTAATGAATTGCTTGGTGTTGACCGAGGGTGAGGTTTCACAGTTGGCTTAAGCTGATCCAAGATCATGCTGCTGCTGAAAGGAGTGTTTCTACCCTCTTTCTCCTTGGCATTGGACTAGCTATCGTGTGGTAATACAGCAGCTTGCTGATCTGGGTGGAAACTAATGTTTCTTGGTCAGTGTTGGCTGGCTTAGTCTTCAGATGATCAGAGAACTGATCTGCCTCACTGCTTGGCCGCACGAGTGCTAGATCTGATGTAGGGGAGGGTGTGGGAACATGAGACGGGATAAAAACATGAGTGGGGACTGAGCCTTTCAGCAATAACATAACCATGGATTGGCTTAAGCCTATTATGAAACTGCAGTCTGAATCACTGGGATTAAGAGTGCACTGTCAACCTACAGGGAATGCAAATTAAAATATGTTAGCTTACACCTCCCGCCGTTGTTAAACAGTGGCTGAATACAGCCATTCTGCACGTGGCTGGGAGGAAGGAGCGTACGGTGGGGCAGCAGCGTAACAGTTCCTCGTGACTTGGTCTGGAGTGTGCAGACCACCTCAGACAGAGTCGGTGTGTGTTTGGGGAAAGCAGAGGGGAAGAAGAAAGGAACAGACGAGCACCGCTGCCATGGATTTTCTCTATATATTTCCTTTGGCTTAGGGTAACATGTTCTAGCTTGTCTTCGCGACAAGACTGCAGAAACACTCAGTTACCAGAGCACAGATTATGCACAGTAATGCAGTTGTGGATCCAGACCCTAAAAGTCTGGGGCACAGTGTGCTCTCCTAGTAATTCTCCTTATCTTCAACCCAAGTAGCTTTGCAGTGCTCTCTACTCTGCACCAAAATTCTAACTTAGATCTAAAAAGGTGAGCCCTGCTATTTGTTTCAAGTTCATTTGGGTTTTATTGCAAAATTTGGTAGTTCCATGTTAAGGACTTCTTATCATTTTGTTCTGGCTCAAAACTCCATGCATAGATATAGGAATAACTGTGCTAGTGGAGAATCTCTTTGTAATTTTCAAATATTTCAGGTTTTAGAGGTTTGTGACTAAAGGCCTGCTCCTGTAAGCACAGCCGTGCAGAGCCCCACCAGTATCTGTGGGGTGCCCTACAAAGACGGCAATCCTTCCACACAGGATCAGCAACTCCAGGCGCCGTGGGAGTAGTCACCCTTGTTAGGCCTTGAGCTTAGGAAATAGTTTGAAGATAGTCAAATTAGTGTAATCTCAGGAGAGTTTCAAGATAGTGGAGTTAGTTTAATTTAACGACTGTCTTTTAATTCAAATTGCCAAAGTATCTCTCCAGTGAAACATAAGGAAAAATGGGGGGGGGGGGATATTAACCCCCCAAAAAATAAAAAAGTATTGCACAGGCAAATAAATGCAAAAGTCAAAAAACCAGCCAGTAACATTTCCAGAAATAAACCATTCTCCATCACATAGATAAACATGGGCTGTTTCAGGGAGAAGGCAATCATAAAAAAAAAAAAAAAAAAGCGCTGTATATCTGATTCAGCCACTGTTACCAAGGGATATTTTACTCCCTGAGCATTTCAGCTGAAATTATCTCTTAGCTGAGACATAGACCCTCTTGGCACAAGAGTGTCTGAATATATCCCGAAGGCTGGAAATGTTTCTCCAGTTCCACTAGTAACCTTTCATCAAAGCACAGCCCAGAGATTCTTGTAGGGAGACATAGGCTTTCCCCACTTATGAGGCACAGCTAGCGAGTGTCTTTGCTGGCAGATATTTTTGCGTTACGCAGGGCTAATTTGTAGTTTGGGTACAGCGTAGGCAGGGGTACAGCAAGGAATGTTGAGCAGATGTGACACAGAGCGATAACATCCTTGGCATAATCCAGTATCACAGAGTGCTATAAATACAACAGGAATTCTCCAAGGCCCAGTTCCTTCGACAGAGTTGGGCATCTCTGGATTGCCATGCATTTAGACTACACTAAATCAGTGCAATCCTCAGGCTTCGTTCATTTGTGCACTGCTGTGAATGCTCCTAGGAGGCTATAAGCATCATTGCAAGCAATATTGTTGATTCTACATTATAATGCAGTTTCTGACAGCTTTTGGATTGATGTTTTGATTTATTCACTAAATGAAGAATTTATCATTACAGGCATGCCTAATGTTTCTTTTATACAACACATCATTCCTTTTAGGACTTGGTAACATGCTCTTACAATGTATTTAATGGAATGAATCCATGTAATACACAGACCGTACGTGGACCGTGACTTCTTGAAAAATCACCCGAGGAAAGTTTTCTGAGGTTCAGTAACAACGTCAGGCTTCAGGAGCCAGAGCCCCTGTCCTTATCTTACATGGTTGCCGTTACTCTTGCCCAAGAGGACAGGCTGGGAGTGCGAAGGCTGAGCAAGAGGTTGCCCTGGAACAAGGCAGTGCAACTGCTGCAACACTGTGAACTGTAGCTTTTGGCCTCTTGGCCACCAAATTTTTTTGGTGAACAAGTCATCTTATTGTATAAGTGAAATGCATCCTATTATTCTACGCATGACATTGAAAAATGCTTTACTTGCTGGAAAGACTGTTGAACAATATAGTTTCCACTTACAAAGCACTTTCCTTAAAAAGCTTCTCAGGGCAGCATCGTATAAAAATAGTTATACTAAAGTTGTGAACCAGCTTCTGACAAATCAGGACTAACAAAAGCTAAGGTATAAATAGAAGTGTTTTCGTGGGTTTTCTCTTCTCTAGAGGCACAGAATGTCAATCAGTGCTGGATTGTAGCAAACAAAAATGCCCTTTTCCAGACACACAGGAAAACAAGGACCTTCCAGACTAGTGGCACAGAATATAAATAGGTTTTCAAAACTGCTTCAAAACCATAAAACTTAGTCAAAACCGTAACATTTGCATTTTAGAACTAGCCATGCCATATCAGACAAATTTTTTGATCCAGTTCTTTATTTTATTTCATACAAACTAGCATCTCCTGCTTTTGAGAAAGGTTAAACAAGTCATATTTTTATAATTATGGAATGAATTGTGTCCAGGCACTCAAGGATATGAGGATTATCTCAAAGTCTGAAATGTATTAGGATTCCTGGAAGACAAATGCTGAAGAATGTAAAATATTACATATTCTGTGTTTATATTTTGTCAGTGGGCAGAATGAATGCGCCTTACTGGTCATTTTCAGAATTCATTATTTTTGCAAAAAGTAGGTTATTTTTTTTTTTTTCTTATAGCAGGTTTTGAAACAGCTAAATGTAAAGCTAATATTTGCTAATCCGGAGTTTGGATAAGCTTGATTTTACTCTGAGCCTGTTCCTTCTTCTGCTCTGTGCTGACCTTTTCTGAATCTACCAAACCCAATGTAGTTTAATCCACAATACCAAAGAGGGAAGGTCTGTTTCTGTAGGCTGAAAACAGTTCTTATTGCAGCTAACCTTGCAGCTGAATCAGTTCTGCTATTGCTCTTTAAGTCATGTTTGACCAGTCATGTCTGCACAGACCAGAAGCAAGGTTGAACAGGGTATCTACATAATCAGTCTGATACATGCCGCTGTTTTCAGTGGAGTAGCTCCTATATTGGAAACACCCCCCACACAAAACTTTTACTTACCAACAACCGAATTTATGATACCCTTGGGGTCTGTAGTAGCTGAGCTTTAGAGATACTGACTGCTTCAGTCTATGTATGGGCAGTAAGGATTTCAGCAAAGGTTTACTGGCATCAAATCCTTCTGTATGTTCTCCAATCATCCCATAATCTTTTCTCTTGCAAAAAAATACCAGGGGGCCTTTTTCCATTATGCATGGAAGTCTGCTGTTCACCCCCTTTTCCACCTTTGTAGTCATTTAACGTAGTTCAGCCTCGCCAAAAGGGAGATCTACAGCTGTCTCACAACCTCAGAGCATCACCCACAAGTGGAGAGGCACAGTAACGCTGCAGGGAGAACGTAACGTTCCATCTTGCCGTCATCCAAACTAAGACCTGGGTGATGCATGGTTAGTCTTTTTTTGCTCCAATAGCAAACAGTGCAGCAATTATTTGGGGCAGTATTTAGTTACCTCCATTAAAATAAATGATCAAAAAGACAGTATTCTGCTCCATGCTGCTGCCGGGTAAAGTTTATGCTGTTTGACACCAGATATTCTGAGTATTCCTCATTAAAATAATATTTGGCCACTTCCATTACCCAGTGATCACTGTATGAGAAATATTTGATGTAAAAATGACGAGTTCTTCCTGCTAGAGCTACAGCGTAACAGATCTGCTTGCTGAGATTCTACTTCTGTCTGTAACAGCAGCGCCAAAATAGCTTTAATAATTAATCATGCATCGATTAGATTATAAACTCTGAGATGGGCTGGAGATTTTTATGTTATGTGTCAGACAAAAGACACTGGCAATGCTTAACTAGCAGTCACCGGCTCCTGCTCCACCTGCCATTGTGGGAGCGCTCTGGAAACCAGAAGAGAGACAAAGGCCCAACAGAAATTGATAAAAACCTTCACCTGCCCTTGGTATGTTCAGGAATACAGAACTGTTGAAACAGGTGCTGCTCCAGCTGCATGCCAGGGTACGACTTCGCTTATTAACTTGTAATTTGCCAGGCGACACTCTCCATCGTGCCCCGCTGTGAAGGCGATGGAAAACAGCGTCCAAACTTCAGGCTAAGCGAGAGTTAAGCAGGGAGTTTCGTGACTGGGAACACCAATGCAAACAGCTGCTGTGAAGGGCTGGGCAAGGAGAGGCAAGGCATGGCGTGGGCGCCCGTATCCTGCCCTCACCCCCTTTCAGGTTCCCTTGCAATTGCCACCCTGCTCTGCCCTGACAGCTGATTGTAACGTTACAGACAGATTTCTGTGGAAGTGGTATTTTTTTGCCAGAATGACGGTACATGCAGCTGATTTTAGGGTAAGTAGGAGTTTAACACTGAGAACCACTAGAACTTAAAATTGGAAAATTACTTCCTAGCCTTAACTTCCGGTTAGAAACTTTGCTCAGCTATCTATCTCAACTAACTTTTTCCAGGCCCTTTGCTCTTGTCCCATGACTCTTGGGGCCTATTTATTACAACTACAGAGGCAAAACCCCTCAGGGGAGATAGTCCATATGCTGGTTCTTGAATTAAGTAAGATTTTACCAGTGTGTCCAGCATAACGCTTTTACTGGTATAAAAGTATCATTTAAAAAAGGGGACCTTAGAACCAGTTTTACAGTACCAACAAGAATTGCTATCAGTCTGGCCTTACAAATCAAGCCAGTTTTAGGAGAGGAGGGGGAAGGGACACAGTGGAATCAAATGAGCAAATCAAGTTAAAAATGATTCATTTTGCCAGTTGTTGGGGACACTACAGAGCACTGAACATCACAGAACAACAGTTATTGTTAAAAAGCACTCAGGAGGCAAACAGTTGTCATTCCCTGCTGCTCAGAGCATCTGGGCTACAGGGTCAGAGCAAGCCGGGGCACGGCCAGCGCCCGTGCGGGGAAGGCGTACTCCCTGTTTGCCAAGGGCTTGCGCGGGGCGGGCAGAGCATCAGGCAGCTCTCGCGGGAGACGCGGCCTGGGGATGGGTAGCTCAAGAGGGCGATGGCTGCCAGAGCTCCAGGTGAATGCCACCGTCCTCCACCCCCATGGTCAAACACAGCCCAGGTGGCAAAGCTTACCCCAGGAATAAGTAAGTGCTTTATGTGATAGACACAGCATAGACCTTCGTTAGTGGGACCTTTTTAATGAACAACAGCTAAGTTCTGGAGGCATCAAAATGTATCGTTCTGCAACTAGGAATTTACAGATACCACAGGCCACATGGCTTATTTTTTTCCCCTTTTCTCTGTCCCTTCTACCACTGCCCTTTATGAAAAACAGAAGTTAAATGAGAGAAAAATAGCTTTAATGAAACATTCACGTTGAGAAATCAAAATCAGACACTCCAGCAACAGGAAGTTTCAAAAGCAGTGTTTATAACAGCAAGTTGCTGAACTGTAGCACACTTGCTTTTCTTTTTCTTTAAGTTTTAAGCCATATTATAGCGTGTACCTTGATTCAACAGCTGGGCACAAAGATAGTATCGTGGTGTTAGTTTAACATGGCAGAATTTCCTAGGCATAGAAAAGTGAATTGAACTCAATCCCTGAACAATTTCCTGACTCCTGCAATCAGTGCTGCAACTTTTGTCTTTCCAGTAAATGTATCTGAATTGTTTCCCGTGCGAGTACGCTTAAACTTGTTTGTTATTTTATTCTAGGGAGCTGGAGACAGTTTTGTGGGAGCACTGGCCTTCTACCTGGCTTACTATCCCAAGTTACCCATGGAGGAAATGATCAGGAAGTCTAACTGCGTCGCGTCAGTGAGCGTTCAGGCATCAGGGACACAATCTTCATATCCTTACCAGAAGGACTTGCCTCAGGACCTTTTCTAATTGACATTGTCTAGCTCAACGTACTGATTTTATCTTATCCCAGACAGCATTATTCTCCTGACTGCGCTGAGATTCTCCTCTGCTGACCGGAGAGACCAGGAAGGTCTCTTTGCTTCTTATTTGAGGAATTCTGTTAGTTCTTGTTCTACACCAGTAAGATAGGGTGGGGGTGGCGGGTCTTTCAAACACAGCACAGCAGGTCTCTCTGGCCCCACACACAACCATTGGGCTTGTGGCTGTCCCACACAATGCGCTATACCGAACTACACGAAGTTTACAGCAAAACGTCTGGAGGGTTTTGGGCTCTTGGTAACGTTTTTTATCAGAACTTCTGATGTGCGATGCCAGCATGTGAAGCAGGGTGTTAGCTTTGAGATTGCAACTTCAGTCCTCGGCTGCAAACACCAAGGCCAGCGTTTGGCTCGTAACACAGCACAGTACATCGAGCCCTGGCCCATCTGTTCCCGCGTGCATCAGATGCGGGCTGCGGCACTGCGCTCTGCGGTTCCGCCAGACTGCAGAAGGACCCTCGAACTGGAAGGAGGACAAGAGTGCTACTGAGGTAGACTTTGAAAAATGTTTCTAGCCATATTGCTCTACACATAGATGAGCTAATTAAAGAAGAAAAACTTCCAAAACCATCAGAGAACTATTTTGGCTATCTACGTTCTTCATGCTTGACAAGAATCCAGGAGTGAAAAATCCATCCTACTTACCGGACTGAAAATAATATAGCCCCTTTAGCCGTGGTCATAGCTTATCCAAAAGCTCATCTTATTTCACCAGGTTCCCATTGCTTCTTCCTTTCCTAGGAAGGAGCTAGTGCAACACTACCCCTCCAAGGGATGACACCAATTCGTGGTCACTACTGTTGAATCTGTGGCTGGTAGGTTAGAAAAACTTGCAGCCCTGCCATTGAATTCCTGCTGTGGAAAATGTTAATTTTTATTGCCTTATAAAACAATAGTTCCTTTGAAGATTACAGCCTCTTTCACAATGGAAAACACAGACAATGGGATTTGCTATTTAATTTTTTTTTAATTGAGTACTGTAAAAATAACTCAAAAGATAAATAAATGTTACTGTGATGATCTATGTCCAGACATTAAGAATTTTCTCTCTCTACATTGTTTTACTCACAATGGCCTTCAAATCACAGGAGACGGTGATCCCAGTTCATTTCCTCTCTTTTCAGCCCATGTTGCTCGATTTCTGAATCAGCGTTCACCCCGTCCTCCCCCCAAACCGTCCTCTCCTCATGCATAAATCAAGTCCAGTCATTGTTCAGATAGAGCGGATTTTTCTCTTCTCTGTGAAGAGGACACGTTTTTTTGCTATAGGGAAAAAAAGAATCTGTTAAGAAGCCTGAAGTGTTAAGATGCAATTCAACGAGCCTACATCCCTTTCTCCTGGGCTGCCTTCGCTGCTTAAATGAGTGTGGAGCAACTGACTGGCACAGCGCTGCTGTTAACCAACCCTTGAAGGAGCTTAGTAGTGCTTTCACTTTACCACATGTAATTTTTAGTTCCTAAGAGGTCCATTTTACCTCTGTGAAAATAAGTGTCAGGATTTGAGCGGCTGAAAACATTCAACAGCTGCTCTGTGTGACTATTCTGAGTCACAGCTGCTCGATGTAGGGACAAAAATAGGTTCTTACTGCTTTCTACCACTCTTCAACTTCAGAGCCCAAACAACTACAGATGATGAGCTGGATCTAGTCGGTCTCACAGACTGACTGAAAAAGTTCACTACGTGTCCTGTGGATCTCTCAATGAGGCACCAACTGACCCTGCCTCCAGCGCCTGATGCAGACGTTAGCAAAGTCAGTTCAGCTACAGGTTAGGCATAGCCAATGCATTACTCAAAAAAAACCCTAAAAAATAAATCAAGGCAAAGCTTCACAATGCCATTTGAAAAGCACCACTGTTCCGATTGAACTTCACTATATGAATTCCTTTGAAAGCTACTCAAGAGCAATCCATACAATAACAAAATCTCTTCTTCCACATAAAAGTTTCGCTTTAAGAAATACTGCAACTTAGTAACACATTCTGTTGCTGCAGTTAGGAGGTAGTGAAACTTGGGCACTACTGCCACTACTTCACTAACAAGCTTCATTCTGTGGAGGTCCCAGGTTTTTGAGAAGTACAAAACATAAGGTGAAAATGCATGCCAAGTGAAAATGCTTCCTAACATATTCCTGATGTGAGCTGGTATCTAGACTCAAATTTACTTCCCTTCACACATGCAGCACTTTCTCACATCAATTTCACACTTGTGTTCTACTACAGGCTACAAAGATCAGAGCTTTTTTTCTTAATTACTTCCAATTTTGTACTTCAGCAACCTACTACATGTTCTGCAACAGAAGCGCTACTTAGCCTGAGCTCTCCACTCTCCTCACGTTTCCTACAAGTTGCGAAACTTCTGGAGGATCACTTTGCACAATGTTTCGATGCAGTAATTTAAACTTTTCTTATTGAAGAAAATAATCCGAGTGCTCTCCGATTCCCCTTCTGTATGGAATTCAGAAGGAGAGCCACAACCTCTGTCAGCATGAGTGCTTTGATGAGAGCATACTGCTTCTCTGGTGGTTTCTCTCACCTGCCATAAAGCTCCTGTACTGTTAGATCCGAGTATGAAAAGGTTAGTCATCTAACAAGAACATAAAATGATAAGAAGAAATAAGCTTGAACCACATAACTACTGGCCATGCACTATGTTATCTACTTACAGCTGCTTAATACATTTCTTTATTCTATAGATTTAAATAAGCCTTTTTTGCATTAACTCCACCATGCTATTTCTAGCATGGTCTGGTTTAAATTCTAAGTTTCCCCAAATCAAGCTTTTTGACATTAAATGAAGCTTTTTAATGTTAACTACAGACTGGTTCCATCCCCAGAAACTTGAGCTCTTAGTCACCTTTCAAAAAGCTTGGTGAGCAAAAGGCAGCTTGGCAAGTGCTATAACCCCCCAACAAATCAGATTCTTAAACTGAGAAAATTTGCAAGGACCAGAGGAACACAAAAGAACCCACAAACTGTCATCTGGAGAGTGGTATAATTTGTGGAGGAAGAACTTGTGTTTACTTCTTTAAAAGAAAAAGTCCATTTTGTAAGTGATGGTTAAAATTTATTGTCTAGAGCACCCATAGCAGCTTAACAGATCATTTCTATTGATGCATTCTTCGTGGCTGCTTGTTGGAGGTAGCACAGTCTAGCAAACCACACAAAGAAACAGAATGAAAGAACTCCTGTGTCACTTTGCTTTGCCACTGACATGTGGCATGGCTGTCATCAAAGACTGATGTGTCGGGCAAGTCATTACTTTGTTTCCCTGCCACAATCTGTAAAATGAGGGTGACGTTTACTTCCCACTGGAATGTCATGAAGAACAGCAACTGTACAGTCATCCGAATATGAAACGTGTTATGACATATTCTGCTTAGATGGGAAAAATCCTGTTATATTCAAATCTTTTGCCCCACACAGTCAGAGAAGCTTATACAAAGCAGGCTGACTTCTTCCCCAAGCTCTTACCGATGGGATCGTATCTCAGCAAGACCAGTTTTTCCTGCAGTCGGAGTCTCCTGACGTTGAAACAGTAGCCTGTCTCAGCCGCACTTTTCATCCTCACCAGAATGTATCTAAAGTCACAAGGAATGTCTCTGTGTCAGCGCACAGGCACACAGCAGCAGCCCACCACATGTCTGCCAGGGCATGGTCAAATGGACAAGCTTTTAGCATAAACAATTTGGCACAATCACATAAGATACTTCATTTCAACTTCATGGATGTTATGGATGGGAGTGTCAATACTATACGCTAAACTTATAACACAAAGAGCCCGCTATAAACCATAAGCTCCAGCATCAAGTTTAAGTAAATAACTCCTGAACAGAATACAAGCCCAGAGAGAAGTAGCTCCTTCACAAAACAGTGAGGGGGGAGGAAGAAAAACAGGAAAGAAAGAAAGAAGGGGAAAAAAAAAAAAAAAATCAGCATACAATTGAGTCACTATGGCTTAAAAGATAATGGCAAGAGAGGAAGGCCGATGGTAGTTAAAGATGTTCGGGCTGTAGATAACACTGTATTGCAGACTATCACTTCACATGCAGAGAGGAACCCGAGCAGATAGGATGGAACAAGAGGCATGCAAAAGGAGAAGCAGGGCCCCTTGGCACCGTCCCTCCCGCTAGAGATACAGGGCTTGACGTTAACCCAGCCACGGGAAGCCCCTTCCCCACTGGAGGGCTCTCGGTTTGTGGGGCGGACTGGCAGCAGCTGCGGTGTCCCTGGGAGCAGGGAAAGCCAGGAGACTGAGAAAGCTGCCCCCACGCCCCCCCATCCTGGAAGCATGCCGACATCTGCACAACTTCCCAGACACAGGACATCTTCTGAAGTTTCAAAAGAAAGGTCAAACCCTTTAACCAGTCTGTAAATTACGTCTTCTCTTCCATTGCAATAGAGATGGATACATCTCTGCACATGGGCATTCAATTAATTTTCCTGGATTTTCCTGCTTCTAATACAAAATGGTCAGTCAAAATTAACCTTGAAGAGACATCCATTCTTCCTCACTTGTGCAGCTCTGACCAGTGTACTTCCCTGAGCTCTCCCTTTTCAGCTTTGCAATCTGATTCACTGTTGAGTTCAAAATAAACAGAAGAACACTGGATTCCTGCAGACCAACTGACCAAGCATAGTCTAGGGATTATCCCCAATTATTGTCCTCTCCTATACAGTACTGCAGGTGTGATGTGTAGCACCAGTAACCACACAGACCCCTTCCCCTCTACCTCACCCACTTCCTCAAAGCCTCTGTACAGTTTCCCCTTTCTGGGGGAATCAGTGGTATCGGTATGACCAGGCCCTGAAATTCTTGCGCACCGCATATGTGAGGCCAAGCCCTTTCTGAACAACACACCTTGTTCAAAACACTTGCTGCCCAATGAAGAAATGTAACTAGGAGCTGAGGCAGAAAAGAACAGTGGAAAGCTATCAGGACACGGGGAGAAAACCCAAGGGGAGCACAGAAGGATAAATAATATAAGGAGATAACATATTCCTGAAGTATATATGGGACTATACAAAGAACAGAGAAAGGAACATCAGGAAACAAAAAGAAAAGGGGGGGGGGGGGGAGGAAATCACTATATTAACATTAGTAACACCATTTTTAAAAGCTACTTTTTCACCTCGCAGAAACATCCTGCTTTGCTGCGTTTGTCTCTGCGAACAGATAACAGTAGAACACTGAGAGGTCAAACTGCTCTCTTCCCTGTCAGGCACATACTTGGGAAGTGCTTTCTTAATTTCAAACCCTGACAATTGTGCAGAAATCCTGTAACAGAAAAATCTCTTCAAACCCAGAAAGTGGTTGGTACCAGCTCTGTTCGGGGCTGGTTCTTAAAAAAAAAAAAAAACAAAGATCAGAAAATGTACCAAAAGCCATGGTTCCCGAGGTTGTGCAGTACCAAATGTAATACACTTGCACAGAATGCAATTTCTGAGAATCAGAAGACAGGGATGTATTCACATAAATGTATCAGTTTAGCCCCTTGGATTTGTCTAGCTAATTTTCTTACAAATAGCATTTTGGATGCAAGTCATTCTCTCCACATGATCTTGTCTCCTTGCATCCACACTGTAAGACTACTGGTGTGCTGAAAATATATATTCCTTCCTTTCCAACCCTTAAAACACATCAGCTTTCTTTACAGGTCAAAGGACTGTGACTAATTTTCTTCCAGAGCCCACTAACACCTCTCCTGAGCTGGACTACAGAGTAAATCAAGATGCCCAGAGCACTGACTGTGCCCCGTCCACTCCTCACGTATAAACATACAAATGTGCTTAAAACTGGGAAGCGTTCTGCACCCTGCCTAGGAGAAAGGTCACAGCACCTGCCCAAAGCCCAGCCCACAAACAACAAAGACCCACGCTGTACCTCAGCTTGCCCTGCTCAGCTAAAAAAGTGTGAAAGGTAAACAAGGGGAAGATTATGTGGATAATTTATAGCCTCTCTTTAATGATAAAGCACAGAGGCGTGCTTCCCCTGTGCAGGGCGCTTTGGATATTACAGCTCAGCTCAACGCAACAGCCCAAAGGACAAAACCTGCCTTTGCTGCAATTTTAGAACCTAGGGGATTTTTCACACCATTCTGTACTTACCTGTGAAAAGACACACATGCAGAAGGACAGAGAGGACGCAGCTTGACTCAAGGACTGCAATCCTCTCTGGTACATTAAAAAATTCTAGAGAAGCCTAATATTTTGTAAAGTCACTTGAAGATACAGGGTGGTAGCAGAAATTAAAAACTGGTGAGGAAAACATCACTTACTTAGATTTGCTCTTGGCCACTGTTTTTTTGCAGCATGAAGAGGAGGAAAAAAGAATAAACAGTTACCATTTTATCTTGTTTCCTTTATATGCAACATATAAAGATCAAGAGTTTTCCACTGTCTGCCTTCACAATAGCCCCAGATAGACTGTGCAAAGAGATTTACTGTCACAAAAGAAATGCCCCTCATCCTTCCATCTATGTGCTCCCAGTTGCCTGCTCTTTTTTCCATCATACTGCCTTTATAAGTGTCTGTGCAAACGCAGCGCCTAGCGCAACAGACTGCACTTGTTGCAGCCTCCAGATGTTTTCAATATAAAGCTTCAATGCTGAATATGAATTCACTAAATGAAAACACAGTTAAGGCAGGTATGAACTAACACTGCTGGTGAAAACAGCAGTCCCACTCTCCCCTGCTTGATTACACCCACTCCTGCTCCGGTTCCTGCTGTAGTGCCAACGCAAAGGTTTGACTGGCCATATGGTGAACCAGACCAGGGAGCTGTTCTCAGATGAGACTAACGTTCCCACAAGGCTGGGTTTAGGTCCCCTGATCTAACCCACCACGTAGCATGAATTGGGCAGAATTATTTTTTTCTATCAGCTCAGTGAATTTAAAGTAATCATAAATCTACAGCATAAATGCAAAAAAACCCCACCAAAATTTAAAAAATTGCTCATCTATAGTCTGTCCATGCAATTCTTGTTTAGGCCATCGTGAGCTTCTGGCCAGCCTCCTCTTGCACCCTTCCTTCACCACACCTCAGGCTTATCCAGACACTGCGAAGGGCACGTTTCTCACCTCATACTCTCCCCTCCCGCCCCCCAACTCCCTCCAGCAACTTCCCGTTTTTCCACTCAAGAGCTGAAGCTTCTTAACCTCACTTCTGAGGGCTCGCAACTTCCGCTTCCCTCGAGTTCCCCACCTCGGCCCCTGTCACAGGGGCCGAGCACTCTGCCAAGGGCACCGCTCACAAACACCCCCTCGGCCTCTCCCACCGGCCCTGCTCTTCTTCGCCCCCACAGAAGCCGCCCTCCCTGCACGAGGGCCCCATCCCTCCCCGGGGGACAAGGACACCCAGCCGGCTCGGAGCCGCTGGCTCCATCTCCTCAGGGGAATCAGGGAGACGGCTGACAGGCAGCCCCGCTCACCCAAGGGCAGGGGACCGGCCGCGTCCCGCCCCGGCCTCGCGCCCTCCAACGGCTGCCCCACCCCCCCGCCCCGCCCCGGCACGAGGCGGCGCGGGGCACGCCGGGAGGTGTAGTCCCGGCGCGGCGCGCTGCCTGCCGGGAGGCGCAGGCCCCGCGGCGAAAGGAGTTGAAGGGCAGGTCGCGCCGCCGCCGCCGCCTGGGCCTTCGCCCGCCTCCAAGGCCACCCCCGCGCCTGCCGCCGCCGCCTCCCGCCCAGCCCCGCTCCTCCCTGCGCCACTCACAAGCCGCCACCGTTAGAAACATAACGCCGGTCGCCGCTGAGCCGCCCCGGCGAGCCCCCGCCGCCGCCACTTCCGGGCCGCCCGGCAGAAGCGCTTCCGGGGCGCGGGGGAGGGGTTGGGGCGGGGGCGTGGCCGTTGCCTTCCCGCCTGGCATGGAGAACTCCGGCTCCGGCCCCGCCCCCTGCGCGCGGGGCGTGGCGGGTGCGGCGCGGGGCGGGGCTAGTGTGCGGGCGGGGCGCGGTGACCGTTAACGGCAGCCGGGGGCGAGGTACGATCCCAGTAGCTGCGGGAAGCCGAAGGGAAGAGCTGCCCTTGTTCATTCGAGTCTCAGGAAGCCGAGCTTGTGAAATCCGGGGCCTGATTCCGGATCTCCCCACGTAGGCCTAGATGGGCCCACAACGCCGGCCCCTGCGCTGAGGTGGCTCACGGCAGCAGGGCCTGTGCAGAGCGGACCGTGTCCGGCTCTGACGGCCCCGCAGCCCCCGCGGGTGTGAGGATGGGCCTGCACCCCCTGGCCAGCAGCAGATCTGGGTCCTGCTCCACAGCAGTGTCATCCTTCAGCGCATCTGCGAACCTCTGCTTGTCTTTATTCCCTTTTGTATAAAAGAGGGGGTACTGCTATGGTGTCAAAGTCCCCGAGGCGTTAGGCAACTAAACCTATCAGTATTTATGGGCTACTGTGCAAAAGCAATGGGCAGGGAGGCTCAAGGGGGGCACCAAGGCAAGTTTTCATGTTCTTCTGACCAGTTATATAATAAGCTGTAAGTTCTTAGCCTCTAAAGAATTCACAGAAGGTCTATAACTTACTTCTCCCTCTACCACCAATTAGGTAAACTTAATGATGGAATTCAAGTCCTTGAATATTTAGCAATTACTAAGGCAATCAAAATGTCAGCTTGACATATTTAAATGGAAAGCAAGGCTTAGAATGTATAATAACATGCAGTTAATTTGATATTCTGTGGCATGAAAACAAATGGCTGACCCTATAAAAGACTGGAGCAAGATGACATCTCAAGGAAAGCAGTGCTGCTCATGTCAACTGTTCACTTGATATGTTACTCCTTGTTTCAATTCAATTATTTCCAAATACTTCCTCTTAATGATACAACATTTCAATCTTTACTATTTGGCCTTCAGAAGTACAAATCTAGTAGTTACATAATCTGCCCATGAATATCAGAGTGAGAACTTGAAAACATTCAGGATGATAAAATGTGAGTGCTGTAAGACTTCTTCTCTTTGATCTGCGTTACTGCCTCAGTCAGAGCACAGACTGAAATGGAATGGGATTGCCAACCTCCTGACTTCACTGCCAGGAATATAAATCAACATTAAAGATGATTTTTAAATGAAATAGCAAGTTAAACATTTGTACAAACACATCATCAAATAGAGGTTATACTGCCTCTTTTTAAACCTCTTGCCTGCTGGCAAAAATAAAACTGTTCCAGTGACATTTTCTCTGCTCTGCTGTGACAAGGGCTGCATAAATATAGACACCGTGGATTAGAATAGACTTCAGCAATCTTCGACTTCCTTTCTAGCAGCCTCTTCTGCAGACAGTTTTCCATAGCTATGGGTGAAAAACAAGGAGTCTAAAACTGGTACGTATGGCAAGGTGGTGACAGTATAGCGTGTCCCTGATGGCAGTAGTCATAGCTAACCTTGGGGAAAAGGCAACCTGGCTGGAGGAAAGGAGAGAGAGTCAGGGTTTCTGACCCCGACTCTGATATAGATTTGCTGTGTGGGCTAGGATAGGTTGTGTACTTTGAGATCTTCAATGGCATGTGCAATGCAAATGCAGATTTTTCCTTCAACTTCGCCTAGAGAAAGCAAGGAGTGTGATGAACTGTAATGCCAGCCTAGATAATTCTGATGCTTGCTTAAAGAGAAGTCACTCATGTCTCCAGCAGAGAAGCTGCTGGTGCCAAGCCGATCAGTGTCACTCAGAATCAAACACAGGGTGGGTTTTTCTTCAGCTAGAAAAACAACAATTTGTCATGTTATAATCTAACTGATTCTTTCAATTTTTATGCTTTACATTCTAGGCTGAGCCCTCTTTTACCTCCAGGAAGTGAGGACATGGCTGCTCCTTGCCAAGAAAGTGCGGTCAGGTTGCTGGCACACACTGGGCAGGCAAGGGGCTTGTGTCCAAGGTTGGCAGGGGTGATGCTTCTTCAAGTGCGCATGGCGCTTCAAGTCAGTCATCACTTGAAAATGTCTCAGGAAAGGAGAGAGGGGCAGCAGACGAAATGTTTGCAAGGTAAATATCCTCTTGGCACTGTATTTTCTACATGAGTTACTGTCAATTAACGCATACAAAAATGCAATGCTGGAAACAAGAGAATAACACTCTAAAGCCTGGGAAAAGCTCCACATGTCCTTCCTGGTTTCCCACAAAAAACAGGCGAACAGCTAACTAAGCCAAAAAATGCACACAGCTCAGTGGACATAGTTTTAAAACAGCCAGGCTATTTTCTCCTCTCTTCTTGCTTTCCCTTTCTCAGCGTGTTACAACTTAGCAGGGTTCTTGCTGTCCACAGTGTTAAACAAACACTCACGGGCACTATTGTGCAAATCACTCATCCCAGCTAACAGATGGATTTTTACATTCTTTCTGCATATCTGAATCCATTATCCCAAGAGGGCCCAGAAGAAAGTGGGCATTAGCTTAATGCAGCTCTGAAAGAGGAACTGTCCAGGTCAGGAGAGCAGGAATGATGGAAAGAGCCATCTAAATTGCTAAATCACTTTGAGCCAGTGACCAAATCCATTTCAGCTGCTGGCCTGTTTGAAGTGAGTTGGTGACGGCCTTTAGCCCAGTTCTTAGGGGTGTCCGTGGCACAGTATCAATTTATTTGCTGGCAACCTTGTTAGAAAAGGCAGAAAAGCGATGGGCTTGGATTGTTCGCTTCTTACCTCTGGAGCTTAGTCCCCCCAGATCAGATACGGGGCACTCTGGTGTGGTAGGTTAGGGCATGGCTCCATTTTCGGGGCTTTACCTGTTCTCTGCTTATTTCCTCCAGAGCGCTGGCCTCTGGATCTGCTCCTGGAGCTCCTTTCCCCAGCACTGACGTCATTCATATGTAAGAGGGGAAGAACAAAGCCAGCACTCGCCTGTTTTCTTGTGTGATTTTTCAATACCCATTTCCCAATCCCGACGTCCAAAGTAACAACATCCTTTCAAACCGCCCCCTCTTGAAATGCCACAGTAGTCAAACAGCTGCAAATCAAAACACCTTGTAAACAAGTGACTGAAATCCCGTGGGATGCCTGAGGGCTTGGGCACGTCTTAGAGTGATTATAGTTCCTGCTATACAAATTGGAGTCCATGTAGCACAGTTTGTGCCAACTCCGAGCTCTTGCTTTTTATTTTTAGTCCTGTTTGTTGAGGGGTTCTCATGATAAAAAGAATGACGTTTGGTATCAGTGATACACAGATAAAATTAGATAGTAGCCGGAAGTGATTGTACGACTAATCCTCCCCACTGAGACTTTTCCACAGGATTTCGGATCCTGTGGGCCTCAAGCACGGCTTTTCTCTGGGTGAATTTCACTTCCCATCAGCAGGCAGCTGAAAAATTGGACTCGCATGAGATGTATGTGGTGAGTCTCATGCAAAGAAATGAATGTCATTGTCATTGCTTATGCCAACAGCTGGGACCATCTGGGACACTAAAGACAACGTTGTCTAGATGTGTACAGCTGATCAAAGGTTGTTTTTAGCAAGGCTCTAAACCTTCTTCCCTTTTTGGGGCAACAAAACAAGGCTTTTGCCTTCCATGCATGGGGTTTTGTACACAGAGCAGCTTAAGTCATCAGCAGGGCTCAGTCCTGAGACTTTCTAGTCCCCCAGACATAAGTCACCCACACTGATGCTGAAGACATCATTCCTTTCTTGGGAAGAAGCAGCTGCCTACGGGGAGGACGGGATAGAAGGTGCATTAGATTACATCTCTAAAGCAGATCTTCTCTCAGGAGAACAGGATCAGTTCTCATTTGTTTTGGCTTTTTTCCCCCTCTAAACTTCAGATTGCTTTCATTTTTACTACACTGTAAAATCGGAAAATACAAGAGGTTAACTGGTCAGCAAACGTTCTCTATTGCTTAGAAACATGGAATGCAACCAGGCAGCGTACCTAGTGCACCATCAAAGGAAAGTGGGTTTGGTGGCCATGTAGCACAAAGGGATTTAGCTGCGGTATTGTGGCAAAGAAAGAGTATATCAAAAAGAAAGCTGTGAACCTGTAAGGCCAGTTACTTTTAAGCAGGGTAGGTAAAGGCAAAGGGAGAGGATAATTACGTAATGTGAACATGGTGTGACACAGATAGGGAATGGAATTTTTTCCTCCTATAGCTTATTGGAGAATGGCTCAAGTGCCTGGACGTGGTTCATTTTTTTGTCAAAAATCTACTGTGGAATGAATTGGTGTATCACTCCCATCACTTCTTGGCAAGGGAGGTATCTTCAGCTTCAAGCCAGAGTGATCAGCTCTAAGGGAAAAGAAAACAGGCAGGTTCAGGTGTGGCAAGTGGATGTGGTCCTGCTCATTTTTTAATTCTGGAAAAAAATAAGTATTCTTCTACAGAACCAGAAGAAGGATAGGGCTTTCTGCATCCCATGGCCTCCCTAAAGACTTTCTCACTTGGAGGAAGGTCATAGGGTTCAAAGCTGTTTCTCAAGTGCTGCTATGTAGTATTGCCTTGATGTCATGCATCATTATAAACAAGTTATTATTTCATTCAGTGTTTTGGGAAATGATGGGACTGGAACAATACACCCACAGCAGTTCCCTCCCTTATCCCAGCAGGTTCTTTAGTGAGCTACTTATGAGCTGTGCCTCACTAACTGATGGCTGTCTGTCTGTCTGTGTCTGGTAATAGTGTGTCTCTGGGGAATTTGGAGTAGGACTATTGATGGATTTTATGAAGGGCGGAGAGCTGGGAAGGAGGAGAGGAACGTAAATTTGCGGTGTCATGTGGTTTTATGACTGCTTGATCTGAGAATCGTGGGCTGAGAAGGCCCCAGGGCTTCATCGCTGCAAACAGTGAATGCATCATCGCTCCTTTTTCTACGCGTTTGTGCTTCTGAAGCCAGTCAGTCATTTACACCTGATGGGATAGCAGAACAACAGAGTTAAGCAGGGCAGTGTTCCATTCATTTCTGTCTGCTTAGCTCAGGTTCAAGCTAGACCTGGGATGAATACTTAAAAAAAAGTAGGAATCATCATAAAGGAACAAGTACTAGAAATGTGGTTCAGCAAGAGCGTATGTAGAAATCTGTTTGAAGTCTTAGGCTCTTGCATAACTGTCTCTGGCTAGTTCCCTAAACTTTTCTTCATCTGCTGTAGTCTCCCTAGACCCATTTAACTTAAAAACATACAAGCAATTTGAAAGTCCTGATGACGCACAATGTGTATGCTCTGACCTTTGCATAGCCTCTGCAAAAAGATTGTCTTTCCTCTTTCTATTTCATCAGCACTGTCCATCTGGCCTTGCCCTGTCACATCCCCAGATATGAAGAAATAGTCTCCCTCCTGTAGAGGGGAGGCAGTCCAGTAGGTAAACAAGATAAGGACTATAGCAATATTCACAGGTGGCCTGTTGTAAGGGATTTGTTGATCAGTGAAGGTGTATGTACACTCCAGTCACCTTTTAGCCCATGTTAAACTCTTCAGTGCTGTCAAACTACTAGATCAAATAATTTAAAAGTAGCTCAAGCTAGCTGGCTAGAAATATTCCTTGTCTGACAAAGAACAAGCTATTTCCCCACATCATTAGATAGATCAAGATATTCTTGAACTGCCCACAAAACAAAGCTAGGCTGAATCACATGTTTTTGCCAAAAGTTACCCTACCCAAAGGAACCAGAAAAACCATTCACCTTCCTTTTTTTCCCCAACTCTTACAACATGGGCTCTAACCTCACCATTACAGGAAAAATGGCTCTTCGCAACTGTGAAGATCAATCAGAGACTAGGTGTTGCTCCCTAAAGGTAACTGATCCCGTAAGCCTCGTCCAGTTCTTTAAGGGTGCTTTGCTATCTAGTCTAACCTCAGTAAGTGTCCAAGGGGCATAGCTGCCTAAGAATCATATACGTAAATATGATGAAGACCTGGTCCATAGCACCTGAGCTTAGATAAATTCCTGTCCAAACATTCTGCCTGCTCACACGACCCAGTCCATACTCCAGATGGAGTGGGAGAAGACTGGTGAGTTGGTATTCCCAGCCCTGCCCTGCACTAGCTTCTGATGACCTAGTTCTGGGTACCTGAAGATCTCACCACTTCCTTGGTACAAAAATACTCTTGCATCATTTTGAAATCATGATGCTCCCATTGAAGAGTGCACATAATCCAATACTGTCTGTAGTGACTTCATGCTTGTATGCAAAATGGTGGCCAGGGCATTTCATGCTAGCAGTAAAACAGAAGGATTTACTGGAAAGGGATTAAATTTGGTTTTAAAGTATCTGCAGAGCCAAATCAATTCCAAGGGTTTTCTGAGCTGCTGAACAGCCAGAGGCAATCATTGCACTTCTCTGTTGCCAGTTGCAGCCTTGTACCTCTTCTAGGCAGGGACTGTCTTCTACTCTGTATCTGTACAGCTGCTAGTTTTGTAGGGTGCCACCCCATCTGATCCTCTGCACCAAGATGATGGTATTGGTGAGCCTCCACTTGCAGGACAGTCAGGAGGACACCTCCTCAGCTGCCCTCCTGTCTGCGATACCTGTGGGTGAAATACAGGCAAATGCATTTGAGTTGGACGTACATCTGACGCCAACTGCATCTGGCAACCACTCTGGCACTGCAGAGGACTGCCCCAGGATTTCTAGTTATTTATAATTCAGCATCAGATTGGACCCAGTTGCTCCTGGTTAGAGATCTTTTTGCAATAGCAAACTAAGATTACATGAAGAGCTTAAAAAAGAATTCCACCCCTCCAGGGCTAAATTACTTCCACTTATACACAACTGTCATATCTTTAAAGGGCAAACCCGGAAAGCTAACACTGAAAAATATAACTCTACAACCGAGATTATCTGCCTGCCCTCTCTAGGCAATCACGTCTCATATCTGTAAGGTCTTTCATAGCAAAACCCAAAATTCAAGCTAAGTGGATGGAAGATTTATGTACTGAGTAGGAAACAACAGCTTGGGAGGAGGTGTATTTGAATGCTGGAGCCAGTTACAAAGACAAACCTCAAACACCATACGACTGCTTTTACATAGCATCTCACTCATGTCTGGTAAAATCACTCCATGCTCGCCCAGACTTTGCAAACTACTAGTCACCAACTGAGAAAGGCATGGTGACGTACATGTTACGGTAGCATCCGCCACTGGCAAACAATCCACTTCCATATGTAGCTCAGGATCCATTCCAGACATTTTATAACTGATGTATTTTTCATGAAATAATAATTGGAAAGCAAGGAGAATAAAAACCCTCTGTACCAACTTACCTGTTCCACGGGAGGTCTCATGCTGATCAACTCACCTTTAGGGAATTTAATTAGAAGCAGAGTTACACAGGAACATGAATAGGTCACACCTTCTCTACACTTCTTGTGAATATTCCCAGTCATATGATGAGAGAGCAGTCACGCTTCACATAGTGGCTGTATTCAGCCCTGATTATATATCTGGATTAATAATTGGAGCACTTAACCCCAGGGGCAAATGGATTTCCCTGAAGAACACAGAAACTATGGAGGGGGAAGCTCAACGTGTCAAATATCAAGATGTTGAGCTGCTCATAGCCCTTTGTTCAAAAATTTTCCTACGAAGAACATTTTACTCTCTTCAGAAGCCTAAGGGACCCAGGCTTTATTGTCAATTTTCCTCTTACCCCCTTTTCAGTGATGGCACAGGAGAAAAGTAGAAGGGGAGAAAGGGAAGAGGAGGAAAAGAGTAAACATTTTTCACTGTCTTCTTTTTTAATTTTAAAAAAATTCAAGTAATTTACATAGAAAAGTCTAGGGGTTTCAGATTTTCATCCAAAAAAGGACAATTTCCATATTGTTTTTAGTTCTGCCTACAGAAAATATCCCCTGTTGGGTTTTTTTTGATCGTTTCTTTTGCCTTCTTTTTCTGTGAAGTCAGGACCCAGCACTGCATTGTCTTCAGAGAGCAGCACACTGAGACCAGTGACTAACTGGTACCTTGACAAGAATCCTAGCCCATTCTTCAGCCACAATAGTATCTTACATCTCCAGCTGCTATAAATGCTTGGGTGGCTCTTCCCCAGGACTGGGCACTGCATGGTCCCTCCCAGGAATGATATGAGAACAGACTTTCAGAGCAAATAGCTGAAAGGTCTCCTTCATTGAGAGAGTTAAAAAATCACTGCCCACTCATGTCTCTCTGCAGTTTGTTTCCCTCTTCCCATTAAATCTCCTGGTGTTAGGTATCACTGACATCACGAGCTGTCAGACTCTCTGTAAGAGCCTAGATGATCCTCCGGGGTGCACACCCCTGAAGTGTTGCTGTGACCGAATTCTGCCCTACTGCTAGCAAGTCCTTGGAGGTCCTGAGTTTGGCCCTGCATGGAGATGGTCAGATACAGCAGTGATGAGTTCAGCTTCCAAGGAGCTGTATGATTCCTTGGTCAAACACACTCAGCTGTGAGTGGAAGTGAGAGCGACAGCAGGTTGGTCAGTGGTCCTTCCTGAGTGCCCGGCTGTATGGACAGTACGCCCTTATGTGTCCAAGGGCTTTGGTAATATGGGAGTAAGCTTAGAAATAGGGCATTCGTGTCTCCCCACTGCATGTGTTCTTATCACATGCAGCTATACCCCTTTCAATAAAATCCCAAGATTTAGAGAGACTGAGTTGCTCTAGGCCACCCAGGTTCATTCAGTCAGATGCAATTTGTCATTTAACCTTTTTAAGCAATCTACCAGTTGCCAATCTTGGCTTCATTTTCTCATTCTTAGAACTGCTGAGCAGAAAGGTCAAATAGTGTGAAATACAACAAAGAGCAGAGGCCATTTGATTGATTCTGATTTTTTTCTTGAGAAAGGGAACAACTTGCAATTGGCGATGCAGTCCAGGATGGGCGGGGTGTGTAATCTTCCATAACTCTGCTGCAATCTCAGGTTAACAGAGAGGATGGAATAGCTGCCTGCTCTGCTGCGTTCATTGCCATGGCTTCCTGTGAGGTTGTCTCTGTTCCAGAAGGAGCCTGTAACTCACTGACTGGTCAACAGAAATTAGGTAGGAGTGGCTGAGGTTCTTGAGCAAAATTATGAATTTTCCAGTATGACTGTGGCTATCCAGAAATCCTGGACAGTAGAACAGCACACACAGAGAGACCATCTTCCACTGCATTTGCAACCAGGACTCCAGCAACTTCGGAAACATGTGCAATTGACCCATACACATGGCTCAGAGTTCTCACTGGGGTAATGCTGCATCTCCCCAGCCTCTGACTCTCCCACGGGAAATGACACTCATTCCCAATCAGGCTGAATGAAGTAGTCCTGGCAATGGGTTGGTACCAGCAGCGGAACAGTTTTGAAAATCTAGACTAAAATTCCCAAAACAAAGTGGTAACCACCAAGGCCTGGATCTTCAGCTGCATGGCTTTCTTCTAAGCTCGCTGGCATCCTCGAGAGGTTTCCCACTGATTTCAGTGAGTTTTGTGGAGGGAGTTTCAGCTAAAACAAAGCATAAAGAGGTTGGGCTGAGGTCTCAACGTCATCCCATCCACCCTTAGATACTTACAGCCTCATCAACTGCTGTAGTTAACTAGGGGAATGTGCCACTCCAGAGAGCAGATGAAATCATATCTCTTTCCATTAGCTGTAGGTTGGCATGAGAACTACAGTTTAGGTCTTTTAGTTAAGTGCCTTACATTAGGCAGTCCTCCTGTGTGGCCTCAAGCAGTTCATTTTCTCTGTACCTCTTGGCAGGTCTGAGATAAGGACAGTTTTATCTCCCCATGTATAAAAAAGTTGGAGGTCTTTGAAAAGAAAGCTTTATAGAAGTACAAGGAATTATTATACTTCAGCAAAGCAAACCCACTGTCAAAGGAATCCACACCCATGGACTTCTGTCTTCACCAGTCCCTCTCTTTTCTTCCAGTACAACCACATTACCACAGTACCAATTGACTGTCAGTTCTTGAGTGTCCTAACCATTGTTCATTCACATTTATTTCAACTCCAACCAGTGTTCAGTCTAGAGGCTAAGAGCTTTCTGCAAGATTGGTTTCAAGTAGATAAGCAAAGAAAGGCAGCTGGGCAGCAGGCCTATTTCCCTTCTAGCAGCTTTTGTTATGATTTTAGATGTGAAATCCACTGATGGAGGCTGAACTGATTTTCTGAACTGCCTTGTTCACTGATATGAAAACCTCCTCTCTTAAAATGAATCAGACCAAACCCTTATGACATTATCCCATGATCCAAAGAGTGACTTTGCATTTGGCCACAAGAAGAGCAGCATTATTTTTTTTTTAGCTATATGGAACTGGGAATGTTTCAGGCAGCGACTCTCTTTATTCAACGAATGATACACAGTCATGACTGAAAGAACTTTTCATTTCCCTGTGAATTACCACATCAAGCAGCCTTGTCTAATCCCTGTTCTAGCCTTCAAAGTTTGGACACTTTTAATTTTTTTAATTCTCTGCCAAAATCTATTTTTAAAGTTATTATTGCAGTAGCTGCCAGATAGGAGGAGGCAAGTGCCTCCCCCCATTTGTCTAAGGGAAAGGTAAGTGGGATTGCACAGGAATAGACTGAATCTCCCAGATGAGGCTCCTAAAGCATTGTGCAATCTTTAGTGAGTTAAACCTCACAAATCCTTCCTGAGTTAGTACTAAGTTCCTTTCACTGGTGGAAGGCAAAGAGAGATAGGCACAGCAAGGGCAAAAGGCATCTGCAAAGAGGATTTTGCTCCTTGAAGAACAAAGGGAGTGAAGGTGTGTCTTGTAGACAGTGATTTACTCAAGGTGATGTCGTCACTAGGAGTCTTTCTGTTGATGTCCTCAGTCATTATAAACATCATAATTAGAGCTTGCTGAATAACATTCACGAATGGTGTATCGGTATGTTCAGCACCTTACCTTCTGCTATCAATTTTGAGTGACTTGCTTGTTGGTTCAGAGATTACAAAGTGAGAAGGAGCCTGTGGCATCATTAGTCTGAGCTCCTGCATACCATAGACTGCAGGATCACACTGAATTGCTTTTTCTAAATTTTTTTTTTTTTTACATATTGCTAGCGAATGGAGAAATCCACCAGAAGCCTTACGTAAACTGGTTAATTACTCTCACTTCTAAAAAATCATGGGTTTTTTTCTAGACAGGATTTGTCCAATTTCAGTTCTCTATCATTGTTTTATTTATTTGTCTGCCAGTTTGAACATCCCTCCATTATCAAACCTCTGTTTTTACATTGGTGCTGAGAGATTGTGATCAAGTCAACCCTTCACCTGATCTTTGTTCAAGCAGATTGAGCTCCTGGAATCTTTCACTGTAAGACTCCTTTAATCAGCCCAGTATCTCTTCTCTGTACTTTTTCCAATGTGTTAGCATCCTTTGGGGATTATTCACAAATAACCTTTTCATTAGTCAAGCCGTTCTTCAGATGGTTGAATAATATTTGCCTGATGAATTTACAGTAACCTTCCTATTCATAAATATATTATTTATGAGTTGTTAACATGAACAGCTGCAGAGGTCTCTTCTCCTACAGCTCCACTGGCCATAGAAGACATTTTCATGTGTTGTTAGTCCTTCTTCTGGACAAGCCACTATACCATCTGCCATCGATCCCAGCTGAGCCACAGTGAGACACCAACATGCTAGCGTGTAAAAATGTTCCCGTGTCTCAGGATGGAAAGGGACATAAATACCAGACACTCTTGGGTTAGCTCAGCCCTTCTCCTTGTTTCCTGCAGATTGCCAGGATCCTTTGGCATGCAAGAAATTCTGAGAGAGAGAGATTATTATACATCAACTGTACTCCTGAACTGGGGAACTCCTGAAAGAAGGGCATGTTTATCACCCCAAGAAGCTTCTTAAGTGGCTGCTTCAACTGATGCTAGTTACTGTACTAGTGCTTCCTAACCTATCAATCCCAGTGATTTATCTTAATTACCAGGCTCCATGGTAAGTGATTGACATACTGGGGTATTTGTGAACAAATAGAAGGCTGATGTGACTTCCAGGCAAAGATTCAACACCATAGAAGGCTATCCTCTCTTGAGAAGGTCCTCAGTCATTCTCATCTACATTTGAAAAAGCTACATGCCCACAAGAAAACTGTGTCTATACAACAATTACACAAATTTTAGCTCAGCAGAGTATCGAGTCCCTTCTTAATTACAAATTAACCTGACTCCCTTCTCCTTGGCTGCAATGTTTTGCCATCATTTGCTGCAGTGAAACGGGCTGTGGAACTTCCCCTTTAGCTTTTCGTTAGAAAGCCACTTGTTCAATTTCATGTTCTAGGATTCAGCTGAACTGTCCTTTCTTGCCAGTGCATGTTTCCATTGAACACACAGGTTGGTGAAGAAATAGCCCCTTCCTTATCCTGCAGCCTCCCCTGACCCTACTTCAACCAGATAGGCAGTTGTGGTTGTGTTTGCTCTCAATTTCTCTGAAGCCAAAACTCTCTTCCCGGCTACATGACACTCGAATCCCACCAACCTCTCCCCCTCCAAGTGAAAATCAGGGTGATGGGAAAGCTCGCATCCTTGGGTCTCACTCTCTTTCTGCAGTTTTGGACCCTTGCAAGCGGCTCTCAGTGCCATCAGCATTGTAAAAAAAGAGCCTCTTTCTGCTAGTTTCAGCTAGAAGTTCAGAAAGCCACAGCCACCTCCAGGCTTTGATCTTGAGCCAAAGCCAAAGCCAACCTCCTTTGTTCCCCAGACCTCTTAGTTTTGCTTTGACAGACATAAGTGCTCTTCTCTGTGCTTTCCCTCTTCTCTCTGTTCCCTCTTTTCACACCCCCCCCCCTCCCCAGACCTTCGCTGGGAGTCTGCAACCTTATCATCCCTGTGGGAGAAGGTGTGTATGAACTTCTGCTTCATAGGTCACCAAGACAATGCTGGACCAAGGGAAGTGGGCAGGCAGAGCCTAGGTGATTTGGCCCCAAATGTTAAGACAATGGGCTTTCCTGCCATTGTTTTCTGTCAGTCTGCCTCACTGCAGGAGGCGATGCACACTCTGTCCTAGTGGCTAAAAATGCCCGAGAGGGAAAGGGAAGGGCCATAGCAGACATCTGGGGCCAAAGAAGAAGTGATTTGTTAACCACGTGTAGCCACAAATGGAGGTTTGAGGGAGGGGACTGCAAATAGCAAACTATTTCCAGATGTTCAAAGTCAATTCAAACATGCCACCTACTGGACCTGAGCTTGGAGACTTGGCAGAGATGGGGCAGATGGCACTGAAGAACCAGGGAAGATGAACTTCCACACTCCCCAAGGATTTCTTGTAAAAGATGGTCCCTCTCTCACCTCTTCTGGTCTCTGGACTTCATGACCAGTGTCGTCAACTCTACTCTGCAGAAAGCTTTCATATAGCCAAAAGCTGAAAAGAGCAAGGCAGAGGGCATGCAGAATTTCCCCGGAAGCTCTGTGGGAACAGTCTTTCTTGTATTGCTTTGCAGAAGGAAAATACATCAGAGCAGCAAAAGTACAGGCTTTTTAATGTGGAAATCTTGAGTCTGCCCCTCCTCTGCCAGAGCCTGCTTCATGTGATGCTGAGCAAGTAGGGCACATATTTAAATGCATCCCCTGGTTTGGGATGCTCCAGCTTCAAACGTAATGGCCTGTGGTTAAGAGGTGCTGAGCAACCTTCAGAGTCGTTAGTTTCAAAATATTGGGTGGTCAGCACTTCTGGAGCTCTTCATGTCTCAGTTTCTTGGCCTCTGAGGAAACCTTGGAAGTGATGACAGAGAGGATGGTGAGCCATTTGCCCTGGGTAGGGAAGGTAGAGAAGTGCATGACTCATTACCTTCTTACACGTCCCAAGGTAGTACAAGTCACTGCTAGTGAGCTGTAAGGCCTTAGGAACTTTGTGTGTTCCGGATCTGATGGAAATGAAGACGACAGAATTGAGGGGCACATCTGAAGTACTGCCGTGAACCTCACTGCGTCTCAGAGCTTTTTCAGCTCACTCACTTGAAAAACTGCCTGCACGGCTCATAGGCAAATGAAATCAAAGGAAAAGAGAAACTAACCTAATACTGAGGCAGGTAAATGTTCTTTCATACTTCTTAAGTGCCACTGAGGGCGAAGCATTATAATTACAAAAACAGCTGCTATTTGTCTAAATCCTTCCCTAACATTTGTGGTAGATCACTTCGGTCATTTACGTTCCAGTTCTTCCCTAAAGCTTTGCTACAGGGATTTGGGCAGGAGTTCAAGTACCTGGCAGCTGGAACCATGCCCCTACTAAGCCACCTAAAGACTGACATTCCAGGCCTCCCCTCATGGAGAAGAGCCTTGGTCCCCTAACTGAGCTTCAGCATCCTGAGTACAAAGCCTGTCAGATTTCATTGTTAACGAGTGAGGAAATAAATTGGCTCTAATTATTCTATGAAGAGCTTAGATGGAATTTTACAGGAAAGAAGCTTTGTCTAGAGATTATAAGAGGAGACTCTGAGCCAGGATTCCCAGGTTTTATTTCTGGTTCTGCCCCTCATTCATTGAGTGGCCCTGAGTGAATGTTATACCTTGTTTTCCCCCCATCTGTAAAAAGGGGTGATGATACCAAACTTCCTGGCATACATGTTTCTAGGCTTAATTAATTAACAGCAGTGAAGCAATCTGAGTTTTCAGTTGGAAGATGCCATAGTAGTAATCAAAGAAATATTTCTAGTTGCTTTGGTATTTAGCATTCTCATCCTTTTTCATGTATAGATGACAGCCCTCAATGAGAGAGAACAGAGTTTTCAATCTACTAACTGGTGACTGGGCATTAAGGAAAACTGTTGTGTAATTGGGTAATAAATTCACTGAAATTGCATTTCTTCTCAGGCTGTGAAGAACAGACGGACAGACTTTTGCTCAACTATTTGTTAGTCTTAAAATTTTCAATGGATTGTTTTATACAAACAAATCTTTTTGCAAATGATTCACTGTGACTTTTGTTTGAGTAGCTTCTACTCATGCAGAGCGATTGGCCAATCAACTCACATAGTATTGTGTCTGCTCCTTAAGTGGATAACGCTCAGGCTCCCAAATACCTTTCAAAACCGTACAATCACAGAATTGCTCAGGTTGGAAGGGACTTCAGGAGGTCTCTAGTTTAACCTCCTGTTCAAAGAAGGAGGAGGTCAGCTGTAAGATGAGAACAGGTTGCTCAGGGCTTTTGACAGTTGGGTCCTGAAAACCTTCAAGGATGGTGACTGCACAACCTCTTTGGGCAATACTTGACTGTCCTCATGGTGAAAATGCTTTTCCTTATAGCCAGCCTGAATGGCTTTCATTTTAATTTATGTCCATTGTCTCTTGTCCTCCCACCATGCAGTATGGTGAAGAGCCTGGCTCCATCTTCGTGATAACTTCCTTGTAGGAACTGTCAGGCTGTTGTTTGTCCCCTACAAAGCCATCTCTTCTCCAGGCCAAACAAGCCCAGTTCCCTCAGCCTCTCCTCACAGGGCTCTAGCCCTCAACCATCTTGGTGGTGTCTGCTGAACTTGCTCCCATGTGTCAACGTTTTTCTTGCATTGGGGGTCCAAAACTGGGTTAGTACTCCAGTGCCATCTGAGTACCCAGGGCAGGGGGATAAACACATCTGTCAACCTCCTGGCTGTGACCCTGTTAATACAGCCCAGAATGCCTTTGGCCGCGTTTGCTGCCAAGGCACACTGCTGGCTCATGCCCAGCTTGTTCTCTGCCAGGATCCCCAGATCCTTTTCTGCAGAGCTGCTCCCCTGCCCATCAGTGCCAGCCCGTACTGCTGCAGGGGCTCTTCCTTCCGAAGTGCAGGACTTGGCATTTGTCCTTGCTGAATTTCATAAGGTTCCTATCAGCCCATTCCTCCAGCCTGTCCAGGGCCCTCTGAATGGCAGCCCTGCACTTAAGCATATCAACTGCCCCCTGCTACTTTGATGTCATCTCCAAACTTGAAGAGCAAGCACTCCATTGCCTCATCCAGACAACTGCTAAAGATGTTTAAACAGGACAGGCCCCAGGACAGACCTCTGCCAGTACCCCACTTGTTACCAGCCTCCAGGTAGAGTATGACATATATCCACTCCTCTCCGAGCCTGACTGTCTAAACCAGTTTTTTAACTTCTGCTAGTCCACCCATCCAGACCATAACATCCTAACCTGAATACAAGAATATTGTGGTAGACAGTGTCAAGCCTTGCTAAAGTCATGGTAAACTGCCTGCCAAGAAATCACGTATGAATAATAGCTACATATATTATATTTACCTGTATGTGTGTGTATGTGCACGCAGTTTTTGAAAACAGACTTGTGAACTACTGTGCAGTCCCAGTGTAAAAGCCAGTCAGCATGGTAGTGAATTTGTGTCTTAGAGTTCAATTTCTTGAACATGTGCTCTGTTGTTTTCCACTTTGTTTTCCATTTTACATTTGACCAGGATTTCTTAAAGCAACTGTCTTTGTCCTTACATCCATCTCCGCTCATGAGTCAAATGGATCCCTGCATTTGAATGAAGGAGCTACTTCTAGCCATAAGTCATTCTCAAAAGTTTTTCCTTCCCCAAACTTCAAAAGGAGTTCTAATCTTTTTAACCTCTGCTTTCCCCAGTAATGTCAAACATATGGTCTACAGGAGATATGGACCACAAATAAAATCATGGGAAGCTCATGGACTGAGAGAATGGATATGAGTGAGACACTCCAGGAGAACAGGATTGGCTCCATGCCTGGCCTGCGTAGGCTTGTCAACATAAGCAGTATGGATCTCAGGCACCATCCACTCTGTGTATATCTAGGCTTTAAACTTAAACCAGATCTCCAGCTTCAATCACCACCCTTGCTACTGATGCTCAGCTCTATCCTGTGCTGGTTGTCTCATCTCCTGTTGTTTGGAGATGTAGTGCAGCGAGAAGTTTTCCCCGGCAGCTGGGAAATAGAAGCTGTGTGTGCTCCTCATCATCTCTTCTTGCTAGCAACATTATTTTTCTAATTAAGTTAAGAATATGCTCTGAGAGCTTCTGGGTGCAGAGTGAGGCCACGCATGGAGGAAGAGGAGATGTGTGGCCATTTTTTAACTGGGTTGGGGAGCTCACTCCCTCTCAAAGCCTTGAGCCATTGAAAGAGGACGGTGCCTAAGTGAGCTGCTCTGCTGCAAAATTGGAGCTACCCTCTGCAGTACCTCAGTGGGTGCTACTGAACTCGGGTGCAGCCACACTTAAGACTGTTGTTCATAATGGACAACATGATACCACCCATGCCATGCTGAGGTATGTACTGATGTCTGCCTAGCTGGAGAGAGGAGACTTTCTGAACCTCTGGTCCCTCATCTGTTGGAGATCTCCCATCCAGGTACTGACTGGCTAAAAAAGTTATACACAAAGGCTGGTGGCAGAGCAGCCAGGACTGGTGCTAGAAGGCAGGCCTCCCCCCTCTTTACAGTACACAAATTTCCAAAATCCCATGTTTGGGCAATTCTTCTAGCTTCCCCTCCTTGGACAATATTAGGCATGTAATGACACCCAGCCAGATAACTTAGAGGAAATTGGTTTTTTCAGACTGGCCTGTCAACTCGTGCCTGAAGCCCCATGTTGGGCAGTGTGCTGGAGATGCACTTGTCCAGGAGTCAGGCAGCACTACAGCAATGAAATAAAGCACATGAAAATTACCATATGCGAAAAATGCAGAGGTTGGTATCGGTGTCTGACACAGCCAGTGCAGCTTGGGTGAACGGATGGCTGCATGTTGTTTCTAGCTGATCTTCCACCCAAAGTGCACCAAGGACCTTTGTAAACGTGCAGCTACCTCCTCCCAACAGTACTCATGTGAATGTCGTGGTAATTATTATTTCCATTTGCCAAGAGGTGCAGTAACTAGCCTAAGGCAGTTCATCGGGCTGCAGCAAAGCCCAGTCTTGTGACTCCCGGACCCCTGAATTTTCTGTTGCAATTAAAGACAGAAATCCTTCTTTTACCAATTCCATGACACAGCACTTGGTGACAATCAGGCAATTGCCTGAATGGTTTAATGAGCCCTCTAAAGCCCTGGAGAGAATGGTTGAACTTACTGTTGGATTTTCCCACCTTGTTTTCTAGCAGACAGAAAATCAAGCCTCTTGTAATGATCTTAGCTGTGAATGTAGGTACTGCAGCCTGTTTTTTTATGCCAGGGTTATTTACCAAAATTGGGTCCTGTCAGACTGGGAAGGGAGGCGATCTCATCGTGCAGCCTTCCTACCCATGCAGGAATGTATTTGCGTGATGTAGTCACTGTCTTGAACTGGCTAATCCTTCCCTTCCAGGATGGCGTCTGCACCGCTAGGTCTCAGTGTCAGAGACACTGTTTTGCCAACAGCTCATGATGTTTCCCTGCATTCGGGGAAGGGTCTTGCTCTTTACATGCTGGAGACTGCAAGTGCTTGCTACTGCTGTGAAGTGAATGTTGGGTACCTCTTGGACCTGGCGTAGTGACAGTCAGGAAGTCCTGGGAAGCCACAGGTGCTTACGACATGCTGTAGATACCAGCAGGTTTTGCCTGAGATGTGTGGCCCACAGCAGGAGCGAGAAGAGCCCCATTTGCCCTGGCTGTCTGCAGAGTGTCTGCAACCCACAGCCCAGCTGGTGTTGCCATGGACACACTGTCCGCCCTGGGCCCGTGAATTCTGATCCCTTCAGTGAAAATAATTCGATGCAATCAGCGGAGATGTGGGGTTTGCAGTTACCACACCCACCTGCACAGATACACACGCTCCTGCAACCATCTTCTTTGTGCCATGGTTTCAGTAAGCGAACAGACAAGTCTGCTTGTAAGACACAGTGGCGTGTCAGCCAGCGGGGATGGTTACAAACGTGGCTTTCTCCAGCTCTGCTTAACAAGACCTCCTCCTGCTGCTTGGAACAATGTGTTGTTACCACAACACGACATCTAGTTAAGAAAAGAAAGCCAAACAATCCACCCAAACTTCAAAACTTCGCCCTTCCCTTCACCAACAGATTTTTCTCGTCAGGTTCAAATTATTTGCCAATGAGTGCTGGAAAAAGACGTTGCTCTGGTTTGGCCTGTATTTATTTGCTGCCCAAAATCAACAGAAGGTATTTCTGGGAAGCGAACATCAGGGGGTGCAAGAAAATGACATTGGCCTGTAGTAAAATTAAGGCTAGCTTCTTCGAGAGTTGGGCCGTGGTGGTGGTTATTTCGCACTACTCCATTGCGGCTCCGCTTCCTGGGCTGATGTGTCCGGGCTGCATGCTGTAATTTCAGTTTTTGGTGAACTGAGAGCAAAATCCCGGAAGCCACAGGCAGCATTACCCAGCCTCAGTGGGCAGGCTGGCTGGGTCACCTCTCCACATCTCAGCCCATAGGTGAGGTACGCTGGGAGGGCAGCGAGATAGATACTTGGTGCTTGTGCTTGCTCTTACTGTTGCTCTTGCGGGACTCTGCTACACGTTTGCCAGGGAGCCAGGTAGTGGATGGGTGTTGTACAGAACTTCAGTCTCCCAGTCTGTCAAGCTTGAAAGTTTTTCCAGCTTTCAATTTTGTCTAGAGTTTCTCTCTTAAGACTCCCCCCTTCTTCAAACAGAGCCTCAACTCTGGCTGGGTCCCAGAGATAGATACCAAATGGCGCTTTTTTCCCTTTCTTTTGCTCTTTCTTCCTTCTCGTGAAGCTGGCAGACTCTCCAAACACACATCCAACCAACGCACAGTGCATTCGAAAACAGGCCATCTGGCTGAGCACTCCTTGAGAATGAGGAGACAAGAAAAACAACCCTCTTGGAGCTGGCAGCCGAAAGGCAGGCAGCCCGTACGTGGACTTGATCTCGTGGTGCAATCCAAGAGCCGTCCAATCCAAGGGCATTGCAAAAAAGCTCTTTCCTAATGAGCAGAATACGGCTGTCTCCAGAAGCGGCTCCAAGTCAACAATTTGAGTGGGATGCTGTAACTCTCCTCGCTGCACATGTGCTCATTAATTAAAGCCACTTTGGAAGATGCCCCTGACACCCCCGCCGGGGCTGCCAGCCTACCCTCCCCGAAATCCTGCTTGCTGCTTTGCAGCCCCCTGCTGGGCAGGGAACTGCAGAACCCCAAGAGAAGGACAGGGCCATCAGCATCCAGCTCTTAACCACAAAATGGACCCGTTGCATCACCGGTGAACAGCTGCGTGGGGAGTAGAGCACTGGAAGGAAGTTGCACTCCATTTGCTTTGCTGTCGTTTTTCTCCCCTCTGAGTTTGGTAACAGCCAGAGTGCTCCAGGCATAAAACCACTCTGGGCAGGTCAGCAAACAACAGGGACGGAAGTGAGCTGAGCAACCCAATATTGCAATTCCTCGCTGTTTTTCTGATGATTAAGGACTGGGTTCACAAAATCAGGGTGGCTGAGGTGAATGCAGAGCCGTAAGTAGCCAAATCCCTCAACAGTAGAACAGGGAGCACTCAGTGAAACTAGTAGGAGATGAGTTTAAAACAGATTAAAGAAATTACATCACATTAGGTAGAGAACTTCTGGAAGTTGCTGGCCCAGCAGGCTGCAGAGGCAGACAGCATCAGCAGGCTCAAAATGGGATTAGACAAATTTGCAGACAAGAAGTCCATAAATGGACACTAAAGGGAACAGGCAAGATGTACAATCATCTAACCTCCCGATCCAACAAAGGCGAATGCTGAGGAAACACAAGGGAGAGGGAAATGCCCAGGCCTGTGTGCTCTCCCTGGATAGTCTCTCACCTTGCCCCAGCTGGGAGCAGAGTGCTGAGTGGGGAGGACCACTGCTCTGGCCCAGAAGGGCCGTTCTTCAGTTTTTATTGTAGGATTCAGTCCTTGTGCCAGCCTGATCTGAAGGTCATATGAACAGCTTGTTGCCTCTTTAAATTACCAGAAGGAAGCTAGAATCTGATTTTTCTCGGAAAGCTGGATTTGTGGAATATGTTTCCATGAATGTTAACAGTCATAAGCCCCGGCTTAATCTGTTTGGTCTCCCAGTCATTACATTTCACACAGTGACTGGGTGATTCATTTGACCCTTTATCTTCTTACTTGGGATCTCCTTGTTTCTGCATCTGCCCCTTTAGTACTGATGGGAGCAAGGACAGCTCAGCCTTTGGCAGACCATATAGCTAAATCTCAGCTATGTGTGTACGGATCTCCAATGGCTAGTTACAGCTCTGCATCTCCGGATGGCTATTTCTCAGGTTTCCACTGTGGCTTCTTGCATGCAGTTGTGTTTCCAAGGTGAGGGATAAAAGCTCTTGATCTTTTGACTTTATTAACTCAAGAGTAGAGTTATATAAGTGAAAAATTGCTTACTTACTTATCTTGAAAAATTATGACAAAGGACAGACAGCACCAATGCAGGTCCTTAGGAGCTCTGTCTTTCTTGCCACTAAGTTATCAGAGACATTCAGTGCCTCTTCCTTTTATCAACATGCAATTTAGTTGTCCCCAACTGACAAAGGTAAGGTCTAAAATTGAAATTGTGCATAATTATCTTTTTAAACCCACTGCTTCACAAGCTTTAACAATGATAGGGAGATGTTCCTAAACTGAAAAGAAAACAAAAAATAGAGATTTGATGGAGTCAAATATGCCCCTTCTTTGGCGCTGACTTAATTCAAACACAGGTGGCTAGTTCAGAATGAAGTGCAGCAGTGCAATTGCTAAATCATACCAGACAGAATGTAAAGAGTAACTGGGAAGCTTCAGTGTGGAAAAAAATGAGGAAAGAGGCACAACAAATTAGGGACCTCTGGGTCATTGAATCTACTCCTCTGCTGTCATGATATCCCACAACTGATAAAGATCTGTCTTCAAATAGTTAAGTTTTTTATTCCCATTGTTCCTCTTTGGAGGTTATTCTGAACTTCACTCTGCTGTTGTTTTGAAAGCTTCTGCTAGTTTGCAGCCTGAATTTATTTATGACCAATGTATGCCCGTTTTAAGATCTTTCCTTTTTTAAACTCTAACCTGCTATTAGCCACATTTAGTAAAAGTTTTAGGGCATAATTCATCTCCTACAAATATGTGTGTTCTGTTATGCTAACATTGTCCCTTTTCTTTTTTATTTTTAACTTACAGGAAAGCAGAATAATATGCAAAGACAAGATGAAACAGATGTTTCAGGTCTACATTACAATTCAGACAGAAATTTAAATCAGCTGAAGACATCAGAACAAAATGCTTTGTAAGTGTTTCTATGCCATCAATTACTCAAGGGATAGTTACAGGTAATATGCTTTTCAGTACATATTACTTCCTTTACAGCCTTTGATGTGATCTTGTGAAAGGTAGAGTCCCTTCAGGAATGTGCTCTGAGGTCTGAGGCAAATCAGCTGGAGCTCTGGGAGCGTGGCATCTCCAGAGACCGGGTTCCAAACTTGCTTGAGATGTTTGTGTAAACAGCACTGTTGACAAAGAGAGAATATCAGGATATATTGTCATGATACTGAGAATACCAAGTGAATATCAGTTGTGCTATGGGACTGTCATTTGTGCCTTATATTCCAATAAAATGAATTAAGTTTTCTTCAAGTCAATTCCAAAATTACATGTAGAGAGTGTCCAAACCATCACCAGTGAAAAGGACGCCAGTTGGAACACTTTTCTAGTGAAAAAAAGGGTTTTGAGAGAACAGATACTTTCATAGAAAGTGTCTGCTGTCCTCCAAATGTGCCCCCCTCTCATAAACCCAAAAGCCTTAAAAGCAAAAGAGATTTGATTGTTGGCAGTTTGGGGATTATTCCCCTCCCTTTCCCCCAGCGTTTTCCAATGGAAAATATTCAGGGTTTGGGTTTTCAGCCCTTTGCTGAAATGTCAACATTTTCCAAAGGGTGAAGGAGGGGAAAAGAGAAGAAAAGAAAAACATGTTCTGACCAGCTCCAGTCAGAGCCAAATGGCTCAGTCCTGCATTTGGTCAGGGAAGTATGCTGGAGGGGAGAAAATAGGAGTGTCTTGGTTCCACGCACAGCCTGGCTGGGCTGAGGGCTACGTATCACAATCCATCCATATGAGTCATTCTGGTCGACATTTCGCCAGGGGAGCATGTGTCGTGGCTTTTAAGCACTTCAGGTCAATATGTTAGTTGCAAACACGGCCTTGCTGCTTGTCATGGCCACTTCGGCTCTCTGTGCTCGTGTGGGATGCACACAGGTACACTCTGTTCAAGTTCAAGTCCTCCAATATTTCCATGACGTCTTTAACTCACAGAGATAACAATAACACCTGGCACCTATCCAGACCTGAGAATTCACCTCTCCCCCATTCATAAAAGAGGAGAAAGGAGAAAAATGGCATGTGCCTGTAAACATACATGATTGTCTGGGTCCTCCACCCAGGTGACGCTGTCTTGAGCTGCACAATGGCTGGAATTTAGCCTTTGAAAGCCCTGGCCAGCTATGGACGGGCTGGCCCTAGGTAGGGAGAAATGCTGGAAGAGCCAACATAAAGGCTGCTAAACTACACGTGCATGTGCATGCGCCATCCTGCTTCTGGGGGAAAAGGAGTGGCTTCTTGTCCCCAATGCGTTGCTGATCCCCAGCTGCCTGCTCAGCCTCCGGAAAGCTGTCCCAGCACTTGGGCACCTTCAAACCTTAGGAAGACAAGGGCCATCTTTGCTTCTGCCTCTCCAAGGTGTCTCCCACAGCTGCAGTGGGGGAGCTGGTAGATGGATGCATACCCAGACTAGGTCTTTGTCCCCCTCTAGTGACTTGACTGCAAAAGAAGTTTTCCGAGTCCTACTCCCTCCAAGCAAGACGGTCATTATTTTAGGCCTGGACATTGACTGGTTTCCTTTCTGAAGGCCAGTAGGACATCTAAGCACCACTGGCAGGTCATATATTTATACACACTCAGACATTATCCATTACCAATGTAAACAGTAATTAGGAGCTTGACTTTCTGCTCTAATAGGCCACGTGTGCCTGCTTTCCTCCCATGGAGGACAGCAGTCACAGACTTCAGATGACAGCCCATGCTTAGTCCTCCAGGAGACCCAGCTAGGGCCACTGTTACCAGTGCAAAAGCACATGCTCCCGATCTCTTGTAACCAAACACTTGCTGAGTCACAGCCCAGTCACCCGTAAGCTTCGCAAGTCGCGTCAGCCATCTGTCACCAGCACATCCTCCTCACCGCGCTGTGACTCCACAGGGAAAACAACAGGAGGCAGATTACGTTTGGCTGAGGAGCCAGGCTCTCGTGCGTCTTGGCTCTGAGTAACCCCTGGATTGCCTTCTAACCAGTGGTGAAGCATTTGGCTCCTCTTAGTTTGGCCCTTTGTCAGGGAAGAAAGTGACATTCAGGTTCAAACACTGACAGCTTTGCCTGACTAATGAGTGACTCCAAATAAAGCCGACTCAGGCAAGACATGGACAGCATTGTGCAAAATGTCCCTCTTACAGCCAGATCATCTACATGGGCCTCCACGCTGGTGTTCTCCTCCTACCAGTGTTTAAAAAATAGCACCAAAATATAGGGTGCCCTGTTTCCTAAGGCCTTGTCCCACCTACTGTGTCAGCTGAAGACTGCAAGAGCAGCCTTGCTGTGTCTCCTGTCCTAATGAAACCCCATGTTTCCCTAGGTTCAGCCATGTGCTAGAGGCACAGCCCTGGAGGGCAGAGCCCCAAAAGACGGGTTCGCTTCCTGCCGTGTGCCTGCATTACCGACCAGATGAGGCACTGCTCAGGTACGTGAGCCAGCCGGAGGGTGCATAAGCAGCTTGGAGTAGGGATTCACATGGGATTTCACAAACGTAGACCCCCGCACTGCTTACCACAACCTCCCCGGCCAGGGCTCCCCAGCCTCATCTCTCATGTGCTTGAAAGTCTGTTTTCGCCACGAACTCCCTGAGGGACAAATCACCCACACCAGCAATCTGACCATCCTACTTTATCCTAAGGCGATGAAAGAGTGTGGAGTGGATGTGGCCTTTTTTGTTCTGGAGGAAAAAAGTGAACTCAATGCCAGGCACAGATCCCAGGCTGTATAGTTCAAATTGCGCTCAGAGCACATAATTCCCATTTGTGTTTGTGTGCACGCAGGGCAAGGGTGGGGGTTGGCGGGGGGGGGTGAATATAAGAATGTAATTGTCATAATTTAATCCAAAACTACTTCTTGGAAGAAAAAAAAAAACAACAGGCTGACACAAAACAGCATGTTCAGTTATAAACACCACATGAAAGAGCTGTATTATGTTCTACTTGGTAACTGACATTGAACGTTAACGTTCTCAGCTGCCCACTACTGGGCAAAGGCCTTTCCAACGCTCCCCCCCCGATGCAAACAAAAGCCCCCAGCCAAACTGCGGCGCAGATACCAATTTCTGAGGCCGCAGAGAAATTCCACATAGAAAGTTCATTATGGGCAGATAGATAGCCATCTGGGACTCAGGGCGCTCCCAGCTGCGCTGGGGAGAGCGCACGCACATCTCCTGCAAGGCCATAAAAAACTTGGCATGTGCCATGTGAGCCGCCAAGGGGTTTTTCCCCCCAGATTTCCCATAACGGGCCAGTGTATTCCCGGAGCGATGGGCCTTGCTGGCACCACGGCTGCTCCTCTCCGATTGACTTGGGTGCTCGGCCGGCTGGAAGCAGTAGCAGCCAGCAGGAGCGGTGTTAGGGCCCTCGGTGCCCTTCCCTTCTCCTCCCAGGCCTTCAGCTGGAGTGAGTCATTTGGTGTAAAGGAAGCACAGTCATTCCGGCTTGGATCCTCAGGGGTGCTTACCTACTTAACTCCGGATGGCACTGCACCCCGCAAAAAGCACCCAGGAACACCGGAGACCTGATAATTCACTTGGTATTTCTTCTCTCCCTCCAGGGGATCACCAGGCAGAATCACCCTTCCTGCCCGTGTGACCAGGAGGCGACGAGGAAATGCCCTCCAAATCCTCGCTCTCCTGTGCGGTGGGGGTGGTTGGGGTCTCCTTCTAACTAGAGGCTCCACAAATCATCTGTGGGAGCCATTGCAATAGGGTATCATGAAATAAATGCCTTCTGCTTGAAGAATATGTTTTTTAGCTTCACGTTAACCTTTATTTTTTGTGGGGCTGGGTGACATTATTAGCACCCGTGCTTACTGCTAAAGTGAAGCATCTTTGTTGTAGCGTGGGTGGGAGATGGGTTATCGTCAATATGGAGCAGATCTAGAGAATGGCTTCTGTTATTTACTTCTTTTCTGTTCTTGTAGGATGTGTGACACCGTTTAACAAAGATCCGCTTAGCAGAATCCAATTAAAATCTGAATTGTCACCCAGGCACCCTTGGGAGATTTTCCTCGCTTTGGCTGCGCCCAGCACACCGCCATTTCATCTGTCCAGTGCCGTGCTCCGAGGGGATGGTTAAGAACAATTAAAAAGGAAAAAACTTTGTTCACCAGACTGGTGGAAGACGTATCGATGGATGGGACTCAAGAAGGTGCTCTGTGGGGTAAGGTGGAAGGAGGGTAAGCAAAACATCTCCTTGCACCATGACACCTCGGGATAATGCTCCAGCGGGCGTCGTCTTTTTGCCCCGGGGACGGTCGGGGCCCGGGCCGGACCGTCCCCGGGGCAAAAAGACGACCCCCATCGCCTTGTCCCTTCCCGCCTCGCCCGAAAGGTGGAATTGAACCACTCTGTCGCTAGACAGCTACAGGTTTGAAGCCTGCACCCCAGACCACTGAGGGTCATCCGGGCAATTGACAAGCACCGCTCCTCTCCGTATATAAACCCCCAGCGCTTTCCCGCCCTGAGGTCAAGGTGAGGGGCGTTTTGCCCGGGGGGATGCCTCCTCCGCCGGGCCCCGGGCTGAAAACCGCCCCGCATCGGGTCGAGGCTGCTGCGATAGCGGGAAGGGAGCGGGTGGGTTCAGCCCCCGCTGCCGGCCCAGAAGCGCTCGGGCGCTGTATGCAAATTGAAAGGGCGGTGATTGGCTGTCCACGAGGAAGGGGCGGGGCGAGAGGGGCGGTGCTCCGGGAAGGGGCCCTGGCGCCCCTCCAGCCGCCCCCCCCCCGACCCAGGGCGGCGGGTGAGTCACGGCGCTTCCCAGAAGGAGCGGGGCCGTGCCAGCAGCGTGGCCGCCCCGCGCCTTGCCTGCCGCCCTTCCCGGATCTCCGGGGTCCCTTACAACATCGGACGGGGCAGCTTGTGCAACGAGGACCGCCCCCGCCCCGGCCCCGCTCCCGATCCCGATCCCGGCCCCGGGGTGGTGTGATCCCCCCTGTTCCGCGGTCGCTGGCCAGGGCCTGGCAGAGCAGCAGGCGATGCGGGATCAGGCTTTGTGCAGCCCTCGGCGCCTGGTGTCGTCCTGACACCCGTGTGCCTTTCTCCCAACCGAGCTCTCTTCCCATGTGAGACAGCGGCCGGGGTGCGGGTCCATGTTTTCTCTCCCCATCAGTGGGGCTGCCCAGTTCGTTAAGCGGGTGTAAATATGGCTGCTCAATTAGTTAAGAGCATATAAATATGACACACAGGGCTGGGCAGAGGAGACCAGAGCACTGGCTCATTTTGAGCAGTATCTTTTTCTTGCAGTATCTTCTTTTTCTTTTCTGCAGTGGCTAATGGCAGATACTCTGGAGGAAGACGTGAATCTCCCATGAAATACCTCGCAGAACAATAATATCCTCTGGGAGGAAATTCCTCCCTGGCCCCCAGCTGAGGATCAACTTATGCCCCGAAGTATGAGGATTGAAAACACTTGTAATTTTATCCTAGCGAGTGTAACTATAGAGGCTATTTTCATAAATGTCTAAAGCCTTGAAAAATTACTCACTTATTTGCCTCGAGAGATTCCTCTGAAGTGGAGCCATTTCTGCAAATGCATGTGGTTTCCAGTGATTTTTAATTAGATGATTCTTTTTGGTGTAAGCAACAAATAAAACCGTAGGCCCATTCCACCTCTTGCTTGCCCCGGGGAAGCTGAGGCTCAAAACTGGTCCTCAGTGGAGCAGCACCAGGGTAAAACTGGTACGGAACAGAACCAGGGCCACAGCCCGAAGCTGGGAGCAGTTTTGTAGATGTCAGCAAAAGAAAGCGAAAAATACATGGTGGGGCAGCGCCGTTCCCATTCACACCTGGGAATGCTGCTGGGCACAGCTTTGCTTTCAGTGCGTGGCTCCAAGTCATGACTTACCCCGTTGGAGCTGAACCAGCTCTGGTATCATCTGGCCCACGGACTCCCTGACACAGGCATGAGTGTATCTGGGGCCTTATTGTTGGTAGTGAACCACTTTTTTAGCAACTTAAATGTGTTTTTTAGAGCACATTTTTAGCTCCAACCCAGAAGGAGGGTTTTTATCAGAAGGAACTGGTTGGAAAGCTGCTCCTGTGCCTGCCAATGCCAGGCAGGAATTTTTCTTCCCTTGCTTGGTTTGTGGGAGTTGTGTCACTGGGTACATTCCTGTCTCTTTACCTGGTACTTATCCCAGTAGCAGGTGGTGTAATCTAGCAAGTTTCTTTTGTGCATAAAAATGCACAGGGTGAGGAACTGGGGGCGTGCGTGGGAGGAGGTGCAGGGAAATTAGTCATGGGGAGGAAGAGGTTAGCGCGGGGGTTTGAGGAAATCAGGTGGCCGCAGCAATCCCTCAGGCTTCCAGCCGAGCCTATCCTGAGGTCTGCTGGGAGAAGCACGTCAGCTCAGAGATATGCTCCTGTCGGCCCAGCGGCATGTGACCTTGCTGACCAATTCAGGCTAAACAAGAATGGCTGCCCGGGGTCGGAGGAGACTTTCCTAGCTCCTGTACTTAATTTTCAAGGCTCGGCTTTAACACTACTTTCACTTTCTCTTTGCTTTCCTCTCTAGCATCTACCTTTTCTGGATCTCTTTCCCTGTGGCACTTTGGGGGAAGGCATCTTAGTTGCTCTCATCTTCTCTCTCTTGCGGCCTCTAGGATTTTAAAGCAGAGATGTTTGTCTTTCATGTCTCGTGATCAATCTCCCTGTGCTTTCCAGAAAAAGACTACGCCAAGCAGTGAAGTCCAAATGAAGAATAACAGCCAGGCAAAATACTCCAGCCAAGTAACCAAAGGATCTATCGGAAGGGCCAGCTTCTAAAACTTCCCTTATTCTGCAGTAAAGGGACATGCGGAGATAATGAATGCAGCAGTTTCTGAAGATGAAGCAGTGGAGGAAGGGGCCCGAGAGGGTCAGCAACAACATAGGAAATGATGCCAGACCTCAGAGTTGATGGGAAGCTGTAACAAAGAAGTTTTGAGAATTTTCTCCTTGAGCGGATGCTAGTCCATCTAGGTTCAGGTCTGCTTCTGGAGCGGAAGCTGTGCTAGCCACTGACTTCCCCAGCAGTGGTTGAAAATAACACTTCCAGGACCTTTGTGTGTCTGGTTTTTAAAGGCCTTTGCCATCCCTGACCAGGAGGGACTGCGGATGAGTTGCTGCGCCTGACAGAGGTGCCAGTCTCCTTCTGTGAGGAGGGGCTATAGGGGGCAGGTACCTATAGGCAATACTTTGTGCAGTTACTGCTCCTGGTGCCAGTTTCTCTCAGCTGCTGCTCAATGTGCTTATGGGGGCCCAGGCGCTGATCAGGAATCAGTGGGTAGAGCTGGCTGCCGGCTGTAGGTAATGGTCATCTTATGACTTATGATTAGATTTATAAGGCTACCAAAAATGCAAATAGGTACCTCCTAGGATTTTCCAAAGTGTGTAAATAAGTGAACAGACCTGTTGATTTGAAAGGCTCCTCAGCACCTGATTTGCCTTTAAACATTTCTTGGAAATCCTGTAAGCACTCAGCTTCATCTTTAGACCAAGTGTCTTTGAAAACCTGACCCTTTGCCATTAAAAGTATAGAACGAATTCAGTTTATCAGCTTAACGATGGAAAAGCTCTCTCTCCTCAGTAATGCTCTTAATTAAAGCATTTCTCAGTGTCTTTGGACCTGATTCTCCACCTTATGCAGAGAACTACACTATGCCAAATGGGTGCAGAGCACTGCCAATTTAGGTTTGATTCAATGCCCATTCAAGTTAATAGAAATCCTCCCACGGAAATCAATGGGATTTGGTTCAGGCCCCAAAGTCAATGGGGAATTCTGATTTGGCGGTATTTTACGCCCACACTGCACCAGTATAAGCAAATATTCAAGGTACAAAACCTTGGAGAATTTGGAAGGGGCTTTGTAAGGGACTTCTGGGGCAGACTGTAGCCTAGGCTACTTAAGCAGTTCACAGTGCCTAAGACTGTCCGCCAAGGAAGCCTGAAAACAAATCAGTCTGAACTTTTCCCGTTCATTTTTTGTAGCACTCTTACCACTTAACAATACATTCTTGATTTTTTTTTTGGTCCCAGGCTGACAGAACCTATAAGCATCTTCAGTGCTTTGTTCTTACTTCTTTAAACCACCAGAACCTGATTTGTGTCAGAAAAGATAAGCCTAGATCGCTACTGTATTAATAAATAATTATTTGGTGTAAGGTGGGGGATGAGAAGGGCTGTTATTCTTAGCAGCAGCAATGAAATTTCAGCAGCTGATGACGTCAGTGATAAAATGTCAGTGTGAAACAGGCTGGAACAAATTAAGAGTGTGGTGTCGTCACTGTGAGAGCCACGCTGCCCTCCGGAGGGACTGTGGTTGGATGCTGCAGATGCAGTTCAGGAGATGGGGCGACGGAGGCTTGTGGGAGCTTCTCAGAAGCCTCCAAAAAAGCAACAACAATCATCTCAGTACCAGAAAGGTCAAAGAAGATGCTATTTGAACATCCCTGCCCACCTCATGGCATGAGCTAACAGCAAGGGAAGGGCTGTGTCTACAAACCAGATTCCAGGAACTAGTACAGGAAAAAAGCAAAATAAAATTGGCCATCTTCTGGTCACTTAACAAGCTGGGCTAACTCCATCTCTGATGTCACTCCTGTGACTCAAATTGAAGAGGAATTTGGCCCGAGATGCCTTTTGTCATGATGTGCTGCTTAAAAGAGGATGATGTGCTTGGAGTAGAGGTGATCCCGAAGCATTTTATTACTTAACTGTGCTGTTGCATTCGAAGAACGCCTTCAGGCTGTCCAAAAATGCTGAACTCAAGGTGCACAGATCTTTAATCAAAATGGGGTAAAATTCCAAATGCATTCATGCTTCTCCTCAAAGAGTCTGGTCTGGCACATTTCTTGGTTAGTCTCATGTTGCGTTGTTAGACCCAACCCTGCCTCAGTGCGAGGCATGAATGCTAGTGGAGAGGTGCTAGCTTGGGGTCCCGGTATCTCGGGGTCTCGAGCCCTGCATCTTCTTGGTCTGGCAGATGAATTGCCTCGTCTGCAGGGGCAGTTGGGCTGTGGAACGTGCTGTTGTTGGGAGGTGGTAGGGAGGGTTGGGACTATCCTGCCTTCCTTTATGGAGACCTGCAGTATTTTGTACGGAAATATGGGAAAAGTTGAGACTCCCTGGATTAGTGTTTCTAGAAAACTAGTACTGGTAACAAAACTGCTCTGTGTTGTTTCACTCCTTTCTAGAACTGCCTTTCTAGTGGCTGCAGGGATGGATGTGGTTACAGCAGACAGAGGAAAATACATTGAGATGTGTGCTTATCTATCAATCATACCAGCTGTTTCTGGCATGCAGCAACTGGCTGACCACAGTAAGGAAAGGAGGATGTAATCAGTTAGCAAAGGCACTCCTTTCTCAGCAAGGACGATAAGGATTATTGGCAAACCCACAGAGAGTTACGGGAATAGAGGAATTGGTGTGCTGAAGTCACTTCCTATCACTTGGGAGTCCCTGTGCTTGGAGCATTGTGTTTGCTTTCCTAGTATGGATCTCAGTGGTTGTCTGCATTAGTTCAGACATATAAGTGCACTCACCCTGTCTTGGCATACAGAAAGCTCACTCAGAGAGACTGCTGTCGTAGTCTTTTATCTGCTTTTGGGGGAAGGATTCAGACTGGCTGTGAGCAGAGAGAGTGATTCTTTACCACATCTTTACACCAGCAAAACACCTTGCTGCAGAGATATTTGCAAAAACAGGCATGACTTAATCAATTCAGGGAAGAGGCATATGCCAACAGAAACACTGCTTTGCCAATGCAAACCGCGCTGCCACTAGAGGAATATCGGCAATCCCACTCTTGTCAGCGTGGGGCCTCCATTTCACTGATTAGGTGCTGTATGGGCAGGCAGCGCAGGAGGTTCCCAGCCGGTGAGATCACTCAGGGCTTTGCACCTCAGTGCTGAGGTGAGCCCCTGCTCCCTCATCTCAAGAGGAAGCGGCGGCCATTTCAGCTGCACCTGTATCAACAGAGAATTTATATAAACTGGAGGTGAGCTCCTGAATGCGCGGCTGGTTGCTGTCGTAGTCTGTAGATGGGAAAATTGTCCACTGCCTTGTATGTGGTCAACACAGCTCTTGATGATACCTCAGGAGTATCTGGTGTCTTCTCAGAGGTCTTGCCAGCCAGCTCAGAGAGGGCTCCCACTGCAGCCCTGTGTGCAACTAATTGCAGCCTAGCACTGAGGTTAGGAGAATGCTACTAGATCAAAGCTTCCTTACCAGGAAGGCTGGAGAGCCTGGACAAGGATGAGACAGATCCGGTGCCAAAAAGCATCGTGTCACCCTGCTGTCAGCATTTCAGGTCTAAGTATGTGACTGGTAAAAGCAAGGGAAGCAAAAGATTGAATGCTACCTGCACTGCATCCTGTTTAGTCCAGATTTACTAGAGCTTTGGGGATATAGGAATTAAATGTCCACAGAAGGAAAAAAAGACTTCTGCTTTTTCTAGATTTATTGGGTGGGGGTCTGTATGTGAAATTGATCTCTAATACGAATGCCCGATAGACAGTCATTGGAGACAGAATGACTTTGTGCTGGATGCATTTGTAAATATCTGTCTATATTTTTCAGACTTACCACTGTAGGACACCCAAGATGATCTGTGATTTCTGCAATCTCATCGGAGAGAACAAGTGAGTGATTCCATGCGATAGAGACATACAGCCCATGACTCACAGCCCTGAGTCACAGCAATGGGACACTTCAGCATTCAGAAACACTAGTAGTGACAGAAATCAGGATGATGAGCAAGCAGCTGTTACTCATTCTCAGCCGGACACCGTAAGCATGTTTGTACCAGTCAGTGTGGCTCTGGCTCTTTGTCTCCTCTTGCAGACCTGCAGTCATCTGGATAGGATGGTGACATAGCTCACTTAACATTTGCCTCTGGGCAAGAGATGATCAAGTCTAGTCTCTGGCTCCCAGACTGTCCTGCTTGACTCTATTAGTCTCAGCATAGAGCTATCATGGCAATTTTCACTTTAGATTACTTCTGTCATCTCTGGAGATCAGCTCACGTTACAAACACGAATGCATTGATCATCACACGGGGTTAGAAAGTATCTGTATCCCTATTTATAGCTGGGGGGGCTGTGGCACTAAGCAGGTAGGCAACTTGCTTTTAGTGACAAAGGAGATTTGTAGCAGAGCCGGGACAAAAACACAGGAGCCTTAACTACCTCTCTTAATCTCTAACCACTGAATCGTACGCTCCATTGCATTCATCACTTCTTCGTGAGGTGGCAGTTTGGATGAGAACAAGTGCCCAGGAAGTCGCCCTGTTTATTCTGTTTTGGCCTCTTAATGCCTGTGGAACTTTTTTATTGAATTCTTTTCATGGCCATCAGCTTTGGTGCGGGAAATAATTCCAAGAGACAAAGACTCGGTTGTGTGTGTGCACGTGCGTGTGTGGTTGGGAGAGGGGAAGAATAAAAAATCCATTTCCAGATGGTTGAAAGGATGCATAGCACTTTGCTATTGGCAAAAACAACCTCTTTCATTTTCAGGATGTGTAAGTCACAGAATTGCAGCGGGAAAAAAATAGGCAGAAAGGGAGGCAGTGGGGTAAAAATAAGAATTACTAATGAAAAATAACCCAGCCGATATTTGAAAATCTAAGAAGTGCTTCATTTTTATTTAAACAGGGGGGGAAATGTGCTTCCTGAGGAGGATCTGTGTAAAGCAGGTTCAAATATGTATCATCTCACTTTCTTGTTAGCTTCTTTGCTTTGCATTCCCAGCTGTAGCCTCACAGGAAATTCAGTCCCTGGCAAGCTTCAGCTCCAGACAGGAAACGTTCTGAGGAATTTCTTCCATACAGGTACTATATTTGCTTGGAGGGATAACATGGTGGAGATATTTACCACGGCTGGATTTAACTAGCAGGATATTACACATGTTGATGGAGCTGCTGGGAGTGATCTCTGTCTGCAGCCACTAGCATGCCATGTTTAAACAAATCGTGCTGCTCTGCCTGCCTGTGGGAAGATTTGCATCAGATCTGGGCCAGATTCTCCTTCCTCTGACAGCAGCATGGCCCAACTTATGTCAAAGATATTTGCTGATGTCAAAGAGCATCAGAATCAGGCCCGCGCAGCAGGTTTTTATCACATGACAAACTTGGTCTTATGCTATTTGCATGTACGGATATTTGCAAACAGATATTTTGATAGGAGGAGTGACTGTGAGGGGGTGCAGGCTTATGCTGTGTGTGCAGGTGAAGGAACGTCTTTGCTCTTGCCTTTGTTCTCTGAGGGAACCACACGTTGAGAGGGGTGAGCTGTAGCAGCACACCGCCTTTCAGATGAGAGGGAGGTACTGAGCGTGACCAACTGAGACGTAAGCTTCTTGCACCCCTTGGGGCTCGCTTGGGACGCTTTCCCACCTTTCTCTGCAAGTTCAGAGCAGGCCTGTTCTGCTTATTAGTCCAGAGGAGATCACAGCAGCCTAAAAAACAAGTGCTATACCTCCCTCGGCTGCTTTGCTAGGTAACTTCAGCGTCATCAGTGAACAGTGATGCGGTGGGTTGAATGTTTCTTGATGCACCCAACAGAAATGTCCCTTCCTTACCAAAACACGTGAGTGCTTGCCAGTCTTTAATGCAGTTCTCAGGATACAAGGTGTGTAGAGAAAAGACTGATCAGTCTGAATCATTGTCTCCCAAGAGAAACGTGAGGGATTAAGTATATGGCTGGGAACAATCCTGTGCTGGCAAGGAAATGGACTGCATGACCCGTCTCAGAGATCTATGATTCACTGCAAATACAGAGAACGAGCACGAAAATGTGTAGTAACATGCAGTGGTACCTTGCCTGCTATTACAGCGCAGCCTCCAGCCAGAGACAACCCGACCACGTTTACAGGTGTGCTCTGGGAACAGGCTTTTTCTGTGGGGAGCCATGAAAGACAGAAGAATGCCTTCAAAGCCTTAAAGGTCTCTGTGCCGCCCTGCCAAGCCGTGGAAATGTAACTGCATGTGCAGTGCTGAAGCATGGATTTTTTTTTGTTGTTGTTTCTGGGGCAGGAAGCGCAAGTGCAGATCCTCCCACTTAATGCTATGGGGGGAAGAAAAGATTCACAGACTCCCCTGCAGTGTTAGTGAAAATGCAGCGTTGGCCTTTAGTGCCCTTTGTTACATAAACACAAGTAGCGTAGACATATTAATCACCCTGCCATTGAGGGAGGAACAGAGCAGCAACCTCAAATGCCACCCACTCCCCATTCTCGCTCCCATTTGATGTTGCTATTTTAAGCCACACATTATTTCCTGCTGTGATTTTATTTTTTTTACCCAGCTTCTAATTCTGGCTCTGAGGTAAGCTGTGACATACGTATCCCTCCTCTCCCCCTCCCCGCCTTCCTCCTCCCCCTGCACCCACGTCCTTTTTATCGCTGTCTTTTAGAAATTTTCTCTCCATGTCTCGTAAGCAGCCGGGTTCCAGAGGTTAGTTATTGACTGCCTGGAAAAAAAGCAAAAAGGCTGATCTTCTTCCTGCTTTTGGACTTCAGCGCAAGCAATATTGGGGCCATGGTTTGCGGGGCAGACTGCTTTAAAAGTGCTATTCCCCTGCTCCCCCCTCCTCAGAGAGGTTAGTGTTGTAGAGAGGATGGTCTGGCTGGGAAGGAAAGCTGCTGCTCAGCAGCTAATGATGGGCCATGGCCGGTGCACTCATGGTATTACACCAGTGGCACGTGCTTTGTGGTGTAGCGGAGACAGGACGGAGCTCAACGACTCTACAAGGGGTTTCTCTCCTGAGCCTGCTTCTGTGTAAAGGCAATCAGCAGATTTCTAGCCCCCAAGTAGTTTCCCCCACAGGCATCTGCCTCATCCTGCCCATGCCAGAGCACAGCTTACATCTGTCTGGGTCTGCTGCATCCACGTGTCTCCTGTGGCTTTCAGCTGCAACTGGGTCAGCCCGGAGGAAGGCTGTAACCGCGTCGCTCTAGGGCAGAAGAAGAATGGAGCCTGCAGTCCCAGGAAGGGCCCAGTGCACCAGGCAGCGGTGGCTCTTGCCCTGCGTGAGTGCGTGGCTGAGCACTGATAAGAGCTCCGCCAAGGTAAGTTTGAGCCCTAGGAGGAAATCTGAGGCCTGCTTCTGCACTGCCATTGAGGAACATTACAGGTTTATCCTCTTCCACACCCACTCGCCCCTTCCCTCCCTGCCAAGCAACCCGTCCTGAAAATCTCCTCTGCCTGGATGTTTGCTGCTGCAGACGCATCCCTGCTAGCATAAGAGAGCAGGCTGGGTGGTGGCAGGCTGCTGGCAAAACCCCGGGCCTTGCTTCTACATCCAAGGAAACAGAGGTCTGGGCTGCCCTCAGCCAGCCCTGGTGTATATATTTCACACAAACAATCTCGCGCCTTTCCCTTCCTGTGAGTTGCTTTCGGAGCTGCTGCACGTGGCTGTTGTCTGCCCGGTACGAGCAATAGCTGTAGGAAATCCCAGGCTGGGCGTCTACGTGTTCTTCATCCTCCCCTTCCCCAGACAGGGATTCCAGTTATGCCCTTTCTGAGGTTCCCGGAGAGTGGGAGAGGCAGAGAGAGCAAGAGCGAGAAGTCCTGTGCCAAGTGGTTTAATGTTAGTCACAGCTGCTGGAAGTCTTTGCTGTGCTCTCACCAGGCCTGTTACTTTTATTTTCACAGCTCGGTTTCCATGCGGGTCCCTAGAGAAGGCTGAGGAGTCACATCCCTTCCCAAGAGCGGGCTACACGCTAGCTTTGCACATTTGCACGCTTTGCCGTTTGTTTTGAAGCAGCGAGGAGAGCACGCCAGCCCGTAGAGCTGGGCGGCTGTCCTATCGCAGGCCAAACCACGGCCCTCAAATCCTTGCCTGCAAAGAGCTTGCAGCTGAATCGAGCAAGCTAATTTCCAGTGGATGGGAGGGAGGGGAAAGAGCCAGGCTCACGAGTTGGAGTGATCACACCAGAATGAAATGACTGTTTTTCCAGCATACTGTGTCCCCACGGGCAGCTATTTTAAAAGGTATTGCAGAATAACTTCTCCCACAACAGCAGCACTGGAGAATTTCCCCCTCGAGACAAGACCTCAGAAAGGACTCGAGTAAATTGGCTTCACAGAAAATCACCCCGCTCTCGGGTGTCACACCCAGCGCTGCGCAGCAGGAGCCAGCCAGCAGCTGACAGGCGTTCGGTGTCCTGGGGGAGATGCGTTGGATGAGGACAGCTCTCCAAGGACCGATGTCCACATGACAGCCACTACTGCCATCCTCGCTGGCACAGACTCGCAGCACCTTGGTGGGGGTCTGTGCAGTGGAGGGAAGAGCTGACTGGGCACGGGGGCTCGGGGAAGGAGAAGAATTCAGTTTATGCCAAGTGTCGTCTGCTTGCCGGGACTATCCACCAGAGGCCAATGCTGGTATCGGCTGTGGTGGTCACTGGAACAATAGGAGTACCGGGAAGGAGCCTGTGGTTTACAGATAAAGTGGCTGTGGGGTAGGGGTAGCTTAGGGGCACTGGTGCAATAGGCCATATGTGTCATGGCATTTGAGGTATGTGATAAATAACCCATCTTCGAGTTTGGTCAGGCTGACTATTGCAAAAACAACAACAACAAAGAAGTTAAAAAGCCCGATCAGTCCTGAATACCCACAGTTAGGCATCTGGGAATGGCACAAGATGGCAGGGATTTCATGGCCTATGGACTAGCTGATACCATCCATGCAACCCCAAAGTCTTTCTTTCCTTGCAGAGCTGGCCTTTACGATCAGTCTTGCTGTATGCTCCCTGGCGTGGTAGCAACTAGAGAGGCCCAGCTCGTGCGAGGCAGACCTGGCAGGAGGCCTGACTGCCTGGAGAGCCCCCTTCCTGCTGGCCTGCCATTGTTCCTTGTCCTGGCAGCTCAGCTGTGGCTCATCTAGGTCAAGAGAGGCGGCTCAGGAAGATGTTCCCTGCGAGCTCTGATGAGATCTGCTCCCTTCAGCTGGGCTTGCTCCTTTTTCTCATTCCACGCACGGTTTAAAAGGCTGTGTTTGTAAACACCAGTCTCCGACTCGCTGCCTCCGGGGCTCTGGGCGGAAGGCCAGGGAGGGATCTAAGAGACGGCAGACAGTTTTAAGAGGCTGTGGCGTCCGATCGCCGCCGTGGAGAGGACACGCCTTGCAGTTAATAGCCATGGTGGCGGGAGTCACCTACAGTACCAGCAGGTCTCAGCACTATTTCATGGCTCCCTGAGGCTGAGCTTGGGTTTTACTGAAATGACCTCTTCACATGCCAAGGTAAATTCTGGCTCTCTCAAGCCAGCTCTGCCAGAATCAGCGGGGAGTTAAGCTGCACTGCCTCAAATGTATGTACAAGATCAGTGCCCTGCGATGACAAACACCACAGTGGACATGTGTTTGCATTTGACATGGTGCTGGTTAAATATTCACTCTGTTCAACCTCTCCTTCCCATAGACTGCTCCAGAGAGCTTGTCCACATACATGGACTTGGGCACTCCCGTCTTACTGGGGAGAGAAGGGCCTGCTGTGGCATAGCACCTGCTCACTGAACACAGGCCAGATGACCAACAGTCTGAAGTGCTGGTGAAGAGGGTCTGCCCAAGCCTCCCAGGCTCCCTTTGCCTTAATCCTGTTGCAAATTAGTTAACAAGTGCCATTGTTTGGCATTGTGACATTGTGGAGCAGTGACGAAGCTCTGCTGTTGAGGGAAGGCTAGAGCTGGTGAGAGGTAGAGCTGGGCCCACCTTTTCCCACCAGCTACAGCACTTGGTGGGCAAGGGAGGCAAGGAGAGATCTTCACCCAAGCACAAGTTTGAGCCTGTCTGTATGTCCAGAATTGCTTCTGCCCACACACTTTATCAGCAGGCACATTCATGCATAGATTTAGCTGGAGCTGCAAAGCTCCCAGGAAGGTGAGAGCTGGGTCTGGGCAGAGCGGGGAGCATTAGCAGGCTGAGCACACATGGATATCTAGTACAGGGCTGCAGCTGGGAAGCAGCCAGTAGTCCAGACAGGCTGTGTGTTGGCTGTAGGGTTGGCCTGTCTATACCTGAGCTCATGCCTCAGTGCACAGATGCAACCTCTGTGCCCTGCATCCTGAAGGCCTGGAGCTGGGACGGCTCTTGTTTTCCCCATGTGGGTAACTCTGCACTGGGCTCCCACAGCTTCACACTGTGTGTGATGGCTTGTACCTGGGTCATGCGTTACGCCTGTGCAAAGGACTTTGTTGCTCCTGTGGGAGCAATGTGGGCGGTCAGGCCTGGCTGGTATGGCCGAGAGAGGAAGAGAAAGCTGGTGGCTCCTTTAAGGGAGGAAGCCAACAGGACTGCAGGCAAGGAGCTCTGGAAGCTGTGTTTTTCTCTCAGTGCCTCAGGGGCTGGTTACTAAATTTGGTTACTGGGCTTAAATAATGCAGCGTGGCAGAGCCCAGTGGGTTTGAACATTGTCATATCCACATAATCGTCTCCTAGGTGGCTGAGCTCTCTTGTTCTCTGCCGCTGCTATCTGCATGGAGGCTTGAATGTGATGTGAAACATCATCTTAAATAATTATAACTAGCAGAGAAGAGCCAAAGCTGCAAAGTCCCATCTATTTCCACTGTGCTCTGTCTATCTATGTAATTTCTAAGGTGCCAATCACCAAAGCATCCAAGCACTGTCTAATCTGGATCCGAGTTCCCTTGGTGCTCACGGAGGCTTGAATATTAGCATTTTATGTGAGCCCATCTCTAATTAGCAAGCATAGGGACAGAGCTGCATACAGTGAGCAGAGGAGCCTCCTATTGCTTTATGATTTACTGACCAAAAGCCCAGTTGGGTTGGAGGAGTCAGGACATCACGGTCACTCCTGGCCCAGGAAGCATTAAATCCTCTTTCCATTATTCCAGGGAAGGCAGGGCAGGTTTACCAAGGGAGTGCAGGGAGCCATGGTCCCCTGGCCAGTGTGTTGTCTACCTTCCAGATCACACAATGTGGAAGTAGGGGCAGATCTGTACAGCCTGCAGTCTGTGCATCAAGGCTGCGTCCAGCTCTGGGGCAGGAAGAGAGAAGGCCACTCCTTGCTGCAGATCCAAGCCTCCTCATGCAGAGACAAGGGAGAAGCACAAGATAGGAGCCAGTGACCTGGCTTTGCACCACGCAGGAGAAGGGGGAAGAAAATGATGCACCCAGCTGTCCTCTCAGCTGACCTACTGCCCCACACTTTCTGCAGACGTTGTGAAACGGATGAAAACCTGCCAGAGGAGCACTCATGGCTAGCACAGTGAGTGTTAACAGTGGCAAAGGGACTCGCTGTACTGAACACCTGTTTCACCTGGAGTGAAACCAGATTAAACCTTTCCTTCATTACCAGGGAAACAGTATTTGTTTCTAGTGAGAACCTGCCAGGTTCAGGCAATGCCATAGCAGTGCAATTACTTTCTGTCCATCAGGCTGCACTTAAGAGAAGGGTCTCTCTCAGCCTCTGCCCACAGTCTCCCTGATTTTACGTGACACTTGACAGCAGGTTTTCATGGCAGAGGATACTCAGTGGTTATTGGGAGAAAGCCTTCCCAAATCCCGCTTGTAAGCATCACATTTCAGTCCTCACAAAAGTGCAGGTCCTCCCCACCCTCCCGCATCGATCAGCCCTATCCTTCTGCCCCCGCAACTGCTGGAGTATTTTTAGTGACATTGAATAAATACATGTTAAATCTTTCTCCATTAGTGACATGTCAGAAATTAAAATGGCATTAGCTGTAAAGCCTGCAGCAAAGCCAGCTTCATCTAGGGCACTTGCACATGGTTGCCCAAGAGGCTAGGAACAACGGTACCAGCATTGCTTTTCCTTCAATCCATTCATATTCTCTGCACACTCTTTCTGCTCTTCTTCCTCCAGAAATACGAATGCCACCTTCTTCTGCAGTTTACTCACCAACTATCCCCAAGCCTCCCGAACTTTATGCCCAGGAAGAGTCTCCAGGTTACAAAGTTTCCTCCTTTCCAGCCACATGTTAGACATCCTCTCCTGTCAGAGATTTCTCAAGCCCCATTGTAAAAAGCCGTTGGATTTTTTTTGGCCCTTGCTAAGGCCACTGTATAGCAACTCCGAAACTGCTTCCATAGCTAGGACTTGGCAGGTAGGAATGTCAGTATATCCATAACTAGATTTTCCATCCATACCCACAACTGCCACCTTCTTCCACATGATCTCCACTCTTCCACATCCATTGGCTCCTCAGCTAAACTTCATGTCTGACTCTAAGCCATGCCCACTCTGCCAGTCACCCCACTCCTTTATTTCAAACCTTGTTTCTCCCTAGACATCCTGCCTCTCCCCCACTGCCTCTGTTGCTTCAGCTTTCCCCCACCTTATGCTTCCCCCTGCTGTTCTCCTGGCTACCCATCCTGTCCCCTTCCGTCTCTATTCCCCTTTTCAGTCTACCCTGCCTCCCAATCTAATCCATCTTCTTCAGTCAGAGATGGACATCTCTGCTGTCTCTGGTGGTTCAGGCAAATGGCTTGCATCTTCTCTGAGTTGCCCAAGGCAGGAGCTTGCTCTCCTTTGACACTCCTTGAGGTACCTGGTATAGATCTGCTTGGCATCCAGAGCTTGAGGAAAAGTCTACGCAGGGCTCACAGCCTGTGTAGCTGAACAGGAGGAGATTGGCTCAGAAACTCTGCCACAAAGGAGCAGTGGATAATGGATGAGGTGAAGCTTGAGGTGAAAGACACTGAAATGTTACAGCTATCAAGCAAGCCAAAATATTTATAGCTGTGAATTGCAGGGTGACTGATTGTGCAGAGCAGGGAAAAGCGGCCATTAAGGAAGAGGGAAATTGCAAAACAAACATCCCCTTTGGATATTTAGTAGGACGCCCAAAAGATTAACATTTATTATATCTCCCTATTAAGAAGCAAGATACTACGCTACTTTAATTAACTAGGCGGGTTCTCAATCCTCAATTGCTTCTTCGCAAGTATCAGGTGAGACATCAGGGCTGGTGTTCCCAGTGGCATGAAGTTAGGCTCTTCTGGTTAGCAGGCTAATCCTGAGGCCCTGCTCTTCAAAGGTATTTAGGTTTCAGGCAGCTGATGTTATTTAGATGCTTAAATTTTTTAAGGCTCTGAGCCTTAGGAGCTAACAGGGTGGCTACGAAACTCCAGATTGCCTGGTTTAAGTCTAATCTATGTCAGTCCTGATGGATAAATGTTACTGTTAAGTATCTGCATGATGTCAAATCTCTCTCTGAGGCTGGGTCATTCTGCAATTGCCTCATGTAGCCTCTTTTTGCCCTTTGTTTCTGAAGGAGGGGGTGATAGCCAGTGTCAGACTCCTAATAATGGCTTTGATGGACCTGTGTGGAACTCAGGTTGTTTTACAGCTATTAATTCATTCAGACAAGCCAGCCTGCTGCTTGATGGGTGTTTTGTTTTACTCAGGGGGTGGGGGGAAGAGCACAGGGAGAACTGGTGCCTTTCCCAGACTTGCACAATAGCAGGGTTGGAATTGGGCCCTGTGCAATTTCAATTACTCTGAGTTGCAGGCATTAACTGCTGGGCTGCCCACTTTTTATTGTGGCTGTGGAAGGAGGTGCGGAGAGCAAACTGGCTGCCATTGTTTGGATGTGATGGAGATGCTGTCAGATTTTAGCAGTTCAGTGACCTTTTCATAACAGTTCCTGAAGTCACAGCTTTCCCAGCACTTGGCAATAGGTAAGGGTTGTGCACAGGTAAGGACTTCTGTTTCATGGTGCAAGAAGTCTATGGAGACAGGAGCAGGAAGGAGAGATTGAAGAGATTGCTTCCTCCACCAGCCTCCTGCTTAATTACCTGCCCGAAGAATGACATTGAACTCAGACCCTTACTCCAAGTCAAAGGCTTCCCAGAGGGAATGGGGATATCTTAATAATGGAATAGACTCCTTCCCCAGACTTGCAACCGATCCTTTATTAATGGCAGGATCCTCCCCTCCCTCCCAGTTCATCACCTTTAATCTCTCTGGAGTCAAGCGAAGCTCCTCAGATCTAGGAAAGCAAAGGGACCAGGTTTCCCTAGTGAATCTTTGAGCCAGGAGAAACAGCAGCTCTGATATTCAGGTTTTTCCCATCATTTTACACCAAAAGTATTCTGCCATCAACCTGGCGAGCCAAGCTTGTGGGGGAAACCAGGCTGTGTCCTTTCTGCCTCGTGCATCTCATTAAAGAAGAGTGGACAGTTTGGCTGGAGATTCTTCAAGCGGGATGGGGCTGGATCACACCCTAACTACCTGGAGGTAACAAAAAGCCTGAAGTGCTATCAGCTTTCCTCACATTTCCTGGGTTGCTGTACTTCTCCCAGCCATCAGAGTGTGGTGTCCAGGGACTCCCACCAATCCAGTTCTCCATAGCTCACAAATACAGTGGAGAGAAGGGCAACTACAGGGCCTGCTCTTATACTGTGAGGTCTTCTCAGACAAGGAAGAGTCCTGAGGTTCCAGCAGTGTTCGGAGGATGCCGAAACGGGAGCAGAATTTACTTAGGGGTGATGAGTGGGGCTGTGAGGATGACTTCTGGTAGAAAAGTTTTAGACGGGGGTAGGGGCTTTGAGTCCTCCTACATCACGCCCAGGTTTTGCTGGGCTGTGTTACGCAGCATGTGCTGTGCTACTGGGACGCAGAGGGCTCTGAATTGTGGGGCAAGAACTAAATGTTTTAAAAGCCATTAAAAAGCATGTCAGGGTATTCCCATGTGTATATCTTTGCTGGAGTTATGGAAAGAAGGGAGATTTCCTAGCTGCCTTTCCAGTTTGCACCACTACAGTACCATACTGAGCTAGCTTGCTGTGTGCTCTTATGGTTGTGAAGATACAATGCAGCTGGCCAGCATCGCTTAATGTTTCTCATGCATTAGGTCAGTGGGGGTCTGCTGGGTAAAGAGAGCACCTGAGATGTGACTAAAACCCTGTGACTTTTGTCCTCAGAATGGCCAAAACAAGGAAGTCTTCAGCAAGTTGCTCCAGCAGATTTTATACTTTGGTAGGTCTGGTGGGGCAGGCAATGGTGGGTGTGTGGGTGGGTGTGTGTGTGGTGGATGTCTTTCGCTGCTGTTGTCGGCAGAAGAAAGCAGCACTTGCCTTGAGGGTTCAGGTGAGGCTGCTGGGGAAAGCCATCATGGGGGGAAGACTCTAGTTCACTAAGGAACAAGTAATAAAGGGAGCTGGCATGAACAGAAGTGCCTAAAGCCTTTTTATTATATACAAAAAGCACCCAAGACCTTGCTGCCTGGGGAAGGGCTGCAAGATAGTTGTCAGTCTGGCTGGCCCCTGCCCTTTAATCTGAACGTGCCCAGATGGGCCAGGGGCTTTATTTTTGTATTATCGCATTGTCTTCCTCCCGCTCACTTGTGCTTTCCTCTCAGATGCCTGTGGCTGCTTCTAATGCTTCTCCCCCCTGTTTTGGCCACTCCATTGGGCAAACTTTGTGGTTTGCCACCTTTCCTTGCTCCTTTTCCTACATCTTTGATAGTACAAGAAAGCTTCTGGTTGCTTCTCTGTTTGCATTTCACTCTCTGTAGGGTTGTGTCTGATGCGCTAAGACAAAAACGCGTGAGTCCTTCTGAGTTCTACTCAGTAGCAAGTTAGATATCTAGCAGGGAATGTTCAGCAAGCAAACGCAAGGTACAATGTAAAAAGAGGCTGTTCATTCCTTGTGTTTCACGGCGTCATAAAGACAAAGATATTTGCTACTTCCTTCACGATAAAGCTATCGGCCATATTTACTTTGTTCTCTGTTCCTATGTGACATGCTTTATCTGCCAACTTCCAAGAACTTTGCCAGTGTTATTTATATAAATAAATCTCACGTTGCTCCTATGAAATAGGCATTTTCCTCCATTTTGCAGTTTGGGGAGCCAAGGCATTTAAAAATGAATTGGCTTTTGCAGAACTACAGAATAATCCGGCCTTAAGAAAGAGAACACGAACCTCATAGTCCTGCCTTCATTGCCTTCATTAATGGAGTGTTCTCCACCTCTACTTAATTGACAGTCTGATTTTCCTTCAGGTCACGATCATAAAAAGATCCAATTGTCACTTTAAACACATATAATTAAAGTGCCTGCCTACATAGTGACCTTCATCAGAATGCTCCAGCCACCGCACAGGTGGGTAGGATGCTGCTATATTGAAAATTATGAGGCTCAGAGAGATTAAGAAATGTGACCAACGATTTGGAAAATGAAAGCTCACCCTGTAATACAGAAATTTTGATTCTTATGGCCTTGTTCTGAGTCTTAGACAACATTGTTTCCCTAGGGTTTGGGGTTTTTTTTGGGGGGGTTGGTGTGTGTCGTCCCCCCCAATTTCCTAAGGTGGAGACACTCTCTAGGCAATCTGCACACCCGCTGGCTGGTCAGCACGAAGTGACGGAGTTAGCTACTGGAGTGGGTTTTATATGGACCAGGTTGGCCAGCTTGGCTGTGTCCTGCAGCTTGGAGAACACAGATTCATCTAACTTTTTTTCTTTCTTTCTTTCTTTCTTTCTTTCTTTCTCCCCTCCCTAGTAGCTTATGCTGTCAAAATAGGTTATCACCCCTTTTCAGTAAGGGAGAAGAAGCAGTTGCAAGTGGCAAAGAGGTCGGGAATAACTGTGATTGTCTTAAGTGCCTTTCCTGGAAAAATCCCTTTCTGCCGTAGGTAGCCTGAAGACACTGGTACGTTAGGACTGCAGTGTTTCCAGTAACCCAGCAGGATTTGGTGGGTGGAGGAAGGGGAAGGAACTTGGGCGAGCCGTGACAATGGGAAAATCTTGGCAGGGACTTGTACACGCAGTCTTGCAACTGGCCTCAATGTCCCAACTGTTACAAGAAGGGATTGCACCGAAGTGAGGAAAGCTCAGACAAGGGTGTGTGAAGGCAACCGTAAACCCGAACCCTGGATCGGTGTGTTTGGCTGAGGCCTTGGGGTGAAGCGAAGAGGCGGCGGAGGCCACGCTCCCCTTAGGCTCAATGCCACCGCCCTACCGTAGTGACAGGAAACCTGGAGATATTCCTTCCTCACCAAGGGAGAAGGGGACTGAGATGGTTTTGGTCGCTGCAAGCTTTCGAACGGGCACCAGTGCTGTTGTAGTCGAGCACAGGGTTCCTTCAGGTGGCCCTGTTTGGAGGTGACGGTGCTGGGCAGGGGGTGAGGGCTGGGGGGCTCCAGAGCTCCCTGCGGACACGCGGGTGACTCTGGGCAGCTGCCGCCGCCCCGGGCCACCTCAGGGCACAGCTCCGCTCCTCGCCCCGCCGAGCCGCGCCAGGCTTACGCCGCGTCGCCCCGCCGCCGAGAGAGACGGCTGCTCCCCGAGGGGGTGCCGGGTGCCCGGCGGGAGGCGGCGGGCCCCGGGGCGGGCAGAGGCCGGGGCGGGAAGCCGCGCCCCGCCGGCCGTTAGGGCCGTTGCGCGGGCCCGGCCGGCCGTTGGTGCGCGCGCCGCTGCTGCCCCCTGCCGGGCGCGGGCCGACGCCGCCTCGGGAGCCCGGCCGAGGAGCCCCGCTGAGGGGAAGGGCCCGCCGGGGCGGTCAGGGTGGCGGCCCTCGGCCTGCAGGGACGGGGGAGAGCGGGCCAGAGGCCCCGGGTGGGGATCTCCCTGCCTGGGTTAAGGGATGAGCAAGGCTTCCCTCGCCGGCTGTCGGCAGAGAGCTGCTGTCAGGGCAGGCTGAGCCCTCCTTCCTGACCCCTTGGCCCTCTGGACCCTCCTTGCTGCCCTCGCGGGGCACGGCTTGGCTGAGCCCCTGCTGCGGAGCGGGTTTGCAGATGCTTTCAGTTACAGCGTGCCGTGCCTGATCGTGCATGTGTATGACTCTATCCCTGCAGCAGTTCCTGCAGTGCTATCTAGGAGTGGGTCATTTCCTTTTGACTCAGCAGCATCAATCACAGAGTATATTGCTCTGGCTTTTGGCTCGGGTCTTCAGCTGTGAAGACATACTCTCCCTCTCACACATGAGCTATGGGCAGCTTGGAGACAAGCCTTGGGCTTTTGTTTTGCGGGCCCCTTAGCACCCATCAGGCACTAACTGCAGCTGGCAGGGTGCTATTCCCCAGCCTTCTTGGTGGCCATTATATATCCCCTGCTGATTTAAAGGTGTCAGCATCGCTCGTGGGCCAGGCAAGTCAGCTTCAGGGTCCTACTGAGCAGGCTTTCTGAGCTCAGATGGCCCTGCTAGCATGGAAGACCTGCTGCATAGAGCGACAGGCTTCTGTGAGTGTCCCAGCATTGCACGCCACGTGGAGGCAGGTCTTAAGGCAGCGAGTTTTAGCTAATGCTGATTCAGACGCCTCTGGTACAGTGAAACATAACCTAAATCCAGATACTGTCCGGACTGTTTAGAGGCTGTCCCCTGCACCTAAGATGTGCACAGTATATTGCTTTATATGGACAAGTACATGACACAATTTATATGGACAATTTTATATGAATGAAAGGTTTCTTTTTTTACAGCGTGGGATTTTGACTTTGTAGCTCAGGCTCTTTCCTTTAAAAGTCAAGACCAGCTACTGCTCATGTTCCACCGCTGAAGCAAGATGACTGGATGGACAGAGGATGCTATCCTATCCATGGATAAACAGGAGTGGTCTGAAGGCTAAGCCTGTAAATAAATACCCTATGCCTCCACATGACTTGTCTGGAGTAGTTTTAGGGAAAACCAGCTATTACTACCAGGGGAAATCACAGTGTACTTTGTAATTTGGGACACACTCAAGGTCCTATATGTGCTACAGGAATGGGCCCACAATTGCTGTGCCAGTCCCATCATCCCTGTGTGTCCTGTTTGCCCCTGCAAAATGACATTGTGTGACTGACGTCAGGTAGACAGGACAGAGCAATGGCTTCCAGCTCTGAAGAGCTGCGGTGGTGTTTACCATGAGGAGCTGGTGGTTCAGGCTCCCTTCCGGCAAGGTGGACACAAGGTGCTCAGCCACAGGAGAGTCCTGGGCTTTACACTGTTCCTGGGATCTGTCAGATCACGTACAGCATAGACACGAGACAGTGTTAGAGATTCACAGCAAATCTCAAAAGCAAAGGCAATCTCTAGACAAACACCTCTAAGCATGGATGAATACACACTCCAGTTGTGAAAATGAATGTGAAAATTACCCCCAAATGTTTCCAGTTATTCAGAATAAAATTGCAGTGTCTGACAAGGTAGAAATTCAAGGTTAACCTGGAAGGGAGGAATGAAGACGCTTGAAAGTAAGGACTGCTGATGGCTAGTCAACCAGCAACATAAACGCCTATCCGCCACACTTTTGCCAAGAAATCCTTCCTATGCAGACCAAACTTGATACGTGTAAGTATACCATATAAGTGCATAATATTCTACATAAATGTATATATATAGATAGTGTATAAGTATATATAGATAACGTATGTGCACATGATGGGACTTTAGGCTTACATCTGTATCAGCAAATGTTTGGGGCACTACGACTCCATTGCCTATGAAATTAATAGCTGATTCCTGTTAATTTATTCTTGCCATGGTTTTGGCCTGTGCCAGTTAACACTCTTCCAAACAATTCCCAGGCATGACTGAGGGAGTTAGTGTGGGCCAGGGGCCGTTCCCAACAACCACTTGGATCCAAATGCCTTGCTTGAAGGATAAAAGAGTTTAATGTTATGGGTGCAAGCCATCCTGTGCCAGGGCCCTCAGTGCCAGAGAACAGTCCTGGGCACGTTTAATTTACTGGTATAGACACAGTCTAGGAGCCCAAGGGATTAGGCAGGGTTTTAAGGGTTGCATGCCTGGACTTAGATACTTGATTTCTCCCAAGATCCATTTTATGGGACCTTGTGTTTTTTGTGGACATGGGCCTTGATCCTTTAAATCTTCTATCACCTTAGCTAAAAAGCCTTGCCTTCTGGTGTTAATGACCCTTTAGTGTTTTCCCTAAATAGCAGACACCCAGTGGAAGGTCAAGTGAGTTGTAATTACACAGTTTTCTTATCGCTGCCTTCATGACAGGGGCATATAACAACAGTGAACTCTGTTTAATTAACATTTTTTATATTTTTAGGAAGAAAGTCACATAAAACATAAGAGGGAAAAAATGAAAACATACAAAACGGTAGTTTTTCAAAGCCTGGCTAATTTTCATCAGGCTTTGTAGAAAATAGCTTCCTTTGCCTTCAGGTAAAACCTAGAGATTTTAAGATTACACTAATTTTGCTATATGAAATTATGGAGGGACTGACTAGATTTTGCAAGGCAACACCCCTGCAAGTGTGTTCAGTTATACTGCTCCTTGTGGTATAACATCTGTTGGGAATGGTGCTATCGAGTTTCCACTACATGAATGTACTTGAGCTTTTAGCTTTTCTGTGTCCTCTGAAGAATGGCACAGAAAGGTGTCTGACAGCAGCAAACCTGCATTGATATGAAGGAACAAAACTTCTTTGGTCAGGATGCTAATTATAGTGCTCCAAGTTGCATACTTTTCCTGACCCATCTGTCTGGTCTAATCATAGCTCTTTCTCCTAACTCTTTCTGGCTGGTAGCCTCTTAGCCTGACTTTTACCATAACTTGAGCTTCATTTCTGTCAATGCAGTCACCACATCAGCATCAGAATATGTAGGCCAGGGCTGAGATGAACACTGACATAATCAGTGTCTCTTCTTATCTGTGCAAGTCTGGTCGATCTGGTGGGACTGCCTATGGGGCAGTCTGGTGGGACTCTACTGTGCAATACGTGACTTGAGTATCGAACCATCCCAACCACAGCCCGCTTGATGTGCAAATAGGTGTTGGGACAGCTCTGATATACTGTGATGATGATACAGTATGGTGATGATAGCAGCAAGGAATTGGGCAGAAGTATATTGAAAGCCCATTTATGTGCTGGTATGATGAGTGTCTGCCATATATATAGCAAATTTGGCTGGATCTTCAGAAATCGTCCTTTGGGTTTACAAGGGAGAAAAGGGGAAGGCTGGGGAGTGATGAGATTAACATCTGATCCTTTAGACTGAATCCATCTGTCCTATTTTTCTTGCAATTTGCTACACAGCTACACAAGTCTCCCAGAGATGGAATCGCATGCACCTGCGCTTCTTTGTGATGTGTGAGCAGGTTAATTTGGGGGCTTTAATGCTATGTATCTGGGCCCATTACCCATCTAGAGGGGAGCCAGAATACAGCTGAGTAGACCTGGCTGAGAAAGAGGAGAGGTTTTTCAAAAACAGGCTCCAGAAAATTACTTATTGATACCTCTAGGAATGCTGGCTGTGGTGTGGAAACTAAGACTGAGAGAATTTGTTTCTGCATTGCCTCCTCTGAATGCAGTCAGGTTGTGTGGGCCATACTTTTGTTCTCTGAGGGCTAGGAGACTGGTGGTGTAACTTGTGTCAGGCTCTAGTGTCCGCCTCTCATGCACTCAGACAAGGAGAGGTCATCCTAGGGTGGGATTCGGAGGCAGGCCTGACCCTTTCACTCCGGCCTTTTGCACTGTCCTTGGGCTTAAGCACTGACAAGGGAGCGTGCAGAGCCTGGGATCAGCAACCTGGCTGGCTGTGCGTGAGACACCCAGACCTTTGGCTAATGAAGTGCAACTTCCTGCTTGCGTGTGTGCTGGTCAACATAAAGCAGCTCGTTGCTGCTATGTGGTAATCTCGGTTCTGCCCTCAGCCCGTGTGGAAGAACACAGAGGCAGAGCTGGGAAAAACCAAGGACCCTCCAGACCACTCTCCCTTCTCGTGACAGTGCTCGGTCGGAAAGGGTGAGCCGGTACCGAGGCAAAGTGGTGGTCTCTTGTGCCCTCTGGGGACGGCTGGTATATAATACAGGCAACAGAAAGTGTCAGATACAATATAGGGCTTTTCACAAGCTTTCTTTTAGCCAGCCCACCCATAGGGGAGGTTTGTAGGACAGGAGCAGGCCATGGCTGTCATGTCTCCATGGATCTGCCAGATCCTGCTTCTGTTCTGACAGCACCTCTTAGCTGAAAGGTTTTATCCTGGAAACAAAGAGACATAAGGGAGTGATGTATGATAAGATTTCCATTAAAATATCTCATCCCCACCCTTTATCTGCCCTTTGTCTTAGCCCATCTTCTCTTACCTCCTTTTTTGACCATTTTTAGTGCTAGCGTGCCTGCATGCAGAGCTCATGGTTTCTGATGCCAAACTCATTTCCGCCCTCCCAAGGCCATTTTCATCCTTGTTTACACAGCCATGCTGCCTAGAGAGCTGTTCCAACTGGGATTTCTGGTGGATAGCTTGCAAATAACTGTCCTTAGTTGTGAGAAACTGATAAAGGTTTCAGCATTTGGCCTTGGCCTCTAGGAGAGCCGGGAGGGATGTACGTATGCAATGTGCCTTCACAGAGTTCAGAAAGCAAGGAGTAAATGACATGCTTGTGATTTATTCTCATTACAAAATCTTCGAAGGTCGCTCCTTCCTTGGCCAGTCTAGCAATCTGAGCTTTTGAGGCAGAGACTTGTGAAGACAGGTTGTCTTGTTCTGTTCCTCAAAGTGCGGTTTTACTGGATGCTTGGACCCTTTTGGTTGGCTTCTGGCTGGTTTGCGGCCACAAATCCTCAGTCATTTTCAGTTCTACAGTTATTTTAAGGGCTGTATATTTTACCTCCAGGCCTTTCTCTGAGGATTCTGCTGTGCTGTCACTCCTGCAGAGGCCTCAGGCAGTACTTGTGCTCCTCTCCCCAGTCTTCCCTGCCATACTAAGAGCAGCTCAGTAGCACAAGTTTACGTGCTGAGTTCAGCGGACCCAGAACTGTCTTCCCTCCCCACTGATGAACTGGAGCCTGGAAGCAGCTGAAGATGGGGCGCAGGTAGGCTGATGGGAGTCCTAGCAGTTCTGTGAAACATCACCAGTGCCTGGCTGGTGTTTTCTGACCACCTGATGGCAATTTGAGAGGTCTGGCCAGGCTCGCAGTGAGGCACTGTGGCCAGGAGTCTGCCAGGCTGGACCAGCCAGGGTACAACATGGGTGCGGCCTGGCTGTTGCTCTCCTCATCCATGCACTGTGCCCATGGTAGGGATGAGCTGCAAAGCAGCAAGTTCAAACTTGCACCTCCTGGAAATTCTTCCTGGAATTTCTTTCCCCAGTGATACTAACATGGCTCTTTTTTCGCTTTCCTTAGAAGCACTGAAACTGCTCACAAATACAGATCTAGACGGGGTGCCCAACTAGAGGAACTGGGAAACCTCTTTGATGTTGAAAGCTGTATTTTATTTATACACTTGGGATAAGCCCAGAGGCTGTCTGGGCAGCCAGGAAGTTCCAGAAAGGAATTTCCCCCCATCAAACTAGCAACCACAATAATATTTTCTCTCTTTCTCTGCAGAGACTGTGTGCGCTCATTTCCTAGCACTTTTGCTTAAGAAGTTTCCCACTTTTGCAGGAACCTAGGCTGTTTCTCTCTGATGCTGCCCTTCTAAGCATTGTAGTTTGAGGTTTCTTGTCTTTGACCTAAAGACCTCAAGTCTGAGGCAGCTGATGAGTTGGTTGGCCCTCTCTGTGGGAGTGGGATGTATAGACTGGATGTTTCTTTCATCTTTGGACTGACTGCTCCTGGGTAGCTCTATGGCAGGGCTCAGAACCACTGTGTGATCCCAGCTGAGGACTGTTATCATGAAGGCGTTTGAAAAGGAAGAGACGTGAGTGAGTTGCCGTGACTGTATTTGAAGGAAAGAAGGTCAGAGATCCTTTAGCCAGATGAGATGATTGCTCGTCTCCAGGGGTTAGAGGGAAGAAGCTATCTAAAGCAGAAATCATCACTTCTCTTTGCTTGTGTTTCTGAGGAGCCAGGCTGCCCTGCTACCCTGGAGCTTCCGGCTGGCCAAGCTAAACTGCTGGCCCTGTGAGTGCTGTCCAAGCAGCCCATTACCAAGTGGGTGTCATGGGGCCCCTTCCAGGCCTGTTTGCAGAGGAACAAATGTCTGCAGTACCAGCTGGAGAAGCACGGTGTAAACGGCTGTGGTAATCCTGCTCTCCCTGGTTCTTGGTGTATTAGCCACACGCTGACGTTCCAATTGGCCCTTGTAATTTGCAGGGAGAGAATGGGCAGCAAGGGAGTTATAACAGAGATGGAGCTGCCCAGCAGTGCTGTTAAGAGGATCATCTCTTTTCCTTACTGCTGTCACGTGGCCTATGCTGGCATGGTCATTGTTTCTCTATCAAATAGCAGGGATCAGTAATTTCTGAACACCTTTCTCTTCAATTTCTTTTCTGCTTCTTTTCCTTTTTTCGTGGCAGTCAAAAACTGCATCTGCAAAAACATGTATCCTAGATAGTTCATTGCTCAGATGTGCCCAGGAGAGATGTATCTAAAAGAGAACAGATAGCTGCCAGTCTCAGCCATCTCTGACCAGCCCTTCCTGATACTCCCTGAATGTCCAAAGTGTTTGCATGACAGCAGCTGACTCAGTTCTGCGACAGTTGGTAGCCGTTAAGGTAACGGTGGCCAGTTCTCACCTCTGGGTGCCTATAGCCTTAGTGAAGGGCTCCTTTGTGACCTCATGTGGGATGTTTCCCAACTTCCTGCCCCACACTCCTGGTACAACGACCACACAGCCAGAGCTCAGAGAGCACTTGTGTGCACTGCATCTTCACCCCTGCAGCTGGGTCATGGGGTGTTTATGGTTCGTATGGTGGGGACTCGGCTTAGGTTGGCCTGTGTTAGGGCAGACATGGCACAGAGGCAGTCACAGACGATCCCTTCTGGAGGAGCCTACAGCAATTCACACACTGGGAGGAGAAATGCCCTGTGGTACCTGCCGTAAGTGATTGGTGGCTGGCTCAGGCACAGAGCTCGGTGCCCTTTGCCTGTTTTGTCAGTCATACTGTTCTGGGAGCAATTCTCATTATTTTTGTGGACTGTCCTTCTCCCCTGCTTTTATCTGCATACATTGGTGGATGGCCCTGCTCTGTGGCACCGTTCGAGATGTGCCTGGCTTTGGGCCCACATCTCCCTCCAAGCAAGCTCTAGGCTCAGCTTTCATCCTGCTTCTGCCTTGCTATTCTCTTTTAGCATTGCTCTTGGCAGACGGATGCTCCTTCCGTGCCTGGCACTGGCTGTAGCTCCAGTGTCTGTCTCAGACATCATCCAGTTAGGGTCATAAGCAAGAGGGGATGGATGGGGTTTTTCCAGCTCATCCTTCTGTCTCCCTTGGTGTAATGAGGGGAGATCCCCAATAGATGGCACTTGAACCTCTTCCCTGGCTGTTGGGGGATTTTTTTTGCCTTCAACATCGGGATGTTCACATCAGCATCCGTACAGATGCAGCATGATCCTGCTATGGCTCAGCGTGTGGGAAAGGGAGGCTGAAGAGCAGTTCAGTGCGCAAGGTGCACCGAGCAAATCCCCAGGTGACTTCAAAGGGTGGAAACAGCATCTCTTTCCTTATGAGAAGGCTTGGCCAGGCCTGCCTAATGGGGCCTTCTGCACCCACACACATTCCTGTCCTTGTGTCTCGCAGTGTCAGTGGTACACCCTGGGCAGGATAAACTGCAGAAGGTATTAAGTTGTCCTCTGAGCACAATGGGAAACACAGCTCAGAGGGAATCTGTGCATTAAACTAATCCTTGCTGCATTGTCTTCACCCCTCCTGCCTGTCTCCCCTATTGTACTGTTTGGCCAGGATTCCCACAGAGGAATGTCTCTGAGGGAAAATAAGATGTGGCACACCAGGAGCTACGGCAGTTCTCCAGGGATGTCTTCCCCATGACAGCAGCAGGCAGGAGCATGTGGGTATTGTGGAAGTGAACCTGGATTCTGGCTCAGCTCACAGCCCCCTGCCCTCTCCCTGTCACCACAATGCCATGAGTTCTTGCAGGGGAAACTTGCCACTTGCCTCCCTTCTGCTCCTGGTCTGGCCATGAGGAATTTAAAGAAATCTTCAAGCAATGCTGGAGCAGGCATGTGGGCTTACCCTAAATGTTATGTGATGCATTTTTCATGTTTTTATCATGTGACCAGAGGAAACTTGGACTAGGTTTGAGATTTGGATTTGGTTTGAACCCAGTAGGCAGATTAAAACTCCAGGGGTGAGAAACCCACAGGAACCAAAACCAAAGCAAAGTGATCACATGAGGTGCTTGGGAAGTGAAACCACTGAATTTTGCATAGTTCCAGCAGTGTGATCTAGTAACAGGCTAGATTACAGTCTGGGAGCATACGGCTAGGGGCCAGGAGATACCACTTCTATTCTTGGATCTTCCACAGCTTTCCTCAGTGACCTTCAGAAAGTCAAGTAACCTTCCTCTGTCTTAGTTTTCTGCTTTGGGAATAATACTATTACTTACCCCTGGAAAATATTTTGCTATCCTTGGATAGAAGTTGCTCGGTAGCGTTCTGCAGCCTCTATGTGTGTGGAGGACCAACACCTCCAGACCTCTCAGGAAGCTTTCTTTCCAGTATACGATGCAGCAGCGTGACTTGTCATCTACTGGGAACCCATCTAGCATGCAAGCCTCATCCTTGGGGCAGGGATCAGATAAGACAAGAGTTGCAGCAGTAGGTTGCAGCTCTGCTTTCTGCAAGGGCTTCTTTTCCTCTGGGGCTCTGCTAAATTGCCTGTTGCTCGTTGCAGCAGTGTGTCACTGTGCCTCATTCAGAGGAAATGCTGGATGCTGTGGACCAGTGGAGAGCTTGTGATCTGTCAATCAGTTGCTCCTGGCATTGCATCTGTGGCGCGAGAGAGAGGCCATAGTAATTTACCAGTGCGAGGTGCAAGGTTAGCTGGGGAGGAACTTGAGAGTGTGAGTTTGTCCTGAGTCTGCTGGAACACAGAGATGCTCATGGCTACACAGTCTGAGAAAACACTGGGAGCAGGTGTGTATAACTTGACCCCAGAGAGACCTGGGTGTACCCAAAGTTGGTGTTCCTGGCTATTCTGATTATATGAAATACAAAGCAAGAAAGAAACAGCTGCTCTGCAGGTATCTGCTGAAACATGTACGCAAAGGTTGCAGAAGCAGAGTCAATACAAGGAATTATAGTATCAGTTTCTCTCACATCACAAGTGCCGTGACAAAGCCTCGTCGGCACTTGCTTTTGCCGCTTGTTGTGAGCAGCACTGGCCCCAGAACAGGCCAGGCAGCCTAGCACGAACCCACCGGCCTGTGGTCACTGCTGCTGTTCTGTGCCTTAGTGGGGTGGTGTGAGTTCAGGTAGAGGCCGTTAGGTGTTGCAAGTGGGATGGCAGGTTCTGCTCTTCTCTGTTTCGGGGAGCTTTTTCAGCTTCATCTGTTCTGAGACAAACAACTGGGCCCTGGCATGTGCCTGTCCCAGTGCTTGAACCCAGAGAGCTCAAATACGGGAAAGCAGTCATACCCAGTAGTTTAAGCTGACTGTGGTTTATGGGTCGTATCTTACAGACCATTACGAGGAAAGCCAGCGGCTCCAGTGCTGGAATAAGGAATGAATAAAAGCCTGGGGAATTTGGCTTTATATGAAAAAGAAATGAATCTTCTTAAGTGACGTTCACTAGGGTAAGAAAATGATAAGAGATTCTTGCTTGTTGGGCTTTGGGATATAGCTTGGTTATCGGTTAGAGACCAGGAGTAATTCTTACCTAACATTAGATATATTATTGCACATCCGTATGGAGGATTTCTGCTTTCGTCTGGCATTTTACTCTCTCCTGTTGGAGGCAGGCTGCTAGGCTAGCGATCTGCTAATGTGCACTATTCCCTGTTTTTCTGTATTCATGCAACAAGGAAACCAGAAGTACCTATAACAACGTATGGTGGCTTAGAGTCATAAGATTGGATGGCGATTTCAATTTGGTGTGAACTGGGGGAAAAACAGGTGAAAATAAGTCCACAGTATGCATGCAGAACTCACAGAGCAAGTATGGTTTAATAGATGAGGTAGTTTCCTACAGCAGGCATCTTCTAAGAAGGCACCATCTAAGAAGTAGAAATATCGTTTTCTGGCTCAGACTCTGTACCTGTTGTACTCCTTCAAGAAAAAATACTTTGCTAACTGGTGCTGAACTGAGGCCCTTACCCCTGCAGCGAAGATGTTCTCTTTCTTTTCTGCAGTCAGCATTTTACGAGTGCTCTTTCCTTATCTCGTTACAGGCGTGCTGGCTGAGAACGGGGAACCGATACTTTAACCAGCCTGTGCTCCTCTGGAATTTGTACACAAGCGGAGACCTCCTCAACGCTTCCAAACTTGTCCCAGGAGGAAGGTTGGGACAAAAGGCTCTGCTGGCCCCAAGGGACTGGTAATGGGCAAAAGGGACCTTTTGCCTAGACACGGGGAGTTTATCGCTGGCATGGAGTTGGCAGTGGCTGAAAGCCCTTTGTTGTTGCTGCTGCCAAACGTGTCGGTGGCTTCCTGCGGGTTCAGAGTGGCGGGGAGCCGGTCAGCCGGTCCCTGGTAACTTTCCTGACTGCTTTGCCAGGGAGGTGCTGGAGGACGGGCCACGGAAACGGAGCACCTTGCTTGTGCCTGAGGGCAGCGGGTGCAGCGGGAGCCGGTGCCATCCTGGCCCCGCGCTTGCATTTGCTGTGAGAAAAGGCGGTGGCGAGTTTCCCTGCTGCTGCAGGCCCTTTGCAAGCTCCCCGGGTGGCTCAAGGGACTCGAGGTGCGGTACGCGAGCCCTCCCCGGGGATCTGTGCTCTGAACCAGGGGACAGGACAGATAGGTCACGGCACCCCGTTACCCTCCTGGTGTGAGCCGGGATGCCGTACGGCACAAGCAGTTACCGGTCTGGTACATCCTGAGCAGAGCCCGCCCAGGTCGGGGACCGAGGGAACGCCGCCTGGGAAGGGCCTCCGGTGACACCGCGGCGAGCCCGCTCCAGCCCCTCGGGCACCCTCCGGGCCGGAGGAGCAGGCACCAGCGGTCACGCCGGCGGGGCCCCTTTAAGCGGAGGCCCCGCCCCGTCCCGCCCCGTCCCGCCCCGTCCGGCCAATGGGAGCCGCGGCTGCCGCGCCGTTTGTTACAAGTTTCCCGTCGCGGGCAGGGGCGCGGGGCGGCCGCGGCGGTGCGGGAGCACGGGGCGGCGGCGCCCGACGGCAGCGGGGCGCGATGCCCGCCTGGGGCCGCCGGCGTGGGGGCTGACGGGGGCTAGGCGGGAGCGCTGCCATGAGCGGAGCCCGGGGCCTCGGCTAGGGAGCTCTGCCGTCCCTCAGTAAACACTCTGCGCCGAATGTCTCTTGTCCCTTGCAGCACGCTGCCAGCTGGTACCTCCCTCCTTTCTGAAGCGTAACCGGGGAGGGGGTGGAAAGCAAAGGAAGTTTGGTATTAATTTTTTTCTTTGGGCTTTGGAAAGGGATTCTCTCTCCCTCCCCCCGCGGAGGGCTGTAGGACAGAGTGCTTTGGCGGAGGAGAGAGGGGCACAGCTGGAAGCGGGCTGTCCGGAGCCGTTCCCCCCCCGCACGCCGCCCTGTACCTGGGGGTGCTGGATGCAAGCTCTGCGGAGCTCCTCCGAGCGTGGCAGCAGCTCGGCAGATGTAGATGCGTGCGTGTGTGTATGCTTAACCCTTTCTTGGCTCCTCGGATTTGTACCATGCTGAAGATCCTCACCAAAAAGCTCAGGAACCAGAGTTTGAACGAAATTCAACCTTTCCAGCTAAAGGTAAGAACAGCCAGTTTTGTCTCGGTTGTTTTTTGCACCCTTCAGGTAACTACTAACGGGGCCTTGAGAAGCTAGTAACTTGCAGTGTTTATTATGCTGGGCCAGTTTCCTCTCAGCCAGTGTGCTCAGTAGGAACTGGCCTAGGCTGTATTCCTGTTACTAAATCCTGTTCCTTTGCTCTCAGAGTTACCCTGCACAATTCAATAGGTAATACAGAAAGGTGGATAAAGGCAGGTGTATCTGTCTGTTCTTTAGAAGTATTTACTTTTAACGGGGTTCACATTTAACTACATAGGCATTTGCCTGTCTGTCTCGTTACCTTTGTATGTGTGCAGTTTGTAGTCTCCCAGCCCTTGCTGCACTAGAACCCCACTGTGCTAGGTACTGTACAAACATGATTTGCCTAAAATGCCTTTCAGCTCATTATTTGCATTTCTCTCCCTTCTGGTCCTGAAGGCCGGAATCTGAGCTGAAGTTTGCAGTCTGGCTCACTGCATTGATCCATGGCTTTCCAGACTCTGCTTACATCCTTTCTTAGTGTTCAAAAGAAAAATGAGGATCACAGATTCAGGATAAGGAATATCTAAGCCCTTCCTGCCAAATGCAAGGAGGAATTTTTGAGCCATATGCAATGGGATAAAAATGGAGTCGTGATGAGTGAGTTACAAAAAATTACCAGATCCTGATTTGGCAAAAGTGATGTGAACCAAGGGATACCCCCTGAAATCAGCAAAGTTACTCTGGATTGGCATCAGTACTGTGGGAAGTGTAGTGCCTGGCCCCAAATCAAAGAAGGGATCTGGGAAAAGTAGCAGCCCTCGTTGCCCGAGTTGGGGGCTGGGGATCCGTATACCAGACTCTAGTGGAGTCTTTTGTATGTGTTACACACAGGCGGATTGCCGTGTGGCTGCACTTCTGCGCAGTCACTGTGGACAGGCTGATGGCAACTTTGTTACAAACAGTGCTGATGTTTCCTCAAAGTTTGCTGCGTCCGTGTACTTCTTCCTGCGGGGATTGCACATTCTGTGGTTCTTGGGGGACGCAGGATTAGATTTTATTTTTGGAAATAAAATAAGGGCAATGCTTTAGGTTGTAGTGGACTGATTCAGTGCAGAATATCTCTGCAGAGGCAGCGGGGGTTTTCTTTTGAACACTATGTTTCAGGGCCTTGTGGCTGTGATCGCCTCCTTTAGCTTTGTCGTTTGTCTCTTGGAGCCTCAGGTTGTGAAACTGTGAGAATCTTTGGAAGGAGCTCTCAGGGGTATATACAGCCTTCAGGATGCTTGGAGGCACGCAGGAAAACCCGCAGGAGTGGGTATCTGCAGCCATTTTGTTCATATTAGTGCCAAGGTTTCATGCTGCAAACAGGTGGTCTGCGTTTTTGCAGGCTTAATAGAGAAAAGAGACTTAAGCTTGCACTGTTTCTTGCAAGGCTAATGCATAGACCATCAGAGGTATCATTGCAGCCTGCTGTGGGGAGTGGTACAATGACTGGTATACATGTGTGTGGGCAGAAAGCCAGACTTTCAAACTCTGGGTTTGTATATGTTTTGTAGGCCTTTGGGGACCACGTGCAGCTGCCTGGTCTTGGTTGAGCCTCGTACCAGCATACTAATTGCTTACCAGAGCATGCAGTGCTCTGTCTTAGGTGTTGGGCCAGATCTCCTTGCAGGTGTGGACACAAGATAGGTGTCATAAGTGGTGAGTGGTGTGGGAGCTTCCCGTGGCTGTGCTGTGCATGGACCCTGTGACGAGGCCAAGTGTCCTGTTCCATCTCCCTTTATTGCCCTCAGATGATGTGGGGCTGCCAGGCACGGACCGGACTTCTGCCTTCTCAGCTTCCTCACACTGGTCTGTGTCTGTGCAGGTCTGTATGTATTCTGGCATGTACGGTACGTGCATTATTTAAAAGGTCCAGTCTGCTGTCATTGAAACCTAGTGAAAAGTTAGGTGTGAGCATAAAATCAGGTCTGTAGTAGTGTAAGTGGAGAATGAGCAATTAATTTGGACAGAATAAGAACTGATCTGCATCCACCACTCAAACCAAGAGCTTTCTGAGCTTTAAAAACAGTGTGCTTAGCTGCTCTTCTTCATTACCCACTTGCTTTTGCACTTTATGACTTTTGGAAGTTCCCAAAATCAAGGGAAAGCAAGCTGCTGTGGTGTTTCAAGCTTGCAACAGTGCTACCGTTAGGCAAAGTCCTGGGAAACTGTCCTTGGGTAAATTATCAACTCATTTTTGTAAGCTTGGGAGATTTGACCAACCTTGGATTGGCATCCAAGCTTTGGGAATCTTTTCAGGATGAAATTTCTGCCCACTGTAAAGCTCTCACTTTGGTACCATGTGTCCCAAATTGGTTTAGTGTGGCTGTGATAGGTCTTCCTAGTCTTCCCCCACTTGGAGAAGCTGAGAGGCTGCCATTGCCTCCTGTAAGTGAAACCAGGAAATATGCAAGCTTTGGGTGTTGACGTAATGGATTTTTCTTTTTTCCCCTACTAAAGTTGGTCTTTAGGCAGTTCACAACTAAGGCTGCTCAGAGGGCTTTGACTCAAGAGGTCTGCTGGTTCATGCTGGTGTTGCTTGAGGAAGTTAGTGTCCCTTTATTGCCCTTTCACCAGAAGTCACCATAATGGGAAGGGAAGGATTGACTGACTGACATTTCACCTGCTGTTGGGTTAGTATGCACTGCCAGCAGCTTCTAGTAAGGGGGGCTGGGCTGTGAAGCATGATAGTTAGGGTTCAAATTTGAACCCTTAGCCTTAGAAGGCTGGTCCTGCTGACCTTGCTGTCTCCCCACTGGACGCTCATGCCCCTGTAGCAGGGACGGCTAAGTGGCAGCGTGTCCACTCGTGAGCTGTTGTGGTTCATAGTCCAGCCCATTGGCTTAAAGTCCTTCAGCTGGTGCGGCTAAATCCAAGAAAGTATTTTAAATTGGAGCCTTGTGCCTCAGCCTGTTGTTCCACCTCTTGCTTCAGTGGTCTGGTGTTATTTGCTAGAGATTAGGCCAGATTCAGAAACCTCCAGTTTTTGGCTGGCTGTTAGAAATCGAGAGCCAAAAGCAGATCTGACTTTACAGGTTAGGGCTCATCTTTGATAACAGCTGGCAACTGGGTCTGTTCCAGAGCAGACTTTGTGGGACAGCAGAGAAGAGTGAGAACAGGGAGTTGTCCCATACTGTAGTGAAATGCTTCAAATAGGGAAAGTGAGAGAGGCCTGTAACTCAAGGCCTGATTTTTTTGTTGGTTGTCCAGTATTAGTCTAGTACAGTTTTTTATTATTTTCTTTCATAGTTTTGGACTGGTAGCCCTGAGAAGCCCTTCCTGAACTACAAGTCAGATTGTTCAAGGAGCTTTTAAAATGCATATCTTGGGGTTGCATGTGGGTTTATGTGATGGAGTACTGATATTGAGCCCTTAAAAGTATTCTCCAACTGACTCAGCAAGCTTTCTACAAATGCTTGTTCTACAAATGTCTTGTTCATCCCTGCAACTTGGGGTAGGAGCTGCTCACACAAATGCATTTCTTCCAAATCCCTCTTCAACTCTTGTGTCCTCATGTATTTCTGTAGTGGCTAAAGTGTAGGTGTCTATTTTCTAAGCTTTGGTTGCAAGCAAGCTTCTTGGGGCAGGGAGCATCTGGTTGGAACAAGTCTGTGCATTTTCAGTCAAACTAAGCCCTTAATTAGTGGCCCTAGGTGTTATCAGAATGAAACAGTTGGATTGTGGTGTGTTAAAAAATTAACTGTCTGGAACACGGAGCTGAAGAAAACTGAGCACTTTAAGGGTGGCAATTCCATTCTAACTTTGCTGTTGACACAAGCAACTTTGGAGGAGATACAATTGATGTTCTAATTCACCAAAGTTGTTAAATTACTTATGTACTTGTCATATTCCTTTTTGTCCTGGGCAGAGGTAGTTAAGACATGTTTGTCATTTCCTTAATGTCCATCAACGAAATGAAGTCACATGCGAGTGTTCTGGTGACAGAGAACTGTATTTCTGTGCTACGTAATTTTAGCCTTATGCTTGCTTACAAGGGAACTGTGGACTAGGCGCTAACAAAGCCACCATGCCAGCTCTCTTCATGTACCCTTGCAGCATGTACGTGTGCATACACAGCGCTGGGGACCAGCAAGTCATGTCAGTTACTTTCTGCTGGCATCTGCATCTGGCATCAGCTATGAGACTCTGGTCTGGCTGGCTGGCCCTGATGAGTGACTGGGAATCATCCCGATCCTTCCTATATGAAGAGGGTTCAGTTGGCCATGCAAAGTGAACCTCAGACTTCCAGGCAGTTACTTCTGAGTCACTGTCCCAGTGGTAGCTGGTTATTCTGCAGAGCCAGGAGTGTGTTATTTAAATTTTTTCTCCTCAGACTAAAAAAGAGTGAAGTAGCATCGCTATTATTGATGCACAGTGGGTGTGCTTTCAAAGATCTGTGTAACGGCTCATGCTTTGTATGAATGAGAACAGATTAATTTCCTCCTTTCTTTGGGTTGACTGCTTGTCACGTGCTCAGCCAGCCACTGGTCTTCAGGCTAGCTGAAGACAGCTTGACACAGTGGAAAATTTAGCTTTGTCTGTCTCCTGTGGTGTATGAAGGTTTTCTCTCCTTCATGGGTTTTTCAGCACATCCCACCAAACAGGTTCATTCCTCTAGGGCTGGAGGACTCTGTTTTACATCGAAGCTTTGCTTTTTCTCCTATTAACACCTGGTAACATTAGATGCTTCTGGTTTGTATTAATCTCACACAGGAGGGGCTCAAGCACTTGCATGAATGTAAGTGTGTAAATACAATTTTGGCTATTGGAGTATCTATGAATACGCCTAAAGTTAGGCTTGTGATAATTCGGACTAAAATTATGTTAGTGGGTTAGAAATGCTGTGATAGATACTTAGCCAAGGCAAAGAATAGAACAGGCAATCCCAGCCACTCAGAAACCTTAAGTTTTTGAGACTTCTGCCTGAGGCATTGTAAAATAATAGGTTTGCAATTCTTTCTGCTTGGCTTCTAAGGTCTGAATCTTCAAGGGTTGTCATCTTTCCTGTGCAGACATCCGGCACTGATAATCTCCTGTAATGACTTAATTCCAGAGAGTGGGACTTCAGACAAATTGCAGATATTGCAAATACAGCATAATGGGATGTTCATTAACATTGGGATAGTTCAGTGAGACATCCTCTCAGCTGGCCGCCTTTATGGCTGATATGAAAATATGGGCTAGATTAAAAAAAATAATAAAATCCACCCCCCAGTGTCATGAAGAAATCTCATTACTTTTCCCAGTATTTCCCAATTTTTGATTTTTACTTGAATGAAAAATTGAATTCTGAAAATATAATACTACATTTAACTTTTGCATTTCAGTGAAAACAGATTAATCCATTTTGCTTTGCTGGACAGTGCAGTTCTACTTCATTTCCTGCTGTCATGCACTGTCTTACGGCTCGTGAATTTATGTTGCACTGTTTGGGATGCTAAAAGTTTTCCTGAGCAGAAGAATAGCTTATATTTGAAGGAAAAATAGAAAGCAGACCCAGATCATAATTTATTTTAATTATGGCTTTTGCAAAACAGTGGGTTCACCTTTTTTTAAAGTAAAAAACAAAGCTTGCATCCACTAAGACATCTCTGTGGAGTGGTGGGTGGGCAGGGCACCACTCTGCTGTGGCGTGCCAGTCTGGCCAGCTCCTCTGGCTGTTCCTGGAGCATGCCTGGGGTCACAGAATTGTTGTTGAGATGCCGCAGTAAGGGAACCAAGGGCTGTATTCCCTTTTCAGTGGGAAATACACTCCCACCTGCAGTGTAGGCAGTGCCAACCCCTCCTACCCCCCCACATTTATCTGTAGCCCCTGTTCTCCTCTTCAGTGGGATTTGGGTTGCCGGGTGACCCAACTCTTCCTAGCAACCAGCATCACAGGTATGTATGCACTCAGGGTTGTTTTCTGCTGCAGTAACTGTTGTACGTGGCCGTGGGCAGAGCCTGTTTGTCCTCTCGCCACCGTTGACCAGCAGAGTCAGCCAGCTAAGCTGTTTTTGAATAGGCACCAGCACCACCCACAGCTGCTCAGCATGGACACCCAGGCAAGGATTTAGAGAAAAGCCAATTAGTTGTGACATTTATCTGCACAGAAAGCATTCCCTGTGCAGTATGAACTCTGCTGTGACCCAGACCTAAAAGTTGATGTAAAGGACATATGGCCCAGTGTGACCTATGCAGAGCTGTCTCCATGCCAATCTGGGCACAGACCTGCCCAGGCTGTGGGTACACAGCACACAGGTGAAGCACAGTTCACAAAAGGTTTCTTCTGGACCAGCTTCATCCCTCCTTGGGGCTGGACAGCTCAGGGTGCCTCTGGGCATTTCTCCCGTCTTTTGCTATGTTCTTCTTGCTTTTCAGACCCATTATAACCTCCTCCTTGCTGTGGGCTGGTCTGTTTGGACATTGACCTGGCCTCCGTGTGTACCTCAGTATATACACCATACTGAATTGTTCAGTTGTAGGACAGGCATTTTGATGCTGGGGCATCTTGGGAGCTGGATGAGGCAGCAGGAGCGGATCTTACATGGGGAGTAGTCTCTCTTCCTCCTCTGTAATTACTGCAGCACATGAAGCACTCGGCCAGGTGAACTTCTGCTGTTCTCTCTTTGAGACAGCCCTAGCAGAATGGGAATGCTACAACAAAGTACCCTTGTGTGAGTACATCATGTAAAGAGCTCACATGGTTGCCTCTAGTCCAGCCTTGATGGCTTCATGGAGAGTGAAATACTGTGGACACTTTTGAAAACTTCCCGGTGGACCTGGATGTAAGAAAGTAATCTTGCTTGGAAGATTTGCACCAAAGCTGCCACATAGCTGCATGTGCAATAATCCAGATCCTGGGTCTTCCTAGTTGTTCTGGGTTAGCATGGCAGAATGTCATCTGGGGGTGGCAGGAGCTAAAAGCCCAAAGAAGGTTCTGTGAGTGACTATCAGCTTTGCTAGCAGCTGGTGTGGACCAGTCTTTGTTTCCAGCCGTCTCCTCCCCCAGCACTCGTAGCCAGCCAGCCCACCATCCAGGTGCACTGTAGAAATAAAGTCCTACTGCAGAGCCCCTTCAGCTTGCCAAGGCTTGAGCTGTGGTGCTGGGAACAGAGATGGATGCCTGTGCCCCACTGGCATGCACCTTCTAAATGAGTGTTGTCAGCAAGGAGATGTGGTGAAACCTGGGGAGGTGTCCCTCAGGCATGGTAGACTGTGAAGCTATGGATTGCCTTCCCCAAATGAGCTGCCATCGTGTGGGACTGGCATGACTGGGTTGGTTGGTTGTTGTACCCAGCAAACACACCTGAGAAAAGCCCTTTACGGCTTTGCCTGGGATCACCTCCCAACCCTTGTTCCAGCATCAGCCCCTATGAGAAGACCTAAGAGTTCAGGGCTAGAAACACCTTCTGAGGAAAAGAGGAAACCAGTGCCTGAGCCTATGTGTCCTGAGGAGGTTTTTTAGTCATGTCTCCCATTTCAGGGATGGGTTGACCTGAGGTTTGTTGTCTGACTGCAGGGTAGATGGTCCTTATCTGAATTTAGATTTATGAAAGGAGAGGAGATGCCTGGATAAAGTATTCCCAAATACCTCAATATTCATTAATGTCCACAATGAGAGCAGGCAGACCTTGGTTTTGACATTTCTAGGGAGTGAACTATTGATTGGCCTTGAGTAGCTGATTAATTGATTTGACTGGGCTACAAAGCTGGTTTTGAGCCACTGATTTCAAGGAGATCACAGAATTCAAGTTGCTGATGGCATAAAGATTCTATCCCCTCACACTCATTTTGTTCAGAAATCTGTCTCATCTTACTCCTTCCTAATGGGGTCACATTGTTTCCATGATGCAGACTATTTTTTATTTAACTGATGTCCTTACTTCTTGGCATCGGAGGCCACAATCTGCCAAGCTCTATAAGGGCATAAGATGAGAAGAAAATTTCCTTTGGTTGAACAGGGAATTTCCCATCTTGAGGAAAGGTACCAGACAGGCAGCTAGATCCTTCAGTTTGCTGAGAGTGTGTCTGGATGTAAGCTGGGAAAAGATAAAATAATCCTTCCGTATCCTGTCACCCAGTTATTATACACAAAGCCAAGTGGTTGTTCCATACAGTTGTCTGCAGCCAGACTGTTTTTGTGTGTGGGTTTCTTTTTTTTTATTTTTTTTCTTTATTCCTAGGAGTTGGTTATTCCAAAGAAATAAATTCTTTGGCCAAAGGCTAATTAACAGGAGAGAACAGTGGTATTTGGTGTGGAGCATAGGAAGTGAAATAATTGAGGGTTAAAAAATCAGCAAGTTCCATGTATATATTTTTGTTCATAGAAGACCCTTTATTCTGGCTTGGACAGAACAAGTCATTCTTGGGAAGCCCCTCAGTGGTACTTTGCAGAGGGCTGCAGTGCAATGCAACTTTTCCACTATCTTGCTCCTGAAATGGTATGTGGGCGTGCTGATTTTGTATATGGTGCTTGGACACTGTCTCAGTAGCTATCTGTGGTGAGTGAGGTGAGTTGGATCTGCAAGAACACTGTCGGGTTTTGTTCTGTGCATCCCCTTGTGTTGTGACATTGCAAGTAAATGCATGTGCTGTGTGGCCTGCTTCCACGAATGGGGCTTCAGAGTACCCATTCTGTGTTAGGCCTACAGTCTGTTTCCCCCTGCTGTCCTATCTCCTGCAGGTGCCAGGGGTGGGCACCTAGGGGAGACTGTAAGAACAGCACATATTTTGGTCTTGGGGACTTCTTGAGACAGAACTGCTGTCTGTGCATTAGTAGCCCAGTGGACTCCTTTTACCTAAACCTGCCCACTTCCCCCCACCAAATCTATGTAGGGTCTTTGCATCCAGCACATCCTGTGGCAAAAAGTTTAACACCTTAACTATATGTTGCTGAAGGGATCACCTGTTGTTTGTTTAGAACCTGCGTCTTACTAATTTAATTTCGTGCTTTCTGTCTCGTATATTGGAGGAGAGAGTAAACGTTCAAATTCTGTCTTTGTGCCACTCATCTCTAGCCCATCCTTCCATGTGTTGGGTTAAGAGACTATGCCTTTGGCTCGATTTTTCCCAACTGGGAACCACTTGGAATCACACAATGCCTACCAGGAAAGGATCTGGTGCAGTGAGAGCCATTGCAAGTTTTTACATGGTCCTAACTCTAAAGATGCCTGACCAGATGGATCAAAGCTCTGGTCTTGAAGGATTATCCTATATTACTGGCTTGCTCCATGATAAAACACAAGAAGTTTGGTGTAAATCCATAGAGGTGAAACAGCCTGCATCTGCTTGCACTCAGAAGGGTTAATGTGGGATTTTTAGAGGAGGAGAAGCCTGAAATGTCTCACGTGCTCCAAATGCATTTTCCAGCCTGACTGTAAGGCATTGTTCCTTGTGTTTGCAAATCTGGCTAATGTAGTTCTTTATGGCTGAGCAGAGGTGAGTGTTGAGTGAGGTGTCCCAACACAGGCAGCTTCTCCTCAGCTAATGAAGTCTCTCAGGGCAATGGCAGTTGCCCTCTCTGGGTCTTTTGAGGAGGGAATGGCAAAACTGTTACCAGATGTGTTGTTTGTCAGCTGCTGTCAACTGTACTTCCCTGGTAGAGGGGACCCATGCAATGCTGGGGAGTTGCTGTAAACTGTCAGAGAAGCTGGCCTGTGCAAAGGGACCTCTTCTCATCACAGCAATATAATAACTGAGCTAGGCCAGTGGGGATGGGGTGTGAGTCAGGAGGGGTGTATTTAAATCCCTGTGGCCAAAGCAGGAATGGTTGGCACTGGTGTGAGCAGCCATCTCCCATCCTCCTCTCTCTCAGTACATGCATTACAGGTAAGATTAGCTATGCTATAGGTGCCTCTCCGGTTCTAGGTGTCCCTTGTACTGTTTTCCCCTTATGTCTGAAAGGGTTGTCAGCCTGTGATAAATAGTGCTGCTTGTAATCTGATTGTGTTTGGAGCTGAGGTTCAGCAGCAAATGGGCTGTAAATTACAGATGGAGCTCAGTCACTGTATCTTAATGCAGGGTGGATGAGGCCCCGTAATGAAGATCTTTAATCCTTCAGGCTCCTTCTTGTCTTTCTGGACTGCTGTACTTTGTGGTGTCAACACTGCTGAATAACACTGCTCGTGCAGGGTACGAGCCAGGGGAATGTCAGGGCTCCATGCTGTGAGCTGTCAGAGGAGTTGACCTCCTTTACAAAGGGATCTCTTTGCACCACAACTGTTTTGTAGGTTGCTGCTTGTTTCTGATTGGTGCTTCCTGACACTTTACCACTGTTTCCTTTGCTAATTCCCTTCTGAACTATGTATGTAACATGCTATCTCCCTGCATAGGATGAGAAAGTGAACAGGTGAATGCTAGTCTTCCAAGAGAATTCTTGAAACTTGGATATGAATTAGCCATAACTCTTTATCACATCAGCAAAGCCATGAGTAGAGTAACAGAGCTGGTGAGAAACTTATCGTGTGAGTCCATCACGGGCAGGTGACTGCCGGCTGAGGCCAGGCTGCGCTGGGTATTTGTACTGAGCAGAAACTGAGTGGTGGGAGGAGAATAGGAGATTTGCTGGAGACTTCCTGGGAAGTGGCACATCTGGAAGCTTCACTTGCAGGTAGAAGTGGAGTTGGAGGAGTGTATGGTTTCTGTCACCATAGTAAGAGCTATAAACCTTAACCAGCCTCTTAAGCTGACAACATAGGGATAGTTTGAGAATTTTGTAAAAATTCTTGCTACCAGAAAGGATGATACATACCACAGCATGGAGCTGCAGCATTCCCCTGGCTCCCGTACTGCAGAAGCAGTCTTATTTTGTAACACATTGTGGTCTGGGAAGGCAAGGAGGAAATTGGAGGATTAAAGGCTCTACTTCAGTGGTAACACCTTTGTTACCAGACCCCATCCACCTGCTGAGTGAGGGCTGTAGTGACTTTGTTCTATCTGTAATTTCTAACATCATGACCTGTGAAATCATTGCCCCAGGCATGACTGCAGCTATGTTTATACAAAGAGATTCTGGTTCTCATAGTGGCTTTGAGGATAAATAAACTGAATGGAGTTTGGAGTATTTTGGGTGCTAAGGACCGGAGTCTGGGTGTGTTCTGCCTAGGAGGCTTTTTAAAGTCTCATTTTTTTAGTTGGCAGCATTCCTTTTGTCTTCTGTTGTCACACAAGTTTGATGGCTGGTGGGAGGAGTGTGTGCATGTATGTGGGTGCCTATACCATTGGTCTCTGCTGGGTAGAACTGAGTCTGTTCTAGTCTCTTCGCAAGTACTGCCTTTTGGAGGTTTGAGTGGAATTTAAAAGGATGATCTTGCTTTTGCTCTTCTAACAGTATTTGCCCAGAGCTTTTGAGAACAGATCCATGGTGGATAGGAGTCTCAATTGTAGGTATCAGCTGCATTCAGTTCCCTTCATCAGATGTCTGCGCTTTCTGGTGACTATGGAGTCCATGTATTCATGCACCATAGGCTCATTGGTCCTGTATACCGTACTTCTCTGGAGCAATGGTGAAGCATCGGGACTTGCTGGTTTTTTTTATTTTGCGAAAGCCCCTGGTGTTTTTCTTTAGTCTTCCCCTGCAAAATCATCTCAGCTTAGCCCTGGGAAGAGCAGGGGGAGATTTAGAAAAGGAGGTTTGATGCAGACTGACTGCTGCAAAAGAACTGATGTGGGGCAGATGAGAGAGTGCAGAGTCTGGCTGTGCTCTGTGGGTTTGGCCTGAACCATGTTTTGACCAGTCTCTTTGTAACCCTTCCCAGTGCTGAAGCCAGCCCCACTGCACTTGTCTCTGCATAGAGTCCACTGATGCACTCCACTTGCAAATGAGGATCACCAAGCCTAGGGCAGTGCCCTGTCATCTCTGTAGTTCTAGTCAGGTTTGGCCACAGTTGTAACTTCTTTCCAGGAGCTGTAGACAGTAGATAAACATAATCTCACCATGCAAACAGTATGTTCAAAACACATATTAATTTGTTCGTGGAATTACAGAAGGATGAGGGAGAGGATTTAAAACGGTAAGAGGACCACACATGCGCCTCCTCGCACCCACCCACCACTCATGTCCTCACTGTACTGTGTAAGCCTAGTGGTCTCCTCTTAAGATCTAGGTAACCCAACTTAAGCCCATGCTTCTAGAAATGAAGTTCAGTCATTGTTCCTCAGAACAGAAGCTCAGTTTCTATGTTCTCTGGTTAATGACTCCCACCACTTGCACCCTGAGAGTTGCCAGTCACCATGTTTGTCTGTGTAAGGTAAGCATTCAACAAAAATGACATCTGTATTGTTAAAACATTGTGGACTTGGCTACCTAGAGTGACTCTCTGCTTCCCGCAAATCTGTGAAACCACCGATGGTTAAGTAGCCTCTAGGCCCATGCAGAAGATGATGTGTCTGACTAAACGTGCAGCATTCCTACAAAAATAGGAATTTTTCTGTCTTCGGCATGGGGCAGGCCTGGAAAATGAGGGCCTCGGAGTGCTGTGTCCCACTGGCCCATCACTGCTTTCACTGACTCAGCCAGACAGCTGCTCTGTCAAGCAGGACAATGTTCAAGGGTTATGAACCCTGGGTTTGAATTGCAGCCATTTGCAAGGAAATGGGGAAAGGACTTTGAAGGCAGAGCTATTATGAAAGTTAAAAAGGAAAATAATAATAATAACAGCAGGAAAAAAGACTTTAGAAAGCTTTTCCAAACTAGGACTGTTCTGGCTGGAAGTTTAGCTGTTGAAGGACCCCAGCTGTGAAACCCAGATCTAGTCTGGGCAGTCATATCTCACTTGTGGATGTTGGAAGACTGAACTGAACTTAATCTCTAACTCTGCTGCTTTTCTTGAGAAGAGAGCAAGCATTACAGCCTGTTTTACTAGCATAAATTGTCCCTGTAATGCTGAATATCTCTAAAATAATATTTAAAGGAGAACTTGGGAGAGGAGTCAGATGTTAATTTGAAGGTCTGTTTGACTCATTCATTCCTTCTTCCTCATGTTGTTCCATGGCTCAAAACTGCCTTTCAGTGTCTCATAATCTCCCTTGTTTTCCCACTCTCTCTAATTCAGAGTTTCTTATAATTGGGAGGATGGCACCTCCCTCATTCAAGATCAGGCAGTGTCCCATGGCAACTGCAGCAATTGTTGACCTGGAAAAATAAGACTGTGGAAATCTAGTAAAATGTTTTTACTAAAGCCGAGCAGTTGGGATGGAGAAGAGCCAGCAGCAGAACCCTGTGCTGTAGGATGGCCATGTCTCTAGCAGCTGCTCTGTAGGCAGTGTGGCAGGGAGAAGGCTTACCTTCTCTGGCTTTGAATGATGAAATTCATTTTGAATGATGAAATTCAAATGAAACCTGGAGCACTGGTTTCATTTCTCCAATCTGAAGTCTGAAGAAATGGAAATCGGTTCCCCATAGCAGAAGATGAGTAGTCATTGGTGAGCTCATCATCCCTTTCTGCTTTTGTGCCAGGAACCAGTGAGTGAGACCAACTCAGCAAAGTCTCTTTCCAGGGCACCTGGAAGGGGCTTTACTTAGTTGCAGAGATTCCCTGGAGTGCCAGGGCTGAAGTGAATGAGCGTGTGTCACAAACAGCCTTATATGCGGCAGCACAGGCAGCATTGGCCTCTGCTGGGGAAGCCACCTTCCTGGAGGTAAACTCACTCCCTCCCAGAGGGAGATTGAGAATGATGCCCTCCAGCCTGTGTGCATTCTTGATTCAAGCTGGGAACAAGGGGTTGCCTGTGGTCAGTTGTTATCTGCTCCTCACACTCACACCCTCCACTGCACCAAACCAACTCACTGGTGTGTTAGTTTTTTAGGACAATACAGCCATTAAGTGAAGCCTGTTGGGAGAGATTTGTTCTGCCTTAGAAATGAGTTTCCCGTCTCTTTTGTAAGCTCCCAGGTGATTCTTAATGTAATTACTTTTGATCATATAAGAGCAGGTTAATTTCTCTTCTGTAAGCAAAACCAAGAGGAACTTCACTTTGAGTGGAGTATTTTTATTGTCTGCTGTATTTCAGGACTTCAGACTAAGGGTGATGGGACCTGTTAGGACCTGGGCAATTCTGGCTGCAGCTAGTTATGATTACTCAGTTGACAAGCAGCAGTGTGACAAGAAAGACAGATTTTTCTCTGTCTCTAGCTTTTTCTTATATCTGCTAGTTTGTCTTTCATGTTCAATCTCCCTCAAAGGTATACGCTTTACACTCAGTTCTCCTTAAATACCATCTGGTTATTCTACACAAACACATCTTTCCTTACTGGAGATTGATGCAAAATCAAATGCATGGGGAAGTTTGTCCATGTTTCCATCTGGCATGGTAGGAGTCCTTAGCCTGACAGAAGGCATGTCTGGTGCTGGAGTTGAAGGACCCAGGTGTAAGACTGAGGTCCTCATCAACAGGAGGCTGCTGTCTTTGAACTTCAGATCTGATGCATTTCCTGAAGAAAGACTGGAGGGTGGATGGGCACCCGTCTGTTGTTTTCTAGCTTGTTTTACGCCATGGCTTGTAAATATTCACACATCTGTGTGAACTGGAGATTTTCTTCAATTTTGCACATTAAGGTACAGAGTGTACTGGGCACAGTCCTGCGCAACCTGTTCTAGCTGACCCAGCTTGAGCAGGGGCTTGGACTAGATGGTACCAAGAGATGTCTTCCAGTCTAAACAGTTCTGTGATTTTTATGCTGTGAATGAAGCCGTGATCTAGTGGGATCTTTGACGTGGAGGTCAAGTTTTCTGCTATAGCAGTGCCACAATTCTGAGTTTGTGAGGAAAACAAGGCTGTGCTGCCTCGGACAAAAGTAAATCTGTGGCTAATAAAAGACAAGGACTGTGCAAGGGAGGCTGGAGGCCTGAACACAATACCTCTGTGTTTAGTGGAATGCTTTTGAAGAGAGGAAAGTGTTACTGTTAAAGCCTGGGAAGAGTCAAGGGAGAGAGCATTTATCTCCAACTAGTGAGAGCATTAGTCTTTGATTCCCTGTATCTTTATAGTTTCTGGAAGTTCTTGTTATCCATACAGACAGACAATCCTTTTTTTGATCTTCCATTAATCTTTGTGTGGTGTATTATGGCAAGGAGTTTCATGTGTAAAATTTCAACTCTGCAAGATTAATGGTTAGTCTGCTATGAACGATGGTTCTTTGTTAGGGAACATGGGAGCGAGGGTCTCATATGTAGGAGCTTGGGAGACTTCAGTTCCCACTACCAGGATATAATTTGTGGAAGGATTTACTAATAAAGAGAGAATGTAACAACACTAAAATAGAAGACCGTGCTAAATGACAAATGGGAGGAAAATGATGATGTCTCTGAAAGATGTGAAGACCAAGCAGGAGGGTATTTGCAGTATGTAACCCACACAAAATCAGATGAGAGGACTTCTGGAAGACAGTGTAGGTCATGGGACATCAGAGGCAATGTGACTTCTGAATCTTATCTGTTTACTTCATTCATGCACAAACTGCACAATTGCTGGATTTTAAGGCTGTTTTATGGTTAGCCTGTCATGTATATTATGAAAATATTCTAATTTCTGAGAGTATTGTCTAGAACAAGGGTACAATGACGCCAGTGGGAATAATGGGAGAAACCAAGTCTAAATGTTGAGAGAAGTGTGCTACTGGTATGTTCTTCTTCCAAAAGAAAAGGTGGGTGTCAGGAAGAGTGGCTCAATAGGTGTCTCTAATTGCCTTGATTCTGAAAAGCACTCAATCTGTTGCTCATAAATTGTAGTCGGTTAAAGAGAGTGCTTACTTTTCCATGGCTAGCATCAGGAGGATGATTAGCAAGACTGTGGGAGCCCCTTTTTTTCCATGAAGCCTTTCGTATTGTCCTACCACGTTAATTTCTTTGGGATATACTATGGGACCAAATCCACAGACTCAATATCTTCTTGTTTGAAAGAGATTTCTCTTCTCTCACAGGTGCTCTGAACAAAGCCTCTAGAGAAGTGTTTGAGGCAACTCACAGGGGGTTAGGCTTGGGCTGCCTGTGGGACTGGGGAGGACATCGCAGAGGAGAGTTATGCATATGAGACTAGGGTCTAGCAAAATTGCAGTTGTACAGGGAGGAGTGAATATTTTGGAAGCCCAGGACCGGTAGACACAAAGACCTTCAAAGTGTCAATCATTGACTCAAATCCGACTCCTGTCTTAAGCATCTCAAGCCAGTGACGTTGTGCAGTAGCTCTTTGACCTGCATGTGCTAGATGTCATTGCCTCTTTTTTTGGAAGCAGCGCCATGCCATGTATTGACGTTTACATAGTACAAAAACTGAAGCTGATAGGTTTCTCACGCAGAGCCATTAAACCTCACTGAAAACCCTGCCATGTCCAAATGAAAGGATTTTATGTGGGAATGAGCCACAGACTAGGGACAGTACCTCTCGAGTTAGAATTGGAGCATTAGCTTTTGTAACGAAGACAGGACCTCTGTCTGTACAGCAGCTAGCACAATGGCACCTCAGTGTCAGCTGTCCCCTCTATGAACTACCATGGCACAAACAAGGTATTATACCTGTTCTGGGGACAGCTAGAAGTCTGTTAATTGGGCAGTGTTTCCTCAGTGCCAGCTGCCTTTATTAAATGATGCATGTGTGTGAATACGTACAAGAAAATTGTAGTTGCAGTGGGAAAAACAACCCCCTGCATTTAATTCACGAATATCAGCAATAGGAATAAATCTGTGCCACTTTTCCCAACTGTCAAATGATGAATGAGGAAGTAGTTTAAAGACTAGCAAGGAAGGAAAGTATTTTCTGATTTCTTAAGGGGCAATGTAAATGTAGAAGGGCAAAAGGTAGCTTTAAAAAAGGAGGAGAAGAAAAGGTGTCAACAGGCTTTTGGGGGAACAAAACCCGCAAACGCAATCCTGGAGGATGATTGCAAAGTAGATGTGTTGACTTAATAGCTGTCAAATTCAGTATCAGTCAGAATGTCTCCACTATTCCTGTTTCTCTGCATCAGCTGTATGTGTCTTTCATAGGCACCTGGTTAAGTGTAGTTGCTCTTTTGGGTCTCTGGGAGGCTGAAACACTCCAAGGATGTTTCCCTAGGAACAGTGGTGGAGGTGAAATGGGTCCATATCAGTGTAATGGTTGCATGCTGCCTCATCTTCTATAAAAGTCAAGCACAGCACATCAGACGCTTTTAAAATGGAAATGCAGCGAGTAACCTTTTGAAACCAATTGCCACTGGATTCTGTTGTGGGCAAGTAGCTTGTGAGACTTGGCTAAGAATGATGGGAATGTTTGTTTTTATTCTGAATAAAAAGGTGTAAGGAATAATAAAGCTCATCTTGCTGTGATCATGTTATTCCAGAACTGTCTCTTATAAAGGTTTCTTTTGAAGTATTGCATTTTCCTTTGACTCATTTGGTTTTGGCCATTGCCAGACACACATACTAAGCTGCATAGCTCAGAGGTTTGATCTTATAACTTCCAGGTATGCTCTATGCAGCAGAACAAAAGTCACTTTAGGAACAGGGTAGGTAGGGTTTCCTCTACGTCGGAAACTCAGCAGCAGTGGGATTTATCTGACCTATAAAAGCTTGGTTTTAGATCTCTCAACCCTTCTCAAGAGGCAACTACCAAGTTTGTTCAGTGTTAGAACATGTTTTGAGTAAGTGGGTATTTGGGTATACAGCAAGTGGTTTGGTGAAGTGCATTGGCTGACCCAGAGCAAATATTCCTGAAAATTCCTGATAGACAAAATATGTGAATTGTCATTACTCTTGGAGCATTTAAGGGTGTTCAGTGGTACTGTAAGATTCTGTGCTGGTGGGAACAGCATAATGTTATTGTTTGCATTTCTGTGAAATCCCGTTTCTTTTATTTCTATTACATTCTTCAGAGTTGTGCTGTAGGAAAGCAAGATGAGTCTGTTCTTTGGTGGCTTACGTGTGTGTGCCTGCAAGGGGGAAGTGTGGGTACATACATAGGATGGCTCAAGTTAACATGCCACTTCCATTTGTGGGTGCCTTGCAAGATGATAGTGCTGTTGACAGGATGTGTCTTTATTTTGGTGGTGGATTTTGGAGATTCAGTTGTCCACGTGATGTGGATGTGGTAGGCCATGATGGTTATAAGCTGCGTGTCTGGGGAGCTAAGGGCAGGGTATGTTCGTTGTGCTTGGGAAAGAGTTGGTGGTGCAGTAAGGTGGAAATAGCGGTAGGCTGTGTGTTTTGTGTTGCTGCAAGTAAGAGGATACGATGGGAGTTTGAGGTTGGGAGATGAGGATGTGTATACAGGGAGGTGCTACAGCCGGGTGTGTGCGGTTAGGTGGGGTGGATGCCTGCAGGATATGAGAGGGGGAGGGTGGGGGAAGTGGCTTGGGCAGCAGCAGGGCAATGTTCAGTGTTCATGATGAAGCCTTTTCTTTTTCCTTGCCCCCTAGATCTCCTACCCCCCAAGTGATGAGGACAGCGACGACTCTGAGGGAGAGAACCAGGAACTTGCTCAGATCGACAGAGGTAAAGGGATGAGATAGGAGGGTCCTGGGATGCTACAGCTGAAGTCCATTTTGCTTTTCACTTGTGCGCTTGGAAGTGCCGCCTCCTCTGTCCCCAATGTACCACAACCAGATGCATTAAATCAGTCACCTTGAAGTCTTTGGGACCTCACAGGGAGAAGCTGGTGTTATCAGATGCTGCAGTCGCACTTTTCTTGCCAGAGACAGACATTGTTAACCACATGTTAAGTCCCCAGTGCTGCAGATATGGGGCAGAGAAGGTCTACAATTGGGCCAGCAGCAGAGCTGGGACTGAAAATTTATCTTCTATTCCATGCTTGTGCACCTGCATCATCTTTGTTCTAGGTTTCCTCTTCCTTGCCATTTTGAGTTTTGATCTTCACTTTCCTCATTCCCCTGGACTCATCGTCTCATTAGCTCACTCCCTTTCTCCTGTACTGTTGATATTGGGCAGCCCTATTCTTGAATCTAGCTGAGGGTCTTTTGATAGAGGAGAGACAGGTGCTCTGCTATTGTTTTTGGACCTGGCATGAAGCAGCTTAGAGCTGCAGGTGAAATCTGTAGTAAATGCATCTGTTGAGCTATGCTAAGTCTCTGCCATTCATGCGTGCCCTGTGTTTTATTGTTTAGCCAAATTCAAGTGGATTCTAACGCAAAGGCAGAAGTTAAATTCCTGACCCACAGGACATGTCCTGTCGAAATTCAAATCCCTGTTCCACATGCTTAACATAGATAGAGCTCAGCAGAACAGGTAAAGCGTGCCCAGCTTATGGCTGAAGGCAGGCCCTCTTGTATGACAGGCCTTGTAATAGAAAGAGGATTTTACCTCCAGAAACCAGATCTCTATTTGAGCCACAGACATGCTGCTTAGAATAATGTAACTTACCTGCCTCCTCTGCCCTGAAAACTGGTCACTAGAACTTAATGTTTTTAGCTAGAGGCAAGTGCCTAACAACACATATGTAAGATCATGTCTTCTCCATGTTGAGGGGATGAGGTGGGCAGCAGGTCCATGTTCTTGCGCTGCAACTAGACTTCCAGGTGACAGTTTGTGAGGGGATGTCTAGCAGTCTGGTCTAAACAAAGGTCTGGAAACTTCCAAAGGGAAGCATTCAGCCTGGGGGGTGTTTCTTCTAGGGAAGAAAAGGTGGGAAAACAGCTCAGAAGATTACTTGAGAGGAGATTAAAAAAAGGTCCTCTATCTCCTCCTCCCACCAGAGAGAAGACGGAATTGTACCTTGACCCCTCTGGCTACCAACCAGCTCCAGAACCAGGAGAACCAATGCTGCAAGGTTCGGGCCCTCTTCCATGCCAGCCTTGACCGCCACAGCTCAGAAGAGGAGCTGGAGCGTATCAACCGAGAGTTCGCCGCTGAGAAGCGGAAGTGGTCCCAGGTCAGCAGGCTTGCCTGCTGCAGCGACAGCAACAACACCTCCTCCAGTGACGAAGAAGTGAAGAACTTGTGCACGATGTCCTTCCAGCCTGTGGCAGAGCAGGCCGATGGCCTGCACACCAGCCCAAGCCCCGTGCTGTTCAGTGCCTCCCCTCCCAAGAGACTCCAGCCCCTGGTGAGGAGCCCAGCCTCCAGACCTTTAATCTTCACAAGTGTTGGGGCAGGCCTTGAGCAAGTCATGCCTTGTAAGAGACATCGACAAGGATACGGGGATAAGGTCAGCAGGCCCAGCCTTGACCTGGAAAAAATGCAGCAGGTAAGGCAGAACTTCATATGAGGAAAGCAGCATCACTTGAAAGAACGTGTTGTAAGCAAAGACAGAAAAGGGTTATTGAGGCAGGGTTCAGTAAATTCATAGGGTTGCTTCTTGTGATCACGTCTTCAGGGGCATAATTGGTACTTCTGCTGTCTGTCTAGGATAAATTAGGCCTAAGTGTAGATACCTCTCGAGAGGTAAAGCTGCTGCTACTTGAGTGGCTCTTGCTACAGTTGGGCTGTTCTCTTGCTACCGCCATTATGAAGGCAGCACCCAGGCTGTCCAGTTCATTGCATGACACAGGAACAAAATCACCGGAGTTCACTTCTGTCAAGTTATCCATGCCGTCATGATCTGACCCATACCATTTATTCCAAAATAAATTAATTGCTTAGGGGTGTATAAAGAAATACCTTTGTGATGAAAGTGGTTGTAGACTTGATGATGATAGGTATTTCCACACTTGTTCACCTCCTTGGGCCCAGGTCTCTTTATGCCTCCTAGGAGTCTTACAGCAATGTAAACCAGTGCTTTTTACTTTCTTAACACTTTACAAATACAAACTGTTTACAGTTTGCTCTAGATGCAGTTACTCTTGATTTTGCAGGACTTTTGTAGGGGCCTGGGATTGAGGAGTGTAAATGCTAGGAGTTTGCCTCATCTCCACAGAGGCTGGGAAATGGGGCATGCCTGGTACTGGTGGGGTGGGCTGCCCTGCGCAGTGCCCATCTGGTGCCTCTCTTTCAGAAGGCGTTGTAGAGTTAGTATTTCAGCTCACTCTTCATTATTTGTTTTTCTTGCACTAGTGTAGTGTTGGTTTGAAAGAGTATCTGCAGACATCTGCTGACCCTGGTAAATTGCAGTAAGTTAGAGAGTTTTATTTTCAGTTCTGAATTTCCTCTCATTAGGGAAGAATTTCACTGCCACTGGTTGGTTGGATGTACTAGTTTTAACCTCACAAATAACACCCCCTTTAAGCCTGCAAGATGGACCTACTAAAAGAAAGGACTATGTATTTATTTTCCAAGATCTGTAAAAGTGAGACCCCTCCATTTCCCCATTACATTGCTGCTTGTTCTCAGTCCTGCTGGCAGCATACATCCCATGAATACATAATGCAGAGACTTGTGGTTTCAGTACAGTTTTCCTCACCCCCTCTTCGCCCTCCTAGCCAAGTTTCTGCTCACAGAACATTCAAAAGGCCCAGTCTTGCATTTCACATCACCCAAATCTTCTACTGATACTGACAGACTTTAATTAGTCTCACATCCGAATGAGAGGAGAAGAAAGCTGGTAAGCCTGTGCCCAGCCTTCTTTTTTTTTTTTTTTTTTTTTTTCCAGAGTGCATGTGAGTAAATGGAGAAATCTTCCTTTTGGCCCAGGTGCTTTCTCTGTTTTGGATCCCAGGCATAGCATCTACCTGCTCTGCCTTAAGTTCCTTTCAGCAGTGTATTTGGGAGTGTGTTGTGAAGGTTAGGGGCTAATTTAAATAAGCTTTCCAAACTGTTGTGGTTTTTCTGGGAAACCTTGTGAGAACGATTTACTTCCTGGTCCATCTGCTCTCTACACTTCTGGATTAACTGTGGCAAAGATTTTTGCAAAAGAAGCTGAAATCTGGAGTGGAGGTGGAGGTGTGTTTTTTAAATAACATTTTTACTGTAGATGTCATTAACACTTCTACGTTGTGGAATCCCTGTGATAAAGAAAGGATATTCAGCTAGTGGTTTTAATTTAAGTGTACTTTTTTGGGGGGGGCGGGGGCGTGCAGAACCGTGCAAAGTGAGATGCAGCCTGAATATTGTAACAGTGTTTGGTCATTTGTATTATTTTTATAGTTTTAATTGGTTAATTTTGAGCCTATGAGAATACAGCTGAAAAGCTTGATCAGATGGAAACTTTTTTGAGGAGCAGATGTGGTTTTCACTCTTGTCCTTGAGCCTTACTTCCCATTCCTGCAGTTCTGTGGAGCTGACAGATGACAAAGAGTATCAGGCAAGATTAATTTCTGCCAGAAGCAAATGTGTTCTGAGACAAGACGACACTTTTGGGTGCATGATGTGGTATGAGTTACTAAGGGTGGATGAAGAGATGCCGAGTGCTTTGCGTTTGCATCAAATCCTGTTTATGTTGGATGGTGATGGAAAATTGGTCCAGAAAGTTGTGGTGTGGAGCAGCTCTGTGTTGGGATGCTTAAGCTATCCTTAGGGTTGAACAGACAAGGCAGCTTTTGCAGGAAGGCCATGGATCAGTGGCCTGTGGTGTCCAAATGTCTTCCTGTCTTCCAGTGATTTGGTGCCTTTTGGTAAGGAAGGGGAGCAAATTTGGGAGAGACAAGTGGGTTGGGGGCAGTCTGAGTGCTTTTAAGGGATTAGGGAAGTGCTGTGCTTCTACCTCCATGGCCTGTGGATAAATGAAAATCTCCATCTGGGCCTTTCAGTTCAGCCTCCCTCAGCAGGAAAGGCTGCACAGGAGCAGGTTTAAAAAGTCCTGTTCTGGTTAGGTGCCAGGCCGTGCCTTTCCAGCTTCACAGGGCAGTGTGATTCTGCCCTTTTGTGCCCCAGCCATGAGTTTGGACAGTTGGCGGGTGCATTTCCCACCCTGGCTGGCTGGTCAGCTGGCCACCTAGCCTCTTCCCTATTGAGGCTGAGCGAGGGCAATTCAGCGTGCGCTTTTCTTCACTCTAGGAAGTGTGAGGACTAGAAAATTAGCTCAGAAGACTTCTTCCTTTCTTTCCCCTAATTGGGCAGAAATACCCTGGCTCGTGCAGACACCCACATTGCTGCAGTGAATGCCCTCTCCCAGCCACCTCTTGATCATGGTCCTTGGACGGCAACGTCATTACATGCAGGCCCTGCTGCCAGCACCTTGCTATTTAATGAAGGCTGTGCATGTCCTAGAAAGACTGTGGCTGCTGCCACCCTGTTAACTTCAGAAGATCTGGCTTTTTTGGCAACACTGAGAGCATGACGTCAAGGAGAGCAGGGACATCCTTTGATGGCTTGAGGTGAAGGCACCAGGGGATGCAAGGGTCGGCTGAGGTGTAAGGAAGTCCAGGGTGTCACAAAGACTCCTTGGAGCTGCTGAGCTCGTTCCCAGGGGATGAGACTAATTGCTCTTGGCACATTGTGTAAACAGAGAGAGAGGAAGTAAAGGGTCCATCCTCCTGTGCTGTTTAGTGGGACTGCCTGGAGGTCCTTTGACATCTACTTTGAGCAGTTTGAGAAGGCAGAGTGTAGCATTTGCAGGGAGAGAGATCATAAGAGATCTCTCTTGGAGGAGAGCAGCTTTGGGTTGGCACGATGAGCAATCCAAATTGTCCTCATTTATGTGTGGATAGGTGGCTGGTAAGGAAAGCATAGTTTTAAAGTACAAGTCAGAGTTTGGGTACATGGGTGTATTTCCAGTTACGCTATGAAGTCACTAGGTAGTTCTGAGCAAGTTGTGAAACGTTTCTGCCATGGTTTGCCTGCATGTATGAGTAGATAATATCAATACCATTGTCTTATGGAGGCTTAATGCATTATTTAAAATGCTTTGAGATGCTAGGATGAAAAAGGCTAGCACAAAGAGAAAAACACATCCTGTGCTAACATTTGGATTTCTCACTGCAGACACTGCGCTCCTTTGGTGGGTGAGTAGTTTCAGTGCACGACGGGTGAGTGGAACTTTGTCTTGGCTTGACACTGAAAGTAGCCTGGGTACAGTGTGAGCCCTGATCTGGGTTTAGCTGTGTAATATCAAGCCCAACAATCCTTCTGCTGAATATTTGAATACTGGCATTTTGGTTGGACTGGGCCTGGTAGGATGGTTGGCACTGAAAGCTTTCTTTGGGCTGATACTGGACGGCAGAGGCTGGAGGATGGCACTTGCCCCATGTGACCAAGGACCAGTGTGTGACCCCTGGTACGCTGGGGTTTGGGCTTTGGGCTGCTAGTGGCTCCAGGGTGAGATTTCCATATCCTTAGCACAGCTGGGCTTTGCCCTTGCCTGTCTCTCCAGGACTTGACAAATAGCTTCCAGATAGAGAACATGTGAGCTCGTGAGTCCTATTCACCTCTTGGCCTCCCATTTGAATCCAGGCCTTGTCAGTTCCTGAAAATTGTTATCATCTGTTTGCCTGTCTGAGCTTGCCTCTGTTCTGAGGGGGTGCTGGAAAACCCACTGCTGGTGCTGGTGGTAGTTTCATCACTGTCTCTGCCCTGGGCCTCACTCTCCAGAGTGACTGAGCAGAGTTCAGGGGCCGGTGCTGAGCGTAATGGCTTACACCATTTCCTAAGGGGCCAAGTGCCAGAACTTGTGTCTCCCAGGTGTGAAAAGTTGGGCCATAGCAGTGCTTTGTCCCCGGGTGCAGTAGAGTGCTTGTTGAGGCAATATAATAAGGAAACTGTTGCAGAAACGGATTGCGCCATTACAGAATGAGAAATCCTGCTTCTGGTAACCTCCTGCAATTTTGCTTTTATTTTTCACCCCCAGAAATATTCTACAGCAGCTGTTCCTCCAGTACAGAAGCCTCTGTCTATCTCACCCCTGCCAGCATTTGGCACTGAAGTAGCCAGCAAAACAAATGCTGTGCCTGGCTGCTGCGAGGCAATCCTAGCATGAGAAAGTTTGGGGCTGAAAATGATTGATTAGATTGTCCGGTCTACTTGCCTGCAAGGATGTAGTTCTGTGGCAGGAGGCTCTGGGACTCTAGACATGTACCATTTGAGTGGGCGATGGGGCATGGTAGAAGTGTCTCATTCTTTGTGCCTTTGGAGGAGCTGAGGAGATGTTCTCTTCTGGTTTGATGTCTGTTATAAAGACTGTTTGGCTCAGTGCCACCCAGCTGATGTCTGGTTTGCTGATTATGGCATTTGTAGTCTGACAGTGGCAGAGAGAGAGAGAGGGAGGGTGGGAAGGAAGGGTGCTGTCTGGGAGGTACTCAATAGCGAGGGAAGGCATGAGGAACCCCACCCTGCCCTGAGGAGTCAATTATGACTCTGCCAGGCAGCAGATATCTCTGTCTCTTTCTCTGTGTCCCCTAAGTGTTCCCTGGATGGTTATCTAATCCACGCAAAAACATGCTGTAATGGAAGCGCCTGTGTGCTGCCAGGGCTGGATGAAGCAGAGCATAGGAGAGCAGTAACCCATGTAGAACTTGGCCTAGCGCTTCCTAGAAAAGGTAATGATTTCCCCTTCTTTCTTGAAGGAGGCAAGTGAGTTGACTATGTCTTCACTTCACTGACCATAAGGCTCACCTGCTGCTGTGGTGCCAGCTTGTAAATGCCAAGGGCAAGGCAGGTAGGATAATCTAGCCTATTCCTAAGTTTTCAGCATCAATCAGCATGACAGAGGTTAGAGCATTCTCACAGAATGGTTGAGGTTGGAAGGGACTTCTGGAGGTCATCTTGTCCAACCCCTCTGCTCAAGCAGGGTCACCTGGGGCCAGTTGCCTAGGACTGTGTCCAGACAGCTTTTGAATATCTCCAAGGATGGAGACTCTGCAACATCCCTGGGCAACTTGTGCCAGTGCTCAGTCACCCTAACAGTAAAAGTGTTTCCTGATGTTCAGAGGGAACATTCTTCTGTGTTTCAGTTTGTGCCCATTGCCACTGGTCCTGGCACTGGGCACCACTGAAATGCACCAGGCTCTGTCCTCCCTTCAGATATTTGTACACAATAAGATCATCCCCCCCGAGCCTCCTCTTCTCCAGGCTGAACAGTCCCATCTCTCTCTCCTCATAGGAGAGATGCTCCAGTCCCTTAATCATCTTTGTGGCCCTCTGTTGGACTCTCTCCAGTACCTCCATGTTGCTCTTGTACTGGGGACCCCAGAACTGGACACAGTACCCCAGGTGTGGCCTCACCAGTGCAGAGTAGAGGGGAAGAATCACCTTCCTCAACCAGCGGGCAACATTCCTCCTAATGCAGCCAAGGATACCATTCAACTTCTTCGCAGCAAGGGCGTGTTGCTGGTTTATGTTCAATCTGGTGTCCACCAGGACCCCCAGATCCTTTTCTGCAAAGCTGCTTTCCAGCTGGGTGGCCCCTAGCATATACTTGTGCTTGGGGCTGTTCCTCCCCAGGTACAGGACTTTGCACTTCCCATCGTTGAACTTCATGTGGTTCCTGTCAGCCCATTTCTCCAGCCTGTAGAGGTCTCTCTGGATGGCAGCACAACTCTCTGGTGTATCAGCCGCTCCTCCCAGATTTGTATCATCAGCAAATGTGCTGAGGGTACACTCTGCCCCATCATCCAGATCATTAATGACTATGTTGAACAGGACTGGATCCAATATTGACCCTTGGGGTACATCACTAATTGCTGGCCTCCAACTAGACTTTGTGCCATTGATCACAACCCTCTGAGCTTGGCCGTTCACTCAGTTTTCAGTTCACCTTGCTGTCTGCTCATCCAGCCTGTACATCAACAGCTTCTCTATGAGGATCTGTGTTCTCTGTACATTGTTGAAATACAGAACTAATTTCTGTGTAAGTCTGCTCCAATTCTGTCCTGCCCCATGACATCTGTTGATACTATGTTCACCTTTCAGGTGTGCTGCTAGCAGACTTTCATTCTGATCACGTATCTCTCCTTGGACCTCATCCACCATTGTGCCAGCCCTGGCACAGAGTGTGTTGGCTTGTCTGTTCCTAGGGCCAGACACTTCTGCCTTTCTCCCTTAATCCCTTCCTTCCTTGTTTTGCCTGAGTGCATTTTTGATCTGGTTTTGTAACACATGGAAAGGGGCAACAGTTCAAGGAGGAGATGGACAAGTGAGCCACTATGAGTGCTTCTGTTTGGAAATAATTATCTCTCTCTTTCCATGGGTATCTGGCCATGTAACTTTGCCTTCTTTTCCTGGGAGCTTGCATGTTGGTGAATATAGCTGTTTGGACTACCATGGGACCTAAGTACCATCTGGGCTGTCTCTGAGTGTGAGCCAGTAGCTAGAACATCTGCTGAAACATCTGAAACCTGGTTCCTTCAGGTGCTGCTTTGAATCATGAAAGACAGTGGGGATTAGGTTGGTCAGGGTGATTTGGAGTGCACCAGAGAGCTTTGTTGAGGAAAAGGAAGATGAGGGAAGGAAATTAGATGTGGCTGAAGTTTGGGAGAGTATGTGTTGAAGGCAAGAGAGATCTGTGGGATAGGAAGGGGAAGAGGAGGGTAAGAATGGGTGGAGACAGAGCTAGAGAGTCATTTTGTTGTATTAAGATTCCCAAAGGGATAATAGCACCTGGCACCAGTGGCAGTAAATTATGAGCCCAAGGTTAAAGCCAATGGCTTATCATTTAGATTGGCAGGCTTGCTGGCTACCTTCCCAACCCTGCTGTCTTTCTTTTTTCTCTAAGCTCTAAAGCCTGGTAAGAAGGTATTAGAATAAAGCTGATTCTTTGGCTGCAGACCAGAGAGAGGAGATCAAATGGGCATATGGGCACCACTGGCATGTGTCCTTGGGATGTGACTTAGGGAGAAGTTCTGAGTGATGCTGGTGACACTGTGTGAGGCTTGAACTCTTGGTGTGACTCTGAGGGGTAGGTAGGCCTGGAGGGAGCAAATTTTGGGGGGGGGGGGGGAAAGGTGTTCCCACCTGAAAGTGGCTGCCAGAACTTCTGCATGTGAATGGACAAAGTTGGGGTCTTGACCTCTAGCATTTTCCTCTAAGCACCACAGAGAATATTTCCTACTGAACTAGTAGAAGGAAAACCCCAGTCTCCCATATCTACTGGCAGTGGTTTATGGTGGGCTGCCAACAGGCCACAAAAAACATCACTCAGCAAAACCTAGAGATCCTAACTGCAGCAACAACACAACTAGTTAAAATGTGATTTGAGGTGGGGTGAATGGCAGTCACGGAGTGGGTGCTGGGTTGGATTCCCAGGGGTGGCCATCCTGCAGCACATCCCTGTTCTGTCTCTTGTGTGTTGGCTGTTGTGGGTCCTTTTTGAAGATGATTATCCAAAGGATGTTTTGTTTCTTGTTTTGACGCAGTACAGAGCAGAAGAATAATGCTGGCACGTTCTCTTTCCCACTCTCTGAATTCAGCCCAAGTAGCCTTGAGGGCCTGGCAGATTAAGAAGTTTTGCTGCAACCTGTTTATACTTAACAGCAAGACTAGTTAGTAGATGTTGCTTGGAAGTGAAGGTCAGGACCTTCTCTACAGTGCTCTCTTCTGGAATAGGGCTGGATTGTCCTCGCCTCCCCCAGCCTTGGTGTGTCTGGACTAGAAGGGTTGCCTGGGTTGAGTCCCAATGTGGCTGTTGAGTTGGCCAGATACCTCTCCCTTCCCACTCCTCCCTCAGCATGTGGCTCATTGTGATACAAATATCTCATCGTTGCCTGGGGAGAAAAGGAGTTTGCAGGCGGCTTCACCATATGCTGTCACTGCCCGTGTTGTATTTGGACTGCGGATGAATGGATCTCTCTTCAGGCGTGATAAGTTACATCTTTTGCTTATGGTAGCAGCCTCTGAAAAGAAGAAAGCCTTACAGTTTACTTCTTTGGAGGATCAGTGAGGTGAGCTCGAGGAGACTGGAAAGGGTAAATGGCTATTTAGAACTAAGCTGGTTACTCCTCATGTAGAGAGTGTCTGATGATGGTGGCAGTTTTCTGCTTGCTCTTCTGACTTTGGTTTCTTAATCTATATAATAAAATGAGCAGAAGAGACAGGTTAGGCTTTTTCTTTTGTTCCTATCCTACCACCAGCACTAAGTGCTGAATTCCCAGCTTAAGCACTTACACAAGTGACCAGTCTCTTAGAAATTGGCACCCACAAGATAACAGGGGCTGCTACTGCTTAAAAATCAGATGGTAAGAGACTTCTTCAAAGCACTACAGAGAAGCGATGGTAGCAAGGGATAGAAAGCAAGAGCTTGTTTTTCCCTTTGCTTTCTACTGGCACTGCTTAGCCCCATATCTCTGAAGTAGGACACCTTCCTTGTCCAGCATGGCTTGGCACTGGTGTTTGAGAGGTGACACAGGTGTGCTTTGCACCCTGCAGTCTCCCCATGGGATACTGCCTGTGAGTGAGAAGGAAGGAGGGAGGTGGTAGTGTGGGTATGGAAACAGCAGAAACAGGGTGGTCATGTGATGGTGCAGATTAACTATTAATGCCAGGTGTTTGTGCTCCAGTTTTGCCACTGCAGACTGAAAGCAAGCAGCTTGTCCTGGAGCATGTCTGAGACTTGAAAAAGCAGCAGCCATTACTGTTCAACAGGCAGAAGCTGGCTGAGCTTTTAAGGCCAAGCCCGTGACTAGAGTAAACACTCTAGGAAATACTGTTTTTGAGACAGGCTTTGGTGTGGTAGAATAGCCAGCCTGGCTGTCAACAACACAGCTGTCCTTGGCGTGGGCTGGGGTTTAGCTCTGATTTTCTGCCTTAGCTCTGAATAGCCTCTCCATTGTTGGCTCACATGAGAACCGCACTGCTGGGCTCTGCTCGCACTTTCAGCCTGTTGATGTCAATGGGAGTTTTGGGCATTGGTCCACAGCTCATCTCACAGGAGGAGGCACTCAATAGAGGCATCTACTTCTCATGTAGATGGGAGACTGAGTTAAACCAGAGCAGATTCACTTCTAAAACTCCCTGCCCTTCTCCAGAGCTGTGATCCCAGATACACGCTTCTTGTTGAGTTGCGATTGGTTTTGAGAAAATGATGACCAACAAGTCAGAGATGAACCCTCCCTCTCCAAGCCAAAAACATAAATTAATTTTTTTTCTAAATTCAAGGTTTCAAAAGCATAGGTGTCCTGGGGGCCACAGGTAAATTAAAAAAAAGCACAAAGATACTGAAGAGAAACCTTATTAAGTTTGCTGGTTTTCCTCATTGAAAATAATCTTTTCAATCTCCTGTTGGACTCTGCTTGCTCATGCAAAGCAATTTCCATAGGGATGAACTTGCAAAACTGAGGATCCTCTAGAGTGTTAGGAACTTAATGTAAATGAGAACTCTGTGGTCATGTGTATGCTAGGGCAAACTATATTTTTAATTCTAAAAATGTGCTTGTGTGTTAAAATCCTAGCATATCCTTGCAAGCTATAATTTCACCTTCTTGTGTTTGATTATGGAAAAAATAGGTTGAGCAGTTATACAAAGGATGAAACCCTGAATCGCTTTGCAAGTTACTTTGCAATCTTATTGTAAGCGTGCTCCTTTTTGACAGCATAGATAAGCCTTTTGCCTACCCGTAGAGACTTCAGGAACTCCCTGTCTTGCATATAGCTTCAGAGGCTCATCAGACACTCCTATAGGCTCTGGCGTGACAATATGTGGGCATAATGTGATTAAGAAACAAGGAACAGTTTAACAAATCATTTTCCAAATTGCAAAGCTAGTGGATCTTTGCAGTTCCTAGTATAGGTAGAAATATCCTTAAAATGGAGCCAGTCAGATGTCTTGTTTCCTTACTGCTGTAAACCTGTTACTTGTTACATTACAGGCGATGTGGTTTGCAGCTGGGGAAACAACCATAGGTCAGGGAATGCCCTGTGTTTGTTCAGGAAAGTCTGTTACCACTATTGTTTGTACGTGCAGGAAAGACAAGCCTCACACAAGAACGTGGTGTACCTGGCTAGATGGTAAGACTGTATATTGAGCATACCTTCATGTAAGTCTTAAAACCTAAGCTGTGGTGCTTTGTTCAGAGCTCTGATTGAAATAGCACAGTGAGTTCATGATACGTGTATTTTCATTGGAGTTCTGAATTTGGTGTGCTATCAAATCAAGCTCTTAACTTGTTTTCAACTTAATATAATTTCCTGTCATCCTCTGAATCACATGGCCAGCTCTGTTAGTTTCTAAGTGTTGTTAGAGGAATGAGTGTAATGATGAGCAGTGGAAGTGGTGCTCTTGGAAAATGTTTTTTGAGCAGAGAGACTTCTAGTACGACATCTTTTTAGTGTTCTTGTATCTTTTCTTTCATCATACACCTAATGTTTTTTTCAAGTATGACTGCTACAAGCAGTGTGAAAGGCATTTTTGATGTGCTAATTCTTCCTGTCTGCGTTTTGCAGGCTCTTACTATGGGCAGTTGTGCTACACAGCCTATGGAAAGACCCTAGAGATGAGTGAAACGGTAAACCACAAGAAGCTGAAAAAAATCAGATTGCTAGCTCATGATGTGGCTCCTGGTAGGGTTAGAAGTAGAAAGCAGCAGTAACTTGCTGAAACTGTGAGACTTGCCTGTGTTGCTTAGTCCACTGTATAAAACTCTGTACTGAGTTGAGACACCAGTTCATTTGCTTTCCAGATGCAAGCATCCAAATCACTCAAACACCCTCAAAACTATTCATATAAATGTGGTATAAATTTTTGCTTTTATTATCAACCTTTCTCTGCACAGAGGATCTTAATGAACTTGGCCTTGAGACATTCAGGTCTGCCTTTGTACTCTGCTCTTTCTTCTTTTAATGAGATGATCTGAACTTTTGCCCTGCTCCAGTGTGGTGGGTGAATGAGCCCTCTTCGTCCTAGGACATGACCATTTCGTAAGCATGAGATAGGCCAAAATCCTGAGCTGAAAAAAGGAAACACTGAAATGATTTGTGTGTTATGAGCACTGGCATGTGTTATACAGGCTCTGATATGGATCTCCCAGGCTATTTAGTTGAAGGTTTATTTCCGACTATTTGGAAAGTAGATCTTGTTGCAGACAATGGAGTGGCATACATGAGGTCAGCAGTTCTCCAACTAGTTCTTCGGGCACAGCTCTAAGGGTTGCCGTGCTCTGCTAACGCCTGTTTAGAAGAGTAGTGGCCTGCTTCTGGCTCTGAGCTGGCACATCACTGCTGTTGTGTAGGGGAGGTTCAAAAAGTTGGCAGGAGTAATGTGTATCCTGTGCTGGCACCCATGGACAAGTGGAGATGCTGAAACTCAGCACATTGAAGTGTCCAGGGAAAAGCACTGTTTGCCGAATTGGTTGTATTGCTTCTTGCATCGGGGAGGCTTCTCTGGACCAGCTTCTGTGCCATCTTGAGCCACGTGCAGCCATGAGGATGTGGACAAAGGGGATGTAACAGGGTATCAGAATCCACGAGTGCTGATCACCAGCACTGAAGGGAGCCATATACCCACTTCAGAGGAAGGATGAAGCACCAGGTGGGGGATACTGGCTCCTCTGAAATCCTTGCAAGCTGTTCACATGGGTACAGGCCTAGGCTGGCCCTTTCAAAGTTGGTAGGTCAAACCCCATCACAAGCTCTGAGCTTCAATCCGCAAACACCACCCCAGGCCCGGTGTGCTGTGTAGCGCTGTGCTGCGAGGCAGGTGTGGGCAGGCACTGCTGCATGCGGGCATGGGAGAGTGTTCTCTGTGCGCAGTAGTTATGTGCTGCATAAATGGATTAGCTCCCTGGAGTAAGAAGCCTTTATCCTATTACTAGCTAGCCACTTCAGCATGTTCCCTTGTCACTAACGTGCATGTGAGGTTCAGCAGGGTGGGGGAGCAGGGGGACAAGTAGGTGGTAGGGTGGGGAATGTGGGAATAGTAGGGTTACATCATCATTTCTCTCTGGTTCTACTATTCCTACTTCATGGACATCTATTTGAAGACAACAAATGGTCTCTGGTTTGTTAATCATCTTCTGGCCTGTAATTTCTCATATAGTACTTGTTTATGTAAAATTATTTTCATGTGCTCATGCAGACAAATGGGATCTCACAGATAGGCATGGTCATGTGGAAGAAGAAACTGAAATATGCTGTGGGGCTGTGCAGACATGACATGTACGTGTGTGTGTCTTGGAAGGAGAAGGAGCAGGACTCTGTGCCCTGCATTCAGACTTTGTGGAGCCCAAGCAAGCGCCATGGCTCGGGATGTTTGCTTGTTTGCTTGTTTGTTTGAGACAGGCTTGTTTTGGCTTCCCAGAGCTGTTTATGCAGTCAGCCTGCATTTGGCTTTTTCAAAGTTTCTCCACTGTCCACAAATCCAAGTTCTTGTCTGAAGACGTGACCTTATGTGTTTTCTGCTTAAAGTTGCCTTTGTGAGTGCTCCCAGCAGCATCAGCTGAACCCAAGGCAAGGGTTCACATGGGGTAATGTCCTTTGCCCTCAGCGGGAGAGAGGGTGGGAGGCGATTCAAAGTCACCTTTCAAGGTTTCTATTGTGAAGAACAGGTCATGCCTGCCTTCCATGCCACTGAAAAATCCTTTCCTCATTTAGTGCAATGAATATACCCCATGTTGCCCTATTTTTGAGAAGCTCCACTAAGACCGACCCTCTGGCTAAGAATCTGCTGAAAAGGTGCATATTCCAGGTTCTCCCCAGACAAACCCATTGATCTCCATTGGACGTTTTCTGTGATGGATTAGATGGATATAGTGTGAATTTTATGCCTCCTGAAAAGTCCCTTGTGCTAACTATAGCCTTTAGGGCAGGTTTTTGGGCTGACAAATAGGCATTCAGGGCCAAGAATTTATACTTTTAAACATAAATACTTGATATCAACATCTAAAACATTCAGGTTGGCTCAAAAACATGAAGAAATAGGCTTAAAAATCTAGACTTGAAACAATTTTGAGCTTTTTGCTTTTGCCTTCCATGCGTACAGCTATCCTTTCCTCTGCTGGAGCGAACCTGTGCAAGCATGCAGTCTCTTCTGGAAATCTGGTGTCCCGGATGCCCAGGCTGTTTACTTTCTGGCTGGTATGCACAAGGCCCTGTGGCTTGCACAGAGCCTTCAGAGTGTCTTCTAGTTTTTTTCAGTTAGCCGAGGATGGTGTAAAGGTAATCTGGCACACACTCTGGTTGTGCCTGTGTCCTTTGCATTTGGAGGAGCCATCTGTGGATTCTCTTCCTCTTTGTGTCCCTGTAATGTCACAGATGACAAGAGTCTGTACCTTCCACTGACTTTAATTTTTTTTCTTCTTTCCCAGGGTATACAGCTGTGTGACTTTCAGAGCCCTCTCTGTGTCTCCCTGCTTAGAGGAAACTGTGTTTACTCTATTGCCTGACTTGTGCTAATGTCTTAACCCCTTCTTGGTGTGCTCAGGGACAGCGTTTAAACAGCAAATGGTGGAAGCATCTGGGGCTGCTTGTTTCAAGCCCACAGCACTGCCATCTCCCATGTGCTGCAGCAGCAGTGCTGAGGGGAATGGGATAAAGCTGCAGGAGGCAGCATGCCTTCTGCCCTAGCTCTGCCTATGGCAAAAGTTCGTGGGGAGGGAGGGCTTTGGAGTCACGTCCGAGCCAAGGCTTCAGTTAACAGTTGCAAACTGGGACTGCAGAAGTGAGACAAACTATAGAGACATCAGATGATATGTTAGACTAGACTGGATGTTCCCTGTGGACAGCTTTGGAGCCAAGGCCAGGAATGGAGGAAGGAAACAGTCACGTTGGCAATCCTGAATTAAAAGCCTTGTAAGCTTTTTCTTGGGAGCTGCTACCATGCCTGCCAGCTGTGAAACTAGACCCCCCCTGTACCTTCACACCCCTCCTCCCTTCCCAGGCTCTAGTGAGCACGAGGGGCAAGCCCAGCATTTGAACTTTGATAACTTTGGCATGTGCAGATGAGGGATAGGGAATTAATGAATCCTGCCCCTTTATATTTTTGTTACTCCACAGGTGCTGCAGTTTTTGGTCAGGTCTGTTTCCTGCACAAATGGAGCTTTGCATTTTTTCCAGGCCTCAAAGAAAACTCAGCGAGGGATTTGGGATTGGCGAGGAGTGAATAGATGAACCATCTGATGTACCCTGCAGATCAGCAGACTCAGACTCTGCCAGACCAGCAGGGGAAGTGGCTGCTGAGCCAGAGATGCTCCATACAGAGGGTTCACTTCCTCCATCCCCAAATTCAAATCAAAAGGCTAGTGGTAAAAGTGCCAGGGCAAATCTGGCCCATTTCATCTGTGCCTAGGGGGACAGGGCTTCTGTACAGATCCAGAGCATATCTGGAGACTGTATGCCACGAAGGTGACAGGAGCAGTAGAAAACCAGTGTCACCTACAGACAGGCAGAGAGTCTCTTTGCTTAGACCATAACTGTGTAAGTAGGTAGCTGTGTTTGTATTAGCTGTGGCTCTAGTGTGATATTTGGGGAGAATTTCAAAAAGCAGCCTGTAATTTGAATAACTTTATCTGCTCTCTGAGCCTTGGGAGTGTTGGGAATTCGGATGCTCTGCCAGGTGGCAGACCTTGCTGCCTGGGCTTCGGCTCACACTCTTCTGTAGCAGGCATCAACCAGGCCCAGCAGCCTGGTGCCACTCTCCTGTGATTGCCTGTGCATCCTTCCGGATGGAGATGCAACTGGCTTGTGCTTGTTTAGAGAGCAATCCACTTGTGGGATTGACTTGCTGTTCTGTCAGTTAAGACTCACCTGTGGTTCAGGGCTGTTTTGTATTTGCTGTAGGCTCTCACCCATTTCTCTTCAGCAGTGACAGCTGAGCCCCTCCTAGGAGTGCACAAAATGAGGTGACTAATGACATCATGTTGGAGGGGATTTTGGTGACCACAGAATTTATTTTGTTGTGGTTTTCATGGTCTACCATTTGCTGAGGGTGTGATCCTGGACAAGTCCCTGCAGTATACTTTTTTGTAAGGCCTTGTCTGTTGTTTTTTCTTTTCATTTGAATTTATTCTCAATTATTACTCAGTAATCAGCATTTCCTCTGCTGCTGTGTCCAGAGGTGGTAAGCAGTCAGTGTTTGCACTAAACAGAGGCTGTGGATTCGTGGCACTTGCTGGCAGAGGTGCTGCCTGGAAAACTGGGGCTCCCCTGTCTGATAGAGATGGGGGCCCTTTGACAGTGAGCAACAAAACATGTTGATGTTTTTTGCAGGGGCTTCAGACAGATTGAGGATGAATGTGGCAAAAAAAAGCATTAATGACTAATTCAACTGAACATGAAATAGAAATAACTTTCTAAAGAGTTCAGAGGCTTTTCAGGATATTCCACAGTATCACCACAGCTTACAATCTTCAGATGCTGGGGTTTGTTTTTGTAGGAGGGAACTGTTGGCCAAACCACTTGAATTAGCCTGTATTTTAAAGTGCTGTGAGGCTGTTTAACTTCTGATGGAGAGTCTGTGGACTGTTACAGGTGATAATTGTGATTTAAAGCTGTGGCTGAAATCCAGCTCTCCTGGTGCTGTGCTGCTGCAGGGGCTGGGCAGGGACCTCGTGTCCCCATCTGGCACATGGACGTGCTGGGTAGTGGCCTCGCACCCCTGGACCCAGACAGTGGGTGCTCCCCTGGCATGGGGCATCCCTGGCAATGCAAATGCAGAGTACCCTCAGGTGACAGCTAGGAAGGCCTGGACCCCTTGTTTCTCTGCCGATTAAAGTCATGTGTGCTTGAGAGCCTGAGCCTGGCTGAGTGGTAAGGTCAGCTGGAGTTGCTTCAGCTTTACAGCAGTAAGGAGGAGCCTGTGACCTACTCTTTTTTTTGTTACAGTTTTTTGTACTGTAGAGCTAAGAGGTGATGCCCATGCCCTAGCAGCACTGCTCAGTGCCAAGGAATTTAAAAACCCAGTCCAAAATCAACCTACAAAATAGCTTTAAACGGTTTTTTGCTTGTTATCCTCCTAAACTGATCAGGAGGGCAAACCCGGCTTTGCCCCTTGCAGAGTACCCATCACCATGTTGGTGAAAGGACAGGAGCCACAGCCTGGCTCCCTCGTGCCCTGCCACGTGGGCACAGAGCACCGCTCACCTGGCTGGGAGATGTCTGCAAAAGCAGAGGGCACTGGGCTGCGGTGTTTTAGCCTGGAGGTTCCTGGAGCTGTTGGGTCGGGGAGGCACCGAACGCTTCAGCCTCGCTGCTGAGCTCTGGCTGGGGCCAAGCGCCTGGCTTGTGGGAGCACTGCCTTTGGGGGTAGCCAATCCTCTTCCTTTCATTCAGCCTGTGCTGTAAAAAGGGCCCTGCTGTAATCCCCTGCTTCCTCGGTAGTGAGGCTGCTGCTGGTTTGCCTGCACGCGTGTCTCCCCGTGCTCTGGTGGCTAGCAGCTGTGGGCCTCCTGCCCCTGCGGCCCCCTGGGCTGTCTGCCCCGTGCCACGCGGTGGGACGGAGGTGGGACTCAGTCAAGCAGAAGCCTGCAGCCGCAGTGTGCTGCACAATAGCCACTTTGTGCAGTGCCCTGACCTCATCTGCCCACTGCGCTGCAGCTGTGCCCCTGCCCTGTGCCTTAACCCTCTGCACGCTCTCCCTGCCTGAGCAGTGGTGAGGCAGGGGACAGGCTTTGTTTGGCAGCTGGCTGGTGGGGAAGGCTGCTCCTCCTGGCCCAAACCCGGCTCTGGGGGCTGGTAGGGAAGGAGGGTGGGCAGGCTCCTTGCTCTCAAACACCTTTCCAGGAGAGAAGGGCCATAGGACCGTGCTCCCCCAGCCAGCTCGTCGCATGCACTGGGAGTGGTGTTGGGCTGGAGCTCACACATCGATGTTACCTCTGCACCAGCGTCTGCTTCACCTGCCTGTCACAAAAAGCACCTTGTTGACACCCCTTCAGCCCTCTGCTTATTGGGCTGTGGAGCTGCTTCACTGGCTTGCTGTCATTTTTATTCTTTATGGACATTGCATCCCTGGGCATGGTTTCTCCCTTTACATCAGCATTCTGCTATGACTTAGAGTGCAGTTTCTCCTCACATTGTAATGTTTCTTCTTTTGGTTCTTTTTCCGAACAAACAAAGCAATGTCATCAGTCTGTTTCTATGTTTATTTTCTGTGATAGACTTTCAAGCTTGGTCTGCCTTGTTGTTCCTGGAAGACTCTGGACAACTGGGAAACTGGCTGGTAGGGTTAACAGCATGGAAGTAAAACAAGAGTTATGGAGCTGCGGAGACTTTCTTAAAACTTGGTGTGCTTAAAACTTGGTATTCTGTCAAGAGCTTTAAGATGTCAACAGGCATGTCCATACCTTCAGTCAAAGTGCACCAGCCCTTCTGTGGAGGGTCCTCAGCGAAACTAATGAAAAGCAGACTTCTGGCCTGCTTGATGTTCTTCTAAATGTCTGGTCTTTGAGTCAAGTTACAGCACAGTTACTGAATACAGTCTTTTTTAAAATTTTGAAATCTTTTTCATTAAACAAGTGAAAATCCCTGCAAAATTCTTAAGTCGTAACAAGCTGATTGTATATCAGTGTGTAGCATTTGAAGTGTGCTGATTTATTGTAAATTAAATGACTTAAGTTGAATTGAGAGTTCCTGTGCTCTCTTGCCTGAAATAGACTAAACTGGCTTGAAAAAAATGGTAGTAGTTAAACTGCATCCAACTCTAGACAAGCCCTTAGGTTTAAAACTACAACTAGATAATAAAATTAAATAAACAATAACAATTAAAAAACCACCAGTAGACAAAAGAACTGTTGCTTTGTCCTATGGAGGTAGTGAAAATGAAACCATTCTAAAAATAGAAATGTGCATATAAAAAGCAGATATAAGATGAAAGGTGTTTATTAATATACAAGCTGATATTTTGCATTGTACACTGATTTAAGAGATTGTTCAAACTCTTAAACATTTGAAAATTAAGCTGTGATGCCTGCCTTTAAACTGTTTATTGCCAGAGTTTTAAATATTTATTTTTGAACTGCAGTAGTGTGAAATAAATTCATCCTTCTTGAGGATTTCACTATTCCTAGAATGACCTTGCACTAAGAATACCTGTATTTTGTTTGTTAATATATATTACAATCATCTGGATGATGCAGTTTGTATAAATAGCTCCAGATACAGTAGCTTGAGCGGATAAGCAAATATGTGCGTGCACCACTTACCGTCTGGGTTAGTTCAGAAGTGCTCAAGTCAGTGTTAGAGGACTTGGAGCACTACTGCTTAATCAGAGATGTCTCCTGAAGCAAGGCTGGACTAGAGAGCTGTCCTCCGAGAGAAGCAGGAGTGGTGGTTTATCTCTGCTCTTAATGTGGTATTTTGATGCGGCAGTGATGTGCAGCAAAGCCACACGTGCCAGTTCAGGGGTTCATTACCACATGTCATTCAGTAAATATGTAACCCTCTAAGTGATCATTTCCAGTCCCTGCAACTTTCTTTTGAATCCAGGTCTAGGATGGAGCGGGTCACTGGCTTATGAACAGAGAGTATTTGTATAACAGGAGGTGAAATTGGTGGGAGGGTTCTTAGGCTGAACTGATTCTGCTGTTTTCTGGGAGTTTAACCCTAAAATGTTCCAATTCAGCCTTATTTTTAGAGTGAGGTGTAAATCTTGTGCCTTCAAAAAGACCTTCCACATTTCCTTAGTCATGTCACTTCCTCCTTTTAAGTAGAAGCTGCAGCAGATCATAAAATAAACTTTCCTTCATGCAAATAATAGTGCTCCCAAGCTGTAGGTTTCAGCTCTGGTGCCAGCAGTTCTCTCGGAGACCAACAGGAGGGACTTTTTAATTGAAATAGGGAGGCTGAGCACAGACACTGTCTCTTTTTCTTCCATTTCCTTTTCTGCAGGTGGAAGTAAGTCTCAGAAACCAAACACTACGGTTTATTCTCAGCTCTGCTACTAACATTCTCCATGACCTTTGGCAAATCTCTGCTCTTGTCATAGCTCCCAAAAAATAACTTGAGGAAATAAAACTGCACTTCCAGATTGGCCTGGTAGTTAGGAATAATCCTGGGGTTACTAAACTGAATGTGCCACTTTTCTTACAGGCCATTCCCCTTGGCTTTAGGCTGCTGCAAGTTATGTAGCCAAATAAATGTTATTTCAGCTCTGCCTTGTATCTATGTAAATAGGAGTTAATGAGTTGCTGCATCTCGTGGCTGGCTTGTGATGTGAAGGTCTCCAGAGGGAGGATGAGGAGAGGCTGCTGTGGAAAGTCCCCAGCTGTTGCTAGGCAGCACTGTGCTTCCCATCCCAAAGTCTGCACTCAGGTTTGGCAAGGAAAGGGAAAACCAAGGGTTGGAAAACCATACAAAGATGCTTGACTTACTTTTTGTAAAGCATGGCTTTACTGTGCTGGGTGCAGAGAGCATGTGGCTGCAAGTGAGGTGGAAGCAATTTGATTAAATAGAATAACATTTGATAACTGGCCTTCTATTTGTTCATTCTCGGCTGCAGGATCATGTGGCTGGCTTGTGCTCTCTCTCCCTCCCTCAGTTTTGTCTCTTATGATCTTGGACCCTTGCAGTAAAGCTGGAAGAGTGCAGCAGAGGCGGTCTTGCTCCACTTGCAGTCTAAGTGGAAGTAGGAAAACCCAGCAGTTCCAGAGAGCTTCCTCTGCTGAGGTTTATGCCTCAGTTTTACAGCCTGCGGATGAGGGGATGTCATGTTTTCATTTTACTACTAAGTCCATCAAGAGGCACACCAGAGATCACTATCAACTAGCAAAAATTATGTAGGGCATCCTGCTCTTGCGGTACAATGCTCTTTGAACCATAGCAATACTGCAAATAGTGGTAAGATCCTCATGGTTAAAGCTCTTCACAACAGTATTGCTAAAAGAGCACCTCTGTTTTCTGCCAGAAGCGTAGGACTTGGCATACAGCTGAGCACTTGAATTCCTCTTGGTAGTCTGGCTGGTTGTCCATCCACCAACAGGCTAGTTCGAACTTTTCAGTCAGTCTTTGTCATATTCTTGTAATTATTGTCGCTGTTGTTCCTCCCTATGCATTTTAATAGAAGGCCAGGGTGAGTAATTTTCAGGTCTTGCTGCCTCTGCTAATTTGTAGTTGGGAAATAATGTTTTTTGTTGCACCGTGATGGAGTCATTGGGGGATCTGTGGATGGGACCTTGCTAGATATTGAACTTTGCTGGACTGTACTGGAAGGTGTTGTACTTGCTCCCTGGCTGACAGAGTTGTGTTTAAAGATACTTTTCACCCTTCAGCAGAGGATCCCATGGTGCTACTGAGGCACTGTGGAATTTGGTGTCACAGCCTCGCTCCATCCTTGGGGGTTCAGCCAAGTACCACTGTAAAGCTCAGCTTTACAGCAGCCTGGAGAAGCTGAGAGTCTCGCCCAAAGTTATGCCGCTTGTAGTCCAATGGGATGCAGCAGGGTATGTTCTCCTGTAACAATGCCCTTCCCCTAAACGATGGGGCTCGAAATCCAGAGTCCTGATTCTCACTTTCATTGCTAGACCCTACTTTGTCTCGCACATTTTATCCCACCAGTGGGCTTGTGGTTTGAGCTATCTAGTTTACCCTTCCTCATCCCCACCAGCCAACATTTCACAGCAGTCTAGAAGAAAAGCTTACAGAGAGACCAAAACTTTGCAAGACTTCACAGCTCCTCACTTTGCCCTTCCCTGCACCCTTGGGGTTTGTCAGCCCCACCAAGTTCTCCCTTCTCAGTCTTTTTCACTGTGTGGTTGCGAGGGGTCTTAAGAAAGGCAGTAACTTCACAGTAAATACTAGCCTTACAATAACTGCCTTGCAGCCTGGCTGGGAACAGAGCCCTGTGTTGTTTTATAGGAATTCCCAGAAAATTACTTGTTTAGTTGGACAGCACAGGCTTGGGTTAGTTCAGTTCAGCAGTTCCCTTTGTCTCCTTAGACCTGGTTTGTGCAAGGACCTGTTGGGTCCTTTTAGGTTAGAAACCTTGGCACTGCGCTGACACAGCAGCCTGTGCTGCCAGGTCAGACCTGGGGGCAGAGGCATCAGGCATGGCTACTGTTGAGCCCTTTAATGAATAACAAAGACAGCGTTAGCATTCACCTGCTAAAGGATTAAGAGAAAAAGCTCAAAATCCTTGCAGCATCTCCCTTCTCCCCCATGCATGCTTGGACAGTGAAATGCACTTTTCTCAGGCCCCACACTACCCATGTACAAGTTTCAAGACTTGCTGCAGTGCCTGTCTCTCTTTTCCAGGCATGTAAGTGGGCCGTGAGTGTGCTGAGGGCTGGATTTTAGATCTAAGAGGCTGATGTGCGTAGAAATGGTGGGTGTGTCTCCAACTCCCTCTCCAAGTTTTGGGCAGCTGTGTGGATTGGGACTGCAAAGATGTGCTCATGGGGTGTAGAATGACAGAAGGTCATGGAGGAGTGGGACTTCTCACCCCCCCAGCAGTACTTCTTACTGGAAAAATAATACGTACTTTCACCTGAGCACTGTCTTCAGTTTTGGGGTTTTTTTTCTTCTGAGTTTTTTGGGTGTTGTTTGTGTATTTTGGGGTTTTTTTAAGCTTTTTGAGTTTCCAAGGCTCCCTTTACTGTATTGCTTTTATCTTATCTTCTGCCAGAAAAAGCGGGAAGACTACAAACAAAAGGAGAGAGGAAGTAGAAAGGTCTCACTATTTACCATCCATATTGGTAAAATGGTGGGATGTCTTTCCACAGGTCTTCTGTGTTAAGAACTTAATCTGAAAAACACTTCAGTTGCTTTGTTAAAGCGTGTGTGTGTGGGGCGAGTGTTTTCCCACACTTCACACAGCTTTCCAACAGGAAAAGGGTAGAAAACAGTCAGGATCTAGGAAAATCTATTATTTCTTTCAAAAGCTGATGGAAAAGTTTCTTCCTGACATGCCTCCATCACCAAGTTTTTCACTATGAAAAATGTAGTTGAAGTATTTTTTAATGGAAAAACTGTTCTCTCTTGAAGCCTTGTTTTTCCACTTTGAGTCGTTTTTTGGAAATTTTTTGAGGGGGAAAGAATGATTTTATTCACTTGCCGACTTTCAAAGCACAGCCTCAGAACTGGGATAGAGCTGCAACTCACCTGTTTGTTTCTGTAGTTACACAAAGTAATTGCTGTTTTAAGTATATCCTGTTTGCTAAGTTGTGTGGTTCATATGTTATGACAACTTTAATGGCTCTTACAGTATATGGCAAAGGGATTTAGGATTGTGGGCAGGTGCTTTTTACCTTGTTTTTTAATTCTAAATAAATAAACATAGTGAAAATAACTGTTAAATAATGGGAACATCCACATTTACATTAGACTGTTTTTTCCTTCATAAAAGGAAGATAAATTCACCTGCTTCAGGGCAAAGTCTAACCACTAATTGACAGAGATGAGGAAGAAACTTCCTTTTAGGCAGTTGTTCCATCTCTTTCTCTGTGGAATTTCTTGTACATTCTTTCGAAACCCAGGGTATCAGCCACTGCCAAAGGACTCTGTGCAGGCTGGGTGAGACAGTCTCAGATCAGGTTGATTACCTGATGGCCACCTCTGGTAATTCTTAGTCTTTCATATCTCACTTAAGCATCCATCCATCCATCTTGTTTGCTAATTAAATGTTGATGAAAAGAAACTGCCTACAACCTCCTTCTTTCTGTTCCCTCATGTTACTGCTACTAATCCCTGGATTCTACTTCTCTTTCAGAAGATGCTGCTCAAGAAGAATTGTGGAGCGAAGACTAGAGTTATTAACATTCGTGTAAGTTGCCCTTTTTGGGTGCAGTTCCTTCATCTTTCCACATATATCTAAATGTGGTGATTCTCTTTGAACATCTACACCCAGAAGATTATTTCTGGAGGTTTCCTGTGGCTTGATCAGCTGCATAACAAAAGTTGCTACTCTGGAGTATAGACTGTAGTTGCAGTTTAGGTTAGGTGCTGACGAGGCTAATAATACATTGGCTTTTCCATTTTGGAGACCATGGGTTCAAAGCTTCCTTGGAGTGAAAGTCCAGATCCCCTGCTGTGAGCTCATATAGTTATGCGTAGCTGTCCTGTAGGGTGTCATTTGGATCCTTCTTGACCAAGGGAAGTGCTGATGTGAGGTAACAAGTGGCATTTGGTAGGGGTGAGAGGTACTGGTAGATACTGTAGAAAAGGGACTATACCTGCATGGTGCATTGGCATCTGCAGAACTGTATAGGATGTGGGACTGGATGATGGCAGATGAGAGCTGGATTGCTTGGATGGCTTTGTAGCTGAGATGACACTGCAGTGTCTGAGCATCTCCCATTCTTGAGCACATACACGCCTAGCAGGGCTAGGTTTGCTCACCTCTCCTGCTTGTAGTTTGTGCTGCCTGCACCTCTGAGTCTTTGCCTCTAGTACCCCATCCCCTGACTCCTCAGCCAACCCTTGTCTCCTTTGTTGGGTACCTTGGCTTTCTTTCGATCAGTGCTGTATGGCGCTGCAGGAGATGTGTGCATGACCTTGCACATTGCAGCCAAAACAAGTGCCTCAGTCCACTGAGCCCCATATGATCCTCCACATGTTTGCGATACACAGGCAAAAACAGGTCAGGGTGAAGAAAACAGATATCCTTTGTGATAACACTGCTACTTTAACTGCAGTAATTATAGCCTTGCAAGAGGGATGAATGGCAGACCAGGATCCTTCAGGGTTTACACCTTGCCCAGCAGGAAATGGGACTGATGCCTTTGTGTACCCAGAAGTGCTACTCTCTGTAGGCATGCTGTTGGGTGCCCCTGCCCATCACTGCTTTGTGGGTGAATTTGGTATTTGAGAGGAGGAGGAGCAGGAGGGGCTGGCTAGAGCCTTGTGCAGAGCTGGAGGGTATTTTTCCAACTCCTCATATGCCTTCTGCCAGGACTCTTCAGTCCTGTCTTCCAGCAGCCCCACAATGACCTGATACTTCTGATAGCACAATTACTCCTGATCTGTTATGTATTCTCTTGTGCTCCTGCCTGGATTGTTTTCCGTAGAGCTGTCTCCTCCTGTGCCCGGTGAGCTCTCCCCAGACTGTGCCTGTCCTTCAGACCTACCGACAGCCTAATCCTGCCGCAATGTTTTAGCGCAACTTGTTTATCACCTTCCTTTACCCCTGTCCCACATGCTTTCACTGTTTTTTTTCTGGGTGTCCCTGGACTGCAGCTATTTCCAGTGCTGCTTGGTGGCAGTCCCCCAGTCCCTGGGGTTTCAGTGACACCTTGGTGGGGTGGTTTCCCTTGTCACCTTGAGCTCATTATTGCAGCTTACTCTTGTGCCCCTGGAGAATCTGAGAGGCAGAATTATCCCTTTGCTCCCTATTGAGCCCATGTCAGCTCGCGCTAAAATAAACATCAGAAACTGAGAGCACACCCTTGTAACAGATGGCACAGAATCCACGTTTCTCTGGCCAACCTTGCCGAGCTGGGACAGTGCATCTCTACCTGAGGCGCTCGTGTGGTTTCCATGACAATAGCATATGATACTTCACAGTCTCTTGTTGGTCTGTTGTGGTGGCAGAGCCGTTAGGTAAAGGAGCATTTTTGCTTCCATTTTTCAAATGATTGCAAGTGCACACTTTTGTGTACTCAGCTTAGAAAGGAGGCAGCAGGTCCCTGGCAAAATACCTTGCTGAGGTGCCTCAGCTCTGGAAGCAGCTGAGAGGTCGATATCTCTGAAGGATGATGCTGTGCTCTCATCATATAACGGGAAAACTCAATCCAGCCAGTAAGACGTGCTTGGCACAGGGTTCCTTCTCAGTGTTGCCCAGCAGCAGGACAAGAGGTAACGGGCACAAGTTGAAACGCAGGAAATTCAGGTTGCCCAGAGAAATTGTGGAGTCTCTGTCCATGGAGATATTCAGAGCATGCCAGGACATGATCTTGGGCAACGTGCTCTTGCTGACCCTGCTCTGAGGAGGGGGGGTTGAACTAGACTATCTCTAGAGGTGCCTGTCAACCTCAGCCATTCTGTGATTTCTGGCTCTTGCCCAGCGCTCGGTAATGGAGTCAGAGCACACCAGGGACCTTAGTTTGCTTGGGAGGGCTATTCCGAGGCCCTACTGAATGTGGCGTTTTGCAAAGGATGATAGCAGGAGGCAAGGTGACAGGCTTGGTTCTCTGTTGCTGAGGGTCTGGTGACACAGGTTCAGTGTTGGAACTTTGCCATTGTGGTGAGGGTGGAAGAAATGAAGACAGATCTCTCATAGCAGATGGGTTGATGAGCTGTTACAGGAGGAACCAGACAACTGTCTATGTGTCTGAACAGCGAACATCACCATGTGAACTAGTTTGCTTGTGTCACTGTAGCCCTGAGAAGGCCTGATGCACAAGTGCTCCTGTTTCAGCATAGGTAAAGAGTATGCAGTCTCTTTCTGAACTGAGGTGGGCAGCGACATCCAAACAGTGTACAACTGGATGGAGATGCAGTGAGTGAACTGATCTGAGGAACCAGCAGGCTATCTGATGGTTTATGCCAGGGGTTTGAAGCAAGGAGGTCTGCTTTCTCCCCCCATTTCTCCTACTGCTGAATAGCCTGAAGGAGAAAGGATTATGCTTATTCCCTCCTGTGTGAGGCAGATGATGACAGTGACCTGCTAGTAACATCAATGAAGCATTTCATACTGTTCTTGCTGAGGACAATGTCTCACGTGGTTATGAGATAATGCGTGCTTTTAAAAATACCTTCCTCCTGACTGATATTTTGGTTGCCTTGACATCTCGGGGCTTTGCTGGCATGTCAAGATGCAAAGTGATCCTCTCTCGTGCATCATCCCAGCTATGCTCTTCCTCCCTCTTCTGCTGGAAGAGTCTCCCATGGGATGGTGAGATGGAGGGGCAGTGTCTTTATTCTCTGGCACTGAAACACAGTTTCAGCCCTTGGAAATGTTCATGGTCCTTGGCAGTCTTTCTCAAGGAGGTGACCTAGGCTGGGTTTTGCTTCTCCACGTGCTGTTTTAACACCAAGGTGCCACCTTGTTGTTGTTCCCTGTACTTCAGCTTCCCGTGGGTCAGCTCGGGCGATGTTAGGCTACAGCCTTTCCACTTGCTCAGCAGTTCTTCTTAAGCGGGATGATGGGATAGTGATGTGACAAGTCTAAGAACCTAGACAGATTAGGGCAGAGAGATTAATAAACTTCTCAAATGTGCAGCAGCTCAGTTGTGTTTGAAATCTTTTCAGGAATAGCAGCCGTGAGAGGTCAGGGCCTACAGTGAAGAGAAAATAATATTAAAAAAAAAAAAAATCTCCCTTCTGTCCCCCCCCAGTAAAGGATAACGGAACAGGAGAATCAGCCCCCGCATGTAGGCGAGTGGAGATAAATTGGAGGTGACAGCGTGTGTATGAAGTATGGATTTGTAGATAATAGATACATGTAGCATAGCACGTGTCAGTGCAAGGTGAGGGGTAGAAGTGGGCCTACATGAGTGTTGCACAGTGAGGTGGGCAATGTGTGTGTGCAGACCTGGTCACTGGTGCCCCAAAGTGTCAGCCAGTGTAATGTCTGTAACTGGAAGCAAGGTGTACTAGGTGTGAGTGAGAGGGGTTGCACGCATGTGCATCGGTATTTTAGCATCTGGAGCATGTTTACGTGGTGCGGTCGAGTGTTGCATGGAGACACTTCCTTAACGCTGGAAGGAGGATGACTGCATGGGCACGTGCTTGCAGGGTGTAACTGCCTCTGCCCTGGACTAGGCTTGGTCAGCTGTAGCCAGCTCTGAATGCAGAGACCCATCTTCCAGAGTCTTTTTATAATATCACAAATCTTCAGTTCTCCAGGCCCTCTTGGGATGAGGGTTACAAGTCTGTCATCTAGTCCTATTCTTGTTCTTCCTTCACAAACTCCTACATGCAGTCTCTGAATGGGATCGGTGGAGCTGGTCTTATCTCAGCAGCAGTAGGTGGGTAGAAGACACAACTGGCAAGCCCCTGGGTATCTTGAGAGCTCTTGTTGGGGCAGGCAGAAAGGGAGTAAGGATTTCAAGGCCAATCTGATAACCTGGCTGATCAGAGAGATGTTTTCTGCTATGTAAAAATAAAATAAGAATTTTAAATCGGAACATAAACCTCTTGTGCTCTTGCCTTGATCTTATCAATGTTGAGAACGCCCTCTGCTTGGACAGGGGCCACATCCCTGGAATGACTTCCCTGTCTCTTATCTCTTGCGTCTGCATCCTAAAAGGCCACTGCAAAAACATGCTGGGTTTTCTTCTCCTAAAACAAGGGACCTTTTCAGCTTGGAGCTGAGCAGGAGATATGCTGGCCTGAGCCTTCTTGGCAGACGCCTAAGCTATTCACAAATGTAAGGCATGCTAGGTGACAGAGCAGTATTGGTGCAAACCTCTGGTTCTGGTTGCACAGCACAAAGTAAAGATTTCTAAAAATCAGAAGACTCTTTGTATGTGTATACATACATATATATACACACACATATATGTTGCCCCTTCCATCACAGGCTCCCAAGGTGCTTTGCAAGTGTTGCTAAATATAGCATCCCAGAGGCAGATGAATACCATGATTGCAATTTCAGAGTGAATTAAACTGAGAAACCAGCAGAGAATGTGACTTGCCTGAAGAGAGACAGTGTGAGGAGAACTGAAGTCAGGGCTTTGATCCTCAAACCACATTCCTTGAGCTGTGTCCTTATTCATACCGTGTCATGCAGTCTAAACAGCTCTGACATCTCAGGCAGCAGAGATCCCAAACTGCAGCTTGCTAACTGTTTGTCAAACCCTCCTGGTTGTCTTCAGTATGTGACTGAGTGCCTAAACCCAAACCTGCCCTTTAGAAGCAACAAGAGAGACTCACCTCCCTGGCCAGACGCATCCTTGGGTTGCTTGCTGGGCAGAGGCCCCTCATGGAGATTTTAGCACTCCAGTTCCCTAGGCAGGCTTTCGTCTCCTGTTGACGGGCACACCTCTGCTGAGCAAAATGGAGAAGGTCCTCTGCAAAGTGAGAGCATGAATATCCATTTGCTTATTGGGGAAACCAGTTCCCCCCATGCTTCCCCCAACCCATGCACCGAGCTGCCTGCTGAAGGTCTCTGTGCAGTGATAGCTGGCCCTGGAGAACCCCAGCCGTTGGTCTGAATAATTCCTGACAAAAGACTTTGTCCAGAGTTTCCTCAGTGTGGGGAAGGATCCAGTGTAGCCAAGGTGGGAATGCCTCTGTTAAAAACTATCCCAAACATCTGGCTCCAGACATTGTTTTATTTAGCATTGCTTTTATTGGATTTCATGGCAAAGGCTAACCAGCCTTCAGCCTGTCCATAGCAGCCAGAAGAGGGACTGTCATATCTCTCTCTTCTGCTTCCTTAAAGAAAAGAATTTTTATTGCTGCCTGCTTTTCATAAATTCCTGCCATGTATGCCCTTGCACCCGTTAAATCATGTAAGTGCTTGCAGAATAGCCATTGTGGAATAACCAAGAGCTCTGTAATCCAAACAGCACCATGAAAGTAGTGAGTGGCTGGTGAGTCAGGAGGCTGACATCCTATTTTCAGCACTGTCCTTGCTTTGTGGTCTGATGTGGGTTGTGGGTCTGGTTTAAGAATGGGGGCATGGGGAGAGATAGAAAGGAGGTCAGGACTGAGTTGCAGCCCAGTGACCGGCTGCTCCCGGGACAGCCCAATGTGTCGGTGGTGGCTGTGGCTGGTGGCACTGTGGTTCAAGGGGCTGGGAAGTGGCAAGGCATGTTTCACAGAGAGGGGGACAGATTTGGTGACTTCTGGGTCATACCTGGGTGATGGAGCAGAGAGAGAGAGGGGTAGGGGATGGCAGAAGGTCACAGCGGTTCTGCCGCTGTTTTCTGGCAGAGCTTCAAGTCCAAGGTGGCAGATCAGGCATGTCTTTTACCACTGCATCCAGGCCCACTGCAGTTGCTCCCTGCTCCCCTTTGTTTGTGTGGCTGTGGGAACCTGGCACCCGTTCCCTCTCCCAGTCCCCAGAGCTGTAATCCTCTTTTCCCACACACCTCTTCCATAATACACCCACTTCCTCCGCTTGGCTTCCATGGCTGGGGCGGTTTGTCCAGAGGCAAGCGCACTGTGTCAGCATGTGTTTGCAGCCTGCTCATGCCAGGGTAATTAATACTCACTTTGCAGTTTTAATTTGGGTTCCCTTTAAGTTAAAAGCAGTGTGCTGCTCTGTGCCAGCCTGCCTGGCTGGAGGGAATCGGGTTGCCCTGGCCTCATGCAAACTGGAAGCTGCACATGCCCAAGTACACACCATGCACCAGCTCTGTGAGAAGCATGGTACCTGAGGTTCCTGGCCTGAAGGGAGGAGGACTGCAAGGGTAGCCAGCTGTGATCCCTCTGGAGGGAGGATGTTCCTGCCACACAGGGAGGGCTGGAAAGGGAAATGTGGGGAGGAAGGAGAGGACAGGGTAGTGTCACTTGGGTCCTTAGCAGTTTTGGTCTGTACACTACTTGGATGTAGTTGAGAGATTTAGGGCTAGATCGTGCCTTGCCTGTGTCTGTGCTTGTTTGGAGCTCCTCTTGTGCCCACTCCTCCCGCTCAGGCACATGCAGACCCTGTGGTGTGTGCTGGAACTGCTGCAGGTGTGTGCAGGGAAGCACAGGCCATTTTGTATCAGAAGGAGAGAAAGTGGGGACAAGACACAGCTCACTAGTAGGGAGATGTGGGTTCATTCACTTGTTCCTAAGAGATTTGTGTGGCCTTCAGAGCATGGTCTTCACTGGGACCCTGAAGCAGTGAGTTCCCCAAGTTGGCCAGGGAGCACTGCCAACCTGCCCCTCTGAATGACCCATCTGTCCCTTTTCATCATGCAGCCTCCTTCCTTCAGGTTGTCAGGCAGGCAAAATCAAAGCTTGCAGTCAGCTTTCTCAAAGATGTGTGAAAGGGAGGAGAAGAAAGGCTTATCATGCTGGTGCCAGCAAGGACCCATAGCTGAAACTGGCCTATTTCTGCTCTTGGGCAAGTGACCAGCAAGCATCTGCTAGGCCCTTTGAAGTACCTTCCAAAAAAGTTCAGTGTTGTCTGTCTGGTTGCACCTCTCTAAGTCTGGTAGTTGCCATCTGACAACTCTGCACACACATTTGCAAATGTTTGATAGATTTTTTAAAATTTTTTTTTCCTTTCTAAGAGGAACAGTGATGTGTTTCTAAACTATTAAACTCCTCTTTGCAATGTGGTTGCGTAGAAGGAAGTAGGTGTTAGGCAGCCTTACGTTGGTGGAGGGAGACAGTCCTTTCAGCCTTTTAGGGAAGGGTAATGGAGAACGCAGGAAAACAGTGCTAACTGCAAAGTTTTGTTTTCTTTGTCAGAACAGCATTTGGAGTTGACCTTTCCTTTTCTTGGAAGAGAAGGGAAAAGAGTAGTCTTAAAATGAAGTTCTGTTATGGTCTGTCTTTTAGCTATCCCCTGAAATTAAACTGCATATGAACCTGGGGGTGGAGGAGAGACTTTCAGGAGGGAAGGGGTTTGCCTTTGAAAAGTTATTCTTTGAGCTGCTCCAGGTCTGTGACTGGAATAAATTGTCAGAGGTCCTGTTGGAGTTAATGAAGAAGTGGTTAAATGTGAATTGCGGCTCCACTGGAGGAGCTGGTCCTGCTTGTCAGCGACTATTTCTTGAAAACTGCCTGAAGCAAGACTGTAATTGAAAGGAAATCGCCTCTCATCAGAAGGTCGCAACACCTAGATGTTAATTAGTTCATCCTGGCTGCCTGACTGTGGTGTACGTATTATGCACAGGAGAAACTGAGGCACAGATGATGGGAAGTGGCTTGGTCAGGACCGTGTCCGGAATCACAGGCGTAGCTAGGAGCAGGCATGAGGGTCCCCTTCCCTTGCTCACAGCTGATGGTTTCACACATTGAAGTTGAAGTGTCACCAGTTTCTTTTCTGACCACCTGGCAGGGGTGAGAGGAAGGAGGACAAAGTGGAATTAAAAGCAGTGTACCTGTAAATGCTCCACTGTGAAGTCTGACAGCCTTTACTCTGTGCCCTGCCTGAATATCAGTACTGCCTCTGGCTCTGTCCACTCCTGGGCAAGGCGGCTGTCTCACAAACAGGCAGCATCGCAGGCAAGCATCCATCTTTGCCAAGGCTCTTCTGGGGATTTATTCCTTTCCACACAGGGTGGTGGTGGGAATCGGATGCGCCTTTACAACTTGCAATTACATGGTGCCTTTCATCCCAAAGGACTTTTAACAAGTGAGTCTACAGACTGCAAAGGGATCATTCACCCACCACTGAGAGGCATCCACCACTGGAAGGCAGCATCCTTTAAACGGAGCTCAGCAGCATTTCCCAGCCGCCGGGGCCCAAGGGTAGGAAAGAAGGGACTCCTGTGCTGGATTGGCCCTGAGTAGGGTATGGGTTGGCAGGCACAAGCTGATCCGATTTTGAATCCCGCCAGGATACTAGAGCTCTTACGAAAGAGGACCAAAGAGTATTAAGCAGGGCTTAGTTTCATATCACCCCTAGCACACCACTCCCTTCTAAGACGTTGTGTTAGGTAACTTTATTTCCCCCCCTCCGGTGGGGATTGTTATTCCCACAGCTGAAAGCACGCTTGGAGCTGTGCTTGCTTTTGCTTTGTCCGAAAAAGAGAACTGCGCTTCTGTGGAATCATGAGTCCAAAATTAAGTTATTTCACAATCTGCGTTTGGGATATTTTCCCAGACTTCATAGGGGTAAGGGATGGGTTTCTAGGAGGAATGTGGGTTTGTATTAGTAGATTTATCCTTTACCTGTTTATCTTCTTCCTATGTACTTTTTCCTTGCTGAAACATACAATTACGTTACAGATGGATTTATGGAGTAGTTGCCCATTTCTCTGTTTTCTGAGGGCTGCTAGTATGATTGAAATTCTGCATTTCTTCTGTGGCGTTTAATCTCACTGGTTGTCTTTGAGGCACCTGCATTCAGTCGCTATCTGTACCATCTTTAGGTGTGCTTCTTTGTTAATGTGCTTCAGATATGTTTCAAGCCTGGTTACTTATTTACCACCTGTATTTAACGATGATAATGCAATTGGTGACTACAGTACAGGTTTGCAAGAGTGTCTGTGTAGGTGTGTGTATATGAGGGAAGAAGTGTGTGTCTGGGTGCATGCTGACAAGCATGTGACTGAGGCGGTCTGCACATAGTTGCTTGAAATGTATGTAACACAAGCTAGCTCCCTTAGGAGCTCATCTAACTCAAATGAGGCGTGCAATGAGGCAGCATGGGTGTCTGCAGGTACTGAAACTACCTTCTGCTCCGGGCAGTTGTACGAGCATGTGATGAGCTGTGCTCCCTTGGACTGTCCCCTGGATGCTGATGGAGTTCGGGCCCTGCTTGGCTTGAGTTATGACGTGAGTGGACAAGATCTGTATGAGCGGGGACAGCTCTCCTTGTGATTCCCAAGTCAGGAGGAGGTCTGTGTGTGCACAGAGGGACGTGGACAAGTGACCAGGGAAGTGCATGTGTACTGGGGAGAACCTGAGGTGTGTGAGAGCAGGTGAGCGTGTGCAAGTGAGCATGGGTGTGTGTGACAGAGCATGCATCCGAGCATGTGTGCCCTCCTGCCGGCAGCTGAGTGCTTGCATCTCAGGCCGTTCTCCAGCTGTGTAAATACATTGCTTAACAAATTGAGGGCTCTGGTTAATGATTGCATTAGTACAGGGCTCCATTTTGTGCGAGTTACCCAGCTGCCCGAATGCCATTAGAGTGAACGCATCGGCCTTTAATGTCAAGCGTGGAGTGTTTGTGCTCCGAGGAGCCTCTGCAGGAGCTGGCCTGGGGTTGCTCAGCAGGGGCTGTCAGGCAGGTTTGTGGCAAGCTCCCTGGGGGCCTGCTGCAGCAGCAGCAACTCTTAACAGCCTTTCTTAGTCAAAGCGATGTCCTGGGTGCATAGGCTGGTGCTGGGCACCCAAGGGGAAGGGCAGGCTGGCTAGGACACTTGCCCGGACTACAGGGAGGCAGCTGGCCCAAGCGACAGGGTGGGAGGAATGTGTTCCCCTCTCTGGCAGCCAGCCCTATCCATCTTCTTTCTGGGAATCCATCTACAGAGCTTTGCCTTGTGCTACTCATCACAGCCAGACCACCACATGCTGTGATCCCAAATGGTGTCGTGGACTAAGCCAGATCAGGCCTGGTCATCCCTAGAGCAGGATATGAGCCCCAAAGAAAACATGCTCTTCTGCAAGAAGAGAGTGGAGTGATTTGGTGCCGGTGCTCGCTCTTTCCTCCAGCAAGGTCCCTAGCAGAGGTGCTGTTGTGTCAGTCATGGAGTTAAGTGCAAGACAGACCCATACTGCTCAGGGTTATAAATGACTGCAGATCGGTCAGGGTGTTCCCATGAATGAGGGCAGTTGCATTACTGCCTCTCCTCTTACTGCCTACAGTTGGACACGGGGCCCTTCTCACCCTGCCCTCGCCAGCCATTGTCTTGTGGCCACTTGAGAGGTGCCATGATGAAGAGGCAGGGTTGGGTGCAGTTTGAGCCTTACTTGCAGCTGCCTGACCACCCATGAATCTCTGCATCCTCCTGTGTCTTCTCATGTCCCTGTCCTTCACCTCAGCCCTTGTTCTGTGCCCATCTCCCTCACAGTGCCCTGGGAAGGCTCTCTACCCTGCATATTTGCCCCAGAAGGCAGCCTGGAGAGAAATGCCAGGGCGCCTTCCTACCCAATGCCTGGTGAGTCCTGTGGATGACTTTCGTCTGTCCTCTGGACCTGTCTTTCCCCAGCCTCTTCTCCATCTGCCATCCGCCCGAAATGAACTGATTCAGCTGCCTTCCCTAATCCTGTCTGGCATTTCAAAATGGAGGGGACTGCCAGGTTCTTTGTTCCCGTTCCCTCTTGGCACTGGCAGGGGACCTTCTCTGCTCTGGAGAAGGACAAATGTGCTGATTTATTCTGCCCCTTAGCTTTGAATAGGGGTTGCTATGTTACCCTCCAGCTCCAAGGCTTGCCAGAGCACACACCATATATAACCCCACAGCAGGTGGCTATTGAATAAAGGCCCTTAAATCTGCCTCTCTTGTTTCTTACGCTGCTGGCCAAGGTGTCAGGGGGATGTAGCAGGGCATGATTTGCTGGCTGAAACTCCGGGCACAGCTGATGCCAAGCACCATGTTGGCATTTTCCATTCTCAAGTGCCCATCTTAATTTGCAGAGAAGGTACCAACTGGGCAGGAACACGCTGCTCACACTGGCTTTTAAAGAGGCCCTTTCTGACATGAAGGCTGCCCCATGGGGCTGAGCTGTGACCAAGATCCTGGAGGCACAGGCTTCCAGATCCTGCTGCAGTGACTGCAGCACCCGGGGCCTGGCCTGGACACTTCCGTAGCGCTCTCTAATTTGGCGTGACTGCTTGGGTAAGCCTGACCATTTGAGCAGCTTTCTGGGAAAAGTTGCATGTGCTTGTCCTGTGATGACAAGTTAAAACCTAGCCAGGATAGAGGCAGGTGGCATCAAAACATCGCCTTGCTGTGGTGGTATGTGGTTGCAGCTGTCTGATATAGACCTGACTTTGAAGTGCCAAAATGAACCGCTGTCTTAGAGGAGACAGCAGAGTTCATAATTGTTCCTAAAAAGCCTAATTCTTTGAGGAACAGTTCCTTGGTGCAGACTGAGTGAAGGAAACCATGGGTCTTGCTAGGAAACGCCTAGAAGAGGCAGCAGGGAGGCACATAACACCAGAGCCCAGGCCAGATCTCTCACTGGGTTTTTTTCTAACCTCCATGAAAACAGTGGTAAAGCCCTTCCCAGCAGTGATGGGAGTGAGATGAGGGTAAGGGACATTTGCATGAGTTTGAGCTGCTGAACTTCCCAGTGTGGCACTCAGTAGCTCACACATTTGGGGAATGAACTCTGCAGGATCATGATTAAATACTCTGCTGGCCCATAGAGCAGTGAGACCTCCTCTCCTGGCCAAAGAGTGTCTGTGAAGCAGATGCCCCACTGGTGCTTCTGCTTGCATAAGGAAAGAAACAAAGTTCCTGAGAACTAAAACACTTCTTGTTTAACAGAGTGGAATCACTTTTTTGGCACTGTAATTCCTCTGGGATCCACAGGTCCCAGCACAGCCTAGTGGGGAACAGCATTTCTGTGCTGTCACGCAGTGCAGGGAGTGCATGGGTATTTCTGGCCTCCTTACTCTGGATCTGCTCTGACCATGCTCTGGACACTGGGAGCAAAAGGGCAGAGAATGGTCTTTGGTGGCCATGGTACAAACCAGGCTGTAAGGCATTCAGGTGGGATCTTTTCCTCCGAGCATCTCTCAGTCATTCTTCGTCGAACTGTGGAGTCTGGAGCCAAAACTCTGGAGAGTTTCAGTGTGTCTGGGTGTTTATAGATTAAGAAAGGGTGATTTGTAAATCCTTACTGGAGAGCTGTTGAAAAATAGGACTGAAGAATGAGTCTTCAGAGATTACTTGGTTTATCTCCCTGCTCTGAAAGTGTAGTAGATTCACTTGGCCTTGAAGGAGGATCTGAATTTAGCTTTTTCCATGTGATACCTTCTGGCAGTGATGCTGTTCTAACTCTGGGACTCTCAATGCATCATGGATATCCTGTTTCACTTAGTGGCTACAGATGCCATGGGTCCTGGTCAGGTGGATCCCAGGGACCTCAGTCCTGGAGGGGGGGCGCGCATGCTTTTTTCTTGAGGGGTAAGAGCAAGGACGTGAGCAAAGCACTTCACTGCTTATGTTTGTGCCATTTGCTGCAAGTACAAGCATGACCACCCATTCAGGGAGGTGTAATTGTACCAGAGAGAGATGTGACAAAGCACTTGAGGCAAGAACTTCACTGTTTGCAGCTTATACAAGCACTGACTTCATCCCTCTTTTTATTCCCCTGCAGAGCATCAACGGAGGCCGCCCGCCGCCCCACTTTGTGTATGATCCATCCACCTTTGCCTTCCGTTCCCTCAGCACCTTGAAGCCGCTGAGCCCAATAGCTCCAGTGGAAGAACCGTCATGTGCCTACTGAAGGAGTTTCTCCAAAAACCTCAGGAACTATCAACCAACCACCTGCCTGGCAGGGAGAAGGGGAGGTGGCGATACCCAAGGGGATAGGTGGGAGAAGAGGACAATCACACATTTTTGCAATACAGCCTCTGTGGCAGCAGGAGGCATACAGCTTTGCAGCAGTGCCTGTTTTCATACCATTGCCATATCTGAATAGTGGCAAAGGGAGAGATTTTTGTCATTCAGGGCAAAACAAACCAGTCAGGTCCACAAACTGCAAGGGCAGCCACCAAGGCAGTGTCAAACTGATGGTGGTGGGATGATGGTAGGGGGATGGTGGTGGTTGAAGATATCCCTGAGGGGTTAAGGGGCTAGTGTGACCTACACGGTAGCAGGGGCGAGTGATCAGGGTTTGAAACCAAGTCCAGTCAGTTTCCCAAGAGTACCTGGGTCTACAGTGCTTTGCTATAGACCTGACCCTTCTCCCACTCAGAAGTGAGCTCAGGATTGGAGACAGAGGCTATACAGGGCTGCCTGCAAAGCAAGAAGATCCCTCTCTGAGATTGTTATAATTGTATTCACTTCAAGCTCTCTTGAGTGGAAGACCCTAGGAGAGGGAGGTGGGGGGGGTAACTGGCACATCTAGTTGCGTGTTCTATCTGGTCTACTGGCAACTCAGTGGTATCATCTAAAATAGGACTGAAATGGGAGGCATGAGCCTCCCACTTGAGATCGGGGGTCAGAATAAAATTCTAGAATGAAAGGTCTGTGTTCAGCTGTGCAAGAAAACACAGCGCCCACCCTCAGTCCTCTCAGCATCATCAGAGAAGAACTTGGGGGTGACTGTGTGCTCTTGGGTCTCCTCTCTGCTGAGGCTGTCTGTGTTCTGGGATATGCAGCACTTCTCCATAGCATTGTCCCAATACCCTGCTGCCCTAACATGATGCTGAAGGTAACTGGTATCGCCAAACTCAAACAAATCTAATGTCTCCAGCAAGCTTTCCACTCCCCTGTTATGCTGGCTATTAAGTTAAGGTAGACTCTTCTTGTATCAGTGGAACAAATATTCCCGGATGTAGCGTGGAGTGGGAGAAAGAGGTCTCTCTTTTGTGGCCACTTGTTGGTGGAAGAAACAGGAGGGGAGTTTGGGTGAAGCTGTGGGACATTTCTCCCTAGACAGTCCTAAGGCAGTTAGGACCATGCTAGGCCTTGCTACCACTGGAGTTTGACTGGGATCTGGCCTTGAGGCACGTATGTGATTTGTGCCACAAGGCAACAGCTAATAGAACAAGCTCTCACCTCTCATGGTGAGGCAGAGGAACAAGGCATTTCCCCTTGCTGCTGTTACAAAGAGTAACCTCTTTGTCTAGGCTTTCCCCACCTTGAGCCTGTATCTGGCTGAGTGCGAGGGGGACCGAGTAGTTTACTTCTTGTCTGGATCAAGAGGAGCAACTGTGAGTAATATAAAATAATTTTTGTTTTTAAATCTGCTCCAGTGTGGAGATCTTCGATGCCACTCTTTGGATGAGACCAATGGTCAGTCCAGCTGCCAGTAGGAGGCCACACAGTGAACCACTGTGCTTTCTGGGCCCTTCACTGAGACCCTTGGGGAAAGCCCAAAGGCCCTGTCGGCCTGGGGACCTGCATCCCCCACCCCTACCCTCCTCCCTTCGCAACCGCCTCTCACTCAGGCAGGCAGAGCAGCTGGGCAAGGCGGTGAGGGGACATCTGTCCTGACGCTGCCCCAGCTCTGCCTGCTCTTTGGCTCCAGACCGTCACAGCTGGGCCACCCCCTGCACCAGCACCACCTCCAAGGGGTCGCTTGCGTTTGCTGATGAGGTACCTCTGGCAGAGCATCGTGGTTCCCTGCAAGAATTCCCTTCTTCCAACAGAGGCCGATTCCTCTGCTGATTTCTCCCGCCCCTGTAGAGACTCTGCTTATCTTGTTTTGATGGCACACCTCAGCTTTTTAACTGCTGCCAGATCAAGCTGACCAGTGCAGGACAGGAAGCGTTGCGCCTTTGGACCAAATCCCTGTGCTCAGGAGAAGGGACAGCCATAGCCTGGTGTACCTGTCTGAAGAGGCACATTCCCCGTGCAGATGGCTGGGGCGGCAGCCCCTGCGTGGTCCCGCACCCCCAGGCTTTGCTCAGCGAGGGCTGCCGAGGTGCTCGGCCCCGGAGACGTGTTTCTGCCAGCCCGCGGGTGCGGCAGGCTGCCTTCCCCTGGGTGGGAGCGGGGAACAGAGATGTCCTGCCGATATTGTTGCCTTTTAGTACTTTTGTAACTTTTCTCTGTCTTTTCTTTTTCAATCAGAAGGAAAAATAAAAAAAAAACAACAATGAAATAAAGCATGACAGCTGCTATATTCACACCGCTGGTGAGTCTCATGCGTTTGCCATCTTCTGGGTGTTTGTGGCTGAGGGGATGGAGCAGAGCGAGCTATGACGCAGCGCTGCCAGTCCCAAGCACTCCGAAATCTCAGGCCATGTCTGCAAGAGAATGGCTTTGAAAACAAACTAGCAAGAGCTTTTCTAAAATGAATGCCAGGTTCTTTGCATATAAGAGGAGCTCCCTGTGCAGCTGCTCCCTTTGAGGCTAGCCCTGATATGCTATATTGGCCCTCACCGGTGCTTGCCTCACCAAGAAGGTGCTTTGGCTTTTGAGTGACCTGCCTGTTGCTTAGTGGTTGAATGTGACCTGGCTGGAGGTCTCCATCCCCCCAAAACAGAAGGGTGGGTGACCACACAGCTGGTCTTTGGCTTACAATTTTAGCCTCAGTAAGCCTTACATCTCTCTTCCAGGATTCCCAGCAGCCCTTTTGCTTACAGCCAGAGTACTCATGCTCCTCTGCAGCATAGCTCTAGCTCACCCCTTCCTCTGGATCTTGCCCTAAAAACTCCATCTCAGGTACTTGTAATGTGCATTCCCTACCCTTGCTATCTCCTTGAGCTAATTCCTGTCTCTCCCCTGCACTCCGAGCTCTGTATCTTAACCAGCATCTCACAAGGCTATCACCTATGTCCCCTTTTCCAAGGCCCCCCTGAGAGATACTAGCTTAAATTCCCTTAGCAGTCCTACTCAGGCTCATTCCCAGGAGGCCTTTCCTGCTCTTCCCTCCAGGCTCTGATCTCCTCTAGGCTTCCTGCCATCTCTCTCGTCTTGAAATCCTCCCCTCTCTGTCAGCTGCAGCTCATTGTTAATTGGCCTTGGCCCATTTTGCAAGGGCTGTAAGGTGGACTTGCTGGCTCCCCCAAGCCCTTTGCTCTTGTACCTCACGTACAGAATTGCCTTCCTCTGTGATGTGTCTTCCAAAACAGCCTGATTGCTCAGCGCACCCACCTTTGGGGCCCTAGATGCCGTTCAGAAACCACGGTGGCTGCTACGGCTCCACAAACCCTAATCATCTGTAGACTTCTGCCAGCTCAAGCTTGTGTATAAGTATATAAATGCACAGAGAGGGATGTGCTGACCTTGTATCAGCCAGGCTGTAGGTACGGACACCTATCGTGCCGAAGCCAGAGTACAGCGGGCAGAATGGCAGAAAGCTGGCAGAAAGCTTTGCAGTGTGCAGTCAGCTCGTTGGCCGGGGTGAGCTGGGGTGTAGAGCTGCTTCTGCTGCCCCCAGGGCTGTAGTCTGGGCCCCCGGCATGTGTTTGGGTTAAGTTCAATCGTGCCCACCCCTCATCTCTCCCTGCAAGCTGGGCCTCCGCGTTAACGACAAAACCCGACAGTTTTTGTGGTAAAACATGATAAGCCTTGATACGGCGACAACTTTGAAGCTAAAAGAAAGCAGGTTAGTGGTATTCACAAAGATCTTACGGGGTACTTTTCAGCTGTAGTTACCAGTGTAGCTGACAAAGGAGGCTAAGGACGTTGGCCTCATTTGGATGCCAGACCCTGGCATGGGGGAAGGGTTTGCCAAAGACCACCGCGGAAGCCATCAGGAGAAACCAGGGAAACGAGAGCTGAGCTGTGGTCTTCTGACGGCTGTTCCTTGCTGTAGGCACTGTGCCCTGTTGCTGCCTCTGGCATACATCAGCGCGGGGCTGTTCACCCCTCTGGCTTTGAAAACACCTTGTGCAAACACTACTTCTGCTGCTGGAGCGGGCAGGGGCGCCGGCTGGGGTGCGAGCGAAGCACTTGCGAGCGTGGTCAGCTTGGCATAGGTCCCTCGGGACCTCTGCTTTGCTGGAGCTCCCGGCTCCAGAGTTAGTCCTCCCACCAGGTTTGGGTTGTGGCTCGGTGGGGGAGCCCGTAACTTCTAAGCTGAGATCTTTCTCTGCTCTGAGCCGATCTCGCTCGGAGACGTGCAGGTGTTTCCCTTCAGAGCAGAAAACAAACCCTGCGAAGAGAGGAGGACTGTTGTGCCAAGGTGCAGCCCGGGTGTGCTGAACTCAGCTGTGTTAACCATCTGCAGGAGGGTGAATGGGGACAGGCGGCTGTTTGAAGAGCTTGGCCATGGCTTCTCTCTGATTTAAGTGCGACCGTTTAGGCTAATACTGTTCTCCAATTAAAGTAAATTAATTAGGTTAATGCTATGGCCTTAAAAATAACAGAGGGGAACCAAGCTCCCAGCAGTGGCAAAGTGAGTTGTATGCGTACCCTGAGACTCGGTGAGTCCCTTTGCAGCCAGCACACAAGATCAGCTCTTCTTGTGTTGTCCAAACATTTTCTTATGCATATGTATGTACACGCATGCACACAAATGATATATACATATATTTATGTCTCTCTGTGTTTCATTTGTGCAGAAATCTCTGTACTCTTACAGTCACCCACAAGCAAGGTGCCCTGTGCTCACCTAGGTCTTTGTTTGACAGGGCTCGATGTGAAGACCACCGGCGGCACACTCACCATCTGTGTGCTACAAAGCACGATGATGCTTGGAAAACACACCTATCACCCCGTTTCCAACTGCACGCTGAGTGTTGACCTATCTGCCGACCTACCAGATCCACTAGGAAAACGGGCAAAATCCGCAGCGCCGCTAGGGCCGGGGTTCTCACCCCAGGCTAGATGGAGGCTGCTGAAACACAGCTTGGCACAGAAACAACTAAGCAGCAGAATTTTCAGCCGGACAGACCGTCTCCTTCAAACAGCTTAGGGCTTTCCCTTGCTCTTTCTGAAGCTGCATAGCATGTTGTGGCAAGGCGTGGGGTGGAAGAATGCATTCAAGGGTGTGTATCAGGTTAGGGTTGGATGGGGTATGTGCTGATACAGTGTGGGCGTGTAGACACAGGGTGCATTTACAGTGGCATTTATATGGTTGTGGCATTTATATTTATGGCATGTCATTTATATTTTAAGTGGAAGGAAGTCTTGGAGGAGTAAAGGCAACGGGCACGCATGCAAGCAAGCGTGGGCCTGGCAGGATGGATGCTGGTGGATGTGCATCCGGGGCACGGGCAGAAGAGCTTGTGCTGGGGAGGGGCATGAATGAGGCCGTGTGTTTGCAGGTGTCTGCAGGTAGTGATGCATGGAGGATGTGCAAATAGGTTACATATGCCAAGGCAAGGGTGGTGAGTATTTCTTTGCTGTTTCTGCAGTCTCAGCCATTTGTGGTAACAACTGGGAAACTTTTGCAATGCATCATGCCGGTAATGTTTACGAAAAGTGAAGAAAATGTTACAAATGCCTGATCTGTGTCCTTGAGGCACTTGGGAGCTTTCATCATTGAATTAAAAAGAAGCAGGCACCTGGACAACAGTGACTTAAAACAAAGCGACCTCATTACAGAATAGAGGGATTGTACACTGTTTCTTCCCAGACAAGAACTTCAGGGACATCAAATAAAAGCAGCAGGTGGCAGGTTCAAAGCAAACAACCAGGGGCAGATCTGCACGGAGCGTGGGGTTGCACTGGGGAACCCTGTGCCACAGGACGCTGCGGCTGCTCCGTATTTGCACAGCTCCAGACTTGAAAAGAAAGGAAAAGAAAAGGAAAAATAGTCCCCAGGAAACACTACATGCACAAATGCCATCTCTGGTTGAGGAAGGTGGTGAGGTGGGAGGATTTTCTGGGGTAGGTTGCTGTGTGCCAGCCCCGTCTCACTCTCCTCTGTGGCAGAGTCTGCTCCTACCAGGGTTCAAGGTGGGCTAGTGGCTCCAAACAGGCACGTGCACCAGCAACCACCCTGCCACGCCAGTGCTTCCTTGCATGCGTGCCCATTTGCCTTTACTCCTCCAAGACTTCCTCCATGATATGAGGCCTCAGTGGTGACTTAGCCCTCACGTCTTTGATGGTGAGGTCGGGGGTGACCCGGTGCATCTGCTGAGCTGCTGGCGTCAGGGAGTAGCTTGAAACCTGGGCCGCTCACTGATCTATCTGCATGGCTGCACATGGGCATCCTACAGATCCCCTCTGCCCTCAGCATGTGGGTGCTGGGGCCCTGCTAGGAGGACCCCAGGGCATCAGGGCTGCCTGGCATCCATCATGTCCCTTGCCACAGCCAGGCTGAGCCTGAACCATCCATGGTCGCTATGTGCAGAGGCTGGTCGCAAGGGCACAGCTCAGGCTCAGGTTTCCAAAGCAGGTCAGGTCTGTACCGGGTGGCAGGCTGGTGCCCATGTGTCATAGGAACAAAGTGAGTTTGGTTTGAGCACTGTCTCAGGCTTACGACGTGTATTATACATGTAATATACTTTTGGGGTGTAGGAACACATTAGGAAAGCAAGTACAAGTGTCCTCCAGCGACTGGTAACCTTCACATGGGAGTGAGCAAGCCAAAGAGGATGCAGCTGAAGCAGCAAGGCTCTGCAGAAGAAGTAACATCAGTGATGAGGAGGACATTTAAGCACATTGGTATCTCACCATTTCCTGAGCTAGATTTTAGTGGGCTTATTCAAGAAAGGGGGTGAGGAAATAGAAGATGTAGACGCTTTGAGAGCTAGCTCTGGCGGTAGCTGCACGCCAGCCTGGCAGGACTTGACCACATGTTTTCAGTTAACCCAGGACAGGATGTACAGATAGCTCCGGACACATGAGGAGCCCAAAAATCTGTTTTCCTTTTTGTGGCTGCTCACATCAGTGCCTGCTGTAATAATAGCTCAGTCTGTTAGTGGGTTGGCCAGCATTGATTGCATGTTCCCGTCTGACACGTTCACAGCATTGTAGCTCCGAGGTCAGACAAGCGGGGGAACTGAAAGTGCCATGAGAGCAGGGTGCCAAGTGGGGAGATGAACAGAGACAACAAAGCCCCTTTGACAAGGAAAGTGGTCACCATCCGCAACAGGAGGAAAGTTGCTTTCTACTGAAGGGTCCCCTGGGAGCTCTGCTCTCCTCACCCTGGCACCTCCTGCAGACACCCCAAGGTGGGCTAGCCAGCATCTGTCCTCGGTGTAGAGTGGCCTTGGAGCACACTGGCACGCTACACTGGTGGGTCTCACAGGCGTTTGCTCCCCACTGAGGGACGGCGAGACTTTGGTGCCCTGTATTGCTGGTGTGAGACCTGTCCTTGCGTGCCCACAGCTCTCCTGTTTGTCCACCTCTGGGCCTACTCCTCTTTCCCCCAGCCTTCATGAATGCCTCTCCTCCGCCTGACCGTGCCTTTTTCCAGGCATCCCCTGTTTCTTCACCCCCTCTCCTGGTTTCAGGTTCCTCTAAGACCCTGCAGTGAGCCAGCCCAGAGGCTTTGGCGCTGGGGTCTTGGTGCAATTTCTTTTCCCTCACAAATTTTCTTATCCTTGTTTCCTTCCTTGACCACCTTGTTTCAGCCTTTAGTCTCAGCAGCAAGGAAGTTTTAATGTAGACAAAACTACATGCCGCTCCTGGAAATGGTTGAAGCATCTTTGCCAAATTTTTCCAAAAAGGGTAGCCAGAGTGTTCCACCCTGGACAGTTTCATTGCCAACGGGTGACATTTGGCAAGACGTTGGCGAGGGTCTTGCCGAATGGGAGGCTGCTCGGCAAACCCGACCTTGGCAGTGCGACCAAGCCAAATACATCAGGGCAAAACCTCGATCATATACAGCTCTTTTGAATTCTGAAAGCCTTTGTCAGATCTTCAGTGCAGAGCCTCCACAGGCCCTGTTTTGAAGAGAGATGTTTTGTCCTTTCCTGGCTTTAAACAGTTCCCCAAAATAAACCCTCTGCTATTTACTGGCATTGTTTTCTTTCTTGTGTTGAATGCTGATAAATAATCAAACCCATTATATTATATTCGTGTCTGCTCTGGTAGCAAATAATTACAACAATTACTACCAAATCAAAATGCTTCTGTTTCTCCTGGTGTCATTAGCATGTCCCAAACATTTTGTTCTTGTGGTTTAAAGTGCAGTAATAACATAGTCCAAGTGCAACACCCGGTTGAGCGGAGCTTCCCAGCACAGCAAGCTTCCCAGCCATGATTGCCTCTGAGATGCTGCTAATTTTCAATCACGGTGTCAGATCCTCTTCTACTGCAGGGAGAGCAACTGCTTAGCCTGTGATTTACCCAATTTATTCCGGTAATAACCGGGCTGGCTGTGTAGCCATCTGTCTGCTTTACATGCTCCTCCTGCCCCCCACCCTCTGCCACCCTGCAGACCAAGCCGTGTCGCTGTCCTTGCGACAGCAGAGAGAGAATGCGTTGCTTCGCTCCGGCCATGAAGCGGGTCTCCATGCGCTCAGAGAAAGGTACAAGTGTTCCCCCCTCTGCTCTCCCCAGAAGCAGCAAGCGATGCCGCCCCTCTCTGCTGACCTCTGGATGCCAGGGCTGCCAGCAGTGGTGCCTGCTGCAGATATTTCCACCAGGCAGGGAAGGAAAGATCCCTTTTTGGGTAGGGCACGGTGGGTTATCAAGGTTTCGGCTGGACCCTGGCCCAAGCGAGGGGAGCTACGGCCAGTTTGTGAGGGGGAAACTGAGGCAGGGAGCGGCTAAGGCAAGGACCCGACACAGTGGAAAGATACACATTGGCCTGAAATTGCATCCACAGATATGAAAACCATTGTGGTCACATGGCTCTGTGAAGAAAAACACTGTATTGACTGGATCATTATAAAGCCTTTAACTGAAGAGCCAAGTCCTCTCTGCCCTGTGTAATGTTATTCAAACAGACCTGCACACAACTCCTTCAAAGCAGATGTTAGCCAGGGTACAGCCCTAGATCAACAGTCATTCAGGATCAGTATTACTTGAAACCACTGGGTAAAATCAAATATAAATAGAGCAGAGAGCATTTGAAGCAATTAGGGTCTCAGGGGAGATTCATTGCCCGTAACAAAGCCAAGCAAAGGGGAGACAATGCATCATTTCTGTAATGCAGCGAGGACATGCAGAAGCTGCATTACTCAGAAAACTCTGAGCAGCACGTATGGTTCATATTAAATCACCTAACCTTTCTATCTCCAGTGGTATTTCTGGGGCTTTCATTACTGTGGTGCTCTACAAAAACTGTAGCCTTGTGAGTGCCTCTGGGAGACAGCGCAATATTTGAGGTAAATAGGATTTTACTTCTTGTGGACACCAAAATACTGAATTTTCCTGCTATTTTTGAACTGCAGTGGTACTGCACAGAGGAAAGATCCTCCCTTTGGAGCTGAAATGCAGAGCAATCATTTAGGTCCTTAGAGAAACTGTTGGTTGCATGAAGACCCTGCATTTCCGGAGTCTGTCTTGATGGTCTCACTGCAAGGAACATCTTCCCTCTGAGGCACAGGGCGCACTTCCCTAACTCCCAAGGTTGTTTGTCCACAAACGAGGTATTTGCTACCAAATTTCCCAACTCTCAGATTCTCTTGGTGCCGGGGATCTCAGGGAGGCTCTGACCGTCCAGGCTTGGCCGCGGGGCAGCTGGGCTGGCAGCTCAGGCGCAGCAATGTGTCAGCCGACCTCTGTCTAACACTGTGCATGGGTTTTGCCCAGAGCCTCAGCTCCCTCTCACGTTTCCTTGCCATCGCCTGCTTGTCACCAAGCTGCTCCCCTGCCCGGGCAATGCCGAAGCACCGCTCCTCCCCGCGCTGCAGAGCACCTTGGGTGCGCACCTTGATGCAAGGTCCCTGCAGAGCACCGGCAGCGGCAGCTTGGCAGGACTCGCATCACTCGCCCACCCCAGGAGCATCACTTTCCTTCAGAGGTGGATGCCGCCCCGTGCACCCTGCAGACCGCATGCAGCAGCGAGGGTCTTGAACGGCTGGAAAGGAAATCACATTTCTCCTGAAACCTGAAAGGAATAGTTCCTGAGGAGCCGCGGTGCTGGCTGCATGTGGGGCGCAGGGGGCCAAGCCCTGGAGAGTCCAGGCTTTACAGCTGTGGCTGAAATGGAAACGGACGCGAGCGGCAGAAGTGTCTGCACTACTCAGGGTGCTTGAGGTAGATACTGCAAGGTGATTAACCACGCAAATTGATCCCAGGTGACTGGGAGCATCTGAAGCACCAGTTAAAAGAAGAACATGTCCTATAATTTGTGGGTCATGGGAATCCAATCTCTTTGTGCCTGTGCCCACAGGCAGTGCTGTCTGAGGGCATGACCATGAACAAGGTGTTTAGACAGGCTTCACACTTTGCGTCGCTCCTTCAAGGAGCTTTGTCCATGTGCCAAAGTGTGTTATAGCTGTTCTTCAGCAGAGCGAGGAGCTGGGGCAGTTGAAGGGCTTTGCCCAGCACCAGGTTGAGCTATAGGAGTCTGGTCTGCAGCTCTGTCCAGGGTGTGCAGGATGAGACCCGAGAGTCCCTCCGTACCTCCCCAGCCCCTCTCATGACTGAGAGCAAACCTGGGAACACAGGCCAGGAGGGAGCAAGAGCTGTTCCATCCAGCTCCTCCCATCTGGGCTAATCAAGGGGATCCAGGACTCCGGGTTAGCCCACCAAAGGCACCTCCTGGTGCTGAGCTGGGGATGCTGCCAAGGGCTTCTTGCACAACCAGGCCTTTGCTTTATGAGTGACGCTGCTGCTCTGTGGAGGTGAGGCTGACCAAGGCTCTTGGGCTCGTTGCAGGATGCCGGGAAATGCTCTGGCTATGTGCCATAAGACTTCGGTCTTCTCAGCTGGGGCCACCTGCTGCGTGGTTGCTTGCAATTGCAAGAGGCTGGGTGCCACAGACTGGGTAACTCCTCACCCCACCTTCCTATGGCATCTTGCAGCTACCTGGCAAAGCTTTAACCCTTTCCTTGCAATAGCCACACAGAAATTCATCTTTTAAGACTTGTACAGGTTGGAAGCCCCCATCACGCTTTGGAGATGCCAGCATTGCCTCCAGCTGATGGCTGTGGCTCCTATGCAGAGCCCATTGGTGGCCTGGTCTCAACGCTCCTCTGTAACCCGAGAGAACAACACATTTTCTTTTGGTGCTGGCACAGCCAGACAGTTTATGTACTGCAAAAGAACGGGGTAGTATTTCTTCCCTCTGAAAAAGGAAAAGTCTCTTGATCTCTGAATCACTCCGTTGCCTCCCTCTGTATCGGGTAAATAATCTGGGCTTCCTGGGCTTGGGCCAGGAAGAGCAGGAATGGAAATACACAGCGTGTAGCTCAAGTCATCCTTTCATGTCACGAGCTTGGCTGGGCCAGGCTGTTGGGGACATGCGGCTGTGCCCACGGTGGGGACAGAGGGATGGGTCCCATCCCTCTCCTCGATGCTGTCTGCGTCCAGGAGTCCCACCACAGTCGCCAGCACGGACTCGCCCCTGGGTCTGTGAAGGGCAGAAAGACCCTGAGACCAACGCCAGGCGGATGGGGACGTGCTTGAGCTGACGTGGCCTTGAACCCGGGATGTCCCTTGGAGACGGTGTACAGAGCACGTGGAGCCGCCCCCAGGCAGGCATGTCCCCGTGGTGCCCGCAGGCGACGTGAGCCTCCTGCTCCTCAGGGACTTCCCTGGCACGGCCGCTTTGCTGAGTCTGGGGCAAAAAAGGGGAGGGCAGGAGGGTGGCACTGGCCAGGGTGACAAACTGCTGTTCCCATTTTGTAATCAGTTCCCGGAGAGGAAAAGCAAACAGCAAAGAGCCGCTTGATTTCGCTTTCCTTTTTCTCTTTTTTTTTTCTTTAATAAGACAAGAGGGAAGAGCGAGCAGCAGAGACCCATCTGCAGCTCAGAGGCGCGCGGCAAAGCAGCGCCTGCGGCCGAAAGCAGGGCCGGTGGTGCCGGGAGGAAAAGGAGGCGCTTCTCCCTGCGGGTTTATAAACTCTTGGCTCGCAAAGTAGGAGGACAAAGTGCATTGCCAAAACAGCATCACGCTTGATGTCTGGGTCAGAGAAGCTCCAGCTGGGCCTGGGCAGCCCCTTCCGCCTCCCACCCCCTGAGAGCCGGCCAGCAGCCGGGGGCCAAACTGGCACCTCACCCCCGGCGCTGATGGGAAGGTGAAGGGACCGTGGGAAAAGCCGGCTCTGGCTGGCTGCTGTCAGCTTGGTGGCAGTCGCAGTATAAAAAATATTTCTCCCCCCCCGCAACGCCCTCCCCATCTCTGCCATGGTCTGCCTCGGCGGTATGAAGGCAGCATAACTGGCTGCCCCGACGGACCGAGGACTGACGGATGAGCCAGCTACCCCGAGCGCCTGCCAGCTGGACATGGGGACCAAGGACGGAGCAGATGATGGGAATGACAGCTGGGTAAACTCAATACCACGTTGACCCAGTGGGGTGTGAGCGGGGTCCCGGCCGCACGGGCACACAAAGCGCCAGCTCTGCTCTGTCCTTCCCGAAGGCGGTGCCTGGCGCTGCCGGGGCTGTCCCTGTTGCACCGGTGGGGTGATAATGCAAAGCCTTCCCTCACCTTCACCCTGGCTCTTCCCAGGCACCGGGCACCCTGCCATAAAAGCAGCCTTTCCCCACGTGCCCCTGTGTGTTGCCATTTATTGCATTACAAGGGGAGAAGGCGGGCCTGGTGCTTTCAGGGATTTTGGGGTGCTATGCTGGGCAGTCACTGGGTGGGCTCAGAGGGCAGCAGGACTAGGGAGACTGGAAATCGCTCATGGTACAGTGCCCTACGTGCAATAAAAAGCCAGCAGCCCATTTTGGTCAAAGCAAACAGAGCCTTTTGGAAAAGCCTGCCCTGAGAGGAGATGCTGCTCCCAGAGCATCCTGCGGCCCCCAGGTAATAACGCTGTAATCGGTGTCAGTGCACACAGTAAACCGCTACAGTATTATCAGCCCCAGAAATTTGAAAATCCTGAATAAGGCCTTAAATCTCACAGGACTGGCTTAAAAAATAGATTAAAACCTGTGCAGTTTGGAGTCTGATTACTTATCCTCTATTTGGGTTTTTAAAACTTTTGGATACAGCTGGGCTGCATTTTCATCTTCCCTTTGCATCACAATTGCAAGGTCACAATAATTACTGCAGAGAAGGGAGTTACAGGGTTGTTTATTTTTCGAAGGAAGCTGAGATTCTCATAAATTTACATTTACAGGAAGGGTGCTTTAACAGTTCTCTAGGCACTGAGGATCTGTTAAAAATTGCAAGGGCCACTGATACGATAATAGATTAACCTCAGACCAATTTATGTGTGTGGTTACTGATCACCTGCTCTAAATGAGCTCATTGCAAGAAGTGGACTTGCCTTTTCAAGGAACTCTGCACGTTTGCAGATGTGCCGACAAAGCATCATTTCCACTGGAAGCGTTGGCAAGGAGGGAAAAAGTGAAGTGAATCTCATTGCCCAGGAAGGCATAAAGGCAGACTGATAAATAATCAGGTGGTGAACCAACTACTTGGCAATAAGTGGGGAGGCAATTGCAGTGCAATGAAGGCCAATAAGAAAATATGATGTCATGCATGGCTCTGCTTTGCCAAAGCGCGCCGCTCCCTGCAGAAAATCGCAAAGAACTGTAAAAACAAAATACACTCGTGTTTCAGCTGGCGACTGAGGCAAAAATCATTATGGTGAAGTAGCAACAGAGCTTTTTGTTGGACATCTCAGTTCCTCTCCCAAGGAAGACTCTGCCACACGTTGGTCGGGGAGGCTGGAAGCTGGGACACAAAGTGAACGTTGGCCGCCTCTTTACGTGCTCCAGCCTCTGAGCTGCTGTGGGGCTGGAGCAACCCTAGAGGGAGACCCTAAGGGTGGTCCCACAGGGGCCACAGCTTTGTGTGTTATGGTCCTGTCCTCCCTTTCTCCTCTCCCAGCTCCTCCACATCGAAGCGGAGAGTGAGCCATCGGGAGAGGCTCGGCACAATGTCTCCTTTGAGGGAAGTCAACAGCCGCATTTTGCTGGGTATTTATGGGCCCTAGATCCCGCTCTGGATTTGAATGGAGAGGAAGGGGCAGGAAGAAGTTAAAAGAAAAAAAGGAGGAATAGTGTAGACGGGATGAAATAGGAGCAGCCTGCATGTCACGTCGGTGCTAGCTGAAGGCAATGATCCATACCCCGCATCAGCACCTCTAAACACCACCAGCCAGGGAGGTCCAGCTGGTCTTTCAGCTAGGGGACTCCTGTCAAGCTAGTCCCTCTCTTCTCTGGGGTTGCGTCCCACTGCCCAGGCGTGCAAGTGTTTGCTGAGAGGTTCAGAGGAAGCTGTTAATTTTTTTCCCCTTTAAACACAAAATGCGTTCCCTTAACCACAACCGTAGGAGGAGGCAGCTGCTCTTGACAAACGGAGCCATGCTAAGTGCACTTGCTGGAAGTGTTTTGACTTTGTTTCTGAACACGGCCCTGAGTGTAGTAATCCTCAGCTTTGGCTGCTGGCAGTGTGGTGTGGTGGGGATGTGAGGGGTTGAGTGGACACGGGATCCATCTAGGGAGCAACCAGAAAGGAAATTTCTGCAGCAGTCCATTGCCACAGCAGGAACAAATGTAAGCAGCAGTACGGAGAAATATAAATGTATGGGGTTCAGAGCCCTAAAGAATGGTTTGCCATGTGTGGGGAGGAACGATGCAATTGAAGATGGGAAAATCTTCCCAATGTCCTTGCGGGGGGATCAGAGTCAGAAGGCCAGACTCGCCACAGGAGTGAAAACCAGGGAGCAAGGCTTGCAAGTCCCTGGTCCCATGGGATTTGCTCCTGATTTTGCAGGCAGCCCATTGTTGCACAGGAACCCCTGGGCCAAGGGTATTTCATGCTCGGCATCCTCAAAACTGAAGCCCCCACAATTGCCAGCCTCTGGCAGTGCTTCCACTTGTCCCAGATTTCTGCTGAGCGGAGCCGAGTGCCCCATAGGAGCTGCCAGGCTCCACCCCAGACACAGCCACCCTTGCCAGGGGAGACGGGGTCATGTCTCATCAACGCTTTTGAAACGCTTTGGGGTGAATTATAGAAATATAATGATTCCTTTGCTTCTGGGGGAGATTTCCCAAAGCTCCTGACTGATCCAGGCCAACTCCACATTTTCCCCTTCACCACTTCCGTCTGGCAAACAGCACCAGGCTGCTGATGGTGGGGTGGCAGGTCTTGCCCACCTCCCTCACTCAGGGTTAAAAAAGAATATCAGACCCTTCAGAAAGAAAAAAAAAACGAAAAAGAAGAAAAACAAAGCATCCAGCAGCCCATGTTGGAGACGTTATGAATTGCTTTTGAAAGTGCTCGTTTGCCTGCATAAGGACGGAGGTACCTTCCTCTAACAAAGCTGCAGGAAAAAACCCACCGTCCCCCAAGTTCAGGGCGCTCTGGAGGGCAGCCACACTGAAATTGTGATTAAGTGTTTTGGGCCATGCCTTTCACTGCAGCCTGCCAGATAAATATTTACAGCTGACCACGGAGAAGCAGGGGGGAAGGAGAGAAGAGACATCTGTAAATTCTTTGGAGCCTTGCTGCGTTTTAATTTTAATTTAGTTCTTTTTTGTTGCTTTTCCATCCATACATCGTTGTCTCTTTTTCTCAACCCACGGATAGCTAAAGAAGAGATTTTTGAGAGAAAGAGTTTCTTTCTAAAACCTCAGGGGACAGGTCCTGGTTTCAGTGACTGTGGTGTAAAATCTGGAGCTGTGATAAACCAATGCTGCGGAGAGCAGACTGCAACCTTTGGTTTACTAACCAGCATAAATCTGATGTAACGTTATTGATCTCTGTGGATTTACTCTGAGTCTCATTGCCTCCTCCCTTGTTTTCTTCACAGTTGTCCTTATCCATGCGAAGTCAGTGCCTATGTGGCTGTAATATGCCAGTAAATCACAGTGTTACACCCACTTCTCAATGGTGTAAATTACTCCCTCCGTTTGGCTTCTCTTCTCAAAAGAAAGCAATTCTTCATGCCCAGTGGGAGAGCTGGTTGTCAGCAGCCCAGAGCATCTCCTCCCACCGACCCTGGCCTGCCAAGGTGTCTGTAGCTGAGCCCTCCAAAGAGGGGGCAACCAAGAACGACTCATATAAACGAGGGACCTCAACCCTGGGGCTCTCTGCATTTTGATGTATGAGTATATACGTCCTGCTCGGAAACATATGCAGGAATCTGTAGCTATAAAAGCCACTGCACCACCCTGTAATCCAGCCCAGATGTGCCTCTCCTTTCATGGCGCACTCAAGGGACCCCTCTGAGCTGAGGCAGGCAGGGATGGAAAGCATTGTTCGAATTTACTCACCCCAATGAAAAGAGACCCACAGCAGACTGCTCGCAGAGGTCCAGAGCGAGGAGGCTGGTAGGAAGGATTGACTTTGGGAGGGGGACCGGAGCGTGAGGCAACTGATGCTGGCCCACGCTGTCATCAGATGCCTTCTGAGGTCATCGGCGCGAGCCAGGAGCCTGGCGAGCTCCAGGCCTCTCTGAGAGACAGGTGATAACGCATGCGGTGCAAACCCTGGTCTTGCTTGAGCTCCCAGAGCTTGGTGCAAAGACCTGTGCAGGCAGCTGAACCTCTGGTGATAACATGGTGGGGCTACTCATCTCCTTCAAGGCTTTAAACTTGGGAAACAGAGGCCAAGTAATGAGGCTCTGGGGTGGACTTTCATGCTGATCCGTTTGGGAGAACAGGGGAAAGACTTTACAGTTTGTTGTAGGTCATATTCGCAAGCAAGCTACCAGGATCTCCTCCTCCCCATGTGGTAGCAGCTTGGGCTTGAGATTTATCCCTGCTGTTATCGGTGTAGCCGAAAAGTAGCATTTCAAAAAACTTCTGCGCTGGCTGCAAAGTCATCTGGGAAGTTACTCTTTCTGTTAGTGTCATAAAGCTGCATAGCCTTAAATAGAAAGCAGGGAGCCAAAGGTCTCGTCCCCAGGGCTTTGCAGTCTCAGCGCAAAGAGTGCGGTTATAAAGCAAGTCACGCAGTCCAGGAAGGAAATTTATGGCTGGGAAGATGGATAAATAATATGCCAAGATCAACAGTAGTGGTAATGTCGAAGTGTAGCGAGTGGAGTTGCTCCACTATTACAGGGCTGTAACCGCTTGGAACCCTTGGACTGAAACAAGCCAACTGCTAGAGAGCTGCCGCGGTGTCGAGGCCCTGGCATTGGCACCACCAACGTCTGACAACATGAAGAGGCTGTTTTAATGGGAGGGAGCAGTGCCACATGCCAGTGACTGTCTTCCCCAACACGATCTTACTCCTGGGGTCAGTGCCGGGTTGTGACAGACTGGGATTTTACAGTCACGCTCTCACGCATCACCTCCCAGTGGTGATGTGACCTCATGGAGTGCTGACATGGCTGTGACTCTTCATTTGTAGACCATCTGGAAGCCTCTTGGGCCTCCAGATGTGATGAGGATTGGGCTTTGTGTAGCTTCTGGAGGTCTGAAGGAGACACGAATCAAAATCTTTGCAGATTTTTTGCTGCTCCTCTCAGCAAAAGGAGCATTTCCCATCCTTCTCCTTACTTCTGTTTGACTTTCTTCTCTTCTCTCAGCCTGGAAAGTAAAGTCACTCCAGTGTTTACTTTCCCTGTTCCCTGCCCAGGCTGTTAAGCATGTCCTAGGTCATCCCTGCTAATGGATCACATAAAGGAGTGGTGGAAATCCATTAGTGGAGGTGTCTTAAAGAAGAGGTTGGACAAACACAAGTCAGGAGCAGTGTAGTGATAGCTGATACTGTTTTGAGACCGGCGTTGGACTAAACAACCTCCTGAGGTCTTTTTCCAGCCCTGATTTCTGAGCTCCTCTGATCCTGAACAGAGAGCATGACACCCAGGACCCGGCAATGCCCTTAGGTGTTTCCAGTGGCAGCAGCCCCCCGTACTTCGACGTCTGCTTTGTGCTCATGGGCATCATACCGTTGCTATGTGACATCCAGTCACCGCTGTGTAATGTCTTGGCGTGCTGGGGTGGCATCTGGGGGGCAAACTGCGAGCAGGGAGGGTCACAAGTGACATCCCCTAAATTCTGTGCTGCACAGAGGATGTAGGCAGTGTTTAGTCCCATACTTATTCTCCATGTGAACTGTCTGAAAGCAGAATTGTTTTGGGGAAAATACTGACCAACCCCAACCACTCCCAGGCACTGTACATCCAGGCCCAGTATGTGACCTGAAACATCAGAGACAAACTTACCCCCCTTTTCTAGCCCTTGGGGTTTGCTCTTTGAATATTCTTGAAGCTCCAGCTCTTGGAGCACTGTGATTACCCATGGATCTCATCTCTCATGTCCCAAAAGCAGTGACAACAGGGCTCCCGAGGGGAGAGGAAAGCTTGCATGTAGCCTTCAAAGCAAGAAAGCAAAACAAAGAACTCAACCCTTTAAAAAAAATCTCACGTTTTAAGAAGGATCTTCTGATTTTAGTTGGGAGAGTTGCCTGAAGCTTGGCTTTGATGGTCCTGACAGTTAAAAGACCTAGATCACCGTCTGGATTTTCTCTGCAGTTTCTCGGGGTAGTTCACTACTGGGGTACACCTGGGCTGCAAAATTCAGTGTTTGGGCCCTGAAGACTGTCACTTCTCTTGAAAACAAGATGGAAAAGCCTGGAATGTATTTCTTTAAGACTTAGCTGTCTGTAGCTCCTCTTCAAAGGATCAGAGGGCAATCCAGGGCCTGAATCACTTTTTGCTAATGCCCTGGCAAATCAGGGGTGTCCTCGCTGACATCTGCTGTGTTACACCAGGGCAGGGCTAGTGTGAGGGGGACCTGAGAAGCAGCTGGAGAGCAAGCCCTTTTGAGACGGCTAAAAGGAGCCTGGAAAATTATTATGGAGGGACCCATAATGGGCAGTGGGGGATGCAGCGTTTTGCTCAGCCCTTCTGCCTGGGACACAGACCTGCATCTGTCCAAACACCAGCGCTCCCCTCCGCTTGCCGACTCGAACCGACGAGGGGGCAGCACGGTTTGCATCCATCTCCCGCAGGGAGGGAGATCCCGCTTTCCGGATCCCCCCATGTCAGGCTTGCTCGCCGCAGCTTGCGCCGGGTCAGATTTCAGGGTTTGGGCTCTGCGTGTGTGCACTCGTGTGTGCTTTTAACTCACTCTGCAGTCTTTCCAGGAAATTAATTTGTGTCAGACAATCGGTTTTTGTCCTTCCTTTGCTTTTTGGAGGGCAGGGGTTGGAGGATGCTGTTGATTCAATAAGCTGCAGCTATTGCCCTGCTCCTCTGGCCCCACAGCTGTATGAGCCTGGTGCAGCTCTTACCCAGGCAGCAAGTAAGCGAGGGGAAAACTCCTGGTGACAACCCAACCATTTTGGGCATAGGTAGCAGGAATGAGCTCAAAAAGCATTTTGGTTCTGGAACGAGTTTTGGGCATCCTTCCCTCTCTCTCCTCCCTGGCGCCCTTCACTCCTTTGGCTGGGTCCATGTTTTGACACACTACCAGATTGATGCACTGGCAAACTGTATCTCCATTAAAAATTGCAGGGAAGAAACTGAAGATCTTGTTACCGAGCAAAAGGCAATTGAGCAGGCAATTGAACAAAAGGCAATATGGCAGCAGGGAAAGTGTAGGAGATTATTTAAGACCTGGCATTGACATCTAAGCTGCATATTTCTGCTAAAACGCTAGTAAGTCAAACAGTGATACTTAAATCAATTGTTGTCCCAGAATTAGGAACTTAATGTGGAATAAAGGCTTTTCCACCTCTCAGAGCTGTTGTTTCAGGCTCTCTTCAGACTCAGGAAGACAACATTGTTTTAATTAACCTCATCTCACACTTTGAGCATGCTTTCCTATAGGCACAAGAGCGGAACTCTTCACCTTCAGTAGAAGTTGGTATTCTGGAGTTTGAATTGTTGCTTGCAGAATGGCAGGATAGCGAGAGGCTGGATTATCAAGAAAATGAGTAAGAATGAGAGGCAGCGACCTTCTGTCTGTTCCCCAGGATTTAACACCATGCTTCGATCTCCAACATACACATCACACAGCAAGTGCTGTAGCTGATCTATTTGCAGCTTAGGCGATATGCTCATGGACCTCCTCGCCCCTACTGCGATCCTGTCAGTTCATGTAAGTCAAAGAGGTTCGATCCAGGTCAGCTCTTGGTTGACAGTCCTCAGCGGAGAGGCCAGGATGTCACCAGACATGACAACCTCTTTTCTGGCTCAGTAGGATCGATCACCCTAGCCTATGGCTACAGGGCTCTATTAATGCTACAGGGCTCTACTCCTGGATCTGATGAAACGGGGACTTCACATCACTGTGACTGGGAAATATGAGCATGGACCACGCATTCCTCTCACACCAGATTTCACTCTCTTTCTTTGAGCTGTGGATTTTTTTATTTCTTGCCCCAAATTAGAGATCACGCTTGCTTGCTAATCTACAGCCATATTGCTGGCCCAGGGGAGCTGTCTTTGGGAAGCAGGTGGGTGATGCACGGGTGAGTAATGTGCAGTTCATAAATGCTTTGCATCCCTTCAGCTCGATGGCTGTGGGAGGCGTATTTACTCAGATGTACAGCTACTAGAGTGGCGAAGTGATCGGTGCCTCCTTATTTTTTCACTGTCAACAATTGTCTGTGAAACCCACAGGCAAAGTGTCCAGAGCAGGTTTACACAAAGGATGACAAATAGCTATTGCCCTCACTTACTCTGCTAATTCAGGGGCTGAAGTCTGCATAGTAGATCTCATGGACGTGACCCCGCTGATGGTCCCTGGGGGTACGAGAAAGATACCATGCAATAAAGTTTCTTTCCTTTTCTCTCACTGTGCTTTAAAAATAAACAAACTCTAAAATTGCTTACAACCACTTCCTGCCCCTACCATTGAACAATTAATCCTTCCACTGTGACCTTAAATTCTACTGTTTACCGGTTTTGGAGTGGTCACATCTTTTATGGTGTTCTTTTACCAAAAAGGCTTTGCTCACATGTATGTGTCTGCGAGTGTGCATATTACGTCCAGCTATGACCTCTCTGATGTCCATTGCCAGTGGCAGGGGAACAATAGACCACAGCATGGTGAGTTCAGCAGGATGTGTATGTGCGTCAGTGTGTGCATACGTATGCAGTGGGGGTACCATGCTGCAGATCAAAGGGAAAATGAATCGCTAAAATGTTTAGTTTATAAAGTGTATTGTTGTTGCACTGCCGCCCAAGGTCTTCAAAGGGGCCCAGATTTATTGTCTCAGCACAGTTCAGAGATATTTGTTGTAGATTAAAAATGGAAGAAGTAGGAAGGGGTCCAGGCATGTAAATTACTGAGTAAAAATAGGAGCTCTTAACATTTGTTTGCTGTATGAATTTGGATTTTGTTGTTTTCTTTTCCCCTGCTAGTGCTTTTCCCCCCTCCCCCTTACATTCGTTCCTAAGAGCCAAGGGGTCATGTCTGTGTTTTCTTGTGTGGCCACATGGAGTATGTCCTGACAGCTCTGCTATCTCTTAGGTAGAAACTGAGATTATCCAGGCATGGCTCTCAGAAAGGAAAACTCACTACAGGCAAATCTGCTTTGCTTTTATTACTGGAGGTACCGTTTAATCTCAGCCCCTGACTGTTTCTCTCCACACAACTCCTCTGCTTGGAGGAAAGTCATCGACTCAACACATGACAAAGAAATTAACTCTCCTTTGTGGCCACAGATTTTAAAGAGAGGAGCAGTCATTTGGATCCTGCTCAGCTGGTCATGCAGCACAGCCCAGAGAGCCTGAGCAGTGGTGTCCAGCTGACTGGCATGGCAAGGCTGATGTGTCCCTGGCAGCATGTGCCCAGGCGCTGGCTGTGATGGTGCCCATGGGCAGGCACAGCACGCACCCACACTGCCGAGGAGACCCTCTGCCTGGGTCTGTGCAGGGGGTTTGCCCAGAGCTTCAGCCCTCACTTAAGCCTTGTACTCTAACCTTCCCCACCAAACCCCTGGGCTGAGGCTGGAGGAGGACACCCCAACCGGGCAGTCTCCAGTCACTCCTTTCTGCAGTGTGGCTGGGGTGATGATGGGGATGGTAGGGAAAAGCATGGGCTGTGATGTGGAGAGATGAAAAGCATGAAAATACGACTTCTTTTTGCCTTTACTTGCCTACATTGAGCTCTTTCCCCCAGTTCCAGTGGAAAGGCAGAGGTTCATTCACGCCATCGTGATCTGACTTTGCCCTGGAACAGGGCAGGGCTGTCCACATTCAGAACTGAGGGAAAACATAAGATCTCAAGATACTTCTCCTCACCACCTCTTACTGTTTATCTCCTAGCTAAATGTGCTGGCTATGTCCTCACTGGGGTGCTGGCTATGACTTGCTAGGGAAAATCTCTGGGTCAAGCATTCAGTATCAACAGAGCTTCTTTCTCCAAAAGCTCACACTGCAGGTGGAGAAGACAGCCACAAGGTGGGAGATGCAAATCCAGAGAGGGAAAGTGAGGTGCTGAAGGCTTTTGAACCACAACTGGTACTGAGCCACTTGTGCTTGATTTATGGCAGTTGATGCTGAATCATACTGTCTTTATCAGTCCTCTGAAATTCTCTCTGGTTCTCCAAAAAGCTTTACTCCACAAGGTAAATTCCCCTGTGCAACTCTGAGCCCTTTCTGGCAGCCCTAGGCAATTTTAAAGGGCTAAGATTCGAGATCCTACATCCTGTCGCTTGAGGGGAACGTCATCTTCATGCTAAATGTGAGCCCTAGCTGTGTGAACCTTACAACCGCAGCTACGAGGATAAATACTTCATCCCTGCTGTGACTCTGTTGGATGACAGAGCATCCCAAACTGGTCTCCCGCTAGTGCTCATCTTCCAGGGATTTCAGCTAGCCATCTAGTAGCTTTCAGCTGAAGAGCTGGAAGCCGTGCTCGTCTTGCCGGACGCCAGGGACCCCACTCAGCTGTGTTTGTGGTGTTGGTTAATCTTATGGGCGCTCACACCACATCCATCTTGTCACCTTTTACCTCTGCATCCTGCTGTCAGTTGCAAAGACCGCCATACATTAAAAGATCGTTGTCTCCAGTGAGGTTTGTGTATAGATTTTAATATCATAATTATGGCATGTAAACAAAATACCGCTTGATTATTGAAACCATATTCACTGAAGCCAAGCTCCCATGCAAGAGATACATATGAGTTTAATTGCTGTTAAATCTCTGCAAATGTACTTTCAGTAAGGCACTGGTATTATTTAACACACAGATCAAAACAACTACTGAAATCTAGAGCTGATGCTGGAGATTAATCAATGTGGGCTTTGGCCATTTCACTGTACAACTGATTATCAGTGGGGCGCTTCCCGCATTTTGGCAGCTGGCAGGACTGTGCCATGCCCATGACGTCCAGCTCCAGCCATTGGTCAGACCCATCCAGTGGTTTCACTTGAGCTGTCCTCCTCATGGGAGATCAGATGAGACATAGCTCCTCTCAACAATCGGGGGCCAGGCTGTCTTTCATACTGATAGAGTCAGTGCCTTGCAAACGCCAGCGAAGCCCGGGTGCTGCCACAGGGGAGAGTGAGGGTGATGCCACCTTTGTGTGGGATGCCCACCCGGCCTGGTCAGCATGCTCGGTAAGCAGCCTTACTGCCTCTCCGGCTGCTCTGTTGCCTGCAGCTTCGCTGCTCAGTTCTGGTGCTGACATCTGGAGCAAAAGCATATACAAAAGACTATACAAAGGAAAAACATACACAGAAGAATGAGATTAGGTTCTTTTGAGCCTCTTCCAGGCCCAGCCTCCCCCAGAGCTCTTTGCTATGTTTTGCTTTGTATGCTGGGAGAAGAGCTTGGTTAGAGAAAAAAGAAGAGGACATTTTACAGATTAATGAAGCCTAGATCTGATCCAGGTCTTGCTTCCCAGGTCTTTTCAAACTCTGGTGACACCAGAAGACGTTTTGCAGAGCCCAGAGGGTGGTGGGGAAGCCTGGGACAGCTTATAGATGAGTGATTTCCTTGGCCTTTCCAGCCTGACAGCCCAGTGATGGCTGTCTTTGGCTAATTGCAGTAGGTCTTCTGCAAAAGCAGTGAGCTACCCGAGCAGGAAGCGTTGCGGCTTGTGGATGTTGACGGGAAGTCCTCTGGATGGCAGGGCAGCAGCAGTGCGGTGGCACTGAGCCTCCTGCTCTGGTCCTGGCTTGGGAGCTCCTGGTGAAGAAGAGCAATGCCCCTAAGGCATACCTTTCTGTGTCTGCCAGTGCTGCCCACCTCACCAGGTGGAGCTTCTGTCTCCTCACAAAACCTGCGTGAAAATTTGAGGTGCTGTTATCCTCATTTTACAGACAGATCCTCAAAAGTATTTAGACATCAAACTCCCAGTTAAATCCAGGAGAACTCAGTACCTAAATGTCTACCTGGATCTAAGTGATTTGCTGATAACATGTTGTAAGTGAAATTTTGACCTTCCAAACCTTTAGCTGGCGGCCTAGCCCTGAGGCATCTTTTTCTGCCAGAGTACAGGTCTGTGCTCCCACACCAGGCAGCCAAATAGCTTGTGGCTGCTTGGTGGGGCTTGCCTCTGCCTCCAGCCTGGTGGGTGCTCTCCTGTGGCGCTTGGAGGGCCTGGGAGGCTGGTGGAGGGGGAGCTGCAGGGAAGAGCTATGCTCAGAGGAGATGGGACATCAAAGTCCTGGCCACACACAGCAGTAGATATACTACAGCTTTTTTTTTTTCCTTCACAGCAATGGGGTGCCACCCTTGTTGTTTTTGGCAGTTCCCAGTGGGAATAATTACATTGTGCATGCCTTAAATTCCCTCTTTTGCAATGACAACTGGATGCAATTTCCTTAGAAGTCTCACAAATGAAGCTCTCACATTGTTGGAAGCTATTCAGTGAGTGCTGCAATATGTTCAGAGGTGGCTGCTTCTCAACAGGATCTCAAGTGGTTTCTAGAAACCTTTCCATAGCCTGTCATACACTTTGGGACCCACTCAGTGGGCGATACATGGGAGTCCTGGGCAGGGTCTTTCGGCTAAATGCAAGCTTGTTATTTCTACACTGCAGAATACCAAGATAGCCTGGTTAGAGGCACACACTCACGTAAGACAGAGTGTGAAATGCAAACCTGAAGGTTTAGAGATTTCATATGTTGTTGGGATTGGGCTCAGGAAATGCCAAACCAGAACTGAAACCTGTGCTTGAGGTTTGATTCTGGTTCGTGCTTAACATAAATATTACTCTTGCTAACCAAACATTCCCTGGAATATCTTCATGGATCTAAGGATAGGTCTCTGCAGAGGATTTTAGGACCTAGTTGCCTGTGATAGCAAAGGACTAGATACAGCCCAGCAGGTCCCTTCCATTTGCGTTGTCCTGTGATTAAAGAGCAAGACTGACCAGAGCAGGCTGCTCAGGGAATCCTCCACACAGCACCAAAAAGCTTCAGCGGTGGTTGTTGTGGGGAAATGACTTGTGAGACCACATGCATACGCATTAAGATGGTCTGTTTGGCAGGAAGGGGCAATAGTCCTTTTGGTCTGGAGACATGGGGGAAAAAATAAATATTTGCCCCAGCAAAACGCTGGAGGACGTGGACGAAAATGGCCTTCTGACAACAAAAAGTACCACCTCCCTCTTGCCTGCGCACTGCGCTGTGCTTAAGATGGCCAGCATTTGGTGCTACTTATTTTTCAGACTGCTCCTGTTGACTTGCGAAGACCTTCATGCCAACACCCCACCAAAGCGCTTGACCACTGAGGGACAGCCTGCAATGTGCTTCCAGCATGTCTCTGGGCAGCTAATGAAAGAGCATCACAACTAAAGAGACCTGATGAAGCCCAGCTCCTGCCAAGTGCACGGTCGAGTGATCTGCGCAATGTACGGCGAGAGAGGAGAGGAGGGAGGATCAGGAGAAAAGACAATGCTGCTAGGACTTGAAAAGCAAGGTCCAGGGGAGGTAGATGACAGATAAAGGAGGCAGAGGAGGAATAATGTGTGTTGTCGTTGGAGGGAAGGGGTAAAAGAAAGAAAGAGCATGCTTGTGTCGTTTGTAACTTGGGAGGGAGGCCTCGCGCAGGTATTTTATTCCAAGTGCTTGACCTTTGCCCTATCTGGGGAACATAGGATTTAACTCAGATATTAACCAAATACTTTGGTCTAGCTGGAAAGCAGAGTGCAGTTATCTGGAGCAAGTGAGGCAGGAGGAGCAGGACACCCCCCCGCCCCCCTTCCCTTCTGCAGGGGGGTGGGCTGGTCACAGGGACAACATGAGTATTTTTTGCCAGTTCTCTAATTCGCCAGGCTCAGGGGACATCGCTGTCTGGCCTCCCTGACTCCCCAGAGGCACCGCAGAGGGTGGTGGGGAGCAGGAGTGGGGACCTCCTAGGCCTTGGGCGAAAGCCCTGGTCAAACACCACTTTGGGGAAACTTTGAAAATGGACCTGGATAAAGAAATGCCATCTCAGTCCTCGAGCATGGCTGGAAAGGAGCTGCCTGGAGGGCTGTGCGTGGAGGGGTGGGGATGGTCCGACGGTGGAGCAGTGAGGACATTTTGGGAGCTGTGGTGGGCTCTGCTGACCTGAGAGGGTCAACTCTCCCGCAGCGCTTGGTAAGCAGAGCTGCCCTTCCAACAGCTGGGCACAGAAGTGCCACACAGGTACTGTTGTGTTCGTGTTGCTGTTTTTCCCTTTTTCTGACAGCTGTAGCACCTCAGGTGTCCTTACAGCAGGGCAGTCATCTCTCCTCTCATGCAGCACAGTACTTGCCAGCCTGCAGTCCATGCAGTTCTCAAGGCATCCGAAAGTGCTCAGCGAATGGTGCAAAATACAATACAAACCATAACCTTCCTGCGTGCGCAGTCCCATGAGTGCAATCAAAACTGGGGGGAAGGCAAAGGAATAAAGAGACACTCAAAGCTGAGCTTAATTTTCACTTGGACCTAAACACAAATCACTGTGGTGACTGTGCCATGTGATGCCTTCAGTTTGTTCAGAAAAGGCTGGGCAGACCTTTGAGTAAAACACATACAGAGATGCTGGTCTAATGCATACAAGGCAGAAACTAAGAGAGCAAGATGGGAGCATGGTAAGCTTATGGTCCTGAGGTGGTTCAGGTGCTCAGGGCCAAACCCTGCCCTGCCATCTAAGACTCTACAGTGCCTAAGGGCTGCTGTTGGCCTTCGAGGAATTCATCAAGGCTGCACTGCATTTCTGTGGGTGCTGCAGGATCGTGTTCTGCACAGCATTGCAAGCTGGTGCCCTGGGACACTGCTGGGTAAGGATTTATGGAGCTCTGGGGACAAGGGAAGAATGTCTCAACCTCAACAGATCCAGTAGGAAAAAAACACCTTTCTGTATACAGAGTGGGAGATGAAAGGTGCTGGCCACACTCAAACCCAAGAGCAGCTACAGGGTATGATGGCTTTCCAATCCCTGCCCTAAGTTCTATCTGGTTTGCTTAGTTGCTGTGGAAACAGGGAATTTGTCCCCAAAGGAGGTAACTGGGGGGTTCTCTCTGGTTCTCTCCCATATCCCTCAGTGATTGTTTATTCTTGGGGAGCATCACAACCCATCCAGTCATCAAAGCATCAGGTACTCATAGCCAAAGTCCTGGCCTGGGACCATCACCACCAAAAATGGAAGAGTTCACTTTGCTGTGGCCATGTTGGGTGTTGGCAATATTTGGAGATACAGCCCCATGTTGATGGTGCCTGTGTGGTCTAATTACCCTTTATTGCTACTCTCGCCTGCCTGCTTACTTGCATGTTAATTTATTTGTCCCAAGATGCGCTTCCACATCTGTTCCTTATTTCCTGTGTATGCATTTGTTTTCTTGCTAAATACTGAAAGGGAAGGAGATGAAATGCATTGAAGATCTTGATTTACAGTTTCAGCCTTTCCCTAAATCTGTTAAGAACTGTGTTTTCATCTCCCCCTCGTCTCTACGCTCTGTGATGGCAGGGAGACATCCAGTAAAAGCATAGCAAGCTGTAACGCGGACACCAAAACAGAGACAGACCCCTGTCACTCCACTGACCACAGCAGATAATGGGCATTATCTGCCCTGCACCTGATCCTGGGTACATTTTTTGTGGTATCTTGACCCTCTAGTGCAGCATCGTACACTCACCATTCAGTTCTTCCACCAACTCTCCTATGTCATTTTGGAGTTGATGTCAGCACTGGTGGCGATGCACAGGGGCTAGCCCAGGATGCAGCTTGTCTAAGGCAAGGAAGAAAAGATGGGAGCAGGACAGAGTAACTACGTGAGCAGTCAGCTCAAGCAGCCACCACTCTGCCTGCCCCCGCGGCTGCCCAGCCGCCTCTTCCTTGTGACGCTCTGCTACAAGCGAGCAACTTCTGCCGGTGGAGCAGACCTAACCTGACTCCATGGCGGACTTCAGCACGTTCCTTCTCCTTCACTTGCTGTGCTTTGGCCGATGACACTTCACGTGTGCGTATTTCAGAGCAAGTGCCTGCCACCAGAAGGGAGGGGACAAGTCACAGGCAAAGGTCAGGAGAGGATGGTTCCCTGAACAGACATGACACCCAGACTGCTGCAGGAGGTCACAGCCCGGACTGGACTCTCTTCTTCACCAAACCTTCTTGTTTGGTTTACTCAACCCAGGCAGTATCATAGGGAGAAGGAGGGATCAATAGCTGCTGGTTGATCCAGAAGGTTGGTGTGTTGGCGGTTGGTGAGGAAAAGCTCTATCAGTGTCCAACTGCCTCCCAATCCCTTCAAAAGAGACTTGTTTTGGTGGTGGGTACTGTCCTTCCTGGTTCCCCAACACCACATACTTGGGAATCCACACTGCCTCTTGGCTCAGCAGTGCTGCTGTGATGAGAGGGGTTTGCATCAGCTGGGAAAGGGCATGTCCAAGAGACGTCAATGAGATAGGTCATCCCTTCCCGCTGCTACTGAAGACCTATATGACGAGTAACAAGCTTTCCCTCGCAGGAATTATGCCACTCTGGAGTTTAATGAACGATTTCTCCTGCGCTTACCCCAGGCCTTTCTTCTCAACGACACTAAAACTGCCAAAGTCATGGGAACAGCGTTTCTCAGCTTCTGGAAAGATCTTTACTTAGGTTTATGAAGCAGCTTGTTTGAACAGGCTGTGCCTAACCACTCACCTCACTTGACACTTGCCTGGGCTTGGACTGGGAGAGGAAAAACAGACCAGCTTGTGCCTGCCAGCTACACTTGGCTGCTTTAGGGCATCCTGCCACTGCATGGGTCGAACCCGTGTGCTTGGACCTCTGGGGACTAGCAGAAGCAGGAGAGGTCTGGAGGACCTCTGGAGGACCTCTGGAGGAGGCAGCAGGACTGGCATCCCTGGCTAGGATAATTCCTGTCAGGGGAATGAAGAGCAAACACCCCTTACCTTTAATTTGACTGGCAAAGGAAGGTGACAGGCACCTTGGAGAAGCTGCTCCCTCACTTGTGGCACATGAAAATTGCCCACCAGGCTGGCAACCACAGCTGGTTTGGAGGAGGGATGCCGTGCATCCCTGCTGTCCCTCCTGGCAAAGCCGGCATGAGCTGTTTGTGGCGGTGCATGAGCTGAGGACCTCTGCAAGGCACCCTGGTGGCTTCCCCCCACCCCGGCTCGCCCAAGGAGGCCGTGCCATCTGAACCCAGCCTGCTGCGTGGAAAACCCCTGGCTGTGCTATGGGACTAAGTGAAATACTGTTTCTCAGCTTAACGGACAGATTTGTTATGTATACAATGAATTACCAGCTCTTTCACTGCAATAACTGTTCACACATTGTTTCTCTGCCTCTTTCACTGTTTTTTATGATTCATGCTGTTTGGTCACCCAGTTGACATTTCCAAAATGAGGTTTTTAAGCCCCAGCCTTTCCCCCCTCCCCTCTCCCCTTTTTGTTTGCCTGGTTTATGGGCCTGAGAGAAGTGTTTCCAATCACGATAATATCTTCATGTTTTGTTGACAAAAGGTCAACCTAGGAATAAGCCAAACTGGTTTTAGGAAAAATATTTGCTTATTTAGTAAGGGGATGTGTGTTGGAGATCAAATTTATGAGGGTGAAATTGAGTCTGGTTATTTAAAGGATTCTGAAATAAGAGCTTCCCACCCACTCACAAGGGGAAGAACAAGAGCTATAAATTGCTTTAGGCTGAAGGGAATGTAGAAATAAACTAAGTTTCTGTGCAAAAGGTAATAGAACTCAAAGCGAGAACTAAAACCACAGTTTAAGAGACAACAGCCCGTTTACTCCCTCATGCACAGTGCTCATTTCACGCTATCATTCCTTACAGAAGAAAGGTCATAATTTTCCCCAATATCTGACCCTCCAGTTCCACAACCATCTTCATCCATTGGCCAAACACTTACTCAGACTCACAAAAGGAAGATCCAGCAGCTTAGCTGGTCACAGAAATCTGTTTTGTAGCATGCTTTCTCTAGTTTGACTTTGAATTAGAGTTCTAAGTCAGATTTTGCAAACCCTTTCATGAGAAGGGCACATGCCAGGAACCCTACTCAGTTCAGGAGGAATGATCTCTTCATTGACATTTGCATGAGTAACACTGCTGAACAAGTGTGTCTGGAGGATCATGTCCAAAAGGTCTTCTCTCTTTTCACTGAAAAGACTAGCCCACAGTGCAACAGGTTAAGTAAGTCACCCTTTTCCATAAAGAATATGAAGAGGGAGTGTATCATATACATACATATATGTATCTTCATATATTTAAAAAAGGTGTGTGTGTGTGAGTGTGTGCGCGCATGTGCATGTGTATTTATATACATATATATGAATTATTAGAATAATTCAGGCTGGAAAACACCTCTGGAGGTGATCATGTTTAATCCCCAGAAAGCCAGCCCAACCTAGGTCAGATTGCTCAGGTCCTTGTCCAGTTGAGTGCTGAGCCCCTCCAGGCGTGAAGAATTTTTCTTAATATCTAATTGGGATTTTCCTTCCTGCAGCTTGTGACTGTTGCCTCTGTCCTACTACTGTGCACCTCTGAGGACAGTCTGACATACATGTGTATGTGTGTGTATACACACATACTCACATATATATGCATATAAGCATACACACACACGGTTTCTTATGCTTCTTCCTCTGTGCATCCAAGAGATAACAAGCTAAGCGGAGCCTTGGTCTGGCCCAGTGCAGCTGTTCCTATTTCTAGTAAACTCCGAGTGGCTGCAGAGAGGATCTGGCATTTTCTTCCTTCTCCTGCTGTTGCACAGCTCCAATTCCTTTGTATTATTTAGACACATGCCCCCCTCATGGCTTGGGACATGACATTTCTTTCCTCTTTAAACATGATTATTACAAACTACAAATTGGAGCAAGAACTGTAGTTAAAAAAACCCTCTTCTGATGAAGTCCCATTGACACTGGATGCTTGTTAAAAAACACAACAGAACATTAAGCAAGTCTTTGCAGCTAGTAGAGACAAAGACAAGTCATTATTAAAAGAGTGTAACTGGTTTGGGTTAACCCTACAGTCATGACACGTTTCAGCAAATTCCAGATAGAGGGGAGGCAGGATACAACAATGAAAACTGATTTGCTGTAGATTTTATGTCATTTTTAAACAAGATAACAATATTGTTTGTAGATACTCTGCATCTCTCTCTGTATATAGCCACCACAGATCAGCTCTACGGGACTGGAGAAAAGCTATCGTAAAGTGCTGCTGGATACAGGACTTTCTTGGGCACAGCTGCATATATCTTGGGCTTACAGCCATAAGAAGAATGAAGCCCAATTATCTCCCAGCATAGAGGCAAAAATGAGGGAGGTGCTTGATCGTGAAGCAATCCTCTTGCTGGGGAAGCCACTCCAGATTTCTTAGTCATTCTGTCCTCGAACAGACCATAGCTGGTGTGATCTAGCCTGTGAAAGGATGATTAGAGAGAAATACATGGCCAGTGTTCACAGGCACGGAATCTATTTCTGATAGAGTATAAAAGTACCTGTGGACCACCCAGGCAATTCTCTCCCTAACGGATGTTAGAGGTTTTTCTCATTCATGCTTTTCTCATCATTTATAAGATGAAAGCAATCATACAGTCAGAGCTGTAACCTCTAACCATTACTCCATACTCTAAAAAGAGCACATCTTCACATTTGTCTTTGGGGAACAACTGGGCCTAATCCGAGACAGGATTTTAATTACCCAGGTGCCACAACAGCTAACCAGGGTAAATTTTTTGGCATAATAAAATGGTATCTCCTGCTCATTTGCTATCTATCAGCGGCCCATCCAAGTATCTAGAAAGCTTTTCTGTAGTCATTTGATGCATACCTTGAATTCTGCCTTTTCCTACACAAGAGAGATCCTGTCATCCTCCCCTCTCTCCCTCCCACCCCAAACACCACCACCATCTTCAGGGGGAGGAGACACTTGATGGCACCTTTGAATCCGGGCTAACAAAGCTCTTCACAAAAGTCCTAGACCTAGTGCCAGCGTCTTTCAGAGAGATCAAGGGTTCACTCATTGTGTACAGTTGCATTTCTGTGAAGTTAGCCACATTTTACTGCTGAGCGCATTGGGCAGCAAGAGGTAAATGCCATAGGAAAGTCAGAGGTTGGGAGTGAGTCAGGATGCAATCTCAGTAGTTGATTGTGCTTGGGTCTGAGCCTAAACTGTTTAATACTTGTCTATGTCTTTTGAGCAGCAGAAGAGAATCTGCAGAGCGTCAGTGCTTCACGGCATGTCTCCTTGTCTGACTGCTTCGCAAGAGCAGATGACAGTTCTCAGGCAAATCTGCTAATTTGGAGAGAGAAAATGGTTTCATCTGTTTTGCGGCGAGACACCTGAGAAGCCAAGAGAGCTGTTTCAGGAGGAAGCACAGAGAAGGTCTGTGTACTTACAGCTGTGCTTTCAACACTGGAAAATAAATCATCTTTCCACCACAGACCCCATTATAATTACCCTAGCATGTAAGAGCAATTAGGATGTTACTGCCTTGCTGTTATGGAGCAGCCGGGATTGCCGTTTCTTGAAGAGGTGTAATGGGAATGGGGTGGTTATTTATGGTTGGGGAATAAGGAGATGAATGAGTAAGTTATGAGATTTCACATCAATATTCGTCTGGCTTGTTGCAAAGAAACATCATCCCACCCTAGCACGAGCTGACAGCTCTGCCATTTCCCCCCCGAAGAAATTTATAAGAGCACATCTCAGACCTTCCCCAACCCTGCTCTGATTAGGGAGGACAAGAAGGGAGAGATTTGGCTACCCGGCTGCCTTGTGTTGTGCCACTTCATACTGCCAGCTCACAACCCAGCAGCCTGCTCAGCTCTGCTCGAATGGCAAACATACCTCCTGCCCGGGACAGCTGCCAGTTTGGGAGCCAACCCTTTCGGTTGACTCCTGGCAGAGGTAAGCGCACAGCATACAGACTCAGGCTGGGGCTGGAGCTAAACCAGGCAACATCGGGTTTAGCCAGAGATACTGCCCACTTTGTTCTGCACTGGATGGACCCCCAAAAAAGGCTCCCAAAGAAAAGGGGCAGCTGGGAGACCATAGCCCAACAAAAAAATATTTGGTTCAGGTTCCACTGGGACTGGAGGCCCCACTCAAAACTTTGAAATACAGATTCAGATTCAGTTTCTGCTTGGGGGAGGGAGAAAATCATGGTTCAGGTTGGTTTCTGGTTAAGTTCAACTCCCAGCAAAACCACTTGTGCAACTCAGGAGTGGGACAAAAGTATGAAGGGGATGTTTTGGAGTACGGGTAAGGTGGAGGTGGGCTTGAGGATGAAGATGAACAAAGGAAGAGGCTCAGCACAACGTGGTTCTGCCCCATGGGGAATGACGAAGCTTGAAGTGGACTCAACGTACAGGAGAAGCAATGGCAGAACAGAGGAGCACCAGCAGCAGCAAAACAGACCCAACCAAGTCTGGTGGGAGAAAAGATACAAGATCAAATTAAATCAGGAAAAAAGCCATTGTCAAGGGACAGCTTCAAAAGGTGTCTGCTAGTCCCTGGCTTCTGCATGAAAAGAAAATAATGGATTGCCAAACAGAAGAAAGTGTAAGAAGACGCTGGGTAAATCTTAACCTTTTGAAACTGCCCTTTTGGGGCAGACTCTGCTCCGCTTGTACTACATATGCCAGCTCTTAAAAATTTCCTTATGTATGAAGATTTTTGCAGTTCACATGAACATCAATTTTTGTCCGAGTCCATGTGTTGCATGTAAACCAAAGTAGAGCACGCGTTGCATACTGACCATATGGTCAAGACTTCAGCAAGCGTATCTTTATATACAGCGGTATAAACATGATCCCTACAAAAAGGGAGGCTCGGTGCCTTTGCCTCGAGTCTGGGGGAGCTGGTGAGCCTTCTACGGTGCGTCCAAGCACTCTCATTGCTTGGGCCAGCACAGGTGAGTTTTGATCTGCTGTTCCATGAGCCTAATCTCAATTAGACTTCCCCTGAGCAATCACCTGCAGGTGGATTCATATCATATGCTATTCTTAGCCTGCATATCTCATTTCTAGGTGTTACAAGAAACTGGATTTGAAACAGGTACTCAGCATAAACAGGCGAGTTGCTCAAAATGCCCTAAGACTGCTGTTTCAGCAGACTGCATCCAGCAAAAGCATAAACCTGAGTTTCAAGTGGTTTAACAGGTCAAAGCAGAGAAACAAAGCAATATATTCATGGTTGAAAGTGTGCATACACCTGCATATACATTCACACAGCTGCACAATCAACAAAACACTTCCACAATTTAAAAGCATAATTAAGCAAATCGGGCTGATATATAGACCTTTCCTTTAACTTAAAGAACGTTTTTCACATCTTACCTCACATTCACTTTGAAAATGAAACTGAGAGCTCCTAAGACAGCACTTCATTTTCAGAATGTAAAAAATAAACCTAACCCCCCCCCATCATGTCTACAGGTATGCTGAGTGTGTATGTATAATTCTGTGCTCCAGAACAGCAGAATATGTCGTTATCAATAATATCAAAATATATATTGCTTTACGCATAGAACCACAAACCAAAATATCTTGCAGCCAGCTGCCCAAATATTAGGTGCTCATGGGCCTTAGGGCATTGATGCCCCATAAATTTAAGAGTATTTATTAGGTGAATACAGAACTGGAAGTTTTGCAGCAGTGGAAAGTAAGTATGATAATGAGGTAAACACATGTTGCAAAGAAAATACCAACTAATCGTGTGCTCTGTGCAGGAAATAGCAGCTTCAAACAATCACTTCTTGAATGCTGGAGCAAGGCCTGTGAGCTGGCTACAGGATGGTCTACTTGTTAATGACATCTCTCTGTGTCCTGTAGCTTTTTACAGTGCTGTAAACCCAGTTCGACAAGTAGGTAACCAAATAGGTGTTATGCTCCTTCGAATGCTTTGAAGGACCATATGAATGCTCTGAAGGACCTTATGAATGCCCCTTTCCATTCCAGAAAGTGGACTGTTACATGTAGCTTCAGTTTTCCTTAGATAAGCAAGAGGAAGCATTCTTCAGGGGACCATACCCACAGATACAGCCGGGATTCCCTCCTTGCGGGTCGGAGGAGACCTAAGGTACAGTGAGGTCCGTGCATCATGAGCTCCATCTGGAGGTTGTTTGCTCTTATCTGTGGTTTTGAAAGAAGTGGAGAGAAAATGCAACAGTGCTGGGTCAAAATCACCAAGCCCCAGGGGCATCTGGAAAAAAACGACCTTGCAAACCAGAAGAGCTGGCTGATGTGGAGGTGTCACGCAGAGAATGGCGAGTGGTGGGATGAGCTCCATTTGCCCATGGTGGTGGGGGACCTCACAGCTACACCTGAGATGCAGCCTTTGCTGTATGTTTTCTTATCCATTGGTCAATGCAGCAAAGAGGCAGAAAACCCAGCACGCAGCCAAGATTGTCCTGTTAGACTGCTTATGGCGAAAGCAGCTGCCCTCCCAAGTCCCCGGAGTGTGTATTTGAAAGTCTGTCTTTACCCCCACCCTCAAATGTAAGGGGGGTGGTAGAGGGAACATCAGCCCAACCCACGGCTTCCACAGAGCAGACACAGCAGTGGGAATGGCCATTCCAGAGGTTCAGGGCTACACAGTACGCAGAAAAGTACAGGTTTGTTAATTTGGATGAGGTATTGCTGCATGAAGCTCACAAAGCACTTTTTTGGGGTGCAGAGCAAGTTTCAGATGACTTGCCAGTCATCTGGCAAACTATGCCAGATGTTCGATCCTGATGATTTTGCTCAGCTCTGTCTTGAAGCTGTCTGCATGCACAGCTTCAACTAGAGTCTTACACTGTTAATTCAAGCTCTACGAATTCAGAAAAAAGTTTCAGACTGGGTCGGTACACTCGTATGAAGTCAGAGAGAGCTGAGACGTGATCAGACTTTCCACCCAGCTACCCTTACGGTAGAAGCTGTGGGGAGTGGTGTACGCAGGACCCTGCAGCCTATCTCCGTTTAACGTTACAGACAAAAAGTGGTGCTGTATGATTGAGCTAAAACCCACCAGTGATGATTTTCTCTGTTTTGCTGGAGGTCTCACAGTGCTTACAGTAGTGGGGGGGGGGTCTGACTGATGCAGAACTGTTGAGCAGAGAAAGAGAGCACCATGAAAAACCATAGTGGTCTGTGCACAGGAAGGTCATGCTGAGTGGGATCCCCTTGTTTGAGGACCTGCTGCATGTTAGTATACTCATCATCCTCCTATCTGGGTGGAAAAAAATGCTGGGGGGATTCTTAAGCCAAGCAAGAGTCCTAGATATCACAAGACTCCTTTCCTCCTCTGACACAGTGCACATCATTATGGTGATAGGGAGGTCAGGAAAGGTATTTATTTGGGGCGAGAAACCTTTGTGAGCTTTGCCATACACGCTATAATCACACCCATAGCTGTAAATATTATTGCCGGCTCTGCTTGCTGCATAACTGTGCACTTAACACCGCCACAAGAAGGCGGCGCCCCAGCTGCAGACTGCTGCGCGGGTCTGGGGAACCCAGATTGTGTGGCTCTGATTTTACATGAAAAAGTGCAAGATCTATGTGGAAAAGCATCTCAAACGTAGAGGCTGGAAGCACGGTCTGTGCCATGAACAGACCTGTAACGTAAGCCAGCAGCAGCGCTCCATGTCTGTGATATAATATCACAGCGAGATGCGGGGCAGGGCTCTCTTCTCTACGAGATGGGACGCATGCAGGAAACTGGGCGCACGGCCCAAATTACGTTTTTGCCATGGAGTAGTGCCAGATGCCCTGTGGGATGAAGAAGGAGTGGAAAGGAAAACTGAAGGAGAACAGGAGCTTAACGGGACACGTGGACTTTAGTCAGCTGCTTAATGACACAAAGTTTCAGGGCTACGCTTCCCCAACGCCAAAGGCTACGATGGCCGCTCAGTTGTCAGCCAGCTTCTGAAAGAAAAAATGGGTGTGTAACTAATCACCCCCGGTGCTAAACTGATGTACAACTAGAGTTTTTGTTTTCATAGACTCTTTAAATTTTTTACCCATGAAACTAAGCAGTCTTCCCTAAGTGCTGGGTATCAAAGGCTGCAAAAGTTATTTCTTCCATTTTTTCAATGCTGCTGAAAATCGAATTTATGTAGGCCCTCTTCCACAACAGGATTATGACAGGGTGCACAGCATGATGCTTAAGGAAAAAAAAGCAATTCTTGACATGTACACAGACCATCAGGAGACCTTTGACTTGCAATAAGAACTGAGTTACTATTGCCTGCGAGATGTAAAAATTTTGAAGGAGGCCTACAGAAATAAGATTATGGTGATGGCCCGTCACACAGTGGATGAGAGAGTGATGAAAAGGTGAACGTTTATCGCTGTGTACATCCCCTTCTGTATAATCTGGTGGCCTCTACTTGCATGTCCAGATACTGGTTTATGGCTATCATTGGAGGAAAAAGAGGTATTTGACCAATGACATATATACCTGGCCAAAAAGGAAAATATTAAAACCTGTTGTGTTACACGGCTGTGAGTATCAAGTAGGAACCTTCTTCTGGGATGGCTACGTGATCATTGATGGGACGACAACAACTTTCAAATATAATGGGTGCTTTTTCCATGGTTGTATTGAATGCTACCATGAAAATGACTGGAACCATCCGGTGGGGACCACCTTTGAGTATTCATATTATACAATGCAACAAAAGATAAACTGCCTGAAGAGAACAGGTTTTACCATCAGATCTGTATGGGAGCACAAGTGAGCCACTATGAAAAGAAATAGATGGGGAGCTCATGGTCTTAGCCAGGACCAAACTGCCCAGTCCCTGATCCCCAGAAATGTGCTTTTTGGCAGCAGGACAAATACCATTTGTCTGTGCTACAAAGCAGCCCCCGATGAAAAGATACATCGCTATGATTTTGCTAGCCTCTATCCTTTCATCAGCAAAACTAAAAAACACCCTCTTGGGAACCCAGAATTCCTGTTTTTTGAGAATTTCGACACACTGACTGCCTACTTTGGGATGGTCAAAGTAAAGGTGTACCCACCTCATGGGCTTTTTTTCCCTGTGCTTCTCACAAGCATAAATGGCAAACTATTGTTTCCCTTGTGCTGCACTTTGTCTGAAAGCTGCTGGGCCCTGTGCACCCACAGCGATGAACAGAAGTCCCTTGCAGATGCCCGGTGCACCCTGGAACTGAACAAGGCTCTGGAGAAGGGCTACAGAGTCTGTGAAACCTATGAGGTCTGGCATTTTGAGCGGAGGGGCAACAGCCTTTCCTTGGATTACATAAAGACACACCTCTGCCAGAAGCAGGAAGCTTCAGGCTGCCCAGCCTGCTGCACAGATCCAGACAAAGAAAAGCTAAATATGTTGAAGATTACAGGCAGAAAGAAGATGCTGTTTTGCAGCTTGAGCATATTAAGTAAAATCCTACAAAATGCCAAGCTGCCAAACTGTTTTACATTCTCTGTGGGGTAAAATTGGAGTGAGCTCCATTGCTCCAACACTACCATTGCGAGAACCAGAGGAGCTGTACGGCTATCCCTTCTCCCCAGCTTCTGACATGCCCTCCTGCGATTTACCCATGAGGATGCGGCCACTGTCTGGTGGAAGCACACCAAAGGATGTGTGACCCTGGAGCACAACACTAGCATTTCTACAGCTTTCCTCACCACTGTATGCTTGTGCCTCGAGCTTTACAATCCCTCAGATGCCCTGCGTCACCCTTGCCTTTACCACAACTCAGGCTCTGGGACAACTGTGAGTCATCCAGGGGACCAGATCCCCCCAGTCGGTGACTATTTCGGTGAGCTGACGAGTGATGACCACGTTAGCAAGTTGGGGTCTTCAGGTCCCAAACCCTACCACTACTTGCAGTTTGGAGGAAAGCACTGCTTAAAAGTTAAAGGCTTGACTCCAAGTGCAACAAAGAGAAAAAGATCCATTTTTCTCTGAGAGCCCAGGGGGGCTGAGCAGGGACAGGCAGGCCTGGCAGTGCCCCCAGGGCCCTGGCAGCCCCTTGGTGGCCTCCTTGGAGGGGTCCATAGCTCTGGGGTACATTCCAGCTTGCTCACAGCCCCCTGCCCTCTTTAACTCCCCCCACACCCCAAACAGGGTTTGATCTGCAGCCTCGGAAAGTGGGGGGCATGAACCGGCCCTTCGCTTTTGTTTAATTACTTCCATTCACATTTAAACTTCCATTACTCCTTTCATTACCTCTTATTAAATAGTGTTTATTCAATTTATAGCGACATTTTTATGGATGTATATTTAAATTATAAATTTTTTATAGACAGCATGTACACGCTAAATAGGCACATATATAAATACATATAGGAAGTGGATCCATGAATAAATAACACAAATATTTATAAATATTTGTATCCTCCTTCAGATATATATACTCATATATGAGACAGAAAAGCCTATATTGTTGTACTTGAGCACTTCCTGGTCCAAAGGAAATGGGCAGCCAATCAGAGGGTGTTCTGAGATCACGAGTAGGACAGTCTCAGAAATAAAATGGCAAGCAGCCAATGACAAAGCAGTATGAAAAGAGGTGGGGCCTGGCCTTATGCTATGAGGAGGCTGCCATTGCTGTGGCGGGAGGGGGCTTCCTGCACTGATGTACTGTGGGGTATGGGGAAAAGGATAGGGTGCTTCCAATAAACATTTGCAGCACTAACTGTCACCTCTTTTTATAAAGATGCCCGTTGGCTCTCTGAGCCTTGCTTCATTCGTAGCTCCAACAACCTTTGATGGCAAAGAATTTCATAGCCTAATTATATAGATGTCCAAAACTATAATCGTGATAATGCAATTTAAGGCATGCCTGCTCTTAATTTAAGATGGCACTTTGTTCTTGTGTTGTGACAGGAGAAGAACAGGCTTCATTATAAGCTTTTCCAGGATATCCTTCCATCAAGATAAGCAGTGCCAGCCTCTTCAGTTCTTTAGCATTTCTACACCTTTATAACATTGTATGCTCACCATTTGCGGTCTACTCCATATCAAGTATTCCAGCAACTGCACGAGGGAGAAGTGAAAACAGTTTGCTTTTCAAAATAGAAGTTTTTTTCCGTAGGAAAGAAAAAAAAAAACCCAACCCCTCAAGTTTTAGGTTGTGTTCACCATGATAGTATTTTCAAACAGTAGTCACAGAAGCAAACCAGTAGCGTTTCTCATTTTAATTGCATAAAACCAACATGAACAAATTTTATCAAACCTGTAAGTATACAGATGTGTATTATTTTTTAGTACTTTTTGTATACTTTTATTTACAAAAGGAAAAATGAGCCTATAGTTTCAAGCCAAATAAAAAGGACAAAGCTAAAAGTGGAAGAAGAGGCAGAAGAATGTGTGGGCTTTTACTTTTTTTAAAAGTAGCTGGAAGACAGAGGACACACAGGGAGAGCTAACAGCCAGAGTGGCTGCTGATGCCCTTGAATTTGGAACAGCGTCTGAAAAACCAACTCTTTTATCCCTCACTTCACAGGTGGTGAAAGAGTCCAAAATAGAGCAGTCCTTCAAACCTCAGACGTACTCTGGGGTGCTTGAAGCTTAGTAGCCATATTTTTCATTGAGATGAGTCTTGCCATCACCGCTTTGACCTAATGGACAAAGAGGAAGAATTGCATTATTTTCTTCCCCCCCTCATCCAACATAAATGTGTATCCAAGTATGACATAGTCTCTAGGCAGCACCAGTCAGACAAGCACAAAGAGGATAAAAAGTCAGACTGGATATTACAAATCAAATAGCCTTTTGATTTATAATTCCTCTTAACCTTACTAATAGTCAAGATTACAATCATAAATTCCTGGTTTTGGTGTTTAGTTTTTGTTTTGTTTTGTTTGTTTTGTTTTTTTTCCTGGTGTCCTCATTATGCCAGCTTAGAAGATAAGTCTGACTATTAGCAGGCAGAGACAGAAAAAGGAGCTCCCTCTTATGGACACAGCTCTCTTGGCTATCCCAGATCAGACCTCTGAGTTACTGAATCGGGTATTTTGTTCCAGTGGATTCATATGCCAGAGAAGTGCAGTCTTTTCATCGAAGGATGATTCACCAGATTATAGTTTTCTTCAGTGAAATTTATTCTCATTTTTCTTATTCCCTTTGGAGCCTATCTATATTATAAACCTGCAACAGCCTTATAAAAATTATAGTAATGAATCTACCAAATGAAAGCTAAGCTTTGAACTTACTATGAAAACCTCAATGCATGAAAATGAATTTTCCATTTTAGAGGAACTGAAAATTCATTACATTGTTTAAGAATAACCTCACTTAGCTAAAACCACTCTGGACTAAAGTAAAAAATTTCTTCAACTTTAACATATATTGGATGTGTGCATCGATTATTCAGTGCCTTCACCAAAGCATTACCAAGACTTCTCTCCAAAATACGTGACCCAAAGTTTGTATTCCAATGATTTTTGCAAAAATCTGCAAAGAAGATTTTCAGATTTCACAGACTTCTATGAAAACTGAGAATACTAAGATTGCGGGAGCATTTATCCCTAGCGAAGGTTTGAGCTTGTCTTTCAACTATATCATGATATCACTATGTGTGAATGGAGTTAGCTCTCTCAGGTGTTACAAAACTGAAAAACAAACTTCAGGTGTATCTGTCCATTGAGATGAAGCTACTACAGATATGGTCTGTATTTCACTGCAAGACTTGCATGGCCATACCACAAATATGGGGCATAACATGCCAGAAAATATCAGGTTCTGAGTAAAGTATTCTTGAATTTCTTTTTTCTCAAGAAGTCACAAGGACACCCTGACTACTTATTAGGTAGATTCTTGAGCTATAAGACTAAAAACGGTAAGGAAATGGTTGATACCTGCAGGAGGAATCCATATGCAGTAGTCTGGGTCATCATCTGGGTACTGTGAGGAAAAAAAAGGTTGTTGGACCTGCAAAAGGAGAAAAGATTTTTAAGGCGCTGCACCCCTCCAGCAATGTGTCACAGCCACTAAATCTCTCATTAATTCAGAGACAAGTACTGAAAGGTGAGGGTTATTTCTACAAGAGTCAGGGATGAAAACAATAATACAGAGGAAAGAAGAAATATCAAACCCTCAAACAGATCCAGTTTATTTCCAGTAGAGTCACAGAATAATAGAAATGCTGGTTAGATGGGACCTCTGGAGGTCATCCAGTCCAATCTCCCCCTCAAAACAGAACCATTGCCAACTGTCCACTTCTGGACAGTTTAATCTTCTCATCCTAATGTTTGGTAGTGGCATTCGACACAGAATTTCTTTATGCAGGGAAAAGCTTTAGAGTAGGATTTTCAAGAAGTGCTTTACTGATTTCAATGCGCAATCCCACTGAAAACTTCAGGTTTAAGGTGACTTTCAAACTGGAGTATATAAAAGTTCAGCTGTTATATAAGGATAACTTAGTTTTTCAAAAGAAAAGAAAACCCAATTTTTTCAGATCACACTGGCATCACTGAAGTGTTTAAAGCAAACCAAAACAGGTCACATGCAATTCAAATGTTGACACGGCAATGTCTTTTTGTCCCTAGATTTTTAAGTTTTGCCCCATCAGCATCATTTTCTCAAGAACTTTTGTTTTCAACAACTGCAGGTAGCTATCAAAAAAAATTCATACAACTGTAGAGTGCAAGACTTAAGAGCTCAAAATGTAGCCAAGTTACTCAGCACTGATTTGCATTACTCTGTAGTATCATGACACAGTCTGAAGTTATGCAGTTGAAGCAATTTTTCATTCCCTCAAAAACTTTCCTTCCCCAAATTAACCTCTAAAACAGTTCTTTTGGAAGACTAATGTTTTCCAAAACATTAGACTGCAGAGTTGACCAGTTTTTAAATATGGCTTGTGAACAGTCACTTTAAAATTGTTTTTCCAGTTTTACATGATTCAAAGTTACTCCTCAAATATTAGAAGAGGGAAAAAAAAAAACCCAACCTGACTTCTGGTTGATATTTTCCATGCAAGATCTCAGCCCAAAGGCACAGACAGCATGTGGAAAAAGTGATTTGTGATGGGAGAGAGAATACAGCTAAGCCATCTGGCATTTGGAGAATGCTCAGTGTTAGAGTGAACTCGGTGCTGATGAGAGGTGCTGACTTGACTGCCTCAGCATGAGAAGCTGCCTTGTTCTCCCATATTCACAGAAATGGTATAACTTGGGCTTAACAGTATAAATTTACTCTTGCTTTCTTTATCAACACGCTTTACAGGCCAGCAACAAAGGACAATTCTAAAGGCTGTGCCTACCCAATCCTTGGGTCCTTTGCCAGGACTAACAAGGTCGCAGTTAACACACACAGGCTGCAGGGAGTTAAGTTTAAGTAGTGCAGGGCTAAAATTAGATGGCCACCACAAAGAAATTGTCATAATGGTCAGAATTCATGGCCCACCAAGTACAGTAATCTTCTGTGATGGCAGTCAGCAGAAGGGTAGGACGCACTCTAAAGGGAAGAGCCTCACAATAATCATTAGGCTAAGAGCACGCTGTCAGAGAAGTTCCTTCCCAGCTCCAGGAAGGCAACAATTGCCTGTGTCCCAAAACATGCAAGGCTCATATACTTTACATTTTAATACAAATATTATGCACAGGAGGAACATTATCTGGTACATCCACTCAAATTTAGTAATAATTTGGTTGCAAAAGACAATAATCTCTTAAGACTCATCTCTTTCCACATCTTACAGAGAAGGACGAGGTTTGATAATGGCAATACAGACTAGCTACAACTTTAGTACAGCATGTTCTGTGTCAGCCAACACATGCTTCCCAAACTACCCTCCAAGGAAAATTTTGCAATGCCATTCCTAAAGCCCAGAGAGCACCTATGTTCTACAACACTTGTGATACAGAAGAAGCAATTAGCAGAGGCTAACTGCCAAATGAAAAGGTGAAAAAAAAAAAAATTCATGATTGAATTGAGAGCCTCTATCATGCTTGAAATGCTGTGCTTTACCTTTTCATTGGAGACTCGAAAATCTGTGTCCAATGGCAGTGTGTGGTTCTACATTTGGGTCTTAGTCAGCAGAAAAGCACTACTATTGCAAAGTCATACTCAATCAAATTTTTACTATTTCACTAAAAAAGAGCCTACTAAATGATTTCCTGAAACTCTTAAGCTGCAGGAATCATGGTGTCATAACTGACCTTGCTTGAGCTATTGATTTTCTTAACTTTCTCAGATGTCTCTTCAGGTTCCTTATATACTGCCTCAGATGCTGGGAAGAAAGAAGATTTGTTTTACGACAAATCACAAATGACTAATTCTATCAGAAATAAGCTTATAGGAAGTTCACATAAAAATGGATACATCAAAAAAAAAATCCAAGACAGCTCACTGCAACAAAATTCATACTTAAGACTGCTGAACATCTTTTTGTTTTTCATAGATTTATTAACTTATGTTTAATACACCATCAGTCACCTACCTGAATGCAGTTTAATAAGGTCCTCTATTTGGGATTCTGTAACACACTTCAGTTAATGGCAGATGCTTGTTTTGTAAAAGATATGCTCTATCTGTAATCACCGCAGTGATTGATTTAGAAGGAAACAGCAGCAAATGCACAGGACCAACATGCCTTTTTTTTTTGTTTTTTTAAAATAGCTTTACAGTAACATAGGTGAGAGGAATACAGAAGAGATAGAAGTATGCCTTGTTTTTCTGCCACTTAATCCGTGAAATATTGAGACTCTTGCGGCTTAAGTCTATGGATGAGATGATGAGGACAGGATGACATTCTCAAGAGTCTGAGTTATGAAAAAATAGAAAATTCATACAGATCTCCTCCATGTTCAGTACAAACAGCCTTCATTTTGAGGATGTGACTTTTTCTTTTTTTGCATACATGCAGAGGGGTCATCTGGGTCATTAACAGGTTATTAGCTAATGTTATGTAGTATTTGTCACTTTATAAAAGAAAGCTCTGCCCTTTTGTAGTGTTAAGAGCTACTGCAAGAAAATAAGGGGGGAAAAAAGCATTATGTTCATGCTCCTAAATTAAAATAGTTTTTCTTCTCTTCTCATGCTTTTTTTTTTTAAAAACAAAGGCTCTCAAAGCAGTCGATGACTATGAAAAGCAAGGAGAACTGAAACATAGTTGAAGTGACCTGTCTTCACCATACACTTACCACTTCCCAAGCAAAACACAATTTTTTCATTTCAATTCTAGATTCTTTAGGCTCTAGATTAGGCTTATTGTCTTCTGTCAGTAGAAGGAAACTAAGTCCTTTAGACAGTTTCTAAACCCACATGCTACTGTACAAGAGAGTCTAAATTGTACTGCTCACCTTGAGGTTTCTCTTGTGAGGGTCCCACCTGAGATTTATTCCTTAGTATCTTTGGCTCAGGCAGAAAATGAACCCCTGTAAAAGAAAAAAGAGCGAGCTAGGTGAGTACTCTGCAGTAACTCTGACGAGTAGAGCGCTAGCATCCCTGAGACAAAGTACAAAAGGGAACTCAGCTACATTTGTCTCAGGAAGAACTCTTCTCTCAAAAGTCCTCCAAATTATTTCATCCACCAAGTCCAATGCAATACAATATTAAAGAAAAACTTGTGACCAGTTAAAACATACTTTTCAAGAGCAACCTGTCCAGCATTAAGACAAAAAGTTAGAATTAGGTTTCTGTCATCAAACACATCATTTACTGAGAAACATCATTACTGAGTTTTCAAATGCATCAAGCTGATATAGAAAAGGAGGGATTAGAGATAAACCACACAGATATAAGGAAGATACCTCTCCATTACCACTTTAAAAATTATTTTCCCTCCTTACAAATGGATCTGAAGCTTTACATGGGCATTTGTTTTCTTTTTAAGTCACTCTCCCTGCCAACAACACACTGTAGTTGTTTTCATATGGACACTCAATCTAATGAAAGCAGGGCTTATCAAAATAGGACCTTTCTTGAGTCCAGGAGATTTCTTCAATTTCACCAAAAGCATGAAAAACTGACTGCCAAGCAGAATTTCAACCGGAACCACGTGAAACTCAGCTGTTGGGAGACAGACTCTGGACTCATGGCAAAAATCTATGGAAAAGAAATCTGCTGGAGAACCTGTGACTCAAACCTTAGGAGATTCACATAGCTCTGAAAAATTCAGCAGTAACAGACTGAGCTTCATTACTGGAAAAATCAAAACCAATGGTTTACCATCCTGAAGCGATTCTAGATTCTTGTTATTGGAAGGAGAACCATTGGGAGCATTAGTTTCTTTTCCTGTTTCTTCTTCTGTTGTAATTTTCATTTCCAGGTTTGATGCTCTGCTGTTTATTGCATCTACTTCTTGCTCCTCCTCCATTTCTTCCTCTTCTTCCTCTTCCTCCTCCTCCGCTCCATCATCTTTCATTTTTAACAAGCTTTCAGGGACGTCTGGACGCTTAACAGGCAACTTCTGTGGGAGAAAGACTTGCGCATCAGTGCTAAGACAAGTGGAGGCAGATGTCACAGATATTCATTACAGGAGAAAGCACACATATTACTGTCATAGAGACAGCTGGTAAGGAAACACTCTCAGGGTAAAGAATAGTTAGGTTTTAAGGAAAAGTTATTAGTAGAGATGGAAGATGAAAAAATATGTCCAGTCCATAGACAAGGAGTGCAGTCTTTTCATAAGAGGGACGCTGGAAACTGAATCAATCTTGGATATGATCTTCGCTGTAAGATCAAGAAAACCAAAAGAAAGTAAAGGATCAGCTGCTGAGGTATAGCAGTGGTTCAGCCTGATGTCCCCAGACTGCCTCTACTTCATCCACTGCCTTTTGACTGCAGCTGTGCCCCAGGAGACTGGCTGTACGACAGCACAGAATGGCAACTGCTGGCAGCAAACAACATCCAACAGCCACTGCTTCCTGCCCTGTGCACCTTCCACTGCGGCAGGCCTGCGCCTCCATGCTGTTTCCATGCGTGTGAGAAGACATGGTTGTCACCTGCAGTCTCCGTAGCCTGAGAAGGTGTCTGAGAAATAGCCTCTGACTCACAGCACTTACAGAGTCCAACTTACCCCTAGGCTTCCAGTTTTCAGCTTGAATTTCCTTCCCCCTTTCATTGCACCGAAGAGAGGCAGGGCAATCTTTTTAGGCTTGCTCTCTGCTTCCAGACTGTAACTCCCACTCCTAATAAAAATTAGATACAAAGGAAAACAGTGTACAAAGTATCAAACAAGTCTTATATTTACAAATGCAAAAGAATCTGCAAATTAGAAGTGGATATATAAAAATCCTTTTATTTCTCTCTCACTTGCAGCATCCAAGGAGGAAGCTGCAGGAGATGACTCCTCCCATCCTATATACATGTTGTAGGATTCAGACACTTGCCATAACAGGAAGCAAAAATAAATAAATAAGAAAAAAATAATCTATATCACACAGAATCCCTCAAATTCAATTGCACACACATACTAACATATGTGTATAATATATCTGTATATATAAAAACACACTCGGAGGCCAAACCTCAATTTAAGTAAATTAATTAAGTAATTAAACCTGAAATCAGGCTGCCACTAGCAAATGATGAACCCAGCACACACCCTCTTGAATTGCAGTAGCGCTGCTAGGCAGTAGTTGAGCAGCCACTACCCTTGACTTCCAGCTACATTGCACAGAGTGAAGGTGGTTTTCATGTTGTACATAATACCTGTAAAATTCTTCAGTTCCTTTTGGATGCAGGTTGGGGAAAAAAAAAAAAATTTAAAAAACTGACACCATGCTTCCAATCCCTTCTCCCTCTCATCCTCCCAGTGTGGGCTTATCTTACTCCAGTGTTGTGGTGCATCTGCCTCAACCATAGATGCTGCAACAGCCAGAAAGCACCGCCGCTCTTTAAAGCGATGAGCCAGGTAGTTTGGTCCTGCTTTTGTGTTTGGAAAGCTGTCCATTTACTGGGCTTGCACAACTGCCCATGGATAACAGCAATGGTAAAAGTAATTGTTTTACACTTTAGCCAAGACTTACTGGGGCTTCAGTTCAGGCAGTTCTGCAGGCTTGACAAGCTTTATTAACCCTTTCAGTCTCTGTTGCTCTTTCTTCAGTTCAAACGACCGCAAGTGAAGCTTCTTTCGTGCCACGCTGTCTAAGGCGCATCCTGATTTTATTTCGGTCATGAATTCATCCAAGGAATCCTGAGCTGCTGGCTGGGACTGGACTAGCAAGATAAAGGGAAGATACATATTATTATGGGTGGGGAGATGAGAGCTGTACTCATCAAGTCCTACCTTTAGAGAATAAGGTATATAGGAACAGCTATCCCCTCTGCAAGTTTCTGTTGAATGGTGAAATAATGGAGGTTGTTAGCCCTGGAAAGATGAAAGCATTTCTCCTAACAAAAGCCTGACAGTAAACTTTAATCCACTTCCATAACAAAGCCTCTCTTAAGATTGAATGTTTCTTTATGAGTAAGTGTCTCTATTCTAGGTTGTTCATCTCACTGCAAGATCTGCTGTCCCTAAAAATGTGGCTTATGGATTCTTGTTGTAGTCACAGACTAAAATAAACACAGCTACAAAGAATCCCACACCACTGCACAGGGAATCCCATTTTGGCTTTCCTGGAATGTTTATGTAATAACATTTGCAAAGCTTGAAATGGATCAACACATGATGCTGCCTCCTACCGCTGGATGACTGAGTGCATACAAGAATAGTTTCATATGTTAGGCCAATCACACAAAATTTACCTTTGTTTTGACTGGATTTTCTAACAAGAAAACACTGCTCTCTACTTGACAAAGAGTAACGACAGTCTTTCTACTCCACCTGATTTCAAATATTAATAATTCTTTGCATATTTGACTAATCAAAATAAAACTCAAGAGGAAAAACTAAAGCTCTAATGACTAAGAAAAATAAATACAGAATTCTAACACATGGATTTCAAATAACTAAACAAAAAAACCCCAGGAAAACTCCTTTCTTGGGCTTGAACAATGCTTCAGAAGTTTTTATACGATGTTCAAAAATAACTTGGAGGAAAACAAAGAAAAATGTTGTTGCTAGAAGTTTAAGAAGCCTTTTGACAGGCAGTCTTCTGCCTCTTAATATTATATGAAAAGTGGCAAATCCAGTATTTATTTGCTGCATTATAAGCATTTATGTATATATGCACAAGCATAATTATGACCAATGAGTTATTTTCAGTTCAGCTTGAGTTAATTAAGTAGCACTTGAAATTTTAAATGTGTACAAATACAATAGTGTAAGTTATTGTTAACAGTACATATTCAAGCAGTTTTACATGACTTAAATATTTAGAGAAAAGTCTAATAAGACTCATGTTTACAAATGGACTCAATTGAAAAGGATATTTCTGATCTAGAACAAAACAGTTTACAATTCGCAAATATATGAAAGCCACAACAGTAACTGTTCAAAGATATACAGAATTAAGAGGCTTCAAAAGATGCGAAACAGTTGTAGCATCCACCTCCACACAAATATAAATGATGACAAAACATGTCATAAAATAAATTCAGATAGAAATACTCTTCTTTTTCCTCATAACTATTTATATGAGCCAAGAGAAAAAGCATCAACGAAAAAGTATTGTTAACAAACAGTCTGAAACTCCTAGCAGGCAGGAGCTGAGCAGAATGATCATTAAATTTAAATACCAAATTTCAAAGATACGGTTTAGTGTCTAGTCAGATAATTTAGAACAATTAAAGCTATAGTTCCACAGCTTGCTGCTTTAGCTGCAGAACAGTGTAAGTGCTTCAGTCAGTGAGTGATCTTCAGCGAGTCAGATCACCCCTTCTTGATTCCACCAACAGTGCCTAAGATCAGGTAGTTCAGCTTACAGGGTTACTGTTAGCATTCAGTATCTGTTGCAGCAGTTTTCTACACTATTGAAGTAAAATTTGACATTGCTAGGAGGTGAATCAATCGTGGCTATTATACTTTATATTCCAGTGAAAAAAAGCTATAGGGCTATTTACTGCACCATCAACTTATTGATAATTTTCTCCTGAACAGGCAACCAAAGATGAGACTGAAGAGCTCTGTGTATTTGATTTTCATTCAGCTGCATCAGTGAATGAGAGATACCAAGTCAGTCCGTCAGTAATTAGTCCTGAAGAACTCCAGAGAACAATTTGTGAACTTCTACTGCGATTTTTTAGACAACCACTTCATTTCTCCAAGTGCTTGGTAAGACGTGTTGCAGTTTAGCCTGTCATTCACTCATTGGTCTCTCTACACTCTTGCCCTTAGGCTACGAATAATCATTTAGAGCAAGCAAAAGTGCATTAAAGTTTCAGAACCGTATGTAATGCAGCAGCTTTGCCAGACAGCTCATGACAGTGGTAAGAATCACCCATGATCAATATGCATGCTCCTGGCTTACACTTGTACTCAACATCTGTGATTAACCTGAAGCATCCAAAGAAGCAAGAGAAAACACAAGTATCTAGAACACCCACATAAAGTAACTGATGATGCAATATTTGCTGTTTTATCCTGCCCTAGTTCCAGGAAATTCCCATCCAATACCGAATTACTTTGTATTGCAATAAGTGCTGAGACTGCAATTTTTCCAAGGCTCTAAACTAGCTGTGTAACCAGTTACAATTTACCAAACCATGATAACATATATCAGAATTATATGGTGTTAGTAGAAGTCTATAAATGAACTGATTCTTCTTTCTCCCAGCCTCTACTACAACATGATTTAACAGTCTTGTTGAGAAACAGTATCAGCAGAAACAAAGGCATCATAACATAGGAAAGCTTGGAATTACATGTCTCGGACAATATAAAGCATTAGCTTCTCTTGCTAGTCAATCGTTAACTGCTTATCAGAACAGTCATGCTGAAAACAATTCCTTCAAACACACTGAACCGACTCATCAGTTAGAATGCTCAGTGGAACACTACTGTTTTCTGAACAGTGATCTGGTATAATCAATAACCAACAAAAAAGTTGATACAAATGAGTTTTGGTGTGGAGCTGAATTACTAGAAAGAAACATTCCCGTATGATGCACAAAAGATAGCCCAGCTGTCAGATTGCTGCTAGGCTTCTTGGAGAGGAACTCTTCTGACAAACTGACGTTGCAACCTTTATTAATACCAACGCTGTTAAAAAGGTTTTTGTATGAAGAACCAGCCTAAACACATTTCCTTCATGCCTTCCTTTTATTCCACAAGACATCATCAGTAACAGAAAGCAAAATGCAGCTATTTGTATAGTACGCTTTTAAATCTAACTCACTACCAGATACAATCACCACTTTGGAAAGGCTCTGCCTTCGTACACAAAGGCATAATCCTAGAACCTGAATGGCACCCTCAAGCTAGCAAGTTCACTGAACATACGGGCTAAGCGTCAACTGCTTTGACTCCACATTTCTCTTTTCCCACCTTTCCTTTTTAAGGTGCATTTACAAAGAGAGAAGTGATATAAAAGATACTGTCTTTTCTGTCAAGTAGTTTGCTCTTCCCTTATAAATGGTTTTGGAGGGAGTGGAAAAGTGTTCCTCAAATTGGGTCAGTTTCACTAATATGGGCAGATAAACAGTAATAACGCTCACCCTCTTAAGCTCCAGGAGCTTATACACTCACCTCCTTACCTTAACTTAGATGTTGCTTGCTTTGGAAAAAGCTGCATTCATTAGCAAGTGACTATACACACACAGTACATAAACTATTGGATGAAGAGCGCAAGTACCCTCTCCAGCTAACTCAGTGACTTGCAAATCTTCCTACCCCTTTGTGAAAAGTGGACACGAAAAAAAAGCACTTAAAGACAGAAATCCATAAGATACTTTTTCATCTCTCTATTGTTCTTTATGGAAACCACTACGATCAAATAAACTTCATGCCTTACCTTTCCCTGAAGCCTTCAGCTTCTCTGTTATCTCGGAAAGCTCATTTTCAGCTTCATTTAGCTTTGTGACCTATGAAAGAACAACATGCTTAGAAGACCTTTTTATCTTCTTAAAATCCCTTTTTAAGAGTTACTCAAATATCCTACCAAATTACCTCCGTTTTTCTACTTCTGATCTTTGATCAGGAGTTTCTGGGCTGAAAAAATTATAGTCTAGATTGTTCCTAAACAACTTATCAGTCCTTTCACATACTGTTCAAATAATTTTCTTTCTGAAACACAAAAATATGTATAATGCTTCTGCAGCAATGTTATACCACCACTGCAATCCTCCAACCCTCCCTATCCCTGCCCCTCCTCCTATTATCTGTGTAGGACTTTTAGTTGTCATAAGCCTGTCAGTTCAGGCTGCTTATTCTTTGAAGCAGAATGAGATCCTTCTTTGGGATGCGCCCTGTGCACTTGAAAGCTTGCAATTATTTTCTGATGCTTTAAAAATATTTTAAAAATATCCTGTTCTGGTATTTCATTCACCCACTGCTGTGATCCACCAAGTAGAAGGCAATACTACACAGGCAAAAGCAAGGTAGTATGCTTCCATTAGAATAAAGAAAGCAATATTTTCAGGTATTTAGAGATATTGTCCATAAATCAAAAAAACCACCATTTTATTCTAACTTGGCTAATTGAGAGCTAAAGGTGTGAAATGATATCAGAGTTCAAGCTAAAAGAGAAAGATTAGGAAATATTTTTGATTTTCCTTTTTAGTAATAATACATGCATGAGAGAATAAGTCTGGCAAGTCATAATAATTCTTCTTACCAGGGAGTCATAAGTCTCTGGTTTTTCTTCTATTTTACCAGCTTTTTTCATTCTGTTCAGTCGTTTCTTTTCTACAGCACCGGTTCGATCGAGGAAGGTGTCATCATCACTGTCATAAAAATCCTCATCTTCCCAGTTCTTTGATTTCCTTTTTCGGGATACTGGGAAAGGTAAGGGAGAAGGTAAGAAACAAAATGATTTGCATACCACTGAGCAATAAAACAAATTCACGATAGCAATCTCAAATCCCTAATTTAGGGCTTTTAGAACAATCACAGCATTTGACTAGTTATTCACCTGCTTCTTGCCTCAATACTCCCCGAGCATCAAGTAGCCTGCAAGCTTCCAGTGCGCACTGTATCATTGCTTCCTTCTTCTTTCCTGAATGGAGAATCTCTGCCACCAGCTGCTTCCCTGATGCATCATCCACAGGCAACCTGTTCGGTTTGAAGGATCAGAGAACAGCTCAGATACAAACAGCTTTTCATGGATGCTGCTCAGATTTTTTTTTTTACCACTTTGGCATTGTTCTCTCTGTTTCACTCTAGTCTTTTTTTTGTGGGTTAAATATTTTCACTTTTCATTTCATACAGTACCAATCAAAACACAAGCATGGATTTCCTAAAGCATGCAAGTAAATTTTTATTTCACTAGTCCAAACAATAATTCTTCCTATATTCATTCCATTGGGAATACAAGAAGTTAAAAGGTTAAATGTCAAACCCCGAATCATTTTACGCACCAGTATCTTGCATCCATGCAACACCAGTAACAAATATTTTTGATGCTGAAGCAGCGGTTTCTTAAGTAGTACAATAATTGCAATGTTGTACCTATCCTGTTGCCTTAATTTCCACCTCACCTTCTTCTGTCTTATAAAAGAACGACGTTAGTGGCCTCTTGCAGGAACCCATCAAAAACTGCCTTATACCACAAAAGAACTGGAATTGGGTACACAGTAGAATGAATGATTTTTTCTTCTCTCTCCCATTAGGAACTGAAAGATATTGTTTCCTAGTTTCTTCTCTCGTATTTCAATTTCACATATTTCTTAAGACAAGGGGAACTGAAAGAACCTAGACGCTTGCTTTCCCAATTTTCATCTCTAAGGAAAACCAAACGCTGCCAGAACAGAAAGGAGTGCAGACACTGAACTAGGCACTGATCCTTGCACTTCTGGCTCAGTATCAGGGCTTAGGTCTAACTCTAGCTGGCCTCCCTGCCAAGTGTGACAAGACAAGTAATTCCTTCAGCTTTTGTTTGTGAATTGAATGAAGTCAGCTTCTATGTACAAAAGTGAATGGAGATATACGTACTTGATCCTGCATAGCCAGCTATTGTGCCCACGATCATCATATTCATATTCTAACTCTTCTCCTAGAGAGAAAAAGAAAGTTGATGTAGTAACCAAAATTGAAATAAGCAGGAATAACCTTTACAGCAGAGAAGAATGTCATGGTTAAACAAAAGAGATAAAATGCCCTTGTTACATATCAAAGGACTGAATTTGCCACCTTTTTTTTTTTTTAAGCCATGGGATCTCCAGTTGGTATTATGCTCACTTGGTTGTTTTTCACAATCAAGGCTTTTTCAGATTTAAAAAAAAAAAAAAAAAAAAAATCAAATCTCTAAGTGGCCTGTTCAGGAATATGTAGTTCAAAGAAAAAACAGTCTTGCCTCTGTATATATTAAAGTAAATGACACTGAAGTAACGACAGTTTGCAGTCTGGATTCACAGATGTTGTTTATCTTGAAGATTAATTTTTCACTGCAGCAAATAAGCGAGTCATCTGTAAATTTCACTAGCAACTGTTGAAAGTTTAGACCAATTCATTATTGCCTTTTGCCTTTTTATACTTTCCAATTCTATCTCATAATCATAGAGAATAATCATAATCTCCAAATAATCATAATCATAATCTCCAAACAGAACAGCCTGGAATTTGATGGGTTTGGGTTTTTCAGCACAGCTTCAAAGCATGAGTGTAGTTTGAGTGTCACTCCAAAGGAATACAAGGTGCTCTCTGCAACTCCCAGTTTAGGAATTAGTAACTAAATCTCAAATATACAACGGTGAGCTAAGTTTTAATTAAAAAAAAAAAAAAAAAAGCCAACCAAAAACCCAAACCACCACCAGCCCCTCCCCCAGAACCTGACCAAACAAAAAACCTTACCCACAATGTAATAGAAAAGTTTAGCTCCCACATCTTAATTCCTGAAGAAAAACATGAGCACAAATGTCAAACTTTGCTAAACAGAAAAAATTACATTTAATTAAAAAAAAGAAAAAAGTACCTTCTCTGTCAAAAAAGCCCTGTAAGGCCTTCCTAGGATCTTTCATATAGAAGGCATCTTGTACATCCTGAAAATCAATAGCAATAGGGTTTTCTTCAACCTCATCCTCCTCAGCATCCTCCCCTAGAAGAAGACATACAGAGTGCAAAAAAATGGTGAAACATTAGAAAGAGAACACCAGTGTATTTCAGCTTTCCTTAGTTTGAAAGAAGTAGCAGCTACATCATCCGAAAATTATTTCCCTTAACTTGAATATTATTTCTGAATTCAATCAAAAAACCCACCCTGCTTCTTTTTTGCTATTCATTATTCCATCATCTGATACAGTTTTGCAGATGAACATCACTGCAGTTTCAGCACTTTCAAGGGTTTATGTGCTTATATGTTTCCATTCAAAAAGCCAACTCATTTTGTACTGAAAAGCTCAGTAATTACAATTTATCTAGCTTTGTGATGTGGACTTCCTGTTTAAATTTAAAGACAGCTATACTGCATAGAAGTCTCAAGCAATTAAATTTCACCTCTCGGGCAAAAGTATGGACATCATCACAGGAACAAAACACAGAGCATTAACCTAAACTCTCAGTTTCATGGCCTTTTATAGGCGTAGGCGAACTACATTCTCCCTTTTAAAAGGAGCTCTAGCATACTTCTCACCGGATATAAGCTTGCCTTGTCACAGCACTCTTCTTTTTAAAAGGAAACAGATTAATTTGTACCCAAGAACTTCCACTGGATTGGGACACTTGGCATCCAGCTGGAATTTCAAACCTAGTATTCACTGAAAACTGGCTTAAAGACCTTCCAAGGTGTACCAGCTTATTTACACATCACTTACCCATTCCCCATGAGCAGCTCATATCACTGTTCTGACTCCTCTCACTTCTCTCCTCTTTTTCATCTTCCTCATCAGAGTCCTCTCCCAACATTGTCTTTTCTAATTTTGCTTGCTGCTGCTTACGCAGTGCCTTCAGTTGAGTCACAGTTAGTTCCGACTCAGACTCCTGGTCCTCTTTGGGTCCCTATGTCACAAACAGTAACTTAGCAGAAGTGTTTTTTAAAATAAAAAAAATAATAATAAAAAAATTTTCAACACACATGCAGATTATGTACAATAACATAAACAAATCATGATAGTGCTATTAAAAATGTGGAATTATTAGACCATTTGTTATGGTTTGCATCCTCAAATATGTTAGTTTTAATGCTCTTTCCAAAGGGGGAAAAAAAGAAATGAGCATTATTGTGTACTTGTAGGCATATCAGTCTCAAATATAACTGTATTTTAAAGGCAGAAGGCAAAAATTTCCGTCAGTGCCACATGGGAGAATCTGAGCAACGAGCAGCTTCTGAAGTGCGTGTAAGGCACTCCAAGTGCTCTCTAAGCTCCTACTAATAAAAGCTCCCCTTGTTAACACAGAAATATTAGCGCTTTACTTTCCTGATGCACCATACTGTCAGAGAGACTTTCACGATACATCATACCGTTGGAGAGAAATGCCTTTGCACTCACTGCGCATCGACAGAAGCTGCCATGCCTGTTCTCACGCCGAGCCCCTGGCAGAGCTGCCCTGTGCCCAGTGCCCCAGGGCGATGCAGCAGCGGCGGGACCCCACGGCCCTGCCCTGTCCTTCAGCCCCAAACCTCACCGCAGAGCCGGCAGCGGATACCCACAGCTGACTACTTCTCCCCAGTAAAACAACCACGGCAGCGCTGGGCTGCTTCCAAAGCACCCAAGCCGCCTCACACCTCAGAGGCGGCTTTCACCCCGAGACGCCAGGCAGACGTAGATGGAGCCGGCTAAATTCCTGAGCTTGACCCGGGGAAGCCTTTACTACACGCGTCACCCGACCCACGCCCGGGCCCCGACCCACCTGCAGGAGGAAGAGGCGGGAGCTGCCGCCGAAGCGGAGCCCGTGGCCCACCCGCACCCGGCAGTAGGTGCGGGGCGGCACCCGCGCCTTGTTGAGGAAGGTGCCGTGGGTGCTGCCCAGGTCGTACACGTAGAAGCCGGCGGCATCGGCGCCGCTGGCGCCGTCGGGGGAGCAGCCAGCGCCGCGGTACTGCAGCACGGCGTGGTGCCGCGACACCGAGGGGTGCTCCAGGGCCAGGGCACAGCCGGGCAGCCGCCCCACCAGGAACCAGCTGCCGCCCTCCAGCCGCACCGAGCCCAGCGCCACGCCGCCCTTCAGCACCTCCAGCCCGTAGCCGGCGCCGGCCGGCGGGCGGCTGCCCCACGGCGGCTCCTCGTAGCGCGGCGCCGCCGGCGCGGCGGCAGGGCGGGGGGGCGGCGGGCTGGGCCCCGGCTCGCCGCCCTCCGCGGCGCGGGGCGCGGCGGGCAGCGGGCGGCTCGGGCGCTTGAAGGCGGCGGGCTCGGCGGCCCCCTCCGTTTCCGCGACCTCCGCCATCTTCCCGGGTCCGGTCCTAAATAGAGTCCTCCGGGGACGAGCACCGTTGCGGCTGCAGTACCGGGGGTAGGGCGCAGCTCCAGCGGGTCGCGCCACTGCCTCAGCCACGGCCCAGGGTAGCTTAGGGGGTGAGACAGGGAGGGAGGCAGCGGCAGGGGAGGCGGGAGCGGCGGCGGCGATCGCTTCCCTCCTCCCGGCGCGAAGGAGCGCTCGTTGCGGGGGAGCTGCCTCTGGTGGCGGACCGGGGCCGACTTCCGGCTCGGCGGCCGGGAGCGGAGCGGCGGGGGTGCTGCGGGGTACGGTGGAGCGGGCTCCGCGCCGGGCGAGTGGGCTTGGCGCCCGCCGTGGCGGGCCGGGGTGCGAGGCAGCTGCAGGCCCGGAGCTGGGTCCGGGGAGGGCGGGCGGGCGGGCGGCGGGGCCTTGCGCGGGCGGCGGGCGAGCCGAGTGCGGCCCCCGGAGTTTCTCCACGCAAATCAGGGCGCGCCGTGGGTCCCGCTCAGCGAGGTGCCGGCGTGGCCCAGGTGGAGCCACACCAGCCCCTGTTACAAACAGAAATAATTACCACCTCACGGGTGCTTTTCTTTCTTCTTCCCTCGCTCAGGAGAAGCAGCAATGTAATCTGTTAAATGCCAGCGTTGCGTCCTGATGGCATCGTGGAAACTGTGCTACTCAGTAAGGCACTGAGTGACAGCTTTCTTGACAGTCATAATTTGCTTTATTCAGAGCGTCATCCCGGCTCCAGTTTCTGTTGCTGCCCAAAGCCTAGCGCTTTTCCTTGCGACAAGGCTCCTTTGCACCCCAGTATTTGGTAGCTGCCTTCTGGGCTCTGAGGACAATACGTGACCTGCGTAAAAATGCTGCGATATTGGGGTGAGATTCCGGTTTCATCTAACCAGGCCAACCGCAGCTCCTTTGACCTGCTTCAGCGTGAGTTTCGTACTGTGGAAGTCCAAGATCCTCCATTGCATCAGCCATCTGCAAACAAACCCCGGCCGACCACCATGTTGGACATCCCCTCAGAGCCCTGCAGCCTCACAATTCACACCATTCAGCTCATCCAGCACAACAGGCGGCTGCGCAGCCTGATCGCCATGGCTCAGGCTCAAAACCAGCAGCAAGTGGAGGGCATAAAAACTGAAGACAACGAACCTCTGCCATCTTGTCCGGCCTCTCCACCTCTCCCTGATGACCTGCTTCCTCTGGATAGCAAGACCCCCAAAATGCCATTTCAGCTGAGGCACAGTGACCCAGAGAGTGATTTCTACAGGTGTGTTGGTATTTCTTTGGGTTAGTTCTTGGCTGAAGGAAAGCTATGTGTTTCTAAATATGTATGTAGTTATATCGATTCCCTTAGGCTGACGGGTCAAATGGTTGTATGTAAAGTATAAAACAGGCTTCGAAAAGGAAAGATTTAGATTGCTCCTGTGTGAATAACATGCATGTTGTTTAAAATAAATGTGCTTTTTTTTCCTGTCTGTAAATTGTGGATGTGTAGTGCTGATTTCTGTCTTGTTAGTGCTATGCTAAATGTTTGTGAATGGTTTTGCTATCTTCAATGGTATTTTGACAAGTTTAGTTAGAGGATGTGAAGTCTCTTGTATTTAGGTCACTTACAACTAAACTTGCCTGATTGTAGCTGAAAATCCAGAAGATGCATGACTAGGTTTTGGCTGTTTAGTTGTAGGTTCTGAAAAGATGATTCGATAACATATTTGTAAGATTTCAGTGGCCAAGGACCTGTGATGTAGTAACTATCACCTTTCACCCTGTTTGTTGGTGTTATTCTGGTCAGAGGTGGTGATGAGTATGGATGAAGGGAATTTTTGTCTCTGGTACTGGCTCCACCAGAAAATGTAAAGGAAGGTTGCATTGCTTCTACTTCTGCAACCAGTCTTTGATTAAATAGTATTGCCACCACCTCCCTGTCTACCCCTCTGACAAGCACTAAATTCACGAGGAGGTGTTGCATTTCTTGCAGGATCTGACGACACTTTATAGATTATGTGCATTTAAATTCAGGGATTAATCCTCACTACTATAACTTTCTGTTCTTAGATTAAGGACTGTGCACCAATGAACATGATGTGGGAGAGGATAATACGTTTTAGTTTTTAAAATGGGGAAAATGTTCATCAATGAAAAATAATTTATCAGTTAAATGCCACTGAGATCTTTAATGGCCTGAGGTTGTATAAAATGCATTTTATTGAAAGATGTTGCTTTTGGTAACATAGTCTCTCTAAACAGTGGAGTGATTCTTTAGTGCTGTTTGTGGAGGAACACCATCATCCTCGGAAGAAATAAAGTAATTAGCCAAGAGGGATGAAGGGAAATACAGTCCTGTGAGAGTAAAGTCTGAGCCCTGTGACTCCTGCTCTTTCTGGCCCTGTAGTTTGTAGAACTGAGCAGTGTTCTGCTCTGTCCTCCCCGGTGGCTTCAGCTTTAAGTTCTGTGGCTCTGTCCATGTTTTGGGGGCTGCTTTGTCTTTTTGTTGTCCCTTGCGAGTTTCTGGGGTCCAAGTAAAGAAATGTTGTTTAGCAGTCAACCACATGGGGGAGTTTAAGGACTAGATTGTAAAAACCGGATAGACAATTTCGAAATGAAATGTTTTGTGGCTGACAGAGAGTGGATTTATAATGAGCGGCAGTGTAGACTAGAATTTAATTGTGTGCTTGCTAAACCAAAAACATTTGTGTTTTTCCAGGAGGAAAGCTTTGAGTTTGTTGTTGCATGTTTGTTCTTAACTGTTTTAAGACAATTACATGAATTAAGAATAGCAGGTGCTGTTACAGTAGTAAAAATAAAGTTATATGATTTGCTGACGCTTGTTCTTAGTGTGTAAAAACAAATTAAAGAAAGACCATTCTTCCCCTTGATAAAACATGGTAGTGCTTAATTTTATGCTGCCTTCTGAAGTGCCATTGTCAGAGTTACAGTATTCGACTAAATGCATGTTTTAATTCCGTTTTCTTTGGCAGTAATCTAGGTCTGAGAAGCAGTGTATAGGTATATTTAGACATAGGAAGAAAGGAAGATAAGAGCGGCCAGCCTGAATCAGACCACAAATTTCTTTAATATAGACATGTCCTCTTCCGTTTCCTTGTTATTCGTTTTCATCCTTTGACACTACACCCTTGTCTTTTATTTCATTATCCCCTGGATTCGTTTTGTTTTTCCTCCCCTCTGCCCCGCTCCATACCTGTAACCCCTACCTCCTCATCCCTTTTGAGATGAGAAAGAGGCAGAACCTAATTTACTGCTATTTTTCGGTTGTTCTGGTCTTTTCAACCCCCCAAAATCTGTACCACCAGCAGTTTTAATCACAACGCTGTTCCTCTCCTCCATTTTTCCAGACTGTTCATAAATATGTTGAAAAAAACCTTGATTCGGGCACAGATGCCTGAGGGAAGATCTGGACTCCACAGTGGAGATCTCTTACATACTTGCTTGGTGATGGATTTGGAGGACTCTAGTAGGTTTGTGAAGCAGGTTTTCCATTTACAAAAGCTGTCTGGACTCTTTCTGAGTGTCACATATTTACCTGTGTGTCCTCTAATTCTGTTCTTATCATTTCTTTGAATTTCTCTGATGTACCAGAATATATCAGGCTTCCCAGCCTGTAGTTCTTCACACCTCTTCTGAAGCTATTAAAAGAAAATGTTTTCACATTTTCTGTCTTCTGGTCCTCATGGGCCAAGACAGTTTAAAGCAAGAGGTGACTCACCACAGCTATTCAGCTATTTCATCTTTGAATTCCTTTAGTATTCCTGGATGAATTACCATCTGGTCCTGGTGATTTGCAACTGTTGATGTTACAGTTCTTGGAATATACAATAAGGGATTAACATTTGGTTTTGGTTGGTATAGAAACAGAAGGTAAGCTTAAAGCATAATCGATGAAGAATGAGTAAGGAACTGTAGACTTGAAACTACCATTTGAACAGGAGGCTCTTGCCATAATACAGCTGCTAGCTTTTCCTTCTCTGTTCAGCTTCCTCTGATTAGCATGGATCCGTCTTCAAAAGAAACCTAACCTACTCATTATATGCCTCTTCAGATGGTTTTTCTTGTGTGTGCATGGTTGGTTTTTTAACAGATTTCTCTGCCATTCTCTCATTTGCGTTCCTGACCACATGGGATGTGTGCTTTGCATTGAAAGATAATCTGTGAACGAAATTGGGAGCTTGCAATGGGAAGACAGTTCATGGCAGAAGGGCTTGTAGTTAAGAAATGTCTGTACAGAAGTAGGGAAGTATGTGTCGGTGGGATAGCAGGTTTAATGTTGGGAAGCATTTGGAGCAGTGGAAATGAGAGCACGCAGAACGTACTTCCCCTGCTGGACTAAGCCCTTTGGCTTAGCCCTGAAACTGTCTGATCTTCTGGGTTGGGCCACTGGGACCCCATTTATTTTCCAAATGTTATCTATTACCTCTGGCCATTATCTGTTGAGCAGCTTCTTTTTATACCTGTGCAGCCTTCTGTAGACATAGCAGAGATATTTAAAAAGAAGCTTACTCAGGATGAGGTGGAAAGAGGCCCTTTTCCAAAAGGAGACAACTTTCTGGTTTGAGTTAGTGTGCTGTGTTCTTTGATGCACTGACTAGTATAATCTTGTTTTTCCAATGTTCTCCTTTATTTTACTGTTTTGGGGGAAATGGCTGTGAAGCAACCTTGTTGCACCTCATTTGGTAGAAATTCAACTCCACAATGTAATGCTTCATAAAATTGATGTGTTCATAGGAAAAACAATCCCTCCCTCCATCTGCTGCTAGCTTATGCTCACCTAGGAGGGAGCAGAGCACTTCAATCCGTTACTGCAGTTAAGTGAACCTCGGCTGTCGATCCCTGTACTGACTTAGCCCAAACACTTCCCCCTGAATATAGTTGCATGGGAAATGAACCACAAGATCTCCTTCCCTTTAAGAAAAACAGCCTTACAGGAGAGGAGCTTGGGTGAATGGATTGTGGTGCCTTTGGGGAATGTCTTCTTGACACAGAAGATGGGCCTTTTGTGAGTGCTGAAACCTTATTAATCCTGAAAATAAGCCTGGTTGGTATAAACGGACACTTTTTTCTGTTATGAAGTTCTGCATGTTGCAGGTTTGCTGGCAGCAGTGGGAGAAGGCTGGGCTTTGGGTCTGATGAATTTGTGGCTTGGCAGGTAGATTTCTGTCTGGAACATCACCTAGTGTTGGTGACCCATACATAAAAATATAGATCCTATTGGAAATACAAAATTGAAGACTGACAAGTTGTCCAGAATTTGTGATAAATTTCATACTATGTATTCTGTAGAGATGATCACCTCCCAGTCACAGGCCTAATTGCCAGTCTTGTTAATCTCTAGTGACAGAATTTTAGGGATTAAAGCACTCTTGTTTACTTGCAGCTGTATGACCCTGGTAATACTTTAAATAGGCTTGGCTTTGGATGGTAGCTGGATGGGGAGCCTTTCAGGAAAGCAGTAAGTGCTGCAGAGGGTGGCATTCTGCATAATGATCGTATCTGGAAGAGTGCTTTTGTAGGTGCTACGTATCTGGATGAGATCGAAGACCAAGGCTCTTTACCTATGATGATCCGGGAAAAGAAGTTTGCTGCTCCTTTTTGGGAAGGCTTGATGTTAGGTAGCTGCTTTCAACTTAAATGTGTCTATATGGCTTTTTTTGTTCATGTGCATTCTTATCAGACAGTACCTGAAGGTTAAAGGAAATGAAGAAAAAAAGGTATTTTCTCATTTGTTGTTTTCCATTAACATCTACAACAATATTTCAATTTTTGCTGTCTAATCAGGCTTTTAATCATCTTCCTCTATTGTTTATTGTGGGAAACAGGAAAACATAAGAAAAACAAAACATAATTGACTGACCTTACCAAGAACAAGAGGTGGGGATTTGGATTTGTGTACAGTACCTGAAATTTCTTTTCTCTCTGCCTTTAATTGATTAGATTTCAAGTTGATTACATCCCTTTCAGCATAATGACCTAGCTGCATTTTAATGGTGGCAATTAGTTTCTTTTCCTCTAGGAGTTTAAAACAGATATAACATTCTCTGCTGCTTCTGAGCAGTCAGTGATATGCATTGCTAAATGGTTGTTGTGCTGGACTTTACAAGTGGCTGAGTATCCTGCTTGGGCTTGCCAAATTCTGTGTCTAGTTTAAGTTTGTCCATAGTGTTTTGATTGAATGGCAGAGCATCAATAATCGCTCTTTATTTGTCTCTGTATTAATGGTAGTCTGTTGTTCGGTGTTTTTGGTAGCGTAAGATGCTCTCGGCTGATGGCTGCTGGACAGCTAGGTATGTCCTTTATATGTGCTAAAAAAGAAGAGATTCTTTTTTATAGGCATAAATTTTGATGGTTGTTTTCTGGTTGGTTTTGTTTGATGGTTGTTTTTTTCTGTTGTAACCTGCTAGTCCCATGGTTGTGTGAGACACATGGCTGTTTGTGAACTTCAGAAATCTGTCGCTGGGAGGTGGAGGGGGGAGTGAGGGAAATATAAAACCAGTGTGGGTGACGCTTGGTTTATAAGGGAACTGATGATCTTTTAATTGATCTTGTCAGAGTGTCTGCTGTCTTCTTTACAAAGTAGTTACATAACTGAGTAGGAATTGGGATGTGAGTAATTTTCTAGCAATTAATAACTGGGATGAATCCATGACCTGAGATCCACATGCTGTTCTTAATATCCACTTAGAAATATCATCATCTGCAGCTCTTAATATAGTGTGATCCCACCCTTTATTTGAATAATCAGAAAGTGCTGAGCTGGTGTTCTTGAAAATGAATGAATTTGGTCCTGATAGCTCTAAGTTTAACCTTCCATTTGCACTCCCCTGAAATGTTACCTTTTCTTACTGCTGTGTTTCAGTGGTTTTCTATGGGTCAGTCCTGAGGATCAGGGGGAGCTAAGGCTCTGTGACCCAGTGTCTCAGCAAGACTGAAGGGTACCTAATGCACTCGTTGGAGAAACAAGAGTAGTGAGAATTTTATCAAGGCATCAATGCTGTCTGTGTACTGTTTAATCAGGTTTTGTTACTGGAAAGAATGTGTGGTGATACACAAGTAATGTAGGGTGAGAGTGAGGCAAATCTCAGGGTGGGCTGCAGAAGATGTTGGGAGAAATTGATCAGAAACAAATGAAGGGTGAAATTGTTAGCTTAATTCTGCCATTGGTGCTGAATGAAGTGTAAAAAAGTATATAAATACCGTACTTAGCAGAAAGGAAATTTGATTTTTTGACATCAGCATTTGAAGACTGTATTACTGATATGGGCAAATACATCACATGCATTTAATTGTGAGTTGAGAGATCTGATAGAAATATGTTTGCCTTTCAGAGGCCTTGCCTTATCTCATCTTTTCTTTTTCCTGTGTGAAATTTCTATTTGTTAACTCATCTTGATGAAAAATTCGGTTACCTGGCTGTAAATGAATGATATTTGAAGTGCTCATGTCCGTTGTTCTCCATCTCCTCCATCCTGTGTAGTCACTCCTTCCTGCTTAGCAACACTGAGAAGAGAGGTCTCAAACCCAAGGCTGAGGAATGCTGCTCCATGTCAGAACCTCTCCAGGCCTGGTGTTCACTTCTTAGGTTGCATACGGGGATACTTCTTTCAGTGTTGTGCTTAGTGACTACTGGAAATGAGGGCAGGGAAATGGTCTTTTGGCTACAGTGTACCTTTATGAAATGTATGTGTATCCTGTTTCTTGCTTTTTATATCTGTCTTCTGCATTATAAATTCAGATCTTGTCTATCCCAGAAGCCTTTGTATCTGACTATTAGGCCTGTGACATCAGAGATAATAAGGAAGAGAAATGTAATTAACTGAGAGGGGAAATGATTTGCATTCATGTTATTTAAAATGCCTTTTTTTGTTTGTGTCAAGGACCCATTTAATTCACCTCTCCAGGAGAAAAGCTCTTGGGTGGGAAGGGAGTTGCTTAAGGGTTCAGAAGATTTGCATCCCACATTCGTGCATTACCCAAGGAATCTTCCAGCTTTAGAAGGGAAAATGAGAATTGGCAATGCTGATTTGGAGGGAGGGGAAGAAGGGAAAGCAGATAAACCCTTACTAAGTAGTGTTCATATCTAATGGAGAAGCTGTGGAGAACCCCAAACAATCTGCTTTCCCTTTGTACATCACCTTATTATTGACAATATCTCTTCAACTGATACATTCCTTTCAGGTTTTGGAGGTGTGCTATTTTTGTCTTTTCTGGTTTTTAGAGGAAAAGGGGAGCCAGTGACTGAGCTGAGTTGGTCCTCCTGCCGGCAGCTTCTCTACCAGTCGATGGCCACCATCCTGGCTCACACAGGCTTTGAGTGTGCCAATGAGAGTGTCCTGGAGACCCTGACAGACATTGCCCACGAGTACTGCTTGAAGTTCACGAAACTGCTGCGCTTTGCTGTGGATCGGGAAGCTCGACTTGGGCACACCCCTTTCCCTGATGTCATGGAGCAGGTCTTCCATGAAGTGGGCATTGGCAGTGTGCTCTCGCTGCAGAAGTTCTGGCAACACCGCATTAAGGATTATCACAGCTACATGCTTCAGGTGAGAAGAGCAGTAGGGACCTGACAGCACCAATAAATGTACCCCCAGTACAATTGCTTATTCCTATAGCAAGTCCTGGGTCTTACTGAAGTAAAATCCGATTAGAAAACCTCTTGGATGTGGAGAGGAGTCATCAAGGAAAAGAGAAACAGGATTTTTTTGACTGGAAGACAGCCCCTTACTTGTGTCCCTACTGAGGCTAAGAATGCTCTACTGATGGTTTGTCTGGGTTTAAGAGGAGGCCCCCAGCTCTTGAATGGCCCAGACAAAAATATCAAGTAGAGGTAAAATCAGTACTGACTGATTAACTGAATTTTCTGCTTTAATGGGATATTTGGCTGCTTACCGTTTCAGAAAACAAGTAAGCAGATGAACAAAAATTACTTGGCTGTACAGTGGCTTGTGTTCACTTAAGCAAGGGGTGACTTGCTTAAGCTTTAAGAGTATAGGGTAGTATTGTGCTGATCTGAGTTGTCACACACAGGTGCTACCTTCCACTCTAGAGGGGACTGTGCTTCTGTGGAGAAAGAAGAGGAATTGTTAAATTCCTTGGAATAAGAGGTACCATATCAGTGTAGGTTGTAAGAATAAGGGTATCGTTTCTCTTGGTCCAGGTATTCTGTGAAATTAAACATACGCATTTTATTTGAATCATATAAGACTGTCTGCCTGTTGTGGACTTACAGAAATGCAAGGATTTGAAGTGGGGAAAAACAAGACTTGAATCAAGTAGGTAGCCCGTGACCAAGGGCAAAACCTACCATCCCTCCTTGTCACATTATCTGAGTGCCAGCTGGCTCATCTTGTAGCAGCTACCTTCTGCTCCTTCTTTTCCCAGGGTTGGCACCTTGTGACTTACAGGGGCGGTACAAATCAGAGACACCTGTAAGTGCATGTAGTATGTAAATTGTGATGGACTCTAAGCTTTGTGCATAAAAATAACGTCATCAAGATCTGTCTTCATTAAAAACATTTTTGTTCAAAAAACCAATTCATTTGTATTCAAATGTTTTTGTTCAGATGTCTCCTTTTGGAATTTGGGTTTTCTGCATTGTTCTGCTGATGCAGCTCACTGTCATCCTGCAGCTGGTCATTGTCTTATTTGTTCTGTTCTTCATGCAGGACTGAGGTTCACAGTAGCCTCTGTATTTGGAAGTGTATCTAGAAGGGGGAAATAGGCTTTGCTATTCTTTTTCCTTCTTGCTTCTGCTGTTAAAAAGCCTTGGGCTTTTCCTGAGCACAGTTCATGGACTGTTGGGATTCAGTGGTATAAACAAGCATTTGTTAGAAGCAGATGAAGTCTGAAATTTTTAATTTAATTGCTTACAGTTAAGTTTCTAGAAGTACAGGGTAGTTCTATATCTCATTCCTGTATTTGTTTCACTTCTCTGACTGGAGAAAACTTATGTGTTTTTTGCTGTGTATCTGACAAAAGGTAACCAGGCTTTGCCCAGTGGTGACTACAGAATATCTGAGCTGCGTGGTTTTTAATGCTGGAGTAAATTTGTTACTGGTGGATGGGGGATAGTCTTATAGGTAAAACCAAAAAGTAAGACTGAGACACTTTGCTTTTCTTTCGTGCTCTGTTTAAATTTCTGGGCCTCATCATTACTGTCTGTGAAATAAAGGTGCTCATATTTATCAAGCAGATGTGTTAATGGATTAAACCTCTTATTAAAGTCCCTTATTACAGGACAGAAAGTGTTCTTAAAGGGGGAAAAAAAAAATCTTTCCTGTGTAGCTGATAACCTGTTTACTTGTTCGTTCAGGTCAGATGTTAATAATATTCTGGGAACAGAGCGCACTGCAATGTAATTGCCGTCAGTCTCTGAAGTCACTCAGACCTTTCTGGCCTCTTTTTCACCCCCACTGATCTTTGACAGGTTAGCAAGCAGCTCTCTGAAGAGTATGAGAAGATTGTCAACCCTGAAAAGGCAGCAGAAGACACAAAGCCTGTGAAGATTAAGGAGGAACCTGTTAGTGATATTACTTTCCCCATAAGTGAGGAGCTGGAAGGAGATCTGGCTTCTGGTGACCAGTCTTTGCCTGTTGGAGTCCTTGGAGCTCAAAGTGAGCGCTTCTCTGCCAACTTGGAAGTAGAAGCTTCCCCGCAGACTTCAGGTAGGGGTTTCTTGCTAGTGCTGGAAACAGTCTATCGGCTATTCCATGTGATCTTGTTTCCATTTTTAATAGCAGATCCCAGTGTGAGGAAGGAGAGGGAGAAAAAATTTTTAGGTTTTAATAAAAAGATTTCGATAGGAGAGAAACCCTTGCTTGCTTTCTAAATACAAACCCAAAGAATCAAAGGTATCAATTATGAGGATTTGTTAAATATTTACTCCATTCGTGGACCCTGTAGAACACAAAGTGCTTTATATGGTGTTTATTTTTAGGGGATTGTTAAAGTTCTTGGCTTTGTTATTGGTGTGAAATAGATTGTTTTTCTACAGTGATGGCCCAAGGGCTTTATTGTTGTTTTGTGGGTATTTGCTGCAGATGTGAATACCAGGGCTTTTTTTCCAGTCTGATGTAAGAAAGACAAAAATAACTTTTGGGTTTATATATATGTATATATTCTAGTTTAAAAGAGACTAGAGTTTTATCCTTTTTTCTAGTAAGGAGTTTAAAAGAGACTGGAGTTTTATCCTTACTTCTAGTAAGGAAAGTACCGGATATTTTTTTTTTCCTTTGTTTTTTTCCAGGTAGTTTTGGATTCTTGTCCAGAGATCCATGTTACTGAAAAGTTAAAGGCCATGTTCCTTGTGACTGGAGTAAATTCAAGACCTTATGTAGTTTAGGCACTAAATGAGTTATGGAAATACTAATGCCACTTGGTGCAGTCCTCCATATTCAGAAGTCACCGTGGTGGTGACAATCATTGTTTTATGAAAGCTTATCAGTGACTTATGTGAAACGGGCTTGTGGGAGTCTCTCCTATACTAGCATCTCTACCCTAAAGCCTGCTGTAGTTAGCTGAGGTCATGGAAAGTGAAATGGTGAGTGAAGTAGTGGGGTTATGGAGACTGCACTCTCTTCCTCAGTGTCATCCCTTGATGTTGGCATTGAAGCACACTGGTGACCAGCATGGGAGCATCTGCTACTGCTGTGCCTTTTCTATATCTATATGCAAGTTTTATTCTGTGCACTGTTTAGTAGTGCTAAATTTTCTGGAAAATGAAGAAGACATTCCTCTCCCAAAGAAAGCCAGTTTTGATTTTTGTATAGAACCTTCTGAACTCTGGAAATCCCTGCAATAATAACTGTTTCACTTACAGTCTGGTTAAAAAACAATGAAGCCTGTCCTCCTATTAACCCTAAATTAAGTAGCATATATAGTAAGGTTAGAGTATGCCTCTGAGTCCATTAGTTTGTTTTTTTTTAAATAGCACATTCTGCTGAGTTTTAAAAAAGCACAAATCCATCTGATGTTTTTCTGGAAGCTCATACTGTTTTCCATAGTGCCTCTGAAATGTGAAGTGCTCGTGTTTTTGTGGGAGAGGGAACAGCAGACTCCTCTGGCCCATCTGGGGTTGCGAGTGATTCATCTGGAAAGCTTTGTATTAGCATCTACCACTTGAGACCCAGAGGTTAGCATGCTAGCTGTATATTAAATGCCTCTTGCCTCTCTGATACCGAATTGATGTTTTCTAATTAAGAATACAAGTGCTCTGTTCCTCCCTGAAAATCCCTCTTCACTTCACAAGGGCCTTTGGAAATCTCGTCATTGTGAGAAGTCCCAGTCTAGAGCTGGGCAGGCTGGAGAGCATAATACCATAAGGAGCGAGAAAAAGCTGCTGCAATTAGACCACCACCATCTCGAAAATATAAGTGTGAGGCCCATAGAGAGGGCAGCAAGGCTTCAGTGTCTGAGGGCAAAACTCTCATTACAGCCTTCCGTGTTTCTGCTTATGCCTGATGTTGCAGTTGTGGGCTAGCTGCTTAATTGCATTGCAGTTGGGGAAATGGAGGCAAAATTGGGGACCTTGTTCCTCCACCCAGCAGGATGACATGAGGTTTAGCTCATTTGTAAAGTACTTGGAAGTTAAAGTGCTTTGAAGATGAAACGTCCTGTGTCAATGCTTAAGTACTGTTAGTCATTAGTGACACTCTCAGTGACAGTTGATAGAGCTGAAAGGAATAAGGCTGAGTAATGAAGAGCAATTGACGAAAGACACAGTAAGTTTAGTGAGCCCCAGTTGCTGGAACTGCAACTCTGCGGAACTGATGGTGTTTTAATGATGTGTCCATTGTTGTTGAGAGGAATACGTTTACTTATAATTAACATAAAAAGGACTTTTCATTAAAGCAACTGGACACCAGCAAGCACTTTCATTCTGGCTTGCTGTCTTAACTGCTGAGCACAAAGGTCTCCTAAACCCTGGTTTGGGCTAAGCTGCTCTGGAAAAGATTCCTGACTCCTTCATAAGGGAGAATTCACAGTACAAACGTATGGTGGAAGATTTGTTCTCTGTGTAATTGCTAGTAATAAGGGACTATTGTTAGTAGTATATTGATAATAAGGAGTAGTAGGTTTGGCTCAGTACAAGAGGGTTGGTTGTGCTTTCAAACTGTAGCCAAGCTTCTCAAGTCACAAGGTTTGGAAAACCTACTAAAACTGGTTTCCTAGGTTTTTTTTATTTTCCATGTGAATTTAACCCCACACAAGAGGGACCAGATTTAAAAGTGAGAAGATTTCAGGCTTTGTTCAGTTCTGGGCTGTTTATGCCCATCTCAGCAAGGGGCCCAATTAGTGTATTTTTAATAGGATTTTTGTCTCTCTTAAAACTGTAAATTAGCAGAAATAATGCAATCTATAATTACTGCTCTTGGGGAGAAAAACATGTGGTGTTATCAAGAAATATGGTTTCATAATCTTGTACAGAAAATCCTCAATCTGCTCAGACTGCACACTAGTCCAAAAGTTTAAAAAAAAAAAAGGAGGGGGGGTGCTATTTCCCAGCAGGGTATCTGCGAGGTTGAGCCAAGAGGGTTTCTTTCCATTCTGCTGAAGGATGGGATGATACCTGTGGGTGTTGAGTACAAGGAGGCAGGCACTTGGGTGGCTGACTGCAGCCCTGATGTCCCTGCATTTCAGTGCTAGAAGTGGTATTTGAGACTGTTCATCTACCTAGTCCTCTGCCGTCTCACTTCACCTCCCCTGCAGAACTACCAGAAGTCCAGTGTGTCTGACAGCTTAAAGGAGGTTGCTGATGTTGCAAGGACCATTCATCATGAATGACTTCTGGACTGCCTCTGAGTCCTGCTTATGCAGGGTCTAGTCCATGTGCTGTTGGTGTACTCATTGCTGCTGAGACACTCCTTCTGGAGAGTGATGTGGACTCTCTAAGTTGTTGTTTCTCACAGAGAAAATCATGTGGAGGATTGCTGTGAAAGGATAGCATCGTATGTTTCAGAGCGGCAATTACTGGGCTATTAAAAAAAAAAAGCCAACAGATTTTTTTTATTGTTTCACACTGGTTGGTGTGTTTTGTTCCCTACCCCCCCCCCATCCCCCCCCAGTTCACCTGTAGCTTTGCTTTTGCTCCTTCTTTACCAGTGCTGTTGTCCCTTGCATCTGCATGCTGTTTGTAATTTGTCTTTTTACTCAGTTACTACTTTGTGCTTTTCCTCTCTCTAGGGGCTGAGGTGAATGCTTCCCCGCTCTGGAACTTGGCACAGGTAAAAATGGAGCCACAGGAAAATGAGGAGGCCAATGTACATGGCCATGGGGTCCTAGGCAGCGATGTCTTTGAGGAACCGATGTCAGGCATGAGCGAAGCTGGGATGCCACAGAGCCCCAATGGCTCTGAGAGCAGCTATGGTTCTCATTCTGCTGACAGTCTGATGGGATCCTCACCTGTCTTCAACCAGCGTTGCAAGAAAAAGATGAAGAAGATGTGAAAAGAGACAGTCTTTTTATTTAATCTTGATGGTATGTAGTAGACTTGAAATGAACTAAGAGAGCACTGTGATGGCTACGATTCATAAACAGGGCTGGCCCTGATGTGTGAGGGACCTTGCATAAAATTATGAGACATTTGATGTCTACTGCACTGCAGCTCCCCTCTTTGCTGGCTTCTGTACCCCATCCTGGCTCATGAGATTGAAGATCACCCTATACATTTGATGGTGTCATGGCTTGCTTTGGCACATTAATGAGGAAGTTACCAGTGGAAAGTAGTTGTGAGGAGATTTGCTAAGTCATAGAAGCATTGAATAATTTGGGTTGAAGGGACTTCTTGAGGTTTCTAGTCTCTAGTCCAGCCCCCTGCTTGAAGCACAGCCAGTTAGATCAGGTTGCTCAGGGCCTTGTCCAGTCGAGTTTTGAGTATCTCCAAGGATGGTGATGCCACACCTCTTTGGGTGTTTTCCCATATTTGACTACCCTCATAGTAAGAAAAAATATATTCTTGTGTCCAGTTGGAATTTCCCATGTTCCAACTTGTGTTCATTGCCTCTGTTCTGTCATTGTTCATCGCTGAGAAGAGTCTGACTGTGTCTTCTCTAACCCGCTCATTAAGTGGTTTTATGCAATGAGATCTCTCTTTAGGCTTTTCTCTTCTTAAGTCTGAAGAAACCAAGCTCCCTGAGCCTCTCCTTGTATGTCCTGTGCTCCAGCCCCCTAACCAGCTTTGTGGCCTTCCACTAAAATTGCTGCAGTGCCCTTCTTCTAAGGGGGGCACAAAAGTGGATGCAATCCTCCAGATACGGTCTCACAAGCGCTGAATAGAGAGAAATAATGATTTCCCTCAACGTGCTGGCTACCTTCTTGCTAACTGTTGCAGGCAACAAGTCAGTCTTAAGTCAGGATATTTCACTGGTTAGGGAGCTGTCGCTGCTGCTGCTGCTGCTGACCTCGAAAGATGCTGTAGAGTGGCCTCGCAGTGCCATCAGCCAGCTCCTTCAGTGCCTTCAGATGCATCCTGTCTGGTTCCATGGACTTAGGTATGTCCAATTGGCTTAAGTTCTTGCTAGCTCGATCTTCCTCTGCTGTAGGTAACACTCTGCTAGTAGACCCAGGAACCTGGCAGGCCTGAAGGCAGACCTTACCAGTGAAAACAAGCAAAAAAGGTGTTGAGTACTTCAGCTTCAAAGTACAAGGTGCATCCTTTTTCACCAGGTTGCCTGCATTGTTGAACAGTAAACCCACATTTTCTTTAACCTTTCTTTTGCTTCCAGTGTACTTAAAAAAGCCCTTCACATTTCTTACCAGTTTCAACTCCAGCTGAGCTTTGGCTTTCCTAACTGTCCCTGCATGCTTGGGCTGAGTCTCTATAACCCTGCTGGCCAGCTCATCCTGAGTTCCACATCTGTGTACTTTTTTCTTTGTGTTTGAGCTCCGTCAGGAGTTCCTTGATCATCTGTGCTGGCCTTCTGTGATGCCTGCTTTACTTCTGCTCATCAGAAAGGACTGTTCTTCTACTTTGAGAAAGCTGTCTTTGAAGATAAGGCAGCACTCTTGGGCCCCTTTGGGAGAACAGGGGAGTTCCTCGTGAGATCCTGCCAAGGTGTTCCTTGAATAAACCAAAATATGTTGTCCTAAAGGTCCAGGACTCTGTTTGTCTTGTACATGTTTGTCAGGATTTTAAATGCCGCAATTCCATGTCTGCTGCAGCCAAGACCTTCACATTCTCCACCAATTCTTCCTTGTTAGTCACAAGTCCAGCAGAGCTTCTTCTGTACTTGATTTCTTGATCATCTAGTCAGGGAAGTTGATGTGGCTTTCTGGAGAGAATTAAAGCAGCTTTTACTATTGGTGTGCCCCGGTACTGGCAATGCAAACTTTTCCTTTGCGCTCATTGGATTGAGTGCAGTGACTGCAGGCTGGCTGAGGTTTCCTATTCAAAGTTGTTATCTTGACAACTTGGTCTGAAACAGAATCTATTTTGCTGCTTGCTTTTATGGTTGAGCTGACTGATGGCATTTTTTTTTGTTCTGAACAATCCTCAGTTGATCAACTCAGTCTTTAACTTGATTCAGTGAGTATCTCTCTCAAAAAAGCTAGAATGAACATGAATCAAGAATGAACAGCCACTTAAACTGGCTTTATACCTGTAACCCATTGGGATGTTTGAGGGAGATTTACCAAACCTCCCATTTGTCCTTACAATTGCAAGTTTATCTTTTGAAAGAATGAGCTCCAGGCATAGTATTTTTGTTTCTGTATGACATGCCTAGCCTTAATTCTTTTTTCCTAACTGTATTTCTCTTCCACTTTATAGAAGTGGAAGCCAAACATAAAATTCCTCAATGTCTAATAAGAATGTGTGACCACAGGCTTTTATGGGCATTGGAGTTAAAATTGTCCATCACAGTTTTAAAGGTTTCTCCTGGGGGGTAAATTCTAGCTATTTGAAGCCTAGTCAGTAGTAGAACAGTGGACCAGTGTATCAGGAAATCTTTATTTTTATTCCCTCTAAGTCACCATTAGGCATGCTGCAATGTCCCTGTTTTCTCAGCTGTGAAAAAGAGAATAGTAGTATTTGCCTCTTAGAAGTGTGTTTGGGATTTAGTTACTATTCAAAAAAGGCACTGTGGTCCTTCAGAGACTTTTGTGAGAGTTTTGAGCTTTTCTTCCATTTGGGTAAGACTGTTGCTGGCTGGAGAATGCTTAGATGGACACTGAAGTGTTACTGACCTATATGATAATGGTTTTAAGCAAAACTGCTTATCATGAAGAAATACAGCACAGTTATGCTGTTCAACTACCCAGGTACAAGGAAGGCATTTGGGGTGGTATCTTCTCACTCAGCTTTAGATGTCTGCAGCTAAATTTGTTCCTCTGGGCCCCATTTGCAGCTGAAGAGAAATTGTCATTCTTAGGTCACCGTTCATCTGGCCTTGGAGTAGAAGTATAAAGCAGGTCAGATGAATGGCATTTTTAGAAACGTCTGTTTTTCCTTTGTGTGCCCATAAAGTGAGTTCAACTTGACTACCGCCGCTGAAGACATCCACACCATCAATGTCTGAGTTAAGTGGCCTGACTTTAGCCCTTCCTGTCTGGGAATCAGAGGAGACTTTCTCCTGCTGGGCCACTGCTTTTTCTCGTCTACACATTTTGTAGAGCTTGCCGTTGAAATGGTAGTACTGGGCTAAAAGCAGACTGCCCGTCTTACCTACACCAGCAGATCCAGTGTTCTCCACAACACACAGAACGTGCTAGGCTGGGGCCTCAAGACTCAGCTTGATTTGGCCCTTGTGTCTTTGATACTGTGTGAGGACACCTGTCATTGGGCCTTTCTCCGTAGGTGCTTTGCCAAACTGTTGTGGTAAAGTATTCTTGAGGCCAGGGCACCTAAGCAAAGTCCCTTGCACTATTTTCGGGTGCCAGAGGACAGAGTGGCTGCTGCCAGCATCGCTTGCTCATTTGCAAGATTTCAAGTGGGCTAAAAATGAAAATCTGCTGTTCTCCAGGGCTTTGGTTAAATTTCCTAAGCGTCAATCTTAAGTGCTTTCTTTATATTGCTCAAGTACAGATGTTCTGTCTTACTTTTAATTGTGTTTTTGTATTTCCCATCGCTTTTCCACAGCCATTTCACCCTCTAACACACATTCTGCAACAAGCCAAGCCTGAGTGCTTCAAGTATATTTAAATACAGTGGAAATTCACCCTCCATTGATTCAGCTGTGTCATTGCAGTGTAAGAGAAAGGTGTTATTGATTCTCTTTAGGGTGCATGTTTATGCAGAGATGAGAAATGCATCAGCATCGCTTGTACATTTAAAAATGATGGTAGAGTAAAATCTGTACCTCCCGTTCCCCCCATTATGCTAAGCGTTGCTTCTGACATTTGTGTGCTTGACATTTCCTTTTACTTTTATTGACATTTCCTGACTCGCTGAGGCGATCAGCTCTGGTGCAGGCACGTTCCGCAGCGGTGCAGGGGATGGCGACGTGCAAGGGGGGGAGTTTCCTGAGCCGGGGAAACGCCAGGAGAGCGTGGAGACCCACCAGGAGCCGGCAGCTCTCACGAGAGAGAGCGGCTGATGAGGCACGGGCCGGGCCAGGAGTAATGGCGGCTGCACCCTGCTCCCGCAAAGGGCGGCCCTCGGGAGCGTGGGCGACCAGGAGTGCGGCGAACGGGATGGGCAAACAGGGCGTGGCGCGTCGGCCAGGGTGTGGCACCGCAGTTCGCGCGGGAGGGCGCCTCTTCGAAGGAGGGGCGTTCCACTGGCCGAGTGGAGAGGCTCGAAGTCCACATAACCCAAGAACCGGGCACCAGTCTGTGGCCATCTGCGCAGGTCAAGGGCACTCATCCTACCTGACCCTCAAGGCAGAATGGTGGGCGCTCGTCTGAGAGCAAAGGCTGCAGCTCCGGCTGGGGGGTCTGCACCACCTACCCCAGCGGTGGCCGATGCCTCCACCCAGATGGAGCTGCTGAAGGGAGAGGCTGCAGTGCAGACTTCAGACTGCAGGAAGTGCCTACACCTTTCTCCTGGGGCAGGGACAGGCGGCAGACCTGCCTGCAAAAGGTGTGCCCGTGTGGAGGACCTCCTGCAGCAGGTGGCTGAGCTGCAGGAGGCGGTGAGAAGGCTGCATAACATCAGGGAGGCTGAGAAGGAGTTAGATAGCTGGTTCCAAGTGCAGTCCGCAGTGGACCCGCAACCCATGGCCAAACAGCCAAAAACTCCCCCATTAGCGCACACAGAGGGGAGGGGGGCCAATAGTGCAGAAGAATGGAAGCTTGCAATGGCAAGGACCTGCAGGAGGAAGGGACTTCCCCCAAAACCTGAGGTGCCCTTGCAGAACCGCTTCGCTGCTCTGCAGACTGAAGAGGAAGGACCCGTTGCATCAGGAGAGGCGCTGGAGCTGAGTAAGGCAGTCCGATCTGCTCCCCGTATACCAACCAGCACAACTGAAAAAAGGCGACGGGTGATAGTAGTAGGTGACTCTCTTCGGGGAGGTACGGAGGCACCCATCTGCTGACCTGACATACTTTCTAGAGAGATGTGCTGCTTACCGGGGGCTCATATCAGGGATGTCACTGAGAGACTATCAAGTCTCGTACAGTCCACTGACTATTATCCACTGCTGTTGTTTCACGTGGGCACCAGTGATACAGCCCTGAGCAGTCTGAGGAGTATCAAGGAGGACTACAGAGCCCTGGGAGTGGCAGTAAGGGACTCTGGAGCGCAGGTAGGTTTTTCCTCAATCCTCCCGGTCAAAGGGAAGGGGTTTGAAAGGGCCAGTCGAATCTGGCAAATCAACAAATGGTTACGGGGACTGGTGCCACAGCCAGGGGATCGGCTACTTAGACCATGGGACTCGCTTTGAGAAACCTGGTCTATTGGGGGCTGATGGGGTCCATCTGTCAGAGAAGGGGAAGAGCATCTTCAGTCATAGGCTTGCCAAGCTGGTGAAGAGGGCTTTAAACTAAAGTTGCCGAGGGAGGGGAACCTCAATCTATCCCACTCTTAACAGTTTGATGCCAGTTGCCAGCAATAGATGCCCAGAGCCTGGAGAAGGATCACAGGTCAGCAGGAGAGCACCTGAAGAGCAGCACAAAGGAATTCCAGCCAGTAAGTCAGCTTTGTCGCAGGCCCAACTTAAATGCTGCTATGCAAACGTATGTAGCATGGGGAATAAACAAGAGGAGTTAGAGATGTGCGCACGCTTGCAGGGCTATGATCTTATTGGCATCATGGAGACATGGTGGGATGGCTCCTGTGACTGGAGTGTTGAAATGGAAGGATACAGGCTCTTTAGGAAGAACAGGCAGGGGAGACGAGGAGGGGATGTTGCCCTCTATGTCAGTGATCAGCTGGAGTGCATGGAGCGCCGCCTGGGGATGAATGAGGAGCCAACCAAGAGCCTATGGGTCAGGATTAAAGGGAGGGCAGGGACAGGTGACGTTATAGTGGGGGTCTGCTACAAGTCACCTGACCAGGAAGACCACACGGATGAGGCCCTCTGTAGATGGATAGGAGCAGCCTCATGTTCACAAGCCCTGGTCCTCATGGGGGACTTCAACCACGCTGATACCTGTTGGAGGGACAACACAGCGGGGCGTAAGCAATCCAGGAGGTTCCTGGAATGCGTTGATGATAACTTCCTTCTCCAAATGATAGAGCAGCCAACAAGGAGAGGAGCTATGCTGGACCTTGTTCTCGCCAATAAGGAGGGGCTGGTAGGGAATGTGAAGCTCAAGGGCAGCCTTGGCTGCAGTGACCGCAAAATGGTGGAGTTCAAGATCCTTAGGACAGCGAGGAGGGCGCATAGCAAGCTTGCTACCCTGGACTTCAGGAGAGCAGACGTTGGCCTCTTCAGGGATCTGCTTGGTAGAGTACCATGGGATAAAGCCCTGGAGGGAAGAGGGGCCCAAGAAAGCTGGTTAATGTTCAAGGATGACCTCTTCCGAGCTCAGGAGCGATGCATCCCAACAAAGAGGAAGTCAGGCAAAACCACCAGGAGGCCTGCGTGAATGAACAAGGAGCTCCTGGGCAAACTCAAACACAAAAAGGAAGCCTACAGAGGGTGGAAGCAAGGACAGGTAGCCTGGAAGGAATACAGAGAAATTGTCTGAGCAGCCAGAGATCAGGTTAGGAAAGCCAAAGCCCTGATAGAATTAAATCTGGCCAGGGACATCAAGGGCAACAAGAAAAGCTTCTATAGGTGTGTCAGTGATAAAAGGGAGAGTAGGGAAAATGTGGGCCCTCTCTGGATGGAAACGGGAGACCTGGTTACCCAGGACATGGAGAAGGCTGAGGTACTCAATGACTTTTTTGCCTTAGTCTTCACCAGCAAGTGCTCCAGCCACACCGCCCAAGTTGCAGAAGGCAAAGGCAGGGACTGGGAGAATGAAGAACTGCCCACTGTAGGAGAAGATCAGGTTCGAGACCATCTAAGGAACCTGAAGGTGCACAAGTCCATGGGACCTGATGAGATGCATCTGTGGGTCCTGAGGGAACTGGCGGATGAAGTGGCTAAGCCACTATCCATCATATTTGAGAAGTCGTGGCAGTCCGGTGAAGTTCCCACTGACTAGAAAAGGGGAAACATAACCCCCATTTTTAAGAAGAGAAAAAAGGAAGACCCGGGGAGCTACGGGCCAGTCAGTCTCACCTCTGTGCCCAGCAAGATCATGGAGCGGATCCTCCTGCAAACTATGCGAGGGGACATGGAAAATAAGGAGGTGATTGGTGACAGCCAACATAGTTTCACTAAGGGCAAATCGTGCCTGAGAAATTTGGTGGCTGCCTACGACAGGGTTGCAGTGTTGATGGATAAGGGAGGAGCAACAGATGTCATCTACCTGGACTTGTGCAAAGCATTTGACGCTGTCCCGCACGACATCCTTGTCTCTAAATTGGAGAGACATGGATTTGATGGATGGGCCACTCAGTGGGTAAGGAATTGGCTGGATGGGTCGCACTCAAAGAGCTGCAGTCAATGGCTCGATGTCCAGGTGGAGACCAGCGACGAGTGGTGTTCCTCAGGGGTTGGTATTGGGACCGGCGCTGTTTAACCTCTTTGTCGGCAACATGGACAGTGGGACTGAGTGCACCCTCAGCAAGTTTGCCGACTCCACCAAGCTGTGTGGTGCAGTCAACATGCTGGAGGGAAGGGATGCCGTCCAGAGGGACCTTGACAGGCTTGAGAGGTGGGCCTGTGCGAACCTCATGAAGTTCAACAAGGCCAAGTGCAAGGTCCTGCCCATGGGTCGGGGCAATCCCAAGCACAAATACAGGCTGGGCAATGAGTGGATTGAGAGCAGCCCTGCGGAGAAGGACTTGGGGGTATCAGCGGATGAAAAACTGAGTATGAGCCAGCAATGTGCGCTTACAGCCCAGAAAGCCAATTGCATCCTGGGCTACATCAAAAGAAGTGTGGCTAGCAGGTCGAGGGAGGTGATTCTCCCCCTCTACTCCACTCTCTTGAGACCCCACCTGGAGTACTGTATTCATCTCTGAGGCCCCCAACATAAGAAAGACATGGACCTGCTGGAGCAGGTCCAGAGGAGGGCCACAAAGATGATCAGGGGGCTGGAGCACCTCCCCTGTGAGGACAGGCTGAGAGAGTTGGGGTTGTTCAGCCTGGAGAAGAGAAGGCTCCAGGGAGACCTTATAGTGGCCTTCCAGTACTTAAAGGGGGCCTACAGGAAAGATATGGACAGACTTTTTATCAGGGAGTGTAGTGATAGGATGAGGGGTAACGGTTTTAAACTGAAAGAGGGTAGATTTAGAGTAGATGTAAGGAAGAAATTCTTTACTGTGAGGATGGTGAGGCACTGGAACAGGTTGCCCAGAGAGGTTGTGAATGCCCCATCCCTGGAAATGTTCAAGGCCAGGTTGGATGGGGCTTTGAGCAACCTGGTCTAGTGGAAGGTGTCCCAGCCCATGGCAGGGGGGTTGGAACTAGATGATGTTTAGGGTCCCTTCCAACTCAAACCATTCTATGATTCTATGATTTTATGCATGTGGAAGCTTTACCGTCTGGGTGAGGCCTTCCCCTCTGAATGTTTACCATGCTTAAATTTATAGTGGTGTTCATCATGCATGAAATAGTGAAATTTCCAATTAGCTCACAAAGTCAGGTACAGACAATATGCTTTTTTGATGAATCAAATAAGATTTTGCTAGGTGTTAATGCAGCCTTGGGCAACTAGTGAGGAGTTCATTGATCATGTAATCCCCAAATTTCAAGCCACAGGTAGATTATGGAGTGGGTTGGAATGAAGCTCAGCTCTTGCAGTTGTTGTTTTTTGCAGGTCGCTGGTAAAACGCTCTGCCGACCCACCCACTTCAGTAATCTGCAGTTTTGTTGGTTCTTTCATCTTTCTCCCTGCTCTTTCCAAAGGTGGGTGGATGGCAAATTGGAATATTGACTATTGACCACATCCATATCCAGTAGCAGTGATATCTTTAGTGATTTATTTTGCCATGATTGAAATTGGTGGAAACTTTGATATCCATTTGGAGACCAGGATTGGTGAATTACTTGGCTTTTGAAGTGTTTTGCATGGGAATCATACAGGATTGTAGTTGAGAGCGTGCTCTGTATCATATTCCTTTTTCCCTCTAGCAATACCTTTTTATTCCTTTTTGTGCTGGTTTTGGCTGGGGTAGAGTTAATTTTCTTCATAGTAGCTAGTATGGGGCTATGTTTTGCATTTGTGCTGAAAACAGTGTTGATAACACAGGGATGTTTTTGTTACTGCTGAGCAGTGCTTACACAGAGTCAAGGCCTTTTCTGCTTCTCACACCACCCCCACCAGTGAGGAGACTGGGGGTGCACAAGAAGTTGGGAGGGGATACAGCCGGGACAGCTGACCCCAACTGACCAAAGGGATATTCCATACCATATGACGTCATGCTCAGTAATATAAAACTGAGGGAAGAAGAAAGAAGGGGGGGGACATTTGGAGTGATGGTGTTTGTCTTCCCAAGTAACCATTATGCGGTGATGGAGCCCTGCTTTCCTGGAGATGGCTGAACACCTGCCTGCCAATGGGAAGCGATGAATGAATTCCTTGTTTTGTTTTGCTTGCATGCGTGGCTTTTGCTTTACCTATTAAACTGTCTTTATCTCAACCCACGAGTTTTCTCACTTTTACTCTTCCGATTCTCTCCCCCATCCCACCGGGGGGGGAGCGAGCGAGTGGCTGTGTGGTGCTTAGTTGCCGGCTGGGGTTAAACCACGACACTTTTGAAGAATTTTGCCTGGTATCCAACAAAGTTCACTGTATAAACGGCAGTGTAACAACTTTAGTATACAGCTGTATGTCAGACTGTGCTAACTAGTGATTGAATTCCAAGCCCATCCATGCTAATTTGAATATGCATAATGCTGTGCAGAAAAAGATGTTTCCTGCATAGAAATTTACAATTTAAAAAGAAAATAGGAAAATAAGATTAGGTAGGGTACGTGAGGCCAATCTGATTATGTGCTCAATTCTGAGACTCATGCACATGTTATGTGTGAAGGATGTTTTACTTAAAATGTTTTTGTACATGCAAATGGATGAAATATGTAACTTTGCTTGTGTTTATATGGAACAAAATTGCTTGGAAATATTTCAGGGTGTTTTTTTTCCTTGCTCTCCTGGAGAGAGTTTCTTTGTAATTTCTAAGAAAATAAAATAAAAAAAATATTCAGAAATAAAAATCCGAAAGGTGTTGTGTGGATTTTTTTGTTTGTTTTGAAGAACGGTGCTGTGAACGCAAAGGCCAGTCTTGGGCTTCTGTCTACCTTTACGTGGGATCTGGAGTAGACCTTTTGCAGGCCTGAATAAGATACTGAGATGGTATCAGTGTTAACGTCACAACTAGGGAGACAAGAGATGTTATTCCAGGATGTGGCCAGAGAAAATGGAAGTCTTTTTTTTCATGGGTGCCAGTGCTAGTGAGCCGCAGAAGTGATACTAGTACTACAGTGGTAGTATTGGTATTCATCTAGCATAAGCAAGTGCTATTTCTGAAGCAACTACTTATATGTAGTTCTACTACTTGTATTACCAAACTACCTAGGAGCCCTGCTCCAAGCCTTGTGCTTTGCTCTTTTATGTGCTGGTCTACTTGTTCTACATACTGCTTTTTTCTCAGGGACTGCTTTAGACTGCAGTGAATGAAGCACAGCCTATTTTCCCCTCTGCTCTGCCTGTCATAGTAGAGCAAAGTAGGGAGGATGTGATGCTTGATAGCCTTGCTGAGCAATTGCAGATAGCACACCATGAATTAGGATATAGGCCTGTGTTGCTTGGCAGGAGAGAAGGAATAATAATCATAGCGCTTCCCATCACCCCTGTACCTGAGAGCAGTCTGTCCACACGACTGCTGTCCTCCGAAGCAGATACTACTGAATTAATTTCCCAGTCCGCGGGTGAGTCTGGGGGTGTGCTTTCCGCTTCCCTGGCAGGGCCTGGCGGATAGAGGACAGCAATCACCCGTTCGGGCTGCAACCCCACCGGACTAAAGCACGAGCCCACTTGCATCCCCGTTTTACTCCCCTCCGCTCCAGCACCCTGAAGGGCCTGTGCTGCCCGGGAGGCTTGGTGACTGAGGCAATCTCGGGGGCGGGGGGGGACGGGACCCCGCTTCCCTGCGCTGGCTGCCTGGGCTCTCCTCTGCCCCTGGCTCTTGCCCCCTGCCCTGCTGCGGGGGCGGCTGGGGCCGGTGGTCCGCGGGGCCGGGGGCGGCTGTGGCCGCGCGGTGGTGCTGGCCGCACGCCGCTGAGGGGGGGCTGCCGGCCGGGGGGACACTGCAGCCCAGGGAGGGCTGCTTGCAGCTGCAACGACCACCTCTCCCCTCCCCGCCCCCCCAAAAAGCCCCAAACCCCAAACCATGTCATTTTCGCCGCATCTTTCATATTGGAGATTAGAATCGCCTCTTGGTTGCTATGGAAACGCTTGCGCGAAAGAAGACGACCTCATTATGACTTGTGATGAAATCTTTGGGGTGGGCTCGGCACCCAGCACCCTTGCAGTGGGGAGAGTGGGGCTGGGGGATCTGTGATGGGGGGGTTGGTGGGGCGGTCGCCCCTTTTGCACTGATGCTCAGCGGTTTGCAGAGCTCGTGGGTCTTTCCCTCCGGGCTCAGCAGGCCAGAAACAGCCCCTGCTCCTGCACCAGCCCTTCCCCTTGGGAATCGGCTCGCGAGTCATGGCTGCATCACATCTGCGCCTGGGCTGCGCGTGCCATTGCTCCAGGGTGTGTGTGGGGTGTCATTGCAACAGGCAGCGAGGCCCCAACGGTGAGCTGGATGAAAGGCTTGGGTGTTGTGAGGGGTCGTCTCTGCTTGTGCTGTCTGTCAGGGCCCTGGCATCCACTCTGTGTGCTTTTCCCTCAAATCTGGGCTGCCGCCTCTGAGCCCAAAGTGTCCCTGTAGCTGTGCCTCACTCTCAGCTTTGTGCCCCATCCAAGCATCCCACTGCCTCTGCTTGCCCTGTGCCACCCCTGGCTCTTCACCTAGGTTTGCCCCCATCCCTCCCTTGACCTGCATCGCTCATTCTCCTCTCGAGCTCCTGCCGGCATTTCTGTGCCCTTGCTGCCCAGCTTCTTGTGGCACACTGTTGCTGCCCATCTTGAATTGCAAAGCAGACTTAGGAAGCAACTTTTTTCTCAAGTGAAAAAAAAAATCTGATAAGATTATTTGTCTCAGTTTTAGCTAAAGTTTTCTCTTTTTTTGGTGGAGGAAAGGAAGTTGGAACTTGGATATGCTTTGAAGGAAGGATGCTCTCTAAAAAGGCCAAGTTTGGCTGTGATGAGACTTTGGGGAGGTGACCCTCTATCCTTTTGTTAAGAGCATTATACGGTCCCCTGGGCTAATCTGTCCCCTTGCCCATGGAATCCATCTGACTGGGAGGCAAGGGAGACGTGGGATACTGGATTGTGGGGAAACGATGGATTTTCAGGTCATGCTGAGATAATCTGGGCTGTTTTTAGTGTAGACTGAGTGCTAATGACTTCATGTTCCTCTGAGAAGCTGTGGAGGTTGGTGAGAAATGAACCTCTTGTCTCTGGTGTAAATGCTGATGGCTTTTCTCAGCTGCTCCATCTTGTTGCTGCCGGACAAACTAGTGGCCCAGCATGGAAAGCATGCTGGATTCCAGCTCCAGCATAAAGCTCCTCCATCCCTCATGCCTTCAGGCTGAAGGAGGGAGAGAGGCAGGACTTGCACAGTAGAAGATCAGGCAGGGGATTGCTGCAGCAGCCTGGGCTGGGCATGGAGCGTGCTCTGGGGTCTGTGTTGCCCTGCTTTGCCAGAGCTGGTGTTTGTTAAAAGGTAACCCCATGAAAGATTTTGTGAATTACAGAAGCTTACCCTTTCTGGGTATCAATTTCAGAGTATTTTGAGAAAGGCTGGAAAAATGATAGTGTTTGCCAATACTAAAACAAAAAAAAACAAACAAGAAAAGCAGACCTTTTTTTTTTTTTTTTTTCTCCCCTTTTCATTACGTTTTCCAAGCATGGAGCAGCCACAATGTTGGTTTTGGTGTTCCTGATTTTGCTGGAGGAAATTTAGTGTGCTTGGTAAATGTGACGTGTCTGCTGCTGCTGCAGCTCCTTTGAAGGCAGCGATGCTGAATATTTAGCAAAACCATTCTTTTTCATCTGCAATGCCCAGTAGTGAATAGACTTAAGTGAATGCAACCAGACCAGTTTAACACTCTCCATCTTCCCCCATTGTCATTCTCTTGACTCTTGTGATACCATAATTTTGTTGTTATTTGAGTCGATATAAACTCTTCTATTGTACAGCAGTCCTGGATTTCTCTAGTAGAGAAAAGAAGCAAGGAAGCCAATTGCTGGTAACTCTTAATGCCTAAAGAAAATGACATGAAACAATTCTAATCTAAAAAGCTTTAGTATCTAAAACCCTTCTAAGACTTCTTTATACCCTCTAAAGAAACAAAGGCACACCTCCACTTCCCAGCTTCTTTGATGGTCACACTGAAAGCAAAGTAGTTGCATTTATATTGTGGTATCTGAATTAAATTTGTCTGATATGGCTGAGATGTCACAGCCCTATTAACTACAGATGCCCTATAATACAGTGTATTTTTAAACAGGCAGGTAGGATAAAATATAATTGTTTGTCTACTGAATGGATTTTTCTGTGGGAAAGAGTGAACAAACCAATTACATCTCAGTATATCCAAATCTTCCACAACTTCAAAGAAACCAGAGAAATTAAATGAATAAAAAGACACTCTCCTTCATGTATTCAGATCCTCTAGCCCAAAGCTCAGAGACCTCCCTGCACTCATTTCCAGTCTTTAAAAAAATGAGCTTTGCACAACAGATCGGGGGAGCTCTACAGCTCTCAGCACTGATTTCTTTTCCTCTTTCCTCTGTGTCTTGCAATTCTGTTTGCGTGCTCAGTTTTGATAAGCTGTGTTCTTCTTGGGTTGGGTGCAAAATGTACTTCCATAGTGAATGAATGTACTTCCCCTTATAGGGCATCTAATAAGATACCTGATAAGATACCTATCTTATAAGGCATCTAACGAGAATCACCCCTTGAAAAGGTACTAACTAATGGCCTGGTCCTACCGAGTACTCTTGAAGCAAGTGGGGATTAAAGATGCCTGGTCTTGCAATTGCGGGCCAGAAAGGAGATTGCTTAGTGGCCTGGGACAGACCCTTATGCATAGATGCTGTTTGCTCTATTTCATAAATTCTTCATGAGTCTGGCATCTTCCAGAGTTTTAAGTGGTTTCAGAACCTACAGATGCAGACTCCGGTGATGTTCGTGGGAGTTTCTAGGATGCTTTAATGAGGCACAGAGGTAAATTTGCAGAGTCATGCTGCAAGTGGATGTGTACCCATGAGCGCCACTGCGGGACTGTGGAAGAGCTGAAGTTTCTTTTGGAAAGGCAGATGGAAGAGACAGTGACAGTCTGCGCAGAAAATCTGTGAGCAGCCTCACCTGGAGGGAAAGCGTGAGCTCTTGGAGCATCTACTGAAAATTCATACAGGGGGGAAGGATTTAAAAGTGAAAGGAAAGGCAGAGAAGACAGAAAGATGAGACAAATTCTTCTAGGAACTGCAAAAGTTAAAAATTACAAGTCTTGATACCTCCCTTTCCCCTGCCCTGAATCCTGCTGCATCTGTGAGATTTCAGTGATTCAAAGTGACCTAGGAAAGGCTGAAGAGACGGAGAGGGCAATCTATGTAGGTATGTATTTGGGAAATACTGATGTAGTTAGTATTTGTATATGTGTTTATCTATGCAGAGGTGTACAGAACAGTTATATATGTGGCTATGCACTTGATATAATTTACAGTTTCCAAAGGATTGTGAGCGGTTCCCATGCTACTCCTGTCAGCATCTTGGCTTCGTGGGATGTGTGACCAGAAGAGTTTTGGGTGCTTGAGATAACCATGTAATGCTCCTAGTCTTTCATCTAGCAATTCAGATAAGCACATCTGTAATTTTAAGTACATGAACAACAGGGTGTGGACGTGCTTTGAATTATGTGTATACCTCAATGCTTTGCTGGATAAGAGCGGTAGAGCAGAGTAATGAGCAAAATTTTAAAAAAAGCTCATCAGGCTAAATTTAGGTCAGGAGCTGCAGTTCATCTCTCTGGACACCTGATGCCTCCAGCTAGCTGGCATGACTGGGCTGCTCCAGGAATGATTTTTTAGTCCGCTGATCTGACAGCACCCGTCATTTTCTTATACACAAGTGTCCATATCACTAAATCACCTCTGCCATCGTTAGTGCTAATTGGCTCCCTTGCTGTACTCTCGGAGGAGCATGAAAAGTCTGAATGGAAGCTGAAGGTCCATCTCCCCACAGAACGGCACTGGGACAGCCTGTGAATACATAACAACTTCTGCTTTCACATTATGCTCCCTGGTCTCGCTACAGAGAGACTTTCAAAAGCCAGGGCTGTTACTCTCACCATTTTCTGTCAGGACTGAGTTTGCCCACACAGAAGTTAAAGCATACTAGCCACTAGTAATCGTTTGCTTTCAATCGTGTTTTTCTGCTAGTGGATGCCTGCGTGTGCAGTCTGGTGCTCTGGGCGGGCTCCAGCCCCTGGTAAACAAGAGAGACAAAACTGGGACGTGAGTGGAGTGGGAATGCAGATGGGTGTTGGCATGAGGTCAGTCGCTTTTACAAAATACCACCCTTCATTTAAGCTGTGTCATGCTTTCTGATGCATCATATCTTGTGATGGATAAAACAAAGCTAGTAGTTTTTTGGCAGACTGAACAAAGCTCATGCAAGAGTAGGTCTTTTTACAAAAATTTCTCTCTCAGGACCTTTCTGAGAAATCCCTAATTGTCCTGGAAATTCTCTGTTTAACATGTAGATGTTCAGCATGTAATCCTGAAACAGATCTTCATTTTTGAGCAATAATTCTTTGAAGACTAAGTAAGAATACATCCTTTGTCTTGCAAAGAATTTTTTCTATCCTTTTCCAAAAGGAGTGATGAGCTTCTCACCTTAATAAGGACAAGAGAGAGGGAGAAGGGGAGAGGCAGAGCTGACATCGGTAGTTCATGCATCTGAATTGGGTTCCATTATTTATTTTATATAACCAGAAAATCTTGAAATCTGCTTCTGAGAAAGGAGAAATGGAGTGGGCTGTGGAGAATGGAAGTGTCATGATTTCGTTCCAAGGAAAACGAGGGAGGAAAAACAAGAGTCCTGCCAACAGAAAAACAGTGCTCTTTGTCCTCTGTCACTTCCGATGCCATCCCACCAACTACGGTGGAGTCCCCAAGGGAAACAGAAGTAACCAGAAGGCACAGAAATAATTTCACATGTTTTCAAAGCCTGTTCTCAGTCCAAGATATTTACATTCTCTCTTTATCTTGTCAGTTCTAGGCCCTGAGGGTCTTCCTGTCCTTTTCCTTTCAATGTGTGTGGGTGAATTGTGGCATCCTTTCTGCTCTCCTCCATCTTCTTTAAGGTCTCCACTTGGTTTCCCAGTGAGATGCACATAGATTTGCTACCTGGCGAAACGCAGCATCACTATTCCATACTCCGCTCTAAATCTTATGCGCCAGTCTCCTTCCAGCTTTGCAGGTTTTGTTTGCATAAATGAGCGAACTGCTACCAAAAGAATCTGGATTGGCAGCTCTGAAGACTTTAATCCTCTTTTCATCCACAGAGAAAAAATAATGAAGCAGCAATGTGACTGGGATGACTGCTATGCTGTCTAACACCAGGGACTGAAGTGGGGAACTTCCAGAGCTTAAAAGTGTGACTGCCTTTATAACCTGAGCTGAAGGTAGGAGGTCTGTAAGACCTAGGTCCTGTAAGCTCTAGGAACTGGACATGCAGAGGGAGAGCTAGATCACAGACTGGCTGCTCAGTTACATGAGTTTCCTCTGAAAATGAACTCTTTCCAAGTGTCTGGGGTTTACAGCATTGCAAATCTTGTGCAAGTCACTACGTAAGCGATGACAGTCATCTTACTGGCCATACCAGAAACTGTGATTCAGTCCTAAACCAGAGGAAAAATAATCCTTAGGTCAAGTTAGTCTTAGATTCTCTGCAGATGCTACTGGCAAATTCACCGGGCTTGTTCTACAGTAATGATTCTGTCATGGTTACAAGGTTAATTGTGCCCTTGGCTGTCCCAAATCTCAAGCCTCTGGCCATCTCCAGGCCTTGGATGAACTGGGTAGTCCTCCTTCTCCCATGCCCCACCTGGAATCCCCTGTGCAGCAATGGAGCTGTCCTGCAACAGGTCTAGCTCATAGCTCCATAGAAATATAGAGCTGGAAAAGGTGTAGAAGGTCCTGTAGTCCATTGCCTTGTCTCATCCAGGATCACTGGTACGCAAATCATTCCTGACTGACATTTGTCCAAATCTCTCCTTGAAGCTCTTGATTGATGGGAGACTCCACAGATGGGAGACTCCCAGGCAATCTCTGTGACCAAGCTGCTTTCCTTACTTTTTCAGAAGTATTTTCTAATGAGCAGCCTGTATGCTTCTTGCTGCAGGTTAAGGTACCACAGGTTCTGTTGCTGATTTTCTGTAAAACTCCTATCCAACCCATACCTTTCCGTCCTGTTTTTGTGCTGCTGGTTGTTCAACAGTGTAAAATCTTGCGCATACGCCTTCTCTAACCTATTCCTTCCCCAGACCATTTCTACAGCCTGTTAAGGTAATTCTGAATCCTGACCCTGTCCTCCATTGTACATGCAGTCCCCTGCAGCTTAGTGCTAGCAAATTTAATAAGCATAATCTCTCTTCCATCATCCAATCTGTAGTGAAAAAACTGGATAGAAGCAAACCGAGGACAAGACATGCAGAACAGTTTTGGAAAAACAATGATGGCAAATAATTGAAGGCAGCTCATATGATTCTCAAAGCTAATATTTTTTGTTTTTCCAGTAAGTGCCAGGATGTCTTTATCTGGGAAATCCCTGTTTGAATTAAAGATATTTGTTATTAATAATATTTTCACTAGCTATCATATCACTTGGATCTCATTCACTAGGTTACGTTTCGCTATTCTTAAATTATTGCACAGGACAGCGTGGCTCAACTCATAGCCTGGATCAGCCCTTGAGTCACTTCCATCTAGGTGGCTTATCTCTCCCTGAAGTGTGCTGCATATCTCTGCGGGAGGCATTGCGCTGCCTCCAGGTCAGCTGTGCCAGCCAGGCATTGCACTGCCTTCACCAGCCAAAACTGGGACAACACATGGCAGCTGCTCTCCGAGAGGCAGAGGCAGTGGCAGAAAACACAGGGTCTTCCCAGCAAGGTGGGAAACATGCCACGGTGTAAACGTTGGCAGGGTTCAGCCCCAAGATACCAAATCTGGTCTGGATGGGAGATTCAACTTTGAAGAGCTCTGGCACATAAGTTTCACAGCCATAGATGATACCTGCTCATTCAGAGAATAAATAAAGCTGGATTTAAGAATTAGTAAATTCACAAGGATTTTCTTTTTGTTTCTGGGTGCTGATGTCATTCACTCAGGCCTTAAGAAAGGTATCTGAAATAACTACTTGTAGAAAATCACAGGTAGGTATGCAGCTTCCTTCTTTGTCCATCTCTTCCTACTCCCAACTTGAGGGGGGGGAAATATGCAGCTGGGGACCCTTGAGGGAGCTGCGACAAAGCAGGGATCAGACCTTCTGGTTTCTCCTCTGCCTGGGTCATTAATTCACTCTGTGACTATTAGCAAATGTCTTATGAGTCCTAAGCCACAGTAGTAAAATAAGGGTAAAGATCCATCCAGCCCTCAATAAATTACTTGAGAGACTGGGGGACCTTCAGTAGCCTGGCTGCTTTTACAGTCTCCTGAGGAGTTCAGGACCATCCCACAAGATCGACAGCTTGACGAAACACAGACCTTGTCCCCAGCCTGTGGCCAAGGGTTTCGGCAGTCCTAAAAGTAACACTGGCCATTGGGCCCTTCTTTAGCTGGTAGGAAGAAAAAGATGCTGGCGATGCACATCTCAGCCCAGATATGTGTGAGTTGTCGTGCTTATCATTACCATTGTTCATTTGCTGCAAAGCAGGTGTTAGCTCAGAAAAAACATAAGAGCTGCATTCTGGGTTGTTTGTTCCTTGTTAAAATGATCTGGGCCCCCGTGGGCATGTGTTGTCTTAATATTCTGGTGCGGAGAAGTGCCGCATTTTCATAATGAAAGCTGTTGCAGGAAAGCAATTCCGACCTCAGATTAAAGGAGAAGATTATACTTGCCACTCGAGTTATGGTATTAGAACAACTGATTTTATTTGTTTTCATTTCATTTTCCCTGTCAGCTGCTGCTGAACCTCTGTGCAACGTTCTTCAGAGATGTTAATTGTATTTTGTGTGTCTGGATCCCCCTAAGAAATGACAAACGTTTTCACTCTCAAATTAGATGTCTCTTTTCATTTAAACACCAACAAGGAAAGCTAATTCAAGAATGGTGAAGCCATTGTTCCAGCCAGGGCCCTGATGCGTGATAGAAGCTGACAGATAGATTTAGGGACATAGAGCGACCAACTCTGTGTTGGGAAAGTAGATCTATAAGATACTCATTTAATTTTTCCCTCAGCTGGTTCACAAGTGAGAAAAAAGGGCCACATCTATGCAGTAGGACACAGTAATAAAGTAACTTCATTCAGTTTTCAGGGGTACAGTCACATAATTTATGTCCAGCATTGAAGCGGCACAGCAACCTTCGGACAAAGTTGGGACATCTACACCTGTAGATGCTTTGCCTGAAGAAAGACTGGAAGGCTTTTTCTAAGTCTTCAATGAATGAAAAGGAGGAAAGAACTGGTAAATAACATGCAAAGAGATGGGGAGAATGTTGAGTACATGGATCTGTGCAAAGTGGGATGTAGCGAATATATTGATGGTACTTTGAACAGCTGAGCTGCTGAATGGAAAGGGAAGATGACCAGAATGGACCCTGCTCTTCTGGCAGAGGCACCTACGGAAATTCACCCAACATGACCAAAGTCATGCTCGAGTTGCACCTGAGTATAGTCATTTAGCTCTGGGAACTCAAGCCCAAACTTGAGTCTGACAGCAGCACAAACATGTATTTCAAGAACAGCTCCCCTCCCCATGCTGGTTACTAGGACTTCACAATGGCCGAGCAGAGATGCAACACAGGTGCTCAGCAGGTGTTAATGATTCTCTCAATCACCCTGGAGAAGAAAAGACACCGCACAGCATACGGCCCTCTTTCAGGCAGCTCTCCCTTCCTACCTTCTGATTCTGTGTGGCCAGATTCCGTGTGGAAAAAGCACATGTGAACATCAGGGAGGCAGTGGAATATCTTCCCCTCCTTTGCAGGTCAGTGTCCAACGTGTTTCAGAGCTAGAGTTCTTCTCCCATGTGTTCAGGGTCTGTTGCTCATGGTTCTCAGTTTTGCCGAGCTAGTTTGGGTGTGCTCCAAGCAGAGGCAGCTTTGCAGCATTTAGGCAGCAGACACTTTCTGATAGGCTTTGTGCTCCCCTGTGAAAAGTGCAACAATCCCTGGCCAGAGTCAGTCACTGTGTTCATCAGTAAATGCTTGACGGTGACTCCAAATGCATGTCCTAGCCACACGTTTCTTGCCTTGATGCTCAAGAGAAAAGAAGTCATCCTGTAGTTACTGGAGCAGGACTGCCAGCCACTGTGGATCCTGTTGGACTGTGGCCTCAGCTTACCCATTGTGGAATGGGATGTCTTCTCTGTAGGTTGGCCAAAGCAAGTTTCCAACTTCATACTCCTTTGTCTTTCTCTGTGGCTCCAATAACTTGTCAAACAGGAAGTTCAAAGGAATTTAAAGCAACCTTGGTCCTCCTTTTTGACTTGTGCCAAGTGTAGCATACATCCTTGTGGAGAACGATGGCCTGTTAACATGGAAATTAGCTAGCCACCAGGCACCTTGTGCCAGCGATCAGCCAGGAGGCTGAGGGGACAGGGACTGCCACACTGTGAAGTCTTTCTGTAGCAGCTGCGTGTTCAGCCCATGATATAAGAGAGTCACTAAGAGCTCCTCTATTTATTTTCTAATGCCATCGGGCAATAGACAGAGCTGCAGGAAAGCTAATTCCCAGGGGAGATGGCTCTAGCTGCCTGCATCCCTCAGGGCGTACCTCCTCAGGCACTGAAAGCACAGAGCATCTCCCAGCACAGCCTATGGACTGTAAGCTGGGTTCTGGCAATTCTACCCGTGCTAAAAGTGGCATCTTTCTCCATAACTGGTCCTACTGCAATCCGCAGAGTAAGTTCCTACCTGAGTGAAGAAGTCAGGCAACAGCTGGTCCTCAAGAGCTGCGAGTTAAAAGTCTAGCAAGCAAGCTGATTTCCATAAAAATGGAGATGAGTCAGAGAGGGGAGAACCATATTTGAGTGCAAATGCAAGCAATTAGCTCAAAGCCATTACTGTAATGGCTAGTAAGACTTTTTTTTAATTATCATTACTGAAATGCATTAGCGATATCTTTTTTAAAAATGTAAATATACACAGCACAATCCCATCTATCTGCCAGAGCATGAAGTAGCCCCATTTCAGTGGCACATGCAGAGGAGTCTGTGGAGGCTCTTAACCACAAACACAGAACAGTACAGAGGAATATGAATGAAGGTATTACCAGGGAGCACTTGAGAAAGGCAGCTGTGATTAGGTGCCAACACAAATATTTGCTTGAACTGAAAGCTGGACTTTCAGAACAATTTCTAGGAATACCTGCCTTCCTGGCCTTGACCTGTGCTGATGGCTGTCTTCCCCAGAGTATTGCTTTTCTGTTTCCCCAGCAGGCCCTTTGGAAGATGCCTGGCTCAGGTATGGGACTCACAGATCCCATCATAGGGTATGGCAGCACTGGGGACTTTCAGGGTCCTTGTGGTGTGGGGAACAGGTGTTGAGTGCAATGGAAGTCACCTATCAGTCTCAGGGTACCCTTGGACAGCCTTGGATTTTTGTTCAAAGAGAATTTTAAGTCCTATCTCTCCACCTCATCTATTCTGGTTGCATTTGCAACTACGTGATTAAAATAGATGGTCAATGAATTCAAACTCTTTTCCATGAAAAATGTGATGAAAGTGAAAAGATTTGGTTTTGTTCAAGCTGGGAGTACGTGGAGGACTTCTTGATTGTGAGTGGAAGTGAGTTGATTCTTAGGTTGCTTTTCTCTCCATCTTCTTTTTGCCCTCGAAACAAGATAACAAAAGAGGAAAACCCCCAATTACATACTATAACAGTTGTTTTGGCTGGATTCAAAGAGTGCAGCTCAAGATTTTGGAACCCTGTTACCCACCTACAAGGTGGGCAGTGCAACCCATTCCCCTGCAAACCACTTTCACATCTCCATTGTATTTCTTTAAGGGGAACGGTAGCATCAGACTGAGACAACAGCATGAAGCATTACCTGTATGAAATGAACCTTAGACACACACAGGAGGTTCTCAAGTATAATTCAGAGATGATCAGTCCCCTGAGGGAGACACACTGCCCTGATGTAAAGAAGATCAACTAGCCATATAACTCAATCCAGTAAGCATGATCACGACAATTCACGTTTTTTCAGTGCTGACAGAGCCTAGAACATCCAGGAGAAATGTTCTTTTGGCGAGCTGGGGAAAGTATCCATGCTTTCTAGGTTCTGAGCATCACTTCTTTAGTTATAAATTTGGGACCTAAACTGTGCCTTCCTTGACAAATATTTGCGTTTGTAGGGTTTTGCTTGTGTGGCTACAGTGGTCGGTGGCTTAGGGGTATTGAGCTGTGCTCTCACAGCTCTGCAGCCCCACTGCAGTTCTGTAAGAACTGCCCTATTCCTGACGTAATTTGGTAGAAAAATACCTGGAAAAGCATAGCGTTACCAACAGGTGCATCTTCCCTGGCAGTGCCTTGTCCATGCAGAAACACTGAATGGCTCTTCTGGCTAAGTCACTGTGTACAAGTCTAGTTTTATTCACATCAGTAGCTCGGCTAGTATCTGAGCTGTTAATGTGATGAGAAGGCAATGCCGTGTGACAGTTGGCTTGTTTGAAAATGTAGGGTTTTGCTTCATTAGACAGGTAAGGCGGAGACTTACAGGCCAACCTCTGCCTTTGAGTACATGTTCATGGTTCTCACTGAAGGCAGTAGAAAGAAATAGGCAGAAGTGGGATGGGACAGGCTATTTAATGCTCCATGCAGTAGTTACCCCTGCAGGCAGGTGGTGAATTCACCGTATTCGGTGCTTGTGGAAGTACCCCTGTGCATACGTGTGTGTGTAATTTATACCTTCCTTCAGGGGCCTCAGTGGGTCTGAACCTGTTGCACAGGTGATATGGAAGACATTGTCTGCTGGAGAAAGATGTAGCATATTTTATACCTGTTGTTTTGGATTCAATGAGGTGACAAATGTAAGCCTTTTTTATATTACCGTGTGGCTGCTGTATTTCTCACAACTGCTTATCGAGGATTGTCTGACAGAGACAGAAAGTCCTGGGTTGTGCATTTCTGTTATTTATATGCAAGGCCACTCTCTGTAATCCTTTCAGAGAGATGACTGACACCCTCGGCCCCATCAGCTCAGCTTGGCACTCATTTCTCTGCACAAGGTGCTTCCATCCCCTAAAACAGTGTGGGGTGGGGGTACTTTCAGCTGGGGCACTCCCCATGTCTTACAGGCCCTTGATTCAATGATGCTTCGAATCATGTGCCGAATTTTAGATGTGCAAGCAGCCCCACCAGTTTGTGGTTCAGTTCACGGACGTGGCTGTTTCCACCGAACTCACATCATGGACCAGCAGAAGACTTTCGGGCAGCCGCGGTGTGTGGCCTGGTGCAAAGCCAGTCCATGCCAATGCTGCTGTTCTGGCACTGCTCGGACCCGCTGGTTGTAAGCGCAGAGGGCATCCTGTGGCCTGTCATGAGCCCGACAGCCGCTACACCCCAAGGTGGGCTTGAAGTCACGTCACTGTGATGCTTTGGTGGTAGAAACCTGGGGATGCGGTCCCGGAAGGATCCAACAGCAGGAAGAGAAGGAGAGTGCCCCTCCTTGCCTGTGGGAGCTTTGTTGGGACGTTCCCACTCAACTCAGTCTCAACTCTGGACTCGGGAAATGTGGGCTGGTTTCTGGGATGGGTCCCAGAGAGCCAGTGGCTGGGGCACTGGCTGGATGGCTGGACATCCTCAGTCATCCTCTTTCTGGTTTACCTTTGTGAGAGGCGTCTTCCACTCCCGACATGTTTTCTGTGTGGGAGTGGGAGAGGTAGCAGGAGGGGGCTGTCGCCTCCCTGTGCTTCCCCAGCAGAAAGGCTCTGAATGGACATGAAACACTCTCTTGAGCCTCTTGCTGGTGATGGCTGTCCTGCGTTGCTTAAACAGGATAAGGAGTCAGTGCCAGATGAAGGCACTGCGCCTGCTCATTGCACGTACTACAGCCCTTTGGGGGGAAAAAAAAGGTGATACTCACTTTGAGAGGAGAGCCCTGTGCAGTGGGTCTGGAAAGATTTCATGAGTCAGTATGTGGACCACTGCCGGAGCAAGGAACACTGGGGTGAAACAAGCAGAGAAGGATGCAGTTCATTTCAGCTCAGGATGGACATCAGTTACTGACACAGTCCATTAGTGGAGCTGTTTGCTATACCAACTTAATTGTGTTTTCAGAAAGAAAAGGGGAAAAATAATCAATATGCCCAGTTCATTTTAAAACGATAAATAACCACAGGTCTCTCTCCTGCCTCATTTATAGTATTGCTCTCGGCTGGGAGCGAAAGGCTAGGCTGTTTGGGCAGCAGAAACAGGCACTACAGCTCTCTCTGAACTCTTTTCCTGCCTCCAGGCATTGGAAAGAGATCCTGCTTCTCAAAGGTGATGCACGGAGCAGCTGCAATACCGTTCTTTGACCTGAGCTTTCACGTCCATCATTACTCCTTGCTGCAAGCTGCTTTTTCTGCTCTGGCCATTTTAGCATAGCAGGTCCCAGCACTCACTGCCCCAGTCCACAGCCATGGAAATTATTTCCTCTATTCATTATGTCTAAAAGAAGGCTCTGAACAAGAAACTCCAATGCTTGGTGCAAGGACTGTGAAGGCAATAAGTAAAAAATTCTGCTAGTGAGCACAGTCCTTGCCTCAAAGCTTGGATCATTGTTTGCTTTGCAGTGCACAGGTACTACACGTGCCCTGAGATACCGTGGTCAGACGGAGAGGATGGGCGGGAACCACACCAAGCCCAGACCCCCAGAGCAGAGACTACCCAGTGCATGCATGAACCATGCACGTAGTCTGGAACAGATCAAAGAGCATTTCTTCTGTATACCCTCATGTAGCACAAGCCACGGTATAGGAAACATGATCACGTGTATAAAACATGGGGTATTTCTTTCTGCTGTGCTTGAAGAGTGTAATTTTAGCACTATTGGCTTTCACTGGGTTTTCTCATGAGTCTTCTGTAGTTCTTGAAAAATCATGGGATTGGCTGGGAAATCATATGATTAATAAGAAAATACTGAAGGCGTTTTCTTTTTTTTTTGTTGTTGTGGTTTAACCCCAGTCAGCAACTCAGCACCACGCAGCCGTTTCCCCCTCCCCCTTCCAGTGGGGTGAGGAGGAGGAAAGGAAAGAAAAATAAAAGTAAAACTCGTGGGTTGAGATAAGAACAGTTTAATAACTAAAGTAAAATATAATACTAACAATAGTAATAATGAAATATAATAATAATAGTAATGAAAAGGAATACAACAAAAAAAGGAAGGGGGGGGGAAGAAAAAAAACCAGTGATGCACAATGCAATTGCTCACCACCTGCTGACCGATGCCCAGTTAGTTCCCGAGCCACGATCCGCGCCTCCCGGCCAACTCCCCCCTGTTTATATACTGGGCATGACGTTCCATGGTATGGAATACCCCTTTGGCTAGTTCAGGTCAGCTGTCGTGGCTCTGCTCCCTCCCAGCTTCTTGCACACCTGCTTGCTGGCAGAGCATGGGAAACTGAAAAGTCCTTGGCTTAAGATAAGCGCTACTTAGCAACAACTAAAACATCAGAGTGTTATCAACATCATTCTCACACTAAATCCAAAACACAGCACTGTATCAGTGTGGTGGGTTGACCCTGGCTAGATGCCAGGTGCCCACCAAAGCCGCTCTATCACTACCCCCCCTCAGCTGGACAGGGGGAGAAAATAAAACGAAAGGCTCATGGGTCAAGATAAGGACAGGGAGATCACTCACCAATTACTGTCACGGGCAAAACAGACTCGACTTGGGGAAAAATTAGTTTAATTTATTGCTAGTCAAATTAGAGCAGGATAATGAGAAATAAAACCAAATCTTAAAACACCTTCCCCCCGCCCCTCCCTTCTTCCCAGGCTTAACTTTACTCCTTATTTTCTCTACCTCCTCTCCCCCCGAGCGGCACAGGGGGACAGGGAAGGGGGGTTTGGGTCAGTTCATCACACGTTGTTTCTGCCGCTCCTTCCTCCTCAGGGGGAGGACTCCTCACACTCTTCCCCTGCTCCAGCGTGGGGTCCCTCCCACGGGCAACAGTCCTTCACAAACTTCTCCAACGTGAGTCCTTCCCACGGGCTACAGTTCTTCACGAACTGCTCCAGCATGGGTCCCATCCACGGGGTGCAGTCCTTCAGGAACAGACTGCTCCAGCATGGGTCCCCTGCGGGGTCAGAAGTCCTGCCAGCAAACCTGCTCCAGCGTGGGCTCCTCTCTCCACGGGGCCACGGGTCTGTAGGTCCTGCCAGGAGCCTGCTCCAGCGCGGGCTTCCCACGGGGTCACAGCGTCCTTCAGGCATCCACCTGCTCCGGCGTGGGGTCCTCCACGGGCTGCAGGTGGAGATCTGCTCCACCGTGGACCTCCATGGACTGCAGGGGGACAGCCTGCCTCACCATGGTCTTCACCACGGGCTGCAGGGGAATCTCTCTCTCTGCTCCGGCGCCTGGAGCACTTTCTTCCCCCCTTCTTCACTGACCTTGGTGTCTGCGGAGTTGTTCCTCTCACATCTTCTCACTCTGCTCTCTCTGGCTGCAACTGCAACTCCCCTGTAACTTTTTTTGCTTTTCTTAAATATGTTATCCCAGAGGCGCTACCACTGTTGCTGATGGGCTCGGCCTTGGCCAGTGGCGGGTCCGTCTTGGAACCCGCTAGCATTAACTTTATCGGACATAGGGGAAGCTTCTAGCAGCTTCTCACAGAAGCCACCCCTATAGCCCCCCCCCCGCTACCAAAACCTTGCCACGCAAACCCAATAAAACCAGCTACTAAAAAGAAAGTTAACTCTGTCCCAGCTGAAACCAGGACATTTTGAAGACCTATTAGGTTTCTAAGTCTGTTTTATCTCATTGCAAACAGAAGGAGAAGAAATGTCCGTAAAAAGAAAGCTGAAGATCTAGGTGGTAGGCCTTTAAGACATACTGTAAATATTGCAGAAATTATGATGAGCTCATAGCAGTTTGTGAGAAAAATCTGTCTACTTAAAATACAGCCTCTCAAAGATCGGGACTATAATTTAGTCTTGTGTGTGGAGAAATATGCTGTAAGTGCTTAACAAATTATAAAAATAATAATAACAATTAATAATAGATGAAACTTGAAAAACATGAATCACCGCATTAGAGAACCCAGTAAAAATCTTTTGTTTCTTGTCAAGGATCCCGTGCCGACAACCACATCTACTACAGTAGCATATGCTGGAAAAATGCTCTGAGATAGGGCTTGGTTACACAGATTTACAAACTGGGTGATGGGAATCTGGCCCACAGCATGACAGTCTCATGAATCAGTGATAAACCTTGTTCTGCACAGCTTGCTGAGCCATGAAGCAAGTGCCATCTTTGCGGGGGTAGAGCATGGCTTAGCTACACGGTGATGGTTTGTCTCGTCCTGGGATGGTGTGGGAAGGATTTTGGAGAGACTGGTGTTACAAAGGGGGGCCTGTGATGACCAGGGTTGTCAATCATGGAAAAGACCAACTCCGGATCACCAGACCTGCTCAGGTAATTTAACAGAGAAATGTTTTCCCAATGTTTTCCATGGGAAAATGAACGGGCTCCCTGCAGACTTGCCAGCAGCCGTAGGTGAGGCTCTGCACGCCTGCCTTCTCTGGCTGGCTCCGGGTGCTGCCCAGAGCTGACCGCTTGTCTCCCAGGGTGTACAAGCAGACATCATCCTGCACGCTCACGTTAGGGTGCATTTGTCCTCAGAGTGAGTTTATCATCCACTTGTGAGCCCACAGCCCACAGCAGGTTGCATGCATAACGCAGATCATTCCCCTGCCCGGGGCTTGAACTCTCAGTGCGCTGATCCCAGAGAGAGTAACATACAGTGCAGATGCCGAGCAGAGAGGGCATGTCTCGGCTTTGCCAGCAAAGCAGAAATCCCAGCTAAACAGCTAGAAAGTCAGCCCAGGGCACACCTGAAGGCAGAAAAAGCCAAAGGTGCGTGGAAACATTGGATGGTAGCATTTCCCTTTCCACTTTTAGCATCCTTTTAGAGATGCATTTCTGCTGGGTTGTTTACTCTGAACTGAACAGATCTGTACATTGGAGATTGATTTTTAGTTAAGGAAAGGTTCTTTTTGCTGTCTTGAAAATGTAAAGGAGCCATAAAATAATAACAAATTGCATTTTTTACTATGTGAAATCCTCTTTATATTGCCAAAGTGATGAAAATTGGCCTGAGTGTAAAATGAGCCTTAAACCTAAATTGCAAATTGTTCTTCTTTTCTTAACCTCTGTCATCTTCTCTCAGAGTATGAGATCTTGAAATCTGGCTCCATCCTTCTTCAGTGCTTGGAAACTGCTCAGCACATGTGGCAGGCTGCTGTAAACGTGATCAATAAGTACAGCATGATGGGTTGCAGCTTGGGCTTTGAACTGGTTTGAAGAGACTGGATACAATGCCCAGCTCAGGGCTCCTTATCTTTTAAGCACACAGAACTTTTAATGAGAAATTATCGATACAAAAGGTACTGCAGAAGATTTCTAAGCTGGCTAGTAATGCAGAGAGATTTCCTCACTTCCCCTCTCTTGTTTCTTGATGAAAATATCTTTTTTTTTCCATTAGAAAATTCTCCATTATTACATAATGCTTTCCTCATTTCCTCAATGCAGTCCTTATGCTACGTTTCAGCTATATAGAAAAAAAGGTCTTTAAGTATTTCCACTGTTCTTCCACCACAGCTAGACAGAAAGCTCTTTTGTCTCAGTTTTTGATGGTGTTTGCATGCAACAAGACACTTAAGCCCCAATTTAGTCTTTTTTCACAGAAGTGGAAACCTTTCCTATATCTTTGTTTCCACTTCATCTTTCCCTTCTTTTTACCCAGGAATATTTCTTTGCCATCCCTCCCCTTGGGCCAACCCTTCCATTAGGACCCACTCCAGGCTCCACTCGTGCTCTGTTTTTCCGCTCACAGCCTCAGAGACTTTTAGCACAAGGTGGTGAAACCAGTAAAAGAAGGAATATCAAATATCCATCACTATTATTAATGGTTACTGCAATTTCTCAGGATGATGAACTACAGCTGTTGGCAGAGCAAGAGCATCCAGGAGACCCTGTCTGCGGCCAAAGTCACTTTGGCCAAGCCTTGCACAGACACAGGGCAAAATGGCAGTTATTGCTCCTGGATGCAAAACCATCTCAGTTTATACTGTGATGTGGTACAACACAGAGAGGGGTGGCATGATGAAGCAGATATGGTCAGTGTGGTTTCAGCATGGCAGGAAGGAGAGACTCCCCTATGGAAGGACATTTCTCCTTCTGAGCTGAAACCTGGAGCAGAATCGGCCTGTAATGGACTGGAAGAGAAAATCAGCTGCATATAAAAGTCGTCTGGATTTCAAATTGCATCGCAGTTGATGAGAGCATCTGTCTCCACCTACCATCGCTGTGCTCACCCTGGTCCCAGTTACTCAGGGCTTTTAATGCAACCTCTTTATCAGCTCTTAACTGTACTTGAAGGAAGAGAGAGAAGGGGAAAAAATTCTAGGTCGTTTCTATAGCTATATCTCCTTTCCCATAATCTGAATGACAGTCTGACACCAAAGTTTCTATTGTCAGCTGTTCCTGACAGGGGGTGAGGGAAGAAAAACTTCTTGAGGTTTCCAATTACAAATGTAATGATCTCTGCAGAACAGAAAGCAATGTGTCTGTAATGCAGACAGGTTGAAACAGAAGATGTAGAAGAAGAATAATAGAAACGAGAGCATGACACACACATACAGAGATGTTTCTGATATCTATCCCCCAAGGATCCTCTGTCATTATTTGCTGAAAAACTCAATTTACTTGTTTGGGGATGAAAAAAGAAAAAAACCTCAAACCCCAGAAACAAAGAACCATGTGGCTGAAGGGGGGGAATGTTCTTCTTCCCTCCCACCATCTCCAAGGTTTTTGGAAAGCTGATCCCTTTCACACAGCTGGACATCCTTGTGGGTATCTAACAACAGGTAACTCCTAAGGACACGTAGCAGTTAGCATTTTTTCATTTTATCAGAATGTTGATATGACTGGTTTTGTAGCTCTTGGACCTCACTCCCGTCTCAGTTACACTAGCAAAGTCAGGCCCTTGCTCTGCATCTTCTCTGGGGCTGCCAAGGACAGAACGTGGTTCACTTTGGGCAGTCAGGCCACGTATCATCTCTGCTGTTTCTCTGGTTGCAGGAAACATTTGCCCATGTCTGGAGGGAACATGATCAGTGTGGTAAAATTGGTGCGTGCAGAAGGTTGGAGGTTCCTTGTTTGGTCACCTGTGACATTTTTGGGCTCCTGTTTTAAAAACAAACAAAATCAGCAACCTTTTCCTCTCTACTAATTTAGCCTTATCCAATTTGTTTTCCTGCTTCCTGAGGGCTTTTGTAACCAAGCCTTACAGGCTGTTTGACTTATCAGATGCAGTTGTAGGTGATAAGCAGATGACTTACAAGCGCAATTAGTGCAACCAGCAGAGACACCAGGCACAGCATGGTTTTGCCAGATTGGTTTATGGAGAAATGTTATCTACTTAGACACTGGTCTTTCCTGAGCTTGTTTTAACATCATTTGAATCTGTGGGTTTTTTTTCTAAAATCCCTGATCCTGGTGTTTTTCAGTGGAGGGGCTCTCCCCACCTGTGCTGAGAGTGTCAGTGCTGTATGTGGGCCCATGGACAAGGGCAACAGGAGTCTTTCAGTTAACCCCGTAAAGCATTCCCTGCCCCACTTCTCCGATGAGAAACCTGAGATGAGCAGAATATAGCGTCAGGTGTCCCAGAGCTGAGTGTCAGAGAACAAGGGGCACTTCACAGAGCTCATTGCCGGGAGCTGCCAGCTAGGTCTCTCTGCACTGGGAGCCTGGGTACAGCCTTGGTACTTTTACAAACAGTGGGTGATGTCTTGAGAGCTGGCTCCAAGAAGTAAACCACACATGCACAGATATGTCTAGCCACAAGGAAGGAAGGCTAGGGTGACCATCAGTTACCTCGATATCTTCTCTGTTTTGGACTTCTTGGGGTAGATAAAGGCTCTGGCACAAAGTAAATAAATTCCCTTTCCTCTACCTGACTTGGTCCTGCTTGGTTTTTCTTCCTGCCTCCGTAAAAAGTCTCCATGGCACTGTAAAGTGGCAGGATTCACATCCCAGTATGGGTCCAGCTTCAGTAGCAGCCTTGTAAGGTGGCCTGTCCTGCAGTGGCTGGAAATGCAAAGGAAGGGCACTGCTTAGTTCACTTCTTCAAGTTTATTCCTGCTTTGAAGATTTTTCCAGCTTGTTTCCTGAAGTGTGGGGAATTCCAGGCGTTTTCATCCTTTTTCATCATCTCACAGGGACCTGCTCTTTGCCGATAGTCTCTGTCCTTGCAGCCGGGTGGGGTGGGTGAATCAAGCCGACGACACTGTTCTACCAGTGTAAAAAGTTGTTTTGTGGACTTTGCCACTTATTTTAGTTTGGGAACTGCTCTGAACCAGGATGACAAAAACAAAGATAATCTGTATTTCTAGCAGGAAGACTTGCTGGGATAATTACAGCTCTGTGTGTATAATGACCAGCCCCTTTCACTGCATGTGCAACTTTCAAACGTGTGGAGTGACAGCTTCTTTGGGCTCTAGCCAAATTACTGGGATGCACTTTTCCCCCACGTTTTAGTTAAGTGGAAAAGAACAGCCTTCTCTGCACATAGCGTGGCATGAAGCCTGTCTTGCAGGAACTATAAAAGCCAGGGTCTGGGGCCTGTCTCTGCTTGAGCGTTTCAAATGCTGACCTGGAATGTACATAAATCTACACGAGAGCCATCAGAGTGATTATCAGGTTGTATTCAGGCGGGTTGTGGGTGCCAGGGCCCAGGAGTGGTGCACAGACACGGACACGTGGGTTTGGCAGCAAGGAAGGGGCTGCTCAGCCACAGGGTTCACAAGAGAGCCTGACCTGTTTTTTTCTGCTTAGGTGAGGTCATGCACCATCTAAATTGGTTAAAATTCAGTTTACTGCAACTGAGGCAAGAGTAGCCTAAATACTCCGATCTCTAAGGACGGCATTTTGGCTCCAGCATGTAGCCTTGGTTAAAATGCATAGAATTCTGGGCTGGTAGGCTGCTGCTGGGAATGAATTAGTTTCAGACTTTGTCCTGTACTACCGTAAGCTCAGTGCAGCCACGTTGTGCAGTGCCGGAAAACAGGGGAGGATTAATGAGAAGTGAAAGTGATTCAACCCTAGGGCCTGAGAAATTCTCCTCTAATGCCAGTTTTCCAGCTGAGCAGTACCTTGACTTTAGTGGAATTACCCCGATTCATACCGGTGTGTGTAAAGGTCCCAGAAACAGACCAAACTGTGGTGGGTTTTGCATCTGACTTAGCTTGCTGCTCGAGTTTTAATTTTCCAATATCAAGGGTCACTTGGATGCCAATCCTATTTTCTCTCAAATCCCAGAACGCAGATCCGTGGAAATATGGTTTGGATTTTGGCCCCATCTCTGACAGCCAGTCCTGTCTAACTTCACCATCCATCTTAAAGAAAGCATAAGCCTGAACAGCTGGTGTCACCGAGGAAAACAAATGGAATTTGAAGAATGTGTTAGGTTTAAGATCAGAGGTGGAGGCTGGAACGATGAAAGGTTTACAAGCCCACCTCGCTTTGTTAATAGCTCAAGAGAGGAGACATCAATTCTTTTAACGTGATTTCTGCCCTGGTAATGTTCCTTTAAGAAGAGCAAGGCATAGTGAGATACTAAGGTTTCATTCCTGCTGATGGGGTCTTTGCTGTGAGCGTTGTTATTCTGATCAGCTTTGACATAGTATAAAACAGCACTTATTCTCCAAGTAATCTGAGAAGCTCTTCAGAATTCATGAGGTTTAAGTCCAAATAATTACATTTATTGATCTCTGCTATGTGAAGAAAATTTCCAATTTATTGCAGACCTGTTTGGTGTTAGACCGCAAATTAGGCCATGTCAGGAATTTCTCTTTTTCTGTCTCTGTTTTTTTGATGCTTTTGTTGGGCATGAGATTGTTCACCTGATAATAAAGGCTGTCAAAACTGTTGTTGCTGAGCGGGTAAACTAGGACGCCTGGTGCTGGCTGCAAGCCCTGGGCCAGGTGGACCCTGCGTTGGTCTAAGGGTTCAGGTCTGCAGCTCACATCTCTGATGCTCTGTTCCCCATCCTGCCATGGCCTCGTGGCAGGAGGCTGGGTGCTAACTGCTCTGATCTCCTCTGGAGAATAAAACGGGGATAGCGCTTCCTCCAGTACAGTGAGGTTAAAGCCCAAGCACTTGGATGCAAATGCACCCTCTGCCCAGAGGCTGCTTCTCTAGGAAAAGGAGGCTAGTGTTCCTGCTGGTTGTGCCAGAACTAAAGGGGAATCACCAGTATGGCTTAGCGGTGGCTAGAAGATCCATCCATGCTACGTCTCCATCTAGATTAATTCCCAGAGGCACCAGATCTTAATCTTTGCTGATCTGGGGCTTCTGTAAAGCACAAGTGGATTAAAGGTGTTTGCAGGTAGTCCTTATCCCCATTTGCCCACTGTTAAAGGACTCTGCAACCACAGTGAGGGAGAGGAAGACTCCATACCTGAAAAGCAGACTTTGTTGCAGATCAGGCCCAAGGTGCACAGACACAGCTCCAGGAGCACATACATGTACACTGGAAGAGATGAAGTCAGGCATCAACGAACTCATCTGGGCAGCACAGTGCTGTCAGGACCAAACTTTGCTTTTGGAGTCAACTACAAAAGACCAGCCCAGCACCGCCTTGGGTCCCAGGATGGATGGTAGGATCTGTCTGGAGAACTCAGCTTCTAGACATAGATGTTTCTTCTTCTGAATGTAGATCAACAGGTCCCTGACAGAGCAAAACACTCACTGTGAGCTTTGCCTTAAGCATAGAAATTGTCCAGGTGCTTAAAACAAGCATGTTTTACAGAGTTTGCTAGCTCAGAAGTTCAGAAGCCAAAGCTGACGCATATAAAAGCCATGGCAAAAGTCACAGGGATGTCTTAATATATGCTGCATCATGTATTTGCTTTCTGTTGGGGGAAGCAAGGACTTCACAGGTTGCTGCTCACTGTCTCCCTTGCTGCTGGGCTCTGCACCAAGCCCTTGGGCAGGGAGACTTGGCAAGGCCTCCCTGTGCTGGGCACACTGCTCTGGCCTGGCAGTGGCCACGGGAAGACCATTCCAGTGCCCCGGGGCCATGCAGCTCCCTGCCCTTCTGCTTTGGCAGGGTGGTGCGGGCTTCGCTGGGGCTGGAGAGTGATCCAGCAGGGCAGGAAGGGGATGTTTGTGCTGTGGGCTTCCTGTGAGACTGGAAGGTGTTGGCAACAGTTTAATAAATGATGCCTTTCCCCAAATATGCCTTTAAATTTAGATCTCAGTTTAATAAGGCAGTCCTCACATGTTCTTTCAGGGCATATGTATTATTTAAAAAACATTTATAAAGGATTAATGTACTCCGGAGCCCCACTGACACAAATCTCTGTCATTTCCAGTGCCAAAAGCCTAAACAGTCCAGCTTATTCTAAGAAACCCTTTTCATCTATGCGTATGTGTTTATCTCTAAATCTGGCAGTGGGAAAAGTGCTAGACTCACAACCTTTTGTTTATCTACAGGAGTCCTTTGTTTATCCAGTAAACAGGGACAATACAAGCAGTGGTAATGCCGTCTCTTCCTGTGCTCAGTCTATCCTTTCTGTCTTGCACATGGTTAGTATATTTGCACAGAGGATCTCAAAGCTTCTGATAAATTTATGCTGACTTCTGCCTTCTTTGACCGTGCAGGCTGGTTGCCTGTACCTCTGGTGTCCTGCCGTAACGATCTGTAGATTGGGAAATGTGTCTGTCTGTCTTTTGCAAAGCGTTTGTGTATCTGCAGGTGTCGACAGCTAGAGGGCTCTTGCAGATGGAGCCATTATTATTTTTACGTGGCAGATAGCTGTGCAACAGGGGGCAACAGCGTTGTCTCCCTCCGTGACCCTGCAGTGGGCTCCTGGTAGCTGCCCCCTCTGTCCTGACAACTGCAAACTGTTGGGCAGTTTTGTTCGTTTAGCTGGAGCAGGCAGCATTTCCAAGCGCAGCTCAGTTTTTGCATCCTTAATCTGTGGAAGGGGTGACTGAAGTCAGCGACGCTGGAAATAAGCTTTTGTGGGGAGCAGCAACTCCTATCAGGAGAGGAGCAGGAGGTTTGCATGGGGCCTTAAACATTGCTGCTCTTCTGGCACACTTCTGGAGGATGGACTTGTGTCAAAAACACCATCGTCAGCTGTTCAGGGCCAGCAGCAACCTTGCTGGGCAGTGGGAGGGTGGTGGAGACCAGCTACCCTCTCTGGTGCCATCTGAGCACCCCTTGTGCAGCCCTGTTACGCTGCCGTAGGCATGCACCTGGTGTTGGGGTGCACCAAGGCTCCCTCCCCTTGGGCTGAGCTTGCTCTCTCTGACCAGTGGAGCTGCTTTGTTAGGCAGAGGGGGGACATGGCAGGAGGGGCGGGAGGTCAGTAGTTTTGCCACACAGCTGAGTAGAGAGGTGGGATGAGAGGGAGAGCAAGCTCGGCTGTGTCTGTGGTCTCACCCCGCAGAGAGAGGCGGTGGTGGGACGGACAATAGCCCAGCCTTGCTGAGCCTGGGAGGGGGGACACCTTTCCAGGGGGTGTCCATATCTGTACATGGGGAGGGTGACAGCCCTTGAGTCGCTAGCTGGGCTCCATCTCAGCTGTCTGCCTGACTCCACGTGCCAGGGGAAGTTGTGAGGCCGGGAGGCTGGAGAGGTTTCTCCTCACCATCCACATTGCAGAAAGCAGCTGGTCATTAACAATCAAGATTTTGCTGACACCTGAGAACTTCGCAAATTATTGTTGTGCGCTACTCCTTTCCTGCCCTTTCCTTTCTCTGTGCTCCTTCCCCCTGGCCTTTGATTCAATAAATCAAAGCTTAGTGCCAAATCTTGTTAAATTTCAACTTCCCTCTTATTCCCTCTCTGCCCTTTGGGAGATGAAAGTTTGGAAATGTGTATAATAATGAGGGTTGTGAGATGTGAGTAAAAGACATGAGAAATGTAAACTAGGAGGATGATCAAAGATGATGCATTAGCTCTGATGAGGAACTATATTGTTGCTAATAGGGTGGCCAAGCCAACACAGAACGACAGAAAAAAAACCCTACTGTGGTACTGCCGACAAAGTCTCAGGCTGTGTTGGGAGGAAGCCAAGAGGAGAGTGTCATGGAGAGGGACCTGTGGTATCTGCACTTGTCTTTGGTGGCAGAGGTGGATAATCTCAGCTCTTGAGGCAGCCGAAGGGCTAAAACATCCAGAGTTGGTGAAAAATATCCAGTTGTGCTTTCACAGAAAATAATAGGAAGTATTCCCATTTCCTTCATGTTTTTTTTAATTAAGAAAGAGGAAATAACATTATTTTGATTTTATCTTTTATTGTTTAACTGCCATCTTTGAAAATTGACAAGATAAGTTTTTAGTTCTAAATTTTTTACTTTTCTCTCTCCTGTTCACCTGGTCTTTTAATTTTCATCATCCTATTTTTTTTCCTCAGTAGAGTGAGGGGAAAATAATAGACAAGTGAATCCAACCCTCCACTAAGCTCTAAAACAGATATCATGAAAGAATGTGTATTTTTTTAAATTTATTTTTGAAACATCAAAACCCCCAAAAGAGGAAAAAAGGTCGATTTCCATTGGAAACCTTTTTCTAACAACCTTTTCTAAAAAATACCTTTCCTGTTTTCCAGGCCAAACAATGTTGTGTCCTTCACCATCTCCTCTTGTGCCGTGCTTCCTTAGCTTTTGTCTTTCTTGCAGCTGTCTTCTATGCTTTCATGTGCTGCGATCTTCACGTCTGGTGCACAGTCCTGGATACCAGACACCAGCCAAGCCCTCACTGGGGTGGGATAGCACAGAGAGATTTCCTCATGATTTTTGCAGACGACACTGAATAAGAGTTGCCAAAATGAGACCAGATTCACCTTGAGTTTGCATTTTGCTGTATCCTGAAATACATGCTTCTAACTTATCAATTATTCCCTGCCTGATGTCTCGGCATTTGCTTTCTTTTTTCCTAGTTTCATATTTTGTTGAAGGCTTTATTGAATTGTGGTTTGTTGATTTCCGACCATTTCTCCAATTTATTGAGGTCATTTTGAATTCAGGTCCTGTTCTACAAATGTGCTCTTAAGTCGGAGTGATCTGCAGATTTTATAATGCACACTCTTCCATTGTTCAAGATACTGATGAAGAACTGGAACAGATCCAGGACTGGGACAGATTCTTTTGGGATCCAGATGAAATCTCAGAGTGGTAGTTAATCACTGACACTTTGTCTGGGTTTTTTCTACCTAGCTGCACTTACAGGCAATTTCATGTAGGCCAGTGACTCCCACACCATCACCTGTGAATTGCTCAAGAGCTGCAAAGCCATAGCACATGGTCTGCAGTCGATCCAAGGAAGCATTCTTTCTTATGAATGTTTTCCTATTAAAAGTTTGATGCCAGACAGCAAGGGAATTGATGGCCGCTGTGCTCAAGGGTCCAAAAAGCTAAAGAACTTCTAAGCTAGACTGTACTTCCTTGGTTTGCTTATGGCCACGTGGGACAATACTGAGAGCTTTGCTAAAACATGTATTTCAACGACTTCTTTCTTACCCACAAAGCTAGTTACCTTGTCAAAGAGGAAAATTAGTTTTCTCTGGAATGAACAACTGATTTGACGTACTTTTAATTGAAATGAACAACTGAAATGATTTTTTTCTTGATAAATTCATTATGCTGAGCTGGTTTTTATCAACTGGTTTTCCTTTGGGTTTTTATATATTGATAAGGTAATAGTTTGTTCTAGTGTTTTTCCAGGGAGACTGACTAGTCTACATTTTTCCATGTTCTCATTTTCCCTTATTTTAAATAAAGATATTGTATCATCTGCCCTTCCTGTGTCTCCTGGGATCTCTCCTGTACCATGAATTTCAGGGATGATTTCTGAATAGATCAGAGATTTCTACAGCTGGTACCTTCAATGCTTGAGGGTGGATTTCAGAAGGCACTGATAATTTGACCATATCTCATTTATCTCAAGATTTTTTTCTTTCTGTGCTCTGTCTTGCATTTCTGTCCCCTTGTTTGAATTAATTTTTGATGTTATGAATCCTGAAGCAGAGATGGATTAGGCTACTTCATCCTTCTCTATATCAGCCATTGTTTCCTCTTTTCCCATTAAATAATAGCCTGTATGTTGTCTTTTTCTGCCTCTGCTGATACCCTAGCACTTTTACTTGCGGCCTTATGTCCGTTACTAATTGTAATTAATTTTGTGCTTTAGCATTTCTGATTTTTATGCTGTTCTTTTATGCTGGTCCTTAGCTTTGTGGTCTGGTTTTCACTTTTTCTGTAATTTCTTTTTATTTTCCTGTCCCTAAAGAGCTCTTGACACAGCTGTAATGGTCTCTTATTCTGCTTCCTATCTTTCTATCACAATAGGATAGGTTGCCATTGTTCTTTAACATGGTCTTTCTCAGTAACTGCCAATTTTCTTGCTCTCCTCTATGCTTAAATTCCCTTCTCAGGAGACCTTATCTGCCAGGTTGCTGAGTTTGTTGGAGTCTGGGAGGGAGAGTCTGCATTTTCCTTGGGCTCCTGCTAATTCTGTCTCTCAAAGAACAGAGGGTGCCAGCATGTCAGAAATACTGCACCCAAATGACTTCCCAGCTGAGATTTTTAACTAGTAGCTACCCAGTGATCGCAATCAAGCCTAGAAAAGCTGCTCCACCAGCATCTTCCTTCACTGTTTGAAACAAATCCCCCAAACATTTGAACAACCTGGCATACTGTCTGTCCCTGCTCTACTCCTTTTCTTATGTCTTTAATGCCAGATGAATATTGTTGCCAATTGCAGCCACAGTTCTGCCCTTTTGCTGCCTCTGTCAATTTGCAAACACAAAAAAGCCAAGCTTCAGCTTCTTCTCAGTGAGATGGGGTGCAGTGGCATTGTCTCTTGATCTCAGCCTTAGTTTTGTCTTTGCTTCGCTTAAGGAAATTCATAGACTGGCTTCCTTTATATATATATTTTTTTTTTTTTTTTGGACTTCAAAGTCAGGTTATGTGCAATCTTCCATCTGTTTTCATTCTGCCAGTCTTTTCCTGGGCAGTCTGTGCCCTCCCATCCCAACATCCCAGCGGTACCCCATCACCTGTGCTGTGACTGCCTACTGAGAGCTCCCATTCTTCCTCACTCTCTCTTACGCTCCCCGAGCGCATACAGGCCACTCACCTGCCCCGCGGCTGCCCTCGCACCTCCCTTGTCTGACATTTCACATCTTCCATGAAGCAGGTCCTTCTCCTTTTCCTCACCAGCAGGTTTTGATCCTGTGTCTTACTGACTCAGTGAAAAGCCACCGGCACCCAGAGGTGGGCAGGCGAGCGTGCGGGAGCATGCTTTTGCTGCTTACCCGATGGATGCACCCTTCCTGCAGCCACCTGCGTGGTCCTGGGAGCAAAAGTGGGTCCTATAGATAGCTAAAGGACAGCATATGAGTCAAAACTGTTAACTGTTTTTCACAAGCAATCTAAAAAAACTCCAGCATTTTAGTGTCTGCCATGAAATTTATTGTTTTCCAATAAACTGAAAATGCTTTGCTTACAAAACAACCGCTTTCTCTTTTTAGTTTTCCTTCTCTTCTGGAAATTGTCCAGTAGGTGATTTTTGGTTTTTTTTTTGGTTTTTTTTTTGGTTTGGTTTTTTTTTACAATAACACCCTTAAAACATAGAGAAAAGGACACTTTTCTGGACAAACGTCTATTTTTCTGTAAAATGGCTTTTATAGAAAGTATTACCTGGCGCTATAATTTAGCAATTTCCCTCTGCTAAGCACAACTCACCCCTCTTCTTTTTATTTACCTTGTCTCCCCAGCTTCCCTAGAAGGTGCTGGGAATCCATTCTGCAGATCCTGTGATGCTATCATCAGCTGCATTTACAAAAAGTCAGGTAAATATATTTGCCCTTTTCATTCTCAGTTTAATTTTATCCCTACTTGTATTAATATAAGCAGTTCTCTTTACCTGGGGCTGGGAGGAAGGAACTAAGAAAAGAGAAATAAAAATCCATACCAAAATAACCTTGCTAAGCAGGGGCATTACCTTCTCCTCTCCTTGTCTCCTGTCTTCCTGGTGCATATCCAGGAGAGATTTAAGCAGAGCAGAGGAAATCCACTGTGTTCCCAGCTGAAAAGTGGGAAGGAAGGGAAGGAAGTGAGGTGAAGAGAAAGATAGAAAGACTTCAAAATGAGAGAGGAAAAGAATACAAAAAGTGAGAAGAAAGAGTGCAGAGAGGGATAGGATGAGGAAAATAAAATCATTGGAAGGTGTCAAGAGGAGCCCCAAAGAGAGAGGGAATGATCTTGCCAAGCAGTCTGAGGAAAGACTGGAGAAGACATTGGAGGAAACACAGCACTTTCCTTGTGCTTTGGCTCAGGACTGTGTGGCTGAGGGTGAGAAGGCATCTGAGAAAATAGCAGGCAGAAAGCAGTCAGGAAGAGAGCTCAGGGACTACAGCCCAGCAGTGCACGGCGAGGCAGAGCGGTACTCATGAGGAGGGCTGGGGGAGCCACGCTGGTGCTGTGAAAGGGGAGGAAGGCCACTGAACGCAGGGCAGGGGCACGCCCTGCTCCCCGTCATACGCTGCTTTTTAAAGTTCATGTAGTACAGCCCATGAGACTGTAGCTGATGAGTTTTTGCCCTCTCACTGTTCAGCTCATTTCTGATTTCACACGACAAATGTCTACTGCGGTGGTACAGCTGCTAGAGGGGCTGGAGGAGGGCAGGACAGGACAGAGAGGAAAGTCATACTGCTGTGGTGAACTGCTGCTCATTGGGAAACACTGGGGAAACCAGTGCATCCTGTCGTGGGTTACATGCCTCTGGATAATGTAACTCCTAGGGGTTTTTCAGACAAGAAAGAGAGATGAGCCCATGATGTATCGTGGTGGATTGATGACACAGCACCAGCTGGGCACTGGAAACAATTTTGTAAGTGTCTGCTGGGCAGCTAAGGGACTCCAACCATTTGTGTTGACTGATTATCTCAATTTTCGGAGCCATATTCCTGCATGCCCCGAGATTGCTGCCCGTCTTGCTAAAAGGTCCTTGTTTTGCTCTGATCCCATGTGCCAGCTGTTACCTGACAGCACTCCTGCCCCAAATCTGACACTGCTGGGTATGTGAGATCCATCTCTGGTGAGGATAGCCCCCATGCATGATGGTCAAACAGACGTCCTTTTGTCAGGCTTCACCACAGCGTTCGCCACAGGACACACTGCAATGGGGAGCCACCCTGCACGCCAGGCACCCCATGGATGGGGCTGCAGGGCTGCAGCCTGGGAGCAGGCTCCTGCGGCTTGCGTGAGCTCAGGCAGAAGCAGCCTGTGTTTCTGGTTGCTGAGGCTTCTGGTTGGGTCTTCAGCATTTTGGCTAAGGTGCTGTCTGTGAAACGAGCAGAATGGAGCCCTGGCCAGGGCCTTGAGTTGCAGTTGCAATATTAACAATAGCTGCAGGGAGCACGGACTCTCCCTGGCTCCTTTTCCAGCCTGGAAGTGCATGGAGAATTCAAGGCAGCTGAGCTGGCACTGCAGGTGTCCCCGTGCTGCCATGCTGCTGTCCTGACTGGGACCAGGGGACACAGATGTGACAAGGAAAGTGCTTATTATTTTTCATTTTTATTGCAGGTGTAACTTCTTCATAGGTTAGTAAAGTCTCATTTTGGGGTCTGGTGATTAGCTCTGATCTGCTCGATATCAGCTTGCCATTGCCTCCACCAATGACACTTCCTTAATGTCTCTGAGAGCTACCGGCCATGGGGTCACCTCCCTGTTGAACAGCCCACGGAGAGCTTTGTGTTTCCTCAGTCTGAAAATTAAACATTTGGATGCTGGTAGCTGTTCTGCTGGCAGTTTTTGTTAATGATGAAGAATTACCTATTATGGCAGCATTGGATGGCTTTGACAATTCCATTACATATTACTAATAGTGCTATTAATGTATGGCAGCCTATCCTTGTCGTTTGTGCGTGTGTGTGTGCGCATATATGTGCGGGTGTATGTGTATGCCCAGTGGGAGGCAGGGACGGAGACAACAAATCTGTTGGCAGAATGCAGCAGCCACTGCTGTCACCTCTCCCTTCCTCCTGTGGGGAGACCACACCACCAGCAGCAGCGAGTCTGGCAGGGGAAGACCTGGCTCTGCCTCTCCTGGGAGCAGAAGCCAGAGGGAAGTCGACTGATGGGAAAGATGCCAGTGCCTGGTGCTGTGGCATCCTCCTCTGCTGTGTAGTCTATCTGTGACTTGGGAAATTGATTCCTGGTCCCTCCTACTGTTCATCCTCACTTCAGCTCTGCTTCTTTTCCTTCTCTCCTGGTCTTTACACTTTAGCCTGCAGCCAAACAATTCAGTTTCTGGAACCTGCCTATGTGTAAGACCTCTTCCCAGGCACAGTCTAAAGCAGTGGTACAGGGCTGATCAAATCATGGAGGGTGGAACTGCTTTGCTTTCCCATGTCCTCAGCAGCAATTTAGTTCATAGGATTAAAAAAATGAAAGAAAATTCTTGCGGTGCTATCATAATGTAAAAGACATTGATATAACATACATGTGACTAGTGCAAAATTGATCCCCATTTCAAGGTTCCCTGGAGATCATACACATGCAGCCTCGAGAGGAAGTGGGACATGGGATTAGGAGGACTGCAAGCCAGAACAGTTGGGTTTTGTGTCAGTTCCCACGGGGAATGCAGGGACATAACTAATCTCCTCCCCAGGCGCTGAATGGGCAGGGACGGGTGGCTCAGCCACCCCAGGGGCAGGCTGCCCTGCTCGCCGCCTGCAGCCCAGTGGTGTGGGGCAGCTCCTGCCCAGCACGTGAGTAAGGTATCACCAGTGCTGAAAAGAAGGGAGGGTGGCTGCTTTGGCTTTGTTTATCTATCTAAGGCAAGGAGAGAGCTTGCAGCAGCCCTGGCTTTAAGCCCTCTGCCTGACTGGAGTCTTTAAACACCTGTTGAGGCAAACATCAGAAGTGTGTGTGTGTGTGTCCACCCTTCTCACCCCTCCAGTATCTGGACAGTCTAATGTATTTAGATTTATCCCAGCAAGAGGGAGAAAAGGTGGAACACGTCTGCTGTCCCCAGAGCACTTTGTTTATACAGACCCCCATCTTTTCCTCTGTACCTGCCTAATTTGCAAGATGTTTAAGAGCAAAACTCTCCCATACAGTGCTTTGTATGATACTGAGCAGCAGCAGGGTATTCCAGTCCTAGCCAGCACCTCGGGGGTTTCTACACTGCAGTATGAACCCTGATGTCAATACTTTGCCTCGTTGTCTTCTGCTGATTTGGGAGCAGGACTCCTCTGCAGTGCAATGTCAGCGGCTTTTGTAAGACACAGCTGCCGTCTTGGGCTGCCTTCTGGGCCCCAGCACTTGCTGGGGTCATCGCAGTCCTACAGAGGCCGAGGACACAGCCCTTGCTTGACCTCCTGGTCTTTCTTCACATACCTCTTACAAGGAACCGTCTCCTGCTGTCTTGCGCACTGCCGAGAGTTGGTGTAGACATGTTAGGCCCTTAGCTCCAGCCTGGCCTTTTCTCTTAACGTTGGAGGTCCAGAATAGGATGAGAATTTCAGTCTCTTTTTCCCCAAGATTTGTCTCATCATGAAATACATGGGAAGAAATTTATGAAGCTTCTGAAAAAATACCTCCCTCTCTTGTTTTTCCTTCCAACTGTTTTGATCTTAAAGCATTTGGAGAAGAAATATGTTTAGAAATAGCTTGTTCGTCAGTGCAGGTGAATTTTTCTGTGTCTTGAAAAATGGAACAATACTTTCCTACAGCTATTGATTGTCATTCCACATCTATGCTGTCCTCCTAACTTCAAATCAATTTGTGCTTTACCAAGCTCTTTGATGTCATCTTATGACAGAACGCTAACTTTTCCCCTTAAAGGCTATTTATCTCTGTCTCTTTGTAAGGTCAGTGAAAATCACTGTACTCTGGCCCCCCAAAAGTAATCCATCTAGTGGAGGAAATGATGAGGTAGTATTATGTCTGGCAGTCTTTTTAAACAAGTCCTCAGAAACATCAAGAAAAACCTGGTAGACTTGGAGAGGGAGGGGGGAATTGAGGATGTTGCAAGAGTCAAGTTTGAAAGCAATCAAGGGAAAGCTTGGAGTTTATATTCTGGAAATGTCCCCTCTTCCTGCATCTATTTACAGATATTTTCCACTGCTACCGAGGGGGGAAAAATTAATAATAATCCAAGCAGGCTCCCAGGTGGCGGATGGCCATGAGTCTGAATTGGAAGGATAATTTATCTCCTCCGCCACTTTGAAGCCTTTTAGCCTTTAGCCCTTGTCTAATGAAATTAATTGACTGCATCTGCAGTCTGGGTACTTCATCTGAATTTCAGTTTTTACCTCATTTAGAAGTTGCCAGGTATCCACTCACCTCCAAAATGCCCAGTGCCAACATAGCATGTGTCATGCACTGCTCAGTCTCATGCAGAATAAAATCTCAAGTACAGAAACAGCCTCCTGCTGACTCTACCACTGTCTGTCTATGCTGCCACTAAACTGCATGCACTACATGCAGTCAAATGATGAAATGCAGTTAGAAAAAGTTATAGAAGAAGTTAACACAGGCTATTTTTAAACGCAGAGCGATAAAGTCACAGAAAACTTCTGAACAGCAGGTTGCCAGAAGGTAGGAGAGCGTAACAGGGAAAGGGTCACTCTATTTTCATCCTCTTTTTATGCTGTTCACCTTGGTGTTAGTTATTGACAGTTATTAGAGACAAGACACTGGAGCAGTTTCATCTTTGGCCTGACTTAGAATAGCCATTTCTGCATCTGCTGCTGGCTTAGGAGAGTCTGAAGCTCTCGGTGGAAATGATATATCAAACCTAAATCTCTGATGCCCAATTAAAGTATCCAATGCTCCTTTCCTAAAGAAACTTACAACTTGCAGATCAATCAGACACTGAGAAAATGAGAAACTAAGCTGTAGGCATCCACGTGGTCATGGCTGCTCCTGTCAAAGCAGAGCACTGGATCACTGCGGGGACCCCCTTGCCTAGGTGGGAGCTGCCCTGCGCAGTGGGCAGGATAAACATAACTAGGTGTCCCCAGGAGCAAGCTGGTCAAAATATTGAAGAAATCAGTACAGAGAGCAGTCCCACTTTAATGTAGGTCTGATGGGGAATGATGAGCATTTAATTGACCAAGAGGAAATAGAGGAAATTGTTGACAGGCCGTATAAGTCGCCATAGATGGCTGGACACTGTAAATGGGATGGTGTTATTTCTTCCTTTTTCTCCTGCGACAAGTCCACAAGAATGCCACAGTCATTTGAATATGCTTACATTTGTTTTCTGTTCATTTTTTCTGCAACCTTCTTTTCCCTTCCCCCACCAAGCTGCATTCAATTTCTATGCTTTTCCTTTGGAGTGGATTATCTGATTTTATACAGATTTAGTTCTACATGGCTCTAAGATCGCATAAAAGTGCCAGCAATATGACAGTGGTTTGCGTAGGCATGAATGCTGTATTATGTGGATAGCCAGCAGCCCAGCTTCATCTTGAATAGATGCAGATTTGTTATGTATAGATGTGTGCTTATTTGCTGAATACTTACACCCTCTCAGCTCTGGGAGCTTCCAGGAGGCAGTTGTGTTTGCGTGACAATCTTGTTCCCAGGGAAGAATAAAGTGCTTGTGCAGAAGCACTGGCCCTTAGGCTGTCAGATGAGGGAGGTTTTTCTTTTCTTATGTAGGTTGCACTGAAATTAGTACTGAGAAAGCCAAACTCTGAGTAGCAGAAGCCTGATATTTTTTTTGGCCATATTTTATTTATTTCTTTTTTAAAGGGACCTCTAGCTGGTATGCTCCTCTCCACCAGTGGAAAACAAAATTATATTGATAGCAGGCTTCTGTTAGCTTCAGTGAGAGTCTGATGCACTTTGATGCAGTGAGGTAGCTAGGTGAGTATCTGAGCCTGCACGTGTCCTCCTTCTTCCGAGGCTTGAAGACACATACTCTTACCTCGCTTGCTGTAGGAGGTACTATGCTGTTCTGCTGTGCCTCGGCTATTCTGTAAAGATATGTGGCCCCATTGCTGCATAGAAATTTAGAAACCCCCTTCCCCTGTGTCATTTCTTTGCCTTGATGTCGGAGAGTGAGCTGTGTCTTGGTCATGTACTGCAGGGCAGACTGTGACCCAGAGAGACCCTCAGGATCCTTTGAAAGGGGTGGTACAGGGAGCATTGCCATGGCAGGGCTTGGCAAGAAAGAGGTGGCCTTGAATACGATGTATGCAAAGAAATCTCCCTGATGGGAAGGTAACAAGTGTTTCTTATTGGAGTAGCTCAGGATTTTATTTCTCTGGGCTTGAATTTAAGTCCTTTTGGTTCCAGCTTTGGTCCAAAGTTTGTGAGTCTCGTCCTGGTGCGCCATGTTGCAGGTATTATTTTTTCATTTAATAAATCTTTTCTCACCTGTCACTCCCTATCCCGTTCCTCATCCCAACAGGCACCGCTATTAGAAGCAATGACAGAGCAGCCCCATTTTCTGTTTCTGTATTCTGTAGCGCTCAAGTACTTAATCACAGAGCGGATCAATATGGATGCCTGGTCCGCCTGCCCTGCTCTCCCTGGGTGAAGAGGTCATCAGCAGCAAGGGGTGGTAGACTGGATTTTTTGTTAAACCTCACCAAGAATAGCCCTGATGTTTGCTAAAGGTCCAAGAACATGTGATACACCCACCCCCCAAAAAGCCACCTCTTTCACCTTTTTTCTGTAAAAGAATATAAAGAAGAGAAAATGATGCAACACTTTTCCATTATCTGCACCCCTGTTTAGAGCAAACATGTTCTTCCCCAGACGATGTCTAAGCAAAATAGGCCACAGAGAATTGGCTTTTATAGCAGACATAAAAGGTGCGCCAGTGCCCTCGGTAAATACAGACGGTGTTTGATCTGTCTGGATCTACTGTGCAGTGAGTGAGACAGCTTAACGACAAAAAACTATGCCATCCTGGAGAACTTCCAGCTCCTAATCCCGAGGGGGAAACAGCAAGTCCACCTCGGCTCTGCCAGAGAAATTTTAATGCCCTCTTACAGAGCTGCATGGAGGGAGGTGGTGCTGATCTCCCCTGTTGCTGCAGTGACGAGGGCCTGTGAGGAAAGGTTTGGGGAGTGCAACGGAGGAGCCCTCAGGGGCTCTGCTGCCCCGTGTCAGAGGAAGCTGTGGGACATGTTCAGCAGGAGGGAGCCTGTTGCCAGAGGGGCTGGAAGGGAGGTGGCACGTGAGCAAATAGCCCTGAACAGGCTCATTTTTCAGGCTAAACCTTTTCTCCCATCCTTCCTTTTTTCGGCTGCTGCAGAGGACTAACTGCTATCTCTTAGGGGATGGCTTATAATTGTTCTTAGGATGTGTAAATCTAGTTGAGTTCCTGAGGAAGGATGCTCCTTTGTCCTCTGTGAATGCAATATAACAGTGGGATGATGTGGGAGTGGCAAGGGAAGGATCTACATATTTTTCTCTGGAGACGTCCTTTCAAAAGCTACTTTGGTCACACAGGAAAGGAGTATGTTCTGACATAGCAGGGAATCCAGCTCATGAGTTGGGGAGGGTGCTGAGTGGACTTCGATGTAGTAATGGTCACTATACAACATGGGCTGAAGGGTGTCGGCAGAACTGAATGGAAGCGTTTGCAGGGTTTGCTGTTCATATACTGCTGGAGTCCTGCTCCCAAAAGCAAAACCACTGAAAAGTAATTCCAGCAGAATTGTATTTCTCCTTCGTAAGTGGGATGAAGGCTGACTTAGCATGGAAGGTCTGATTGACATAGATCTGGCAGCTGAGCAGCCTGTCCAATACGGGCAATCAAAACTGATGTGTCAGAAAAAAACCTTTAAAAAGAGTCTGGCAGGACTCAGAATTCCTTTAGGAGAGGTGAGGTTTAATCAAACATTTCTCCAACTGCGGTTGTGGCTGTTGGTGCTCCTGCCTGCCCAGGTAGACCTTCTGCTTCTAAAGCTTTGTTTCACATCCATATTTTAGAAGCTGGAGCCGAATATGAAGGACCTAGCTCTTCAACAGCTATAAATGATGTAGCGTCTTTAAGTCAGACCTAATGCTGCTGATTTATGCCACTGAAAGGGCCAGCCTCCCAGATGATTTTTGTATAATTCCTGCCTAAGCATCATTCTGAATAAATCTGGACTTGAGTGCAAACCTGGCAGCTTCTCTGAGGGGAGGTGCACACCATGAGGGTCACTGGACTCAGAGGCAAAGGAGACTATATATATGTTTTGTTTGAGGATAATGAGGATTGGCATTAAATCTCTGATGGTTCAGAGATCCAGGACATACCAAGAATCCAAAAGGAGTTTACTTCTCTCTTTCATGAAACAGTATCAGTAACACCATATACTGACACTGAATTAATTATGTTTATATTAGAATCAGAGACTGCAGTTGGGATCCCAGTCCCTTTGTACCAGCTGCTTCCTGCATACATAGCAAGAAACTTTCTGCTTTACAAAGCTGATTGCCTACATTCCCTAGAGAGACAAAAGAAGGAAAGACCAAGAAAAGGGAAATGGTGATGACATGGCTGGAAATGAAACCAGATATCTGAATGGTAGTCTAGTTGTCCTATCCTCTAAATGCAGCTATTGGGAAGAAAATGCAAGCATTTCTTTGTGGCAGGCCAGAGGATGGAAAGGCTATGTTCATTATATGCCAGATCTGGCATAAAATTAAAATAAACAGTAGTCTCCTCTGCTGCTTGAAGCATCTGGATTAGTCTCTTAAGGAAGATCTGTGACTGCTGTAGAAAACTTGAGACAAGTGCTAGTGTAGGAGCTTAGCTTCCCAGAAGCCCAGTAAAAGTTGTATTTATTCAGTTGTTGTTGTCTTTAGTAACATTCATGCAGGCAGAAGGAATACAAGAAGGGAAAATTTGTTGTAATAAATATAAAATATTATGATTTCCAAGGATGGAACAAATAAAACCTATGCATCTTTCATGGGAAGACAGAACAAAAAATTGACCTTGGTCAAACTGACTTTATGTCACTCTTTTCCCCTTAAATCTTTTCTGTTAGGTGAACTTTTAACATGACTGTTCTCATGCAATCCTGTGCGTGCTGATAGGGAACACAAGACTGCGGATGATGGTGGCTACTGAGTCAGGGGAGAGCCTCTGCTTTCCAGAAACACTCTGTAGCATGAAGATGCTGGAGACCTAATGCCTGTGAGCAATAAGCTGGCTCAGTTATAATGATCCTTCCTGGTCAACGGTGAGAGGTCTTCTGGGAAAGGTGTACGGTCAGGTCAGGAAAGCCAAGAGGCAAAGCCTTTCCTATACAGACCAGGGCAGTCCTATGGTGGAGGACAGCCATGGAGCTGAGTGGGACTGCCAGGTGCCCCTGTTCCCCTATGTCTCCTCATCCTCCTGTTGCCCTCCCTGCTCTGCACCTTGCCAGGAGCCACGGAGCCCTTGTTTCAGTCCATGATGCTCCTTAGCTAGGAGAATTTCCTTTGTTTCACTGCAACTAATTCATGGCTTTCCAGTGTCGCTGGAGTGATGGATGGGTGGGAGCCTTTCTCTGAGTGAACAATGTGGGATGACTAGGACCTCTCCCTCTCCTCTGCCACAACACTGCCTCATGCCCCTTCATCTGGTCTGCCAGGAATTGCATTTTTCCTTGTATGCAGGATGTCCTCGCTGACCCACACCTATATAATCCCCTCACTGGGTGACTGCAGTGAGCATGCTTCCAGCTATCTGGGAACAGCAGAAGGGAGGTGTTTGTCTAGCTGTTTTCCCAGATAGTGAGAGCCCTCTGAGCTCCCCGGACTACATGGATGGTCAGTTCAAGTCAAAGTGATGATTTTTGTCTACATGTATTTTTGTGCTTTGGCTTCTAGGTACCTGAAGATTTCAGTAGTCAAAGCGACAGGGCTTCAGAAGCTGTTCTCTGGACTGTGCGTTCCCCTGGATCTTGAACTGTCTGGATTTGATCACCTGCAAGGATATTTGCATGGATATCTTGGATATGTGTGACCTGAATGGGTATCCAGCTTGATTTTAAAGAGATTTCTCAGGGGAACTGAAATTTGTTTCCTATGGCTATTACTTTGTCTGCTGCAAGTGCCTCTAAGCTGCCATTAGAAGTGATGTTTCACTGTTTATTACTGCAAATGTATCCAGAGTTTAAAGAAAAGTTGCATTAGCTGAACAGCAAGGGAACAGCAGAGACCTGTGAACCTTACTGCCTGCAGTCCCCCTGCTCCTTCCTCAGTAGTGAGATGGTCCAACAGAAGCAGCCCCCACCAAACGCCACGTCGTGAGTCACCATATGGAGCCAGCGGGAAGCTGTGCCACAGCTGCTGGCAGCTGCAGCCTTCAGGAGAGAGCCATCTCATAGCAAATGATGATGAGACAGGGTCAGGGCGTGCATCATTTTTGTAATGTCTGTTGGTACTTTCCAGCTTTCCAGCAGCCAGGAAAACAAATTACCTCTGGGCACAGCAAAGGTCAGGGTTGCCATCAGCTAAGCGAAATCGCTGGCGGTAATAGTCCCATTGACATTTCCCTCTGCAGCAGCTGCTGTCAGCACAAGGTGCTTTCATTAACTGTGGGCTGGGCTTCCGTGGGATCATTTTGTATTTCATTTCAGTGAGAGGCACTTCTCACCTGTCATGTTCCTGGTGAGCTACTCCCCATGGTACAGCAAGGACAGGGGAAGAGAGGCTCAGAGAGATAACATGCATTACAGTGAGGTGTTGGAAGTGGCCAGATGTGCCATTGCTCACAGAGTGGCAGGAGGGAAACCCAGCTGGTCGCAACAACCCTTTAACTCTACAGGTGTCCCTCTCACTGATGCAACCCAGAGGAGTTGACATCTCAGAGTAGGTGTTCACATTGCAGCTTCTCTGATGGGAAAGCTGATTTAATACGTGCCCCTGACCCTTTTTCCTCCACACTGCTTCCTATTTCTCCCTTTCCCCATTGCCTTTTATTGCCATTATGGTTTTGGTTTTAAACTTTGGTTTTAAACATCCCACATTCCTAGAGCTCATTACTGGTGCGTGCCAGATGCATTGAAATGTCAATAAACAGTCCGACAACACTGCTGGCTGCTGCTACCTCCTCTGGTCTTGTCAACTTACATTGATAAGTGTTGACCAGGGAACATGGGACCTACTTCATGGGTCAAACCACTGTTTGTCCCCAAAGGCAGCCTCTATTCGGTACTAGGTATATAACTTGTAACACTGCCGCTTCACCAGAGAACCAGAGCAGATAGGCAGGAACCTGGATGATGGGATAAGGGGCTTGAAAAATGGGGTGCGAGCCTGACCTTTTCTTCAGTTCGTGGCAGAAACAGCAGCAGCAGAAGCTGTGCAGGGGAAGAGGAGGGCTCTGGGGCTGGCAAGCCAACTGCCAGAGTACAGTTTTCCTCTTGCCTGCTTTGTCACCAACATATTGGCTTCGAAGTCCGTAAACACGGACCGTGCTCTCAGCAAGAGAAGCTCAAAATCTTTCTGTGGCTGCAAAATGCGGAGTTGGGAGACATGAGTTCTTCCTTGTTTTCCCGTGGACTTGATAGTTGGGCTTCCTTGAATGACTTAGTTGAATGACTTTAGTATGTTGTGTAGTGATTTGCAACAGGGCACAGTGTGAGTCAGGTACTGATGCTCTGAGCTGGTAGCTTGCTGCCTGACTTAAATGACTACACAAAGTACAGGGCTGGCATTAGACGCCACAATCCTTACCACTTTGGAAAGTGGCTATCTGTGGGTACAAGCCAGATATAACTGCAAACCTGTGATACTCTGTGCGATGAGATCTCCTTTTACCTTTTACCCGCTATTTGAGAACATACTTTTGCTATTATACCGAAGTCTGGGGCTCCCTTAAAGTCAAATAAGAATTCCTTACCTAATAAAATAGCGCAATGACTTGCAATTGTGTATTTAGCATCTAACTGAAGCATGGCATCCAAAAAACCTTATTTGCATTTCTCCCTGCATCATCTTCCCTCCTTTCCTGACATACTCCCTTACCTGCCCTCGCTGCTGTGCTCTCTTTCAAGTCATTTCTTCTGATCTCTCCACCAACTAATTAGAGAAACAACCCTGAGAGGCGTCATGGATCTCAGCTACGTGTTACAGCCGTGTAAATTTGCTTTGACGTTCAGACAGCCTCGATTTCTCCCTGCCTGCAATGGGAGTCAGTGAGCTGGAGAAGAGGAAATTGTTTGCATTATGTAGCCATGACAGTGAACCAGCACAAGCCTCATGCTGCAGCGGGAAGTGCTTTATGATTTAATTTAATGTCTGGAGGTTAGGTAGCAGCAGGCAGGGAAGCTGAGCTCTGGCTTTGGAAAAGGCGATCCTGGAGTGTATGTGTGTGTAGGGTTTGAAGCCTGAGCCTGTGGCTTCCAGTCCCGTGAGACTGTGCTGCTTCCCTTTGAAAGGGGTCAAGCAGCGTATGAACTGGTTTAACTAGTAGTCATCTAAACTGCAGTGACAAAAACTCAAAGCCCCTAGTCGAGGAAGAGAGGGGATGACCGTAATTGCACATGATCACATTCATTTAAGTGAAACTCTTTGGTCCGTTTTATTTGACAAATGATCATAATTGCCCCATTTGGATGTAGAAGCTATGAAATTATTTCTTAACTATGTTCATCATTCACCTGTCATTAGGAACTTCATGAAGACAGCATTACTCCTACATTTGTACATAAAAGCTACACATGCACATACGTGTGCCTACACACATTCATACCTATGGTCAGAGAATATTAACAGGGTCACAAAAGCAGGCACTCAAAATGGAAGCAATGCCCGAATTAACACTGCCCAGGCAACTTCCTTTAGTGGTTTGTGCACCTGTGCTCTGATAGTCTTTAATTACATTATCACATATGTTTTATGCCGCCTTTCAGGGCTCAGGATACACAGCGTCCATTTAATGAGCAGCTGTTCAATATTTTGTTTTACCATCACTGACGAAGACACATCCCCTTTCCTTATTACTGGGAGCTAATCAAACCATGCTCTGAGGACAGCATGAATCATTTCCACTTGTTTTTTTCTGCAGTGCTTGCCACTGATGTATCTGAACACTTCCCCCTTTAATTTGTCTTCAGGTGACGTGGTGAATTGAACTGGGGTGCTGTTTTCCACTGTTTGGAGCAAGGGAGCTGAGGGAATAAGAAAGTTGAAAGGGGCTGTTTGTTAGTTTTTAATGCCCATATGTGATACCAAGAACACCTTGTAATGTGAGACAAGCTCTGTTCACAGTGCAGCACACTCTTGTCTGCAGCTGCTTTTTGTGTGCTTCTGCCAACCAGACCCCCAGATAACATATCAGGGAGCCAGAAAATAACCACACGAATAAAGATTACTTTTAAGTTGCTTGTGCAATATTCAACATCCTTTTGTGTTTGTAATCACTGTCTTCATTCTCTGCAAATCTTCCAACTTAAAAAAAAAAGAAAGAGACAAGACTCTAGGATAAAAAGTAAGAATGAAGGAGCATAAGAGACCTTGTAAAAAATCCTTAGGGAGTTGAAAAAATAAAATTAAATTAGCCAGCTAGGGACTGTATTATAATTGCACAAAACATTGCATACGCATCTTCAATTCTAACATTTCTGTCCTTTGCATGCTTTTGCTGAATTTGAAACCACAAGAACTTTCTTTGCAAGTGGGTGTGCACGTGTGCCTGAATGTATGTGTGCCATTTCCTAAATTTAAAAACAAAGTAGCTGAAAACAAGATTTCCATCATGTAGCAATACAGGACTTGGCATGAACCATCACAAGGGTTGGAACATTTCAGTTGCACAGCATGGACCTCCTCCCCCGAGTTAAAGGAGTGTCTGATAGCAGAAGAATGTTGTTATCATCAGCTTAAATTCTCTGTAGGGGGAGAAGAGATACCCACTTTGCCAACAGCTATTCACAGATCCTTGCCTGCAGCAGAAGACTAGTGACAGTCAGGAGCACGGGCTCCTCTTCAAGATTCTCAAGGTCGGGTGTTCTGCTGGGTGCAAACTCTTCTGCCAGTGACGGACAGAATTTGTTACATCCGCTTCGTCTGCCATGGCAGGAAAAAGGAAGGAAAACAAAAAAAAAACAATAGAAAAGAAAATACATGAGTGTTCAACAGGAATTTTCTAAGTGCAGCTGAATGTGGCAAGGGATCTGCCGTTTCAAGTTCTTTATTCTCTGTGTGGGACTTGCTGAATATTTGTCAAAAAACATAATGTGCTGGAGGTTTGATTTAAATACATGTTGTTGCAGGCTTGAATGTTAGTTTTATACAGAGAAGAGCCTCATTGAACTGCACTAATGACCAGAAGTCCCAGGGTAGACATATATTCATGAACTAGTTAATCAAATATACACAGGAAAAAATACAGTGACCGCTAAGGAAAACTGTACCTGAAGCTGATGTATTATATTTGGAATTGACTTGAAAAGTTTTTTTAACTTATTTTTTATAATACTTGACAGTGAATTAGTGAATTCACTGAAGCACATGTTATAATACAAGGGGAGTCTGAAAACTTGTGATCCCAGTTCTGCTTTTCAGTCCTTGCTAGAGAATGGGGAGAGGGCCCTGCATCTTGATGAAAACATTCAGAGGTATTCATCAATGCAGTGTTTGTGAGTGAGCTTTTCAGATCATCTAAGGTGTTCATCAAGTAAAACAGAAGTTGTCAGACTTTGTCAGGCCTATGTTATGATTAGTGTACTAAATGGTTTTCATGGGTGCTAGATGTTTTCAAGGGAAGAGTAGAAGCCTCACAGAGGACAATTCTGGAATGACTTTTCTTCCTTTTGCCTGTTCCCTTTGCGTGTCTCAGTTATTATTTGTTATTATTATCACAGGTTGGAGGCTACTCTTAGTTCTGTACAGAATTAACAGCAACTGGAGCTGAAAGTCTAGTTATGGAGATGGAGAGATGGAAGGAAGCACAAAAAAGTGAGGGAGGACAAGGACACAAGCAGTGGGACTTTCTGGTCACATTGTCTTTCATGGGACCATCCTGCTGACACCTGTAGGAGTGCTGGGTATCTTCCAGGAGGTATCACTGAAGGAGCATGTTTGACCAAGATGACAGCTGCTGCTTAGAGGACATACACCCAGAGGTGGGGAAACAAGGACAAGGGGCAGTTGCAAGAAGTGTGCATGATCAAATCACTGTGATGGTATTGCAAGTAAGAGAAGTATGATAAGTGAGAAAGGGATGGAGATAGTACACAGCAGGAGGCTTGAGCAAAAATGCAAGCAGGGGCTCTTTATCTGTTTGCATCTTGACTTCATTATGGAAAACTATGTTGCCTCCAGAGATGAGGACAGCATCATTTGATGCCAAGAGGTTTGCTGCATGATATTAAATAAATCATCTTCCTGTTGTATGATGAGCTCTGAGGTGTTTTTTTGCCTGAGGTCACCCAAGTTGTTCTTGTGAACAGCTGACTCCATTGCAACACACCAGGCTTTGTCTTCCTGTTTAGTCCACCTTCACTCTGTCTCAGCTGTTTGAGACTTAAATTATTTCCTGGTTTGTGCATCTCATTATGTGTCTTGTTTCTTGGAGACAGGCTTATTGTGGAAAGCAAAACTACAAAGAAAATTTTTTTCAAGGGAGCCACCACAAGCACCCAGGAACCATTTAGTATTTTGCACAGTGACTTTGTCTCCTACAAGAAGTCATCTATCTTGGCTACTCTATAACCAGTCTGGACAAGCAGGAAGAAGGGGACCACTGTGCTACCAGTAATGAATAGGACGCCACAGAACAGAAGACCTTGAATCTCAATGGGATTGTCAGGTTTGCTCATTTTCAGCTAGAGGGTTTTGAATTTTGGTTGGAAAGAGCATCCAAAGCCTCCTTTGTGCTTTACAACAAGCCTGAAAACCACAGCTGGCTACCAAGCTTACCCTGGCTTCAAGCACATGGTGAAGTAACCTCAGGGAAGTCATGGCTTTCCGTATGTCTAGCTGAGGTTCTCTGCGTGCCATTGTACTGCTGTGCTGGGTTCAGACCATCATTTTTTGAATCTCTAGCATAAATGAATTTTCAGCTGTTTGTACTGCATTGAATCTGAGTCTTGAACAGGTGGGTTTTGCAGAAGTTGCCTACTGTGTCCTAGATTTGACAAAGCCAGTGAACTGTGGACAAAGAACAGTTTGCTTTACAAATTACAGTGAGCTGTTCTGGACACATCTAAAGTAAAGAAAGAAAATGCTGTATTTTCATACACATGTTTCAGTCAACTTCCACTTCTTTAAAATATTAGTTCTTGAAATAAATCCTCAGGTAACCCTTACCTGCAGATAAATTGCACCTGTTGAAAAAAGGCACGATAAAACAGTCCGAGGTCAAGAAATCAGAGAAGAGGGAGGAGGCTATGGGTGAACTTGGGGGTAAACTTCCCAAGTGTTTCCTCCACACAGACATAACCCACAATGATGCTGAATCATGGGGAGAAGAAACTTCTTTCTATGATTTTAATGATAATCACTGGATATGCATATGAAAATGCAGGTGCACATTTGAAGCAGCATTGGTCTCATTTTCAATTTTACTTTGAGTTTGAGTTGAGATTTTTCCCTTTTTTCTGTTAGCTGTTTCTCCCCAGCCTACCTCTGAAATACACATTTTGGAAGGTTTTGTATGGGATGCCTATCTCAGCTTGAGCAGAACTCATTAATCTACTGTGGCACTGAACTGAAAGGATTAATGAAAACGCCTCTTCTGGATTTGTAGTTATTTTGACCCTTCATTTTTATTTCTAATTTCCAGTTTGAATTACTACTAATAAAACCCTTGGAACTCACCACCCGCCACCTAATTAAGTAATGATAATTTTCCAGTATATTGGGTCTGGCTGAGATGGAGGTAATTTTTCCCATAGCAGCCCTTATAGTGCTGTGCTCCGTATTGGTAGCTAGAAAGGTGTTGATAACACACCAGTGTTTTGGCTACTGCTGAGCAGTGCTCGCACAGCATCAAGGCTGTCTCTCCAACATTCCCCCCCTTCAGCAGTAGGCTGGGGGCGGGCAAGATCTTCGGAGGGAACACAGCCAGGACAGCTGACCCAAACTGACCAAAGGGATATTCCATACCATGTGACGTCTGCTCAGCAATAAAAGCTAAGAGAAAGGAGAAGGAGAGGGGGCATTCATTATTACGACGTTTGTCTTCCAGAGCAACCGCTACGTGTATTGAAGCCCTACTTCCCGGGAAGTGGCTGGACATCACCTGCTGATGGGAAGTAGAGAATAAATCTTTTGTTTTCCTTTGCTTCCATGCACAGCCTTTGCTTTTGCTTTATTAAGCTGCCTTTATCTTGACCCATGAGTTTTTTTCCATCTTATTTTCTCCCCAGCCTGTCCTGCTGAGGAGGGGAGTGATAGAGCGGCTTGGTGGGCACCTGGTGTCCAGCCAAGGTCAACCCACCACATCCAGGAACTGGATTGCTCCATGGATTAATTTTTAAATCACTGATGAGCTTATTGGGAGTCTTGTGATCAGCAGGGTGCCTCTCCAAGCCACAGCTCCTGGAGACAAGCCATTACATAAGAGCCTCTGCTCTCCTTAGAAATAAAATAAAACAGAAATTAAGGTCTGAAATTCTCAGGTTGTAACAGTAAGCTTGAAAGTCTGATACAGCCATGTGCTAATTCTCACAGTTCAGAAGGGAGACAAAAAGAGACCAGCATTGATTCATAAGTCTCATCGTTGGTTTTACAATTGTAATTCTTGGGTATTTGACTTCTGATTTTTGAGTTCCTCAAACTGGCGCCCTCAAGATTTATTCAACACTTTGGTCACAGTGCTCTTCCAAGCTGGGCTGCTAACATGCTGTGCAAAAGGACATTAGGGAAAGCAAAAAGGAATAGGAGATCTCAGTCCAAGTCTTAACCACAAGGTATCCATTTATACTTTTTAACCCAGGAGCTTCAGGAAGGCTGTATTTGTGTTACAAAGGCAACAAGTTCCACCTATTTACAGCATGGAGAAAAAAAAAAGAAAAAAAAAGAAAAACAAGAAAGACATCTCTGGTGCAAATTAGCTTATCTCCAAACCAAACTCAGGAGTGATAATCTGATTTGTGCCAGCTGAGAAACCTACTCTTGGCCCTCACTGCAGTCAGTCCGACTCTTCTCCCTTGCACTGAGCAAAGAAATTCTATTACACGAGTGGTTATTAAACCTGATATTTCAAGAAAGCTGGCTTTTCCACCTAGTAATAGTACCTATATATTTTCAAAAGTGGCATACTTCAAGGTTAAACACTGACTATGATTTTACAAAAGCTTGATTATGGTGGCAGCTTTGTGTGCAAACATTTGCAGTTAATTGCAGGAAATCTGAGTGTAGTGTCAAGGCTAAAGAAACAGGTACAAGTGATTTACACTTCAAAGATTTCCCAATAAACATCAATCCAAGCATCTTACACTTGATTCCACTATAGCTTATATAGGTGTAAACCAAGAGTAATTTTATTGAGGGCATGAACTGTGCAAGGCTAAAATGGCACAAAGCAAGCTCCCTAAAGGTGTCTTTGCTTTAGCAGAAGCCTTACTGGGACTCTTTATGACTGGAAATAAACCATTTCACTTAGTGGCTAACACTAAAACCTGTGCCAATGTGTTTGTATTTAATTGATGATGTCCCTTCAAACAACTGTGGCTTTGTGGAGAGGGTCTGACCATATGTATGGTTGGGATAAGGATTTTTGAAACAGGTGTGAGAATACCACCTTCCTCTGTAGAGGAAGACCTGGGTGGGGAGAATATCAAGTGACCACTTAGTATTCTTGTTATTAAATTAAACAAAAAGACAGACACTTGTCAGCTGAAGTGAAAACAGAATTGAATGGAAAATGTAAAATAAAAAGTAAAACATTCTCTTACAATGAAAACAACCTCTAAACTGTGGGGTCTGCCAGTTAATGGGTGTTTATGTTTTAGGGCTATCACACCAAGATCCACAAGCTGCAAAACATTAACTTGAATATATAAATTTTGATTTACTAACTGTTGCAGTGATTTCCATGCCAAGGGCATGACAGTGGTGTAGGGGAAAGGGAAGCAGACCCACACCGCATTGAAAGGGATACTTCAGCTGTTCAAACAGTTCCGAGATCCCAGCACGGGGGGACTCTGCCTTCCCTTCTTCCAAGGGATTTGAACGGATTACCAGCATGCAATTCATCTGCAGGCTGCTGGTCTTTATTGCCTAAGAAGTCACCTTTCACTGTCTTGTGTGTATGGCATGTTTGTGGAGCAAGTCAGGAGTTCTCTGTGGTGGCATTGATATTTCAGAGTAGGATATTATTATCTGACCTTGTCATTCAAGATTCAGGGAAAACATCTGAGTGTGAGGTTCTTAAGATTAGAAGTACAGTCCTGAACAGTGTATGCATGAGTTAGTCTTTCATTATTGGACTGGTAAACACTAACATTTTTGTTTGCATAATTGAGTGAGCCTGACATTTCTTTCAGGGCGCTTCTTGAGAGATATTTGCAAGTGCCTCAGAAAAAGGTGGTGCGTTGGGAGAGATTTTGAATGGACTTTAAAACTGCTTAGTATAATTAAAAAAAATTAACACAGGCACAGACACACGTTATTTACATCTAGAGACTATCTGTGATATTTACTAGATTGCAACTGTGCCTGAACAAAGGAGACAAAGAAATTCTGATTCTCCCTTCTTAATAGTACCAGTGCAACAAAATGGGAGTCTGGATGGCAGGGATAAATCTGGTTTTATTGTATAATTCAAGCAATTTAATCCGATGGATAGGTCAGTTGATGAGCCTTCTGCTAGATACCACAGGTGATTAGTGCTGTGTAAGTCCAAAATATTTTGGGAAGACGTGAGCCCAGTATATTTTTCTGAATTACAGAAAAAAATTGCACTTGGTCATTTTGCCCGAGTGCTTCAGGGACAGCTGATCAATCAGCACCTTCTCATGTGTCAGTGACATACCTTTTCTTCTCTTTGAGGTACAATCTCATTGCTCACGATCCAAGGCAAAGGGGTATCAATCAAGAGGATGGGCATGGCTTTGGAAACATCATGATGATATTGCAGCTTCTTTTACCCCGCAAATTACCTGTGACATTTCATTTAAAACCTAAGGCGCCATAAAAGAAGGAATCCCTGGCTACAGCAGTAGTGATAAACATGCAGGACAAGCCTTGTGACAGAAAGGTTTTTAAAGTTAATCTTGGGAACAAGAGAGCTGCGGGCATGGTGCTCTTCTCAGAGGAGTGAGGGGAAGGGAGGGAAGGCTCCTGGAACCTCTGGTCCTACCAGTGCTGGCTCTCACACCCGTGTTTGTGCTCCTGCCTCGAGGCAGAGCCCTCCAGAGGCACCTCGGGATTACACCTGCCTCTGCTTCTTGTTGCACCTCGGGATTACACCTGCCTCTGCTTCTTGTTGCACCTCGGGATTACACCTGCCTCTGCTTCTTGTTGCGCTGCCATCAGAGTGCTGATCCCACTAGTGCTACTAACGCAAGGAGGTGCATGGTGAGTTCACGAATAAAAGCCCTCCAAGGGGGGTTGTGGAGTTGAGGGCTGGTTGCAAGGGATGACGGTCTTCTCAGGGAGGAAAAGATGCCTGAGGAGATGACTGGAGACTGCTGTGGCACTGGTGCTGCCATCCGACAGGTGCGATGATAGCAAAATGAAGCTGTGACTGGCCGAGTATCAAATTTCACTTTTTATTAATATTGTATATAACTCAGGTTATTTTCAGGCTGCAAGCTGATTAATCATATTCTCTTCTCACTTAAAATTTCCCCTATAGTTTCAAACAAAAATGTTATCCTTAGTTCTTTGTCTTAAAATGTGCCAGTGCATAATGCTGTTTGTGCAAACTGGCCGAGGCAGCTGCATTTTAATGCAGATGTAGGATTCTTACATATACGCACAGACAAATTGTCAGTCAGCGTGAGCTGGTGCAATCTGATTTACCTTCACAGAGACTTTGGTCTCCAGCCATTAAATTGCCTCCGAAGACTTCAGGCCAACAGGTTTTCTTTTCAAGCCCTTCGTTAAAATTCACCTCTTCCCAGGTTCCTGCAAGTCCTGCTCCCTCCCCAGAGATAGGCTCACCGGTAAATGACACTGCTCTGTTACTGCTAGGTAGAATATAAACAAAATAGAGACTTGTCCTGCCAACCAGGGCACTTCAGAGAGCTCTCACCCTGATACACTGGCCAAGTCCTCTAGCCACCCGTTGGTAACCCCAACCTGTGGTGCTGCTTGTGTGGAAACAACATTATACTAGATAGGTGCCTTCAGGACACGAGGCTCTTCTCTTACTTCTCTGTGAAGCAAGTGACACTATTTCTGCTCTGTTAACTAAAAGTATATATGCTACTGCACACACACAGGTTTGTTGCCATTGCTCTGTTTGTAGCGCAAAGTCAGATTCGGGATTACCACAACATCTTCTGTACTGTTGATGCAGCAGAGCAAAACTTGCCTGTCCCCTTTATTGTAGAAAAGGGATTATAACATGTAGGGTTGAAGGGACTTTTTAAACATGAGCAAACACAGGACTGGAGCAAACAAGTGCCCTGACTGCTGACTCCTTAGAAGGTCTTGAGAAAGTCATCTAATCTACATCTGCTCCTCCCCTCTGTACATATGGAGACTGCACCAGTTCTGTCCCTAAAGGGGGAGCGGTGTGGGCTAATTAATGAATATTTGTAAAGTGCTTTGAAGAGGAAACCTGCTACATCTTATAATTACCTGATACAAGCCAGATCCCAGGGGAGCACTCCAGATGGCTGGTGCTCCATCCTTCACCCCTGCTGCTGAGGCCGGTACAGTGAGCGATCCTCTGCTCTTCCAATGAAGCAGATAGGGAGCCCCCAGGGGATGCACATGGTGTTTTCTTGGAAGTGAGATTTTATTTTTTAAAATGAAAGAATAATTTTGTTATCTCTGCAAAACTAGATGTTTGAAGTCTGTCTCTTTCCCTTTGATCTTCACTGCCTTGCTTTTTTCATTTGTAGCCAGACCACCAGGCTGAAAGGAGCACAGAAGAGGGGGACGTTGGAAGGTAAGCTGAACAAGTGCCTATCCCAACCCTGCTTTTCCCATTATGCATGTCTTATGGAGAGGTGATCTCCTTAGCTGCCTTGTTGCAAAAAGCCAGAAGGGATTTCTGGGTACTTTATATGCCTTTCTAAACTAACAGCACTGATTGCTTGGTTTTTTTAAAATGAAATGAAAATCTGTAGATGCAGAATATATCACGTACAATACAACAATAACTTGCTCTGAGCACATGGAGCCTGGCTCAAGTTCCTTGCTGGCTTCCGTGTTATTTCTTCAGCCATGCCAAGACCTCTCACCACAATTGCCTTTGCTACAGCAATATTTTTTTGTTTTTTTTCCCTTAACTTTAAAAGCTGTCTCTTAGTCAACTATCTATGTTGCCCAGAAGGAAAGGAACCAGGTTGCATAAAATTTGAGAAAGTGCATTCTGTGATCAATGTGTTTTGTAGGAAAGGTGTTCATATAACACAGGGATAAAAGTTGGGAAAGGGTTCTGAGAAAAGCCGAGGGGACGATTAGAGAAAACAGCCCCTCTGGGAGCTTAAGCTGTTTTGTTTTTCAGGAGAGGAGGTTAAAGTTTGGCTCAAGCAGTCTGATCATGGCATTCATTTAATTTTCAGTCTCTGCAGTTCAGATGTCCACACAGGTGTCTATCTCTGAGTATAGCTGAACCAAACTGAAGAAGGGCCCATTTCTCATCCTGACCATAAAGGTGGCTCAAGCAGATGCAGACCTGTGGTCTGGTCCACCTTCAGTTAGGTGTTCTGTCCACAAGACAAAAAGATTCAAGGACTGGGAATTAAAGCTGGTCTGGTTTATACTGGAAATATTAAGCAGGTTTATTTCAATGAGAGTAATCAAAATCGGAATGATGTAAAAGGTATATGGTGAATTCTGCTCCATTGTAGATCGGAAAATCTAGGCAGGATGTTTATCTTTCAGTGGTGACTGTATTCAAAGAACAGTGAATCTGAAGAAGTCCTCTGGCAGATGATAAATAAGAGGCCAGCTTAGATTATTTGGATGGAGCTTTCAGGCCAAATGAATCCTTGCGCTGTCAGTTCCTGTGAAAAGACTCCAAACCTCAAAGTGAAACTCAGTAAACACCCAAATTCACATGGCTTCCCACCAAAACTATGTGGGTCAGCAAACAGCAGATACTACTAAGAAACGATGCAGCAGTCTGGACTGTCTGAACATGCTTGCAGAGAAAAGTGGATGGGACTGGGAAACTGTTTTCTTCAGTATTTTGGGACCTGACATGAATTAGATTCTCATGCATGCTGGAAGACATGCCCTGCCCCAGCAACTTCAGGCTTGAGGGAATGCACTGTTTTTTATTGTCTCTCTGTGCTTTCCTCCTGCATGGCATCACGTATGCATGTGGGCTGAAACACAGAGTCTGACCTGGGGAAATGCGCAATAATAGTTAAAATCATCAGAACTGCAAGAAATCCTGCTCAGGGATCAGAGCCCTGATGAGTAGTAAGAGCAAAGATCAAACCTGAGAAAAGTGTCACTCTGAGTGTGAAATAAGAGAAAAGAGTGGGGTCCAGACACTGGAAATCACCAGAGAATGACAAGGCAGCAATGGTATTCCCTTTCCCTCTTTCATCAAACATGAGCTTGTCTCCTCTTTCAAGCTGAGAATTTGCACCTTGTCTCTGATCAGCTCTGAAAGACAGTCTCTTCCATTGCTGGTAAAGGTACTCAGCAAGCCCTTTTTTCCATGTTATTCTTTGCATTTTGGGAGGACTTCGTGTAAACATGCACAAATACTTCATTATCCTCTGCCAGGGCTCTCATTACAGCTCCCCTTTGTGCAGCCTACAGAAAGGTTAGGCTGCCTGATTTGCAGAGGTCTGCCACCTCTCATACTCACCAGTATTCCCTCATTGTTTCCTTGTGCTCACTGGGGCTTGACACCTTTTTTGCTGTCTTGGATAGCTTGGAAAAATGTCCAGTCTTTACATAAGAAGCTTTCAGAATACCGTATTGAATTATTTTTTACATACTGTGTGTGTACATATATCTAAGTATATATATAAAGTGTTCATCTATGCATATACATACAGAGTCCCTTTTGTTTGTGCGGTTGTGTAAAGGTCTTATCCTGAAGACGTGCCAAAAAAAAGCCTGATGCAAAACTGGTTCCTCACAAATCCCAGACAAGCTCTCTGTTACCGTGAGTCCCTTCGTGCATGTGCTATCACCGTGTATCATTTCAGCTTTTTCCTCCCAAATCGAATCTTTCCTCTTGAACCCTCTCCTCCTTTCCAGGGCTAAGTACACTTCCAAATCAGGTTGTTAATTTGCACACTTCTTTCCACACAGAACCTGCCTATCTGCCAAACATTATAACCAATATTTTAGGTTCTTTGGCTTTTATCATCCTGTCTAACACCATCTGCTGTAGACAATTAACTTGTCTACTTTAGCATGCTCTTTGTGGGCCTCTTTCTCTGTTAATTTTATGTTCACAGGCCACAATAATGCAAGCAATATTGGATTGTAGCTATGCTGATACAGATCCTTGTGGCTCCATTTTCTTCCTTGATGTGGCAAGTGCTCTTGGCACATTCATGGATCAGCTGAGATGCAGGGAATGGGGAACCTCCATCAGAAGGCAGGGACTCTAGCTTTACTATCTGAGTACTAAACCTGTGCTTGAGGCTATACATAATGAAGAATCTCCAGTGGCCTCTTCATGAAGGACCTAGGCCAGTGGTTGTTTTGGCACTAATATTGTCTTTCTTCTTGCTTGCCACCAGTGCTCCATAGCAGAGACACAAGGCTCCAGTTTCAGAAGCAAAGGGGAACATTTTCTGCAGTTGTCTGTTCTCATTACAGCCTTAAAGTTGTCAGAGGAAGAGATTAAGGCTGTGTCGTTTTTGGTTTTTGTTGCTGCCTTTGTCAAGAATGAGTTGTCACAAAATCTCAAGACCTGATCTCTTCTCATTAGGGGAGTTGTAATGAGAACAGTCATTGAGGCAGAATGAGCATGTTCTCACCCGTGGCTACCCCAGTGGCAATCTGAGTATTTCCAATTCTTGACCCTGCTGGAGCTTAGAGATACGTTTGTACTGAGTGGGGAAGGGGAGGCATCCATTCTGGATTCAGCAGCCTGCAAATATTCCTTAGGGCAAGATATAAATGAATGATATAAAAGCCATCAAGCAAAAAGACAATGCCATGAATCAGTGTTCACCTCATTTACATGTAGACAATGTCTACCTGAGTGTTTGTGTGGACAGAGAAAACACGTTGTTAAACAATTCCTTCGAAAATGCAGTGGCCAGATAATACGTTTTAGTCATCACTAACTGAAGATGGGAGTGGTGTCTTTAGTGTCAACAGCTCCTGGTGCCAGAAGTAATTCTTAAAACTCTGAAGCCCACCTCTGTTTGGAAGACAGGTACCTCTCCAACAGGAGTTGTGTGGGGGAGATACTGTCAAAGTCCAGTGCCTAGAAACCTCCAGCTCGAGCTCTCAGGACTGGCTATACCACCTTTCATGCATAAGAGGTTGTGCCCATTGTTGCAGGACTGTAAATTAATTGCTTATGACATTGTCTGAGACTAAAAAATTGCTCAAACAGAGGGCTGGGACTGCCCTGGAAATCTGTAAGCATGAAAGAAGTTGCCGTGTATTTCTGAAATGTGTTTAGCTCTCAGCTGCCTTCATAGTAGCCCAGGAATCCTTGCAGATGGAGCGATAATACTTCTTCACTCATTCATTTTCAGTACTCTAATTGCAACAATAACCTGATCTGTGGTCATAAACAAGCCTTTTTAACTCCAGGTTTCTAAAGCCTTAATCTGAATGCATGCTGTAGCCTCACAGACTTCAATAATGACAGCTAGCATGATATGAGTACACTTGCTCTTTTGAGATGGTAACACATGGATGCCTGCATTAAGGTGTTAGCTCAAAACTACATCCCATGGATCAACACAAAGCTACCTGATTTCTTACTCTTTCCGTAAAGTGATCAAAGCAAGTTATATTATTTGAAAAAGTTAGTACAAACTTCTGTATGCACCATCAATCATCCTGCATCTTGATGTTTTACCTGCCTCCTGATTTGGGTGTTTAATCTCCATTTTATGATATCATTAGGACATTTAAGCTCATATCAACAGTTCATCTATCATTAAAGCTTCTGTAAGGCCTATAGTGTTTAATGCCTTAGCAAAGCCTTTATCTGAGCAATATAGGAACTGATCAATGCTCCAGAAAGACCAGCAACGTGTTAGCAGATAGGAAGGGACCTACACTAATTTTCATTTTGCTAATGCTCTTTTGGCTATGTGCTCTTTTGACTAAGTGTTAGGGCTTTGAAAGTAAATGGTTAAAAAGCGCTAGTTTCTTGCTGGATCTTCAAGTCCAACAGGCTGAAGTTTAGGGCATTTCATTCATCAAGGGTTTTTTTTAGTTTGTCCATATTGAACATCTGACCATCGAAACACTTTAAGTGAAGGTGGAGATTAGATTTAAGGTTTACTTAAGGGCAGAGAACAATGGAAAGATGAAAATCCTCTTCATCTTTTAGCCTTTGCAAACATCACTCTGTATTCTTGGTGCCTGTGCTAAAGAAGATGCAACATAAAACTGGACTCCTCATTTTCTACTTTTCAAAGCTCCAGCCCTTAGCCTAGAAAATCACACCAAAATTGCAAAGTATCACTTAGGCCCTTCAGATACAAGTGTTCATCCTAGTCCAGTGGAATCAAGAAGATCCATCAATAAGCCAGATTAGTTGCCCTTTCATTTTCAAACTACAGACTTAGTTTCTACACTAACTACAGTCTTGGATATAACAGCAGCATCAATACAGTCAGCTGAAGTTCAGTAATCCTTAAGCTCTTGCTAACAATGGTCATATGTACCACAGGCTGACAAACAGAAATCTGGAATCCCTCAGACCTTATTTTTCTATCCCCTTATGGGAGCGCTGACACCATTATGAGCTCTAAAGTGTGAAACAGGTGATACTAGCTGCTCCAGAGTGTCTCACAATACATCAAATGTATAATTAATCATGTTTGACAGATGACAGTAGGCACCACAGAAAAGCTGACAATAAACCTGTGGTTTTGGGTTTATTTACCCTTCTCTCTGCTCCTCCAAATCCCCATCCTTAATTAAACCTGAAAATGATACCTTAGTGTCTGATACATTTTGCTGAATATACTGACCTTCTTGACATGAAGACTGAGAGAAGTAAAATAAATTTTAACCCTCAAAACAAGTACTCCAAAAAACTAGTTTTGAAAGACCTTTAGTCAAAAAGGTTAGTTGTGGAATTCAGCAAGTGAATAAAAATTTGCAATAGAAACATTACACGCTATTGCATGCCTATGTATAGATATGTTCCAAGATGTTAAGAAACACCGAGAGGTAGCCTGCCTAGCAGTAAGAAACATTCCCCAGATTTCAACATGGTCTCTAAGCTTAGTGATGGCTGAAAACAAATGACCAGTGCCTTCATTAAGTGTAAATCACTGGTCCCTGCTGACAGAAATCCCCACTTGAGGTAAGCAGGTAGTGAAAGTGCAAGGTGAAGCCTGAGCTACCCAAGCTTGCTTTTTGTGCACCTACCATGGAGCTCATTCTTTGTTTGTTCTGTAACTACAGGTAGGTTACCTGTGCCTGTGCCAGAGGTAAACATGGTGAACATCCCTGCTGACATCAGTCCTCCTTCTAGCTCAGCATACCATGAGATCTCCACTTAGCCATCATTTCCTCTTCTTTTTCAAAACCTTGTTTCAAAGTCCAAACTACAGTGTAGCCTAAAAAAGTGAAATAGCTATTAGGTGCACCAAAATAAATGTTTGTTTGTTTTTTTTTTCTAATTTGAGCGAACACCCCCGTGTCCCTGTTTTCAGCCTGGCTGAGATTTTGTAATCTATTAGTTCTGCAGGAGTATATTATTGCACTTTTGCTGACTTCCAGCTTCAAATGCCAGGGAGCAGCCTAGGGACTTAACATCCTGCCCTATGGAGAGAAAGGCACCCCAGAGTGAAGGACAACTGATGCTTCCTGTCATTTGAAACCAGGTCTGATGGTCCCAGGAGGGTGTTCTGTTTCTGCTGGTGCAGCTTTGGCATGGGCAGGACTGCAGTCATGTATGAACACAAAGGGGAGAAGAAATGTTTCAAAGAGAAAGCCAGGAGTATATCAGAGCCTCAGACTTCTTTTCATTTCGTTTGATTAACGTCTTCATTGCACTGAAGCAATCAATATGGCAGTTTGGGGGGAAAAGAAGGACAATTTTCCCTTCAAAAAGACTTAGGAATGAATGATGACAAGTTCAGACTGATTGATCCAACAGAAGAAACTTCCATCTTCCTCTAAATGTCGTCTTGCTTCATTGAGAACAAAGTGATATGCATGCACATAATTAATAAAGTTAATAGAATTTAGTGCCATTCTTAATATTAGAAACAACTTATTTATAGAGGTGATATTCTATTCCTCATGTTCCTTCTAATACAGGTACACAACTGATATACCTAATTTTATAATGTTAACAAACGATTAACAGCCAGTGCAGTCATGCAGAAATGAGGTTATAAACATTTATGTGGAATGTTATAGATATAGACTGCCATGAAAAGGTAGTGAACCAATAGCTGGAGCCTAAATTACACACAGACACACACAAAGACAAAACGAAAAAAAAAAGGAGTTGAGAATGATATTGCTTTTCCAAATGGAATTAATGTTAGTGTGCATGTATTATTACTTACAAAATGTAAATGATGATGTTGACAATGTAAAGCTCCTATCCCAGAACTATGTGTGTTTTTCCTGAATTTAAAAAGAAATCCACAGAGCACCAGCAACTCATGTAGAGCCACTTGTAAGGACTGCGCACTTTACAGCCTTCCTAATTAGACTGGCATATGGCCACAGAGCTAATCCTCCTGAACAGCCCTACTCCAGACTCAGCTAGCTTTTTTGGCCAACTCCCATTGGAAAATTGGAGTCCTCCAACAAAACAAGAAGGGTAACAGATCCAAGCTGTGGATTAACTCAGCTGGGACTAGAAGCACATCTGAGAGGCAGAGACTCTTTCACGAAGTGCCTTACTAACTGCTCAACTTCCCTTGGGGTGAAGTTGCTTAAATTTTATCACTTCTGCTGAAAATTACCTTGACAGAGTGATCTTGAGAGAGATCTCCCAGGAAACCATGGCCCAAACTATCAAGAGAGTTAAGAACTAAAAAAGCAGCATCATAAATTCCCCCAGGCCCAGGTAGGTCTTGAACAGCTCCCGGCCAGTGACAGAATGCCTGAAACCCTTGGGAAAAGCACCCACCCCCCAGAGGAACATCAGTTCCTGCTGAGCAGAGACCATGGAGCACTCCATCATCTAGGACCAAATCCAAGGGGCTTCTCTCCAAGGTCTCCACTCCCTCTCTCTGCTTTGCTGGATGCGACCTACTTGAAGCCAGCTCTAGAGAGAAGGAGGGGGAGCTGATGTCAGCCATGCAAATCAGGCTGATTTATATTCTGATGCAATCAGCCACGATCACGAAATCCACTTAGCTGGGTGAGGACTCCAGCTACTTTGTTCAATTACGCAATTATCATATTCCATTTAATCCCCAAATCAATTCCTGTATTTAGAATTATTTAAGATGCTTCAGCAATTATACCCAATTAGGTGCTATCAGTAAAGTAAATAAATGATGTGATGTGCCAATCAGATGGCTGCAATGGCAGCTGAAGGAAGAGGAGCTCCGAAGTCTTGTGCTCAAGCTGAGGATGCAAATGATTGTTTGGGTGTTACAAAGCCATTTGTTATTGCGCTGGTGAGATGAAAACCACACAAGGCCAGATCTGTTGTTAACCACTCATTCATTTCAGGGCTGTGCCACCTCAAACAACTGCAAAAGTAATGACTGCTCTTTTTGTTAGATCACTTGGCCGTTTCATTTCCCTGTTTAATGTTTATAAAAGGCTCTGAAGAGATAAAACAGAGGAGGCATCTGATTTTCCCATGATCAGGAACATCCGTCCTGCCTGTAGAGGGGGATTTTCAGACCGATGTCAGAGGCACGGGGGCAAGCAAGAGTAGACTATCTTAGTACTAGAGAAGAAACCTCCACTGGCAGCGGAGGGAGCATTCCCTGTCCCCACAGGGACCCCGTGCAGGCTCACTGGCTGGAGGCGTACGACAGCATCCCCTCCAGCCTTGTGCAATCTTCTTTTTCCACAGCCAGACTGGGCTGTTTCAGGGTCTACTGATTCACTCCTGACTTCGCTGAGCCTGCAGTTGTGTACAGCCTGTCACCATCATGAACATGCTTTGCTATAGGAAGAGCCACCAATTTTGAAAATACCAGCTCTGCTTTTTGGCCATTTTATTTAATTCTTCTAGCTTTTACTTTACATCAGCCTAGATATCTGGCTTTCAGGCACAGAAAATTATTTATTTAATGCCATCCCACGCTGCCTTGCAGAGCAACAGGTTTTAAAGCAGGGACCTGTAATGCTGAAGTGCAGCTTTCTACAGGTTGAGCTAAAGAGCAATTTCTTCAGCTGGTAGCACGAGCAGACTATTATCTCCAATGCAGTTTAAAAGAAACATGACGTGGCATACAAAGCTATGACGTTTCCATTAAAAAGAAGCTTTATTTAAAAACAAAGGCTATTTTATCATCTGTCCCCCCCATTGCACTGAAAAATGGTAGGCCTAAGTGACTGGACAGCATCTTTTTCAGCTGCTGAGCACAAATACCATGCAAATGTACTCACCTACAGAGCTGCTGTGACGGGATTGCTGAAGAACACCATGTAATTACTATCTGCAGTAATCGCAGTAACGTGTTAGCTTTGGCAGAGCCATTACAGCTGGTGGGTTTAAAAGTCACTATGAGGTAGCCTTTGCTCCCAGGCAGAGAACGTAAAGTATCAGCCTTGTAGCCGGTGCCTGGGGTCTTAACCCCAAGCACCCACATGCACTGTCTGGTGGCTGATGCTTGGCTCGCTCTCTCCACTGCTTGGCCAGGGATGGGCATTAGGGGAAGAGGCTGCCTGGAGCCCCTTCTGATCAATCCCATGTACACAAAAATGCACTTGCTCCTTTTTGGTGCCTGTATTTCCCCTGGTAAAAAGCAAAAGAAGCCTGAAACTCTTTTCATTTAGGCTGGTATAGGTCAGGAATGACTCACTGAGCTCAGTGGTGTAAGTGATATCAGCAATCAACCTCCTTGTGCACTGCCCAGAGCATGTAATTAAACAGCTAATGGTTAGCAGGCAATTGCATTTAATCTATGTTCCCGTAATTTGAAGTGTTATTGTGGAGGAGACTGTCTTTTGCTCTCAGTCTTTCAATTTGTCTTCCTGTTGGACGTTGAGAAACATGTCCTCAAGTGAATGCTCTACTTGCAGCGGAGTGGGCTTCCTGGCCATGCTGTCCACCGGCTCCCACCAGAGCTCTTGCACAGCCCATGGCGCACAGCTGGCTCCTTGCCAGCAGCCGGGTGCAAAGATTTGCTCCTGGAAGTTCAAACCCAGGTGGAGGTTCCTTCAGCTCCTGCATTTAGTGGAGGACTTACAAGAAAGTATATTTTTCTCAGGCCTTTGGAGCAATCTCCAAATTTCCTCTGACTGAGCTGGCAAAGAATGGAGTTGGAGCCAAGAAAACAAAGGGTCAGGCCACTTAAGGGCAGGAAGGTGTCTTGTCCTTAGAAGCTGGTCCTCCGCAATCTGACTCGTGACAGTACAGAGGCCAAGTATGTTGCCTGTCCACTGTTTTTGACTTTTGTTGAGCATTAACGCAACAACATGGGGCAAAACACAGATTTGCTAAATGAGAGATTTTTCAAAAGAAAATGTGAACTCATCAAGAGACAAACAGGAAAGAAGAGTCAGGAAGAAGCCACTGAGAGAGTCAGAATGTCGCAATCAAGATATCCCTGGAGAAATGCTGAACTCCTGCCCTATTCCCAGACCACGGGGGGAAATCCTCTGTACAGTGGCACCCTGTCAGCCATTCAGCTACTTCCTGCATACATCTGACTGTGGTACAGCAGACCACCGAGCCAGTGAACAGCGGTAATCTGCCACTACATTTTTGCATCATGGATTTCGGGAATCAAACAGGCAAGTTTTGGGGCAGGACATTTATCTACAGATCTCCATGTCTCCTAAAGTGAGCAGCTGGAGTTGGAAGAACTTTGTGATTTTCTGGTCATGGAGGAAGCTGAACATTATGGATGATGTGCCGAGAAATATATTATGCACTCATCTATGTCCTGCAGATGATGCTGCAGTCACTCTGGCATGGTTATTAAGAACCAGCCCACACGATATTAATAGAAGTAAAACATTACTGCTTAATGATACAGTGCCATTAAAAAAGCATCAATAATGGCAGGATGGCATTACATATATAGATAAGCCATTGAGTGTCAACAAACTAATGAGTTATATTTATATCCCTGTACAATAATGTTTATCGATGTGGTTGTGGAAAACAAGGGAGACTATACATTTTATGGGCAGACCTAATATTAGAACTAATTGGAGTTCGTGAGCTAGAACATCTCCCTCCATTAAATATGTCTGCTGCAGAAATCAGATGCTTTCAATGGCTTTGCTATGAGGTTGTGTGTGGGAAAGTGCTTTAAAGAAAGAAATGTAGAAATGACTGAGAAGTCAAAATTTAACCCATTTACCCCATGCATATTCTTTCTCCATTTTGCATTACTTTGTCCTTCTGAAAAAATGATTGAGTTAGATGCTTCTTATTTTTTGTGTGGCCTCAGCTAAACCATGTCATCTTTCTTCTTCCCTTTCTGCAAACTGTTATGAAGATGACTCCTGAAATGAATATACTACTCAGACCTATGGACTTTAGGACTTTGTAAAAGTAATTAGCCAGAAAGACTGGCAGTGAAGCACATTGCAGAAGATGTCTTCTTAGATACCCAGCAGCATCCTGAGCTGGACATACCATTTCCATCCAGAAATCCTTTTCCCGTTTGTTAGGCCTTAGTGCCTCGGCGGAAAGAGGGTTGCTGGCACCAGGAAGGATTTTGCGTGCTACATGAATGTGAGTCATTTACAAATGCCTCAGAGATGTGGGGGGGTGACCAGGGCTTGAAAAGAAGCTAGGCAGTTCTTAACTACACACTGTTGAATTTGTAATGCCTAAGGTCACCTTAGGCCTATTCATTTTTTTACTAAAGACTCAATGCATGAATGTATGAACAGCACTGGGGAAGGGTCTGGCACTTGGGACACCTCTTTTGTAGGGAAGTGTCTCAGAAAGAGGCTGTGGACTCTGGTTCCCTCTCGTCTCTGTGAGAGCAGAGGAGACACCTGGCAAGGACAGGGCCCGAGCAAAGGGGGGATGTGGTTTTGCAGCTCTTAGGCGGAGGGAGGAGAACTAGAAGTCAGTTTTCTCACAAGGCTTTGAATCAAAACTTGGCCACTGCTGCCACCATCTCCTCCTCCCCAGTTTTTCACTGTGACTGCTGTGCTTTGTGCAGATGCCCACCGTAACTGAAGGTGGGAGAGGAGGACATCTGATGGATTGGGTCCCTTGGGGGATGCAAACAGATATTTGGTACCTGTTAGCCCTGGACAGGGCACTTCAGGGAATCCATGCACTTAGGCCACTAGGAAGCTCTAGTGATCCAGAATGAACGTGCTGATTGATTTTAAGTATTGGAAAGAGTGTTGTCCATGTTGCTCTCTGAGCCTTAGATGCCAAATGTCCACCCAAACTGGGTTGTAGGCCAGATGATCTTGCCCTGAGGTAATCTGTCGTAATCTGAAGTGACTCAATGGCCGTGATTTATATGAAATGATAACCTCACTCCATCCAGAGGCATGTGTTTCCATGACAAGAAGTGACCTTGTGTCTTATTCTTGATAGACAGATATAATATAAATGGACAGACAAATCTGTGCTATTTGCAACGCCTGCTGCCTCTGGACAGAAACCAGGGGAAAGGCTCTGGAAATTAGGGCACTGAAGCAAACTCATCTCCATCATGGTGCTTTACCTATGCAGGAGCTGGTGGGGCATCCATGTGCTGTTTTTCTTGCTGTGCCTGTTCTGGGGCACGTGGGAATATTGGTCAGGCTTGTCCATGGTTGTTGGCTTTTCAGTAGTAGATTGAGTGACTTCAGGGCAAAAAGGAAACCCAGCCCTTCTGACTCCTAATATCGTCAGGCCCATGCTCAATTGATTTTATAATGTAAAGTAAAATGGCACCTGCAGTTGCAGTCAGATTTCATGAAAAGCCTGGGAGAACCTAGCTGTAAAAGGTTCCTGATGATAACATCTGAACCGCTTAACTGCTCAGCTTGCTTATCCCCCAGCACACTGGAGCAGCATCACCCTCTGAGGGGAGATGGAAAACCCTGAGCTGTTTCTGCGTGATGCTCTCTAGGCAGCTCACATTGTTCTCCCATCACTGGTACAGAAGGCTGTAGCTGGCAGGTATGTGCTCCCTGTGAAAGGCTTAAGATATATGAACGCTGTGTTAATGTCTGACCTTTACCTCTGTGTAATGATGGGGACATTTATTACAGCTTCCTTCACCCTCCACAGATTTCTATAAAAAATAATGGGGCCCTGCACTGGCGCCTCTAGTTGTTCCTTGTATCCGAGAAGTGATTAACGCAACAAAGTAGCTAATTAAACATTTTGTCAGTGTGGCATTCAGAAATAATTGAGATTTCTAATGATAGTGCCATGATAAATGAAGGAGTTAATGTATTCCGATGGCACCCAGACAATGTGCATAAAATGATCAACCTGCATCTTGGTTCCTCTTCTGAGCATCCCTTTTTCCCCTCCCTGAATTCCTGTTGCTCCTCCAGGCAGAGCAGATCATGGAGCTGAAGAAGCTGAGATCTGCCCCAGCTGGGTATCTCAGTAGAGACAACTTGAAAATTATAGAAGTCCGGTTGTGGTGCTCCTGAGCTCCCAGCGGATCCTGCCCCCGGGAAGAGGCTTGGCCCCATTGTACCTGCAGCCTCCAGAAGCCCTCTTCAAAACCATTTCTCTGTATTAGAGTGTGTGGGACCGGCAGAAGCATGGTAGAAGCAAGAGGAGAAGAGACACAGACACAGACACACACATGCATGCACAAGCACAGCTCACCACGCAGTCAGCAAGATGGGAGGAAACAGAATCGCCATCTGGCTGGAGCAATATGAGGCTTTTATTGTTATCCTCTGCTGCTGACAAGCTAAAAATAAAAACCCAACTGTGGGAGGGAAAGGATATCTGATGAACTTTAAGGGGATAGAGTCTGCTCTGCTTTGTGCTGGTGTAAATACTGGCTTGGCCTGAATGAGCCACCCTGCAGATGCACCTGGGCGCAACCTACTGCAGAATTTGGCCCTGGAAGGCTGTAGAAAACCAGATTTTGCTGCAGCTGTAGGGTGATTCTGTAAAAAAAAGTATGTTAATTAAACCCTGAATGGCATTTTTATTAAGACTCTGTGAGTAAATGTGGTACTTTATCTCCCTCCTGGTGTGCGCATTAATTTAATGCTCGCAGAGTGTGTTGGCAGAGCTGGAGGCTGAATTCTGTTTATTCATGATATTCTAATACCACCACCACCGCCGCTGCTGTCCCCCTAATGAGCCCCGTCAGCATCCCGGGACAAAGACGTTTACCCACAGGATGGGCTTGGCCTTGTGAAGTCAGTAGGATGATAATTGTGCCTTCTCCATCCTTCCTCATCTTTCCCTCCCAGACACTCTAATTGTAGATTTCAAAAACGATTCCAGCCCAATACTTTGTTGAATTCAAGCCTATCCCAAGAAGAATAGTGGTTTTGATGAATCAATGTTTTCCAATGAAAAGCTGATTGCACTGAAACATTTCCAGACCAGCTGTAGTGAGGACAAATTCATTAATATACGCCTTTGAGCCTGCTTTGTTTCAGGTGTCACAGGAAGATAAATGCTCTAAGGTTTCTCCTGCTTCAGATGATGTGCTCAGTTACTATTCCAGCAGGGCCACATTGGAATTGAGGCAAAATGTGATTGTGGAGATCCAGGCAGGAGCTCAGTAGCTGGAGGTGGCTGATAGTCACTGCTACTCTTGGTCAAACGCACGCTGGAATTGCTGCTGCTTTTGGAGGCAGCAGGTGCGGGGACTGTAGGCTGTGAAGGGATAGTGCGTCCTGCTTTGAGCAGGGGTGGTTCTGTCTCTCCATGCCTTTATCTGCCAGAGGTGAATGCAGCTGCTACTGTGATAGCTGGCAGCTGCTGTGAACAGAATAATGTTGCAGGTTGACACTTATTTCTGCAGGCTTTCCTATTAAAGATGAAGGTAACGGGCAATGATTGGCTCTTCCTTTGGTCTTCAGGAATGCCCGGAGATCAATGCAAGCTTGTATGTTGTCATGGTTTGTATGTTGTGGGCTTGGAAAGGTAAGATCATGCATGAGAATTCACCCTTCTCCTCCTTTGCACTTATTTCTAAAGGTACTATGATTATTGCAATGTTGTTGCTAATTCTTTGCATTTCAGATGCACAGAAGAACAGCAAAAAAAGAAAAAGAGCCGCCACGTGCGAACTCTTAGCATTTAAGCATAGCAGTGTTCACTGCTTGCTGGTGTTTGTTGTATTTCACACACACAATTAGCACACAACGCTGCACAATCAAACACAGCATCTCTATAGAGGGTTTCCACCAAGCCTTGGACTGTATGTCTAGCTTGACCCTGAGTGATCACGAGGAGACAGGGTTTGCAAGATGTCAGGTGAAGGGCTTTGTTGAAACAAATGCCTTGACAGAAGCAACATGAGGACTCCCATTGTAAGCTTCATGGCAGGAAGCACTGAAAGTACACAGTAAAACTAAAGGGAAGCACTTATTGAAGCAACAAAAGCATATACTTTTATTCCACAGTATATAACAGACCCATGGAATTAACTGCTATGGGATAGGTAGGCAATAGGGTTCAAAGGATGGGTAAAGACATCTGTGAAAAATAGTCTATTTGCCAGAGTTAAACTCTGTCAGATGTAGCATCCACTGTTTATTAATCATTTATCGATGAGCTACTTCTGTCCTTATTTGGAGCTTCACTGCAGCAGATGCTATACTGATACACAGAGAGAGTCAGTCCCAGCTCTAAGGTATTAAAAATCTACATATGAATTCAAAGAAGGGATGGGAGTATTGGTAACCAAATGTCACTGTAGTTCCACCTTTTCTATATTGTTGTTTGTGCTTTTTTTTAAAGCAAAAAGGGGCTTGGGAAGAAACTTTCCTGAAAGACAATAGGCAAACAACATATCCAATGGGTATTCAGAAATTAGGGAGTAGGGGAAGGACATTACTTTTCCTCTGAAGTTTCAGGTGATGGTTGCTAGAGACTGGGCAAAAGGCACTGTTGTTTGATACAGAAATTCTTCTGTTTCTGTTGATAGAAAGTACAACAGGCAAAAACTGGAGAAACAGGGCAGAAAAGGTAGTATTCATCAAATTGCCTTTTATTTCCAATGCTGATTAATCAGACGTTGTGAGACCAACCCTCTGTAATCATAAGACTGCCTTTAAAAAATCAAGAGGCTTTGAAATGATAAATGTTCACTTGATTTGTTTTCAGCTATTTAATACTTTAGGGTTCACACCCTGTACTCTGGGTAAAATCTGATGCAGCCGACCCAGCCTTCTTTTGCAGCCCCCGCTGTATCAATGCCCTGCGTGTGGAATGGCTGTGCTGTGTCCTCAGGAGAGAGTCAGCCCCACTGGCACTGGGAGAGCACCAACAGCTGCTCCATTTCCAGCTGCTGCTGAGAGGAACTCATTTTGGAGCCGAGGAAGGCAGAGCTGTTCACCCACCCATTTTTAGCCTTCAAAGCTAGCCACAGCCCACCACAGGGGTACTGTCCGTCAGAGTACATCTCTATTTGTTCAACATGAGCTGAGAACAGACACTTGTAAGGGCTAGTTCTTCAGGTTGTCTGATTTCATTGCAAGCAGAGATAACACCGGAGTGAGTAGGGAGCATGTTGTGGTTTAACCCCAGTCAGCAGCCAAGCACCACACAGCTCCTCCCTCACTTCCCCACCCGCCCCTGCTCCCAGTGGGATGGGGAGGAGAATCGGGAAAGAAGGTAGCCGAAACCAGGACAGAGCATGAGTGTCAAAACCCGAGGAAGGCGCAGAGGGGAGCCAAGGCAACTTATCTCTGCCTGGGACAGAAATGAGTCCCCGACATTGACATCTGACTGCTGTGTGCCATCCATTTGAGTGTTGCAGCAGAGCTGAAGTTGTATTTTCCTCTCACAGGGAGGCAGTCTCAGCAGAAAAGTGCCAGTTGCCGAGATAATTTGAAGAAACGGGAAGAAACGGGTTATTTACTGGCCTGGAGGTGTTTTTATTTTCAACTGCTGTAATTTTCAGCTGTCTCAATTAATTTAGGTCAAAGAGTCTGCTATGCAGCTTAGTCCAGACAATATCAGGCTGTAGAAAACACTTGTTGGGTAGCATCAAGGTGAGGGTGATGGCATTTACTGTATTTCTGCTGCCCCACATCTTGTGTGCAGTCCCTCTCTAAGGCAGGAGGAAATGTGACAAAGCATGGCCAAATGTGACCGGACACAGCCCAGGCTCTGTGCTCCGGCTGCTAGCGAGCCTCTGAAATTGGCCATCACTGCTTTGTTTGCTCCCAGTGAGCATGGGGAGAAAGAGTTTAATTCCTCCTGCATTAATGAGCTATCATAGAAGGAGCTAAACAGCAGTGGAAATTACATAGAGAGGAATATTTTTGTGATCTTATGGATTGGGGGATCACGATTAGTTTTAGAGCTTGGATATAGAGGAATTTAGAAGTTGGCATTAAGACTGGGAATTTACACAAGAGTCTTGTCAGCAGAGATAGAGTTACTGGCTGCTGTCATGCCTGGTAGACGGTAAGGTCTCGGTCCTCCCCCTGCCTCGGAAAACCTTCAGCTGGAGGCTCTTCCTTCCCTTAGAGGGAGCTCCAATAGCAGGTTCCTCTCATCTTCTAAGAGGGCAATTCATGTGAATAAGCACATGTGAATGTAGCAGCTGCCTTTCCCCTGACATGAGCCTCTCTGCTACCACCTTTTCTTTCCTCGAGTCCCCATCTGTATGTCTGCCTTGAAATCCCCTTATCACAAAAAAATGATCCTTATCCTGTGATTCTCCTGTCTCAAGCTACACCAAGGATCTTAGGACTCATACATGCCTCAGGCAATGATCTGGTCTCCTCTCTGCTGGCTTTGAGAACCTCTCCGTGAGGACCAAGCATGGTGGATCTGGCTTGGAGCAGCATGGACTTGAATATGAACCTTGAAGGCACAGGCTAGCTTGGCATAAAGATCGCTTAAGCATGAACACACACGTGTGGGTACACACATCTAGTCACATACACGTTTCCCCCTGCCCCCACCAAATATTTTAGTCTTGTTGTCTGAAAAAAAAAGTGTCTTAGGTGAAAAAAGAAACAACAAAAAAAACCCAAACCCAAACAAAAAAGCCCAGATATTCTTCATATAGAAAAGGTGCTGCACCAGAAATCTAATTTCTGTCAGAAGACTAATCCAATGGGAATTTTTTTAGCAGCTTAGAGAAGCTTCCTGGCTTTTTACTGATCCTTTGAGTGATCAGATGCCTACCTTTAATTCTTTCCTTTATGCTATTTTTGGCTGTTATGTATTGTCATTAAGACACAATGGATATTGAGGACTAGCTTCTTGCGTCTGTAGTTCAAACTTCAGGTAGAGCCTTTCTCTTTCTTTCAGATGTAATCATGAATATTCACGGCTGTGTCAAATACTGTCCAGGTGTTTGCCTATAAATATTCACAAATTATTGTTGTGTGTGAGCATAAATCTGCATTATCTAAGCATGAATGTGAAATTGTCCAGATAGATTATGAATATTCATTGCCTAAATAGACTCTGAATTGCCCATAAACTGTCTCACATTTTAGCAGCTTGATCTAATGGTTCTTTCACAATGAGTCCACAGCTTTACAAGTGACTGGTCAGAGTGGAGACAATAAAATTTATCATCATGCTCAGTGGTTACTCATGATGTTCTGATCACCGTATGATGCAAGCACAAAGTCATTCTGCATTTTCTTTCTCAGTGTATAAAATGAGTGGGAACATGGTCCCGTCAGCCTCCACTCCAAATTCCACATTGCGTGTTTTTACCCTTGATTTTCTGTAGGCTCAACTTGCTTCCTTTGTAAGTCAGGGCAAGACTGTCTTTCTCCCAGAACCACAAATGCGGTGTATGTAGAGCTGTGTCACTTTGTCTTGCTGTAAAAGACCAGTTCTGGTGCCAAACGATGAAGAATTAACCCCAGAAAGTCTAGAAGAAGTGTGAGGTCCTGCTTGTTTCTGTGGTTGTGGTAGAGCTGTTGTGGAAACCAGGAGGAACTAGCTTATTCCCAGACTGCTTGAAGGCTATTTGGTGCCATTGGAAAATCACCAGGGGCAATGTTTTTCTGTTGCACTCAGGACCCCTGTCTCACCTGGTAGACATCTTCTATCAGATACCCACACAATAAGGAAGAAGATAATATCTTGTATTAGACCAGTTGATAGAACTGGAAAAATCAGTCAAACTTTTGAGCTGTTAGACATCTACAGTGCCCCAAAAGTACTTGTGGGTTTTTTTCCAGAAAAGAAGATGGGGATGTCTGGATCATGTGTAAGTATCTACCATGTCTAAGCTGTAGGTGTCTAACTTTAAAGGAATTACTCCTACTCTCTGTGCCTCTGTTGCCTTTTGATGAAGTGGGTAGTCTTCATTGTCCTTTCCCATGTCCTCCCATAGGAGGAATACACTACAGCATGAGGTGCTCAGAGGTGGAAATAGTAAGCATGAGAAGAAGAGGCGCATGGATACTGTAGATAAATTGATAAAACAACCAAAACTTCCAGGAACTCTGGATCAGAGCTTGGCCCAATAAAACTAGTGTGAACTTGACTCACTGACCCAAAATCCTGGTCAGGCTTGGATCTACATGCATCCCCTGCAAGGGGCCTCTCTCCCAAGGTGGTATTAGGTGAAAAACAGTATGAAAGCCCAGTGCAATGAAAGTAATGCTCCATGCACAATATTGGAGCAAAATACTCCTTTCTGCTTTACGTGCCTTGCAGGGCTGCTGCACTGCTTTTTGTCTCTGTCTTTGAGAATCGAGGAAGGTGACAGGCACAGGAGCAGCGGAGGTGAGACGGTACATTTTTGCACTTATGTCTCAGTGCCCAGCAGTGAGTACTAGTGACTTCGTTGAAGACATAATGCAGGAAGTCCCTGCTCCATTGCAGTTTAATTAAAACTCAGAACTTTCTGGTTCTCTTCATCTCAGATATATCCAGCCTAGCCAACCCTTGCATTTCCTTCATCACACCTGCTTTATTTCCTCTGTGAAATGCTCTCTGGGTAGTATGGGGCAGGAATCACCAGCCAACACAGTGGTCAGGATGAGTGAATGCCGTCCGAATTCTTCTAGTGCCCATTTATTGTATGAGTGAAAGGACAATTGTGCTATACCAATCAGGATACTGTAAAAGCTAGCAGTTACTACCTAAAACCACAAAGATGCAGGAAATAAGCTGCCAGTGTTTGCTTTGATGGTACAATACTTCTGACTTGCTTTTTCCTTGATGGAGGCTTTCTTGTAGAGGAACTGGGTGCAGTGAAAGTTCTCTGAGATTGACCAGTAACTAAAATGTTAATATCGGTAATAATAACAATGTGGTAGAGTTCAGAGGAGCATTGTCCCAGTGCTGGAGGAGATATGAATTACATGGGAAATGAGAGTCCTTGATCTAGAGATCAATCTAACTTAATTGTTAATGTAATTTGTTCTGTTTGTCATTGCTGAAAGTCATGGTGCTGTATTTTTGTAGTTCACCTTTTTGTTTTTAAGGAAGTGTAACTGGGCTCTGACAGAAAGCAGGATGCAAAGCAGTTAAAATCCCTAGATGTTTTGTCAGATGCTTGTTTTCAAGATCTGTTTCCTTTGCTCCAGCCCAAATGACTTGTTCAAATTCTTTCCAGTTTTCACTTATGATGGTGCCTGTGCTTTGTGCTAGTGATTTGTATAAAACAAAAAATCGTAAAAGCTTGGGCAGCAAAAAGACATGGGCATCATCAAATAGAAGGAATATATTGCTTCACATTAAACAGCATCACACTGTGTGGCACCTTTGGCTGACAAGAGAACAGAGAGTGGCCTAAAATCCCTTTAGGGGAAGAAGAGGGTCAGGGAGAAAAAGGAAGAACGGTCTTAAGAGCTTCCCAGAGCCAAAGCAGAGATGAACAGTTTACCAACTCACGCCTGCAGGATGGTGACGTGCTGAATCACTTTTTTAAAGAGGGAACTCTAAAAAAATAGAATAGAGATTAAAAAAACGCTGTGCCTTTTCTTCAGGAAAAAGCTAACAAACAAAAACCCACAGGAACAAGGGTGATTCTGACAGGATCCTGCCCATGCCCCTGGGGGGCATTACCTATGCAGGCTTGGGTGTACAGCTGCATGATGGAAAAGACTGTGCTTGTGTTAGGAATCGCAATCTGTTCTCAAGAGCCACACAAGACTTGACTTAGATGTGAAGAAGGTCATGGTTACACCTCTCCGAGACTCATAGGATCTGAACAATGTAGATGCGAAGAAAAATATCATTACTTTTAATAATGTTTCGTATCCTAAAGCTGCTACTTTAGGTCACTTCAACCATCTCAGGGTACTCATGGCTGCACTGTAGCATATAACTCGGGCTGGCAGTTGAGAAATTCTGCATGTCCCTAAAAAAGGAGTGGGGCCTGCTGGCAGCTGGGTTGGAAGCTACTCGGGATAGCAGAACTGGCTGCAAAACCCACTCTGGGGTATAAACTGAACATCAAAAACATGGCAGCATCACAACTTTGCAAAGCCAGGGCTCATTAAAAGAACAATTTTATTTCCTGAATGCCAACACAGAAGCAACTGTTCAGCATAGCCTGAAAAAGAGGAGTGTCTATATGACTGAGCCAGAGCACATGATGGTTGAGCTGTACCTTTTCTGCCTTACTGCACAAAAACTGCACAGAAAATGTTGTTCACCTCAGCTGTGCTTAAATCAGGGACTCCCAAGCTTTCCTTCTGGTGAGCTATAACTAAACTGACAGGTTGCTTCAGAATCATCAGAGACTCACTAGTCCTATTGCCACAATCTTGTAGCGATGACAGCAACTGCTACCAAGAGGGAAAGGGGGATGCTGCTTCTGAACATATGTGTAAAAGCCTGCATGTTATCAGATGCTGTTGTTTTGGGGGAATGCATGCACACCTCCTTTGGCCCCTGTTTCATTTGCTGTGCTCTGTTCTTTTCTTTTTCCAATGGTACCCCCTTGAGGGAGTGAGGTAGCCGGTAATGTCATGACCCTAACCTGAGTCTGTGCCCCTGGGAGGAAATCCAAGTCTTTGAGTGTGTTTGTTGGTCCGGAGTCAGAGCCTGCCACACAAGAGCCATGTTTCCAGAGCATTACACTGAATATGGCTTTTGACCCTCTTTTCATGAATAAGTATTTTCCTCTCCATGTGTCCAAGTCTATGAAGCTGTGAAAATGGATGTGGATGGCCTTACTGCACAACAGGCTGTGACGGAAATGACCCATTTAACCATTAATCTAGAAAGCATAAGAAACCTCAAAGACTGTTGAACTACATGTTTAGTGATGGGGATTACCCTCCTCTTTCCCTAGGAATAAATATTTACAACTTCAGAAGGTGCCATATACTCCTAGCAAACGTTTCCACTGAACAAGTTGATGAGAAGTTGAACACTATTTTAACTGGGAGCAGGATATGGCCTGCTGTTGGCTGATGATGCTCAAGATGCTACTTTTACAGAGATAACTGTCATGAGAAGACTTTAAATAGTTTGTATTCTCTGATGTTTTTCGATGAAAGCAGCAGCTTGAGTTTTTCCAGGCTTCAGTGTGCAGAGGGCAGACCTTGTGTTCTCACCTTACAAATAGCAGGACTGTAATTTGAACATTGTTTCTGTGTTCAAACTGATGGAGAGCTGAGGATGAAGTGTGACATTGACAACGTCCTTTTAACATTTTGATTGGCAGGTCTCTAACTCCTGCCACTCACGATATCCAGAGAGGAAACTCTCTCATTAACAACAAAGAAAGAAAAAAATGAAGGCTGTTGCCTTGTGTTGTCTAAGCGCGAGTTATAAGACTTTGCTGACACCTGCAAGGTGGAATAAACATCTGCATTTCAATCACTGGGAAAAGCAGTCCAAAAGCTCATTGTGGTTCAGAATTCAAATGGTCTGTGTAGGTGGTTCCTATTAAAAGATTAACAAGTCAGCCCAGGACAGAAAAGCAAATATAGTCACCCAGCTGTGCTCTCCCCCAGGAAGAGAGTGATCAGTGACATACGTTTTACGGGCTACCAGGCTCTACGGGCTACCAAAGCACAAGAAGCATCAGGCAGACGATCCTGTAGTTGGTAGGTAATAAAGGGTAGGTTTACATTGCTGTAGAGTGCATGTATATGGCTTGACCTGGACAGCATGGGTACCTAAAAGGAGCAGACCCCAGCCTGATGCTGCCCCTGCCCCTGCGACTTGCTCAGAGGAGGGGATGCGTCTCAGCTCTCCCCAGGCACCATGAGCACTTGAGGTATTGCACTGCGGTGTGGGGCGCATTGCTGGGGAATGTCTGAAAACAGCGGGGCCAGGGCGTGCTGGGAATGTGCAAAGGAAGAGGAGAGAAAACACTGCAGGAAACAAACTAATTCAGACGTACCAGCAGTATAGCGCTTCCTGCCTGCCTGCCTGCCAAGGGCGATGGCAAACCCAGGTGCCCTTTGACAATCTCTGAAGCAGCACGCAGCACATAACAATGGAGAGAGAAATGAAAGCCCCTCAAAGTAAAACTGAGGAGCACGGAAATTAAAACTGAAGGGAGAAGCGAGGAAGAATTGCTGAATAACCCTTTGGAGCTGGTACATTCAGATGCGTGTTGCAATTCTGGGTGGAGAGCTGCAGGCATGGATACCTGTAGCGATCCATGCAATGCTTTAAGTAAAAGTTGCCTGTTTTTATTACGGTGCCCCAAATAATAGCCTCCTTGCTCAAGTTTGCCGTGGCACTTCTCTATTCTTCAGACCTAAGCAGATTCAGCTTGTTGGTTGATTTTGTTTTTTTTTTTTGAATCACCAAGTTGCATTTTTCCTTTAGGGAAAAATAAAATAAAAAACCTTACCTATTCTACGATTAGAATTCAAGTTAATCTTCTTTGGACTGCTGTTTTCCCCCCTCTGTAAATATATATAAGAATTATTAAGCAAGAAGCTAGGAGGCAGACAGGGTTTGTTGCTGCTTTTTCCTAGTGCTGCTTTGCTCAATGGACCTCAGCATAATTTTTTCACTCAGCATTCCTTCCCTCAGTATTCCCCTTCATCTCTAAGAAACCCAATGCTTAAGACAATCTCAGAAAGATTTCCAGGACGGAAGACAGCAGCATGAAAATCTTGGAAAAATAGCCCCTGTCTCCACAGTATGAGCAATAGCAGTTTAAACTACCTCCTCCCTGCCTTACTGATGGGTCCTTTCCCTGATGCAGACAAATCACCTCCTAGAAAAAATTGTCTGTCGTGCCCATTCACTTCTTGTTCTGCACGCAGTTTCTGAACCGCTTTCAACATCTTTTTAGTGGTTTTGTCCACACCATGTCCACACTAGAAGGGTCAAAGTGTGTCGTTATCTGTTTCAGGCTGATATTGCTTAATGGAGGGCCTCAGTGCAAAGCTAGATTTGAGCCTCTCTAGAGTTTTTGGGTAGCAGTGGTGTCCAGCAGGTGATCACTGGAGCTGGACAACTCTGCTGTGTTTCCAGCCCCTTCACAAGCCTGTATCTGTGTGCCTTTGCTTCCAGTTGGTTTAGGTGGTGTTGTCCTCTGGAGGGAATTAATTCTTTCTGGGAGTGTGGTAGGATGCTCAGAGCTTGGGACTTTTGTCATGGCTGTGATGTCCATCACTAGCTGCATTGTGTCTCACAAGCTGGTGGTCTATCACATGGGCATGCACGTTTTTCAAGCTGGATCAGCTCCTTTCCTTGTGCTGTTCTGAGCCTTTTTAAGCCTTTTTTTGTTTTGGTTGCAGAGCATAGTGTGAGCCATGGTGAGTTCTTAGTGTCTTCTGGTTTTATACTGCTTTATCTTCCATAATAAAGTTCCTGTTCTCTCCACGGTCCCTGCTTCTCTTGCTGAACCACAAGAGGAAGCTGCAGGCAGTGCCACGGAGTAGGGGTAAATAATAACTTGTAAATTAATCCCAAAGCAAGATGGCTTCAGTTACAACAATCTTTTCCACTCTCTTTTCTTGCTTTAATGCAGAATGAAAGAGATCCACACCCCACTGGAAATGCAGGCTACTTTTTAAAGACACTAATACAATTTTATGGTAGCATCTTTATCTTGACAGCTTAAAGGAAAGACCTGAAAAGTTAGCTGTTGTATTACCTAGTATGCTTGGCACAGCGGCATGGGTTCTTTCTCTGTTTCCCCTGGTTTTGCTTGTAAAAGAAATTATCTTCTCTTAAATAAACGACAAAGATTAAGCTAAACAAGTGCCACTTTCTGACCCTGCTCTCTGGCTTTCTACAAGCCCCGTGGTCCCAGTGGGTGGGTCTATCCCAGATCTTAAGGCCATCTGAGTCTTGCATATTGTACGCACTATATGATCCCCTGGGCCTGAATAGATCTGGGTGCTTAATATGAAACCTGCTGTCTGCAGGTCAGCTCTGTGGCAGAAGGGCAGGCAGGATACACAGCCGTACTAATGACCAGCTGGCCACTAATGACTGTCCTTACTGAGTGGAGAGAATGGCTCTTTCTTGGAGGTGAAAACAGTTATTTGGGTAAGAGCAGCAAGAACGAGAGTCCCGCCAGGGATGTATCCTACGTATAGCTGAACTAGATACAGTGTCAAACCTTTTTTAGCAGCTTGCTTTTACAAAGACAGCTGTACCAACATCTAAAGAACATCAGTCCATGCAGCAGCATTTTCTGTAGTCTGCTTTTAATACTCCCTCGTCACAGTATAATAGATGCACTTGCTGGAGAAAACTGAGAAAATTATGTGGTGGCCTGACCCTGGCTGGACGCCAGGTGCCCACCAAAGCTTCTCTATCATTCGACCTCCTCAACTGGACAGGGGAGAGAAGCTACAAAAGGCTCGTGGGTCAAGATAAGGACAAGGAGAGTTCACTCACCAATTACCGTGATGGGCAAACCAGACTCGACTTGGGGAAATTAGTTTAATTTATTACCAATCAAATCAGAGAAGGGTAATGAGAAATAAAACCAAATCTTAAAAACACCTTTCCCCCACCCCTTCCTTCTTCCTGGGCTTAACTTTACTCCCAAGTTCTCTACCTTCTTCCCCCCAGCAGCGCAGGGGGATGGGGAATGGGGATTGCGGTCAGTTCATCACACGTTGTTTCTGCTGCTTGTTCCTCCTCGGGGGAGGACTCCTCACACTCTTTCCCTGCTCCAGCGTGGGGTCCCTCCCGCGGGAGACAGTCCTTCACGAACTTCTCCAACGTGAGTCCTTCCCACGGGCTACAGTTCTTCATGAACTGCTCCATCGTGGGTCCCTTCCATAGGGGGCAGTCCTTCAGGAACAGACTGCTCCAGCGTGGGTCCCTTCCACGGGGTCACAAGTCCTGCCAGCAAACCTGCTCCAGCGTGGGCTCCTCTCTCCACAGGGCCACAGGTCCTGCCAGGAGCCTGCTCCAGCGCAGGCTTCCCACGGGGTCACAGTGTCCTTCAGGCATCCACCTGCTCCGGCGTGGGGTCCTCCACGGGCTGCAGGTGGATATCTGCTCCACCGTGGACCTCCATGGGCTGCAGGGGGACAGCCTGCCTCACCATGGTCTTCACCACGGGCTGCAGGGGAATCTCTCTCTCTGCTCTGGCGCCTGGAGCACCTCCTCCCCCTCCTTCTTCACTGACCTTGGTGTCTGCAGAGTTGTTTCTCTCACATATTCTCACTCCTCTCTCCAGCTGCAATTGCTGCTGTGCAGTAACTTTTCCCCCTTCTTAAATATGTTATCCCAGAGGCGCTACCACTGTCGCTGATGGGCTCGGCTTTGGCCAGCAGCAGGTCCGTCTTGGAGCTGGCTGGCATTGGCTCTATCAGACATAGGGGAAGCTTCTGGCAGCTTCTCACAGAAACCACCCCTGTAGCCTCCTTGCTACCAAAACCTTGCTACGCAAACCCAATACAAATTAATAAGGTCACATCCCCACCTGGTGTAAACTGGGGAGTGCCGTTGTTTAAAAAGCTTCATGTCAACTCAGAGCAGCCAGGTATCTGGCCCCAAAGCTGCCACTGCTGTGTCAGTTCTCCAGGCACTATGGCTAAACCTGCAAGAGGGCAAGCACCTCTTAAACTTGCAGATCACAGTTACTGGGCATTGGAGGGATCTCAGCCAGTTGCAATAAAAGTGTTCATAAGATGAAATACAAAATTCATGAGCCCCTTTTGAAAACTTTGGCTTGGAAAATGTGCATACATGGCTGGGCTATCTCTTACTTCTCCGCTTACAAAGACAGATGGGTCTGGAGGGAGGACTGTGTTTGCTGGTGATGACGGGAGCAGAGAAAAGCCTGGAGTATTTCCAAGATCACCTCTGTGCTCCCACAAGGCAGCTTGGTGGAGAGACTTCAGCAAATGGAGAATTATGCAGTGTACTGGGAAAGGCATGGGCATTCTCTGAAGTCTAAATCAGCTGGTGTGAGCTACCCTCTGGGCTTCCTTGCTTTCACTTGCACCTGCAGAGACAGCCCACGCTCTCTATTTTATCTCCCTACGATAAGTGGCTCTCAGCATTGCATCCCCTTTCCTGTGCCATTTTTACAGCAGAGCTGAGCTGGAATAGCTGGGGGAACAGGCCATTTTCTCCATCCCATTCCTGTCTTTAGTGCCCAAAAGATGTCATGGTGATGTTAGTCCACTCACCTGCTCCACTTGCTTTAGGAAAGTGACTTTTGATGTACTGAGTAATAAAGACCCAGCCACTTTTTTTCTACATTCATAAGCTGTAATTCTTATCTGGTCATTTCCTGGGGTCCCATGGAGAGCGCTACAGCCACAGCATCACATTCTCCCATGAATCCACCTTCTCCCTTGTGACTGCAGCTGTTTCTGTGCTAATTACCCTGCCTAGCTCAGTTGGTTGAGTGCTTCTGTTATTAAATAAACACTGCTGTTGTATCAGCCTCTGGTGAATTTCTGGAAGCGCTACTCAAACACTTGGAGCATCCTGCTGCCTCTACCTCTTGTGGGATAGATGTGGGAGTATGATTTGATGCGTGTATGTTTTTATAATAACACATTCATATTTTTACAATCACTTCTGTAAGTGAAGGTTTTCTTTTTCTTTCTTTTTTTTTCTTTTTCATTTCCATTGGACATATGTTCTTTGTTGCTGTTCAAACTTTCTTATTTCCTAAGGGTCTGTATTATCTGTGTTAATGTTGCTCAGCAGGAGAGCGTACTAGGGACTCTTTCCACCTATGTAGGCAAAATATATATTCTGTGTTTCTATAGGATAAAGAATGTCTCTGAAAATGATGGGCTTCTATCATCATGTAAGTAAGTGGAGATGTATGCAGAAAAATACTTGCAAACCCGACTCCTAATGGTTTCTACACCCAGTTTGTGCAGACTCAACTCGAAAGGGCCTTGTTACCTCCTTTTCTCTTGTGAGTGTGAAATGCTCTTGGCTTGATCTGGCAGTGTTTGACTTTGGCTTTGCAAGATAATTTTCCAAACACAGGGAACTGGGCTCAACCTCTGCAAATTGAACCAGCATCTGATAATCTAACCCAGACTGTTTTACACATTGTTGCCAGCGACGATCAACCTGCCTCTGGAATTTAGTGGATCACTCCAGAGTTATTGTGTGGTACAGCTGGTTGAATAATGAGAAAACTTGTATGACCCTGTCCTCCTGAATGAGATTTATGGCTATTTGCAGAGGCACTGCAACTCATTATTCACCAATATCCCAGTGGCTGCTGGGAATTTATGAAAATGTTTGCAAATTGTAAATGTTTCAAGAATACATTCTGGAAATGAGTTATTTGCTATTTGTCATTCACTGGTCTCCTGGTTGGAGGCATATCGCACATACAAGTTTCAGTCATTGAGTCTAAGAACAAAAATTATGCCATATGACTATTCACACATCATGAGTGACTGGGAACCAAAGTGAGCCATTTGTGAACAAATTACATTTTGGAAATTATTTATCTGTACTAACTGGTACAGATTTATGAACATGAGTTGAATTGTGCATGTTTGGAGCAAGTTGGTACTTTCCCCTGATGCTTTCTTCTTCTGTCCAAGAATCTCATTTTCCATTAAGATACATGATATATAAACACATAAAATTTTAGTCTCTTGCCTGTGCCATTGGGAGAAAAATCTTCCAAATATGAGCAGGATATAACCAATACAGTAATGTCTTCCTGAGCCCACAAATAACCCGGTCCCTGCAAGACACAGGAACTGCCTCATTCATCTCAGCTGAACCCGGTATCTGAAACTTAATGAGCCTGAGAATGATGATGACTGAAATATTAACATTAGCATTTCAATGTTTATTAAAGCCTGCAGAAAAGGTGTGCATGGGAGATGGCCACATTTGAAAGACTAGGAAAACCTGGAGCAAGCAGCAATTTACAAGTAGGATGAGCCTGCAAGTCGAGTGGAGCTTGGGAATGTTTCCTTCACTTGCTTTTCCTATCTTCAGTCCCTGCTTATGAATATTGAATGCTTTGACTAGTTTATGAATAATTCATCAACACAAGCACACACACAGAACAAAATGGGGAAAATGTTTGCTTTCATGGATTTTGTTTAACCACTGTTTTATTTGAGACAGAACGGAACTCAAGGTGCATGGAAGGATTGCCAACAAGGTGCAGCTGCTGCAAGTCCCATGGAAAGTTAAATTTTGCATATTACTTCTCCTTCCATGTGTGGCTAGTGGTGACTTTTGTGCCCTGAAGGACAGATCATGCAAGGACATAGGTCTTATGCAGCAGGACTCTGAACCTGTTATCTCCTCAGAGAGCTTTGCAGAGCGGCACTACATGGGGTGTCAGTTTGCTCATGCATTTCCATTGCAATGCAGTTGTATCACATCTCTATCTTAATAGAATCATATCATAGAATATCATGGAATGGTTTGGGTTGGAAGGGACCTTAAAGATCATCTAGTTCCAACCCCCCTGCCATGGGCTGGGACACCTTCCACTAGACCAGGTTGCTCAAAGCCCCATCCAACCTGGCCTTGAACACTTCCAGGGATGGAGCATCCACAGCCTCTCTGGGCAACCTGTTCCAGTGCCTCACCACCCTCACAGTAAAGAACTTCTTCCTTACATCTAGTCTAAATCTACTCTCTTTCAGTTTAAAACTGTTACCCCTTGTCCTATCGCTACATGCCCTTGTAAAAAGTCCCTTTCTGGCTTTCTTGTAGGCCCCCTTTAGGTACTGGAAGGCTGCTATAAGGTCTCCCTGGAGCCTTATTTTCTCCAGGCTGAACAACCCCAACTCTCTCAGCCTGTCTTCATAGGGGAGGTGCTCCAGCCCTCTGATCATCTTTGTGGCCCTCCTCTGGGGCCTTTCACTCATTATTTTCAGAAAAAGGTAGAGGTGCCACAGGAGATGTTGAGAGCAAGAAGAGCCTCCCATGAACTCTGGGCTGGGATAAAACAAGCCCTTTAATGCTGGTGTATTCTTTCACTCAGGTCTGGCAGAAACTACATCAGGCCTGCAAGAAGGAAAGTCTCTCCATCTCTCCATGCAGTCCAATTCTAGCCCACAGTAGTGCTCAGGACATGTCCTACATTCACAGCTGAGCAGAAGCGTAACTAGAAATAAGGCAAACATCTCATGCATCTTCTCTTCTAACTTATGAGATGGAGTCGAGTGCTGGGGATGTATCTGCCAGAAGGGATCATGCAAAATGGAGTGCTCCCCTTGCACGAGTGGTGTGTGAGACCGTGGCATGGGAGAGCAGCCATGGCGATGAGGCAGAGGGCAAGACACAGCCGCAGCTGCCGGGAAAAGTGAGGCAGGAGCCTGCTGTTAGAGGGCTATGGTTCATGCATGGCACTTTGCAGCTGCAATAATGGGGCTGGCACTGGGATGTGGCAGAGCTGTGTCTGAATATCGCTGCTGGTGGACAGGAGCTGTGATATCTGCTCCTGTTTCTGCTAGCTTAATGTCTCTTCCTTCCCCAACTCATCTGTACAATGAGGGTAATGATAGTTTTCCACCTTTTGGAAAGAGAGAGGAACAAGACTATGTGAAGAGTAAGCAAAAGAGTAGTCAGTTCAAACAGCAGGGAGCACCTTATGAGGAAATCTGTTAGTGTAGAGGTGAAGCAAAGAAGATACTTAAATCGGAAGCCTGGAGTGTATAAGGTCAGTCAGAGGAAAACTGGGAAATGCTGGAACAGAGAACGTACAGAAAAGAGGAACATCCTTTCAGGAGACAAAATGAGGAAGTGGATAAAAACTGGTAAGGCTTTTCTGTCTTTAAAGTCTTTGATTGCATAGATGGGTGACTGTTTACCCTGCTGTTGCCGGCTTCATTTCAGTGATGGCCACAACACTTCTGTGTGTAGCTGGGAAAAAAAGTAATAATAGAACCATCTGGAAGTAATGAGTCAAGAATAATGTAAGATGACAGTAATTAATTCTTTGAAATAAAATTCCACAGGAGGGGGAAAGAAAACAAGCAGAAGGAGGGTTGGGAATTATGCCAGCTGGGAAGCCCAGGGGACGATTCTGGGAGTGTACAAACTTCAAATCCTTTGGAAATCCATGCACACACTTAGGGGAGGACCAAAGCAGGTCTGAAAGTTCCCAGTATAACATTTGGGTTTGTAGGTTAAGTTGCCTGTTTTGCCTGGGAAGCATCACTTAAGTATAGATATCTGCCATGTTTATCATCTTCCAGCAAGAGTGTTTGGTTGGTTGGTTTATAAAAGAAGCTTTTGGGGATATAGGAGCAGAGCACATTCTGGAAAATGCTACACTGACAAATAGCCTAGCTCCCTGGTCCTGATCTCCTGATTGTTCACGTTACGTGTATGTTAGCTTGTTTGTCCCTAAACCAGTCTGATATCCAGCCTATTTAGACACCTTAAACTTCATTTGATTTTAAACATTGTAACACATCTTTTTAATACAATGGTTTTTGGTGACTGTCTTTTCAGTGACAGTCTAGAGCTGCTAGAACCTCTCTAATGGCCAGGTATAGAGGTGGTGAGCATATCCAGTGAAGCAGTCTCAGACTTTTCAGGATTCTGAGTTTTTGCAGGATCACCACCCACATGTTCCGCTGATCTTTAAGTTAAAAGCCTTCCTTTATGGCCTGAGAATGGACAAAGGATTCAGAGATTTCCATCCCTTTTAGTGATGGCTTAATTGACCATACCTGAATGGGACCGATCCTGGAGGCTCAGGGTTTACCATCTGTGGTCATGATCTGTGTTGCAGGTGCAACTATCTGAGTCAGTCCTTGTTTATGGCTTTGGGGTCCTTATTGCTCTGAGATTATGTCTCACTGCTCCCTGGAAGAGGGTGATGTGCACCTGTATACACTGAGGTCCAAACTCCTTCTGAAACTGGAAGAGCTCAAGGCAGTAGTTACAACAACCCTTACTCTGGATTGTCAGGAAGGCTTGGGTTCAAGCCTTTATCAGCCTCAATATGCAGTAATTTGTAAGTCCTGTAATTTGGACTAAAGGAGTCTCTCTGAGGGTTGGCAGCAGCAGTATGCTGTGATTTGCAATGCAGATCAGTTGCCAGAGGATGAAATAACGCACACTTTACAAGCTATTTATTTCTGGCCCTCTGAAATCAAGCCTCAGAGCTCACCTGTTTTTGTTTTAGAAGAGTAACAAGAGGTTGCAGCAAAGAAGATGGATGCTAGAAACGGAAGGAAAGATACCTAGGCTGTGTGCGCTGTGCAGTATGGGAGAGCTACCTCCAAACCCCACTGATGGGCGCAATTCATTTTCCCCACATGGGACTGGCAGGTATATCGTGTCTCAGGTACTGAAGGCATTTAGAGGACTATGCTTAGGCAACTAAATTGCTCCTGGCTTATTTAGCTGCACAGTGCTGTGCTGCACGGAGATCTATACCATTTCCACACCCTGCACTGTGTCTAGTGTGCATAGGCCTTAAAAACGTGCGATATTCCCCCAGCCCAGCCCCAGAGGAGCTGACAGACACTGGAGTGGCTGTGGTGCTCTCAGGTTAACTGCTTCAGGTCGACCTGGCGTCAGCAACTTCTCTGGCAGCCGTTCTCCTTCCTGCTCTCTCTCTTGATGTCTGGTGTTATGCCCTGCTGGGTTTTTGCCCCTGCTGCAGCTGTGGTTGCCACAGGTTAATCTTGTGAGCACAGAAGTAAGCAGGGTTGTGCTGTGCTTCTTCTCAAGGATGGGGGTGTCCGAGATGGATGGTGGTATGTGCTGGATGGCCAAATGACCCTAACCTCAGGGCAGGTCTGCAGTGGTTGTAAGGAGCATGTCCAAGGCTAGATGGGAACATGGGCTCCATAAGTTGTTCTCAAGGTCATGCTTACTCAACAAACAACTCCAAATGCTGGAGGCACAAAGATGACTTCTGGCCTTCTTTGTCCTCTACTATTCCTGGGTTGCTTCCCTTCAGACAGAGCACCACTTACTGTTTTCCTCCTCATCCTGCCTTCTTGTTTTTCTCTCCCCAACACCAGTCACCCACTCTTTTTCCCTTTCTTTCCCAAGCTTTTTTAACGCCCAGTTTTTAATGTCAACCTAGAGACAGAAGATCCCTTATTCCTCCCCAAAAGCGGATGGAAATGTAGCCTCACCCCATACAACCTCTTCTCTCAAAATCATCAAAGCTGATAGCAGCATAACACTCCTGCATCCTGCCTGCAGGTTTTGGTTCCCCGCAGATGGAGTTTTCATTTAATCAAGCTCAGACTGAATGAAAGCAGCACTATTAATTAAACAATGGCCCATCTGGTGCATTGCAAATATCTACAACACTGGGAGATTAATATCAATTATATCAGAAGCTGGAGGGATGCTAAGACCTGCAGAGACACACTGTTTGGTTTGTGCTAGAAACCAGGCAGAGGAAAAGCATGGTCCTGTGGAGAGATCTCTGGACAGGGAGCAGGGAGCAACTGATCCTGTTGCCAGCTGTGATGCTGATATTCTTTGTGCATCTGGATAAGCCACTCCTGGGAAGGTTTCTTCAGGTGAAAGTTGAGGAGAATTTGGTGTGTCATTCCCAGTTGTACCTTTGAAAACATGTCCTGCATTCCTGTACCCCAGAATCCCTCCACTATAAAATGCTGTATATAATATTCTCCTTTCTTCGACACATGCTTTAGGAGCTACAGAGAAAAGTGTGTACAAGGACTAGGGGTAAAAAGCTGCAACACCTGGTTTCAAATCCCTATTTGTAGTGTCTCAATTCAGTGTGTCATTTCCTGGCTCCAACCCAGAAACTCTCCCCTTATCACTTGGACAGTTCTCACTCTAAGCTCGTATTTTGGAGAATGCTGATTTGGAAACCAGATTACTTTTTCTACAAATCATACCACAGCCTACTGGTGCAGCCAGAGATGTCCCAGATTTCCTATGTGCATCATTCTGTAACAGCAGCTATCCAGAAATCCAGGAAGGTTGATTGCTGTGGAGGCACAGAGCTGATTTATGTCACATGTGTGGAGAGTCTGGCACATCTGGCTCTGGAGCTGTACGGATGAAATGAAATCATTGTTGGACATGTTGAACCTCCACTTTTGACTGTGGTGGCAGTGATGGGTTTGTGTGCAATTCAGTCACGGAAGAGCATGTCACTGGATTTGCTTATGAGAGCACAAAGAAATGGGACTAGAATCAAAAAAAAAGAAAAGAAAATAAACCAGCTCTATCATGTTATTTTTAGAGCAGCTGGCTTTATCAAGGCAAGGAGTTGTGTGCAGTAAACACTGAATGGCTGTGATGAATAGCTATTCAATCAGAGATGGAGAAGTGTCACTTCATGGTAAGAAAGGAAATCCTATGTCTGTGCTAGAAACAGTGACGGTAGATTTGTAATCAGATGCATGAGCTTTGCTGTCTTCCATGCTTAGCTTTCAGGGACACTTAAAGGTCACAACAGGGGCTTCTTGAGCAAAAGGCCCCTGTCTAAGACCCCAGCTGACAACTCACGCTGGGTCTTGTTTCCCTGGAAGGCAAAACTGATTTCCAATTACAAGTCCGCAGCCTTTTTGCTTGAACGGGAATTAAGTCAATCAGACGCCAATACTTTTTTTTCTCCCTTAATAGATTTCAATAATTATTTTGGCTTCGGGCTGAGTAAATCCAATGTCAGTCACATTGGCCTGCTCAGATTTAAAGCTGCTTTGGCCAGATGGAATGAAGCAAGAGTGGGAGAACTGAGCTGGAACAAATAGAAACTATCCCAATCCTCAGACTTAATAATCAGCCTGGCTTGACAGGGTTTGGAGGCTAGTGGAATGCTTAGATGAATAAATGCGCTTTGGCACTTCCCCACTTCTGAAAGGCTCCTCAGAAGTTTCCTGTCCCAGATGAGGCCATAGGTGGGCAGATATATCGGAGCCTCTAATGGGAATGCTGCTCCCTACGCTGGAGAAACAGTTTCATGAGCCAGTCACACAACTTTGTGCTGCTCAGTGCAAGGATGGGGTCCAGGTGCAGCCTCACATACACTTATAGAAGGTGTGAAAAGAAAGTGGCTTTGGGCTTGGTTCTGCAGTCTCCAGCTTATATTGGATCCTGCTGCATGGGGTTATAACTCTTGGGATGCAACTACAGCCCAGGGGAAGCTTCCTCTGGGAAATGGGTTATGGAAAAGGATTTTGATGCAGCTGTCCATATTATCCTGCAAACAACTTGCTTAATTTCCTTTGCTTTTTGGGGATTAAGGACAGAGGAACAGCTATTCTGCAACACAGACAGCCTTTCCCTTCTCCCTTTGTTGCAGTTCATGGGGATTTGGAGAGAAGGATGGGTCATGTTTGCAGGCTACAGAGCTGCCAGCCCTCTTGTGACACCTGTATGCAGGAGAGAAGAGTTGTCCTTGGCTTGACACAGGGACACTTCAATGTGGCTGGTTTCTTCCTGCAGAAGTCAGACTCCCTGCCCCCCAGTTGGTAATGGAAAAATCTCCCCTTTTTGTCTATTTTTAGCCTTCACCTCTGTAGAATTTATTTTATTTTATTTTATTTTATTTTATTTTATTTTATTTTATTTGAAGCTTAGGCCTCAGAAAGATAGGAAAGAACAGTTGAATGAGAACTGCCTAGAAAAAAGGGACAGAAGGAAACAAAAGCTCAAATGCTGTTTAGCTGTAATGCTTTCTCCTTTGTGCTATGGGGTATCCCTGAGAGTAAAAACGGAGCAGGCAGTTGTAGCTGAGGAAACACGCAGAGAACTGGCATCTTCAGAAGCCTTCCAGATCTAGGACCATGAGGAACAAAGAAATAAAGTTGACCTTTTAGATGCATCAAATCTATGCAGGATTCCAGGAGATTTCCAGGTGAAAGCTCTTGTAGATCTAATGCAAGGCAGGGAAAAGGTCTCATGTTTGCTCTGGGCCGATGATGTAGATCTGAGTGGGTTAATTATTTTCTGCTGACCTCATCAACCTCAGGTCAAACCGGTGTTCTCAACTAATAGAGGGTAAGGCCTCCTTGGCAGAGACGAGGGATTGTAGCCACCTCTGAAATAAGACTTGAGGATGGTACGCAGCCATGTAGATCTTGTTTGCACATCTGTCCCCTTGTAAAATCTACATGTTTATTTTTATTGATGCTTTTACAGTTTGACAAATATTTTTCTATGAAGAGAAACATAATTAACTTAAGTCATTTATATTAATCAGAAGGGGGAAAAATCATGCAAAACGGGTAATTTTGCACTGAACAAGTAGGGTAACCTAATGAATATAGATGATGCTGATTTATGTGTTTATGGAAAAGTAACACTGGACTGGGGGGGTGGAGGAAGAAAACAGGCCAGGAAAATGGACTGTTAAATGATCTTCTATGATTTCTGTGGAGTCCTGCTCAAGAAGTGTGTCAAATGTAAATGCAACTTTTCAGTGTGCTTACTGGGACTAAATTACTCAGAACGACAAAGCCAGACATTATTAGATTCACTGTTTCTAAATGATGGGCTGACCCTCAGTCGCACAAATGAGCTGCACTGATAAGTGTTTCACTTGTTTACTTGACTGAGATTTGTAGGGCAAGGCCATATTTCTACCAGGGTGATGGTGCATTTTGCAAGAAAGCAAACACTGATGTCAAACTCACTACCTTCTCTCTAGGACTTGCATCAGATACTAGTGCGAAAAAACATAGGGTTGAAATGTCGACCTCATGGAATTAGTGACAAAATTCGTATGGGATTCAAAGGTGCCAGACTCACCTGTAACACACCAGGTAGCTGTACAACCAGATGCTACATACATGGAAAGGAATTCTCCCTAATCCCATTTGATGCCCTAAAATGTGCATATTGAAGTCTTTGTAGGTATATATATACTGAAAAGCATCTTGGTCTTTTAAAGAACTGCTAAAGCCAGTAGGAACAAATTATTTACCTTCAAAGACACATCTAGCTTAGTATCTCAGACCTGGTACAGGCACTTGAAGTCTCAAGGGAAAGCTAAATAAGTCCTAATGTACCCCAGTAGTTGCACAATGGACTCTCTCATGTTTCTTCTTTCCTAAATGAAACAGAGGGAAATCCAGGCACAAGGCTCTTCTTAGCTTCACATCTCCAAGAGGAGTCATTACCTCAAATATTCAATGCCGTTTTATCAGAACCTGTCACAGCTCTGAACATGGCAGTCTCAGATTCACAGCTTTGTTTGCTCAGGTTGCCTAACATGACTAGATTTTGGAGTCATATTTTATTAATCTTTTAAACAATCAATAATTAAAAGCAATAAACTTTGTTGGAAAGCTCCTCTTATCCCAGAGGATTTCAGAGCGGTTTGCAGACTGTGTGCAGGGAGCACAGGGATCACAGAGCCACCTCTGTTCTGGCACAAGGCGGCAGTTTAACAGTGCACAGCTTAACGTGTGCTGGAAAGTAAATTAAAAATTTCACTTGCTACTTCATCTTCAGCAGAAAATGTGGGGAGATGAAATATAATGATTCTGTAATGTTTCTGCAGGCATTTGTCCAAGACTGCAAAGCACTGATACTGCTAGAGTGAGGATGGAGCTTGGGTGCTACTGAAAGTAAATTCAACTTTAGCAAAACCAGCCCGTTTGTAGCTTTCAATGCTTGTTGCCTGCCCTCACTGGTGCGGGGATACGGCAGGTATGGGTGCATTCCCTTAGTGCCTTCGACAGGAGGCATCCAGCAGCACTGAGGTGCGGACCTCCAAAGGTTTGATCCGAAAACAGAGCAAACATTTCTACCTGTAACGGTTATTAAGCACAGGCACCAGGTACTATGGGAAAGGCTTGCGTCTCCATCACCAAAATGTTGTGGTCCAGACTGGATGTTTTCTAAAGATCAGGCCAAACAGAAATGAATCAGGAAAGCCCTAATGTCTCTGTAATGTGGAAGGCTGGACTAGGTGATCAGGATGTGTTTTCTTTCTGGCTCTGCTGTTTGCAAAATGCTTCACAGTTCAGGCTCACAGTACTTTTGGATTCCAAATTGTTTTGCTCCCAAAAGAAGGGATCCATGCCAGTGGTTAATTTTCAATACCATTTGCTTTAATGTTGCAGTTCAGGCTTTTCTGCAAATACATACTAAGGACTGTCCATTTTTATTTCAGTCTCAAAAGCTGCTGAATAGTTTATTCAAAGAGTTTTAATGAAGAATAAAATAAAAGTACCATTCACAGGCAGAGAACAGGCCTGGAAATCTTAATTGGAAAGCTTCTCGATATTATAAACGATTGAAAGACCTGGTGGCTTCCTGGGATCTGAGCCACCAGGACATCCTCCACTGTCCCAAGCCTAGTGTTGGTACTGATTAAGATTTACAAGGAGTTGTAAGAGGCAAACCCCTCTGTCCGCTAAGATCTCTTATATCCCTTGTGTTAAACATGGGGGACACCTTGAAAGAATGAACAAAACTAGCATACAATGGGGCGTAAACACTGGCAACTTGGACTATTAAATTACCACATGAGCTACACTCCATGTGAGCCTCTTTCTGCACCTCTGCAGGTTATTTTTATTGAGGTTTTATTTTGGTGCAAGCAGATCACTTCAATTTGCACCTGTGAAAACCTCTGAATCTAGGCAAAACCTGAACGACTGCTCTGCTGCAAGTCATGGCACATCACGTATATTGTTGTTGTTGTTGTTATTATTACTAAATCTGTTCACCACAGACAATGACCAGCAGTTTGGAGTGTGCAGTTATCCATGGGAATCTCAGTACCACCAGACCCTTGGAGCAGAAACGGACGAAACCTGCTCAACAATAAATTCAGTGCTTTGTGATTTATGCACATTTGCAGAAGTCCCAGAGAATTGCCATTCTTTGCTTCACTGTTTACCATCTTCAGACAAAGAATACAAGAGCCCATGAAAATAGTCCCTATTGAATATTGTCAGAATAGTGATCGGTTTTTCCACAATGTTTAGCTCCGCGGTCGTCTCTTTCTGCCTTTCAGTAAACACGTAAGTAGCGTTGCACTGTAGATAAGTGGTGTCATCTGGGAGTAGGCTCTAATCACATCAGCTCTGCAGCAGCCTCCCACGCACAGCTGGGGTGGCACAGTTTGAAGCGCGCTCTGCTTTTTTACACAGAAGTGGGGGTAAGACTGACTGGTGGGAGTTAAAAAACCCCAAATCTTGGTTTGTTTTTCAGAACAAGTTTTGATTAGATAATTACTCCTGTAGAGGCCCAGCTGCATTGCCTGAATTCAGTTTCATCTCTCTTTAAACACTGCCACCTATTTCTGTTCCTCCTTCCCTCCTATCCTATGATCCTGGCCGTGACTTTACCTGTTCTGTCCTTGAGTTTCTCTACAGCTGAGAAAAACTCCCCGGTACGTGCTACTCAGCATCAGGACGGCCCCCTCCCTCTCAGCCACTTTCATCTCTTCTTTGAACCCACCTTTCCTCCTGCTCAGCTTTTGTTTCTCTGTTGGACATCTTGTTATCCTGAGGGTCAAGGATGCCGGATAAAACCAAAGGGTTTAGGCTTTCAGTTCCCCATATGGAAATTTTCAAAGGGCTTTTGTGGAGCCTTCCAAAGGATACAAATTGCAAAGCAAAACACTGCTTCTCCTTTTGAACACCAGAGATTAATGATATGGGCACACAAACACCTCACATCTCGCTGCATGTCAGCAGCTTCACAGCAACTGCTGGTGTGTATCTTCTTTTCCCTTTGTGCGTGTGAAAGAGCGTGCCCCTCTTACTGTGGCGAGTAAGCTGCCTGTCGTTTATCACGGGTTAAGAGCATGCACAAGCATGGGTAATCGTAACAACGTGGCTGGTGTGCTGCACTGTGCTCTCCACCTCATCGCGTGATACCTCGTTGTGGTGGGTTGACCCTGGCTAGATGCCAGGTGCCCACCAAAGCTGCTCTATCACTCCCCCTCCTCAGCTGGACAGGGGAGAAAATAAAATGAAAGGCTCGTGGGTCGAGATAAGGACAGGGAGATCACTCACCAATTACCGTCACGGGCAAAACAGACTCGACTTGGGGAAAAATCAGTTTAATTTATTGCTAGTCAAATTAGAGCAGGATAATGAGAAATAAAACCAAATCTTAAAACACCTTCCCCTCACCCCTCCCTTCTTCCCAGGCTTAACTTTACTCCTGATTTTCTCTACCTCCTCCCCCCCGAGCAGTGCAGGGGGTCGGGGAATGGGGGTTTGGGTCAGTTCATCACACGTTGTTTCTGCTGCTCCTTCCTCCTCAGGGGGAGGATCTCACACTCTTCCCCTGCTCCAGCGTGGGGTCCCTCCCACAGGAGACAGTTCTCCACGAACTTCTCCAACGTGAGTCCTTCCCACGGGCTACAGTTCTTCACGAACTGCTCCAGCATGGGTCCCATCCACAGGGTGCAGTCCTTCAGGAACAGACTGCTCCAGCATGGGTCCCCCGCGGGGTCACAAGTCCTGCCAGCAAACCTGCTTCAGCGTGGGCTCCTCTCTCCACGGGGCCATGGGTCCGCAGGTCCTGCCAGGAGCCTGCTCCAGCGCAGGCTTCCCACGGGGTCACAGTGTCCTTCAGGCATCCACCTGCTCCGGCGTGGGGTCCTCCACGGGCTGCAGGGGGACAGCCTGCCTCACCATGGTCTTCACCACAGGCTGCAGAGGAATCTCTCTCTGCTCCGGCACCTGGAGCACCTCCTCCTCCTCCTTCTTCACTGACCTTGGTGTCTGCGGAGTTGTTCCTCTCACATCTTCTCACTCCACTCTCTCTGGCTGCAACTGCAACTCCCCTGAAACTTCTTTTCCCTTTCTTAAATATGTTATCACAGAGGCGCTACCACTGTTGCTGATGGGCTCGGCCTTGGCCAGCGGCGGGTCCGTCTTGGAACCCGCTGGCATTAACTTTATCGGACATAGGGGAAGCTTCTAGCAGCTTCTCACAGAAGCCACCCCTATAGCCCTGCCCCACTACCAAAACCTTGCCACGCAAACCCAATACACTCGTTCATCACAAATGTGACTCCCTGTCACAACATTGACAATTGCCTGAAGCCTTGAACCCTCCTGTTCCTTCTCCTCTGGTCTCTGTATCTCATGGACTCCTTCTGGTGTTTTCTGTCCTCCACATTTCATATTTCGGCAGCCAGAGGAACCACTAAAGTTATTTCTCATCTGAAGAGAAGAACTAAGAGTGATAACCAGAGTACAGCAGAGCTTTTGATTTCCAAAGCGCTTTGCCTACACCCACATTGCAGATGACAGAAAGTTGGTAGGTGACAGTCTTTATTTTCCAACCTGAGGAAAAACTGCCCGCCCGTGCTGAAAGGAACATATCACCTATTGCTCGCAGGTGAAGTGCCATGCCAAGGGCCATGCTGTGCACAGGAGAAATGGTCTTATTTCTGTAGACATGCTACTTCACACTGTAACCAGATTAAGCAGTGAGACATGATCCCATATGACACAAGAGTCCCTCAACTGCTGGGAAAACTTAAGGGCTGCAGACAATCTTTTTGTTGTCTTTCTTTTGCATGTGGTATATAGTTTTGCCCATCACTGAACAGACTTGAGAAATAAGGCCCATTCCTGAAGATCTGTGATCATGAACACTCTGCTGGAAATGTGTCTAGCTTGCTAGATGTGCTATCTCAGTCGAATTTCTATTTAGAAAAAGATGGCAAATATTAGTCAAAAATTTGCCCTGAGGAAATGGTACCACTTACACTGGGCTCATATGCCTGTTAAAACACATTTGGCAAAAAGGTGCAAACAATTTCACCGTATTTTTTTTAGCTTATTTTGATCTTACTAAGACTTTACACTTACAGTCACATTTTATCAGTAGATCTCACATTATTGTGCAAATATGAACAAATAATACTATCATTTATGTTTTAAGATAAAAACTGTAGCACAAAAGAGGAAAATGGTAAACTCAAGGTTAACTCTAGACTGGAGTTCAGGCCTTTTGTTATATATCTTTGATCCCCTAAAAAGCGCCCTTGTTTTTTCTCTCTGCTTCCTCCCTGAATTTTCACTTCCTGTCTTATATTCTTGTACACTGTTCTGATGCACTATTAAACAGCTAACGCATTCCTTCCCTGACGGGTATCACTCAGGTGATCAAATTGTCCCTGTGTTTCAAAGTCTATAGAGCATTGTGAGGCTTTTCCTGGAAAAAAAAAAGATGTTCCTGAAGTTATTTCTGGAGATAGGAGCATGCCAAAATGACCTTGACTTGGAAGGCACTTCTGAGTCCAAATGTTACTATAGTTATAATGCACTAGAATAAAAAAGCAGCTGAATCTTTGGTCAGGAACTCCAAAACTTTGATGTTTAGCTCTTGCATTTGGACTCCCTTTCCAGCTGGTTTCAATGCTGAGGATCCTGCTGCTACATGGTCGTCCACAGAGTATGCGCCATTAACTCTTCTTTTTTGGGAACTGTTGTTTAATATCCAGAGAAGCTAAGAAACACAATGAGTATTTCCAGTATTTCCATGGAAATAATTGCTGTAGCTGGCACAGTGGTCCTTGGCAGTGCTGGAAGGCTCTGTGTGATTTGGACAAGACAAGAGCCATCAATGTCACTCAGAAGATCATGTGCAAGGATCTGCAACAACACTAAGGAAAAAGCTGGAGAAGTTTTTTTCTTTTTTTTTATAGGAAACTGACTGCTAAAATGGTCTCTTTGTGATCAAATGGACCACACACATTTTTTGTTGCTTTTGGTTTTAAGGATCTCATGACTACTATGAACTGAGAACAATTTCTGAGGTTATCATCAGATGTGCTTATTCATTTGTTTCTCATGTGCTGTTTTAAAACTATACTTGCATCTAGTGCTTCACCTAAAAAGTGAGTTTTAACACTGCCCACTGGCAGAATAGGAGCAACAAAATTCTTAGTGTCCCTGTCAGATGCCCTTGAGCAGCTGTAAACTGGAGGTGGGCTGGTGACGGGTGAGGGGCTTTTGCCATTGAAGAAGATAGGCTCATCCAGGACTGAATGGGCAATGCATTCATATTCCCATACCATCACGCAGATATTCTCAGACAATTAAGCAGGGGAAATGAATTTAAAATTGAATACTCTTTGGTACAGCTTCTTGAAATTACTTTTATTAATCAACATTGATTTTTAAAACATTTTTTACATAATGGTGTCATAATTTTTCCTGTTAAAGAGAGTAGCAGGGAACCTGACAAAGGCTTGGGAACTAATGAATCTGATTTTGTATTCCACGTGCTGTGGCCCAGAAGCCTAGGCTGTGACAGATTTCTTTATTGAACCTTCAGGCAGGCTCTTCGTGAGAGTCATTTTGTAAATGAGGGTTTGTAAGCCGTGACCATGGAAAAGGATCATTGTCCATAACAGTGGATGGTTCAAGGGCCTGATTAACAGTAGCGAACAAAGGCTTTCACCTTGAAGGTCACCCATTGAGATTTAGCCCAGTCTGGCAGTGACAGTAACTTCTTTGCTTCTCAGAACCGTAAGGGACAAGAATGATGGACAGAAACTGAGGTAACAAATTGCACCACAAAAATATACACTGGGAGCAAAAGGGAGAATACTCACATCTGTAGGGACATCTAGTATAAGGGCTTAATTTGTCTGCTGATCTCCCCAGAGACCAATTGTGTTAGAAGGCTCTGCAATGCCTGTAGGAGAAGCCTCTCTCTCTATGTGGTCTCTTTAGGGAGCCTAAATGGACTAATTAGCTTAACTGGGTCATGTAAGTACTGCCCCAAACATGAGTCCTACTGACAGGCTTGCTGGGAAGACTGAGAAGCGATTGGGTGTCACTGAGAAGTGCTTCTGCCATGCTGCATGTATTGTGGCATGTGAAGTTGTGTGCATAGAGAGTCCACGAGCTTTTATCACTTCCTTGGCATGGGTATTTCCTATTTCCCTCCATTGTTGTGTCTCTTTCTGGCTTTGGATTCCTCTGTAAGATTTCTGGGACAGAAACTGTTTCCTGCAATCATACAATGCCTAGATCATTGAAGAGAGCTGAACCTCTTACTGCCTCTGATTGCTATTAAAAAAGCAGTATGTTGCACAGTGGATAAGGAGGAGATGATTTCACTGGTGCTGCTTATGCTGACTGTATTTTGTTGAAAGATTTTGGGGACTGCATTATGACTGCCAAGAAGATGTGACTGGAACAGACATGTGCAAACTCTGGTTTCTTATGAACATGCAAAACCTGTGAAGATTTGTTCATGAAATGAGAGATTGACCCTGAAGAAATAGAAAGATTCCTTGCCATCTTTACACTGATTTACACATATCTGCTGGACTGATTGGCCAGTCAAGAATCCATTGAGGATTAGGAGGAAAAACTAGATATTTGGATTCTGTCTTGGATCAGTGAGGTGGCTAGATGTCAAATGAGGGGGGAAGACCAAATAAAGAGCACACAATAAAGTGGATCTGTAGGAACGGGGAGGAAAGTGTGATAAGGCAGTTTATTGCTGATTAAGCATCAGCTAATCATTCCATTAATCAGAAAATCAAAACCAGGCTGCTGGATGATTGGGTCAATTCACTAATTCTCATTAGCAGCAAAGGGAAAGAGCGGGGTGGGGGTAGCTGGTGTGCCTTCCTTATACTGCTTTCCAAGTAACTTGGGAAACGAAGGTGCCAACAGAATACGAATGTGAAATAAAGTGTGAAGGATGGTGTAGTTGTGACTCCTGTGACAATGGGGATGAGGGTTTCTGCATAGGACTGAATGAAGTAGTTAGTAAACCCACCTCCCTACCATGGAGCAGGTTTGCAGTTGACCTTAGACACTACTGGAGCCATGCCTGGAGATGAGCTTACCTTGGCCACATATGTCTTCACCCTCTGAGTGACTTGATGTCAGGAGAAAAACACTGTGAGAATTGTTATCTTAATAACAGTGGAAAAAGTCCTTTATTTGAGAGGGTCATGGCTCTTGGATTAGGGTTGGACGCCCTGGCATCAGACACTAAGTTTGCACCTCCAGAGAAATCAATGCATCCGTGCAGGCAAAATGGAATTTTACTTTGTTTACAAAAATTATTATTTCTCACAAGATTTCCTTAATCTTCCCTAACACTTTTTACTGCATACCTCCAAAGTGCTTTATAAACTTCATGAATTTAGCTTTAAAACATGCTCTACCCTTCTTAGCATCTCCTTGTGTTCGCCCTTGCACCACTTTTGTATGTCATTATGGAAGTTAGGGCATGAGTTGCAAAACGTGAATTTAACAGTGCACCACTCACAACTGGAATGAACTGCCAACTGTTAATTATTCACTAGAAAAGTTCATGGATAACTGTGAATAACAGATACATCTGAGAGTTTTCCAATCTGCCTCTGGACAATTCATAAGTACAGAAATGGCAACATTCATTGTGTGATTTATTTGTTGTGAAGTGTTTACTTGGCTCTGCTCCCGTGTCTATAACGCTAAGCCAACAACAGTAGAACCCAAACAGATTTTCTTGTGAGATATCCAGAGCTTCCTTTTTCAAATCTGGCCAGAAAATACAAGAAGAACAGCTTTTCTTGTGGCATTTTAGTATTTCCAGTCTCTGTTTGATCCCAGAAGCACAGAAGGAGCAGAAAAACAAAAGGGAATGAACAGAGAAGAGATTCCTTAAAAAAGATCTTTCTCAAACAGAAGTTACTGGTACCTGGTAATTCCTTCATCAAATCCAGTCTGTGCCTGTGTGCTGTCTTGCAGGAAATCACACTGAACAGTTATAACATTCCCTTTAGGATTCTGCGAATTTTAAAGCCGCCAGTGAAACCTCAGGTGAACACCTAGGGGTGAAGTGGAATCAGTACTGACATTTTTCCTGAACCGTTTCTCCAGTATGGCTAGAGATAAGTAAAATGTATGCTGTTGGGATCCTGCAGCAGCCCTGCAAGAAACCTTTATTTAAAGGGACCTGTGGACACCCAGCACTGTGCTGTCAAAACTGACCCTGACCCTGTGTAGCCTAGTTGTCAGCTAGGTCTATAGACCTTCTCTTGCCTCTTCAGTTATTGAATACTGCGTGAGGACTGTCAGCTCGAGCTCTCTGGGGTGGCTTTCAGTGTTGTTGACTCTAAAGTTTTAAAAAAGAAAATGTCTCTGAAATCCTGAATTTGATTTACAGTCACAAATCTTAAAACTTCTGGGGATATTTGATATTTTTGACTCTGGTTATTGAGCAGTTTGTGTACCCCAGTGGTCATATTTTCACATGTCTCAGCAACTACAAGAGCCAGAGAGACTAGAAGAACAAAAAAAAAGATCCTCCTGTCCATCTCTGGACTCCAGGAGCTGGAGCATTAAGTAAAACACTGGTTTTATGAGAACTGGCTGTGCTGGTTTTGACTGGGGTAGAGTTAATTTTCTTCATAGTAGCTAGTATGGGGCTATGTTTTGGATTTCTGCTGGAAACAGTGTTGATAACACAGGGATGTTTTTGTTACTGCTGAGCAGTGCTTACACAGAGTCAAGGCCTCTTCTGCTTCTCACACCACTCCACCAGCGAGTAGGCTGGTGATGCATAAGAAGTTGGGAGGGGACATGGCTGGGACAGCTGACCCCAACTGACCAAAGCGATATTCCATACCTTATGATGTCATGCTCAGCATATAAACCTGACGGAAGAAGAAGGAAGGGGGGGATGTTCAGAGTGATGGCGTTTGTCTTCCCAAGTAACCGTTACGTGTGATGGAGCCCTGCTTCCCTGGAGATGGCTGAACACCTGCCTGCCGATGGGAGTAGTGAATGAATTCCTTGTTTTGCTTTGCTTGCGTGCGCGGCTTTTGCTTTACCTATTAAACTGTCTTTATCTCAACCCACGAGTTTCTCACTTTTACTTTTCTGATTCTCTCCCCCATCCCACCGGGGCAGGGTAAGTGAGTGGCTGTGTGGTGCTTAGTTTCCAGCTGGGGTTAAACCACGACCTTGGCAAAACTCATTCCTGTTCTTTCTCTGGAGACTGGCCTCATATAGCATTTTCTTCTTTGTTTCCAGTGCGTGCTTGTCAAAACATTTCACTCTTCCTTTTCAGCCTGTGTGGTGACTGCAGATGATCCCAGCTCCTCCCTGGCCCCCTGCCTTGTTTTGACTTGGAAAGCATAATGCTTTTAGGTAACAGATGCTCGGCTGCCTGAAGACGCCACCTATAATGGGGAAATAATCTCCTGAAATGGAAAGGGAACATTAGCCTGGGCTTTGACATGTCAGATCTGAGAGGAGAGTGGAAGTGTTCTGGCAGCAGCCTCAGGCAGAGCCAGGCTGGCAGGGTTGCCATGGCAATCAGCTTGTTTATCACATCAAGGTCCCCATAATGAAACAGCAGAAGATGTAATTCAGAGAGCATTGAAAGTAAAATATACATATCAGTATGAATTAGGTTGCAAGAAAAGTGAGCAAAGAGATCGAACTGTCTCAGTGGTTTATGAATAAATGGAAAGGCTGAACCTCCTTTTGGTTTGAATAAAATAAATGACAGATTTTTCAGCGACTTCAGTGTCAAGAGGTGATACTGATCAAAATACAGATATTGTTGTGGCACCAGTACAAACCGAGAGGTATTCAGATGTGCAAACTAAACTCATACTCAATTCACATGAAGAATTACCCTGTGTTGGTTAAAGATAGCTTTTTTATTCCTCCCTTTTTCATTGAAAGAAATGGTCAGGCAATCAGAAAGTAGTGTTAATTTGGGCCTTGGTTTGAGCAGAGTGAAATAACCTGTAAAAGCTGTGATGGCTTATTGCATAAGACGGTGTTTGCCTATAGAATATAGATCACCTTGTGGGAGGATCCAATTTTAAGAATAAAAAGATTGGAGCTATGGGATAGTAACAGATGGATGCTAAAAATTTTGTTAATTCTTGCACTGTTATTGATATAAGTACAAGCCTGTGCTATGCAAGCTCCTATACAAATTTAACTGGTTACAAAGGGTAGCAGGATCAGACGCTTAGTTCCATTTGGAAGAAAGGCAATAGATTTGATTGAAAGAAAAGGGCAGCTCCAGGCATCAGTTTGTATGAGACGTCTGCTGTAAGCGCTAACCTGCTTAACCAGGCTTCGAAGGTCAGGCCACATGTTATTGGAAAAATCATTCCCCTTGGATTCACAAAACGTTCCCACACTTCACCTGTGACTTCAGATTCAGTAGGTGCAAATGAGCAAAACACGAGTATTACACAGCCAAGCGCGGGAGCCCTTGAGCAGGAAAACGTGGGCAGAGACCCTCATCCTTCCCACGGGCCCTGGGACCCTGGGTGTCTCTGCAGACTCTGCCTCCCCAGGCAAATGGCCTTCACGCAGCTTATTGACGGGGCGTTTGCACACATTGCTGCTTCCGTTTGCCCTGGAAAGCTTCAGAAACAGAGAAAAGAGCGTGCGTGAGAGAAACTGAAAGCTGACATTCAGGGTCTGCTGTGGCACTCTCTTCATAAGGAAGACAGAGAGCTCTGGAGGGGTTAATAATACACACAGCTAAATAAGTCTAAAACGTGCACCAAAGTATAATGTTATAACTGAGTAAATTATACGCTTCAAAAGATCCCTGCTTACATATTTAGCCAGTGCTGGCTATGCATCTACTCACGCCGTACTGTGTATATTTGAGTGACTGGAACAATTCCCGAGGTTAATTACTAAACTAACCAGAGGCCTTGACTCATTGGAGCTGATGGAGACCACTGCACTTATTCCTCAAATCTATCAAGCAAACACAATTATGCTGGTCATGACACATGGCTTGACTGATAGCACAGGCGTATTGGACTAAAAAACCCTGCCTTGGCATGTGTCTCTCAGCCACGGAGAAACTCTCACACACTGTAAGATGGGAGCTGATGTGGGAAGGAAAGTAATGCCCACCCATTGGATATTCCCCCTGCTGCCTTGCTTTTAAAGTACATTGCATAACTGGAAACTACAGAAATATATGACTTTATCTTCCTTGGAAGCTTGGGATATGTTTGCAGATAGTTCTCGCTAAGCGGATTTCTGATTGTAGGATACAAAGCAGTCTAGTTGGCTATGACAAGTGGGTCAATAAGCAAGATGAACACACATCACTGAGTTCTTTGAGATGGTGTCTGAACCAGCTGCCAGTGAACTTCCACCATAGTTTTCAGTGGAAACAAGAGCTGCAAACAGCTAGAGAAGAATGGCTCCAAGCCATCGAAGAAACTTGATGCAACCTGCTGTTCTAATGTCCGCTTATCGGCCTTTGCAAAGACTGGCAGATACGCAGTCGGTGTAACTGCATGTCAATGAGCTGCTGCCACATGAATCAAAAGTTCCTCTCACCAGCTCGCCTCCTTTTGCAAGCCGGTGTCGGTGCTTCATCTCCTCGCCTTTCACTGCACGTTGCTGCACCCTGCATAATTGTCCTTGTTCAGAAGGTTTCTCCAGGAGGAACTTTCTTTCCCTAAAGTGAATATCTTTTTAAGTATGCATTCTGACAGACATGCACAAAATCACAAACTTGTAAACAGATATGAAGGCAGGGCAATGAATCTGTCATTTCCAAGTTTGGTTAAGTTATAATCTGAAAGTCTTTTCCACTTCTAAGGTAATAATAATTATATTCTTAAAAAATGTGATTATGTTCCTGATTCAACACTAATGTAGGTGTGCAGTTATGGACATCCCTACTTAATAAAGCCCTTAAATATATGATTAAATCCTACTAAAGCCCACTCTTAAGAGTTTAGCTGAAGTGGCACTTAATTCATTACTGCTTTAATAAAACCGTCTATCTAAATATGAAATAATGAAGCAGGAAGTATATCATCCATAACCCCAGAATGATGACATTTATTAACAGAGGTAGTCCTGAGCGCTATCTACTTTTAGAATAGTTTTTCCTTTTTGGTTAACCGGGGCTGCATCTTGGCTGCCCTGTAAGAGCACTGGCTGCAGTGCCTTTGACAAATTTCTCAGCCTCCTGTACCATTTTGACTGTGAAGAAGGGGGTGGCAGCAGAGGTACAGTGCCAGCCTTTGGGCATCCCATCGGGTGCCGTACAGGCTGCTGGCGGCAATTGTGGCACTTGAGTGCCGGCCATGGGGACACCTAACCCACAAGCAGGGATGTGGCTGATGCAGGTCTCACCAACCTCCCCTGCTTCTCCCCGGTTACTGTGGGATTCCCATTCTGCCCTCCACCTCCCACTGCTAGCATTTCTGATCTTCCTGTGCTTGGGCTTTGTTTTTAGTCAGATAAGTCACTGAAGGGGACAGCCCGGGTGTCAGACAGATACCCAGTTTTAATCTATTTTCAAGTGGGAAAATGGGGAACCTGATTACAGAGCTAATGTAGGAAGACTTGAGCTAAGAAGCTTGAGAACTGCTGATTTAGAGTAATATGTTTCTTAAAGAAAAGAAAACAAAAGAAACCACCTTTGAAGCCTGGACAGGCTTTATGATGATCCTTTTAGAGTTTGAACCTGTGGGTGTTTCATGTAGCGGGATTTGGCAGAAAAGCTAGCCCTGCTTTATTTACAATCTTTTTATCTTCTGGAAGACCTGGTGCGCTTTAGCAATCAAAAGGACAATGTAATTTTGACAATTGTTCAAGAAAAAGACGAAAAGGAGAATGGGAAAAAAGTTAAAAGCACTTGTTTGCTCTATTATAGGTTTATTTTTATGTGTTTTTGTGATCCCACAAGCGCTCTGCCAAACTTGCCCTGGTCACAGATATCAGCCCCCCTTTTTTGTGAACTGATGTGAATGAAAGGTTCAGTCATTTGCTGGAGTGAAAAGCATTTTTTCTCTTTAAGTAGGAGCCAAAATGCAGGAGTCAATGTGTGCCAAGGAGAAAGTAAGATGAACGAACCTCTTGCACAGTACCAATAAGAAGTCAATGCAGTCTTTGAGGACAGGTTATCTAGACGCATACAGCTTATGATATAGGTACCGGTGGTGCTATAAAGTCAAGGAGCTTAAAATCAGGCAGATGATATACAGTAATTAAAAGAGGTGTTTCCCATGGAGGACTACAGAGCCAATGGTCTGCAGCAGAAGGTGGAAGAAGGAGAGCTTGACATATATTTCTATGCCTCCATGAGTGCATCCCAGTGACAGCCAATACTACCTGCAGTGTGTCGAGCCACCTGCTCCTCTCCCTGGACGAGGTCTGGTAGCCAGCACAGGACTCACGCAGGGAGAAAGGATGCTGTTACTGAGCCTCCCTTCATCACCTACTGGTCCCTGGTATGGAAAGAGCGCTGCATTTTGCTGCAGATTGTCATTACTGGGCCTAGTCTGCATGCAGGAATAAGTCACATTCAAAACACCTGACTGTCCTTGTGTGGCAAGGACACATGAGAGCTGGGATCACTGGTCCTGTCAATAAAGTCCTGCATGTCTTCACCAGCTACTGATCACCACTGGCTCAGGGAGCTGCGCTTGCTTCCCAAACTTGGTAGATGTTTCCTGGCTCTAACTCCCATAAATTATTCTCCCTGAGTCTGAATTATTCCCTCAAATCCTATGAAGACTTAGGGATGCTAGGGCTGAAATACCCTAATGATTCAGGATTGCTATAATTTACAATCCTAATTAGGTCCCTCTGTGCATTATGATTGATTCTTTAATTGTGGGATGGCCTGCTAGGCTTTTCAACAGGATTTCTGTCTCATTCAGTGAGCACGATTAGTCCTGCTCTGGGGGGTCCCCTTGGCTATATTTCCAGTCCTCAGGTGGCTTCTGAGTTTGTGGGTCTGGATACAAACCTTGTGCCTAGAATGGAGGTTAGGGAGAGACTTGGATGTGTATCAACCCCTTCTTATGCCCTGATTTCCTCAGTAAGGAAACCCTGGCACACAACAAAGAAGGAAACCACTGTATTCTCCAAAAAAGTGCTCAGTCTGGATAATCAGGGAAACAAGGTTTTGAGTGCCTCTGCAGGTAAGGCAGGACACAGCTTACATGACCTCCATCTTTCCCTGTTGCAGACATTGCGTGGAAATGTTCACAGCAAATGCAGTAGGGACCTGGAGAAGATGGTGGATGCAGTTGTCATGGTTGAATCAGTGCGATGCTGCCTGGAAAAATAAATTCTAACTGTGCTGTGGCCGCAGGGCCTGTGTGTGATCCTGGGCAGAGAGACACTAACTCTGTGTTTTCCATATCCTGCCTGTGCACAATGTGAGCTGTGGAGTCTGCCTTGTAAAACAGAGGAGAGAAATCAGCAACCGGACTCAAAGCAATTGAAGTGCCACAAAACCTCGTGTCCCCAACCAAATCAGGACTTTCAAATGAAACACCCAGCACTGCTAGACATTTCAGATGTAATATCTCACTGTCTCAGTTCCCCATCTCCATGGGAAGTAACAATACCACGTCATTTCTCAAGATTTGTTCCATATATCAATTAATTAGTTTTTGCAAACCACTCAAACACTGCAGTGATGAATGCTTTAAAGAACTTATGATTAATGTTGTCTTCAGATTAGGTCTTCATAGTGTACATAAAAAAGGCCTGGTGCTGTACATCATAGAAAAATGAAGATAAAATGAAATACTGAACAGCTTCCATCCACTGTGCACTCCAGGTGGTGAAGGTGCTCAGAAGTGGAGTATATGGGCATGAAATTAAAGACCAGGACATCCATTTTGCCCACACAGGACTGAAGAAAGGTTGCACAGACCTCATTTTATTGTTATCTTTGAGTTTGCAACTTTTCAAACTTTTAATTCATTTAATGTGAGGGGTTTTTATATACTTTATGTACTGAGACACAGACACAATTCAAAGAGCTAATATATTTGTGTCTGGGTACACAAAGTACATTTAAAAAAGAAGAAAACAACCCTCTTACACAACCCTCTTACATAAATAACTATAACAAATACTGGAAATCACATGGCTGGTAGTGACATGCTGGTCCAGCCTTGCCATGAATACTATGGGGGACATGGTCCCCATTGAGGAGTACCAATATAATATTCTTTCCTGGATCATGTTGTGTAGCATCCTTATCCAAACTCCTTCTGTCTCCAGCCCTGGGTATCCATGGGATTATCTCGGCATCCTGTATTCCTGGGCAAGGAGCCACCACTGAGCCATCTGCTGACTTGTTGAGGAAGGACTGACAATCCAGCTTTCCCCTCCATCTTGCCCGCTTCAGAATTTGGGGCAAAAATGTTACCCTGACTTTTCCCCCACTGTTGGCAGTTCGGCTTCAATTTAGTGTGAACGTGAGTCCTGTGGTTGCCAGCAGCATTAAAACACTGGACCATGCATTCTGGCTCGGCTCGAGTGTCTCAGAAAGCCTACGGTGAGCGCTTCCTGGCTGGGAAAGGCACAGTCACCCAGGAGCTGGTGCCAGCCCTGCATCCTCGCGGTTTTAACGCAGGGGGGACCGCAGACAGGGACCAAGCTGGTGCTGCTGGCAGTAAGTCCCAGGGAGGTAACTCAGAGTAGCTCAGGCTTCTCTGAAGCATGGTCTGGGCTAGTGATGAATTAGCAAACATGAGCCAGTGAACTTCTAACCCTGAGGTTTAGCGTTCATCCCCAAGGCTAAATGAGATTAGGAGGCAATCCAGCTGAAGCTTAGATGTCTTCTGTCCTGGCTTCCTTCACTCAGGTGCATGAAAAATGTGGGGTCAAATCAGCTGGTGGTTTTCTAGCCTCAGAGAGCCTCAACAGGATAGCAAACTGAGCATCTCACCTGCCAGGGGCTTCAGGCGTTTTTTCTGCACTAATGCTTCTGCTATAGCCCTTCCTGGAACACCAGACCCGGAATTAGCAATTAGGTGGATTTCTTCCTCTCACCCCCCTTCCCTGTTGTATGCACTGTCTTGCTGCACAAGATCTGAGCACCCTTTTGCATAAACTAGTGCTTTGCTGTGGAGGGAATCCAACCTATACTAAATTACAGCTAGGCCAATCAGAGCTTGCCAGTTCGGTTTAAAAACAAACAATCCCATCTAATTTTCTGCATGTATGTTTTTTCTGTATATTCTTTAGCTTTGCCTTGGCATTTCTATAGCAGCAGGAGACTATTATCTTGTCAACAATGGTCTATTGCATTGACATTATCTCTTAATTACACAATTACTTTGTTATGTACTGTAGTACGAGCAATAAAACATTTGAAGTACTTCAAGCAAATATAGTTTTAAAGGTTTAAAAGAAAAAAAAAACTATCCACCAACCCTTGATTCAAACTATCTGCTAAGTGTAAGTACTTTTTTGTTCTCTTGATAGATTAATGAAGTAATTGTACAATTAGTGCTAGAAAAGGTGTAGGTAAAATGGTGATGCTTGTTGGGATTGGTAAAAAGGTGCTCTTTGTCTTCTCATCCTGAAAGACATGTCAAGAGAACTGGGCTACTTTACTTACTTACATCACTCCCTGTCATATTGCCATGGGGCCCCTCAAAAATGAACTGGGTCCAATCCAGCTCACGCTGTATGGCTAGAGTCATCCTGCCAGCATACTGCATCTGCTAGCTACGCCATTAAAGAAGTGCTGGCCTGAGTACAGTCCTGGGTACCTACGGGGTTACATCCCAGCACCAGATACGAATGTGAGACAACTCCACTGATTTTTCACTTCAGAGAAGCTAACCTGGGATAACGTACTGGCAGTGCTGTTGCCTGAAAGTACGCTGGAAATGCAGCTCACAGCCAGGTACTCTGGTAACCCACTCCCATACCTACCAGGTTATTGCTCACTGGCAGCTGCGGCATGCCCCAGACTTGCTCCCGACTAAGTCAATGGTACTTTGCCATTGACCTTGAATGACAGCAAACTTGGGACTTTGTAGCCTAGATAAAACTGGTGCATTTGGCAAGTATTTTATTTTAGAAACAAATCTCCTTAGCCCCTTAGAAGTCTAACACTACTGACTTTTAGACTTACTATTTTTTCCTACAACCCTTGCTTTGTCTCCTGACAAAATCAATATCCTAAAAATAAATAAATAAGCATACAGTGTGAGCATCTAAATTGAAAAGCAGCAGTTGGCAGAGCCATGCATCTTTAATCTGGGTTTAGTCAGCCAGATAGAGCGAAGCTTGACAAGACCCCTCAGGCAAAGCATTCAGCAAACTTACTGTACTGTGCTTCAGAAGTCCATCAGTCCTTTCCCCTTTACACAGGTATAAAAAAGCCACAAGGCGGGAATGCTTCCAGTCACCTCTCCCACAGCTCCCCTCAGCCTCTCTCCTGGGATAATGGAGGATGGTGGTGGCTGTTGGCTAAGGCTTTGTGTGTCAACACAAAGGAGGGGGCAAGCCCCCAGGGTTGGTGGGGAGAAGAGGTGGGATGAAGCTGGAGGAGCAGGCAGCAGGTGCAAACACTTGTACCAGTTTCACTGAGGTCCTTGCATCGTGTCAGCGCCTCTCTGAGAGGAAATGCATTTGCAAAGGAGGGTACTGTTTCCATACAGGGTGGGTTTTTTTTATTTTGGGAGAACCACACAGGGAGGATTTGGGGATGATGAGTTGAGCAGGACTGCTTTTCTTGTTTCATCTCCAGCATTCCTAGCACCGCCAGTCAAGAACTGAACAAATATATAACAGAAAGATGCTTCCAGCTGCTCAGCTCCTCACCCACTCCCATCGTCAGAGAATTTTAACTGGGACCCTTTTCTGTGGATAGCTATTTCTAGTAATCAAAAAAAAAGATATCATAATGTTGCACTATTGGGAGAAGGAAGAGAGAGGCAAAAAATGTAGGTCTGTTATACTTCACTCAGGGAACTAAAAACAGCAGCTCTGAAGTACTATCTGAATGCAGATACTGCAGTGATGGACAATGAATAAGGCAGTGAGCAGAGCATGTAGGCTTTTACACCAGTCTGTTTGCTTCCTTGGGCTTCTTGTCGAGTTTGCAACACACAGTTTAGCTACGATTCAATGGCTGTTTTGCACTGAAATATTTACCAGAGCAAGAGATAAGTCTAAGCTGCACCGAGATCTCAACTGAGATCTCAGCCCCTTGTGACATATTGGAGGTCAGTCTGAGCCCGTTCAGACTTTGCAAAAGTGTGAATACTTTTAGGAAGGATTTTGAAGGCAGAAAATATTAGCATTTCTGAGGGAAGGGATCTTGTGCATAGAATCAGCAGGGAATGAGTGACAAAACCAAGAGAGGAATGCTTTTTCTTGCACAGAAATAAATGTTTCCTAGTAGCCCCTGGATAATGGGTCAGAAAGCGGATGAGATTTGTTCGTCTTTTCAACACGTTCATGTCTGTGTGGCTGTGTGTTACATGCAATAACTGCTCTGGCCACCCTGGTCTCAGACTCTAAAATTGTTTCCATAATAGGATTTTTGTGTTTGCTACTTTTGGCCTGATGAAGCCATAATGCTAGAGAAGTTCAAAGGCAGCAGGTGCTGAACCCTAGCTCTTTTTTTTTTTCCCCCAGAGGGATGAAAGTATCAGCTGTCAGCTAGAGTTTATGCAAAATAATTCTTTCTGAATGACAAGAATAAACACTTTTCAAACATATGCATGAAGAAGAAAAACAGAAGATGAAGACAATCAGAAAGACAGGGGGGGCAAAGACAACATAAACACATAAAATATCTGGGTAGACCTGAAGAGAAAGGGGCATGCTTTGTGAGCCGTGTTGCCACAAGTGCTGTACGCTATAGACAAATGTGCTTGTTTTTCCCTTCTCTTTGGCACTGCTGCTCAGATAGGTCCTGCCCTCCTTCCCACCTCTGTAGCTCAGTGGAAAGTGATTTGTAAGTGTCTTCTGAGATATCTCATTTTTCAAGCCTCGGATTCAATTTAGTTTCCAAATGTTCTTCATAAAATTTGATATTTTGTGGTTAAAGTGTTTATTCAGCTGTAAAGACCAATGCTTTATTTTTTCCAAAAGGCTATCTTAAATGAATTTAGATTGTGGTTGTTGAGGTTTTTTTATATTTAAAGGAAAATAGGAAATATTTTGACACATTTTAAAGTGTTTTAACTTTTTATTCTAGTTAAGAAATGCAATGAAACTACAGTTTTCTTGAGCAAAATTCCTGACCTATTCTGTTATTGTATTTTGCCTATTCTGCACATGCGCTGTTTTCCAGCAACAAACAGCCCTGTAGGATCACGGGGGAATTTTGGTCTTTTCCTCCACTCTGCCCTATTCCTCCTGGCTAGGACCTACTCTACAGTATAGAACAAGCATTTCTTTTTTACTGTCTCTTTCTTCCTTCTTCAGTCTTGCAGCATACCCACCTCACCCTCCTCCCACTCTTTTGAGTCTTTCTGCTTTGTCTGCATTTCTGCAAATGAATCATTTTTTTTGCATCTGTTTTTGTGAAAAGAAAAAAACAAAGCAAAACAAATGAGCTCTGTGAAATGTCAAGGAGGCTGTTAAACAACGGTCTTGAAAACGGCGCCTTAATTGCATCACTAATGGGAGTTTTTATCTAATTGAAAAGCAACGAAGCAGTTCCTTTTTTTGTTGTAGTTTCCATTAAACACTGCCTGAGAAGTGGAGAAATTAAGAGGAACCACAAAACAAATCTTTACAAGGGCTGGGGGTCTCATTGCCAGAGAGAGGCATATGCCTCCTTGGGGACCTGGCTGCCCATCTTACTTGCCGTTGGAAGCGTTGATACTGCCTACAAAACCCAGTGGGAGGTTTAAGCAGCCATGGAGAGGGGATGGTGGGCAGTCACTAGCTATGCATCAAAGCCATCTACTCACAGGGTGGTGTAATACCCACTCAGGTGTCGAGAACTGTAAGTCTCAAACTTCTGGGGTTTGCAGAGCCTGTTTTTATAGGAGTTTTACTGCTTGACACCACCTACCTGTGAGTAGCTGATGTGGGCAGTTGCAGTATAAACTTTATTTTTTGATAAACTTTAACGAAACCTTGGACCATAGATAGAAGCGCACAAAAAAGATACTCCGTACTTAAGATACCTATGGGCTCCTATATCAGGCTTACTGCCCATGTGAAGACTGACCCACACATATACATGGGCCCTGACATGTCTGTCAGGCACTGCAATTACTGACTCCAGGATGCACTGGGGGTGCCGTCCCTCTGCAACTCTGTTTCAAAATACATGCACAAGCAATCAACATTTCTCCTGTGAGAGCGGACAAGCATGTGAAAATTGATCTGTACTTGTCCAGTAAGTCCTGCCCTCCCATCTCAAGAAAACCTTGACAAATTCAACCAATTCCACAGCAATCAGCAAGCTGACAATAAAACTAGAGGCTGGTTGGAAACCAGCCCGGAGTAATGGCATCGTACAGCCAGAATTTAATAATGTGGTCCTTCGGGAGAGAAAGTGAGATGGGATTCCCACCTCACTGCTCTGTGCTCCTTTGGGAAAGAAGCATACTATTTTGGGGCTCTCTTGGGCTACGGGGATGTGAAACAAGGGACCCCTCTGGTCTGGTAGGTTAACATCATTGTGCCAAGCAGCATTAGCAATCTGGCCTTGGAAAGGATATGAGACTTCACCAGTAGCTCTTCTTGTCCCCTTGTAGGGGTGCAAATAGCCACATTCAGTCCAGGGATGATGGGGATTCAGTGCCAGGGCTTAAGACTTAACTGTGTTTGTTTCTACCTGATCAATTAAAAGAAAAGCCATATGATTTTCTTGCTCTTGGATGTGATTTCTGTTTGAAAGTAGATATCACAACAAATTGGTCTGGAGGTTTAGAGCTTATTTGCACTAATATTTATGAGTGCTTGTGGTGCATAAAGTGAAACAGATGATAGCCTAAATTGTACTGGGAGAATATGAAGGATCAATTCAGCAAACAAAACAGGCTCTGATCTTGTTAGCTGTACAAATACACACAAAGCATATTCAGAGAATAATAAATATCTCCCATTTCAGCAGCTTCTTTCATTCCCTGAAGGTCCCCCAAGAAACTGTGTACCCAGACAGAGAACCCACCAGGCACCTCTTTGGCTATGTATAGTAACTGCAAGTTGTGTATACCGCATCCTTCCTAGCAGCCTGTCCTGCAGGTGCTGCACAATTAGCCCAAATCAGATATAATTGCAAATTGAGTAATTGCGTAGCAATTGAGTAGCAAATGCTGCTCAATTGTCCAAGCAAAGAAGAACAGACTACCCAATGAACGGGCTGGGGAACACAGATTGGCAGAGTGAAATTTCCTGTGTGGAGAGCTCTTGTAGGTAACATTCTTTTTCATGGAAAAGTGCCAAGGGACCTTTAGTGATAACAGATAGGTAAGAAAACTCAGAATTTGTGTCTCATTTGAAATACCTCTGTGCCAACAGTGGACCCCAGTCTGCAATGATACACTAGCGTGATGGTTTGGTATAGACTCTGGTAGTAACACACTATTTATTTTTTCACCTGTGCCCCTTTCCATGCCAGTGTGTTTATTTTCCTGAGAAATATTCTGGCCTCTGTGAGCAGAACAGGCTAAGCACAATTTTGCAATAATTAATAAAACCAACTGGGCAAAGTAATTTTACTTGAAAAAGAAAAAAAAATTGGGATAAAAAGTCTCAGCATTGACAGTCTCCTCAGGGAAATTCTGCACAATTACCTTTTGATATCCCTGGCATTTTCCAGCAGCAGAAATCCTGCAGCATTTCTGAAACAGAAGCTGCTGTGCCAGCTTCCTCCACGCAGCCTGGCTCCGCGGCAGCTGCGTGACGTGCTGCTGGGGGTCTGCAGCTCCCTAAGTTTTCAGGCACCACCGCTGCGCGTCGTGTCCTACTTCTGCACCACAGAGGGGTCAGCTGGTATTAGACAGTGACCTGCGCCATGGGACTGGGATCCAGGGGTGGTTTTCAGACAGCTTCCTTGAGCTGAATGTTATGGATGGTGATTTTAGGGCAACCTCTGACATTTCTGGTAGTTATGAGGTTACAGATCCGAGGAACAGAAAAGGGCTGTGCTGGGGACACGAACACGACAGAGTGGTGGCACACAGGGGCCTGTCTGCTGCTGGAGGGCACATCTCTGTGGCAGCAGGTTAGCCGCCTTCCACAGATGGTAACGGGGGTGTGGTGGCCTCTGGAGTCTGAAGTCTTGGCTTAGACTTTCACAGGCTCTTGAGGGTCCTGCAGCGAATGCAGACAGAGTTTCCCTGCCAGTGAAATGGGGAGTCTTGGGATCTAACAAGACGTACTGTTTGGGGGCTTGTGGCTAGTTATGTCCCCTCCTTCATTTTCTTTTTTCCTTTCATTATTAGCTCGATAAAACAGTGCAAAAGACAAGAAAGAGATGTTGAAGCAAACAATTTTTTTCTTCATTGCGATGTGAGCAAAATTACACATTTCAATTTAAATGAAAAGTACTATTTGAGAAGAGAAAATGTCCTGGAGACTGTTTTCTAAAAATGAATTTCTATTCTTTCCTTCAAAAGATGTCTCCAGGAACGTGCTCTATTTCTGTCTGGCTTTACTAAGGATATATACAAATATTGCCCCCAAAAGAGTAAAGAGAACTACGAGTCTTTTTAGGTCACTTTCCAGGATCCTCCCTCCTCTCTCCGTCACCTTTTATGTTCTCCCACCTCCACTGTGCCAGTGATGCTGCCCTCATCACTCACTCATTACATTGCCTTAGAAGTGCCTCCACTCTTCTACTCCTCTCCCTGTGAATGGGCATTGCTTCTTTCTCACCCGTATGGTGGCACTGCCCGGACCTGCTGTCACGTGCAGGGGCTGACTGTGCACAGGAGGAGCTCGCTGGATGGGGCCTCCTGTTATAGTCCATCAAACTCCCCTTTAACGTTTCTCTGCTCTGATTTCAAGGAAAACAAGCTGTGGGTGAGGGGTGAACACTGCTTATCAGCCCGAGGCTGTTGCCTCCCTGCTTTCTCAGGCACCCCCAGGTGCTCTCTTGCACCAGCCCATCTCAGCGCAATGGCCAGTGCTCTTCTGGGGGGGCTTTTATCCTCGGCGTTGGCCCAGCTACCGTACACACAAATAACAATAATGTTCTTAATGGGCTGCCTGGGCTGAAAGCAATTTGGATCCTGTGTAGAAGTGTCTTCAACAGCCTCTCTCAAGCTGAAGGGCTCAGCCTACAGAGGTGCTTACAGTGGAAACACTGTTAGAAAGGAACTGGCAAGAGACTCTTGGAGCTAATAATAATAATGTTACAGAACTAAAGCAGAAGAGATAGAAGTCATTAGGAATGAAGAGAGTTATTTAAGTAGAATAAGAAGGTATTTTAGAGAACTTGGACAGATTAGCGGGGGGAATGCTGGTGAAAAAAATAGGCTTATGATTAAAAGCTGAATTAGTGAACATAGTTAAGAACATTAAAAAGAAAAAATTAAGCCAAATAGTTGAGATGATAGAAATAGTGCAGTGGCTTTGAGCAGGTTGTGGTTTATCAGCCTGTAACTTCTGCTCTGCAGAGAGTGAGCGCAGAAGAGCTGGTTGAGCAGCCAGCCCTGCGGCACAGTGGGGACTACTGGTGCTGGGCATCTCCTGAGGACTTCTCCCACGGGCACGCTCGGTGGTGAGGCTGTGACAGGACAACCTCCTCATGCCAGGGATGACCCTCCAGGTTCTGGAAGTGGAATTCCCTCTCTATAGGGCCTGTTAATATGCTTCTGCTGGAATTTGCATCCCTGTGAGTGGTATTTCAGCAGACACCAGGGACTGTATTTTCAAACATGAGTGTTTGCAGTTACTCCCATCCTTTTTTTCAGATAGATATTTGGTCACTTACGGTACTTGAGCATGTAATGATGGCAGCCTCCTCCTCGTAGCAAGCAAAACGTTACTGGCACCTTTTGAAGAAAAGTACATTGCAGGAAAATCTGGGGGCAAACACCGTGACAATATAGTCAGTATGCAACTTGACTTCAATTACTGAGCAGTTTCCTTTCTCCTCGTCATATACTTATCTCTAGTAGAATTGTGCTGCTGGCATTACTAAGTGGGCTTTGACAGTCCTTTGGAGCATCTAGGTCCCAGTCCTCTAGCAGCACTTATTTAACTGTGATTTAAAGCTCTTTTTCACGTGGAAGGGAGGTGATTTCCAAGTAGAAACCAGTCTGCCAGAGGCATTGCCATGACTGCAACCCTTGGACCCTGCAGTGCTCATATGTTGCAGAAATTCCATGGGACTGGATGGAAGAAGAAGATGTAAACCCCATCTCTTAAACAAAATGCAATACTGGCAAAAGTTGGACTCATTTTGTTCATACCTGTTGGACTCAGGGTCCAAGCCATTCAACAGAGAGCTTTAGGAGTAGTTACCAGCGAGGAAACCTCTAGGTCTTTATGCATGTGATCTCTACATACCACATGCTCATACAACCTTCATGATTGTTTGGTCCTTGTGATAATGAAGATTATTTCATGATAAAATAAGGGAAAAAAGGTTTTCCACTCCAAAGTAACCTTAAATGTTCACCCTGAAATAAAACCTGTGATGCTTTGAATTGTCCAGACTTCCTAAGAAAAGCAATAGTGATTTCAGTCCTGTTATGGGAAGTATATGAGGGTATAACACATCTCTAGTATTATACTTTCCCTTTGACGAATCTCATCCTGTCTATTTGCTGCAATGGTTGCTCAGGGTTGTTCTAAACGTTTGTGTTAAACTCAGGGGAAATGAAGGGATACACAGCAAAAGCAGGACTCCATAGCAAACAGTCAAGAAGAAGGAGAAACAGTCAGGATGAGGGGAGATGTGCAACTGTCTCAGAAGATGGGGCTAAGGAATTGTGGAAAAGCCTATGCAAGGGCCAGGAGGAGACGAGAGCAAGCACTGCCTCGGGACCCCCCTGCAGTAGGTTTTCCAAGATCTGGTGGCTCTGTTATGGTGGCTGGGCTTCACTGTTAATGCTGTAAACAGCTGGCAGCTGTGAACAAAGGCTGTCCTCAAGTTCAGCCCCAAATTTGAGTTTCTTATGTGTCCTGTATGTTTTCTGTCTTTGGGAATTGTTGCTCTCACATATAATTACGTGTGGTTCTTATTCCTGTCATTTACTACAACTCATCCCCACAGGCATTGCAATTACTGAGGGCTGGAGCTTTGCTGATACCCTATGGCCTGTCCTAGGAGTATGAGGCACTGAGTTCAAGATGCATATGGACCTGTATGTAAATGCACCTGGAGATGGAAAATGCTGTTCTGAGGCCGCCGTCAATGCCTCGAAAATAATGTTCTTTATTTTTGAGTGAAAACAAAGCCCTGTGAATACTTTTTCCACCATAACAGAACTGTGTAGGAACATTTCTTTTCAGATTGGAAAAGCTTATAGAGGTACTTTTATTTTTCTGCTAGAGCCTATTTCCTGGTCTGATGGGAGAGTCCCACCTGCCTCTCAGAGATCTTCCTGATGAAAGAGACCTTTAGTTATAGCTAATGTTTCCATGAAATGTTTCAACTTTGGCAAAACACTGCACTTCACTAAAAATGCTTAATCAAAAATATTCTGGCCAGCTCTACATATACAGTCCTTTTCATTAGCATTACAGAAAAAATATTTTCCGCAGAGCTACTTATATTTTTAAGCTGTCATTATGCCAGCAGTGAGCATTCTCCTCCCACCGGCTGGCGCTGTAGCCCAGATCCACCGGGGTGTAAACCACAAAACCTGCGTTAGCTTCAGCGATGTGCTGTAAGAAAACATTTGTCCCCTGAGTCAGCCTGCCCCAGAGAAGAATCTGTCCCATTGATTTGGATTTCTTTTTGCTGTTCACTGTCCTGCATTCCCACTCTGTCTTATTATTTCTTCCTGCTCCTTTGTCTCCACTTGAGGAGCAGCACGTATTAGAGAGCAGGATTTTTTTTTCCTCTTTCAGCAAGCCTGATTGAGACTTCCATTTCTTGCCCTGCTTGTTGATCCAGCGGAGCTAAGCTCATACCCTTTATAATCCAAGGCAACATGACAAGGCGCTCTGGGGACTATCCCTGCACACTACGTGAATGAACAGTCCTATAAATGGTCAAATAGTTTTCCGCTACTTTAACTTCTCTGTTGTGTTACTCAGGTCTCAGAAAACAAAGAAGATTACCCTGTTTCAGCCTATAGCATGTTGAATTTGAAGAGGTCTTTCGTCCCTTGTTCTTTTTAATGATTGTTGATATAGTTGTAATAAATAATCTTTCTCATCAAGAGATGTCTGTGTGCTCTTCCACTCTGGGAGGTGCTGCTATTCCCATTTATGCGTGGGCACACTGAGTTGCAGAGAAGTTATGGGTATGGTTTTTGTGGTGCTCTGCACTGCCGTCTCCAGCTAAAGTTGTGAGATCTGGAGCACCCAGTCATCTCCTCCCAGGCAGAGCCGGTCACAACACTCTTTGGAGAACACAGCGTATTTTCCTGTGACCGCAGAGCGGGACAGTGCCACAGCAGCGATCTGCCGGGCTAAGGATCAACATCATTTCCTTGTCCTTCCTCTGTCCATCCAGCCATTTGCCACTCTCACCTTGGCGTGAAAAGTCCTCAACAAAAGGACATTTGGGCAACCGGCAAGGACATGGATGTCAGAAGTGGTAAATGATTCCTGTTTTTTTGGTGCAGGCTCTGGAGACACCTGTCCCAGGTGGGTGGTCCCCTCCGACTTACTGGCATTTTGGTTCCCTGCTGCAGACCCAGCCTTGCTCCCTGCATTCCCAGCAGCAGGAAGGAAACATTTTGAAGGGTTTCCGCCCACCAGAGGCTGCAGGAATTATTTCCCACCTCCTTAACTTCGTTGGAGCTTTGCTATCACCTAGATGCAAAAACGTATCAAGGGGATTTCTGTCGCATTCTGCGAGGAAAACCTCTGCTTTTGGGATGTTTCAGACCAGGGCAGATGGTGTAATCTTCCAGCCCTGCTTCTCTATCCTCATCTCTGTTGCAACCCAGGCACCCTGAGGGCTGTAGCCATGAAGCACAGAGGAAAAACGCTGGTGCTGGAGTCCTCCTGGGTGCTGCCTCGATTGTCTCCATGATGTTTGTGATGTGGCTGCATTTTCTGAGGCAACAAGGCTGAATGTGTGCTGCCCCTCGCTCCAGGCAACACCTGAGCAGCAATCAAAGGACCCCGGTTTTCACTGGGGATAAAATGGTTTGTACATGAGCCCATATCTCTGCATGCTGGCCTCACCTTACTCTCTTTCTGGATAGAATATCTCATGGGAAAGACTACCAGGGCCATTGGCTGATTTTCCCTTTAATTATGCTGTGCAATAACGCTAAATAAGTCTGTTTGAAGATGTCTTTTCCCTTCCTCACTCCAGATCTACTCTTTCTCTTGCTTTTTTCTCAAATATTTTCTCTCTGAGTGCTCTGTGGTGCTCCCTCACCCATCTGCACACACCTGCCATGGCTGTCTTTCAACCAGGGGATTTTGGAGGGATTAAGCATGCAGACAATATTATCAGTGTCCTGTTCCCTCCAGAACCATGAAAAGCACTATCTTCTGGTATTTTCATATACTTCTCACTGCCTGCTTGGAATACCTGACCTGGAGAGACATTTTGGAAAAGAGGATCAACACCTTTGTGTAGCTGCTGGCCAGGCAGTGAGTCAGAGCTGAAGCTGGGATGCTGTGAGTGGAGCTGCAGCCGCCAGTGCTGCTCTCTGTAGATGGTCAAGTCAGCCTGGATAAAGGGGAGCAAAGACATTCCCTCCAACCCAGAGCCAAAATAAAAAGAAAACCCAAGTTTAAAAAAAAAAAAAAGGCTTTTTGGCATTTGAATAGGTTTAGTTTTCCCTTTATTTTATTCTCACCTTCTGAGCTTTGACTGGGACAGCACATGGAAAGGATCACAACAGACTATCCCTGACCAGGAAGATAAATGCAGGAGGTTTGTGCAGACACGAAGCGTCCAGATTTAGTGAGGCCATGACTTGCAGGATCCCCAAAACCTTTAGTCTGCCCTAATGGGAATTCTTACAGAAGCAGAATACCCAGCCGCTGAATGCAAAGCACCTCTGCACCTGCTAATCTTCTTTTTTGTTATTGAACCTGCCTCTGCCCCACACACTTAGTATTTGGCCATTCCTGCCACTTTGTTTTGCGATGTTGCTCTCTCTCTTTCCTGTAATAGCACACCTGCTTTGTGATACTTTTCCGTAAGCTGTCATAGACAGCAGTTAGTCTGGGATCCTCTTTTTCTGTAGTTCACTTCCTGCATTTATAAGAAAGTGGAAATTCAGAGGAATTCTTTGGGGGCTGGTGATAGCTGAAAGGTCCTGAACAGGGCAAGGACATCTAGAAAGACTCAGCCTGTATTAACACCAGCTCCATCAATCCCCTGTCGCATTGCTTGTTCTGTGGTAGAAATGAAGCCTCGATTTACACGCAAGGAGAAAGAGCTTTTTTCCAGCTACTGCACTGATTTCCTGTAGTGACCTACATGTGCTCTCCATCGTCTTGAGTCTATTGTGTCTTGCCTTCACCTCCCTCCAATCTAATCGCATCCATTCCTCTTCTCAGCTGAAGCCTCTCTCTTACCACTGTGTCAGAAGATTTCTTCTGCCTCTTTTGGTCTTCAGCATACCTGTCCCACTGCTTATCAGAGCAGCAGTCACAACAGGCTTTGCTCCCACTCCCTGGCTTCCTCCTTTAACTTTGCTGCCTCTCTCTGTGCCTTGCAACCTTGCCTGCGGTGTGCATCTGCGGTTGCTCTGTGTGGTGTGGCACAGCTCAGCTCCTGTTGTCTTCCCCAGGAGCCCTTTGAAGATGCTTTGCAATGGTTCTAGCCATTAAAATCATGTTATGTAAATGGTTTCAACAAACAAACAAATAAAACACTTTCTATTTTTGCTGTTTCCAGAAAAGAACAGAGAAATGGAAACCCAGGAGAGTCCTTGGGTGAATCTTGGGGTTTTCTCCGTGAATGAGTGCAGGGTCAGATCAACCTCTCATTTTCCAGTGGACAAAACATATACAGCAGCGCTGTAGCTGTAAAGGTCATAAAGGGTCAGAGGAACATGCCTTTCCTCTCATCATCCCTCCAAATTCTGCAGAAATCTCTCTATCGGATTTTATTGCTATTTCTTGTGGCAAATCAAGGTCACTCTGCTGGGTGTTGTATAACACACACAAGTGTGAATGTGGGCTGATGCTGTCTGCCAACCTTTGTGCCCAGTAGTGGTACAAGACCTGCTGCTGGTGCAACCTCCCACATGTGCAAGTTCCTCCTTAGGCTGGTTAACAAACACCCACTTCTTGCAGAAGCAAAGTATCATGATCTCAGCCTCAGCACCCAGCTGCTGCATTGTCGCTGTAACAATAGTGCTATTGTAACTGGAAGGAGGTGATGGTTTCCAGGGATTCATTGAGCAAGAAAGGCTCTGAAGTATGTGAGATCTGAAGAGAGCAACAAACGACAATTCAGCATAAAGGCACTCTCTTTCCTTTTGGGAGAATGAGAGAGAAGAATAATATAATCTACATGCCTTGCCTCTCCAACACAAAACCAGACTAGAACAACCTAGTTTGGCCAAGATATAGGTTTAGCAACTGTTGAATTGTTTCCAGTTCGACAACAGGCAATTGAAAGTGTTGGAGGCAGGGGAAGGGAGTTGGGAATAGCTGTTTACCCGGTCCTGGTGCTGCTAAAATTGATTAGCTTTCTTCTCCTTGCGCCACCATTGCACAGACCCATACTTGTTCACATGTTTAAATGTGCAGGCATGACTGCTTGAGCCAAGGGTTACTCAGATATCTGTGTGTTTAATAGCATGCACAGTTGAAGTGTTAAATATTCAGGCAAACAATTTCTGCAGCTTTTGCCTCCTTTCAAAGTGTGACCCAGTGAACCCCTGCAGGCTGTCTGAGCTGCAGTGACAGCCTTGCCAGTCGGGCACTGTATCTGCTTTAAAGGCCAAGCTGTCATGTCTTACACACCAAATCTGCAATTCAAGCAGCCCCCTCTTCACGTTCCCTAGCCTGCATCTGAGACATTCACCCACAGCCTTGTAATCTTGTCCCCTCTTCATCATGTTGCCTGCTTGAGAGGCTGAGACCTGGCATGGGCAGAGGGTGGCGGGGCAGGCTCCTCACTTTTCCCATCCTGCGACACCATCCCAGGGAGGATGTGACCCCATCTATCACTTGTTACATATGGGCTGGAAAAAGGAGAAAGCACTGGCTTAGCCTGTTGTTAGCTTAGGAAGAACCTGGGTCTTGTGATTAAGGAAACAACTAGGGGCTGAGGGCTCCTGCTTTCTGGCTCTGGCTCTGACACAGATGACCAGATGGCCTTGGGCAAGTCACCTCACCTCCAGGGGAGCCTGGCCCCAAGCTGTTTTCCTCCATCTTGTTGCCTGCCTCTTATTATCAATGTGCCTGTGTATCCCTGAGGACCACTACTAATATGCCTTAGCAATTAAAAAAATCAAGCTCTCTGGCACTAGGATTGTGATGGATCCACCTACCATATTTTCCACTTTCACTGGAAAAAAAATGGAATGTGCCACAAAAGAAAACAAAAACCAACAATGGAAATCTCTGATTGAGTTTGTCAGTTGTTGGAGCAAAGAATTATCCTGTCACAGTATGTGCTGCCTCATGTGACACAGTGCTGACCCCATGCTTCTGCAACACCAAACCAAAGATATCCCACTTCTGAGAATAGTTTTTGTCATTACACTCTTTTTAGGTTTTGGATTTGTAGTTCCAAGATGGGAATACCTTCCCCCTGCCCACCACTCACCCCCTGCCCAGCCCATCATAATGTATAGGGAAGCTTGAAGAGAACAGTGGGATTTGCTCTCTCTCTTTTTTGTCTGTGATTTGAAATCTGCTGCATTTCTTTACTGTTGGAGAAAAAAAGATCTTCTCGTATAACAGTGTTAAGTCTGTTTTCACCTCACGTCTCGTTCCACATCTCCTCTCATTCCTTTTAAAGATAGCTTGACTGTGGGTGTGAAATACAGTGTGGGGAGTCCATACATTACTTCCCTTGAAGTAAATCAAGATTTTTGTTATTTTGCAGTCATTTTGCCTGAGCTATTTACGTAGCCTTTCCTAGGTGCAGGCCTGGGCTCTTTTGCTGGGAGATTCAGGACCCAACTGAGCTGTCAGTCTCCACTTTCCTTCTCAGGGCAGTCGCTTCAGTGCAGCCACTGCCAGCCTACACCTGGGTGCAAACCAAACCAGGTTTGTGCTGAATGAAAAATTCAGCCATTACGATGCTCCTTTTTCATTCCTCCACCTGATCGTCTGAGAGCTCCAGCTATCAATTATTTGGGAAAATGGAGCCATCTGTGGGGCACAGGGAGCTTTATCTTTGCATGCTGCGCACAGCAATGATATGAACTGGGAGTCCCATAGGAAAAACACTATTATTATTTAAAGAGCTATTGGCTGTCATTGCTCTGCCCTCCGCTGAGGTCTCTGCAGCTTTCTGATTGCCTGGCTGTTTGGCTTTACACTGATTTATTGTACTTACATAAATAGGATGACTAATGTGTTTTCCAAATGGTAATTCCACACCCAACAGTAACCCCCCTCTTTGTTCTGCGTGAACCCTTGGGTGTTATTTTCTTTCCCATACCCATCTGAATTGCCTTGTTTCTCTTGGGCTTTAAGGGTGTCTCCAGTATCTTCAGGAAGCTTTGCTTGCGTAGCAGTAGCTGCTCATAGCTGTGCAAAGGGTTGTGGTTTCAGATCCTGTTTGGATTACTGAGCTGCAACCTCAGTGGGATTTCTCCCTGGCAGGGGCTGGGAGACCGTGTCTGGAATCACCATGTCCAGTTTTGTACCCCCAGTACAAGAAAGACATCAGCAAATTGGAACAAGGTCCTCTTGGCAGATGACCACCAAGATGGTCAGGGAGCTGGAGCGCAGGATGTAAGAGAAAAGGCTGAGAGATGATTGGATTTGTTTAGCCTGGAGAAGAGAAGGCAAAGGGGGATTTTACTGGTCTTTTCACCTGACTAAAGGAGGTTATAGGGAAGATGGAGCCAGACTCTTCTCAGAGGTGCACAATGTTAGGACAGGAGGCAAAGGATACAATTTGCAGCAAGAAAAATTCTTCTTCAAAAAGAAGAATAAATTCCCCAGGAAGATGGTGCAGCACTGAAACAGGGCCCAGAGAGTCTGTGGATCTCCACCACTGGAGAAATGCAAAATTCAAGTGGACAAGGCCCTGAGTATCCTGCTCCAGCTTTGAAGTTGCCCTGCTGAGAGCAGGGGTTGGAGCAGACAGCATCCTTTATTCCCTTGCAGCCCAAATTATTCTGCAGTCCCTTGCAACCCAACTTATTCTGCAATTCAGCCCTCTGTCCCTGTCTCCCAGGAAAGCACTGGGGAGAGGAGGGGGGCCTCACCCAGCTCTCCTTTTCGTGGCTACCTGCTGTAAAAGATTGCTGGGAAAGGAGATCTTGAGAGGAGGGGGAATATAATTCCCTCTCCCTATTAACATTACCTGATGTGACTGTCTTTTCCATTTGGCCAGAAATATTTCTGTAGGGAAAAAGAGAAACTGGGCCGTGCCTTGCACTTTCAGAAGTCCCATGCAAATGGCCTGACTGCCTGTGCAGTCTCTGCTGAGCTGGGCTGAGCTAGAGCCAAGCAAGTTGTGTGAAAAAAGCAACAGGTCAAAGAAACTTGTGAGGAAGTTCTCCCAGTTGTGAGTTCAGGGGAGAGGAGGGGATTTATTTATTGAATAAATCACTGTCTTGTGCTGTGTCTGTGGCTTTATCTATTAAATGGAGCCATTAGGAGAACCAAAATGCTCCCCAGAGTCATTCAGGATGAAAATACTTTCCCTTATGTCCTAGCTACTTCTAACCACCAGAAACAATTTCCTGTCTCTCGGAGGCCTTTGCTATACACAGCATGTAAGTGATGGCCTAGGACGGCTGAGCGGTGCCATCCTAAATCTCTGCTTTGTCACGCATGATGAGTTAGAATAAACGCAATAAATTGCTGTGTGTCGGTAATGGAAAAACCAATGAAGCAAGGTCCAAAACAAGAGCAGGCCACTTTGCAAATAATAAGTCCACAGCTGATAGTCAGCAGTGATCAGAAAGCCGTGGCAGTCTGGTGGCCAGTCCGTCCCCTCATGTGAAACAGGCTGCAGGCTTTGGTCCAGCCCCTTGCCAGAGGCATGTGTTAGGTACAAAAGGGCTACAACCAGTGTGCCTGGAGGCAGATTCAGCAGCCTCTGTTTCCTGCCTTTAGGTGCTTCATACGCATCTGGATGAAAACCTATTGTTAGAAGTGACCTGGGGGATCTTGACTCTGGTACAAGACTGGTACAAGTGTAGTAAGTAAACTTGCTCATTCTTTCTTACTGCATTGCAAGCAGAGTTAGTGGGAGTATTTCATTCAGTGTCAATGGGATTAACAATCATTTCCCCTTCAGTCAAAGTTTGCATGAAAATCTTTTTCCTTAGAAGGCATTTTCCTGCTTCTCCACTCTGATGGGACCTCAAGCCAGACTGAGAGTGGATGCCGAATCTGTCCATGCCTATGCCTTACACTTATAATAAGGTCCTCCAAACAGTCAGGTTGTTAAGCTCAAAAAGCCAGGTTGTTTTAGAATACTGACTAAAGCGATTAACTTTCTAAGAGATGGAGGAAACTCAGATAAGGCAAAAGAAAAATAAAGGGCTTTAGAAAGAAGTGTTCCCTGACTACTGTGTCTTTGAGCCTTTACTCCTCTCGGCCTTGCTCAAAGTGCAGCTCCAAACCCGTCACTAGGTCCCACCTCCTCGCTTCCAGCATCTCCCTCTTCTTGCAGCCTCAAATCTCCCATCCCCTTGGAGGCACTTGGGTATTTGCCCCAGAGGGAGCCATGTCCCTCCCATGTCCTCCAGCCAGCCTCCACCCAAAGCAACATCACACAGCTGCCAACAAAGATATAAAACTATCCATCTCATGAAAAAAACCTGCTGTTTTCTCGCAGGCGGGTTGGGCTTGCTGCTTGGCCTCCTGCAAATAAGTCCCTCTCCGACTGTGTCAGTGCAGGAGTGCCTTGGCTTTTGGCTGCTACCTGCGGTGGCCGTAACCAAGCGTGGATGCTGCTGGCAGCGTGGCAGTGGCATTGTGGAGCGCTGCTGAGGCATCAGTGGTGTAACCAGGTGACATCTGTGGTTTGTGCTGAGCCCCCTCGATGTACACCATGGCTGCACTGCCTGGCACCGGCTCATGCATACACAGCTGGGACTGTTGCATAGGCACAGCCTGCTGTAGCTATCAGGTGAGTCTTCTCAGGACACCGCACGCAGGGGAGCGAGTTCAGAAATTATTCAGTTTGCTGAGAGCGCTTTGGATGAGAAAGCAGGTTTGTGATGGGGTAAGGAGTGTGAAAGTGTGATCTGTGGTAACAACGGAGCATTTGCCTGCTCCTGCGCCTCTCTCCTACGCTGACCAAAATCTTTTTGGACAAGGGGCATATTTCCACATCAGAAATTTAAAAATTCAGGGAGACAGAGAGAGAGGTATCTCTCTCTCTTTCCCACCCTTCCCACAGCTCACATCAACAGCTGATCTTTCCTTGTTCTGACTTGTACAAGACAGACAAACAGCCCTATGGTCAGCCAATATCCCTTTCAAAACCCAGCCAGAGAACCCAGGTCTGACCTACTGCCTTCCTTGTACTGCCAAAATCTTGCAGGGCTCCCCAGCTCCATTTAAGAAATATGAAGCTGTGACCATGTTTATTCACCAGTAACTGTATGGGATTTATTTTTTTCCTTTCCCTGCCCTGACCCCACGTTGAAGCACGCGTGCACACGCGCACGCGCGCACACACACACACGTGTTGTTGGCAAGCTGAAAAACATGCAAGCTACAGTAAGCATTTCATGTAATACCGTTATAGGATTAAATATTTGAACAGTTCCATTAATCTTGCAGTTAGCTGCACCGAACTGCATTACCCTCACCAGCGACAGCTGGAGGAACAAGTGCCCAGCCACACTGCTAACACGTTTACTCTCCCTTCCCACTTCGGAGTCCCTGGTAATCTAATCTGGGGAACATTTTGCAGAGCCAACATCCCCCACTGGAGACTGCTCTGTCCTCAACATCCTTTGCAAATTGCTTATTGAAAGAGATCCCCTCTTATTACTTCCCTTCCTTTGTCTTCCAGTGGGCAAGCAAGCAGCAAGCAGGCTGCAATCTGATTAGCAAACTGTGCAGAGCATGAAAGCAGGAGGGGGAACATACGCAAACAGTCCAGGCGGAGGAGATTCAGCTCCTCACCTACCCCCTTCTCCATGGCTATCTCCTTCCAAACGGGATGCAAATCAGTGCCCTCTCGGATCACGGCTTTGAGATGTCAGTCACGGGCCCTGTCTCCCAACCCATTTCTTATCCCAGCCTGCTTCTGCCCAGCTTCCCCACCAGCGGGGATGCGGTGGCACAGGTTCAGCTGAGAGGTGCTGAGTGCTGCACTGGTTTTCATGGGTGGAGGCTCTGGCTCAGATCCATTCAGCACACCGTGTCTTTCCCTGACTCCTCTGCAGTCCCTGTCATGTACAGGAGAGGCAGCACGGGATGTGAGAGGTGGTTCCAGTTCCCCAGCCATGCTCTATCCTATTGCAGGACAAGGGCAGGGTATCTCTACTGAAACGAATGCTGTATGAGTAGAGTAAAGTTGACAGAGGTGGGAAGAGGAGAATCAGGCTTAAGGTTTGTGTGCAAAGTATAATCATCTGGTAGTTTCTGCAGGCTGCATAATGAACCTGCTCAATGTAAAAATAATGCAATTTCTTGTGATTCTGGAACGCCTCCTCATTAAAATTGCACATTTGCCTTTCTTTAAAAAGTGACATATGAGAATGTGCATATTGCATCATATTAAAAAGCAGAGAAAAATGGCAAGCATCATCTCACATTGCTAGGTACAGCAAACACTGTTGGCATCCCTAATATGAAAGTTTTTAATTTGATAGTTTATATTCCATTAGCATCCCTCATCTATCAAACCTGAAGTGCATAAATGTAGCATGGCATACAGTACTTTGCATTTGCAAAGACAGTGCTGTGAGGTGCATAAGAAAATATTTCTTGAGGCTCTAAAAAGCCATTTTCAACATGATCTTGTATTTGCAAAACTAAAAAGGAGACTGGAAGTGAATGGGCTGTACCGATATGAGAAACCATTAGAGAGTTATATTTCACAGACTCTCCACAAACATCCGTGTGTTTACCTACTGACCAAATGATAGCCTTATCTAATGATCCATCTAGTCTGTTATTGTACTGCTCCCAGAAACAGCACTGGCACTTGTTTAAGAGGCAAGGAAGAAAATAGTGCCCACAAACACATTTTCCCGGAGGCAAGCTACTTCCTGATGTTTCAGACTGTGATCAGCATATGATCAAACATTGGTATCCTCAGTTTGTTGAATCCTCTAATCAAAATTTTCAAATACTTAGAGGTCTTTAAAGATGCCTATTTTGGCGTCTAACATAGGCAATCCCATAAAAGAGAATGAATTTTTAGCTTCCAGGTGTTGAGTGCTCTCTGAAAATTAGGCTCCTTTTAAAGGAGGGTACCAAATATCCTGCTGCCCTAAATCACTGCATGTTTTGGAAAATGCCGGCTGCTGCTTTTGGGGAAGATTAATAGCCTTTTGGGATGAGTGAAAAATATTACATCTCCTTTCATTTGTGTGCAGACCTCCATTGATTCAGACTCCTATTGCAGGTAATTCAAAGGATTACACATAAGGTTAGTAGTCTCCTGTTACGTATTTGATTTTATACATAATAGGGGGCATTCTACTGGCCCATTTGACACTAGTCAGTAACATAAGCGCAAGCAGTGGCTGAATGAAATTAAAGGAAGACAAAAACCCTAACACAACTATTTGTCTCGGCAGCATACAGCTGTCTAGTGGATCTCTGTTGCAGAAAGCCACTCAGGCAAGGTCAGACTTTGATAAAGGACAGATAGTTTGTGACTACTTCAGCTGCACAATATAAAGTAAAGGTAATCACCCATGATTCAAGATAAAAACCCGTTTCCACAGAGCTCCCAGCCCTTTCTTCCTCTGCTTTGTGTACAGAAAGCATTACATTAAGACTCACCTGTCATTAGACAATGCTTGGACCATTCCCTGACTTAGCTACACAATAGCTTCTCTTGGAAGGGAGACTTAATCTCTGCTGCTATGGATAGCATGATGCTCTCTGACTCTTCTATGCCCTCAGTAGTAAATGGAATTAATTTAACACTGGGATGGTAGGTGCAGCATGAGGAGGGATCACTTGATCACTGCTTGACTACTCCAAACCATTGCTCTGTAGTCTAACCTGATATGAAGAGGTATTGCCTCAAATCCTCCCACGATTTTGTTCCTGACTCAGAGGGGTGGTACCTGTGGAGGTGCTCACACTGTGGTGGGCTTACATGAGCCAGCGCTGCTTGGTAATGCTTCAGATGGTGAACAAAATGGGCGAACTCAGTCTTGCTGCCTCCTAACACAGTAGGGGACCAGACTTCTCCCAGAGACATCAGGAATCTTGAAGCTCCTGGGATTGACTGGGAAGCAGGAGCTGCTCTAAGCACTTGAGAAAGCACCCAGCTCTAAGTCAAGATTTTTAGATGCTCCAGGTGACAGGTCTTTCCATAGTGCACTTCACTGCTCTTCACTGCACAATGCTTCAGGGCTCAGCCTGTATCCAAGCCTGGTGTCCAGGGAAGGAGCTATGGAAAAAGCTCTGGGTCAAGTATTCATGAGATTTGGGGCCAGGTGAGGAGGCTGGGATTTGCACTTGCATTTTATGCTCTCCCCGTCTCTTTAATTTGGTTAAAACAGAACATCACCCTGTGTGTGAGAATCCCTACATGGATTTGAAGTAGACAGTTGAGCCAAAAACCTGGATCCAAACACAGTCTGTGCATCAGAGTGGGGATTTGTTCACAGCCCCAGAGCACCTTCTGTGTCTTCATTCCTGCCCAGCAGAAACAAGCAAACAAAATGCACCAAAAAACCCCCACCAAGAGAAACTTAGTCATTCTGATTAGCAGAAATTTTGCAAGAAACAACGGAAAATGACAGCACAGAAATCCCAGAAGATGTTGTTTCAGGCAGCGCCACAGATGCGAGCACAGAGAGCAGATGCTTTGAGACCATCTGGGAAGGACTAAACTAAAACAAAATCAGCTGCATTGTGCTAGTTTAGAGCCACCAGGCAGAGCTGAACACCTTGAACCATGAAACCTATAGCCCCTTCCAGCAGTCATCAGCAAACACCTACATGTGCGAAGAGGCTGAATCCTCCACAACTCAAGTTGATACCCTCACATCAAATGCACTCACAGATCCCTAAAGGAAGCTCCTCACAAGCTAAGGATGACAGGACATCTGCCAAGAGCCATGTGTTCAAAGTAAACTTATTGATGGTTGCATCCATTTCAGAGTGGGATTTCAGCCCTGCATACAGGGATGAATTTGACATCTGTTTGGGGGAATCATTAAATCCTTAGCTCACCATTTCTTCTTTCCAAGATGACAATCCTGGTATTGTTCCCACGTGGAGTGAAGCATTGCCATGTCCTCACCTCCCCCAGACCTCTCTCCTTCCAGTCTCCATCCCCAGAGGTTTCACATGTAACGTCCAGCTATGGTCAATACCACAGTTTGTTTTGATAGCTTCAGTCTGCTTGCATCTCTGCAGTGTTTGTATTTAGTGAAGTACTTTAATCGTACACTGTGTGCCTGGTTGCAATCTATTCTTCTGGCATTCAGCTTTCATGCAATGTGCCCCCTCGTACTTGCTTCTTTTCCTGCAGTATTGTGGCGTAGATGGATTCAGCTTCAGACAAGAGTCCTCTTCTGGAGGAGGCAGATCCTAGGCTTTTAGGTCGCAGCTTCCACTTCCTTTTGTGTCTCACCTGTGGACTTCAGAGATAAATTGCCTCTGCCATTTCCTTCAGGATGTCCTCAAAAGGACACTGGAGACATCTACCTTCACCTGTGGAAATTCAATTTGTGGAAAATACAGGTCCCCCAATACAACGCACTGGGGTGAAGCTGGGAGTGTGGCAGGCTGGAAGTGGAGTCTGCACAATGCTTCTGTGTGAAGGGAAAATGCATTTCTGGAAGGAGACAGCTAGCACCTTTCAAGCCCAACTACCTCTTACAGAACTTAGTGCCTCTGGTGTTGTTGCAGATGCCCTTTAACTCTTCTGCCTGGGCCCTGAGCCCAGAAACAGGCCAGCAACATTAGGTCACATCTTTAAAGTGAGACATCCATCTGAGGCTTCAGAGCCAAATCACAGCCTCGAGTGTTGTAGCCCTGTGGTGCTGCCTGCTAGGCATATCCCATGAAGAGCAAAGCATGCAGCTTAGGGATGGCATTGGCCCGTGTCCCTCCCGAGTGGTGGCAGCAGGCAGTGTGAGACCCTGCTCCTTGTTTAGAGCACAGGAGGGTTCCCACCCATGTGCTTTGAGGTCTTGCAGGCTGGTGCTGGAGTCCCACACCTTTGCTGGTCGCTGCTCCTGGGAAAACCAACTGCTATATTTCACCCAAACAGGCAAGAGCAAGCTGGCTCAAGACCAACCTGGGGGGTGAAAAAGGAAACCAGATGCAGAAGGAAATCACTCTCAGTTTCAAAAGAAGTTCATTGAACTGGCCCAAAATCACAGCACCTGGTCTACCTGCTGCTGTCTTAAATACCCACAAGTAGAACTGTGGGCATTGTATGGCTGAAGATACAGAGTGACACACACACATTCAAATAATTATATGTGTATATATATGCATTACATACCTTTGAACTCACGCATATATATACATTAATATACACGAACCACATTTTTATATAATTCTGTAATACTGCATTGAAGTAGGTGACTTTCTTTTATTGAAACCAGCACATGCGAATTTTTCAGAGCAGAAAAACAGAAGAACAAAACCCTGCAATCTCACACTGCCCAAGAGTGGTTTCTAATTACAGTCACTGTTACAGAGCACCACTGCTGAGGGATGCAAAAGAGAAAAGCTGAAAGATGATAGCAGAAATGCCAGCAGCTTTCAAAACAACCTGTGGACTGCTAATGCAGAGTGTGAAAGCTCTAGTACTGAAAGCCTCAGAGCATGAGAGACAAACAGAAATAGGGAAGGGAGGAGAATGCACTAGCCTGCCACACAGTCATTGACAGGGCCCCCAAAATGAAAACTTTTCAGCTACGTTTAGTCATTAACTAACAAACGAGCGAATAACCTGAAATGTGAGCTGCTAGCAGGCCTATGAATAGTTACAAGGATTTCTGTGAAAGGAAGAAAATAAATAATCAGGAAAATATATTTGATATTCCTTCAATAGTTTGCTGAAACTTTTGCACCATGAACCAGAACAGACCTGATCTCAACTATGCCAAAATAAATCTCAGTTTCAGTGCACACAGGGAGCCGTAGGACCAGAATCCAGATCGCTGAGCCTTTTTTACTATTCTTTTATACTGGTTTTATGCTATATTTACTGTGCAGAGTTATTGCAGCACAGTGGAATGGAGAATGAGTCTTAGTACATTAGATACTTACAGAAGAAAAGCCATTTGATGTTAGCTAAAACTTAAGTAAGAATTGTGATACAGCCCAGTAATACCATCCCAGAGACAGACTGCAACTACTAAGAGTTGTCCTTTTCTATTGTTTATTAACCTTTAACTAGCATTTATTTTCTAAAGAAAGACTTCAAGGGCTGTCTCCTGAAGTCAAACTTATTACAAAAGCATGATAGTTTTCAATCTAAAACATCTCAACAGAGTTGAACAGAAATGGATATGACCTGCATGGAGGCAGGCACCCAGCTGAACACGGGCTTCAAGCAGAATCCTGCCCTGGGCAACATGGGACACCTCAGGGTTAAGAAGGGAAAAACAGGAGAAAAGGATATGCAGATGATGGCAGGGCCCAGAATATAGCAGAGAGAGAGGACAGTGATCAATGGTCCCGGCAACAGCCTGTATATGGACAACCCCGGGATGGGAAAAATTTGTGGGACCTTGGAAGTGGAGCTTTAGTCTTTTTTTCTACCATCCTTTAATGGGTAGGATTCATCTTCCTTAGTATCAGCCATTTAAAAATTAGTCTGAGGTCATCATCTAGGCTTGTGTAGACGGTGAAGAGAGGGAACAACCTTGTACAGGATCGATGAATTTGCTTCTTGAAGTGCTTTTTTCTGTCTCAGCCAGGTTATTTAGGGAGTTGTCTAACTTTTAAATGGTTGCAGTCAAGAGAGATGATTCCCACCCTTAATGGTTGGAACTTTTTGCTGGAGATGTGGATGGGTTCCTCCAAAGGCATTTGAATTTTGAGATATTCTGCAGGGTAAAGGCAGACAAAGCATGGGTAAAACAGAGAAGCAGTCTCAAGAAGAGATGTGGGGTTAGACTGACCTCAGACCTGGTGAGAGTCTGAGGCTTAAACTTACAGTAGGTCTTTAAGACAGGCATTGTATATAGTTCTATCTAATTAGTTGCAATGAAATAATGGGATGAAAACATTGCACTGAAAGCTGAGTCTCTGCCTCATCAGGAGTGTCACAGCTGGGCCAGAAGTGGGACCTAGAAGTTGCGGCTGTTTTTTCCATACCAGCTTATTACAGAGTCGCAGTGTGTTCAGGCTGGGATGGGGACTGGTGACTCTGTTCAAAGATTTTTATTTAGCTCAAGCTTATCTATCAGTGCATCTACCAAACGGAGGCCCAGCTCTGAAAGAAAGTGATGAAAAGCAGATGCAAGGGGAAAACCTTTGTGCCAGTGGAAGCACCTTCACTGAGTTCTGCAGCACTGCACTCCATTTGCCCCAGTGTAAAATCAAGATCAGCCACCGCATTTGCTGAGCTGCAAAATCAATGGCTAAAGACACAACACAGACACTATAGGAACTCTGACAAGAAATGATAAGGAGATGGAAAATCAAGAAGAACCTAAAAGAAACCAAGAGCTGAGGTTAATACTATTAAAATACATGTTTTCATCAGAAAATCAGATTAGTAAACCTTTTCCATCCAAGACAGAAGCGTTGTCTTCCACAGAAAATTGTATTTTTGCTGGGAAAAAAAAAAAAGGACCAGGACGAAATTTTTCTACAAAGAAATCTCTAGTTGGGTAAGCCACAGGGTATCTCAAGGGAACTACAGTTCAGCTGACTCATTGTCTTATTCTCATATATGGCATACGCTCCACAGCGAGACTTCAACTCCTGTTGGAAGCCTGTCTGAAGGAGATTTGCAATACGCTACCTCCCTCTGCCAGGAGGAGAGTTTGGAGTGCAGCAGGAGAGATATAGTAACCAGACATCATGATTGATAGGAGAGGAGATGATACAGTGCCTCAATTAGAGCCTTCATTAGGCTCCCTGGCAGCACTATGGTATCTAAACACCTGGGTTTTCATCCAAGACACTCCTCTTCCTCCCACCCCCTCCGAATGAGAACAACTTCCACCTGCAACAGTGAATTTGTTATTTTGGAACTTCATGTACTACCTATCAGGGAGCCCAATGACAACATCTTTTTGGTATTATTGTAATTTTCCCTGCTTTTTCTCATTTAATCTGATCTTACCTTTCTCTCTCTTGTAGCTGCCATTTTCTTCCATAACTACTGGCCCTTCTGTGTCCTCACTTAAATCATCAACATTTTTCATCATTGTCTTGCCAGTTTCTCTTAAGTCTCCTGTAACAGGCATGGTCATTTCCACATCTCCTTAGCTCCCTTCCCCATGCAGATACTGACTCACAGCTGCGCAAGCCTACCCTTATCCCAATACTAATTTCTCTGGAAAATTAAGTCTGGGTTTGGACTTGTATCCAGGAGAGCTGAATCAGGTCTGGAGTTTGATTTTCTTTTTTCTAGTTTTTTCTATGTCATGTGGGGGTTTTTTTGGCCCATATACACTCTCTTGATGTTTCTATTTAGTGTTTATTTGGTACCACCTTTTCCTCATTTTGTTTTTTCTCTTTCCTCTCTGGCAGACAAACTGGACAGATGAAGGCATTTTTAGCCTCAAAGAACATCCTTTGGTGATATGGGGGAGCCATCATTTATGAATGGGAAAATGAAGCACAGAGAAATTCAGTGACTTGATCAAGGTCACAGTAAGAAAGCTGTAGCAAAAGGGGGGAATTGAATTTGAGTGTCCTGAGCTCATGCTTAAGGTACAGGTCCATTCTTCCAGGTAAATAAACGAATGTATCACTAGGCATTACTGAAATACTAACAGGTAGTTTTGGCAATGCTATCTATCAGAAAATCCTAAAGATTTCACCCAGAATTGACCTGCAGTGGCATCTTTTACATTTTCTGGGTTTTTTTCTCTCTTCATGGAGGAGAGAAGGAACCGAATTAAAAAAATGCAGTAAGGCATACAAGTGTTGCTTCCCATCACGCTCAGTCCAAGGCTACTTCTCTTTTCAGGAGAGGAAAAGGCTTTTTTATTTCAGGGGGGAGTAGCACTGGAGGGTGCTGGCTGGGGAAGATGACCGTTTGGCTTCTGCAGACTGCCTCTCAGTGCAGAAGAGGAACAGGTACATCTTCAAGTGTCTCACTGAAAGGAAAAGCAGACTGTATTACCAGCTTCTAGCAACTTGCTTTCCAATACCATTTTTAAAATTAATGTGTTGCTCTGCTCTCTTCTACTTCATGTAGCTTGTCAAGGACTTTTCACGTTACCTAGAAATAGCACGTAATGTTATGTTTTCATAAAAATAAACTAAATAGCTTGCTGCTGCTGGTTAAAGACTGTCTACTTAACTCCCTGGTATCCAGATTTTTGCAGAAAGCAGCCTATATTGTCAAGAACCAGCATGATTTTGGAAATCTTTGGCACAATTGCTATACAGCATGTTAGATATTTCACGTGTTAGGGAGCAATTATTCCTTTACAAAATGGCCTTTGCTATATGTCGTTGAGGACTTCATACAGACAAGGCGCAGCTAAATCTGTCTGCCTGCTCTGGGTATGTTGGTGCAGTGATCATTGAGTTGGATCCATGGGCTGAAATCTTTGCTGACGTCTTTCACTGACACCAGCCAGGTGAGCGTGCATTACTTCAGGTAGCATCAGAGTGCTCTCTGCACAGTGCCTAAGGTCTCCCCCAGATATAGGTTGCCAAGTCCTTCAGTTTTCTTGACGTCTCCTCCACCTATAATACTTCTCTAAGGACAGCTTGTAACAGATGGCCTTGAACTAGATATCTCCTTGAAAACCTGCCAGCCCCCAGCCAGCTCCCAGTTGAAGTGCCAGTTCTTCTTGTCATGATAATTTCATTGCTCTAACCAGCTGCAATATAACTCCTTTTTAACTACGTCAGTGTTCTTTCCTTTTCACCCAGGAAGAACCCTACATGCTGATATGTTGGCATTTGCTTCATTTTTGTCCTTCTGCAGCTGGATTGGAGAACCTAAGATAACACAGTGAAATTTTTGCAATGTGGGTTCCTTGAATCTCATGCATTAAGATGTTTCTTGCTATTTGTACTGATTTCTAGGCTCATTTCAGTGATAGAAATGAAGACAATGTAAAATGATAGACAGACATATACAAGAAAATTGTTGATATAAGCAAGTTTTACACTGAGGGTCATCATCACAAAATGGCACATATTTGTGCCAATATTGTTTGCACAATATCACAAAGTAGTGATTCTCTGTGGGCTAAAGTGTCATCTCATTTTCTGAGTGTAATAAGTTGAAGTAGATTGAATAGCTGATTCCCAGCATTTCTCTGTATGTATAACAGTTGAGATACATTCCCTGTCTCTGGTTTTTCTTCACAATCGCTCGTATCTAGAGCTGCTTAGAAGATTAACGGCAACATTTTGGAAGCCTTTCTCTGCCCCCTCCCTTATTGCCTTTCAGAATAGGAACCAACAGACTGCATTTACTAAAGACTAAGCATCTTCCCAGCCTTATGTTGAGCAACTGGACACACACACGATTTCTGGTAAAAAAATATTCTTTATTTCCTGACCTCACAGACATGGCATAAGCAAAGTTCTAAAGGTTTAACCTCTGGTACTGTGGCACTCCTCACTGTTTATGATTCTGCTTTATAATCTGTTTGAGTGAAATCTGCATTTATGTTTGAGCTGATAAAGTCTCTTTGTGTGCTGCCTCTGAAGGAGTTGGATAAGTTTGTCTGAGAAGACACGATGGTTTATCCAAGCCTTGGCTTTTCTAGAAATCTCCAGGATTTTTGTTTTCTGTAGAGGACATGGGGATTATGGTGGCTTCCAAGGCAGAAGAGGCAGAGAGGGCCACCGGGGCAGGACTCATGCTCTGATCAAGGAGAAAGTCCCTAATCCCTCTCTACCACACCTAATGCGTGACAACAATGTTCCCCTGTGTCCCTATTCTTTGGAGCATACCAGGAAGGCAAGGAGGTAGTTATAGGCTGAGAAAAGCACAAAAGCTCCTGCGCTCTGGCAGTCCTGGCCTGCTGCTGCAAAATCCTTACCAGCAGCACGGATGTGTCCCGGTTCATCCAAGGCATGCATCGCAGTGGAAGGGACAGTAACGCACATCAGAGGGACAGTAAGGGAGGGTGCACAGGTACAAGAGAGGCCAGGATGGTAAGATGGGTAATACATTTTATTAGACTGGCCTATTTAGTTAGGAAAAATGGATAAACTGTCAGATTTTAATCAACCACAAATCAACTGCCCAAACAAATGGCTGCATAAACCATTATGCCCTGGCACTTTTCCATCCAGCATTTGCCTGAGAATTTTGCTATATAAATCTGGAGAACTACCAGCTTTATCAAGAGGAGAAACTACCTAGGGAAAATCTCCTACTGGGATGCCTTTCAGTAAGAAGGCTTGGGCTGCTCAGGGTAGCTACCAACTGATTCTGCAATTTGCTGCCTCATTTCATTTTCCCAGCCTAGTACTAAGTGATCAATAATATCCTGCAGTCCCATAGACAAAAAGCGCAGACAATGTACCTATCTGGGCTTGTGTTGTTTACTTTTAACTGTGGATTTCATTATCTTGTAATTTCCTTACTTACTGCTCTACTGGGGATAGCACTGAATTAATCTGTCCCCTGTTCTTACAATTTGGTAAGGAAAGCTTTAACAGTAAGAAATTATCAGTTTTCTAATGCACATTGCTGGTGTAATCATGTGCCGGACTTTAGTTGTTTTTTTCTTATGCACTTTATGCTTGTGTCCATTTATGTTGCTTTTTTGAAGGTAGGGCTCAGGTGTGATATTCTACATGATGGTGAATTTTGAGATCCCTCTGGAAAGCAGTAATTTGTATTGTTTTCTTGTAATTTCTTTTCCCATTCCTAACCCTGTTTTAATACATTTAAGACATTTTAATACATTTACAATGTTTTTTGCAAGATTCTTCCTGGATAAGGTACTGATCAGTTAATTACACTTTAGGCACTTTAGATTTAGCAAGAGAAATAACAGTATTAGGTGGTGTGCTCTCATTATAGCGAGTAGTCTTTCATATGTTAACCAAATGTAGCTAACCAAGCTGACATACAATTGGGATAGTAAACACAAAGCTGACATATTATCAAGGGAATGAAAAGGAATTCACTGTAGTTCAAAACATGCAAAACCAGATGCATGATATTATTAAGGAATTAAAGATCATGACTTCCCTGTGGAATGAGTATTACTGTTACAGAGAGACTAAAAACTGAGCTCATGTTCCTGATAAACAGACATATAAAAAAGGGCGAGGTTTTCAGACTAGATATTGGTTAGATTTGCACTTTAAGAGTAAGTTATTTAAAAATATTGATGTGAACTGCTCCCAATGAAAGCAGTGAATAGCTGAATAAAACCTTAAAACATCTTTTCAAGACATGTCAGAAGCAGTCTGATTTCAGAAGCTATGAGACAAAATCAGATCCAGTGTGACCTGCTTTTCTGAAAAATGAAACCACTTACTGTGGATGCCTAAGTAGGGATGTAGGTTCTGCATATAGATATCTTCATTAACAAGTTGAGTTTGAAATTCTGTTATTCTCCTCTCAGTAAAGTTTTTTACTGAAGACCTGGAGTTGCATCAAATGTTTACATGGCATGTAAAAACCCCATGTATCCTAGCCATCGCTGTGTCTGGTGAAAGCTATTACTCAGTTCTGAATAATACATTTGTTTTTATCCTGGTCTTTAAATGAATCATTTTTGAACATGAATGTAAAACAGAAGTCAGTGACACTCGGCTTTCATAGCCATAGCACAGAGGATACTGAATGTAGCTCCAGAAGGTGTTTGTGCATTTAAAACATAACCAGTGTGAATTTCATAGTACAATTAATAGAAAGATAAGTTGTTACTCAAGAAAGAAATTAGTCTGGATTTATAACTCTTGTTTGCTCCTTTCAATATAAATAATGAACTTCATTCTCCTCTTTCTTACTCTGGTGCAAAGACAGAGTAACCCAACAAAACTAATCCCACAATGTTGGGCAAATTCCCATACTGTCAGTCATATGTTCATTGAAATCAAAAGGGTTAAGAGTCTGTGGACAACATGTCCTTCACCAGGCAAGAGGTGCTGACATACATAGTCTTTATGCTTTCTGCCTGGAACAGGCTTCTGTTCTTCCATACCTGCCAAATAAAACTTTATTTTACACTCATCTCACTATATAATATGCAAACAAGCTGGATTGCTAGTCTAGATTTGTAAATGCAGTGAGATATAATGCAGTGAAGGGAACTCTAGCTTGTTTGCCTTAGAGAGGAGATATGTAAATTGCCAGTCATCTTCAATAATTTAGTCTGATATGACATTATGATGGAAGCTGAATAAACTGCCAGCAGCTGTGGCCTTGCCTTCTGCACTTGTGACCTAGAATTAGGACTTTGCTGGAAATTATTTAGTGGACTTCACTGTCTGACCGAAGAAGCTTATCGCATGGATATTATTAATAATCCATTAACAAGCATGTGGTGTTAGCTGAAAAGAAAAAAGCAATTTTCCTGAGAGAAGGCAAACAAGTTTGAAAGCTCCTGCCCCCTTTGCAGTGGAATAAACGTGACAAGCTTGCTATGAACACAAAAGACTGAGATATTAGCAAGACAACAACCATTAAGCTATTAATAGTTTTCCATTTTATTGGCTAAGGTTTTATACAACACAACACAATTCATTATGTCTTTCCTGATACATCTCAAGCTGGATCCTGAAATACTCTTCAGTGTTAAATAATACAACATAGTAGACACTATAAATTACAGGAAATGGTGATGTGAAGGATGTTGGATGGTGAATAATTTACAAAGACTAGGACAGAGCAAGGGGGAACCAGTGCTGGAGCAAAAAACAAAGGGGAAAAGAACTTTTCACAGGAGATCTGAAGAGTTAATGGAAGAGGTAGACTCAGGAAGCTATTTGAGATGGCTTAAGAAGAAATTTCTAGACCAGAAATGGACCCGTACTGGTAGAATGGACAATTTGTGACTGAAGTGGAAATGGTCTAATTAGTGGTTCAAAACAGTCCAGGAAATTTTGAAACAAAATGGCCTTTGGAAGAAAACCTTAGCATTAGTGGGGGATTCACTTCTCCATGTGTCTCCAGGGAAGGCCAGAGAGGAAAGTATCATGCTTCTTCTCCAGTCCTGGAAGAGGTCACATTTCCATCTGATCCTGGAGTAGATTCCCAGCAGCCCTGCCCGATCACTCCCTCCAGCCTTGGCTGAGGGTTTCACAGCTATATTATACATCCTGAGGAACAGGGTTATACCATGGATGAGCTTATGCTACCCTGAGCTCCAGAGTTGCTGCTGTAACAAAGAGGCACAGGAGCACTTCTGGGTAAGTAATGAGCTATTAGAGACAGCTGATGTGCTGGCCTCTTGAACGTGAAGCAAGGGACTGCCACGACATGTTTACTACCACCACCAGAGGAGAAATCTGGGATACCATTGTGAAGTGTAATCAGTAATAAAAGATTAATTAATGGCTTTTAAATGGGCCGAGTTCAGTATGTGGTGGTGAGGACGTGAATGGAGCAATTATTAAAAAATTCATGTGTTCTTGGTAATAGAACTGATAAATACTCCAAAGTGCTCTTCGATTACAAAGTGGCAGGCAGTTCACTTGCACATCGCATTTCTGTTTTTAATTGCCAACAAATGATGGCTGTGCCCATGTTTGTCAGGCTCCCTGAAAGCACTCAGCTGCCATTTAGCACTTGTGGGCACACTGGCAGAGTATATTTTCCTGAGTGTTTGGAGACTCTGATTTAAATGCCTCAGACATAGTCTCAGCTCTCCTCACCTCTCCCTCCCTTCTCTAGCCTCCCACCCCCAGCTTTTACAATGTCAGTCAACAGAGCACAGACTAGGAATTAGATTTAGCTCTTCTGCCATTTACCTGATGTCTGGTCTTCAACAGATCAGAGAGACATATATTTAAGAGTTACTCCATTGCTAAAACGGAGGAAACTATGTAATCACCCACCTGCACAGAGCACTTTGATATCTAAGGATGAAAAGTGTTATCATTAATTTCTGTTTTGGAGAGCTTTGCAGACCTGAAGAGCCTGATTTGTGCAGTAGAGCATTAAATCCTGTTTTTCTATAAAGTAAAAGGGAAGACAAAGTATAGACTGTTGATTCGATTTGGGCCCCCCTGGCGCTGCAGTTGCAATTTTGCACCAACAGAGAGTTATACCTACTTCACTGCAATGACAGTAGAGGCATAGATTAGCAGCTAGGGCCATGATTTCCAGGTACAGATTGATAGTGATACATCTTTTAATACCAGTACTTGAAATTCACTGTGTACACTAAAGAGAAGGTGAGACAATTTCTCCATTAAAAAATTGCTTCTGCAAGGAAGAAGGTTTGTTCCTGCAAGCTGATGCCAGCTCGGTTCATCAGAGGATGCAAACGGAGCCACTGCTTGGCCGGAATTGGGGAATCCTTTGCTCCCTGTAGCTTGCTCTAGGCTGATCGTCAGAGCAGTCCTGCTGGAGGCAGGGAACAAACACAAACCTCCCCAGGCAGTGGAGGGAACTGAATCCCTCTCTCCAAGACAGTAAAAAAATGCTTGGGCCATCAGATGCCAGGGTGTTCTGGGACAGAGCTTTCTGCCCCTCTGGTGAAAGCTTTTTTGCTTCTGCATGACTCGATTAAACATTCACTGTCCCAACATGGCTCTACAGGGCATGTACACTTAAGAGGAAGAAAGGCAGTTTCCAGTCACTGCTCAGAGAGGGGCTTATGAAATAAACCTACAAGTCTAAGAGAATTCAGGTCAATTCAGGTTGGTGAATTGCAAAAACAGAGGTGTGCCTCAATGCAGGCTGAAAACAAGTGTGGGCTCTTGGAGAGTGGGATGGAGGCCTCAGAGTTTCTTCTACCCAGTTGCTCTGATGACACAATCCTGAGCTGCCCTGTTGATACTCCCTGTAGGATAGCAGGCATTTTGTTTGGGCTCTGCAGCCCTTCCAGCAGCAGGGAGCATGATCCCTCTGTGGGGGCTTACTCCTAAGTTTGAGCAATGCTGCAAGTTTGTCACTGCTTCTCCAAAGAATCCCACTTTCCTGTTTTTCTATTGATCACTTTACCAATGGATTTTCTTCCCCTTATTTTGACATCTGGGGTAAGAATTTTTTTCACCAAAACCTTGCTCCATTCTGCATATTTCTGTTTGTACTGAAGAAGCAGAAGTTTCCAAGACTTCTGGGCAAAGAGAAAAACCTTTACCATAACAAATCTTAGGCTAAAAGTAGACACAGAGACACAGAGAGCAGCAGCAGCAAAGGGCTATGAAGAGTTGCTTGGGGCATTGAGTCAGTGTTTGTGACCACTTTTCTGCTGGAGGTACTTGTGTCCAGCTGAGACTCAGCATCATGCTCCAGTAGGGTCCCTGCTGTTGGGGTCTAGTTAAATAAATACTGTACATTACAAAGGAAACCATCCCTGTAGGATTCAGGCTTACAGATGGAAGCTATTTCTTACTCTTTCATGGACAAATGCAGGGTACTTGCTCCCCAGGTGAACCCCACTGCACACACTGAGGCACAGGGAGGTTCAAGAAATCCTAGAGAAGACAGCTGAACTTCTTTTCCTACATGTGTGTGTGTGCTAGGGGTGTCTCACAGCCTCCCTTCTGTGCCTCTACACTGGCATATGTTTTCAGAGACAGATGGAAATCACCCACCTAAAGCTAGGGCCCCCTATCCTGGCAAGCAATACATGGGTGGATCTTTCTCCTCGCTGGAGTGCAGGTCTGGATGAAAGCTGTTGGGTGTGTGCTGGCAACTCAAGCATCTGCTGTGTATAGGTGCAGAGTTTCTCACTGGATGGCTTTTTAATGTTTATTAAGGAGAATATAAAAGGTGGGGTGGAAGAGAAGACTAATAACAACTTCATTCCAAACTACCCATTCCCAAGGCACCTTTAAAAATCAGAACACCACTGAAATCAGTTAAATCCCCATCCAGCCGCAGGAGCCTGACCGCAGCAAGGATCCTACAGCAGGCTACTCCCCTTTGGCCGTGGCCATGGTGGGTCTCCATCCCTGCTCCCCAAAGGGCGAAGCACCAAGCAGAGCGTGGGGTGGTGTCGTGGTTTAGGCCCAGCTGACAACAAAGCACCACGCAGCTGCTCGCTCACTCCTCACCCCCGGTGGGATGGGGAGGAGAAAATACAATGAAAGGCTCGTGGGTCGAGACAAGGCCAGGGAGGGATCACTCACCAATTATGGTCACAGGCAAAACAGACTCGACTTGGGGAAAAAGAAATCAATTTAATCTGTTACCAATCAAATCAGAGTAGGATGATGAGAAATAGAACCATATCTTAGAAACACACCTTCCCCCCACTCCTCCCTTCTTCATGGGCTGAGCTTTGCTCCCGATTCTTCTACCTCCTCCCCCACAGCGGTGCAGGGGGACAGGGAATGGGGGTTGCGGTCAGTTCGTCACACACTGTTTCTGCCGCTCCTTCCTCCTCAGGGGGAGGACTCCTCACACTCTTCCCCTGCTCCAGTGTGGGGTCCCTCCCACGGGGGTCAGCTCTCCAGGAGTTTCTCCAAGTCAAGTCCTTTCCATGGGCTGCAGTCCTCCACGAACTGCTCCAGCGTGGGCTTTCCCACAGAGTCATGGCCTTCTCTGGGCTCAGCCACCTGCTCCAGCATGGGGTCCTCCACGGGCTGCAGGGGAATCCCTGCTCTGGCACACCTCCTCCCTCGCCTTCTTCACTGACCTCGGTGCCTGCATGGTTGTTTCTCTCACATCCCACTCCTCTCTCCACTGTAGCTCTTCTTTTTCAGCAGTCTTTCCCCTTCTTAAATATGCTATCCCAGAGGCACTACCGCCATCACTGATGGGCTCGGCCTTGGCCAGCGGCGGGTCCAAGTTGGAGCCGGGGAAGCTTCTAGAACTTCTCACAGGAGCCACCCCTGTAGCCCCTTCCCTGCTACACAAACCCCCACCACACAAAGCCAACACAGGTGGGTACAGGACTACCTCGAACAGGCTTTCAGAGACATGTGAAGTGAAAGCCAGAGGAATTATATAGTCTTTGGGTAGCAGGCAAAGAACGAAGTGTCTTAGTCTCTGACAAGAAAAAGGTGAATTTTTAGACAGTTTGCCTTGATGTCAACATTTTCACTCTGGGAAATTGTCTTGAAACTAGTAGTGGACTCAGCCCAGACCTTTGGGCTGTTGGGTATTTTTTGCAGCTCTTGAAGCCAGGCCTATATGATAAAGAGCACTGGCTTGCTTGCACAGTTATTTGTAAGAAGTTTCAAGCATGTGGTTCTGGGGCCTTTGGTTCTGCAGGTTTGGGCCCTCTTTGCCTATCTTCTTTAAGTGCATAAGAAAAACTTGTTTCTCCCATAAAAAAGAAACAAAACCAGTTTTTTTGTGCCACAATAATCTTTGAAAATAAAATTAAAACCTGTGAAAACACTGAAGAGAATATTAAAACCAGACTAGTTCAAACCACTTCATCATGAACAGAATTTCAAAATGTTTGCCAGAGGGTGTTTGGTGTTGGCTTATTTCTAATTCAAAGTAGGCTGCAGCTGCAGGTTGCACAAAAAATGATGTGCTGGAGCAGGCTTAGAGAACCTGGAAATTTGGTATCAAGTTTTGATTTTGCTGCAATAAAGCTGTATGTCCTTGAAAGAACGGCTTCTATCCTGGATTCTAGCCTTTCCCCATGGTGATACCAGTCTTTCTTTGTAAAGAGCCTGGCAATCCTCATATAAACAGTAATACTGAAAAAAGGAGTAGCAAAAGTATTATATGTGTGTGCATTGCTTATGGGAGGTGAGAGAAATATTTGAACACATTAGATGGTGGGTGAATGTCAGATCCAAGTTTTGAGAAAACAAATCTTCGTAGAGTGCTCTTTTGCCCTGCCAAATCCTCCTCCTCTCAGAAGGCTTTGGTCTGAAAAACAAAATTACCAGGCAGCTCCAAAGGAATAAGCTGGTTCCCTGCTGGAAACAGCAGATGCCCAAGATACCACAGTTGCTGCTCTGTGCATATGCTGATTTCCCCAAAGGCATGGCCTGGGCTGCTCTCCTCTTCATCTTTTTCAGAGGGAGAAAGACTCAATTATTTTCATGCCAGACGCACACGGTCATGCACGCTCCAGCCCTCACACTGCAAAGCTCTCATTCCCCTCCCATTTGAGCCTCCAATCTCTTTAGAATTCCTTCAGAAAACGTGCAGTCCCTCAAGGCCCGAAGACATGCAGAGATGCCGTAACTCCTCCAGTCCTGGACATAAAATTTACTCTCATCACCTTGTCCATAACCTTCCATTCATTTTCAGCTTAGTTGCAGCTCCCTCTCTTTCTCTTCCCCTCCCATCTTCTGTACCTCCATCTGGCTTCAAAATGAGAGATACGTTTCAAGGAAAAGAAAAAAAAAAAAGGGGAAGAGAAGGGTAATACCTTTTTTACTCCAAAATGTTCCCTGTAATTCCCAGCTGGACTCCAGCTTCTGGGAGCAGGGCACTAGTCCAGAGGTCAGACCTTGATCACTAAGATTTTGTCCTTAATTTACCTATGGGTGAAGTCCTGAAAGACTGGGAAGCTTTCTTCAGAAGGCTAGGGCAGGAATTCTAGGAGCACAGGGCAAGCAGGCCTCCTTGATGCTCTGCTGATACTGTGTTCTCAAAGAGCATTGGCTGCAATTGCTTTGACTGATTGGGAAATTGCATCTTCTCTTTACGGATGGTGTCCCTGGCTTCCTTACCTCCTAGTTCAACAAGTCACCAGCAGGGGAAAATGCCTCTGGCCTGAGCATAAGTATTAGCTTGACTTGATTTTGTTTCTAAGATCTCCTTCCTTTCTGCAAGCTTGATACTGTTCCTCCTGAATAGCTGGCTCCATTGTGAAAGCGCATTTGTGTTTAAAGATATCCCACAGACAGCTAATGGGATAGGTTAGAGAAGCACACAGAAACAAGGGTGCGAGAGTTATTACTCTCCTAAAACATTTGCCTTTATTGCTGCTGCTACTGAGATGGCTGCCACATTCCCCCCCAGAGGTGGCCCAAGCCTGTTGACTGCCATGCTGCATGATGCCCTGCTTTAGGAAAGACTGCAAGACTTCAAACATGACACTTTGCTCCTACCAGTGCCCATCAAGTGTGCTGGGTACTGGATAACCACAGAAAACACAGAAGACTTGGAAATTAGTGAAATATCCCTTCTGTTCATTTTCCTTCCTGGTTGGGGATGCCAAATGTAATGGGTCACACCTCCTCCTGCCCTGGAGGCGTGTGATTTCTCATGCCCATGAACAGCAAAGTTGCTAAGACACTTGCAGGAAGAACAAAGAGGGATGAACTGAAGAAGGGTTAAGAAGAAATTGCCCCCGAGTAGAGGAGTCCTCACTCCAGGCTGCAGAGCTGTTGGAAAGCTGAGGACTTGGATCTTCAGAAGGGGCTGACTGCATTTCACCCACCTGAGCAGAGGGCAACAGTGCTAGCAGAAGCTCCACCTGACAGACACCTTCCAGCAACTGAAGGAGCTCCACTACATCTAGACACTGGAAGCAATATCTATCAAGTTCTGAAAACCAAATCTCTCCTCTTTCTCGAGTCACTTGGCTTGTACCATGTTGTATTGTGCCTCACAACAGGGGAAGGCACATGGTCCTGTGGCTTTAGAGAGGGGGTGAGCTTTTCTGTAGTCCCTCTGAGAATGGGGACAGTGTCACTTGCCTCTGGAAAGGCACAGTCTCTCTGGTCTGCTGGGGTTTCACGTGCAGCTCGCATTTCACACCAGTCAAGCCCACTGCTGGTCACGTTTTCCTGGAGGACTTGTCACTACCTGCCTTCCCTGCTGGGGTCTGGTCCATGCTCACCTGTGCTTCCAGGGGATCTGATGGCTCATGTCATCGTTACCTTGGTACTCATCCTTTTAGACAAGGCCAGTGCTGGCAAACAGTTGTGAATTGGCAGCCCTGGAAAAAGAAGCCCTTTCAGCAATGTGCTCTTGGTCTTTATTGTTTATGCTACAGTAATGAGCTGGCGAGGTCAAGGCCTCCCTCCGCTGGATGTTAGCTCTCTCTAGCAGATAGCTAGTGAGAGACAGTCCTGCCTGGATGAGATTGTTCTCCCAGTAATGAGTATGGGGAGAAAGAGAAGTCTTAAGACACTCTTTTACAGAAAAAGATCTGAACATGCTGAATTACTTCCCCAAACTATCAGAAAAAGTTGGGGGAGTACCAGCAGGTGAATACAGGTCTTCTGAGAACTAATGTAGCACACTCTTTCGCATCTGTATTTCTCCGTGACATCTTTGTCTTTCCCTGTCTTTTGCAACACCTCTTGAAGCTAGGGAACAGCCCAGATCCCCTGACTTCTTGGTGTCATTGTGAAGAGCCCCACAACTGTATGGAGCTCTTTGTGGTGCCAGCTCTTATGCAGCACCACAGCTCTTATGGAGCTCAGTTCAGTAAGTGGAACATCCAGGAAGCTTTAAAGTATTTTTCATCTGGAAATACTGATTTATCAAAAATTAAACTCCATGTGGGACTAGTTATCCTTTTGGAAAATAGGTTTGTTTCGTACATTTCAAACACTTCATGTGATTTTTTTTTAAATGGAAAAAGGGTGATGGGGGAGTAAAAAGATTTTTGGTTTACATCTCATTGCACTACTTTTAAAGATTAAAAATTCTTGTGAGGCTGAATGTGGTATACACTCAATACACATCTGGTAAGTCACTAGATGGATGTCATCTGGGAAAGACTTTCACCATCGTTTGTTATCAAAGTTAGATATCACTTAGAATTTCATAGGACAGGTATTTAGGAAACATGTTGCTCCTGAGATGAATGCAGATATTAAAGATGAGACTAATTTTTCCTTTTCAGCCATGGCTTCCATAGTTCTTCTCATTTAAAAACATGAGATCACCTACTTAGCATTTCCTTCCGTAGCAGTCAAGCCAATCACACATCCAGAACTGCTGCACTTGGCACTGCCTACGTCTGAGAATTCAGCTGTCATTTCCCCATTTCTCCACAATTTCCCTTGAATCCTGACACTCCAGCCTGGAGTTCCATCAGAAAGAAAGCTTTATTTAATGTTGTCTAGAAGAATAAATAGCTAAACAAACAAACAAATAATCAACTCTGAAAATTCACCCTGACTTTATCACACAAGTGCTTGAGGCTTAAAAAAAAAGTTTCCCTATAAAGCTCAGATAACGAAATGAATATTGTACGGCTGGAAATTGCTCCATTTGACAGCGGAGAAATTTTTGTTTTCTTCTCTGTATTACTTCCAGTATTTATGAATTCTCAGGATATTTCTGGTTGAGTTGCACATTGCTCTTTTCCCCTTTCTTCCCACTGTAGGGTTTGGTATTAGTATTAGAATTAGTATTAGTATTAGTATTAGTATTTTGCTGTTCCCTTTATCAGGTTTATAAAATGCAATTGCAAGTGAAATATACAATAGGTAGGAAATGAGAGTCTGAGTATTTCCATTGTATTGCTTTACAGCGTATTATATTAGCTGATATAGATGAGGGGCTCCAACAAGGGACTGGAAAGCTGGGTATTACTCCCAGCTCTGCTGCTGGGTGGTTTCAGCAATTTTCTCTATCTTAGTTCACTCATCAATAAATACAGATTATAACACCCCTCATCACTGTCGAGTACTTTACTATCTACTGATGAAAAAGGCTGTTTAAGACTATCGTGTAATCAAGAAGGAGGAAAGAAGGTGAGAGTGAAAGAGAAAGAAGTTGCACTAGATTACAGAGGAGATGAAGCAGACTAATCCCACTCTACCTCAGATTCAATATGTTTCAAAGGAAATATAAGATCTGACATCATGCAGCCTGCATACATAAAAATAATAAAAAAATCTTTCCACTGCGGTATCCTTCTTTGGATTATGTACACTGATATAGTGGTTAAAAAATCACTTTTCACTGCTTACAATAGCAGTTTACTTGGCTCTTGTACTTGACCTCATTTAGATACTGAAGCCAGAGCACATATATTTTCAGTCTCGGCTTGCCTTGCCTTGATTTGCACTCATGTATTTCCTTCCTCCAAAAACAGTACCACTGAGGGGAAAAAAGAGTCTGTGAGTGCAGTTACTGAAGCTGCATAAATCTTCTGAGGTGTGGGCTCAGAAGAGACAGACACAAGGCACTGTGTTTTGGCACCAGTAGACTGAAGAGAGATGGATTTCTATTCAAATGGACTGCTAGTCCTCAAGGACTTTCACCTTCTTTCAAGGAAGGTGTACATGTGAAACACCGTGTCCACTATTCCTTTCACCACTGCAAAATCCATTAAATTGATAATAATAATATATTTTTTACAATCCCTTGTGGAAAATGTAGTAATCAACAAGTAGAATAGTTCTCTTTCTTCTCCCATGCCCCACCATTCAAACAGTGGTTTGACCTTTGAGTCAATTAATAACACTGAACATGAAAGACCTGGGAAGGAAACAAATGCTCTTGTGTGCTTCATAAGATATTTGCTCATTCATTCATTCGTTCATTCATTCCAATTGCATTTGCAGATAGGAGACCTGAAGGGTAGAGAAGTTCCTTTTGACTCAGAGCCTGGGGTTTGCTCAGAATTTGCTGAAGGAAATGCTTTTGCACTCTGTTGCATCAGTTGTGCTCGAAGCGCTCCTCACGGGACAGACAACTAAGGGGGGATCCAGGATGGAGGAGGAAAGGAGAGCAGGACCCTGCTTTGCTCAAGCAGGGCACAAACAGGCTATTGTGCACTTCTAGGGTCGGGAGGAGCATACAAAGTACACCACCTCTGCCCCCTTCTTCCCCAGCCCAAACCAAGCTGGAGGAGGTTTGCAGTGTTTTCTGACAGGTCTCTGGCCATCTCCAGTGCTGGGAAGTGCTCCTCCCCAGAGACTGCGCTGCCTTTCATGTGTTGCACTTGGCTGGCCCCGTCCTTTTCTGGCAGGGAGCCTCTAGCAGCAGTGAAAGAAGAGGTCAGCAAGGACCTGCTGCATGGCTAGGCAAAACTAGCCAGGCAGCCAAGAAAAGTGCGATTCCCTGCTGTTGTTTTTGGTGTTGTTACCCCTGAGCGTATCTTCTGCATATCAGTAGCAAGCTCCTAGCTCCGATTCCCATTACCGTAAAGCAGGAAATTGTCGTTTTAGGTATCAGGACAAAATGGTCAGCTCCCCTGTGCCCATGTCAACATCCTTTTCCCCTTTCCTCTGCATCAGTAACCCAGCACAGCCTCCTTCACAGTCAGTCACTGCGAGGATCAGAGGGGCTTTAACTTATCAGAGAACTAGACAAGCAAGCTTGTACCTTCTGCTGACAGCTGCCTGCTTTCCTTCATCTCCACATCCCTCATCTGTTCCCTGCTCATACCCATCTCGTGCTTGTCTGCCTGCAGACTAGTTGGTAGGTGTTAGTGGCCCCTTGGCTGTCTGGCCCCCACAGGACCCGCTTTCCCTCACCCCTGCTACAAACAGCTGACTTCTTGCTGGTGGTTGGACCAATATCCATATTTTGCTTTATTTCCCACTCCAATCCTCATGCGCAAGCCTCCAGGCAGAGGCATGTTCTTTTATAAATGCATCTATTTGGAGGAAGATATTGCCCTCCTTTAGCCCCTGTATCGCTGAATTTTCTGCATATTGGTAAGTGCTCTTCTGAGGGACACAACTGCACGTGTCGAGCAACTGAGTCATTAGCTTGCATGCAGTTGATGAGATGCTCTTTCTGATGGTTTGAGGTGTCCGTGCAACCTTACATTCTTTTTTTTTTGTGTGTGTGTGTGTAAAGTCCCAAGGCAGGATCAGTTACATGGGAAAGCTTATGAATGAAAGGGAAAGAAGTTATTCATTCCTGTTGGCTTCCTTTGGCACCTCCTCTCCTATCTGTTGTTTGCAGCAGAAAAGGCCACACAAGCTGGTCTGGAGAGTCATTGCCCTCCATTTTTATTAAGACATTAAACCAATAATAAGGTTGTCTACTGAAAATGCAGAGCGCTGAATAAATGATTTATGAAGCGTTTGGCATAACAACTTGTGTTGCCTAGAATAAGTCAGTCTTTCCAAGTAGCCACCGAGGAATTATCTCCTTCCCTTCTTCCTGTCTCCAAATATAAATCTGGCAAAACCCCAGACCAATCCAGGGGCCTTATCAGCATCTGCTGAGAGGCAGAATAAGAGTAGGAGGTCTGAGCTTGTCTGCACCAGGTGATGGAGGACGGCACAGAGAGCCAGCTCTGGCCTCGGCTGCCTGGCAGTACCCTGTCCATGTCAGATCAAGGCTGCTCCTGTGCTGCTGAGTCCAGCAGAGAGACAGGATCCACTGCCTCAGCCAAAGTGTTGTGCAGCTACTGTGTTTGGGCACGAGCCACACTGCACCGTGCCCCAGAGCTGAGCGCTGCCTGCAGCCAGCCGGGGCTTCTCATGCCTCTTTTTTTCCCCCCCATGTCATCCAAATATCCCATTAAACATCACAACTGACCCCATTCACCAAGCTATTACTCAGTTTTCATTCATGGCCCACTTCTTCTAACAGGCCCCTATAAAGAAGCTGGCATAAAAACCTTCCAACTCTATGTAAGCTACAGTATCTCATATTTTATGAGATGTGACATGAGACATTCATATCGCCCAGACCATTTCATCTTGGGGCCAAAAGCATTCAGAGTACTTTTCACTTAGCTTCTGACATAGGTCCAAATCCCACAGCTGTCTCCACATCATTGAAGCTCTATGCCTACAAACAGCATTAATATTTTTTACCTGACAATAGATGGTGCTCTTTCTATAATTATCTGTCTCCGCAGTCCCTGCATATACCTTTTTTTACTTAGAACGACCGTAACAGATTATCCTTGGTTTTGGGCATTACAAGATAGCAAGCAGCAATTGTAGTAAATAACCACCTGTAAACAAACCTGTAGCATAGATAAACTCTCTGGTATTGCTGATCTGCAACAAAGACTCCGAATAGATCCTCAGATATTAAGTGCTCAGGTGATGAGGGGCATTTAGATAGACAGATGAATAGATAGAACAAGTTACAGAAATAATAAAGAATGATCCAAATCTCTTCCCTAGCTTGCACCAAACAAAGCTCTGCTGGCTCAGAAAAGATTTGTCATAGTATTTTCTTCATTCTGTGTTTGAATAAAAAAGAAGGGGATGCTAAGCAGCATCAGGCAAAATTCTTTTACTCTTTCTTTTTCCCTGTATTAATTTTAACTCTTTGTAAAGTACAGAGAAGAGTTCTGTTTTTTCAGGACTTATAGAAGGCACAATTGTAACTAAAATCCAAGACAGTAATATTTCCCAGGCAAGTTTAGAGGAGGAAGAATCATAAAATACCTAAAATTTACCCCTCAAATAAAACACAGTGAACAGCATTTAGAATACTATAGTGACTTTCAAGCAAATACTGCAAAGTCGTAATTTTTTGGCATGACTTCCTCCCATTCTTGATGTTATTTATACCCAAATGAAAGGCTTCAACGTGACATCTACCTTCAGTCCTTTTGCGTTCACACAGGTTGCATAATACCTCTAATTTTTGTTCTAAATTGATTTTATACTTGAACGTCAACCTGGGGGGGCCTGTTCCTCAGGCTCTTTAGAGACTGAACAGGAGTGTTTAGAGACTGACTGAGCAGCATCTTAGCCCTTTTCCCCAGTGCATTTGAGCCCTCCAAATATATTCCTCAAAAATGTCCTTGGGTGCTCACAGCTTGCAGTATTGAAGCCCTTCTGCTAATACCTGCCTTCCATTGCAAGCGTAGCAGGAATGCGTGGTCTGTAGCTTCTTGAGGGATGCATTTAGCTGCCCTACATCAGCCAATAAGGTAAATGCCAGTGCTGACTCACTCCTCTCTTATCCTTTACCCCGTGCTGTGAGCCCTCCTGCCCTGTCGGGAGCGCAGCTGGGGAGGCCTTGGTGGTAGCTCACCCAAAGGTCCCAAGTCTACAAGAGCTGCACAGGAGGTCCTACCACCTACTGCTACACATGCATCTCCAGTGCTTAAATTAAGAGGAGAGTCTTGCTAAGGTAACATCTTATGACATCATGATCAGGTATCATCCTGATGGATGATACCTTAAGATGATGAAGGGGAAGTCATGCAACATGAGCCAGGAGCTTTGTGTTCTTTCTTCTTCCTTCTGTTCATCTTTTTGCTGGCAGGTTATACTAGTCTGTTAGCCTTAGGGGCTTCAATGATGTTAGGGAACTCATATTTCTTCTCTCCTACTGCTTTTCCTCTCATTTGGACAAATATGCTGTCTCCTGTTGTTTATGCTTCCTTTTTCCTCCCACTTCATCAAGATATAAAAATATCACAGGAAAAAATTCTGGTAAAAAGGGCAATTTGTGAAAATACTAATCTATCTAATTTTCTTTTTAGCAAATATTACAAATATGACTGACTTCTAAGAAAAATCCATAGGTTAACAATATTTAGATAAAGACATTCCCTATAAGATGGAGAAAAAAAACCCTGCTTTTTTCATAGGAAGTTTTAACATTTCTGACTGTCGGTGCTAGAACTTGATGGGAAACAATCCGAAATGCTGAAATGAATTCTAGACCAATTAATGCTTTAGGCTGGGGAAAATAAAAATGTCTTATAACTTTGAAGGTTTTTACCCTTGTATTATAATGGGATAAATAAATAAAAAATTGAAGTGATGATCACAATTACACAATAATGACTCTATCTTTATCAAAAGTTTGAATTCTGATGAAGAGGGATTTTTTTGGGGGGGAGAACATTCTGCTGGCAAATGATCAATTAACCTTTAACATCCACCAACATTGGGTATATTGTAAGGAAAAGAGTAGCATGCTAGTGACTTAGAAATAGTACTCCTTCTTACTGAGTTAACGATATTTCCATTGTTCCTAATACTCTTAATTTTCAGAAGACAGAGATATGCCTTAATGTAAGGTCTAGACTGCAAAGGTCAAATCTTGTTTTCATTTATATTTCTGTAAACCATTAGTGTCTCTGCTGAAGTCAGTGGGATTATTAAATTTATGCCACTATAATTAAGAACAGATGTTGGCCTGTGATCTCTAATGCTCCATGTACACCTAATGTGTCGTAATTGGTGATCACTGAGGAGGGTCTCTGAAGAAGGCACACAATAACATTTCAGTGGAGGACACAGAGGTACTCAAATAAAGCAACAGTGAAATCAAATGACCTTTCAATGAGTTTATGAGAGACTTTGTCATCTCCGCTTTGAGACAGCTGGAACAACAAGTAAGAGAACTTAATCTATATCCCAGAGTCTTCGCTTCAGTGAAATCCAAAAATACACACAGGCTCAACTGTTGCGGTCCCGTTTGTTTTTCCTCTACAGGTCTGAGCACTTTGAGGAGCTTATGTCTTTTGCGTGCTCAGGGTAGGCTCTCATCAGCCCTTCCCCAGAGAAGGATTCATCTGTAATATACTACAAGCAGTCCTTGAGCAAAGATATAAAATGGATAACCATTAGCATGATAAAAAAGAAGTTTCTTTTTTTCTGTTGTACTGCAAATAAAGGTCATCACTGGTTTACATGCTTGGCTGCTTGCCTTAGTGCAATAAAATCCCAACAGGATCTGCCATCCTGACTTTCTACAGGAAGCAGTGGATCACATCACTGAAAAACATCATCACTAACTGTCCTAGTCTTACCTTGTCCTGGCCAAGTTAAGGTATCTCCTTAGTGATGTTATGGGGATGGATTCATGGGATGGAGGTTTTGAGCCTTAGGAGCCTCTGACCAGATGGATTCCATATAGAAGGGTCCAATCCTGTAATGACAGGTTGAGTGACACAGGGGCCCCAGTGCCTCATTAATTTTTTTCCCTCGGGGGGTGGGGGGGAAAGTCTGAACTCTACAGGGGCTCAGATGCACTCAGAAACTTCATTAAGGCAAGACCTAAGTGCGTGCCAGCTAATCCTTGGTCACAATGTCCTGTGTGTGCTCTTAAGCTGTGGGACACATGACATGGTGTGTGCTAGTTTGGCTGGCACTGACAGAGGAAGGCACTGGCATAGGTGCTCACTGGACACCCTCAGGCGTCCTGCTTACTCCCAGGACGAGGGGTGTTAAATGTCGGTGTCTGCCTTGGTCTGGCTCCCCAGCTGGTGTAACACCACTGAAGCCAAGGGAGCCAGACTCCGGGAGAGCGCAAGCTGGCACAGATCCACTGAAACAAGTGGAGCCACCACGAACGCTGGTATCAGCCTATAATTTGTCTCCTGCCAGCTTTCCCTGGGTTTGACTCAAATTGCTGCTCCAGAGGAGAAATGACCCTGTTTTCCAGTCCCTACAGCTATCCAATCTTTGGTTATAGATTTCAGTTGCTCCTTGGAGGGTGCAGTTCAGCCCTGTACATATCTCACAGCAATCATGTGCACCAGAAATTCTGCTTAATCCAATAAAGGGCCCTAAGGCAGGGGGAAGAGAAGAGAATCGCACTCTGAAAGGATGCAATTAAAGCTTTAATGACAAATACACTAGGTTGAAGAGGGATGGAGGAAAGGAAGCTTCTGGTAGGATTTTTAGTTTAGACAATTATTTTAAATTATCTACTGTCAGTGTTTTCCTAGCTGTGTGAGGTGTCTCACTACTGGCATGCATGCCATGCTATACCCGGTATTTAGCACATTATATAAGTGGCATACTATGGAAAGTGGTTTATATCACATAGTGGCACACTAGTACAGAAATGCTAAATGCCTTCTCATGCTTCAGCATGCAAATCCTCTTGTTTCTGTTGCTGCCAACACTGAAGAAAGTGATACTGCTAAAATGGCTATGAAAATTTGCAAATACCAGGTCTATGGCTTGCTTTGGTCCAGTCTCAGAAGGGTCAAGGATTTCCACTGACTTCATTGGCTTGAAAAAATATTTCATCAGCTGAAGGGGCTCCCTAGCACTGTTTTTTAACTGAGGCTCAGTCTAAATTTTCCTGTGCTCAGATTCACTAAACCCAGGTGCTTAGCAATATCAGAAGATTCAGGGAATGTAATTCCTGTCGATAAATAGCTTCGTGCCTGCTTTGCATAGGAAACAGTTAAAAGGACTGGTTTCTGAAGAGAAAAATGTTCCATTTAATAATTGATTTTTTTTTACATCAAAAATACTGGCTAAGACGGTGAGTCACCAGTAACAGCATCAGTGGCTTGCGTTTCAAAGAGCTGCCATAGAAAAAACATGAAGAGTTAACCTAGTAATAAAAGTTTCACAGCCCATGCAGCTTAAATTATTCACCGGGACACAAAACCGTAACCATGAATTATAATGTTATGAATGATTGAGGGTTTCTAACAGGCACAATGTAAAAAGAAACACTTTGCGAAACCGAGCCATTGTCGGACTAATTAAATGTCTTTGAAAAGGTTCTAATATCCGACTCTAAATTCTCTCATCTCTGCAGGTGTCTTTGCAAGTTAACATCGGCTGCCAAAACTGGTCAGGCTTGAGCTGATGTTCACGTCTGTTGCTTGTTACTCAAAGCAAGCCCAGGGAAGCCCTTTTGAGCAGAAGCCACTTTCCCTGGGCAGGAGCTGGAGGCAGGAGCACTGGGTGGCTGGACTCAGGTCGACACAATCCCCGAGTGACCCTCAGCGGCGCAGAGGTCTGTCTCAAGCTGGGGTGAAGCTTCGTGAAGACAGCTGCTTATTCTACTGACTAAAGTAGGAAAAGGGTTCATCTCAAGAAAAGAGTGAATTTGCCCAACAGCGCTCTCAAGGGACTCTGATGAGCCCTAGCCTTCTGCCACTCTGGGTTTTACTCCTCACACGGAGACGGAAGTGGGTCTTGGGGGAGAGGGAAAGCTTTAGAGTGGGAATAACCCTCACGTGGCTGCCTGAGAGCAGAATTCCTACCTTCAGGTCACCCAGGAAAAAACCCTTAAACTTAAGAATATAGGGGCTGACAGGAAACAGAGAAATTGTGCTGCAGGTTAGAATGAAAAAACAAATAACGGACAAGGCACAGGATATGTATAACAGCTTCCAGCCTTCAAGACCCATAAAGATTAGGAATATTGTAGGAAAAAAAGAGAAACAGGCACTTTCTGCTTAGGAATCTTAGGTCTGAGCTGGTCCCTGAAATGGAAATTAATATGGAAAACTGACCTTAAAAACACTGAGGAGAAATTGACTCCTGAAAGATACGGGTTTTAGCATTTTCAGTGTTGAATAATGTCTATTGTTGTGATGCTTGCTGTATTATATTGCTGTATTATAAAGCTTTACTGCTTGCACTCATGTGATTTTGAATGATCTCCCATTTTATTTGAAATAAAGAAGATCTGTTGCTAGCTTCCATGTCTGTGGCAAATGATTGCGAGTTCAAAACCCACATAAAATCTTGGGAAAGTAATTTAAAGATCTAGGAGTATCATAAGATTTTGGGTCCTGACTGAGAATTTAGTTCTGGCAATAGACAGACAGGTTTTCCAAGGAGAATTGGTGCTAGCAGAAGCATTCAGCTGAGAACTTAAGCACTACCTGCAGCCATGAATATTTAACTTTTAAGCATTTACCCCTTAATGGCATTTAAACCCTGAAGTCAGGTGTCTGTGTTCACTGTGCAGTCTGTGGGGAGAGACACGTCATGTCAGTTCCTGGAGAAGGGGCATGCCGTGAAGAGCTCGTAGCAGTGTGCATGTCTGAGCTGTGATCCGTACGCAGTCCAGCTGCGATAGCTGGGTACTACACCTGAGCTAATAAACCCTGTTTCTTCAGCAGAGCTGAATAGCAGAGGTGCAGTGCTGTGCTACGATGTTTAGCATGGGCCTGTCCCACATGCCAGGTTAAGCTATGAGCCTGGGGGAGCCAACATGGGTCCCAAGAGCACAGGGAGGGTCCCAGACCCCTGAAACGTGACACCCTACATGGCATGGCACTGAGAGCCAGCTGGTGGGAATCTCTAAGCTCAGCGGAGTCAGTCTGTTTTGTTGCACTGGGGTACATTCATGACTTGGCCGTTTGGGGAGCTGACACCTCTGTGGCCCTGATGGAAGTCCCTACTAAGTTTTGTATCTATACTCCAGAACATGAAATGGGTGCAGCTTGTTAGAAAGTGGTGATAGCGTGATCAAAATTTCCTACGACCCTGACTCGATCAGGGCTTTGAGATGGAGATGTTATTTTTACAAGTTCCACAAAGCAGACCAAAAAGCTTTAAATTAAAAAAAAAAACCACAAACAAAAAAAAACCCTAAAAAGCATTCATTAAAATAAAGACTACGATCTGTTACTCTGTAAACAGAGAAAAGTGCCAAAATCAAAATAAACAGAAATAGAAGGGGCTCATAAACTGGCCCTGCCAAGCCCACTGCTTCCTTCCATCCTGCTTTGGTTTCGGTCATTCAGTGGCTTTACCAATGGCAGTGAACTGTGCGTAGTCCTCTTTTGGCCCCTGTCAGCCTGATGCTGTGATCTGCCATGGAGATTTTTTGTCCAGACAGTTACAGTTTAGGCAGGTGACATGCGTCTAGGAAAAGCTACTCTTCAATGAAAAGGGTTAGGCAATCTTAAGTATTGGTGCTGTTGTGACTTTTGCACATAGGTTTTAATGCACAGTCCCTTTGGAGAGGCACGAGGACCTTTGCTGTTTCAGAGGCTGGTGAATGTGCTTGTCTCTATCCTCCCAGCCAACTGGAGCTAACACACAAGATAAACTGCTCTTGTCTTAAAAAGAACAATACCATAAATAAATAATCAGACAAAACCTGAGATGGGTTCTAAATCTGTCCATACAGCTTTTTTTGGGTATCTAAGCACTTTTATGCCACGTTGGGAAAGTTTGCTCTTCAAAACCTGTTTCAATTTAAATTTTAGTACCTAATAAACAGCCTGACCCACAGCTCTGTTCTTTAATGAAGCAGATGGGACTGTTTCAAGTGTCAGCACTTGGAAATTTGTGATTGTGATATCAGGAATAACGTGTCCCTCTTGTTTGAAAGTGCAGTTTCCATGGAGGGGTGGGGGGTGAGGAGCTGAGCCCCACAGCCTGGGGAGCTCTGACCTGGACTAGTGCTAAGTCCTCTGTGTGTGTGTGTGTGTGTGTGTGTGTGTATGTGAGGAATCTGAAATAATGTTATTTACATGTTATAGGCACGTTATAGGCATGGTGATCTCAGATGAAGTAGAGTCAATAATTTGAGTGGATGATAAAATAGCCCTGGTGGTGGGAAAACAGGCTCTTTGGGGAAGTGGAGATTGTTTACTATGACAGATGTGTGGAAGGGATGCAGCTTGATGAGCAGTCATCCCAGAGCAGCATAGGGGGTGGCAGTGGTGCTGCTGAGGAGCTGAGGGAGGATGGAGAGCCTGGCACAGGAGCCTGGGGGTACGCAGGTGAGGACCTAGGCATGTGAAAGTATGACCTAGACAACAGTTTGGGATGCAGTCCTGGGGAAAACAGGGCAAAAGCAGTGGGGTTTATGGAGCATTAACCTTGAGTGTGTCAGATAGAGATCCCAGGGCGCTTTGTGGCGGCTGTGGGTGTGAGCGTTGTGTCTGGAGCGCAGTCCATGAGGGCGACAAGCAGCAGTTGGAGCAGGGCACATGTGGCAGGGCCATGGGGCACTGACTCAGGTGCTGGCAGAGAATAGAGGCTGAATTTAAGGTTGTGTGGGGCAGTTGATATGGCATATTCACCTTGGGAGGAGTGAATTGTGGTTCTGAGGTCTTGCTTATGGCAGAGAGATGCTAGATCATGGAAGCCACTTAGCAGGATGGCATGAGCCATGTCTGAGGGCTGGGATATTTCCCTGTCAGGGGAGTGAGGGCTGATCCTGATCTGCGTAAGAAAACTTTGTGTTTTCAGTTGTATCATGCTTTTATTCAGGAAGGGGGAAGGCAGCAGTACCAAGCTTCATTCCTATTCATCCCATGTCTCTGTGTTAAAGACTCTGCTGTTCTTGCTCCATAAATTCCACAATGGTCTCTAACTCCTTGCCGACAGCCAAAAAGTTATCATCTGTTGAAACAAGGCTTCTGCGCTGAAACTTCCAGGAAAGCGAGGGGACAACATGACATCTCTCACTGAAATGGCCTGCCAATTCTGAGCAGCCGATTGAAAAGGAAACATCAAGACAGAGAGCTGCTTAGTCCAGAGCTGGATAGGAGAGGCTGAGAAAGTAATTTCCCCCCAGAGACCTCTTCCCCAGGCTTGCTCTTGTGCTGGCTTTGTTCCAATGTCTCCCTTTAATGTTAATATAGATAATGAAAGCAGGCAGACTAAAAAGGTTCCTTTAATATACTACTCCAAGTACCCCCAGAGTGTAGTACAGATGGTATTAGTGTGGTTACTTGCTTTGCAGCTGCTGTTGGAGATTTTGACATGCAAAGTTCAGGTCAGCTCTGCTGAACTGGATGGTAATGTGGCATGGACTACTGCTGGCATCTGCTGCTCCTTCCAATTCTCAGACCCTGTACTCAGGGGGGCAGGTTCTGGGGAGATGTGGGTCAGGGCAGAATCGGGGACAAGGGAGCAGGAAAATCAGAACAGCTTTAGGAGAGGGGAGGTTGGTCTCTGGATGTGCTGGTACCTAAGGTATCAGGAAAAAAGGGGTTGGGATGGTAGGAGTGCAGACAAGCCCTCCACTGCTGGGAAGAGCATGAGAAAGCCCGCTCCAATGCTTAAATTAGTTGATGCCTTTCCCACTCCCCCTCCTTTCACAGCAAGCCCATTCCCTTCTTGCAATCTTTCTGTCACAGCCTTCCCATTCAGGTGAAACAAGAAGAAAGATTTTTCTCTTAAAATTCAGCAGAAGTGTCAAGGCTTAGCTCCTAGCAGAATAAAAAGTGCCAGACAGTGGCAGGGCAAACATCTTAAAGAAGTCATATTGTTTCTGGAACTGTAAAAGTGCTACAGACAGCTCTGTATAGAGAGAGCTAAAATATATGCTCAGGAAAGGCACCAAAAAGGCTGTACCACAGCAGTGCATGCACATCACTGCCTGATGTTGGATGGAAACAGATGGGCCATCTATGTGGCTCAGTCCTGCTGTTCCCGTTTTCCTGAGCTCACGAGGCCGAGGGCTGAGCTTTCAGGGACTCTTCTGACCCAGCTGCTTCCTCTGTCACTCCACTCCAGGCTTCAGGGGACCATAATGACAAGTATCATGCAGTTCTCAGGCAGCAACCACTGTCGTGATACTGTGTGCTAATACCCTCTCCATTGCCCATCGGACACTGTACTGAATCTGCTTCAGCGCTGTTTGCCTGTTACCAGCTATTTCTCTTCTGTGGAGCGTGAAAGGAAAGCACTTGCCCAGCACTCTAACAGATGACTTCTCATGTCCTCTCAGCAGAACAAACCTGGGCCTGGGGTTTCCTGAAGGAAGAGATCTTTGTGTTGCAGTGGGCAGAGAGGCGCGGACCCACACTCAAAAATACTCATCATCCTGTTGAGTAAAAACTTCTGGATAAATAATGTAGTGGGCTGATTCCTGTCTCCTGGTCATCTGCAGAGCTCTAATGAAGTCAGGGGACTTTAGCTCATTTATCCTAGCTGTGGATCTATTCCAAATTCATTTATGTGGTTAAGCTATATAGAGAAGTATATCCTGATAAAGAAACCGTACATACTGCTACTGTGGCCTCTTTTGTCTCCTCTTGCCTGCTTCACAGGGCCTGATCCCTCTTTATGCTGGGGAGATGGTGTAGGAGGTTAACTAATGAGCGGACCTGACTCCCATTTCTTTCTTTTAGGTGCCGAGGATGTGCGTGATTCTGCAAGGACTCCCAGGATTTATCACTGGAAGACTTAACCTCTTTCACAATGTTTTAAATGAACCTTCTGCATCGTGGATGATGCTTGCAATAAAACTCCTGTCTCCTGGAACAGTTCTGCAGAGCACTGCCTATGTCCTTGCTCTGAGTGTGGGAGAGCTCTGGCCTAAGCCACTTCGGGTGGCTGGCAGAGATCACACCGGTCGGGAGCTGGGGCAACAGAGTGGAGGTTCAGGCTGTAGCTACAGATTGCTGAACTTACAGAATCTATCTAGACATATGTGAGGTTAATGAAGGGCAAAACTCGCTCCGTTTCTTCAGCAGATTCACTCCTCTGTTACTGAAACCAGATTCCAGCCTCCCAGATTCAGAGGCTTAAAAGTGGAGCAAACGAATGTGGTGTAAAAGTGAACTGAATCTGGCCCCTGCATCCCGCTGAGCCCTCCCTTTCCCAGGATTTCAGTTGGAATGAGGGAGAAGGGTACGAACCTTTTTATATCCCTCTTCGTTTGAAGGATCTGTTTTTACTGTTACATCTTTTTTTAAAAAAAACAACCAAACCAAACCAAAACAAAACAGCCAGTTATAATTTTTTATGGTGCTTTCTCATGAGGAAAAGGTTTATGAGACTGGGCCGAGTGCACTCAGGCTATGTGCTGGCCATACCCAGTCTGGGGAGAGCCCACTTCCCTCTCACCCCCTTGTTGTCTGTTGGGAAAGCTTCTGCCAAATGGTCTGGTACTAAACTTTCCCCAGATGAGTGATCCCAGTGTCACTCGTTTGAGTCCATTACTTTAATGGTAGTTATTCATCAGTAATGAACCATGCAGTTAACTTGCCGGAGACAGCATAGCTAACTGAAGATGAAGCAAGAGGTTCTTTTAATATTATTATTTTTCCTCCATTTGCTTTCAATACCCCTTTGCTCCTCAATGAAATCTGATAGAAGTTTTAATTACCTCTGAGAACAATAACTTTATAAAGGCCCTACCTCTTTGTCTGAAGCAGTTTGCCTAGAGATGAGCGATGTTGTATGTTCGGGTCTCTGAAGGAAGCTGAGGTTGGCAGGGACGGTAAATTCTTGTTACCCACTGAAGCTTTGGCGTAGTAAATTTTTAAAACTATTTCCATTCTGGCCAATCTGTCTTACCTTTCTGTCTGTTGTAACTATTTCTCCCCCTGTTATCTGGGTGCCACACACAGAACAGTGTAAATGGAAATATTAATATCCCTATGAAATATTCTTCGCCCTAGCTCTCTCATCACATTTTGGGTATGGGTATTTCTTCCTCCTTTCATTATCTCGCCTTTCATGTTTCTCTCCTCTGCACAGGTTATAAGTCTTTCACAGGTTATAAGTCTTTAGGCAGATGATGTCGAGGACAGACTATAGAGAAAAGCTGAGCCCAGTCCGTTCAGCCCAGTCTCTCCCACAGCATCAGCCTAGATGTCACGGTAGTGGGTGCATTAGGAATATAGGAATGTGTGAACTGAACAAATGGCACTCAGCTGTTGCTATAATGGCACTACTATTCATTTCACAGTATTATGATAAAATGTTCACAAACATACAGAAAACTTTTCTTGGGGAATGCTGGTGATAGAAATTAATAAGTGAGAAATATATGTTATGTGGAGACTTGCAAACTGTTCCCATTTTACAGTTTTGGATTTTTTTTTGTTATTTTTAGCATGCACTGCAATTTTTTAGAATATGCTCTAGAAATTCTCTGTGATGCATTCACCAAAAATTAAAAAAAAAATTTAGCAATGATTATGAAAGAACTAAGAAATAAAAATTCTTGATGATCTTTTCAGTAACGATTCTGAGAGTGCACTCGAGAATGCCATCTAACACTTCGTAAGAAATAGACACTATAATATCATATTTACTCTTCAGTATGTTTAAATAAAAAAGCCATCTACCAATGAAAAACTTTTGCCTTTGCAAAAATTCTAATTAGTTCTGCTTTATGTTTGAGAACTGGCTTGGATTAAAAAGCAGAATAACTTGTCCTCCCACCCCAAGCTTGACAGAGCTTACATAAGTTCAGAAAAGAGTTTAAAAAAGCATTTTTTTTCATCACTTCTTGTCCTTTTTCAGCCTTTGCCTTTCTGTCCAGAAGGACACTGGCTCTGTATCTTATGATTTCCAGCCTCGCCCAAGATGCCACAAATCTCAAGATGAATTTTATCCTCAGAAGGCCTGTAGCCCATGCCTCGGCTTTTCAAGTGCTATAACTCCTCAGCTGCCTGGAGGACATAGGTGGTCCCTTTCCATTGAAAATTAATGGGAGCTGAGTCTTCAGGTCCCTTAAGTGGATTTGAAGCTTGCAGCCAAGGGACGTAGAGAAGCATCCCAGCTTGAATATCAGGCTGAAGCTGCTTTTGTGTCACCAGCTCTGCCATGACCCTGCCGAACGTTGCCACGTGAAACTCTTGCTAATCTCCTCACCCTTTTTTTTTTCCTGTATACATTATGCTAAGGGACGGCTGCAGAGAAATAAAGCTCTTTGCTGGCCTCTTGCAGATGGCAGGGAAGTTTCTATGGAGACGTGGGAGGATGCCGCGGATTTCTGCCGCCAGCAATCGGGAAGGACCGAGCTCGCAGGCAGGGCTCAGCTCTTACCCGTTGTCATGCCCACGGGTGGCAAGCAGCACCGCCGCACCACCGAACGCATGGCTCTAGGTCATGCCTTTCCCAATTCCCAATGTTGCCCCTCCCTGTTGTAATTTTGGAGTCAAGTGGAATGACTCCAGGAGCTGGGAGTTACTAACACACAGGGGTCACAGCAAATCCAAAAATCATCACCAAAGGGGCAAAGTTTAAAGTTCAGAGGTGAGAAACAGCACACCAAAGAGCTTGTACTAATCTCTGGGGATACATAGAGAAGATTCAGTCATAAATGTATATCTGGGCAATTAAAAAGCTTTTGGAAAGAACATTTTCCGCTTTGTCAAGGATTGCTGCTGTGATGGAGCCGAGGAAGACAGACAGCCGGTGGCTGCCCGGCTCTGCCCATCTGCCCTGGTGCGAGCCCCACGCCGCTGCCTCTGCTGCTGTGAGGCAGGAGCTGGCCGCCAGGCACACGAGGAGCCAGTGCAGGATATTTTTATAACAATCGTGCTTGGTTTCTCTCCACATGAACTTTTTCAGGAAAATGCCCCCCTTATGAAACATACTGTGTTGTTGAATTTTCATGTGATTTTGGTGCAGTGCTTTTGGGGGAACACAGGGAAATAAATAGCCTGTTGGGCAAGAGAAAACAGATGTGTTTTCCTGGGACGAAGGCAGCTGCAAACTTAAAATGCCTCCCCAGAATCACAGCAAAGTCCCTCTATCCCACCGTTCTGATGCTTGCCTGTAATGGGTACGTGGGGAACCTGCACAGGAACCACGCACAGGCAAAAGGGTCCTTTCTGGGACACCCTCCTGGCTAAGAGCTGATCTAGGCTTCCTGAGCCAGGAGCACTGTGTTTTGACGGTTCCCGCTTTTCCGCTGTTGGTTGTGACCAGCTCTGGCAGGGAGTGCAGCAGTAACGTGGCAGGTCCCTGCAACACTATGCTGAATTTTAGGGCAGGAATCAAAGGGCAATACTTTATCTGAGCTGGGGATGGGAGTAAGCAGGTAGTCAAAGAGTGCTCAAGCCAGAATTCTGGCTAAGGCCAAAAGGAAGTATGAACCCTTCTGCAGTGATAAAGCCTCATGAACCATCTGCGATGGGAACCTCAGTTTGACCCCTCAGCCAAAGAAGGGGTTTTCCCAGCAGCTAAAGGGTGGTCATTTTGTGCAGAAGATCTCAGCTTATTGAGGTGTAAATATGAGGCTTTTCATCACCACTTGATATTTTCAGAATGAGCCACTAAAATAGTTGAAAAACCATGTGCCAGGTGTCTGCTCCCCACTTCTCTGGAGCAGCAATGAGTGTGACAGAAGACCAAAGAAAGCAGTATTTGTTACCATGCTTGAGCCATCACTACAGAGAATCAGGAAATTTTTCCTTAAAAGTACTCTGCTGTGGTGGGAAAATAACAGTCACTTGGTTAATTCAGTGTGACATGTGTCTGCTCCCTTCCCAATCATCATGTCATATTGTCTCAAGTTTATGAGCCAAAGGAGTCTGTCAGTATGCAGGGTCTTGTAGGGCCAGCAGGCTTGAGAGATGGCCCATTATCTTCATGTCTCATTGCTTGAAGGTGCTGGACTTTGGCAGGTACTTTGACTTAATGTAGGAACACCCCTAGAGCTGTCACCGTTTCTTCCCAGCCTTGTTCCATGTGAGGCATGTATGTTTTTGTTACCCTAAATGACATGAAATATAACAGCGAGGTAAACAAAGCTTATTCTGAGGACCAACAGCTTGTCCTTCAGAGGCACACTTGCTTCCTTCCAGGATGATCTGAAGGGGGGCAGATTGGGAGATCAGGAAGGGTTAGAGGGTGGAATTGGTGGTAGCACTTCATGGGGAGGTAGAGGAGCATGATGGGGAGCAGGGAATGGTTGACAGGGCAAGCAGCGCAACGATAACCACAGGGGCAGGGAGGGGGCTTCAGGGCAGCAAGAAGATTGTAAGCTGTGTCTGAGTCAGTGTGGCAGATGATGGGTGTAGGCGGTGGCAGGGCTTGGCAAAAGGAGGGACAAGTTAATTGTGCCAACCTGCCCTAGGAAGGTGGCAGTGAGCCCCCTAGGAGCTATGTGCTGTAGAGAAGGGAAGGTCCCATGGCTGGGCACTTTCTAAGATCTGCTGATCTTTTGGAACAGAACTTGAGCTGAAAGTAAGTCACTCCACTATCAGGACGTGAGTTAACCCATGGATGGGGGGGGGGGGACGACAACAAAATATTCATCTACCATGGATTTCTCCGAGCAAGAGTGGTGCTGTATCTGTCAACTCCTGCCCTTGCAGAGCTGTACCCATAGTGGTCTGCCTGCTATGTCACAGGCTGCTGTACTGGTTTCGTCTTGTATACTGCAGCAGAAGGAGAAGTGTTGTAGTGTGAGATAGGATTGCACGTGCTAGAGCCAGTCTTGCATATGGGATGGCTCTTAAGGTGTCCCTTGCCCATTGCATAACTGCAAGGCAGCACCTGCTCTGAGTCCCTCTCATCTTGGTGTTTGCATATGTTCGTATTTCTGCTCAGCTCTTTTATTTTGCAACAAAAAGACAATGCATTCCTTTCATTTAGCAGTTATAAGATGAATATTTAAAAAAACAAAACCCCCAAACCAGTTATATATATCTGTTCTACTTTCAGCAGTACCTGCAGAAATGCCTCCGAGACAAGCTTGGTGTGAGTCTTCACTTGGTAGGAGGTGACTGGGTCACTCGGTATAGCAAACTGCAGACCTCATGGAAATACACAGGAGACAGAACAGGTTTTGATACCTAGGATGGACCCAGCTTTATTCTTATGAGTGATACCTGGCCAGATGTTTGGCTGATTCTGCAATGGTGGAATATCATTGGTTTAAATGGGGCTACACTGATTTCTAATTACTAGTTTAAGAAGTCCAGTGTGTTCATCTCCATCTTGTGATCAACTGTCTTCCTCAGAGCTCAAGCAGCTGGAATCATGGTAATGCCTGATTTCCTCACCTTTCATTTGGAGAAAATTTGTTAGCTATGTGGTGCTGGTAAAAGCTTGGAAATGCCTAATCCTAAAATTTGCATCTGTGGAAGACAAATAAAAAGAACGCCCAAATGCAGGGCTTTTGAAGTTTTGGGTTGGGTTTTGGGTTTTTTTTTGTGATTATGATTTAGCCTACACTTGTGATCTGTAGTTAAACGTATTTCTTTGCTCAGGGACTCATGTCATCAGTGTTAACCTTGGAGTTGGAAGCTTGTAACTCATTTATTTCACTCAGGTCTGCAGTGCAAGCCTGTTTGGGCTACTCCTCCTTGCTGAGGGGAGCTGCATGACTGTTTAGGGAAGCCAGAGAAACAGCCTATGAAATTTAGCTGAGACTGCAGACAATATGATGAAGTATCCTGGAATTTGGCTGGGAAACCCTGTCTAAAATGGATGTCACAATTTCTATGTAGCCATCTGCCATCCATCACTGTCTTATGCAGTAAGCCTTCCATCTAAAATCAGTGGCAGGAGCGATGTTCCTAATGAGAAGCAGAGTTTGTTACTTTTTGCCCTTGTGGAGTCAAAAGTCTGCTTGGGGCCAAACTCTTGAGTCTCATGTATTCATAAAGGGACGGGTAACACGTTCAGGAGTGCTACTTTGCTGTGTTAAATGGAGTATTTCCACGTGAACTCAAACATGGGAGCCAGGTTGTTTAAAGGTACAGTGGGAATGAAATAAGTAGTCAGGACTTTGCTTTTGCATTGCCACAGGAGATGCCATCCCTAGCAAGACAGAAGGTGTGTCCTAATGCCTGGTAAGTGCCTCCGCTCGGTGACTAAGAAAAGAACGGTACTTAGTGAGTCCGCCTGTCAGGAGGGAAGAGCTGGGGCTTGTTTTCAGGGATGCATTGCACATGTGAGATCTGATGAGACAGTCAAGTATGCTTCAGACTAAAGTGAGTACAGCAGACTATACATCTTATCCATTGTTTGGCTTCTTTCTTTTTATTTCTTCTATTTTTTTGCAGAGGCAGCATGTTCTCTAATCCAGTAGTTAATTACTATTCGTGTTATACATGACTTTCAAACTTTTGATAGTTCCTTGATGGCTCCTTGTAGCCATCAAAATCCAACCAGGGTAAATCAATATTTGCTTTTATATCTTCTGTTGCAAGAAAAGATATTCCAAAACAACGTACAAACTATGTCTCCTTATTGATTTGTTTGCCTTTGTCTTTTGAACTGCCAAGGTTTTAAAGCATGCTTTTATTTTAAAGGTACTCGTTTCTAAATTCAATAAAACCAGAATATTTTCCCAGTGGGATCTCCTACTAAAATCTATGCATTTGGTACCACTGGCCTGTGGTTTTCTTATCAAACTGCTTTAATTCTAGGCAGAAGAAGAAAGAAAATAAATGATCTTAATTGCTAAGGATGTTAAAAAAAAAGTCAAAAGAGATAGCTTTTTACTTAAGTTACTAGAGCAAAATAAGCAGTTTTGTTCACAGAATGATAGAAACAAGAAATGGAAAAGGTCAGTAAGGATATCTTCTCCTTTTACCCTCACGATCAAGGCTCAGCAACTACCGAAAAACATTTCTGGCAGATTTTCAACAAACTAACGATATCTGTGTAGCAATGGGAGAAAATCACCCTTAGGCAGGGATTCAGCATAAAGCCTATGACCTAGCCTATGACCTACTGCTTACATCATTTAAGATCAGGAGGATGAATTCTTCATTCTATAACCTAATGTTTTCTCCATTTTTTCATGCTATATCCAGGAGCATTATTTTTAGTGGTATTGGAAATACTCCCATCTGGAAATATTTGCTTAAAAATGCCCTCTCTCAGGCAAACCACAGAGCCTGAAAAGCAAATAATCATCTTGTTCCTGCCTCATTAGTCTGTAAGGTGAAGGCCATCATGGGTCACCCTGACTCAAGCAGTAAATCCAGAGCTCCCCTAGGTATTTGCCTCACTGACTGTGGTCCGTTGCCTAGAGAGGTAAGTGCTCCTGAGTATCTGTCGATGAGCTCAACCTTGAGTGGGTTAAACTGTTCACAAAATTAATATATATATATATGTAAATCCGAATTCTCTTTCCATTCATCTACAGCTAAAATTCAATTCATCCCATTCAACTTAAAGCCTGGGAACAAACAATTCCTGAGTATCATGTAGGATCCATACTGGTTTTGAACAGCAACCCCTATATGCATTCAGCATGGGTCAGAAAATAAAGCAAAATATTTTCCATTTCCATTTTATAGTGAAGCTTGCATTCAAGCAATGCATGATAGGATTAATCAAGGTGTTTGGCTTTATCTCAGTTCTTTGCAAATTTAATGCATATTTCCTAAGTGTGAAGAACTACACGTACCTCTCATTCATAAACACTTTCTTCTTTGCTCCCAGGAGCTAAAAACCAGCCAATGCCTTTCACCTGGGATTTGATTTGTTTACATTTATAAAGTATTGAATTTGCAACTACTGTACCTTCTCATAAGTCTCACAACAATGCTCATTACCTGAAACTGCATAAAGAACTAACTCATTGTTCTTTTCAAAGTAACATCAAGGAAGATGGCTTTTTGCCATGAATATAGAGTAACCTTTTCTAAGGATCTGCCCATGCTACACCTGCTTCTATAACTATTTTTGTGTAGCCCTATCACCTCCTTAAATAACATTAGTTGGGCTGACAGGGGTATTGCTCTGCTGACATAGGCAAAAGTACAAAAACACAAGAATATCTGTCCAAACACTGACCAAAGGACCAGCGAGACCCACATCCTGTCTCTGGCAGAAATTAATAATGTGGATGCTCAAAACAAAAAGGGGCAAGCATAAATTCTTTAGTCTTTAGGACAGACCTTCATCTCCTGTGCTGCAGATCCAGAGCATTAAGTTTAATAGCTGTTTGGGTACACAGCCTTCTGTGTATTCATCTACCCTTTTTCCAGCCCTTTTATATCTTTGACCTCCATAAGTGTTCAGTGGCAATGAGTTCCACAGTTGTACCACACACTTTGGGAAAAACATCCTTTTGTCTGTTTTAAACCTGTCTTAAGGCATCTGCAGGGCATCATTGTATTAGTAAGGAACATCAGGTTTTCTCATGGTCTCAGACAATGTAGTCATATCTTCCAAATTGATTTGGTAGCTCAACATAATTTTGATTTCTACTATTTAAATTCTATCTTACCTCATAAATTAAAAAAACAAACAAGCAGGCTTGTAGCAGCAATCTGGCAGAGGGTTAAAGGAAAGGAAAGACTTCTTTTTCCTAGGAATCTGAGTAGTATTCAGCTGGTGGGACTAAATCTTCTGTATCACATATGGAAGTTCAAAGATGGATGGATAAAACCTAGTTCTGTATAAGCCTAGGAGACTTCTGCCCTTTCTAAATTAGCATTTCCTTTTCTGGTGAAAAAAGAGAAAAAGTTACTGAAAGCAATGACTTGTATGTGTTAAGGTCCTCCTCTGTCCCTGATGCTCTGAGGATGTAAGAACCGCTACTAATGTGATTTGATTCCCAAGTAAAGCAACAGAGGCTTGTACTGTTTTGTGTGCATATTTTAAAACTGTGGCATCACCCACAGCAGTATCTTCTTCGTTAGGACTGCATGAACAGTTAAAAAAAAAATGCAGCAATTTTCTTGAATTCCCCCGAAGGCTGAGCTCAAATTCACTTTGTGCAACAAGAAAAGTTTATTCATTTCTGATTTCACTGTAACTTGCTTGCCAATCGCTGGTCCTCCCACCTGTCAGGAGAGACCTAAATATAGTGTCTTGCTAAGAAGAGGATTTGCAGCAGCAGAAGTCCAGGATTGCTCACTTCAGGTATAACCAGCAGCCGGGGCTACTCAAGTTCCAGGATACATTAGAAAACCACCATCTTGTCTTTCTGAAGGCCCTCCTTTCTCCTGGCCTTGTTGTTTCACCAGTGAGAAGTCTTTTCCCCAAAATACAGGAGCTTATACTTTCCCCAGAATCTGAAATATCCCCCTGGTACTGTTGTACCTCATTCTCCTGTCTGTCACTTCTTGTATCTTCTTTTCCTATTTTTCCTTTTCCCCTTCCTCACCTTTCTCTCCTGCTCTTTGTCTAACTCAGGTCTGCCTTCTGCTCCAATTTCTCTTAGTTAAAATTTAGGAGTAAGATCTGCCTTCATTTGATGACAGGTTGCATGCTGCGGGGAAGAAAAGCCGTGGAGCAGCCAGTGACCTGTCCAATGGGGAGCTGGTGGGAGGCTAAAAAGCTATGATGGGCCTAAGACTTAGCAAGCACCCCTGTTTTTATTATGAAGCTCAGATTGACACCTCCTTCTGGTGAAGTGAGAATGCAATTTAGGAGATTAAAAACACACTGAGGAACAAATATTTTTCACCTTCTTTGTCGAAACTGCTGGTCTGAGCTAGGGTTTCATCTTTCCTAGCTTCAGTGAGGGGCTCAGTCTATGCTGGGGGTCTAGGCTCCCTCCACAGTCAAGAGAGAGAGATGGGCACCTTCAGAGAACGACTCATCCCACTTGCTCCAGCCCCAGGTAAGTTCCTCTTTGGAAATGCCACCACCTCCCTACCATCTTAGCTGTACAGAGACAACCATAGACCTGTGTCAGTCTGCATATCTCACACTTAGGTGGTTAAAGAGAGCTGAAGCCCACCCCCAGAGCCCATCCCGGAATCCCCAGCAGCAAAGATGGAGCAGTCAATTCCTCAGGTAAGGTTGGTGGTTTCCCAGAGAGGAAATACTTTTTGCATATTTCTGCTCCTGTCAGCACAGTACTAGCATCAGGACAGTGGTGGTAGCTCCTGGATCCTTCCTACGTCAGGTCAGTAAATCACCTATCTGCTTCTTGCAAGTTGAATGGCATTCATCGTATAACTGAATTGATTTTTTGGGGCCCTGCTAGCTCATCCTGGCCTGTACCGTTCCCCTCACCTCGGCCATGATGTGTCACAAGGAAAGACATGGCCATGCTCCCTCCAGGAGGGACATGCTGATCAGTTATAAACAGGAGCTGTCAGATGTATCTATCTGGTGACTAGGAGGGGGCCTGTTGGGAAGTGATCTCATTTGAATCGGCAGCCTAAGGGGCTATGGGCACAAGCAGGGTCAGAGCAGCCTGGCAGTGTTCCTAAAGCCGCCTGTTTCATCCTGGAAAAACTGAGCCGTGGTAAAGAGCTTGAGCTGCATTCAGAGTAGCTATCCCACCACGTGCACACACTCTTCCAGACTTGGGTTGGGTTATCACTGAGTCCAAGAGGTCCATGCTGACCTCGCATAATTCTGATAAGTTTTGGGACCGATCTGCTTCAAGTGTTTTGCTTTGCTGGGGAGATGCTTACAGCTAGGTCTGTCTGTAACTTGGCAGCAGGCAGACTGCCTGCTGGTGTTTGCATGTTCTTCAGTCACAGCATGCCTTTACACACAAGGACAGCATCTACTTCCTAAGTAAGATGGCTGTATGTCATTTGTAATTCTCTCTAAATGCTCAACAGCTTGAATACCTAGGAAAAAGGAGATCATTTTGAGGAGGCTTAGAATGGTAGAACTCAGTCCATGTAGCCTTGTATCCTGTCCCTAGTGACAGACAGCAGTACCCACATAAGACGCTACACAAGAAAGTCCAAAGTAATCCTTCCCCTCCAGTATCTGCTTGGCTTTTGGCACTTGTGAAGCAGTGGGGTAGAGTAATCTCTGGCAAGCTTCACCCTGTTTGCAAGATCATCCATGTAAGATCTTTCCCAATTTCTCAGACTCAGTGGCATAGTGCTTGCTGCATCCTGCCACTGGAGGAGAGCGTGCACCTCCTTAATTCTCTGCATTTGTGAGTAATTCAATTCATAATCTGCATCTCAGTGAGCAGCCCCTCTGGAAGTTAATTAAAAGACAAACTGCAGCACAGACCATTAGTTTGCACATGGACCAGGAATGAAGGATCACTGTGGCCCTGCAAAATTAGCAATAGGTGCCCAAACAAATCTCTAAGCAGGCCTAACTAGCACGCCCTGGCAACAGATCTTGTCTGTTACGGAGCACTACTGTACCACAACTCAGGCAATAGCAACAGTGCTGGCTGGCTGTGATTTCTCATTGTGCAATGTTATCAGTTCAAACAAAGTAAGTATGATTGCTAAGAACATACAGCAGGTAGCAAAATGTCATTCCAGACCTTTAATCTGCAGTGAAATTTTCACCTGCTTTATAGAACAAAGCAAAAGGTATGCAACTGGCAGAAATGATGGGGAAAAGTGACCAACAGCCTCCTATTAGTAGACGTTTCCATCTGCAGAAGAGATACAACATAAAAATTCCCATACATCCAGCTGGCCCAGAGTGGCAGCTCTCAGTGCCTGTCTTTTAATGGCTCCACCGAACACCTTCCTGGTTTTGCCCTCTGCTCCCAACGTGTGTGAGAAGAGACAATCCTCCACAACTATTCTTTTTTTTTTTTCTGGCTTTCCATCACATCACTCCTGCATGCTTCCCTTGGCTCCGAAATCTAGAAAAGACTTCAAATCCAGAGAGGTTTTCTAAGTCTTGGTGCTACCTGTAGCACTTTTTGCTCTGGTCCACTTATGTCTCTTCTTCTCTTTCATTTTTTTTACTTGTCTTGCATTGATTTTGGAAGCTCTTTAGGCCAGGGACTGTATTTTTGGTCTATGTGTACAGCAGTTACACATCTTGGGGCCGGAATCTGGTCTGGGAAGATGCATGCAGCTTACAGCCCTCTGAAACCTGTAAAAATACAGGGGTCAGCCCTAGGGAATTTGTAGACAGCAGTCGTTTCTCAGTGCCTTTTCATCCAGTCGGGGACAATAAACCGGCCAGCAGGCAAGGGGTAGAAGGTGAGGTTGCTATAACAAACTTAACAGAAATCTTTGGAGAGGCAGAGACATTGCCTTGCTATGAACACTGCTTCCTCAGCTAAAAACTCAGACTGGAGAGGGGCGGGGGAAGAAAAGAAAACTTTGAACAGCTTGGATGAGTAAGTCAATAAATGACTGCTTTCTGTTTCCTAAGAAAGAAATACCCCAAGAAAACAGCCTAGCTGAGTGTCTACTAAATAGCAAAGAAGAAGAAAAAGTAGAGAAGTATTTTAGTTGCTATTTCTCACAAGAGAAAATGACAGCATATGTGGAAAGAGATAATACAGAAAGATTAGGCTGAGGTGGGACAGGAAAAGAGAACTGAAGCACTTTCTGAAAGTAATGTCAGAAAAGCAGGTGAAAAAGGAATCAGATTTGAATTATACTGTCATAAAGCTATAGTAACATAGCCGTGAATCAGAACAGCAGGATTTTGTCTGTGCGTGCAGGTAAAGCCAGGCCAAGTCTCCAGCCAAGAAGGGATCCGTAGGAGTTAGTTAAGACTGCTCAAAACTGCTTTCTCTCGCCTTTCCCATCCACGGCTTTCCTGCCATTGGTCTTGAATTTGAATGTTCACTTTATCAGATCATATGTACACCCTGGAGGAAACCATGCATATGCCCCTGTACAGAGATGGGACTCAGCCAAGGTGTCCCTGGAGCCAGGAGCTAGCAGGACTTCTCATGTTTTGAGGACAGTATAAATCAGTGATCGACTGCAACCCTGAATCTTTGTGGCTCACCAGTGCACCCAGTGCCGAGATCAGACTAACTCTGTCCCAGTGCAAACCTTATGTACACAGGGAGAAGAACGTTTTCTTGTGGCAGCCAAATCCCCAGGTATTTGCACCACAGGGACACTGCAAGGAGGATGAGTCTAGGAGACTCTGGCCTTGGACACCTTATTTTCCATAACCTTGCAACTTGTAAGATGAGTTATACCATTGCAAAGTTGACATAAAAAGCTGTCAGACTGAAATGTGAGATTATTTGACAGTGATATTTTATACTGAGCTAAATTATGACACTAGACACAAAACACAGAAAAAAGATGATGCTGTTCTGTTGTTAGAGCAATAGTAGGTCCAAATTTTCTATCATCAAGAAAGGCACAGCTAGAGAGTTACAATGAAAGAGCATTTGATGGAGAAGCTACTAAGCTTGGTTCATGTGCCAAATTCCCAATGAGCATAAATCAGTACAGCTAACTTCAATGATGTTGATTTACAACAGCTGATAAATGAACCAGAAATGTTTCCATTTAATTGAGAGTAAAAAAAAAAAAAAAAAAAAAAAAATTAAAAAAAAGATCTCAGGAATACTTTTCTGTAGCTAAGAGAAATGGGAGTGTGTTTCCAACGCTGACAGTTTTTAGAGATGCCTCGATAGGACAGATTTGTGTCTGGGTCCTATTCATACATAATCCACAAAAGCGGCAGCTTGCAAAAACAGACCTTGGACTGAGCAAGGCTAAGAACAGAGCTATCAAGCACATGATGTCTTGAAACAAGCAACGAGTTGAAAATGTGCAGCCAGTTCAGAGGAGAAATTAAAACAATGATGTTTTCATTGCAGTAAATGAAAGGGCTCACTTGGCATCTGCCATTATAAACACACAAAATGCCATAAATCCCAAAAGACTGAGCACATGTAATTGGGCAGACAACAAAGAAAGCATCTTGGACAGTGCGTTAACGCAAGCTGCTTAGAGAAGAGGTTTAAAAAGGAAAATCGTGAGTACAAGCAAATAGAGTCAATAAATGAGAACGAGGGAGGCTGCTGAAGGACATGACTCAGAACAGAGCAAGGGGTTGCTAGAAGAGACAAAAAAAGATGCAGTGAAGCCACAGAATTTCAAAGGACAGGCAGAAATCACATCTGGATTTGCTACAGCGTTTACAGGACCAGTGCCTTTGCTGTGTGTGAATGAGTTTGCTCCTGCCAATGCTGATGGAGGCGCACCGTAGCATACCAGCTGAGGATCTGACTCAGTGCCTGGACGTATGTCCCCAGCAAGCTTTAAATAGCCCTCCCAAAGTGCCTCCTGTCATGGTTTGTATTAAAGCCATGGCAAAGCAAAATGGATAAAAGCAAGATGCTGACTAATGAGATGCTAACAAGGACTACAGTTTTCAGAGGCTCCCAGGAGGCTTGCTCTGGGATGACAATTAAGTAACCATTCCCTAACTAATCTTTATCTGTTTGTACAACTCAGGCCTTACTCTGCCTCTCAGGATGCAGCCTTCAGGCTCAAAGGCTCCAGGTGAGACATAGAAACCCAGTCAAAATGACCAGAAGTTAAATACTCATCCTAGGTTAATACTAGTAGTGCCATGAAGACTTTATACTACATTTTTGCTTTATGTAAAGAATTAGTATCTGGTAATGTACCAGTGTTTACACCCATAGAATTCAGTAACATTTTAGCAGGTTAATGAAATGTAACCTGTTTTATCTTGCCCTGGCCCTTTGAGATCTTATGGGGAAGCCAAATGTTTTCTTAGAACTTTTAAAAATGCCATGACAACTAGCAAGGGAGATAAACTACCTCCACATCAGAAAATAGCATCTTTCTTGCAATCTTATCAAATGCAACTATATAGCATAACATACAAAGTATATGTGGGCTGAAAAACTAATGAGGAGATGTTTATTTGTAAAAAAAGGTAACTGAGAGGCCTGATTTGTATAAAAGTACAGGATATTAAAAACAAAACACCCTCCATCCCCCATCAAAAATGCCCCTTGTACCTCCAGGGGACAAAATACATTATGCAGAAGTTTGAACACTTGGTAATAGTCTGTGGTTAGGGAGTAGGAAAAAGAAAATCAGGTATCACCCTAAAAAATCCTAAACCTTAGGAGCTATTTTTCCTACAAACATTCCTCACCTTGAAAGCAGCTCCTTTTACAAGTTCTTGATGGTGTAAGAAGAATTTGTCGGAGAAACTTTTCCTTCAGAATGTTGCTTTTTGAGCGGTTCGTGCTGAACATAAAAGCAATTACATAGCTTCTGGATGCAGACATAGACAACTCGCTCTAATTTATACTGCTTGAAAACTAGATTTAAAGCAGTTTAAATAGAAGTGAAATCTGGTTTGCTGAGTCAAAGGAGTACCAACACTACCAAAAAAATGTTGAGATCCCATCTGTGTCTTCTGCCAAAGAGAATAATTAAAATTTTTCTGCATATGGAAGGAATGATAGCTAGCTTTGAAGGTGTAAAGAAAAATGTGATAAGCACAAAGTACAGAGAATCAAGCAGTGGCAAAGCCTTACTTCAGAGTTCAGGTAGGATCCTTGGTTCCTGCCACAGTCTTTTAAACCTTGGCTGTGCTTCCTTTCTCACAATATTCACAGATTACAGACAGGGTCCAAAAATGCTTAACCAGGCAAATAAAAACAACAAAAAACCCCCACCAATCTGTTTAAGGTGTAGCTTGTACATTTGTGGGAAGTCAGAAAGCATGACAGGTGGAGGGAGCTGTGCATCTCAGTGCTCCCTGGCTGCTGCCCTAACAGCACCTGAGAGCCTTTGGAGCCGCTGGAGCCTCCTCTGGTGCCCCAGGCCAGAGGCAAGGCTGGTCGAGTCAAGCCTATTCCTTCCATACCTGGCAGCACTGCTGCAGAGCTCAGCATCTCCTAGCCATGGATGCTAGGGTTAGAACAGCTTACCCAGCAACAGATTATGTACAAAAGACTTGATGACCCATATCAGATCTGCATACTCCAGAATATTAGCTTTTAAAATAATCTGTAACATTTCAAAGCAATTGTTCATATGCTTGGGATGGAAAAGAAGAGTTTGAGAATAAGCATACCTAAATTATAGACTGCAGCAACACTGGCTTCCAACATTGTCCTACTGCAGAAGAGCCTGCCTTGCACATGTAAGCATGAAGAAAGCTGCAACTGCTCAGCTATCTGCACCTGAGCCTTCAGCTGAACAGCATTAAATACATTACAGCTGCCACCTGGCTGAGCCAGGAAAGGAGAGAAAGCAGAGAGGTATCTGGGATGATAGACAGAATGTACTTTAGCTCTGAATTAAAGCAGAAAAAACATTTCATGTAAACTCACTGAACTGAAAAACTTCTGAAGTATCTCCTGATCTGGGGAAACATAGTAGATGACCATAAAAAGAATGATGACCAGGAAAATAATTCAGTTTGGTGGAAACTGTACTTCCTGTTGAAAAACTATTCCCAGAGAAAATTCCTGGCTAACCCTTTAGTTGACACTCTTGGAGGCAGGCATTAAAAATACATCAGATCTCCTGGGACTTGCAATAAGAGGCTCAGAGCAGGCAAGATAAAACTCCTACAGGGGAAGAAGGGATTGTGCTGTTCCATTGAGATCAAAGCCTCTCTCTGAAGACCAAGGTCTCCAAGTCATGTTGAAGCAAGTTACACAACAAGACCAGGTGTTTGTACAGCACTTAGAGAAGAGGTGACGTGAACAGCGTCTTATGATCTGATTTATGTCACTGTCTCCATCTCGCACTCATTTTGAAGGTTTTTTTCAATTGACCATCTTGTGAGAAACTAGACAGTACTTTAAGCCTACTCCAACCATTCTTTATTATTTTTAAAATAGTTTACTTTTTGAGCTAGGGATTGTCTCCGAATACACAGGTGCAGATACAGCCAGCTATGATGAACAAAGATGACTGGGACCTCAGAAGTTGCTTCTACTATAATATTAATTATTACTATAATACTACTATACTATATAATAGCATTACTATAATACTATTATATTAACTATAAGAGTAACTATTATAATCACATTAATAATGTCTATGGCAACAGATATAATAATAGTAATACCTATTACTGCCACAGAAAGTGGTGGCTTAGTGATTCTAATGCAGGCAATCTTCCTTTCCCCTCCTCTCCCCAAGTAAGTCCTGCAAAAACAGTGTAATTTTTTAGCAGAGAAAGACCCATTGAAGTCAGCTCCCTGATCGTTCCAACTTGAATATGCAGGTCTTTGAACTGGAAACTTGATTATTATATTAATAGAAAGAAAGGGAAAAAAAAGGTCTTTTTCAACACTTGGTGTGAGACAGAAACACTGTTGCACAGGGAGTATGGTTCCTAAGTCAACAGGAGCCGGGAGCTGCTGCCTTGCACAACAGTGTGACCTCTCTGATCAGAGCTGACGGGAGGTGTCTTGGTACCAAGCACCACTTCCCAGCTCCTGCTGGATTCCCCTGCTGAAAGAAAATGGGCAAACTGTCTCTCATTTCCATGCAGGTTCAAAACTCAGCAGGGATTAGAGGACGACAAGGCAGTGCCTCAAAGGAAAGGTACCCCTCTGTTTCTGCAAAGGGAAAATCTCTGCCTCGCATGCAGTCAGCTCCTCCCCTGGAGTGCACATGAGACAGGTGGGTCCTGCTCCGTTCAGAGCCAAGATGTCACCCACCAGCTGCTTGGCAATATGTTAGCTCTGGGCAGGGCAGGGATCTGGTTTTCCCCCTAAACTTCTCCTAGTGTGGTGGTAAGAATCCGGCTCACTGTGAGGAGTCAGCTCATACAGTGCTTATTCTCCTGGCACTGTGTTTGTGAAATGCAGTCCACCAGGTACTGCAGGTTGCTCGAGGACTCATATTATTGTAATATAAAATTAAAATATTATCCTCCATACATTCCTGTTCCACACATCTTACAGGCTACAACTGGAGCTGGCTAGCAGGTAGCTCCACGCAGAGGTCAAGAGCTGAGCGTGTGTTCAGAAAGAGCTCCCTTCCCTCCACTCTGTATCCTGCTGGCCAGAAGGCACATTGCCAGAGCAGAGAGAGCTTGAGGGATATTTTATTGCCCTTGTCTAGGCTACAGATAATGAGGTAGGTCTTTAGTCTCCAGGGCTGTCAATCCGGCAACTTCTCATCTGCATTAAAATTGGTCAAAAGATGTTTTTAAAAGAAAATATAATGAGGGGATGCACTTAGGAAAATGAAAAGCTTGGCTGCTTTTTTATCAATTCTCAGGCACTTTGTATCCTTCTCTGATGAGAGCTATTGTCATTCAGGGCAGCTCATCGGCTCCTTGTGCTGGGAGCAGATACGGGCTTGGCACCTTCTTCCTCTCCTGGTGACAGCCAGATATACACTCCGCTCATTTCCTCCCCGATAAAGCTTGCCATCCTGCTTCGGAGCTTCTCATATTTCATTTGGCTTGTCAGATAGAAGCCCCTGGTACAGTCCGTTCACAGAGATTATTTTTTGTTTTGGCATTATATTAGCAAAGGAAATTTCTGAGTTGCCTTCCCCTCTTCCTCACTCTCCTTGTTCCTGGAAAAGCATACAGCTGCTGCAGCCCCTTTCATCCAGGGCTGTTCCAAGTGCTGTTCCAAGTGCTGATGAAGTCTTGCTACTCCCTTGTGTGACCTGTAGGTGTTATTATCTGAAGGTGAAACTCCAGTCTGAAGAAATGAGCGGCCTTATTTTCGGAAGAAGTGACTGTCTTCTAATTCCTTGGGGTCTTGTCCTTGACATTATGGCCTGGAGTGATGTGTCTGAGACTACAAGCTAATCAATGACTGCTGCAAATAGTAAAGTGAGCCAGGAGTTCAAAGCTGGACGCCCTCCACTGGTATAATCTGTCTTTTTTGGTTTTGTTAAGTGCTGCCAATTTGCACATGAAGGGAAAGAAAAGGGGAATGTGTTCCTTCTTATGAAATAAGCCAGAAAGTGTGGTTGTGGTCCTCCAGAGGCATGGTTCAGTGCACATCTCAATGAGAATGACTGAGCAAGGCCTGGCTGCAGCACCGGTTACAATGGAAGGAAAGTGCTGCTTGGAGAGTGCCATGGAGATACCAGATCTTGGCATGACAAATAAAAGCTGTGCCATGTGGCAGAAGACGAGAAAACAAAGCCTGGAGAGTTAGCATTACCTGTGTATATTATAACCTCTGCAGAGAAAAGGAAAAAGTGCATTGGCTGACCATCTTGGATTTCCTGACAAAGTTACTTAATGGAAAAATGCTATTACCAATCACCACTGGAACATTTCTACTCACAGCAAAACCTTGCCTGGAAATGCATATGCACACTAACAGAGTGGAGACGAGGAAGGAGCTTCCCTCAATGTTTTGCTGTGCTATGTAGAGTGTGGATTCCCATGTGATTTGTCCAGATAAGTTACTCAATCATCTGCCTTGTATCTCAGTTCCCTGTTGACCTATTTCGTCCTGAGTTTGACCTACCTATCTTCCAAAACGGGGACTGAACATGATGCATCCTGATGTAAATTGGAGTGGAGGAGGGAGGCCCCTCAGGGCTGTTCTCTTTCACCATGTGTTGGAGACTGTAATGGGTGCTGGTCCATCTGCAGGCAGAGGGACACCTTAGTCCCTTGCCCTCAGAGGAAGAACCTATTTTATGAAGCCCCAGTACTGTGGAGGGCTAGCAGGTGCCAGCATTGGGATAGAGAAGGATAAAACAGGGGCTAGAGAGGAGGCTGGAACCTGCCTCCACCCCAGCCTCAGCCCTTGTGTAGAATAAGACATCCTTGTTTCACAGCGGTTTTGCTGTGAAGGTAGAATAAATTTGTGATTGTGAGCCTATCAGAGAGTATGGCAATAATGGGCCTATAAGAAGAAACACATAAGCTGTATAATTAGGATAAGCCCCTTCCCTGTTAACAGGTTCTGCTCCACAATTATTCAGTCAATATGCTGTCAGATTATAAAAAGAAACTTTTCCAGGATGGTTATGGTGCCTACACTATCACATGAGATATATTTACACTACTGTTCTGCTTTAATTTAAGTTCCTAATATGATTAGCAAAATGCTAGGTGCTTGAGACCTGACTGTTGGAGATGCAGAGCACCTGTAGTTCCCAATAAAACCAGAGTAGTTAGAGCTGAGGTCAGTCTGGCTCATTATATTCGGCTTCTGTATCACTGGTCTGTTTGTCCATTTATCTTGCAAACACACTCAAAGCATTTTCTGTTTGGTTTAATGCAAAGGGCACCATGTATATGTCTGAAAAGATGGGCATTATTTTCCTGCCTGACTTGTCTGCACTCAGTATGAGAGAAACTTTCTTCATTACTGGTACACCAATTAACTGACAGATCACATCAAGAGTGACAGGACTAGACAATAAAAAGAAAGTAACCAAACCAGATAATAGTCCCTTTTCAATGGCACCACTGTCTTTCCCTATCTGTAAAGCTGGGACTTTCTGAAAGGGCTACTCAGCAGCCCATTAAGGAGAACCATCTCTTCCCTCATTAAAGTGTATTTCAAGCCACTGTACAGCAGAAACCAGACTGTCTGAGCTCAAGGGAAGACCAGTCTTAATCAAAATCGGGAAGAGCTGCAAACCAAAGTGGCAGTGACCATGCTGAATGACTTGGGAGCTCTGGCTAGGGGCAGTGCCTGCACTGGGTCTGCCAGCCCTGGGCGGGCTGAGTTTCCTTCCTGCTGGGGAGGTGCTGGGAGATGCGATGTATCATCACGGCCAGCTAAGGAATCCTTCAAGAAAACATCTGATAAATATCCACTTTTCATCTTCTTCTAGTTACCATCTTCTCCCTCCCTTCCCTGGAAACTCTGTTGCTGAGCGTAGCAAGCAAATATAATTAAAAAACCTTTGCCAACCTTGTAGAAGAGTGTGGGCTTTTAAGAGGTAATACCTTTGATGTAGCTGTTCCAGCAATATCTGAATGTAAAATCTGGATTGTCTTTAAGAGTAGCTGCCACTTTACATTTAGCTACAACTACAGTGCAGAGACACACACATGCACACACTGTGCTCTTCATGTAAGATTCTTGGGTTTTTCCTTCTTGTTTTCCCAGTTTCCTCTTGACTGAATATTGAGGGGCTGTTCAGTCTGTGTGTTTCTGTGTCCATATACTGTTGGACACTAGCGTAGGGCTGGAGCTATAGGGATGCAGATAACTTACCACTCTGCATGGTGGCTTTCCACAGAGTCACTTGTTTCATCTATTCTTTTCCCTCAGTCCTTCTTGCTTCCCTTGCTTGTGGGCACACGGCAGTGGGGGAGGACAGAAGAAGCCAGAGCCCTCGACTCTTATAGGAGCGGGATATAGACATAGAAGCTGCTTCTGCTCTGCAGGCAGGCTGCCAGCCCAGCTCCAAGATTTCCCAGCTGCTGCAGTTCAGACTTCAGCAGTTGTCAGGGATGAGTGACTTCGGAGTCTGGGTCCTGGCCAAACCACCCTAGGCAGCTCATTGCACTAATCCAAAACTGTAATTGGGAGGTAGAAGAGGGGCAGTGGGAGAACATCTTATCCCCACCACAGCCCTGAGTTTTTGTTAGTTCAGGATTATAAGAATAATGAACAAACCCAGAAGCCCGTCTCCTTTATTTAGTTAGTTTGGGGGTTGTAGCTAGTAATCCATTACTGTCTGTGCAATGTATTCCCAGTCCAGCCTCTTATCAGAGGTGCTTAGCTATGCAGTGCACATAAGGATGCCCATCGGTATTGATATATAGATTCCCAGCACATCTATTGTGTTTTACATGCCTTGCAATTAGCTTTTGCTTTATCTATTGTGTGTCTACCTCACCGTACGTGTGCCAGGAAAGAGAGTCACTCTGAGAGGGGGGGGAGAAGGTCTGAAGAATTACTGAGGGAAAGTGGAAAGCAATTTGCGCTCTGATGAAAGCAGTGCAGGGCCAGATTCTGCCAAACACCGTTGCTGTGGGGAGCAGCAGTAGCTCCGCACTGCCCGGAATGATGCCTGCTGTAATGAAGCAACATTGGGAGCTCAGTTAAGCTTGGGGAGAAGTCAGGGTGTGCAGGATGGAGCAATACTGTAACCCTTCAGCAACAGTGCTGGCATGTTACAGTGATCAGACGGCTAGGAGAAGAGGAGGGATATGAATGGAGAAGAGGGAATTTTTCCTGATCCTCTGAAATATGCTGAATTTAGGCAGGTTGTATCCATGGAGGCAAATAGCCCAGCAGGTAGGACTGATCTAAGGGGTCACCATCAGCTTGTCCTTCACAGTCACTGCAGATTTTCCCTGCAGACACTACTCCGTCCTCTAACCACTTGAATACCCAAGTTTCCCTCACATGGACTGCTTTCTGCAGCTGTGGGTCCTCAGGGCCTCTGCTAGAAGCTCTCCCAAGTGAGCCCAGGCCTTCTTGCTGGGGGCAGCTTGCCATTTGCTCACTTCCACAAAGGAGGACCTCGCAGAGGCATTGATGTGGGCAAGCAGCATCTGGGCACACCAGTGGGATCTTTCCAACACCACTGTGCTCCTTGGATGTACCACACTCCCTCAGTGGGTACTTCATAGGCTGCATTAGGTACATGCCCCTTCTCCATCCATGCTCTTCCGTCAGTAAAAGCATGTCTCATGCTCTCCATGCTCTTCCGTCAGTAAAAGCACGTCTCATGCTCTCCATGCTCTGTGAGATGAACTAGACATGTTGTGGTTTAGGCCCAGCTGGCAACAAAGCACCACGCAGCCACTCGCTCACTCCTCCCCCCCGGCGGGATGGGGAGGAGAAAATACAACGAAAGGCTCGTGAGTCAAGACAAGGACAGGGAGGGATCACTCACCACAGATGCAACTTGGGGAACAAAAGAAATCAATTTAATTTGTTACCAGTCAAATCAGAGTAGGATGATGAGAAATAGAACCATATCTTAGAAACACACCTTCCCCCCACCCCTCCCTTCTTCATGGGCTCAGCTTTGCTCCCGATTCCTCTACCTCCTCCCCCCAAGTGGTGCAGGGGGACAGGGAATGGGGGTTGTGGTCAGTTTGTCACAAGCTGTTTCTGCTGATCCTTCCTCCTCGGGGGGAGGACTCCTCACACTCTTCCCCTGCTCCAGCATGGGGTCCCTCCCACGGGGGTCAGCCCTCCACAAGCTTCTCCAACGCAAGTCCTTTCCACGCGCTGCAGTCCTCCATGAACTGCTCCAGCGTGGGCTTTCCCATGGAGTCACGGCCTTCTCCAGGCCCAGCCACCTGCTCCAGCGTGGGGTCCTCCACGGGCTGCAGGGGAATCTCTGCTCCGCCGTTAACCTCCATGGGCTGCAGGGGGACAGCCTGCCATCTCACCACGGGCTGCAGGGGAATCCCTGCTCCGGCACACCTCCTCCCTCGCCTTCTTCACTGACCTCGGTGCCTGCATGGTTGTTTCTCTCACATCCCACTCCTCTCTCCACTGTAGCTCTTCTTTTTCAGCAGTCTTTCCCCTTCTTAAATATGCTATCCCAGAGGCACTACCACCATCGCTGATGGGCTCGGCCTTGGCCAGCAGCGGGTCCAAGTTGGAGCCGGGGAAGCTTCTAGCAGCTTCTCACAGGAGCCACCCCTGTAGCCCCTTCCCTGCTACACAAACCCCTGCCACACAAACCCAACACAAGACATCACTGGAAAAACCTGGCCATGCTTATATCTGGAAGGCTCAGAGTTGGGTTACAGTTTTACAGGCATAGTCCAATACACCACAGTTACCTAAAAGTCTGTTATCAGAGCCTCACTGAGGTATAAAACTCACTGGACTCCAAGGAGTTTGATGTTGGTAGAGGATCTGGCTGCCAGCAAGTCCACCCTGCGTGCTGTGCCATAGTGCTAAGACTGCTCCTGGGTGCACTACTTGATCATTCAAATCTGGCTTAAGACTATGCTGCACTGAAGTCCTATAAGAGAAGAAGTGGCCTGCATTTTGAAGCTAATTAGGGCTTGCTCCAAAGCCTCCGGCAATATGCCTAGCAATAAACACAGTGTGGACGGTGACTCCAAGTCATTTGGCCATTTCTGCTCTCCTTTGTGCTGCCAGGTGAATAGCACTGGAAGAAAGCCCCAGGGACCCGGCAAGGGCTCAGGGCAGGGTGCTGGGAGAATCCCCCCTCAGCACGGTGGCTCGCAGCATCGGGAACCCTCTGCTTTATACACTGTGTAGTCATTCAGATGTGGCAAAGCAAGAATATACTGCCAGCAGCCCATAAGGGGAGCCTCTTACCTATACCCTTACTCTTTCTGAAACTGTGTCAGGCAGGGGAAAAACAATTGGACTGACTCTGTATTGCCACTGTCACTTGGGGTCTGGAGAACAGCATTCATCCTGTACTGCAGTCATTCACTCTTTTTGCCCTAAGTGTACTTCTAGGATGTGCCAGACCTGTTCTCAGCTGTGGTGCTGACCCTGATACGCTCCTGTTGGCATTGCTGGTACTGGCTTGTAATCCGTCATGATTGGTGTTGAGGTGACAAGGAGGAGAACGTGGATCTCCAAGATCTCCTAAAGTTCCCATGTGAGCAGAGCAAGGTGACTTTCCACTGACTGGATATAACTCTTTTACCTTTTTACCATCACTCTGCCAGCAGACAGTTGGCAGACACAGCTGTGCTGCCTCCAGCTCCAGCTGCCCCATACCCTCAGAAAGGAGGAGGGAAGAGGAGCTGGAGGGAGTAGGGGAAGGAGTAAGTCCAGCTGAAAGGAGTGCTGCTGCTGCATCTATTTTTTCCACTGCCCTAGGCTTGTGTTGTTTCTGTGCATCTTTTGGTTTCTGCCAGGGTGAGAGCGAGCTGTAACTGACTCCATCTGGCCCTCTACCTTTAATTACCTCACTGCCACTGTTTTTCATTTACTCTTTGTTACCAGTCCATGTCACTCTCAACCTTGGACACTGATGTAAGCAGTGCTTTCTCTTGTCCCCAGGAAACAATGATTAGTACCTACAGGAGGAAGAGGTGAGTGGTCAATGCATGCAACGTGGAGGAAAGACTGGGAGGACAGTTTTGAAAAGGTGTTGGGAAGTCAGTGAGGATATGCAGGGTGAGGCTGCCAACTGCAGCTGCAATGTCTCTGTAAATTATTCTACTAATAAAGACTCCGTTCAATTTTACAAACATGGTGTCCTTTTATATTATTATCCAGCATGCAGTACATGAAACATCCACCAAATTATCTAACAGGAAATAAATCTGTAAAAGTGCATAATAAATCCCACTGTAACATTTTCAACAGCCTTCTTAACAAATGGTCTAAGTGCCAAGCACTATAAGATTACACTCAACCAAAGACAGAAATGAATAAATAAATACAATATCGATCTCAAATTCCACTAACAAATCCACTTCCATTTCAGAAAAAAAATCAATCACTCAAGGCATTATCAGATTTCTCATTCCTATTGTCTTAAAAGCCCACCAGCTAGCCTGGACTATGAATAAAGTAAGTATATTTACAAATGCAGGGGAGGGGGGGAGAGGAAAAGAAATATGTCACAGAGAAGAAGAAGGACGTATGAGATCTTCATGTGTATATATCAGCTCCAGGACTCTAGGTTAGGATAGTTTGTTCATTTTGGGTTTTTTCCAACTGCAATCAAGAATGGACAGTCTAACACTAGGGAAAAATCAGGACAAAGTTTTCCAAAGCCCTGGTGCATTCAGGCATGTGATTTCCATTAAAATTGATGTGAACTAGATAAGTTCTTACCTGGCTTAGAAACACTTTAGCCCAAACCTGCTATGTGTCTGATATTTGGAACCTGCTTATGTATGTAGGAAAAGGCAGGTCTTACATATGAAGGAGGGTGGTCTGGGGCTCGGACAACTTAACTTCCAGCCTATGCTCTTTTACAAACCTCCTTTATAATCCTGGGCAAGTTCCTGAAAGCTTGAAGGAGATGAGGGGCATTTACATGCATAGACACCCTCTGAGGAAAGTCAGCTAGCTCCTAATCTGCACTTAGTAGTAGGTTTGAAATGCTGGGCACAAGGGCTGTCTGAATTTCTTCTTCTTCCTGGAGTGAAGAGCTGCACGAGGGGTATAGCTTTGGATGAATGATCCTGAAGTCCTCCTCTGAGCAATCCCATCCTTTCTGGACAACTGCCTCTGCTCTCCAGCCTAGGTGCTGGCAAAACATGGGACACCTGGATTTGGTACCCTCGTGGGATGTGATCCCACTCATACCCTGCTTCCCAGGGCTTGCTCTTGTAACTGCCCTGTAAGTAGATACAGGGTACGGATACAGAGAGGTGGTTGTTCTCTGCTCTGAATTTCTTTCTCAATGCATTAGGCACCCTAAAGATACCTTTTGTAGTCCCGAAAGTGGATGTTGTGTAGGTGTTTCCAGGGTTAGGCTGGTGTATGATGTTTTGTGTCACATGTTTGAATTCATCACCTAAATTTCTGATATTTTTTCCAAAGAAAGTTCTTTAGATCTCTTCACTTGCACTGACTGCCTCTGGTCTACATCTGGCCTTCACTCTAGGCAGGTCTTTTTTAATTCTTAGGTCTGGTAATCTGCCTTTGTTATATCTCGTTTCATGTGAGGGAGAGACCAACTGGCCACAAGTCCTGTTTTCACTTCTCTGTCTTCACCTGTGAAATGGAAATTACAGTGCTTTCCTGACTTTCAAAGATATTATGGGGATAACACACTGAAAACCTTCAGGTGCTGAGATATTTTCACAAAAGGACCTATACAGCCTTCTGGAATTGGCAGAAAGGGTGATCTTTTACTGCAGCAGTTTATTGAATGAGGGGGTTTTTTTTAATCACCACAGAAGATTTTTCATTGTCAAAGCCCCATTTAAACATGACTGCAAGACGTCAAGGCCAAAAGAAAAAGATATCTCAGCAGCACTAATTAAAGACAAATTAGCAAATGTTAGCTATTCCTTCAGTGGAGGTCTTTATGTTTCTAACTCAATGTCTGACAATCATATTGATTCCTGCTGATGGTTTCCTTGCCTTTCTTGAAATACTGATATTATTAAAAAGAATATTTAATTCATAAATCCCCTCTATACTTCAATAGCCTAGTCAAATAAATCCTTTTTTCTTATATAACTTTAAAAATATTTGCTTGGCTAATATGTAGGGCTACCGGAGGATTTTTACTCAATTTAGACTGTAATGTTCAGAGCTGAATACAATCTGAAAATATTCTTCTCCTGATGCTGCGGTATTCCTTTCCCAGATCCTCCATGCCCATTTATTCTTTCAAATGGTATTTTTAACTCATTCTCAACTTTAACTTTGGTGTAATCACTGGAGCTGGGTGGGCACGTGTTTTTACCTTACTTCACTGGGATTCAGTGCAGACATAAACATCCAGCCATCAGAGTCCAATTACAAGAAAATACACTTGCAAAATCTTTTCATTACCTGTGTGCACGCTGCTGCAGTCTCTGATTGAGGCCTCTACACAATCTTGCAGTGAAAATAATCTAACAGGGTCCATCTCATTTCAACTGAGAACCTCTCTCTTACTGCCAATAACGTCTCCTTACCCTGAAACGGGTAGAAACACCTGTCCTTTTTCGCTTATCAGAACAGGATAAAAAGGAGCCCTTCTGTAAATGAAAGTTGGTCCCCGAGTGTCTTGCCTGGGAAGTGGAAGATGCGTGCGCCTCAATAACTGTGAATTTGAGAGGAAGAACAATCTGCTTATAGGAGATTAGGTCTGATGAGAGGACACTGAGAAAATTGTTTATGAGGACAGGGAAAAGAGAAGTGACTTTGAAAAGAAACAACAGAAAGGACTGTTAAACGACTTACGCTGCATAAAACCGAATTATCTTATAGAACCTTATCTGAATAGAAATGTCTCCATGGTCTGTGGGAGCATTTGTGGAAGGTTAGAGAGGTGCCTGGAAAACATTACTTCAGTATAAACTCAGAGGCTGAGTTTGCTTTCCAAATGGCAGAACCAGAGCTCATCTCAGTTTTGGTTACAGCTGGTCCACAGTAACACAAAGAATACAGTATCTTCTAAGTTTTCCCACCTTGCTTGCATTACTGAGCCACTGTAATGACCTTGGCTTTTTCCCTTCTCAGAAAACTTCTTGGTCTGCTTTTGGGAGCCAGAAGATAATAAAATTAATATGCAAACTCCTAAGCTCCCGGTTAAGGACTTGCACGCTGTCGGGCACCATGCAGGCAGCCAAACCCTGGGACTGCCAATGTTAGCAGAGAAGCTCATTTCCTACCATGGCCAGGACAAATGTTTATAACTGTCTTTCAGAAGAACTGTTGTTGTGGTACTTGTTAGTCAGAGGTATGATTGGGGAAAGACTGGTGAAACCTCATTTTGCAGATTTGATACTTTTGGAAAAACTTCGAGTTATTTTATAAATCAAACTTCAGAGGCTCAAAAACAAAACCCAGATATCCAGATGATCTGACTGCTGGACTGCAAGCCAGGGGTTTCTCAATTCTCTTACTGTCTCCGGTATCGAGCTCTCAGCAGCTTCCTTCACCCCTTGTTTCTTTATTGGTAAAGGCTAGTAAAAGTTAACTAAAGCTGTTTGAATCAGTTGTTACATGTGAATAAACTGTTTAATTTAACCATTTTTTCCTGTGCATGAATTGTTCATTAAACAATCCTGATATTGTATTAGTTTTTCATAAAGTATTCCCTGAATAATTTATACAAACAAGTTGCAGCCAGTGAGGCACTCATCTATGTGTTTTAGTTAATTATACAGACCCTAGTTCTGGGGGCTTTGAGAAGACCTCACAATCTTTACTGAGTATTTAGCCTCAAAATATCTCTCTCAAAACCACAGTCAGACTCACTGACATGACTGGTGTTGCAGTAATGCTACCCAGACTGTAGGGCTGGTTAAAAATAGCCAGAGAAACGTGAATACCTGAATCAGCCTGGCTCAGAGCGAGGCAATTATCACCTGCCTTTGTGTTATGCAGCACAGCCACAGCCACAGCCACACATTCGAGGTAGTGAAGTCATGCATCGGGACCACCGAGTTTTCACTTCATACAAAGGGAAGAGGAGTTTGAATTCAAGTAAGAAGGCTTAGTTGTGAACGCAGGTGGCCTTGCTTTTTCTTTCTATATTTTCCTCTTCGTTTATGAAGGGTATTAGCTCCTTGCTTAACAGGCAGGTGACACAGAAGAAAAGTCTTACTGCTTGCAACTGAGGAAAGCTGGAAAAGAACACTACAGGGAAAGGTATTTCCCAAGTCTTGGAGACATGCCCTGTTTCCTGCCCATGTCGTCCACCTTTTTTAGTCTCTTAGACATTCTTATTAATACCTACTTGGTTATTTCACTTACCCTGTAGATATTTCGCCTTGTTTCTTTCTGGCAACGCTGTAAAGGCTTATATGAATTTTAAACATCTTTATGGTTAAGGCTGTGCTAGCATGAAACCATTCTCACAGATTATGTTGGCCATGCTCAGTCTAGACAGTCAGTCTACCTGCAAGGCAGCATGTTCAGGAGTTGGGCAATGGCACGCAAACCAGTAAGCAGCAGGGTACAAACCCTGTGAAGCACTGCTACGGAGCTGAGCGGAGACACAATAACTTGTTCTTCATTCCTAAAAATGCTAGTGACAGGAAACTAAATTAGAGGTTTTCAGAGCACAAAAAAACCCCCAACCTCTTCAAGCTGGAATTAAAGAACCATCCTCTTTGGACGTGGCTGTGATTTCTCATGGTTTGTGGGACTGGCAGAAGTGTGAGGGGCAGGAACCTGAAGGCGGCCTCACTACTGGGTCCCATTTATGGGCTCCCATTTCAAGTTGTACATAGCAGCACACCAGATCCAGAGGAATGAGAATATGAATGCCAGGGATAGAAGGTGCCCTCCTATTTGTATGTATCCTTTCCTCTGCAGTCCTTCCCAGCAGCATGGCTAGGGGTAATTTCTGCCAGTGCTCGCGGGGTGGGTGCTGACCAGGAGCCACGCTGCTGCCCAGGGGTGCTCCCGCAGCTTGATACTCACTTGTCTCACCCACATTAGGCATTTGCATTCTGCTCCCAGACCTCCTCCTTTTAAGTGCATTTAGCACTTTTACAAGGTGTTAGATTGTCTCTTCTGAGAAAACCAGAAGACAGCTCCTTTTTATTCACAGGGCTGGGGTAGCAGGGCTGCGGCAGTATCAGTTCCTGCCCTGACACCTGCTAGTCTGCTCTCTACAGCCTGCTCTGGCAGGGCTAACTCGCCTTCTGCCTATTTTCTCCTGACACTGCCGAAAAGGTGCCTGTTTCCAGGTAGTAGCTAACTCCTGCCTACTGGAAACTAGAGAGAGGTGGCTCTGTTAGCTTTCATTCACTGCCCAATATTTCTCTACCCCTTATGATCATGGTCAGTGATGCAATGGCAACTCCCTGAGTATGGGAAAGAGCCTTTCCTCTCTTCATATGTACTTGTGATATGTCCCAAAGGTTTGAGCACAGGTGATCTCACATGCTGCACTGTAGGGTTGTTCTTCACCTGCTGAATTCTTAAGACACTTGCATCAGGGATTTTTTTTTTCTTCTCATTCATCTCACCTCTCTTCCCTCCTGCCTTCCATCCAGAGAAGAGACACTTCTTTCTTGTCACCTCCCGTTACCTTACAGACAAAGGAAAGTAAGAAGAAAATGATTCCCAAGTTGACATACTCCTGAAGTTTCTAATAAGACTATAATTTGAGTCTTATCATATGAGAAGCACATTCATACAGCAGAGCTGGGGGTTGGGTTGTGCCAGTGATGTTTACCAGACCCATGTGTCTGGAAAAAATAATGTGAGAAGGTCTCTAAGATTAAAGTGCAGGAGGGACAAGGTGGGGTGTAGCTGCCTGAGAAAAGGCTGGCAGCTAGTGCAGGAGGGAGACCCTGTCTCCAGGGAGCTGGGGAGATGTACAACTGCTCACCTGCAGAGACAGCAACATCCACGAGGCTGAGTTTGTCTCTTAGCACAGGGTTGAAGCCACAGAATCAAGGAAAAAAATATCTATACAGTGGGCTGTTTAGAGAGATTTGCTCCCAAAGCCATCACTCACCCTTCAGAAGAGCTCCAGTGCAGGAGCGGGGCTACAGCTGACCATAGCAACCTGGATTAAAGGCAATTTGAGTCTTTCTCCTTTGAGCTACCCTTTTCCCCTTTACCTAACCCTGTCTTCCCCTGATTTCACCAGCACAAAAAGTCAACAGCAGATAATCTGGCTTCTTTCTGTCAGCCTGCTAAGGTTAGCAGCAGCCACACCAATGTGTCTTTTTGCTTGGCATCCAGTAGCTAGGACAGAAAAGATAGTCAGGTTCCTCTTTTTATTTCTTTCACTAAAAATTTACTCTCTTTCTGTTCTCTGATAAATTAGTAAGGAGTTGTTGCTGATGAGTCTTACCCTTTTCTATTCTTAAATCCCAGGCTACTGAGCTGTGACAATTTAAATGAGTGAGATTTCTGAAAACTGATGAGTGCAATTTTAAATGTCTCATTGAAACACATAACCAAATCCTCCTTAAAGCTGCCTGCAGGACAGTGATGTTCCTCTTTGTGGATGCACTGGCATTTTTCTCATTGTGAGGAATCCAATTAACTCAATGAAACTCATAATGCCAATGGGCTGTCAGTCTCTGTTGTTTGTCATGGACTATCTCCAGTGGATACTACCAGTAGTCGTTTAGATATCTGTGTTGTCGTGTGATACTCAAATGACAAGATGTAGATCCATCTTTCAAATATTTCTGTGGTATGCAGATTTAGATGCTTATTTTGGTCCATTTCTACAATTACTTAGTACCAAAGCACCAACTGACCCTGTCTGGAATTTACTCTTCTTCCTCTACCTGTTTACCTGTACTGAGTACTGAACATATTAAAAACACTGTATCCCAAGATGTTCAGTGTCTACATGGACAGACCAAGCAATGGCAGGAAAGAAGTCTTTTTTCTCCATGTTGACTAATGGAAAACTATTCTGTGGGATTGGAGGAGTTTTTATCTGTCTCTGCCAGGGGCTTCCTCTACAACCTGAACAAATCCCCCAGGACCAAACTCAGGTCACTTATTTCACTGAAGCAGGTGCTTAGGTGCTTCCTATGCCACCCAAAGTTCAGGGCAATGCCAAATGCTTCATCCCACCTTCTCTCCACCACTGGGTCACCATCCAGGAACACCTCCACAGTCTCACCAAGCAGCAGCCTTCCAGGGATAGAGAGGGAGCAGTATTTATACTGCCTGGTACAGGTGCCTAATGAGGATGGATGCCTAGCCCTGGTGCCATCAGAGCCTAGGGGCTGGATTTGTCTTACTAGCTCTAGGTGCCTCTACTATGTAGAAACCTGCATCTGCATGAGTTGCTGTGTTATAGTGTCAATGTAGAGGACTAGACACTTTTAGCCCTGCTTCACCTGACTTATACTCCTTCTTTAGGCTGAGAAGGATGGCACTCTGGAAGCACCTATTTCTGGTCATTGACTCAGCCTCAGAGGCCTACGTTTGTTCAGGTGGACACCATCCTCTGATCCTCTATTCAGCTGTACACCAAGCAAAAAGCATGAGCTGGCTTATCCTCTCCAGAGTTTCAATATGGTGCCTCGAGGCTTGTGGTACTTGAGACTTTCAGCTCTCAATCTCTGTTCCCATTTCATCCTTTTTCTCCTGGGATAGACTGAATCTGTGCCCATGCCTCATTTGCACTCAGGTGTAATCAAGGACTTCTCATACTGAGACTGTGGGTAGAAGTTAGTGATTACAAAAATAAGACAAATGTAACATTTCAGGGGCAACTAAGGATGAGACTAAGAAAATGCTGAAGAAGGAGGAGGAGTGACAGACAGTTGAGTTGGAAAGTATTTCCCTGCATTCAGGAGCTGGCTGAATTTTACCTAGCTGGGACTGCATGGAGGTAGGAAGGGCATTTTTTTCCTATGAAATTGCTCAAAAAAATATTGTTTCTTTCATTCAGGGCCATTTCTCCATCTCACTTTTTTTTTTTTTTCTGGAAGCTGATGAAAGTGAAATAACTCAACATTAAATATTTACTGGAGTATCAGTCAGTCAGATTCTCTTTCCTGGGAGAACTTTCTATCTTGATCACAAATTAAAAGGACTCCTTTGGGGCCAGTGTGTCACAGAGGGACTTAAGAGAGTTACTTTGGGATCAATTTCTGTTTTGTTATCTGTAAGTCACCTCCCTTTTCTCTTGCTTTCCCTCTCTTACATGATTCATTTATAAGTGCTGGTGGGCAGAGTTTGCTTTGCCTTCTTTGTTTGGGCGGAGACCATGGCCATGGAGTCCTGGTGGTGCTGGGCAGAGCTGGTACTCAAGTGCTTGCTGGCCTCAGGGTGAGACACAAGCTTGCAGGAACCCAACGTACTGCTGGTCCCTCTGGTTGTTTCCAGCCCGCCGTGGGTGCTGCGCTGATGAGCACAGTGGGGTAGAGGTCAGTCACCACCTCGAGACAGTGTCAGGATCTGGTAGAAAATTCAGTGAGGCCAAGCAAGAGAGAAATGGACCTGAGAAGCATTCTCCACCCCACCTTGGAGCTTAAAAGAAAAGGGAAAGGACATTTCTGCTTCTAGTATTTTCTAACTCTTAGCTCCTTAAAAAAAGAAATGAGGTACAGGCTCTGGCATACATTGCAAAATATGGTTGCTTATGTAATGACCACTCTCATCTCGCAGCTGCATACTGTAACTGCTTTGCCAAGGTGCTGGCAAGCGTTGTACTGTACTTTCAGGAATGTGTCTAGTGGCTGCAAAAGAATTTTTGAGGGCAAAGTCTGGGGAATAAAACTACATGACTGTTAGATGAGCAAATATGACAAATGGTAATGATGTGCCATTACTCATATTTCTTTTTCACTTGAAATATCAGAACTATGACCCACAAGTGTAGGAGCAGAGTCTCAGGATTTTTATTCCTGCCACTCCTGTGCTATCTCTGGACACCAGCAGTCTATAATTGAAGTATTATTCACTTCAGTAATATGTACTGTTGAACCTGCCTCTGTTAGTACCCAGCACCTGAGCAGTACAAGTAGAGCTGCATAGTCAGCAGCAGAGGGAACTCTAATAACAGCCTACAAAGGATGCATAAACTCTGCATCAATAACTTCCCTTTACATCTGCACTGGAGATGGGCAGGAAAACGGTATGTTGATGTAATTTTCAGAAGCGTTCAGCATCCAGGTTTAAAATGAAAAATAAGAAAATTATATTATTTTAGAAACAATTACAATTTTATGTGGGTCAGCTGATGCATTTTGTTCATATCTTTGAGCTCTGATTTAATTTAACCCATCCAGCTTTTTTCTGTAGACAAAGATAATGCTTGCACATCACTTTGTGTTACTAAATGCTGTATAAATACAAACTGGTGTTTAGTTAATTCACGGTGAATAATTCATTAGATGAACAGCATCTAGGATTTGATTTTTTTTTTCCCTGTTCCTGAACTGCCCACAGACAGCTTTTTTTTTTCTTGATTTGTTTGCTGGTGAATAATTTCTGTAAATAATCCTTAATCTGCATCATTCTCTGATCAGTTTGCTAAGAATATGCAAAATTTCAACTAAATGCTGCTTTTAGTTGGACAGATGTCATACATTGCTATGCCATGCTCTTCTGACATGCATGCACATTTCTTCGTTTGCACCAGTGATCTTTTCTCTGAAGTTGCTTGTGAACAGGTGTGGAAGAAAATAAGGTGAATTCACTTAGTCATTCTTACTATTTATATTACAGTGCACTTTAGGAATCCAACATAATTCATGGATTCACAAAGCTAGATATTATGCATGCACATAGTAGGAGGCAATTCCTACCAAAACACTTTGCATGGAGTAACTGTTATTTAAAGTGGTACCACTAAATAGAGAGGAGAATTTTAATTCCTATTTTAAAGTGTGGGGCCCACAAGCTGTGCCCACAGCATGCTTGTTGGCTCTGTGTGAAGGCGTTAGCAGCTCCACAACTCTGGGGCTGTTGGAGGCTCTGGTGCTCCAGGTGCCGGAGCAGAGATTCCCCTGCAAACCATGGAGAGGACCATGGTGGAGCAGGTATTTCCATACAGCTTGTGGAGAGGAGGAGTGAGAGAGCGGCTGGCTGAGCGTCTGGCTGCCGGCCAAGGTTAACCTACCACAGAGGACCACAAAGTCCCTGGATGAGACTGAAGACAACCACCAGCCTCAGCAGGGAGCCAAGTGAGGCAGCCAATAAAGGAACATGGAGAACAAGGAAGCATCTTTATTTTCCTCTCCTCTGTGGAGCTTATAGCCTAGTTGTCAGGATGCTTATGGAGGAATGTCCCAGCTGCACTTCATAATAGTTCTATGGGTTTGTCACAACCAGAAACGCAGAAACTGTCTTTGGAAGAGGGACTTAAACACAGAATTCTCCCCTCCCATAAAAACCATGAGCTGGAAAGGCAGCCTCCTTGCTACTTCCTTTTCTGGCCCAGTGAATCTTTTATTTATTCATGCCAGAAGGAGCAGCTTCGATAAACAGGCTGTAGAGAGCTCAGATGCTCCCTTGGTCTGCGTTTTGGGTATTGCCCTAGAGCTAGGGAGAGGTGGCTCTGATGCAGTTCACATAGACTCCTCTTGCTGGGTGAGTGTTCACCGCAGAGCTTCCCCGCTGTCATCCGGAAGGAAGTGAACTGCTTTTCCTTTTTTGCAAAGACTGTTCTGGTAAATGTTTTCACAGTGCATCTTTGAATTCAACTGCTTTGGCCAGGCATACAGAAGACAGCCGAGCTTTTAGATCCTGGTGGGGCATCAGCATAAGCCCTGTCAAGACTGTGTCTCCTCTGGCCATAGTCAGAAACAGGACTTGGAGTGAGAAGGGGATTTAAATATTGAAAATTGAGGAACCTCTCAACATGAAGCACTGGACAAGCGGCAGTTTTGAGCATTGCAGAATCTTCCTATGTCCCACTTCAAGTGCTTAGCTTCCTTTTTAGATCTGAGTGGAATTAATTTATCCAAGGTCACACAAGGAAAAGGGAACTGGCTCTACATATCCTGAGCTGCAGCCCAGTTGCTTACGCACGAGGCTACTCCTAGAGTATCTGTGGAATATTTTTGATGCTATTGCTGCAGGTCCTTTCCTAACTAAGAAGGAGCAAGGAGACAGAATGAACTGAAGCCAGTAGCAAGAGCAGGCACAGAGAGAGGGACTACATTTTTTGGTAGGGAAAGGAAGAGGAGAAAAGAAGGTGTATGTAGCTGAGATCAATTCTCTCTTGGAGGCAGAAATGTGCAAAAGGTAACTGTCCTCCTCAGTTAAAAGCAAGAACCATGCAGCATCAGTGCCCCTGGCACCATGATGCTGAGAAAAGACAAAGGAGCCAAAGGGGGCTGAGGACCCCACCCAAAATACTAAAAAGTCCAGGATCAGCAGGTACAGACTCAGCAGCATCAGCACTGGAGGTTGTCAGGAAATGTCCACACATTCAAATACTTGTCTGCAGAGAAATTTAAAAACAATAATCACCATGGGGGCGTAGGAGGGTGAGAGGGGTGGAGGAGGAGTATGTAAAAAAAATCTATACAAACAAAAATTGGGTTTTCTGTTGGGAAATGCTGTCAGGATAATATTTTTCTGAACTCTGCCTACAAAACTCCTGAGCAATTGATAAGGATCAATTAACAGTGTGCTGGGAGGAGGTAGGTGACTGTCAGAAGGAAGGAAACACCCCTACTTTCATTGCAGTTTGTGGCAAGATTAGAAGTGGCTTCTTAGGAGCCTGAGAGAGCTTCCGCTGGCACATTGCAGGTTATAAACAAGGAAGATTTCACTTCCTATCACTGATTGACTAATTATATCTGCATAGTTCAAATGAAGATGTTCTGAGATATCCCTTCACAGGCAGAGCAGGAATGCAAGCCTCTGCTATTTGATCTCTTCTTTTACATTCATATTTGGTATTAATGAAAAGGAGCAGCGAGCAGAGCCAGAATCAGTATAGGCAAATGCTGGGCCAGCTCGGCCCATGCAGCCCTGCCCTGGTATTTCGGCCCTGCTCTGCATAGGCATATGCTGAAATGACCTGCCCTCAGCTCCCGTGCAGTTGAATTGTACCCTGGGTCAGCAGCAGTATTTTCAGTTCAAAGCAAGCTACAATTAGTCCCACAGTAACTGTGAGCACCATGTGCCATGTTATTTGGAAATATAGAAAGTCAGGAATGCTGGAGAACTTGTGAATAGGAAAGTTTTTTGTCTTGTTAAAGAAACATCCTTAAACTGGAGCCATGTGCTGTCTGTATCTTGTCTTCCAAAACGCAGACCCTCTGCTATGCCAAGATCCAGACTCTTTTGAGAGCATAATATAAAATATGGTGATTCACCGTGCATGTTTGTGTGCATCAGAAGCTTCAACAAAGCTCAGACACACCCACTGCCAGTTCCAACACCATATGCTGGTTTTGACTTCCCTTCGAGGGAATTGTAACCCATGCAACTTTTGCTTGCAGCATGCAATGTGTATCGGTATCCAAAGCTGCCCAAGAGGAAAGCTACTATATTAAACTGCGAGTCCTGCAAAGGCCCTTTCCATCCGCCTTTCTAGGCAGACTCACAACCAATTCCTCTCCCTCCGCTCTCTCCTTGTCATCTAGCTCCTGGGAGCCTTACAGTAGCAGCTTCATTATTCTCATAACAGTACAGGCAAATATTATTTGTGGACTGAGTCACTTTTGTTCATATGCTGATTGCTGTCTTATCGCAGGCTCCAGTCAGAGCCATTTTAATGATGCTCAAACAGCTGAGTTATTAAAACAAACCCAGAGGCAACCAAGCGTAAAGGAGCTGGAGTCAGCTGAAGAGACAGGGCTGGAGCGCTGCCCTCCTCCTCCCAGCACTGGTGTGCAGCGTGGCTGTGGATGCTGCTCTGGAAGAACAGGCTGATGCCTACAGACTCTGCGAAGGGCAAAGAGCTCTTTGAAGATCAGGGAATGCTGCTTATAATCTCAGCATTAAATTGTATTTAGGGAGTCACTGGAGTCTTGTCCCACATCTTGGCCCCCTTGACTGCTGCAGTAGTACGGGTGTAAAAAGTAAAAATACAGTTCTGCCACAAAGGCAAACATGTTGTCCCCATTACAGCAAGTCACCAGACTACAAGGGCTTGTGACACAGAGGCTTGATTACCTGTTATTACTCTGGATAAAAACAACTTTCTTATGGGCAAGGTCTTATTATAGCTAAGCTGAAGTCCTCCTCTGGTTTACTCCACAAGGATGAATTTTACTCTGGAAGTACTAAATTCAGCTATGCAAGTAGACAAGTGTTGTAGTCCATTGCAGTGCTCACATGCGCACATGCTCCCTGCTACCCCTGCGGCTGCGGGGAGGAGAGTGAGGACATTCCCAGATTTAGTGAGGTCTTGCACCACCAGAATAACTGTTGTTTGTGGAAAGGGCAGATCAGTGATCCTGGTTATCCATTTGTGGGTGTCACAAATAATATTGTACTTCCTACACGAAGCGGGAAAGCTCTATGTTTATCTCCCATAAAGGGACTGATTGGATCTAGCAAAACCTGAAGCTTCTCCTGCTCTGATGGGAGATCACAATATTCCTCTGAGATGGTGGCACTCCCTAAGGATGAGAAAAAGAATTTGGTCTCCTATTCCAGCCCAGCTCCTCTCGAGATCAAACCCTGAGCAAATGATAATAACACATCTGTCTTTGCGGTGGATGTACAAAAGTTTATGCTGCATGATTCACATGAAAGAGGAGAGAGGGTAGGAGAGACATGGCCATTTCCCACTTCATATAAGACTTTGAAAATGTAGGGTTCTGAATTAAAATAAAACCTGTGGATCTACAGGAGAAAAGTCCATCTTTCCTCCTTTAAGAAAAGGACATAGGGCTCAGCCTGCAAAATCTTCTCACTTGCACTTCAGGTTTAAGTCCCTTTGTATGTCACAGGAAATTCTTTCCCTTTATAATCTTCTTGCTGGCCTACAGGTAATTGAACAGCAGATCCACAGAGTAAACCCTTCAAAAGGAATTACAGGGATTACATATCTCATATTCACCTCGTTTCATCCTTTGCAGATGTTGAATGCGAGGCATCAGTTTCTTCCTAATCCACATAACTCAGATATGTGGAGTTTTCTGCCGAGACACATTACTTCTTTTCCTTCTTTGCCTAGCAACAGTTTCAGGATAGAACCAGCTGAACTCAAAAAGTTATAGAAAACTTAGCTTGAGAAGCAGACGTGGCTCTTCAGGAGGGAAAACGGAGGTCGGAAGAAAGAAGAGAGCGAAAGTGGGAAATAGATATAGAGGTGAGTCTTAGAGGACTTGGCTGGTGAGAGAAGATCATGGCTTGATCCATAGGCTGATATACATTAGCCTTAGTATTTTCTGAAATCGGCTAAAAGCCAGATAAACACAAATCTCTCCACTCATTGTCAACAAACCTGGAGTAAAGGACAGAATGTGGTCACATTCTACAGGTATTGAATGGCTGCAGATGCAAGGGACAGCAGTGAATTTAATTAGTGAAGGCACTTCATGGAGGTAAACTAAAAAAGACATTGATTTAAAAAAAAGGAGAGGAGTTTTCTGAATGCACTAAGCCACCAGAACTAAGAAATTTGTCAATGCGGTTACCTAATGGATTACAAAGTCTGTTATCTCCTTAGAAACTGGAGAACATACAGTAGGACTGAAGTTGGAAAATCTTTACCTACATAAGAAAACATAGGCAATAAGGACCCTTTTGAAAGCAGTAACTTTCCCCTAAACCAGCTGCCAGGGAATACATATAAGTTATTTAAAAGCTCAGCAAATGCAACTGGAATTGCATCTCTGTGGGACAATGTTGCCGGTCTGCTCCGCTCCAGAGTTTGCAGCAGCACAGGAAGGCGTGCTGCTTTGAGACCTACTGAAGAGTCACAGCTTAGATGAAGTCAGTGGAGATGTGACCTTTTATAGGAACTAAACACGCCTGCCCCTGTGCCAAGGAGTACCAAAGGCGCATTCAGTGACCACAGTGGTGGTGTAACACAAAAGAACAGAGGCTCCTAAAGGTGCAGAAGGTCACATCTCTACTACAGAAGGGCATAGGGATTCCTGATTTGGTGGCATGTAACTCCACTGAATTGCTAAGGTGATGGGAAGCCAGGTTTATGAGCCAACTGGCAGCAGTTCACCAGTGTGACCAGGCTGCTTTCAGGACCTGACCTGCCATATGCTGCATTGTGCAGACAGCTCCTCAGATGGCTGTGTTTCAGGAGTCCCTCCCTCCCTGATCTGAGAGGTTTGCAAGCTGAAGTCCTGCTCAAAAGGGATGTTGGAAACACATGCCTGAGCTAGCAGTTGGTCATTTTCCCCAGCATAAGCTGAGCAGCACAGAGCTTTGCCTGAGCTGATTGCTAGGTCTTTATTCACTCTGCATATTGCAGCTCATGATGAACTCAGGTCAGCTTCAGTGATGGTGAGCTGATTCCTGAGCCTGTCTAGCTTTAGGCAGTCTATAGGATCTGTAACTACCAGAGTAACTGTATTCACCATAGGTGATGTCTAAATCAGTTAGGAAAACAGTTAGTATAGAAAGTCAAGAAAACATAGGCTTCACAGAGCTAGGTCTTTTCTGAAATATGGATTTAGACTGCACATTGGTTTAGAAGCTTTTGGAAATGTTCTCTGATGAGCATTTTTACCATGGGAAGAGCGTAAGAGTATTTGTTTTGACCAGTATTTCTTTCTAATTCTGTTTTGCTTTCTCTCATTTCCTTTTTCTTTTTTTTTCTGTGGTGTCAGCCTGTCTCCATATTCTGGCCAGGAAAATCTTAGTTGCGATTTACTTCCTGTAACTCCCCGTGTTAGGGAATAACTAAGCCTTTACTTCCACTCTGACAAATAGAGATCATAGCCTCTTTGCCCTCAATTTGTTGTGGTGCTATCAATTTCTTATTCATACAGCTGCTGTCATGCTACTCCAATGGCTGATATTTGGGGAACAAACTGAGGAAGGAATAAAAACTCAGGGCCTGATCCAGTTTGCTTTAAATGTAATTTCTTGAGGTCAAAGAGTGATCCTTCTTAGGAACAGCTGGGGTACAAACCTGGCACTAATGCTAAGGGCTTCATACCTCATACTGTGGTGTATGAAATTCTTCAATGTGGGTCAACAAAGTTGCATCATAACAGAGATCTCTGCAGGTGGAGAACAGAGGAGTGATGGTGGTTTGATCCCTGGCATATCACACAGCTTGAAGGTCTGATCATTTTAAAATTGACCTGTAGAAATTCCTTGTACTGTGGCACAATCCTGCCATGTGGAGCCAAGATGGAACTTGACACCACACTAGCAAATGGTCCAAATTCAAAAGGTAACCATTTTTAAGAGGCATTTTCTTTTCTCATTTACTGGCTTGGTGTGTTTTTATATGGATCAGAGGGACTTCAAAGCTCTAGCCAGATGGGAGTTCTGCCTGCAGATGAGTAGATGGATAGATTAGTAGTTAACCAGTAGCTGGTTTTGAAAGTGTAATTGCAAGCTCAACAAAAGGCTGGATTTTCACATACTCCTGTGATTTTAATAAAACAAGTACACAGTATAGTGTTAGGAGCTGCAATGCTGCCTGTGTTGCTCCTGCTTAGTGAAGTGCAAAGCTAAGAAGTCATCCCTTGTGCCTCTCAGAGACCCTCATGGAGTTTTATTCTTCTATATTAGATGGAATACAGGAAGCAGAGCATAACTCCCCAAAAGACAAGCTAGCTGGGAAACAAGGCTGCATATGTTTCTGTCACTGTATCATGCTCATTTTAATGTCCCTAAACTTGAAGATGTGACCCAGAATTTTCTATGATCAGCAGTAGGCAAGAATTCATATTTCATCATGTGCTTGTCTACCTGGATCCTTAGTTGTATGATCCAATGAGCTCAGAATAGCTCAGGGAAACAAGGCAAGTGTGGCTGAAAGACAACTTATACCTGTCCAAACTGGCATTCGAATTGGGGAGCAGAGCAAAGGGCTGAATTCTGTGGTCCCATGACCACACTCCCAGTTTGTGCCAGGCTATTTCCCTCCTTCATTCTGTCCCTACATTCAGTGGCATGCCCTTTAAATGAAAGAGTTGGGATGAACACTACAGTTCTGACAGTGGAGGCTTCATGCACCTTTGTGAATACTAGGAAAGACCCTATATATCCGTGGAGGAAAAGTCCTTTTCATTTAGTGCAAAGAGACAGAAGCAGGGTCCACAGTCTGAGCCAGTTGCCTGCATCTCTTTTAGGAGTATTTGGAGTGTGTCCTTCATCCTGACAGGAATAGGTTCTATGAGGAAACCGTGTCTGGTTTCCAGTCCAGAGCAGGCTTTTATCACTACAAGCAGTGACCAGTCTCTGCTGGAAACATGTCACGCAGAACCCATCTGTGAGGAATATCAGTGACAAAGGGAAAAAGAAATGAAGAGGTGCATGCACATGGTGCTTTCCTTGACAGTCTCCGCGCTCCGTGCTGGAGGTAACTGTCACCAAGGTGAGATTAAGGGCACTTGACAGCTGACATCCTGTTTGGACTTCGCAGTCATTCTTACATCTTCAGCATTGTTATTTTACCCTTTAATGTCCATCTCATTTAATGCACTGGCCTGATATCCATGGTGCAGCAGTTCAGTTCTGTCCCACTTGTCTTCACAGATATGAGATGGACACCCAGCCTGCATGTACCACCACCCATCTGCAGAACAAGAATTGGACCTTCTCTCCTTCTGTACTTTTGAGCAGGGAAAGGAGAGATGAGAGACTTTATGATCACGAAACATCCTTATAGATAGATAGATAGACGTAAATAGAGATCTATGATTAAGGAACAATAGGGAAGTTGCAAAGTCAAGCACTGAGAAATCAGAAAATGTCAGCATCAGAAATGCTTATGCAATCTTAATTTGCCCTGCTTGTGAATATACGTTATAAAGTCTTTAATTATACAGCCATATCTTGTTTTGTTTCCAAGACCCTGTTTTAGTCAGTGTGCAGGGCAGTCAGTGTTTTCTTGCTGAGCTACTAGTCAATAACCTCCCTTCCCCTCGTGGCTCAATGGGTAAGATTAGCCTTTCAGTTACCGCGTGCTGGTCAAATCTGAAGACAGAATGGACCATTTCTCTCTTTTCAATGGCTCTCACCACTCTCATATTTCAGTGTTTCAAAAATGGTTAACAACATGTACCCTGGTAAAATGAGACACTGCATTTGTGTGCAGTGACAAAATTTAACCCTGACAGTCAGTGTCCACTTCCCAAATGTAAAACTCTGTGTTTGACACATTTGGTGGTGAAAGGGATTCTAAAATACAGCTTGTACAATAACAGCACCTCCAGATTCCTACAATTGTTAGGAGGGAGGCAGTGGAAACACGTAATAGCAGAAGCAAAAAGTCTCTAGCCTAATGCATAAATGGATGAGAGGAATAATTTCAGTTAAGCACACTGAAGTAACCCAGAATTATTACAAAAACAGTTCTATAAACATGTTGTTGGAGTCGATGTTTATTGGAGTCCATGTTTATTGTCCTTTGATGACTTTTCTATCAAATGCACTCTGTTTATAAGTAGCACTGAAGTATTCAATAAATATACACTGAAATCTCCCCCTGACTGGCAAGCTGGACTCTTTCTGGCTCCAACATCATTGTTGGTAATAGGCTCTGGGAGCGGAGCTTCATTAACCTTCTGTTGACAATTCATTTAGCGCATTGAAACCTGGTTTCCTCTCCTATGGCTGTCTGGGCTTGGCAAGCCTAAAGGGGTTGAAAGTTCCTGAATCTCATTACTTGGTGAGTGGGACTCTGAGCAGGAGAGGTGAATGGAGTATTTCAGAACAAACACCGCTGGGAGCAAATTCCTAGTTCAGGTGGGATTCATCTTACTTATCTTCCACCCTCTGAATCTGAGGTAACTTGATTAAGGTAATCTTTAGGCTCCCAGAAAGGGAGAAGTTAACCAACCACAAGTCATCCTCTCTCTGTTAGACATTTTATGAAGATGGATGCCCGTTTGGAGGTACCCATCTTTATCCATTGACTACAGGGAAAACGTTGAGATTAGATGAGATGTATAATGTTCAGATAGCTCAAATTTGGGGAGAGAAATCTCTCCTAAGGGCCTGATGGAGCCTGCTTCAGTGTTATATTTTCCATTCAAAGGACTAGGACATGCTTCATCTAACAGTTTCATCACATTCAACCTTTACTTGTATAACATCCAGCCTTTACTCAGATGGGAGGAATGAATCAGCCTTGCTGGAACCTGAAACTTTCTATTACACATTAGCTTAGTATAGGTCCCAAACCACTTTTTATTGGATGGCTAAATGTCATTAACTGTATTGATGAGGGGGAAAGAGAAAGGTGAAAAGCTATGCACACTGATGCTGCAGCTACTTTAGTTGAACGTTAACTCCGTCAGACTGTGTTATTGTCCTGTATAACTACAAAAATTAAATATAAAGTCATATGCATATCTGTCTGCATTCTGCTTTCAGTAACAAGGAAAGAATGAGTCCCTTTTACCCTTCACCCCCAGCTTCCTTTCATATACATATACTCATGTTACACACATTTTTTACCCTTCAGGCTGACAATGAAAATACTAAAAACTCCAATCACCTGGAGGACAACGCAAATCTTCACACAAAGAATAGCCTATGTTGTGCCTGACAGTCTCTCCTTTTTCTGTATCCTGACAGATGAACATCGTGTGGCATAAAAGTTGGGAACTGAAAATGAAAGCAAGAAGAAGACAGAGAGGAAGAAGAATAGTCCAAATGAAAAAAAACATAGTGATTGATAACATAATGTAATATTACTGTGTTCATAGAAAAGAGCTCTTGGAACTGAAATTATTAATGACTTCAGAGCTGCATAATTTTAATATGTGAAAATAGAGCTGCCTTGAAAAGGAAAGCTAAAGCCAAATTATATATCCAAAGTCTGTTTAAGGGAGAACATTTTTTTATTCCAGACTGGGTGGTCATAACTCTCCAAGATTAGTGAAGTCTAGCAGGGTTGGAAGGCATCAACAGTAATGTCAAAAGAGCTGCTGTCAAGTGCTTTCTATAGATTGTAATTTCTTTTTCCTACCTCTGACTATCTATAATAGCCCTTTTGAAGTTCAAGAACACAACACTTCCCTGCTGGGATTATCCTCAAACATGTAGCACACACAGCTGATCCCCTTTTCCCTCATCCCCACTGTGACTCATTCATCACATCAGAGAGCCTGGAATGTCTCTCAGTTTATGTTCCTTCCTTCTGAACACAGGATTATTACTGAAGAAGTCAGCAGAGACACGGTAAGAGGCAGAAAAAGCCCTACCGAGCTGAACGTCCCGAAAAGGGAGAGTGACGAAGAGCACGGAGCTGCTCTCAGCCAAGTTCATTGCCCATTCAGAGAACTCAGCTGCATTATTCGTTCTGTCATAGACTTTGTGCACTCTTGGTCACTTAACCTCTTGGTGCCTCTGCTCCCTCCTCTAAAATAGGATTGTCCTTAATAATAATGATGATAATTTATGACAGTGCTGGAGTCTGAACAAAGCAATGTTTTCCTGCTATTGTAACTGGGGACTCTCTATACAGAGGGCTGACACCCCTCTGTATAGAGAAGGGTGCGAATAGCAGACACTAGAGCCATTTGAATGCCACCCACAGTGATTCTCTGTTGTTTTTTTTACTTCCTAAATGAATTGATACAGGTTGCATGCACAGCCCTTTCAGGATTATTGTCAGCAAACAGCAATAAGGTAGAGTTTTAATTGTATATTCACTCACAGAAAACAGGTTTGAAGCTTCTGTGCTCCTGCACCTGGGGAAAGTGAAGTATTTGTATTGGATAACTAAGGCTTACACTTCTGCAACTGGGGAATAGAAATACTACCACTCATCATGGTGTAACTGCACAGCTCTCTTGTGAATAGCGAGCTGCCGATAAAAGCAGTCTTGCAAAAATGTCATCAAATAATTTTGAATAACAAACCATTCTGAAGCAATCACAATCTGCTAGTGGCTGTCTCTACAAAGCACAGAGAGAAGACCATCAGACAAATTATTTACCAGCAATTATTCAGCCAGATTTACGGAGAAATGATCTTCTCAGAAACTGGAGCTCAGCATAAGAAGAGCCTTCATTTTACGATTTAATTTCTCCCCTTGTACTGCCATTTCTTGCAACTTTTCCTCACCTCTGAAATCCTTAACCACAGGATTTGGTTAAAAATCTTTACTTTGAAGTAATTAGTAGTAGCACCTGTACGGACCTTAAAGTCCCCAAAGTAGTCTTTGTTTGTAGCAGATGAGGTATGTACTTATTTTGGATGACAGTCCCAGCTCTGATCTCCCTAATTAGAATGGGACTAATGGACTTACTTACACTGCAAAAATAGGAAGACTGTCATATTTGCTTTGCTATTTCCAGTCCAAGGCTCACAAACAGCTAAAACACCTGCAGAAGAATCCTAAGAAAGCAAGGAATGGCATTCAGATCTGCAGCTGACACTGACACCTTAGTTACAGAACCATATATCTCCCTTAGAAACTGAAAATAAAACCAGAAGAGAGAAAAAACACTCCCAGTTTTCTCCCACTCTTCTTCTCCAACTAACATATGGATCACGACACTCTGCATGCAGAGAACTGTTTGTTACAACAATATGACCTAATACAGCTTCATCTTACAGAACATTCCTCCTCCCTGCCCAGACCCTACTCCCTCTAAGTACTGGCAGAATTAAAGGAATAAATGGTATTGGAAGGGAGAGAACAATGAAGAGGTTGTAGTAAATAACAAAAGGGAAGTTGTCAGATGGGATTTGCAATGAGAGGGAATCAAGGAATGTAAGAGAAATAGCAAGGCTGTCTACTCACTGACTACTCAGAGACGTGCAAACACAGTGCTCAGGGGCACAGGGAGTCAGGACCAGAAGGCAGGAGTCTCTGAAAACAAAGCTTTAGGCACTGGGGGTGGATTTGAGTTTTGTCATCCGCACTGTATTGCACCTGCCCCTTAACGAGCACAATGAGGCAGGATGCTCCCACCAAACAATTGCTGCTGCTCCAAAGGTTTCCAGGACGCTGTGGTGTTTTCTTCCTCCCTTCTGGAGCTACAGGCTGCCTGGGGCACTGAGCATCAATGTGTCAGGGCAGAGAAGATGCTGGTCTGCATGTGCTTCCCTGCTTATTAGAGCCAGCCTGACGGTCTGCAGCGAGTGCCAGCTTCCTGCTGTACCGCATCTGTGTCCTTGTTAGCATTTCATTTTGGAGCCCAAGAGCACTTCAGAGGCTCCTTGTTTGAGCAGTGAGGACTGTAAACGGTACACATCAAAACAAGAAATGGACAGGGGCAACCGTCTGCCTCTGGTGATTGGACATCCTTGTCATCTGGATGAGTTCTTGCAGCCTGTTAGTTCCCAAGACTAAGTTCATACTGTAGGTATTAATTATTGTAAGGAATATGCTGCTGACTAACTAAATGCTCTCCTGTAGGCACTTTGGAGATGCAGCTGATTTAATGCATGGCTGCTGATTGGTGCTCCTGGGGGCAACAGGTTTCTGCTTCATTTCCAGATCATGGCGGGCTATGTGTGACTGAGAAGTCTAGCTGCTTCCAAGCTGAGCATTTGTAGCGATCCATGGGTGTCTACTCTAAGCTGAAGATGTTGATATGAGTGCAATTGTGATGGTGCCTAAATAAAGCCATCAGGTGGAAAGAAGCTTGTCACTGGTGAGGTTTCCATGCACTTACAAGGACTTGAAACTGCTGTGGTGAAGTGGGACAGTTTTCAGAGATGTGTTAAAACTCAGTACATCTGCTTCAAATATGACTTTACTATTAAAGCAAAACCATTGCAGCTGCTAATCCAGTATATCTAGCACAGCTATTGGAGGGGCAGAGGACTCCTCTGCGCTATTTGAACTGTGATCTGTGTACAGCCTCGGGAGCTCTTGCTGGCAAAGCTGTTGAAGGGTTTGCAGTCAGAAGTCCTACAACATTTGTAAAATTAACAGCTGAAATAAAGAAAAAGGTAATGCTCCCCCAGGTCTCTGTGCCCCGTATTCCCTGAGTTGTGCAATGCCCTCTCTGTTGGTAGCCACTGTCAGCTTTCACTGTGACAAGATAAGCCAACATATCCATGGGTACTGTAAGTTGTCAACAGAAATGGAAGCCTGAACTTATGGGACCAAAAATGACTTGTTTCTTTCTGAGCTAAGAGAGCACTGCACGACTAAGACGTAGGCCCTTGCCTTGGCTGGGCCAGCTGTGACCCAGTTGGGGATGTCTCCGTTAAAAGTTCTCTGCTCGGTGCCCTGCTGACACATGGTATGGGGAAGTCCTTGCCCTGGGGAAGTTCAGCCCTGCTATTAGGAAAGACAGAAGAGGCAGGGAAAGGAAAAGTTGCTGTTTTGCCAGTGTCATTCTTTGACTGACACAGGGCGCAAGTAAAAATTATCTGTATCATCTGCATGCTGATGTCCATGAAGTCCTTGTGTTGTTAAGCCCATTATAGCTGCACCATAAATATGCTGCAGCACCTTTCAGCAGAGGATTATTTTGGGCCTGGCAGAGTTCTCCTAAGGCTTTCCTTTCCTCTCCTTTTCCTAAGCTCTTGGCTGGGCTCTGAGTTTACCACAGAAGGCTTGAAATCTGCAGCTGTCACAATAACTTTTGCATTGTCTGCAAATACCCATCTCCTTCATATCCCTCCTGCCAGCCAACTGCCTGCTGTGTATGCTTTATGGATATTTCTATGTTTTCCTCCTGCTCTGCTTAGCAAATATGTTTGTCCTGGCCCATACTAACAATTGCTGTGCTGAATAGCTGTAATGAAAGACATGGAGAGAAAGGCATTCAGTTCTTCTTTGGGAAACCTGTGGCTTAACTGATCATTGCTGGTATTTCCAGGTCATTATTGGTAGCTATGAAAGTGCAGGAAGAAAATGCAAAGGGCTGCCTGTGTTATACCCTCTGCAGGTCTTCCCCAGACAACACAGCCGAAGCTGGCTTGGAAGGCACAGGAGAGCGGTGCGTTTCAGCATCTATCCGTAGGCAGCAGAACTGCCAGCCAGCGCACAGCAGCGTAGCAAGGCTGGCTCTCCCCGGACCTCTCTGCCTTGCAGGTGGCTGGATATCCTGCTAGGCAGGACGCCTCCACCTCGCAGCACTCCCCATAGAGAGCCGCATGCCTGTAAGGAACAGCAAAGCATGTGCTCTTGGGAAGAACTGTTTTCCCCACAGTTTTCCTCCTGAGCATCTCAGCTTCTTCTCCCTCATGCCCCCAGCAACTCATGTTGAGAGCAAAGAGGAAAAGTAAAAGGGAAGCATGCCCAGTTATCTAGGATGAAGGAAGTCAATGCAAAAGGGACACTGGAGATTCCAGTGGGGGTGGATGAGAGAATAAAGGCACACTGGCAGAAGAAAGTAGGGGTGTATTACAACAGGTTTTTTAAGAAAAGAAGAATGTATGAAGGATACCTGAGTGAAGGGTTCTGTAGGGAGGAACAGAGCTGTGGGTGCATGAAGGACACTCATGGATGAAGGCAGGGGGTGCGAGGTGTAAGGAGGAGTGGAGACAGAAAGGGTGGTAGGTAGGTAGGAGGTGGGGATTGCATATAAAGGGTGACTTTTGGAGTTTCCTGTGGAGCTGGGGTGAGCTGGAGCTGGGATGAGACAAGCCATGGCAAGCAGAGAATTAATAGGTAAGGGCTGTCCGTGTCTGTGTATGTCCTACCGGTAGTAACAGAATGTGCCTTGAAGTGCTGTGGAATGGTCTCTACCTTCTATGAGAAAAGAAAGGTCTGGGGAAATAAAAATAAAAATAATAAAAAAACCCCAGATATAAAAAGAACCTGGCAATGAGAGTAGGTCGTGCTTGTGGGTTTGACAGAGCTTGAAAGAAAACATAGGCTCAATAATGTTATTAATCAGCCCATGCTGAAACCAGCTGCAGATGACATTGCATGTTGAGCTGAAAGGGCTGATGCTCAGCTGCAAGCTGCTGGCCCAGGTAGAGGTCAGTGTTACCTGATTCTGCCAGTCCCACTCCCAAAACAGAGCCTGGCCTGGGGCCTGGGGACTGGCTGGGTCTCAGTACTGCATGGGCAATGAGGGGGCACAGGGGGATGTCAGAGCAGGGCCCATGCTCGGTTTCTGCAGTCTTATGAGCCTGTGCTGTTGCTCACCTGGCAGAAGGCAAGGAAAGCAGCTGCTCTCTGCCGAGAGCTTGAAGTGTTTGTGTTTGAGACCTCCTTGCCCGCTCATCTCACAAGAGGACATGCTGCTTTCTTTGGCCTCCCTCAGCCTTCTGCTTACTTGGGGCTGTTATAAAAAGAAAATAATCTTTTAAAAGGCCACTTTTAAAGAAAGGAAAGGCAATATCATTGTCACACAGAAACCCTGCATTTTGAAATGACTGCCTGTATTTGGCATCTACATTTTCATATATAATATTTAACTGGAAAACAAACCTGGGATTTAGGATCTCTTTTGGCACTGTTCAGTTTATGTAGCATGAGTATAGGGATGATTCGTAGGTGCTTGGGGAGCAAGTAACCATAAGGATTCACCCTGTAACTATGAGGGCCATCAAACATATAAATGGATAAATTTCCTTGAATGGCCACACTCAAAGGTCTTCCCTGACCCCCTCATTAGGAGCTAATCTCCTCCTCTGGCAGGACTGGGAAGTGCTTAGAAGAGACATTATTCCTTCTGCCTTTTCTAAGCACCCTTCACCTTCTCTGCCTTTACTGCTTCTAAACTTGCCTGCTGTGGGTCGCTTCTACCGCATCTATTGCCCTGCCTTGATAGCATTTTTAGGCTCTACTGGTCATTTTCTCTCATAGCCTTGCCAACAATTCCTCATTGGTATGCAAACACTTACACTCCCCTCACAAGGCGCTGAAAACATCTTCTAAATGTTGAATTCTATCACAACACTCAGATTATTAAGATACAAATATCCCCTTGGTATAAATGGAAAAGAAAATGACAGAGGAGCAAGGCTGTGTGTTGGCACCTCGGGAAACTCACAGCTGTGCTATTGCAGCGTGCAGTAAGGAAAGGAGATAGCGAAGGAAGGCTTACAGCAACTGAAACAGTGCTAGGAGTCAGTTCTGATGGCTAAAGTGGTGAGAGTTGTGTGGGGCTATGGTCACTTTGGTGGGGATCCCCTTAGGTGGGGGCTGGCTGCATGAGGGAAATGGATGAGCTGAGGTTCCCCTGCAATGTCTGGCTCCTGCTGTGCTGGTGCTTCCTGGAGAGAGCTTGAGTTTTGAATCAAATCAATCTTCTCTGCTCCTGAGCCTTTGAAAATTGTATGAAGAAACTGTTCTGCCCATTCACCCATGATAGAAAAAAGGAAGGCAGGTGCTTAATGAATGTTAATAAATAACACTTTATTTCCATGGTAACATTTAAGCCATTAGGCAAAGACATTTCAATAAAGACAGATGCCCCCTCTGAAACAGAAGAGTGCAGCAAAAATGCATTTCGCCTAACTATAAGGACTTATCTGAGGCATGTCCTTTGGGAATTTTCTTGCCCTAAACTCCCTCAAGAGTCAAAGCAAAATAGAAGGATCTCCAGAGAAGATTCAACACAACTGTCCTGGTTTTGGCTGGGATAGAGTTAATTTTCTTCCTAGTAGCTGGTACAGTGCTGTGTTTTGGATTTGGTACGAGAATAATGTTGATAACACACTGATGTTTTAGTTGCTAAGTAGTGCTTATCCTAAGTCAAAGACCTTTCAGTTTCCCATGCTCTGCCAGCGAGGAGGTGCACAAGAAGCTGGGAGGGAGCTTAGCCAGGACAGCTGACCTGAAATAGCCAAAAGGATATTCCATACCATAGGATGTCATGCCTAGTATATAAACTGGAGGGAGTTGGCCAGGAGGGGCAGATAGCTGCTCGGGGACTGGCTGAGCATCGGTCAGCGGGTGGTGAGCAATTGCATTGTGCATCACTTGTCTTTTCTTGGGTTCTATTTCTCTCTTTTTTTGTTATCTTCCTTTTCATTACAATTATTATTATTAAATTTTATTTTATTTCAATTATTAAACTGTTCTGATCTCAATCCACGAGTTTTATTTTTTTTCGATTCTTCCCCCCATCCCACTGGGAAGAGGAGGAGTAAGCGAGCAGCTGCGTAGTGCTTAGTTGCCGGCTGGGGTTAAACCACAACAACAACTAAGGTGTAGGTCATGCCATGAAAACTCTCTCTCTCTCTCTCTCTCTCCAGTGGCTGCAGACAGAGGGAGTGATCCCATAGGACTATTCTCCTTACTTAGGTACTGCACATTAGCTGGGATGGGTCCCAGCTGAGTAGGTTCTGTCTCCACCTAGCATTCATCACCCATGCTTTTTTGGCATGGTGGTGCACCCTCACAGCATCCTGTTGGGCACTACCATTAACATTGTGATCTTGCCTCCAAAGGAAGGTCATAATAACTCTTTTTTTTGTCCCCATGGGCATGGCCTGTGTTTAGGAAAGGCGAACACCTGTGCTTTGCCCAAAGTATGTGCTTGATGAAAAGTGCATGACTCCTAAAGACATCTATCAGAAGAGCTAAGCCAATATAATGAGGAGGTACCAATGTAAGCACCAGTAAACAGAGAAAGTAAGTAAGTAGCTCCCTTGAGCCATTGTTTTATCCTGTCACTCTTTATGGGATGAGGGAACTGTATGCTGTCCTTCAAGATGGACTGGGTCTTAAGGACTCGCTATGACCCTATATGAGTCCACAGATGTGCCTCATGCATTTCTCTTGGAAAGACTTTTGGAAATGTTATTGCATTCATTTTATTTTTGCAATCAAGCTTTGAGAGAACAGAAAACTGCTTGAAGTGACGGCTCTGGCTTCCCAGAGGTACTATGCTGTCATGTCCGATGTCCCTGTGAGACTTTAGGTGACTTAAATATGTCACAGGACCCTGCCACTCTTTTCAGAGGCAAAAATGTTTAAGAATGATACACTGCAGCCTCTTACTGCCTGTGTTTCTAATGCTCTAACTGTATGCAAACTCTTCTTCAAAGCCTGGATTTTCAGTACAGAACAAGATCCCTCTTAGTGCCATGTCATTGAAGACTCATTCTCTTAAAGGACCTTTGAAGCATGACAAGGTTTCTTTATTGGAGAACACACTGATGTAGCTCTTCTTTTGGCAAACACAAGATTTTGGATTTCCAGTTCTTTTCACATTCTCCAACATGTATGCCTGATGTGGCTTTCCAAGTACTTTCAAGCTTAGTGTCTAAATAACAAAACATGAATGATTTATTTGTCTCGTTTATTAGTCAGATACCATCAGCTGGCAGATTGAGAATGAAATGGGGTTCATATTCTAGCCAGCTTCCTGTGCTTCTGGTCCTTCGTACTCCAGAGCCTGGGCTTCTCTGAGTTTTGTGTGCTCATGTGCCTGTGAAAACAGTAGTCTGCACTTACCTGTGCGCTTTGTAGCTGCACTCCTATATTGTACCAACAATGTGCAAAGGATCCGATAAGCAGTTAGAAAGATACATGGGCCAGATATAGCTCTCATCAATCAGAGTGAAAAAAATGAAGTAACTCAGTTTGCTACAAGGAAGCTTTCTCACTTGTGAACTCAAAATCCTGCCTTCATTTCTTTTTTTTTTGCTGTCCCTTCCCCTCCCCTTGCTGCCTCTAGACTGTATGACTCTACAGCAGAGTATTTCAACTACCTCTTACAAATAATGCATTCAGATTACAATTTTCCTAGAGAGGAAAGATGAAAATATATGGTGTGTCAAATCATATATTTTATCTGTTATCTAAACTGTACAATTTTGTAATATCCTTTTATATTTTATAATATTATCATGCATTTTAGATACTGTGCCACATATTTCAGACGCCTACTGTCTGTGATGTATTATGCCAGCCCGACTCATGCTGTAACAACTTCTCAGTTATTTTTACCATCTTGTAAGACAATGAAACTTACAGCCCTTGGCTGTTGCTTGACTTGCCTTGTGTTACCTGGTGGAAGCCGTGGGAATAGACAAATGTTTTTTTCCATAACCATGTGGCTAGAAAGAGAAACAGGAGGTGACCTGAATCAGAAAGAGGTGGTGCATCTGAAATAGTGCCATATTCAGTTTCTTACTTGCCAGGTATCCCAAAACAGACCTCTTGCAGCTATTGTGCATCCTGTGCACCGTAAAACAGTTGTACTCTCTTGGGTTGATTCAGCACAATTTGCTGAATTTGGACCATAAGCCCTCTCTCATTCCTCTGTGGGAACAGGTGTGTAGTGTAGGGAGAGATGCTCATATGAAGTAGCTCTAGGACTTGCACTGAATGCTGGACTCTTAGTCCATGTGAAGCTAGGGCAGTCTGATTTGTACAGTGCAGTACATGTGGATGGCACTGAAATCATGGTCACGTTGGGCTGTTGATGGTGGAAGCTACTAATTGTACAGGGCATGTAGCAAAGCTGATGATTGATTGGTAATGGTTTAAGCCCACTCTGCACAAGTGGAAGTGGTCTGGCAGAGTAGAAGGCAAAGGGGAACAAATGTGAAAGGACATCTTATTGCCTTGCCTGGTGGTGGCCTTACTAGGAGCTGGGGTAGCTTACCATCTCCTGGGTGTTCACTTCTGTGGCCAGTGAGAAGGGCAGAGCTTTGGTGCTGGATGAGACCCCAGACAGATGCACGGTGGTTGTACCTGTGCCCTGCAGGGAGGCATGAGACTGGAAGTTCCTCATGTCTGTAGCTCAGTTTATAGCCAGACAAATGACAAGGCTGGTCTGGCCTTTTGCATATTCATCAAAGTCTCCTGCTACCTTGAAATATTCATGTCTTTTAGGATTAATTGCCACAGGGAGATGTAGACAGCTTGAGACACAATAAACAGCAATTTGGCCCTTTCTCTAGGCAAATCTGAAATGTTTCTAAAGTCCTAAAACTCGATTTAAGTTTCCTTGGTTTTGAAGCAAGTTTCTTCCTAATTTCATCCAGTTTGAAATGTCAAGAACAAAATACAAGGTTAGGTATTTTTGACGCATGAAAGTTCAAGAATTACCCAGAATTCATTGAAAGAACAAGTTGCTGTAACATAGCTGGCTAGTCTCCCATCTCAAGAGACATGAATCAACACCACGGCTTTGGGATACTTTATTAGAGTCGAATTATACCACTGAGATGCCTGTCCATCTTGTCCATCTCTGGTTTAAACCTGGATATAATAGGTACAGATGATTCTGTTTTCCTGTTTAAAAACACAACGTAACACGTTGCTGGGTAGACTTTAGCCATGGAGATAACAGAAGTTGTCATTTCCATTTTGTTCTTTTTAAAGAAAAATGGTAGTGGTTGGAGACATGTGATTTCAGGGGCCCACAGCGACACAGCCCTGGAGATAAGATGCCAGGATTGCTGACGGAGAAGGCACAGCTCAAGGGATAATGGGATGAGCAGCTTCTGCCAATCTGTTTCCATGCCTCAGACAAATCTTGGCCCCACTCCAAGATGCTTTGTAGTGGAATAAACAGCTCTTCTAGGAAAGACCAAACAAACCACCTGGCTGCTTCATGTGAATGGATTGCAGATGTTAAGAGCCTTCAACAACCTTTCAGTTCATCTGGACTATTAGAAAATTCTGTCTCTCTTCCCCACTCCATTGGTCAACTGATGCATCACAGCTGACTCTGGACCCCATCCCCTCCTGTCCAAAAAGGAGAAAATCTTTTTCCTTCCATGTGACATTTTGCAGACAGCTGCATTCTTCTTTGCAAGCTGAAAGTTCATACTTAGACTGTTATTCACCCAGCTGAAAAATGAGAATTCAAATTGGAAGTGTTTAGTCGATTTCTAAATGTGTGCCCTGGAGGAGGTTCTCCATTTAGTGAAATCTGCCAGAAAGTAAAACAACAACTCAGAGACTCCTATATAGTCTCTGTGGGTAGATGGGCTTTAGACAGCATGAAGATTAAACTGCAACACCTAATGTGATGATGCTTTTTTATTATATCCCAAGTAATTTTTTGAACCAGCTCCAGAATTTTACTTTCAAAGAAAACACAGCTTAATTTAAAATTAAAATAGATGAAGTTAAGTGCATCTGGGGAATAGGTACCAGTACACATCTACTCTTCTAATATAGATTATTTCATGCTGTTTAGGCTGGCTAAAGAAAAAAGCATATAAGTATCTCCATCGATGTACACATTATGGATATATATTGCACAGAGGAAGAAAAAAAAAAGTGCTTGAACAGGCAAATTCCTGAAATAAAAATCAAGCTTTCGGCATGTGAGTAAGATATTGGTACCACTGGGAAAGGGTTAGGATAGCAAAACATCTCTGTCTGTCTGTTGGTTCTTTTTCACAGGCACTCTTCTTGCAACATCAGATGCCAAGTTTTACTTGCTATCTTGTATGAAGATGAACATTTTATAATCAGAAGTTGATAGACTTTATAGCTGATGTTTGTAAAACTGCAAAATGAGCATGTCATTATAACCACTTCATCACGGGACCGGTGGCACTTTAAGGAAGGTGTAATGAGATAGCATTAGTGCTGTTCTTCCCATGGGCTCTGAGGCTATGATGACAAATGGAGATGGAAGTGGTGGGGTAAAGGGCTCTCACACGCTGCTGAGCAATAAGCGATACCAATATATGAAATGGCTTGTATGCAACTCTTGTGTCTCTCCCTGTCCTTGTCTCAACCCACGAGCCTTTCATTATATTTCCTCTCCCCTGTGCAGCTGAGGAGCGGGAGTGATGGAGCGGCTTTGGTGGGCACCTGGCGTCCAGCCAGGGTCAACCCACCACAGAGGAACAACAGCTGGTGGGGATGGCCAAGGTGTGGGGAAATGACACCCTGTGGGGACGGCTACGGTGTGGAGGGCAGGGAGATGAGCCCGTGGCTCTTTGCGGAGTCCTTGGTCTTGTTTCCCCTCTCAGTGATCTCTTCCAATATAGCTCTGTTTTGGGGTTGTGGCAGCTGCACCTGCCCCGATAAAGGCCGAAACTTCTCAACCGCAGGAAGGAAAGAGTTAAACCAGAAGCCGCGGTTTGGGGGCCGAGCCGGCCAGCCGGCCAGCAACGGGCGCCACCTACACACAGTGCCCCAAGCCACGCGCCCCAGCTACCCCAGCCCGCCAAAAACACCTCAACCCGTGAAACCCCTCGGCTGAGAGAAGTTTCCAGACCACTGACCATATATGACCACGAGCCCCGATCCGACCTCGGGTATAAATGGAGCCCCGCCGGAGGGCACATCGAGCCAGTCCTCCTCGGAGTCGCGGGTCTGCAGCCGGGGACTCTCCCCGTGGGTTGGGACGCTGCCCACGGAAACTCCTGCAGGTTGAGAGCCTGGCCATACCGGTGAGTGGTTGTGCATTCTGAGCCATCATTCTAAGCTTAGATTTGGTTACAGTTCGTGTAGTCCTAGTTCCCAACTGACATCCTGAACCTGTAAACAAGTTGTGTTCGTCGCAGTGTTATGATCTAATATTCCTGTTTCAGCTGGCCATTATCCCTCAAAACAACATAACATTCCTGTGGAATTTGACCGTTACATATTGATAGCATTAAAGAAAACTGACTTTCAAAATACATTGCTATCCGTCTAGTGCTTCTGCGACAGAGGTACACTCTGATCAGATGGCTTCTTTATTTGTTTTTTACAAGCGCCTTTTGAAACTTATTAAGTGAGTAGTCACAGGAAATTAGCTGAGTTTTATGTTCCAACACAAGCTGAGGCAAGATATTAATTTGACAGCTGGGCTCTGCCTCTATTGATTTTAAATTCCAAGTGTAAGTGCTGCATTTTGGGGCAGGGTACAGTGCACAGATGCTGAACCTCTGTTAACATGCAAAACTGCACTCAGCTTTGACTGTGAAGTGACAGTTGACACCCTTGTCCTCATGATAATAATGTAGACCCTGCAATCAAACACCCCTGAATTCTGGGTCTGGATGCATTTAACATTGTGTATCCGAACATTTGCCCTGCTGGACTGGGATCTGTGACAGTTTTTCATCTGTTTGGAGTTCCAGGCTGTAACTATGCAAAAGAAAATCTTGCTGTGTCTCAAATGATGGTGAAAGCCCAGGTCGTGGACTGATTTCTGCTCTAAGGTTTTCAGCAGTTTCAAGTCTCCTCTCCCCCATGCCAACAAAAATTAGGCATTTAGCCTTCCTGCGTCATCTGAGGGGAAAGATGGACACCTCTCAGAGGCTGTGCAACACGTGTGACTGTAACATTACGCTGAAGGGAGATGAAAGTGGCTGTCTTGGGCTTGGCTGTAAAAGGGGCAGAGGTGATATTGCCTGGGATGGAGAGAGCAGACCTTGGGCAGCTGAGGTGCACAGCTGCCCATCCCCCTGGGGTAGCTATCGCTTTGCTAGGCTCTGTCTTCTGCTCAACCCTAACCCTAATTTCTGGCTCAGGCTGAGACTAAGAAAGATCCCCACCTCTGGTCCACAACAGAAACTTCCTCTCAGCATTGATCTCTTTGCTGCTCCAACTTGCCTTTGGCTGCCCAGTTCCAGCCCTACTCCAATGGGCAGGCTGTTGAATATGATTCAGCTTTTGTGTGGAAAATAACAGTTCTCATGGGTTTATTCTCCTCTCCCTTGTGTTAGTGAGGTATAACTCTGCTGAAATCCACTTGGTTGTGCTGAGATGACCAGCCCAGTCCACTAATGCAAATCAGGACATTTTCATTGTATGGGAAGGGTTAATAAGGATCTGAAAATGTCGTTTAGTTATGTGGCATTATGTGGGTGCATAGCCGTTGGCCTTGAAAATCTGGGACGTAGGCAGCTGTCTGTGGCATTTTTGCCTTACTGTTTCTCTCAGAAGCAGGGAATTGGCTGTATGCTCTGCAGGGATTTCCCTGCATGAATGCAGCCTCCACCTATTCAGTGATACCAGCTCTCTAAGACTTCTCTGCTGCTGGGGCAGCATAAGAGGAGCTGACTCTCAAGCATCATTGTGGTCACTCATTTGAGTAAGTACCCCTCATATGAGCAAAGGTAATAGAAGTTGTCCCTAATTCTTTAAGAAGGGCCTCTCTGTGAATTAAAACCAAATGTGGACCATAAGAGCTGAAATCTGGAGATAAATAATTCTGGCTTTTCCCACAGACTGTGTGTTTTACTGGATCATTCCTTCAACATCCCTGGTTTCAGCTTTTGCCATTTATCAATGCACATGCCTAGCAGCAGCTCTCAAAAGAAATTTATAGCCATCCTTCTTAAAAGGCTGTCTGTCATCATAGAAGGCAGCTTGCAGGACCCAGATCCCCGTGGTACTTTGTCCTGATCTGTTCTTGTTACAGTAAACATTAAAGGACGTCAGACTAGCAGATTTTGCAATTTACACAAATTCTAGGAAGATTAAAAAATAAGACTGTTGTATGAACCCTCTCTACTGCAATTGATGTGGCAATTGCATGCTGTATTAGAAGAAAAGAAGAAAAAAAAAAGTCTGCAGAACTGAGCTGTACCAAGGAAATCCGAACACACAAGTTTCCAAACAGCAATTAAGAAGAAAAAAATGGAGAGCTAGTGGTTTCCCAGCTGCCAAATGCTAAATACTATCCAGGGGTTATTGACTATCTGATTAGAATGAAATGGAGCTGAAATGCAATTGATTCAGGAATAAACAATGCATCTACTTAGGGTGATGGCCACAGAAAGCGTAAGTGGTGGAAGAGTCGCCAGTCAATTTATCAGTGGTTTCTACAGCAGTTGCTTATATATATTCAGTATCTTCTCTCAGAATACACCTTCTCTCTACTCTGTACAAAAATGCAGCTTCCTACTCAATCTTTCCGAAATTAAAAAAGGCCCTCTATACATCACAGAAAGTCACTCATCTTATATCCAGCAAGGACTCTACTTAGAGCAAGGGAAATAGCACTAGCCTTAAAGCTAACTTGCTTACTTTCTCTGTACCTCTTGGACTACTGGCTAAAGTAGCATTTTCTTGCTCTGTGAACATGTAGTTTACTTGCCCTCACATATTCTTCTTTCCTTCCTTGTAAACAATCTGAAAGAATAGAGGGAATTCAAGGGTCCTTGCAAGACACCTCTTCCTTGCAACTCATGTTCCTTGTCTGGAAGACAGTTTTTCTTGGATTATCCATGGAAGACTCCAGTGTCCTCTTTCCTCTGTTCACGATGAGATTATGACTTCATGGCTTGCTTATGCTGCTCTTATAACCCTTGTGCCAACACCCTGGACTTGTGCAGCTGAGGGAGCAGCCAAGTCAGCTCATAGATCCCACTGGAAAATGGTTTCACCAAAGCATGTTTTCAGCTGCATTAGCTCTGTGATGTGGCTGGCTGCATGGCCAAAGCAGTGCTCGTGTCAGGGCAAGGGCTGGGCAGGGGCAGGACCCACAGGACTATCTTTTTCAATATCAGTGACTGGCTTAAGCCATTTAAGTAACCACAGCTTAAGACTTCCAGGAACACCATTCCTACCTGATTGTCCTGAGACGCATGCAGTGTTTAAGTGGTGTAGGTATATTAAGCTTCATTTAGTAACAACAGATCCTATTGCGCTATATTTTCCCTATCTGGTTTTATCAGGAGCAGGTCTCCTACTTTAAGCTTTGCATCTGTCAAGCTGCAATTGGACAGTTAAAGAAGCCAACGGTCTTTTGGCGAGGTATTTCTCAGCTTTACATGGCCACATGTATATTTATTTTTAAATTGATTGATATTCTCATCTGCTGGCCCATAAGCTCCTGGGCTTAGTTTATGCTAATGACTGACAAGTTTTGCAATTCATCAGGAGCTAAGAACAGACTGTATTTGGTGAAGAGTTCTGCTAGCAATCTGTATTACTCTCTCCCCGGTCTGTTTTCTTTTGGGTAGGTAAGAATTGGAAAAATTATGCTTAAAATCTTAGCATATCCCAGTACTTTAGAAAGGGCTCTGTGCTACCATTATTGTTAGTATTTTCTTCTAGAAAAACAAAATGGAAAAAAAGATGCTTTTTACGTTGTATACCTTGACCTGTTGGCTTGTGGTTTGAGTGAAAAATAGGGATCTTATGAACAATAACAAGATCTAGTTTTGCCCATTTAAAAAAAAAAGAAAATCAAGCACAGTTTTGATAAGACACTGGTTTAGAAAAGTGGATCATAGCAGACAACTAGCTGGGTGATTAGCTGGTGAGTTACAAAGCAAACGTAAGACATCTATAGGTAGTGGAATCATGAACAGAAGTGAGGCCTTGGTTTTACTACCTTTTGTGGCATTAAGGAGGTTAAGATAAGTTTAGAGGGTGACCTGCACATGACAGTAGAGGATTATTTTAATCTAACATAGGGAGGTGTATGGATATTTACCACCTAAAAGATAAAATTAATCAAACTACAAACTGTTTTTTGGGTTTTTATTTTGCAGAGAGGTTAATTAACCACTGGAAGAATTTATACAGTTCTATAGTGTAATCAGTATCTCTTGAAGTCTTTACATTAAAAGCTTTCTAAAATATATGTAATTAAATAAAAGTTATAAGCTCTGTAGAAGAACCACTTGATGAAATTTTACAGTTTGCATAAGTCAGACTACAGAATCATAAAGGTGGCTTTCAGCCTTCAGATTTGGGCTATGAAACTGCAGTCATAGGGGCTGAATGAACTGACTTCATTTAGTCCAAAATGTTGTTCCCACAGCCTTCTCAGGTCAGAGTGTCATAAATGGAGTCTCAGCATCGAACGGAACAGAAAGAAATGCTTATTTCTGGGGCTTTTTAGGAGTTAGGTTAATAGGAGGATGACAGGGAACTGTAAATATTCGACAACATTATAGGAAAAGAAGCATAGATCTCAGGGTCTTACAGCCCTCAGTCCTCATTCAGGTGCCTCCACCTCATCCTGTGGAGGGATCTTCTGCTGAATGCTGAAGCTACAAATGTACCCATGGGAGCAGCAAGCTGATTCCCCCCTGGATAAACCGATTGATAAGCACCTTTGAGTTTTTAAACAGTCTGCATCTGTGAACTCCTCCTTTCCAAGTCTCTCTGTTGGTTTCTGCGTTGTGGAGTGCAAGAAGAGGCATGTTTGGAGTCAGTTGAGCTCCATGAGCAGCATGCTGTGAGACCCCAGGGAGGTCTGAGTCTTTGCCATGGGAGAAGGAGGACCTAAAGGGGTTGTGCATTCATGCTCAGAAAGTATCATCTCAAGTTGAAAAAGCACAAGGGAGAGTGAAAGAGGGGGCCTCATCTGTCACTGGTTTGTGTCTGTGCATGCCAACAGCATGTGCTGATCATCCCAGTGAGAGAGGACCCATCACACTTTCCCTTACATGTATTTTCTTGTGTTTGTTTCAAGAACAGGAATTACCTTATTGAACATTATTCCTGAGCCAAAATCCAATAATTAATAAACTGTTTGCACCTGAGACATAGAATCATAGAATGATTCTTAAAGATATCTAGTTCCAACCCCCCTGACATGGGCTGGGACACCTTCCACTAGACCAGGTTGCTCAAAGCCCCATCCAACCTGGCCTTGAACATTTCCAGGGATGGGGCATCCACAGCTTCTCTGGGCAACCTGTTCCAGTGCCTCACCACCCTCACAGTGAAGAAATTCTTCCTTACATCTAATCTAAATCTACCCTCTTTCAGTTTAAAGCCGTTACCCCTCATCCTATCACTACACTCCCTGATAAAAAGTCCCTGCCCATCTTTCCTGTAGGCCCCCCTTAAGTACTGGAAGGTTGCTATAAAGTCTCCCTGGAGCCTTCTCTTCTCCAGGCTGAACAACCTCAACTCTCTCAGCCTGTCCTCACAGGGGAGGTGCTCCAGCCCCCTGATCATCTTCGTGGCCCTCCTCTGGACCTGCTCGAGCAGGTCCATGTCTTTCTTATGTTGGGGGCCCCAGAGCTGAATACAGTACTCCAGGTGGGGTCTCAAGAGAGTGAAGTAGAGGGGGAGAATCACCTCCCTCAACCTGCTAGCCACACTTCTTTTGATGCAGCCCAGGATGCAATTGGCTTTCTGGGCTGCGAGCCCACATTGCTGGCTCATACTCAGTTTGTCATCCACTGATACTCCTAAGTCCTTCTCCGCAGGGCTGCTCTGAATCCATTCTCCGCCCAGCCTGTATTTGTGTTTGGGATTGCCCTGACCCATGGGCAGGACCTTGCACTTGGCCTTGTTGAACTTCATGAGGTTCGCACAGGCCCACCTCTCAAGCCTGTCAAGGTCCCTCTGGACGGCATCCCTTCCCTCCAGCATGTTGACCGCACCACACAGCTTGGTGGAGTCGGCAAACTTGCTGAGGGTGCACTCAGTCCCACTGCCCATGTCACCGACAAAGATGTTAAACAGCGCCAGTCCCAATACCGACCCCTGAGGAATGCCACACATCACTGATCTCCATCCGGACATTGAGCTGTTGACCACAACTCTTTGAGTGCGACCCATCCAGCCAATTCCTTGCCCACTGAGTGGCCCGTCCATCAAATCCATGTCTCTCCAATTGAGAGACAAGGATGTCGTGCGGGACAGTGTCAAATGCTTTGCACAAGTCCACGTAGATGATGTCTGTTGCTCTTCCCTTTTCCACTAACGCTGTAACCGCGTCGTAGAAGGCAACAAATGTGGCTTTTAATGTACATAGGTACATTAAAAGACTTTTAAGAAACTGAAGTCATTTAATTGGGCCTTAAAATGGACTTCAGGCATTTTGTGCCTTATGAAGGCCTCCTCTACTTATGAAGCAGCATAAAAAGGTTTCCCCGTAAATGAGAATACGTTATTTTATTTTTAACAAGAAAAACTTCTGGTCCATGCAGAGACTTTTTAAGCATTGTTCTCTCTGAAGGACTTTACTGGATGCAAATGAAAGAAAAAGGAGCTTTTCCAAACTGGAAAAAAAAATCACTTTTGAATTCCAAGTATTTTAATGTTTCTGTTTTGCCTGCTTTTCATCTATGCTTAATAATATCAGAAAGGATTTCTATAACGTGGTTGCTATGGTAAAAGCAGACCTGTGTCCCATCATACAAACCTTGAACCATGATTAACTGTTTAATATTACTGGAGCAAAGGAAGGTATGAATAGCATGTTAACACCTTCAGAACCAGCAGCCTTTCATCCTAATAGTGCTAGGCAGGGATTTTCCCTTTCATTAGGCAGATTTAGGACTGTTCTTTAGGGCACATCAGGTAGCCAGATGGATACTGACAATGCTTTTCAGGCCATCTTGCTGAACTTGTAAATTCATGCATTTGAGGGCCAGAAAGAGATCTGTCTGGCATGTTTAACATAGATTATACAGTTTAAATGAAGAAAAAATTATAACCTATGTTTGAATGATTGCTTTTCTCAAGAAATACATCCAAACTGTTTTTTAAGACTTCAGATGTTGGAGAATTCATTTTGTCCCCTAGAAAGGGAAAAAAAAAAAACCCACAAAAAACCAACCAACCAAATGAGCCACTATTATGCTGTTTAATTAACCTGAGAGCTAAAGGAATGAAGGCAGAATGTTTTTTTTACTGCAGTTTCTGCCAGTTGGTCTTTTTGGGCCTCTGTTACCAAGACTTGTTACCTAGAAAACCTAACAACAGCTTTCTCTCTCTGTCCTTTCTGGTTGCTTTTCTGTATGCAAAACTGAAAGGGAGATCAGCATAGTGAGAGCAGACTGGGACTTTGTTGCAGTGGATGGCTTTCCACTATGCAAAAAGAGATGGTCTCTGCCCTTGGATGCTTATACATCAGGGACAGTAATCGATCTTAGTGAACAAAATAAATCACTGTTGTCAGTTGCAGTATCAGGCTGCTGACAGCTGATTTTGTTGTTGCTGGGTTTTTTGTTCATTTGTTTTTAATATGTATATTGAATTTATTTAAGAAAAAACAACTAATGATCTAGGGAGAATCATTTATGCCAAATTTTCAGGTGTTACAGATCAGTACAGCACCACAGATTGCAATGAAGTGCAAATTTCAGTTAGGTAAAGGTTTCACCTCTTTTCTCTTTGAGAAGGTAATACCTTTTGAAAAGATAAGATTAAATGCTTCTCAAAGTACTTTATTTAAAATTAGTGTAAATTCACAGGAGAAGCTGGCTGGGTGCCTGTGAGTGACCAGACATTTTGCGTGGGTTTAGTCCTTTAATATAAAGTAACTGATTCTCCTAGTGTATAGCCAAATTTCTTAGTTTAGGAGGGGTATATCTTTCTTTCTTTATACATTTCATCATCTTTGAATAGAACACTGATCTTCTTGAATTGCATAAAAATTGCAGCCTCCACCAGTGATATCTTGCTTCATGTTCCACCCTTTGAAATGAAATTAATTGTTTAGTGTTGTAGTCTCTAAAATAGTGCTTTGAATTCCTTCTCTGATTATAGATTTTTGTCTCTCTTCATATCAGTCCTCCAGCTTTATTGCTTTTTTACACAGCTTTATTCTACTCCTACTTGTAGAACGTTGTTTCATGTGTGTTGAATGAACTCCACTCTAGCTGTTTATTTCTGCATTTCATTAGTAATTAATGCTGGGCAAGTTTTTTCACCGCTTAACTGCAAACCCTGTTGAACAGTCTGCAGCTGAAGGATCAGCTGAAATAACTGGTCTTAGACTGTATTTGCCAAAGAGTGAAGAACTAGGACAGGTAGAAGGGGAAAGGGAGGCATAATACAAATTCTATAAGGAACAGGTGGAAACAGGGCAGAGAAGGGCAGCACGAAAACCAAACACAGGTGAACTACAGTAGGATGGAAATTCATTCTCCAACTACTTTTTCTTCTAAGTGGAAAAGGCTCTGGAGATTTTAAAACAGTGGTGGCTCCTCCGAGTGAGTCTAGCCAGTTGTGGTCCCTCAAGGTCCATTTGCCTGGAGTGCTGGATGGATAGTTTCATGTGAGGGCAAACCAAGCTGCAGAAAAATATTATTTTCTGTCTTTCATTAGCCACTGGGTAGTGAACAGGGGCCCAAGTAGGATGAGACAGTGACCGTGACTGTGTGCTTAGGCCATCTGTGTATACGAGTGCAGGAAGCACGCTGGGGATTCTTAATATGTTTATTTAATAGTATTCTTTGGCACTTTTTTTTTTAGCAAGGAATCCTTGAGTGCTGGACATGTGGATTGTCCAGATTGTTTCACTGCTAATACAGGCCCTGGCAGTTTTGGCTTGTGCCAACTTGCAGTCTCTATGATAATGCCCGGGCACAGTTTGTTGGTACAGGCTGTGCCAAGCGCCATTTCAACAGTGTGGCCACAACGCTGTCAGCTTTGGATCCTTCCCCGCTCCGCAGACCTCCAATCCAATCCCAGGAGGCTCTGTGCCTTCAGACCCCTATACATGCCCTCACAACATCCCCTGGCCTTGTAAAACATACCCCATATTTTCTACTATAAGAAATATCTTTATATTCAATTCTTCTGATGGGCTGCAACACAGACTTCCCTGTATTTCAGACTCTTTTAAAATGAAAAAAAAGGAAATTAAGCAATAATTTTGTCTTATGGATCCCATGTGGTGCTCTGTGGCCCTGGGAGACCCAAGGCCCAGTGCCATGAAATGTGGATACATGCACACAGCCAGTCTATGTTATTTGGCCTCAGGACTGCTTTATTTAGCAGTATGGACATAATCACTCCCTTAAATTGTAGTCCAAACTTTGGAAATGCAAGAGGAAGATTAACTTCCTTTTCTTCTGATTGTAATATATGAGGGCTGGGTTGTGCTGATACTTTTATCCGCTGATTTTTCCTGTCCATGCAGAAGAAAGGTTAGTCTCTAAGTTATTTTAGAAATACCACAGTGGTTGCATGACTCCATTAGCTCAGAGATGAAGGAAACTCCTGTACACACACGCTTGTATACATGTATCCATATTCTCTCCAGCTGCATGCAATACCATTCCAATGTACCTCTGGGTCTGGGCTTGACAGTTAGGCAGGAGCTTGCTAAAAAGCCTGTAGCAATAAAAGTGTCAGCTTGTGACTGCAAACATCGCTGTTACACTACTGCTAGAAGACCAAAGCTGGTCTAGCAATGTAGAAAGCAAAGATTCAGAGGAGCAATTAAAGGAAAGCAGTCCAGCAAAACATTATAGGAATTCCTTCACCCAGGAGAGAGGACTTGTTTTTTTTCCTTTACCTTTTCAGTCATCTAAATCAGGGCAGGTACCCTTAGTACCCTTGCACAATACCCTTAGTTGTGCAAGAGGAAAATAAGATTTGGGGAGGAAAATTATTTTGGGAGCAGTATAAATAAGCCTACGCTGAGGCAGTAACAGATGCACCACCGTGCTTCATACTGCTGACCAGGCACTTGGGCGAAAGGCCTGTTAGCTAACACTGGTGAATGAACAGAAGGCCTATCTTATTAAGCTTGGACTTGGGGAAGAGTTAAAGGACATTATTAAATCACTGAGGCAAAAAAGGGCCCTAGAACAAAGGCCTGAGAACAGATGGGCATTTCATAAAAGAAGGAGGAGGAGGATGATATGAGGAAAACTTGCTTGCTACTTTAATACCAGTGCAGCATTGCAGGGGAAAACTAAACGAGAGCTGAGAAATCGTTCACCACAAGATGGCGAACAGTCACAGTTTCAAGACTATCTCAGCTGGGGAAGGCTGCCCCAACATTTACCCTGCTTTCCTTCTCAGGCTAATTATGGATCTTTCCAGAGGCAATTCCCATAAAGCAATTAGGATAGTCAGACACTGAGGGGTTTGGTGGTATTGATGCAGTGTGAAGCTCACTGAGCAGCCCAGTACATGAGTCAGTATCAAGCAAGGGCTTAGTCTGAAGGCACTGACACCAGTGAAGTCACTGACACTGAATTCAATGGGCTTTTGATCGACTCCTCAGCAGCCCAGCAAAGCATGTTAAGCAGTCACTGTGCTGCTGGAGGACTTTCAAGTAAAAGGCATACATTTTGGCTAAGGGCACCCTTAGTCTGAAAACTGACCATTAGGTCTGCTTACCAGAAAAGTTTCATTTGACTTGCAGTCCGTCTTGTTTTGCAACGAGACGCCCAGGGCAATGGATGGTGGGTCCATCACCCCTGCTTGAGGAAGTGAAGCTGCTCAGTTACACATGTTACAGTCCCCTTACTGCTGGTTGGCAAAAAAAAAGTCTTCTGTACCTCAGATGGATACATTTCAGCCCAAACTTACACAGAAACTGATGTGCGGTTACAAGGTCTGTGCAAGCTTACAGCAGGGAGCAACGAGTTTGCTGTCGTGTTAAGAAATATGTGTTAAAATACATGCAAAGAAAGCAAAATAAGCTGTCTTCTCCCTGTGCTCTGAAAATCCCTGTTAAAAGATTTTTAAAAATCGTCAAAAAGTGTAGCCTGACAAGAGCCACATTGAGGAAGGTGTGATTCTTAGGTGAGGAGTAAATACCTTACACTTAAGTTCAATAATAATAATAAATAAATTAAAAACCCAAACATTGTCCTAACCCTCTGCTATTCCCAAGTGCAGAGCACAGCTGCACATTCAGATCTCCAGCAAACTGCTCTCTGCTTTAAATGGACTTACCATCTGCCCAGTGCCTTTTCCTTGCCACTAAATCAGGCACTAGTGGCCATCTCCAGATCACACCATGGAATTAGAACGGATCTCCTTTGCTGCCACCACCACTGGGATTTCTTCTGCTCTATAACGCTTGGCAACTGAGATGTTTGCTAGTCAGCCGAGAAACCACCTCCACGTATGCTGACCAAGCAGCCATCTGGCTTGGGAGGATGAAATGGTTTAAATTTTGTTTTCCTCCAGCTTTGAGTTTTACTACGCAGGGACTGGCAGCAGCCAGCTTTTATCCCACTGGTGTGGACCGCACTTCTAAACAGGCTTTGGAAGGAGCCCACGTCTCTGAACAAAAGGGCAAGGGTAAGACATTGACAAAAGAGAGGTGGGGGGAGAAGGAGAATGAACCAGCTCAGGGATCCTCCAGAGCCGCTGCCTCACCATGGGATTATTAGCACAAACCCCTTGGGCACCTTGTCTGGTCAGGAGGTCTTTTGCTTCCAAATACTGAGAAAGAGCTTAGGAAGCAAAGAAACAAAAGCTTGCTGTTTGGATTGAATATATTATGAAGGCTCCTGCTTGCCAACCTCTTTCCCACAGACCAGCGTGGTGGCAGTGGTGGTGTCCACCTCTGAAGGAATGATCGATTCACAAACAAGGGCTAATTTTCTCTGCTGCAGTTGGGGGATGTTAGAACTACACTGCTGATAATAAGGTTTGAGTGCAACAGGAGAGGTAAGATGTCAATAGCATTACAATAACAGTGAGGCACTGCAGCAAGCAAGGCTTTTTGTCTGATAAAGTGCAGTTTCCCGGGAGAAGTTGGAGGCTCTGAAATAAGCATGGTATGAAATTGCCACCGCTGACTGTCAATTTATTAACTCCATGTAGCTTGCTGGAGACCTTAAGTGTTCCTTGCAAAGCAGAATTTACACTTTAGTGCATATTACTAAAATATATAACTTATATTTAGATGACATCTTTCATCCTGAAGGGACCCTAAGCTCTTTGCAGATTGTCTATAACGGAATCACTCAGCCAGCGGTGACACACCGTCATCTCTGGGGCATAATGAAGCAACAAAACTGTTATAGGGAGAAAAGAATAACTTCTGTTGAAAGCACATGGGAATTCAGGGGGCTAGAAGGTAATTACGCCAAAATGAAGATGGTTGCAGACAGTGCTGCAAAGAATAGTTAACACTTTGGGAATGAGAAGCGAGAGTCCCGGCCACAGCTCGCTGTGCTTTTTGCTGAGGCAGGAGAACAACAGTAGCAAATACACCACTGTAACCCCATCTGGTAGGAGCTTTCACCTCGGTAATCCTCCAGGCCAAAGCCTATGGCCCTTCTGGGGTTTGCTGACTTGAGTGTGCAGCAGTCAGCCAAAATGTCTGTCATTAGTAAGGAAGGAGAAAGCCAAGGCTTTCCTGGGCGGAGTCGGGTGGGTTTGTGCAGTGAGGCAACAGCCCACGTCCAGGGACATCCCTGCAGCCCTCGGAGGTCGGTGCAACTGCTGCCACCCTGCCCACACAAGCTGAAAGTCAGAGGGCATGGCCTCCAGGGTGCCCCCACGTCCACCAGCTTGGGACCGCAGCACATTACGCAGCAGAGTGCTTTGCCATCTGCTGTGCTAAATTCAGCCCCTTAAAATGAGTTTGATAATGCAAGTGGTGATCTTAAACATGTGAGGGCAAGGCTGGGCAGGAATGCCATTTATGAGTTTCTGAAACCTGGAAAAGACACCCAAGGCAGCCCACATTACATGTATCTGTATCCTTGACACAAGGTATATTTTGTAATAGTGATAATAACAGTTGGATTGCTTTGGGCAAAATGACTGTAACCACATAGCTTTCCTGTTCCTACTGCTCAAACTTCACCAGACCCAGTTTGTTACTCGTTTCATAAATACTGAGAGCACAGAGTGCTAGAGCAAGGGTTTGTCCTTGTGAGTTTGAAGTATCTTGTCCTCAGGTTTCAGAGGCAGATGGTGCCAGTCTGACATTTAGTCTATCTTTGGCAGTAGAATTTGCAGGTTTTGAGAAAAAAAGAGGCAGTCTGAATGAACAGGATTTCTGTGATTTTGAGACTTGACAGTTGCTAGAGAATCAAATGGATGCTAGGTGACACTTTTTGCTGGGATTTTTTTTTTCCTAGTCGAATGTATTTATTTTAAAACAAGGTTTTGCCACTTTACTTAATTTTTGCTTTATCAATAGAAACACTTGCTTCTCCTTTCTGAAAAAATCAAAATGCTTGATATTTATTTTGACACTTTAAAGATTAAACTTTCCAATATTTGCATTTAGAATGACTGTTAATATTCTCTTCTACATTTTACCTTAAATGTTTAAAACAATCTCCAAAACAAATTAAAACATTGACTTGGTTCAGCCTTTAATGAGTTTCTTAGATCAAGTTTTCAGGTCAATGGAAAAATGAACGTGTGTCTCAGACTTAGAAAACAATTTCCCTGATGTTTTGGGACTTACAGAAAAAAGGAAAAAGCAAGAAACTGCACAACAGTGTCAGAAATCAAAATCATGACTAGATGGCATGTGCAGTTTTCTGCATGGTATTTCCATCACAGACTTTTGGAGTACTATGAGTCCATGATACTGACTGAGTGAACATCCCAACTGTGAAGCCTTAAGCTAGTTGTAATAAAAATTAATCTGAATGGTAGAAAATCTCCCATGTCCCTCCCTGCTTCTGACTCATTTCTCATATAAAGCACCTCTTGACTGTACCTAATTGGGAAGGATAATCTTGTGATTGACAAAAAGCTGCTAACTCCCTTCTTGCTACCCTCAGAAATGCAACGTGCTGAAATAAGAGGAAGAAAAATTTATTCTGGCTAAAAGCATAAACTACTTATAATTTCATCACTTCAGGCTTCACCCTCAATAGTTTGTTTTGCTGTGGTTACATGCCATATTTGGGCTTTGTCTCTTGCTAATGCTAGCATTCTCTAGCATCGTCTTTGACTGCTGCCAGCACTTGTGTCATGGTTTAACCCCAGCCGGCAACTAAGCACCATGCAGCCGCTTGTTTGCTCTCCCCACCCAGTGGGATGGGGAGAGAATCAAAAAAAAAAGTAAAACTCGTGCGTTGAGATAAAGACAGTTTAATAGGACAGAAAGGAAGAAAATAATAATAATGATAATGATAATAATAACAAAATGACAACAATAATAATAATAAAAATAAAAGAATTAGAATATACAAAACAAGTGATGCACAACGCAATTGCTCACCATTTGCCAACCGATGCCCAGTTAGTTCCCAAGCAGTGATCTGCCTCTCCTGGCCAGCTTCCCCCAGTTTGTACACTGGGCATGATGTCATATGGTATGGAATATTCCATTGGCCAGTTTGGTTCAGCTGTCCTGGCTGTGTCCCTTCCCAACTTCTTGTACCCCTCCAATCTCCTTGCTGGCTGGGCATGAGAAGCTGAAAAATCCTTGACTTAGTATAAACACTACTTAGCACCAACTAAAAACATCAGTGTGTTATCAATGTTATTCTCATACTAAATCCAAAACATAACACTATACCACCTACTAGGAAGAAAATTAACTCTATCCCAGCTGAAACCAGGACAGCTAGTTTCAGAGGCAGGATACTTCCAAATCCGTAGAAATACAGTTGCAACATGCAGTTCTTGGATATACAGCTCTTGAATGTGGAAAGAATGTAAATTTATGTTTATGTCTCATTGTTCTTGTTCAAAATCTAGAGACAGAATAAAAAAGATCCCCTGATATTTCATTGATTCCGCTTTGCCCTGGGCTGGAGCAGGAGAGGGTCCTCATGGTACTGTTTTCAGTATTCGGTTCATTCTGGTTTTAAGGATCCCAGTAATGGGTCTTCCATCACTCTTCCTAAGAGCCAATTCCAACCCAGACATTTTAACGGGATGCTTGCACTGCAAGAGACCGCAAGCCCTGCAGATGAGTTCTCCTCACTGAATAGCACTGGGCATGTGAGCTATCGCTGCTCACCATTAGGAAACATGCACAGATGTCCAGCTTCAGTTTCCCTGTGCTCATTCCTATACATTACAAGCACCAGAAGCAATTCCTGCCTCCTTTGGTGCCTCCTTTTAGCCTTCCCACACCACTCTCCATTGTTACACGGCAATGCCACGTGCTGAAGCACCACTGGAGTGGATCCCCAAGGTAACACTGAGGGGGAGAGAGAGACGTTTATGACCACTCTCTATCCTTCTAAACAGCTTTTATCACTACAGTTAAAAAAACACTAGCATGGTCAAAAGAAGAGATAAAGAGGCTGCAGACCTGTAAGGCTCACTCTCTTTTAGGATCCACATTTCTTTTGACTGCTTGTAAATGCCTTGAAAAGGGGAACTGAACAGCTTTTTGTATGAACAAAGCAGCCAGGCATTTGGAGATTCCTGGATGTGCAGCTGTAGGGAAATTAATGACCATCTTCTTCCAGTTCCCTGTAGGTCAGCCAAGCCCTGTATCGGCTGAGTCCTGGACGTTTCACAGTATCAAACTTTCATCTCAAACTGAGGTAATAATGCTAATTGGGCCTGAGGTACAGTGTAAGGTTGTGATTTCACATTGCTTTTTGATATTGCCTGAAAAGAACAGGTAAGTTCTGATACGGTGCTCTGGCATTTCCCAGAATTTCAGGCAACTATTATTTCCACTGTTTTTGCTACCCATACACTAGATAAAGAGGTCATCTATTGAGATTTTTTTTCCATGTGACTGTTTTAGGTTTTACCAATGGGACTGGAGATCTGTACTGTTGTCTTGACTAGGAACAGACTAGAAACAAGATTAGCTGATAACTGTCCTCCTCCTCAAAACTGAGTATGTCTGTATGTGAGATTATTTGGACTTTAGAATTCCTCAGGTTGAATGGATGATGTAAATGCAACAGAAGGTTGGTCAGCAGAAAACCTTTGGCTAATATCAACTGGAAAAGTAGCTGTACTGACCATATTTAAGCCCTTTGCTGAATCCAACCCTGATGAGAAGCGACCCATAATCTCAAAAGTAGATTGCAATTTTCCATACCCAAAAGCATGTGCTCGGGATGTGGGTATGCCATTCTTTGTGACAGGAGAAGGTAAGTCACTTGGAAAGTACAGTTCTCTCTTTTGCAGTCAGTGGCAGTTTGTCCTTGCTGTGCCTTTTACACTTTCTGCCTCTTTTTCTTGGAGATTATCTACGCTGCTGTAGCTCCAGTTTGACCAGTAAGGAGACAAGTAGGCCAAATTTATGATATGTTAGACAATATGATATGTTACACAAGTTAACAGAGGATGCATTAACTCTTTGGACAGATCTTTAAAAATGGTTCCAAATAATTCAATTTTTCTGATATATAGCTAATGGTTTGGATTCAGAATCAGTTGCCTGCTGTCAGGTTATGTTTTTGACTAAAAATAACCTGCTTCCTACTACATTTCTGTTGTTAGGCACAAATATAGCAGCTTTGCGGCATCAAGTCACCTTACAGAGTGGTTGGGTGCATTGTAAGAACAGTGGTTGGTGGGTATTTTGAGGTGGGTAGGATTAAATGTTACGTTCTTGCTCTTTTTCGTTGTTTTATCTATTTTCAAATTCTGATGAGTAACATGAGTGATAATTACAGAATTTCAGTATTTATAGGAAACTGTCAGTTTACAAGTGTGTAACTGCAGATGATTTCACCTGTGACAGCACCTATTAAGCAAAAAAATTTAGTGATATCATTCTACAGATACAGAAATTTGGCAATTTTCACTGGCTTTTTTTTTATTATTTAGAAGATGGATAAATACAGTGTAGCTTAGCTGTATAAATAGCATCCTTCACACATACGGCACAAAAGGGCTTTATGGAGAGAGGAAAAATGGAGACAAAGGTTTTATGACACCAGGTACTGCAAGTCTTAACCCACATAGGTAAGAAGATATAATTTATGGAAATAGATGAGGCTTAAAGTAAAGCAAGGTGGACTTTTAACAATACGATAATGAAATTGTAGAAAGACCTCCACATTACTACCTGGTGCTAAATGAAATCAGAAAGGTTGAGCAGTTATGTCACCTGACATGTAAGACCACCTCTTGTAACAGTCCTTAAATCACTTCTGCTGACTTGTTGCAATGAAAAGTAATTGAGAAGAGCCCAGGCTGGAAGGAGGTGGAGGAGATGGGGTAGCCTAGGGCCAAAAGCTGGAGAAGAGGAGACGGGAGCACAGATAGTCAGAGAAGTGGGGAATGTCGGAGATGGAGGTGACCAGGGGGATGGACAATTAATAGAGACATGCAATACTTTTTGTTACTTCTGAAACATTAACATATTTTCCATCTAGGGGCTGAGCTGAATTAGCCTAGTTAATTGCCAGTATAATTTTACTGACTAGAGGTAGTTCTCCTGGAGTAACCTTGGAGATAAGTATGGATCTTTGTGACAAATTTGTACAAGAATGACATCGGAGGGTTATGCCCAGCATAGGAGCAGTGTGACATATGTAAGCAGAACAAATGAGCGTATCGAAAAATTTCTCTGTCCATTCACTTTGATTTTCCACATCTGCTAAATGGAAGGAATTTGCATTAGCCAAAACAAAGAGTAATGGTCTGTTGTTTGTTTTGCTGGTTTTAGTCTCATGTTTCTGTTTTCAGAGATGAGGATGCAGGTGGTTTTGTTTTCTTTTTCCAACCTCTGTGAACACTCCTGAGCTCCGTGTGATTCTTCTCCATGCAAGACTGATGGATGACAGCGCACCTGACAATAGATTTAATGAGGCGAAAGTCCTGTTAGCCTACTGTAGTCTAAGTGGGGAGTTTGATATATAGAGATGACACTACGTAAGACTAGGGTCAAAAGCATCATTTAATTTTTCAATGTCCAGATCTTCTAAACTGTAGCAAAAATAAGCTTGGAAGGAAGAGAAATGGGACCTATATTCTCCAGAGTCACTAAGGACTTTGGCTGTCTGAACTCACTACCTGAAAAGAGCTGGATTTTTTCAGAGTGAATCGCTTACAAGTCTTACTTCTTTTCCTTCATTTTAATGAGAAATAGCCAAATAACCCAGTTATTTATTTTGTCTTAATTTCTCACAAGGTTAAAACTTTTGAGAACCTCTGATGTATCTCACCCATCAATGAGGCTTGTAGACAATGCTATGGGGCCAGCCAGAATTTGGGTGGCCTGCCTTCTTCTGATTGCTTGGTGGTGACACTGGAGTTTATCCAGCACCCTCCTTTCAGCTGTGGCTGTGTCTCTCATGGCTGAGCAGGAGCACAACGGCTGTGAAATGTATTTAGAAGCAGGCAGAATGATTTATGTTATGTATCATGACAAGCGTGATGAGTTCACTTTCTGTATTATAACATCACTTATGCGGTACAAGCATCAGCTTCCCACTACGGTGCTGATGGCTCAGCAATGTGGTGCTCTATTTCAAGATATTACAGCTCTGTGGGCAGTGTGCTGGGCATCTGCAGTGTCACCTTCTCCAGCTGAGACAGACTTACACTCAACTACTGCCTCACTTGCTTTTCTTATTCCCTGAAATTTGAGTTTGGTCTCTGTCCTCTGGCAGGTGCTCTCTCTGCCTGCCCCAGGGTTGTCAAGTCAGGCCAGATTTCTGCCTGGGACAATCCAGGTCCCCACCTCTCTCTCCCTATACTTAAGGCTAAACGGGTTGGAGGAAGATGCTTTTCTCTTAATGGGCTGCTCAGAGAGTGAGACTTTATTTACTTCAGATAGGTAACAGTTTGGTTCAGCTCCAAAACTCACCGAGTTTTTTTCTTTTAATTTAATTTGGCATGCTAGATTTTTTTGTTATCTGCTATCTCACTATTTTCGGAATGCAGCTAAATTCAGTGAAGTCTCATGGCAGTGCGTTTACAAGCCAATTACAGGAGCATAAGAAAATAAGAAAAGGATTTCCCAATGCAGGAGGTCTCCTCGTCAAGGCATTTTCTTCCACAACACTATGGGGGAAAAAACATATGGAGGTAAATCTGAAATTAAAGTAAACAATAATTGTGCAATCATTACTTTTATGATCATATATTCCTTCTCACCTTTAGGCTGATATTATGCACGTAAAATAAGTTGGCGGTTTGCCTTAAAGTTGAAACATCACATGACAAGGAAAAGGCTTCATTCCTTGGCTGTTGACAATGACTCCAGTGAAATCAGTCACTGCCACAACAAACGCAAGTCAGCTCTCCTGGTGCCTATTTCTGCCCCAGTCAGGGAGGAGCAAGGAGCATCGTACAACATCATAGGGCACATACAGTTCAGTTCCAGCCCCTGCTCTTTGCTGGAGGTCTCACTTGTAAATTCTTCCTGGATTGCCCTGGTTGCTTTATTCCATATTTTCAGTCATTTTCCCTAATGAAACAATCTAGCAGAACTAATCCAAACATAGGCTTAATTAATCAACATTTGGCAGTCTATAACTCCACGCTCCAGTCCAAATTACTTGTGACAACTTTCTTAATGCACAACCAAAATATCTACAGGGAGTCTCTGCCTCAATCAGCTGGCTGGATAGCACGTCTTCAATTTATTTAATGTATTTCAATAAACCTGCAATAAACCTTTTCTCCCTAGCTGCCCACAGAGCATTTTACAGCAGAAAGTGACACTATGTCATCTTTAATTCACTTTAAAAAAAACCAAAATAGAACAACAGTCTTTTTTAATACAGTGATGTCTTGCTTGGGTCACGAAGGCAGAAAAAGAAGGCACTGAACTGAACTGAAGAACGTGTGGGTGCTGGTCACAAGAAAAGGCTGAAAGGGCTGATCTGACAAATAAATGCTCACAGGTTTGTTTAGTGCTTAACGTGACCCAGCTGTAAGATTGTAGATAAAACCCAACTTACTTCCATCCTGAGCCTGCTGTTTCCTGGCAGCCTGAGAGAATAAGGGGAAAAAAAAAAAAATAATCTCTTCCTGATCAGTTAGACATTCAGTTCTGCTGTCATGCTTCAGAAGAAGAAATTAGGTCCCCTGCAAGTTTTATGACAGAAATAATTCAGCCTTCTTTTCAGTTGCAACCTCTCTTTCAGTTCTGGTTGTGTTTTGTTAAGGTGAAGACACAGTTGTCTCATCATATGGTGTGAGTTATTTGTGTTCTAAACTCTCAGGCAGATACATACTTGAGAATTGAAATTCCAGGCTGGATCCAGACCTGAATTTAACAGGCAGTTCCTCTCTTCAGAAAGGCTTAAATACGATCACTAGATCTGAGCACTCCTGATGTGGGAAAGACTTGGTATACTGATGTGAACATGGAAGCGTGGTCACAGCTTCCCTAGTCTGCAGAGGATCTGCAGGAGGACAAAGACAAGAGCTTATCAGTCCTGTGTTCCACAGCTGAGGAAATCAAAATCTGAACTCTGAAGAAAATTTCTTATGTGACATCGTACAAATCACAAATACTTTCTACCCTTTACTTCTGTATGTGTAAAATCAAATTCCTAGCTATTCCTCATCTTAATGAGGGCTTCAGTGACTTTGTGCAGTGCTGGGGGTGATGGAAATTACTTGTGTAGCCAGGATGTTTGTTATTTGATTCAGAAAGTGTTATGTATGTAATTTCTATGGGTTTCTGTGTTCATGTTCTGTGACTTAGATTTCAGTTGGACCTCCATCTTCCTGCACAAGTTCAGTAGCAGAGATAATTGACAACACAATTTAATTTGTTCAGACATCCAAGAACTTGATATCTTAATGAATTCAGGTGTCACAGGATCTATGAATCCAAAGATTAACAGAGTTTGCAGAGAGAGCAGTAGCCCAGAAGCTGCGGGTGTGGCCTGTGCATTGGCAGAGTGCTCTCTAGGCATCTCACAGGCTGCTTGTGGTTGCTGGATTGCAAAGGGAGAAGCAGGGGGTGCAGAACCCTGCTCCTTCAGGTGATAGACAGGGATTATCACACCAGCTTGTATCTGAAATTATTTCAGTACACCAACTGGAGCTACTTTAAAAAACATCAGGGAGAGGAAAGTTGGTATTGTATGCCTCTGCACTGAGTTCTCCAGGAGATGTCATGGCTGGGACTGGGATCTCGATGAAGACAAGTTCAATTTCTGCCCTGAGGAAAGACTGCTGGGAATCAGTTTGGCTCCATCTATTGATTGTTCATAAAAAAGGTTATTAGTTAGGAAACATGTCTTATATCAATCTATCCTCATTCTGCAGTGCCAGGAGGGCTTGTACCATTTCTCAGAAAGTTATTGAAAAAGGGGGAATTTTGGTCAAGCAATCACCCCACATTACCCTAGATGGTGTTTGCAGCCCTGTCTGTTTGCTTGCTGTCAAACTTGGACAAACAAAGTCTTTACACAGAAAGGGGCAACAGTCCATCATCTCCTTGGGTTCCCTCCAAGTACAGGTCTCATTCTACCACCCTGGCTACCAGCGTAATGTGTCTCAGTTTGTGTGAGGAGCCTCACAGACTTCTGCTCCTGGTGTTTCTGAGCATGCCACTATGTGAGTCATAGAAAAATGTATAGTCTTCTTACTGTACTTTATTAAGTAGCCAAGCTGATTTTCTGGGGTCAACTTGCAATAAAGGGTGCTACTGAGAGTTAGTCAGGCTATCACCGTGATGTAACTATTCATATCTCCTTATGTGGATATCTAAGGAGGGGTGAAAACGGTATGTATAAGAGTAACTTCAGAATCAGCAACGGTGATATAACTTCTGCCAAAGAATCCCAGAGGAGCTGGCCAAGGAGCTTTCTGGCTCAATGACATTAATTTTTTGCTGAATATAAGAATGTTACTACAGTTCCCAAAGTGTGGACGTTTGTCAACACCATCCCAGTGTTCGGAAAGGGCAAGTGTGATAACTAAGATAAGCATAGCACAATTAGCCTGATAAGACTCCTTGGCAAAAAAATGAAATTGATACAGGAATCAGTTGATGCAAGATTAAGTGTGGTAATAGAATTAATACTAGTCAGTATTTTTTTTCATGGAAAATAGATCTTGTCAAGGAAACCCAATTTCATTCTTTGATGAGATTATAAGTTTAGTCGATGAGAGAAACTGCACAGACATAATAGACTTTTATATGGCATTTGACTCAGTACCACATGAAATTATTTTAACAAAAAGCACTATGCAATATCATAAAGTTAACATTGAATAGATAAAAGCTGGCTATCTGAAAATTTCAAATGCTAGCTGTCAGCAAGGAAACATCATTGAATAAGGATGTTTCTAAGTGGGGTACAAGAAAGATCAATATTAAACCCAGTCCTATTCAATATTTTCATCAACCATGTGACAGTAAATAACAATAATTAAAAAAAAAAAAACCAAACCCACAAGAGATGTACTGTTGAGTGGAGTGGTAAAAATGATGACATGGTAGCCACACAGGGAGATCAGCTTCCATTGGATCGGGTGGGAATGTCCCCAGCCCAAGGTGAAGTCAGACATAGATAAGGAGAGGCATCAGGCTGATGCCATCTCCGGGTGGAAGGGAGCGCAGTACCTTGGACAGCGGCCACTCCACCAAGGAGCTCGAAGCACTGCTCAACGGGAGGTCCAACACGGTGCTGTGGAGAGGAGGAGTAATGCAATCCTTGGCGTATGAATGGGAAAGCAGGGGGAGGATTAACTCCCAAATGTGGCCTTGATGAGTGGATGATAGAATCACGGGCGCAACTAGCATATTTTGGAGAGCATATAAATAAGCTGCAAATGCTACTTTGAGGGCTGGAGAAAATGCTGCGGGGGAAGAGCTCGATCTGTTTAGCTTGTTAAGAAGCAGAAAGGGAGGTGAGGTTATTAAAGACCATGTCTTTGTGGGGAGAAGTCTGGGTCTGAGAGGCCACTTAGCTTAGCAGAGAAAAGTATTACAAGAACCAATGCCTGGAAACAGAAACCAGACAAATTCAGATGAGAAATTAGGGAAAAAAGTGAAAGTATGGGGAATTAATCAGCAGAAAAAATTACAAAAGGAGAGATGTGTTTCCTTTCTGCCAATATATTCAGATCAAGACTTGATGTCTTCCTGAAAGATACTCTTCACTCAAGCATGAGTTATTGGGCTTAAGACAGGGGTAACTGGGTGAAATTGAATGCCTGTGATATGCAGGAGGTCAGGCAAGCTGAGATCTTGCCCCTTTCTGGCCTTAATCTCTCTGAATCTATGAATATTTGAGTTAGATACAGTAGGCATTTTTGTATTTGGTTAACATGTATCTCAGATATGATTTATTAAAGCTTTCCACCTCTTCAGTGACACGTTGGCCAGTTGGAGGTCAGAAACAATGGCACACACTGCGGACAATTGCTCACCCAATCTGAGTAAAGGCTTAGTGATAGTGTTTGTCTGTAAGCAGTGGTTACAGCGGATAATGCTCACACAGCCCGTATGATGAATTATTTCTGCTGAAAATGTTGGTAGAATCATTCTGAATAATGCTTGTATCAGAGCCCCATGATAGTTCACAACAACAACAACAACAAAGGCTTAAACTTGCCAAAACCTTTTTTTTTTAGCTTTGACATCAAAGAGCTCATTCCTTCCTACTACCCAAGTGGGGTAAGGCACTCTGACAGGGAAGGTGAAACTTCATCTGCTGACTGTGCTACACAGCAATATGCTTCTAAAAGCTGCTGCATAGTTAGGGGCTTTTAGCACTTTTCCTCTGCTTTTATCACTGTCTTCCATTTTGCAGTGTGTAGACCAGTAAAGTTGTTTGTACTGTGTATAGATAATTATTCCTTGCTCAGCACACTCACATGAATGATCATTGCCATAGTGAGTGCATTTTTTCAGTGGCTCAAACATCCACTTACCTATTACACTGTTCCCCAAACACTGTCCTTTCATATTGTTTACCAAACTGAAAGGCAAAATGTATTCAATAGATGAAGGATAATTACTGGACTGATTTTGCATGGTGCTCAGCACTCTGATCTCTAGCCCGTCATTAAAACACATTCACCTTAAATCATGGAAGTATGTATGTTACAACTTAATGCATGATGATTTTTTACTCAATGGTATTATATAAAAAATACTTGTTTTCATACCATTTTTAAAAAATAATCAATGTGTCTTGCCCTTGGTAATATACTTAAATGTGCGCACATGTGAATTGCACACTTGTAGCATAGCAAACTGCTTCTCCTGGGTTGTCTGTAGTGAGTTTGAAAATTTAATATTAATGTGTTTCCTTAATGTTTTGTGAGCTTAACAATGCAGGGAAAGAAGTTCACTGCCCCTCAGGAGCTTCAGCATACTGCCTCTTGCTCTCCTCTGATTACGCCTGAGGTCCTGGAGGGAGCGTGGTCTTCAAGAAACGTTCATCATTTTGTTCAAGCAGACTCCTTAGTAACTTGCTTTTTGGGTCACAGCAGTGAGAATTACATTTTCCTCCCACTTGCCCACCAGCTACCTCAGAGCTGGTGTGGTTTTTGTCAAGTGCTGAATCTGCACCATGCCTGACATCCAGCGAGCAGTCCTTCAGAGTGCAGAAAGGCTGCCTTACTGTCATTGTCCAAGGAACACCTCCGTACATTGCAAATATAAAAGGCAAAGCAAGCCACTCTCCAAGAAACAAATAGGCAGTCCTGACTTGTGTCATCACTGCAGGCATCTTCCAGTGAGGGGGATCTGATTTGTCACCCTTTCCATGGGATCCTGTTTGGGCAACCTGAACTTCCATCTTTCAGGCATGGCAGGAGGTCTGAGATACCTCTGTTATTCAATCTGCCAGTGATGGATACAGGCAGCAAGGTTTATCAGCAGCCTTTTCAATGTCCCAGAGGGAGGATTTGTAACTATAGCACCTTGTAACCTTGTAGCGCAACACACAATGTTCTTGCATTTTGTTTTCTTTAGCGTATTTAATCTTTGTGTCCCTACCTGGCTGGCAAGACTGGAGTTAAAGTCTAGGGAATGATCATGGTTTTTCAAACTTTAGGGTTGGATAGTGTCTTTTTATTCCCCGCTGTGCTGCTACTGAGAAAAACAGCTGCACATGCCATAGCTATTTTCCATCCTGAGCTCTATTTGTGACTTCTGCATGTGACTTTAAGTAGAAACCAGGGTGAATCATGCTCTTACTCCTTTAACCCAACCCCCTGCAGAACAGGGTTCTGTAAGCCATTACCCAGTCCATATGCCACCCAGTCCCTAGCTTATTTTCACGTAATTGGACTGAGTCTAGATCTAGAGGGCTTGTCAGTAGTATTTTTTCTTTCTTCTTCTTTTTTTTTTTTTTTTTGGTGGGTTGTGGGGGGTGTTGTTTTTTTGTGAGTGCTATCTTGCCTGCTAAACTTCCTGGCCAGGCCGGGCAGCCTGCCATGGTGATACCATAAATCCATCTGGAAGCAAAAAAAGGGAGAAGAAAGCTCCTGTCAACAAAGATGAGACACATAAATAGTCATCTCAGCCAAATATGTGTAAGAGACAAATAACAACGTGCTTAAATATGAAATCAAGACACACAAAATAAGAATGTCATTGGTTAGAATGGCAGGCCACCAAGTCCAAGGAGTGTGTATCACTGAGTGTCAGTATGGGTTGTGGTAGCAGCATGCAAACCCCTTAACAGTTTTGGCAGTCTCATGCTTTCTCAGTGCATAACATAATCAGATCAGTTTATCAGAGCACTTTTTATCTCTACATGCTGTTCTCCATCAGATCCATTTCTCAAAGGCAGGTTTGTTCCTCTGTTCTGCCAGCAGCTTCCGTATCTCAGCCATGGCTTTTGTTCGAGAAACATATGTACCATAAGGTGTTTTAATTACTCTCATTACAATACTGCCTATATTGACTGGTTAAGTAGTATCTCACGCTAGGGTGGTTTCCTCATTAAGCCCAGGATACAAGCCGCAAAACAGAAGGTACCGTACGGTGGATACAAGAGTCAGTACAATTCTCATGGGAAGATATAATTTTTAATGGTTTCCTCTGTTTATAAAAATAGTTGCATATGATCTTACTGCTGGGCTGACAAATGCTACACAGTCTGTCCTTTCACAGCCCCGGCCAGTGCACCTCATTCCTTGCATGGCTGCATCTACTTGAGGTTCAGGCACTTCCTTGCAGGGCCTCACCATTGACTTTGATCCTCAGCCTCACATACCTCTTTCAAAGCAGGATCTGTGCTGACCAACTTTCTGCTTTCAGCTGCTCCCCTCTTGTCCCATCCCGCTTGGTGGGTTTAGGGAAAGGTAGTTTGATATGCTCTGGGCGGTGTGTAGGAGAAACAACAAAGTTCTCAGGAGGTTTCATCAAAGCAACTTTACTTCCAAACTTTAAAACTTTTGGACTGAATAAGGCACTTGGCAAAACTCTGACTGGATTTCTTGGTTAGGCTTACAATATATTTCAAGAAGAGGAAGGGGAGAGAGAGAAAGACAGAGAGAGGCGGGGAGAGAGAGAGATATCACCGGTCCAGGTTCCAGCGTTGGTCCAGCAAACGGGGGGGGTGTCTCAGGTCTGTGGGCATCTTCTTTTCCTCTTAGTTCCCCCTTTTTTGGTACTTGCCTTCTCCTTATAGTCTTATCCTTCAATGTGCACTGCCTCTTATTTTAATTAGCCTCGCTTGCTACGTAAATTAGCACACATGCTTCTTGCAGGCGTGGGGGGCAAGTCTTTTTGGTCTCAAATTGAGTCGGTGGTCACGATCTCCCCCTGTCACATTTACCTTTCCCCTAGTTACTGCTGGCTTCGCCGCTTCTTGGGCAATTCATCAAGCCTTTGACAGGCTACTCCCTCCTATCAGTCTTTAGCTCCTCTTCAAGGATCATAAATTGCAAGTGTTTGAGACATTCTTTGGACAGGCTCAGAGGATCTAACATCCACTCCTGCACCCTTATCAAGTTTTGTCTCCTGCTGTTATCCTTCGGAACAACTAGCTCTTTGTTCCAGGGGGCTACAAGTTTGGTTTTTTTCAGTTGGTCTCCTACACCTCACAACAGCTCCTCCGAGACTCCTCAGGCCATACCTAAACCAGTCTTTGTGTCAGTCAGGACACTGCTGTCTTGTCTCTTAAAGGCTTAATGACCCAAACTGTGTCTTTTTCTGAGCAACAGAATTCTTTATGGCAAACTGATGTGTTTTGACTCTTCGTGTTTGGCAGCACTCCCAAAGCTGGTATGACCCTGTTCCCTTTGGCATTCTTTAACCATCTCTACTGTGGGAAGCAGTCAGGATCTTTCAGATCAATGTAAATATCTTTTCCTATTTTTTTTTAAATAAAAAAAATCTGCAACTGAGAAATCAGCTGCAGATTACCTTTACATACTACCTGCAGAAATCTTACCTTTATATTGACTGGGACAAATAGTGTATGGAGGCAATATGTATAGAAATGCACTAAAGTCCCATTGATTCTCTCCTAATTCCAGTAGCAATCTTGCTGACTGTGCCTGTCTTCAAATTTTGTTGTCAAATTTGTCCTCTTTTCAGCAATTGCTTGTTTAAAGAAAGTACAATGAGGCCCTTACCAAGAAGCTACTATACTACTGTTTCAACAGCAGGAACTACTGTACAACAATTATTGTTAATTCTGTCAGTTAATGAGTAGACAGAATTATTCTGAGGAGAAATAGCAAGTAAGACATATGTTCTGTTGGGTTTTTTGTCATTTGTTTCCTGGAAAGCTGAGACATCTGAACTAATGAAAGGATCACCCAGTGCCCTCGCTGATATTCCTGGCAACAAAGCCCAATTAGAACGCAGTGTTGTTGCATTTATTTGCCACAGAGAAAGGAAAAGCAGATGCTTGGTTTAAGTTTGAACCTATCTATCTGAAATATTCAGAGGTTCCATGCTCAGCCTCCTGGATAGATACCCACCCCAAAGCTGCCTGCTTCACAGCTGAAAAAGCAGCTTTTCTGCTCACTTTCCTCACTAGTAATATGAATTGTACAAGACAAGTTCTGCTTTGTGTTAACTCCCTGGCATGAAGTTCTGTCCTCTGTCCCCTATCAATGCTCATTTTCTCAGGTCTGACCTAGGGTGAAATTTGGCATTGCAGCTGAATCTCAGGTAATAATTCTGCTGATGATACACGAGTCAGGTAGTTTTCAGTTCTTTCTCTTATATATGGATTGGGTCTGAGCTACTGGGAGGAAAAAGTAAGTGAAATTTGTCACTGACAAGATTTAGGATATGACTGTAAACCACTGGGAACTCAGCTTTCCAGCTTTTTCAGAACACGTTCTTTCTTCATCTTTGAATCATGTCACAAAATTTCTAAGGAGAAGTCTATTAGGGTTTTCTTCAGACAGAAGTTTCCAGGAACACCACCAGACAAGAAGGTAAAGCAACTGGAGTTTCCTTTTACAATACTGAGATTCACTGAGATAATGAACATGCACAAATATTTCCAACTGAAAAAAAAAAAGGTTCGTTAGGCATAACATTTGTAGAAAAGCCATGAGAACATTACGCTTGAAAATTCCCCAGCAGCCCTGAAGTCTCTTCCATAATATTTACAACAAAACCGGGAACTTAAATTTAACATAGAGATGAAAAATTGGTTTGTTATACCCTTACCTGCTGTTCCCCCTGTAATGTTACATCTATCAGATACAAACAGATACCATGTACTCCCCACTAGATCTTGCTAATGAACGTACAAGGGGTATTTTTACATCCTGGCAACTTTAGGAAAACCAGAAATTATGGAGAAGCCAACAGTGACAGGGTTAATGGGGGTCACTGTCTTGCTTTCAAGAAGAAATTATGTAGTGGATTTTCTTCTTTGATAGAGAGAAATACTGCAGTCATCCTTGCATTTTTTAACATCTTTTAAATTGTTGTCTCTGCTCTAAAAATCCATATAATTAAGTCATCCAGAAGTACTGTAGTAGGAATGGTAGACATTGTACAGGTATATGTGTGTGAGGGGGTTGGCAGGAAGAGAGAGAAACTGCAGATCTCTTCCCAGTAGAACATTATCACAGAGCGAGGATCTCAGCACAAATTATTCTCTACCCATTAAAGTACTTTCATGGGCTGAACTAAGCAAAGCTGATTCTTCTTTTGAACAGGCAGCCTCATCAAATATTCAATACCCAGGCGTATACTGATCATTCTGCATTGGTTGTTTTTCTCCATTCCTGTTTCTCCTGAGGTCCTCTTGCATCAGATTTCATGGATTTCTTACCACATCATGTGTCCTGAAAGGAGCAGCAAATTCCTGCAACAGTAGTAGGTGGGGAATAAATAAAACAACAACAAGGAAGAAGAACAGGAGCCACGAAGGAGCCTTCCTTTCCTCTCCAGCTGGAAATCAGGTGTTACAGCTACTGGCAGTAGGGAAGAAAATGTGAAGAACAGAGGGTTTGGACAATTTATACTCCCCATCATCAACTTGGTACTCAGATCCCCCATATGTGGTTCTTTGCCTGGCCATCCTGTCTACATTGTTAGACAGCTGGATTCAAAACTAGTGTAAATGCATGTAGCACCAGCAGATTCAAAGGAGCTATGTTGATCTACTCTGAAGGAGAATTTGGACCTTGTTGATCTAATTTAAGAAAGGTTTGCAGGCACCTAGGGAGCAGCCTTTCATTATTATTCCTTCTCAGTGGTTGTGTTTTGTATTTGTACCAGCAGAAAAAAAAATCCCACAAATCTCTTGCTCAGCAAGAAAAATAATAGTCCAAGAAGTGCTGGTTGTTCTGGGATTCTTTTTATTTTCTATTAATAGTCACACTTCTAACCCTAGTGTCATGATTTAGTCTTTGAGGTAATGGAGGCAATAGGAAGTCAGTTGTATATAGGAAAGGCAGCTGGGACAGTTTGGGGCAAACCCACAGAGAAGAACAAATGTCACTGGCTTGACGTTGAGGAAGGATGAATGGTCTCCTGGAAAATTAAAAGCAAATCTTAAAGTCATGATATTTGGTGGTATAGTAATGGGGAGGGGGGCAGGGAGTGTAGGTGGGGCTGCTGCATGAATATCAGTCCTCAGTTAAGAATAAATAATTCAATAAATGACTTCTTAGAGTTCACTTTTGTAGAGGAAAACTGGAAAATGCAATCCAATTTTGTATGTCCCAAAGGCAGGGAAAAAAAATAAGGAAAAGAGCCTATTTTAAAAAATATTTTAAACCTTATTACTTTTGTGTGTCCTAACTCATGATGCCTGACTGTTCAGGGCTGAAATATTGCCAAGTATTTTAAGCTCTGCTTTCCGAGGCTCCAAGTAGCATTAACTCCTATATGTTCAAGTCCTGGAAGTATTTTCATCTGCAGAGTCCTGAGAAGAAGGGTATAAGCAAAGACGGCTTCAGCCCAGTCAGTTCCCTTCTCTTGCTCCTGTACCCTTTCTCCAGACACCCTTCTTCCTCCTGGCATCCCTGAAGACCCCACAATCACCAAAAGAGAGGTCTTCCCTGCAGTTTCCCAGCACATGTGATAAGTCTTTTTCATCTCTCTCTACTTTATGTTCTGCTCTGGTTTTGAGCACAGACCTTTGTGAAGCCTGTTTCGTTCTCAGCAGCTTTGCAATGGGTTTGCTCAGTGCTATTTACATTGAAGTAGAGGGACTGATGGCTGGTAAAGCAAGTTACTTCAAAGGTCTGGGAGGATGAGGAAAATGCCAGACTCATGGTATTTTATGTGTGGGCTTCACCATAGATAAATTAATTCAGTGCCTCTCACTTTGTCACAAAATGCATTAATACACTGCACAAAGTCATTTTAACTTTTCAAAAGGAAACATGGCTATTTGTCATCTCTCTACACTCCATACTTTGTCTCTGACCCTTGATTCCACTTGTCAAATAACTGGCAAATGAGCTGTCTTAATGTGAAGACCTAGCAAGCTGCCTGCGTGCCCTGGTCTCTTGTGCGGAAGAGGATTTACACAGAGAGTTCGGCTGTGACTGGCATTTCTGCTTGAGATGGAGTCTGAGACTGCAGTAGACTAAGGTTTTGGACTGAATTTCAGTCTGCTGAATTTTCACAGGCAGTGGGTTTGTGAGATGTTTCCTGAGATCAACACATTTTGAAAGAAGTCAATTGTACTTTCTCTCTCCTCTACCTTTCTTTTTTTTTTTGCTATACTTGTTGCTAGAGTCTTTAAGGATCTGGTTCTTACCTCATGGTCTGAAATCAATCTGGGAGCAGATATTATCCTGACATTTAATTATGCCTGAATTGGCTTTTCCACTTTTGAATGCAATCTGTATCTGATCTAATTTGGATCTGGGGATTTCAATGTAATTGTAGGTGGACAACCATGTGTGGGTGCATACACATGAAGACACACACACACACACACACAAAGAGGCTCTATTTTTTAAAAAAAGGGTGTTTAAGTCTATTTAAAATTATTAACAAATCCAGGCAGATTTCACCATATAATTTTGGACAAATAAACATTTTGTGGATTTAAATGTCATTCACAAAAGTAAGGTAGGAGGAACTGTTCTTTTGTCCTTTTATAAGATATCTGGGTAGGCTGTTGGGGTTGTAAGAGTTGTTCACACCTCTCTCTCCTTCTCTGAGAATGTATGGACTTCTGTAAGTCTTCCGTCCCTCAGGAGAGTGGCCCAACTGCTAGGTATTGTGTATTCTGAATTGAGCTGTCCTTTTGAAGCTCAAAGTAGAACCACTTTGTATCTGCCGTAAGTATTCACAGACACAAAGTGAAATACTGACTTTAGCCAGGAGGTTAGAGTTATTTATATGGTTTCTGGTCTCTGTGCCAGTGAATATTTAAAGAACTGCTACATCAGCTTCAAAAGACAAGAGCAAGATAGGCATGTCTTCAACTATTGTTCAGTTCAGTGGTTAAAACAAGCTCCTGTGAGTAGGAGTCTTTGGTTAAAGTCCTTGGTTTGAACATTATTAGAGGAGTCCTCGACCCCATTCAAGTACAGTGGCAGAGCAGCCATGCTGTATTGCACTCCCTCCTTTTCATTCACTTTCTGAATCTACTCCTCTGTTTATCAAATGCATTTCAAAATGCTTTACTTTCACTTTGGACAAAATGTACTATTGAACCCCAAATGTGCTCATAATTTCAACCTTCAAAAAAGAATGTGGTTGCCATTAAATGTTTTGTATTTCAGCCACACACCAAAACTTGGCACCCACACACGTCCTTAAATGTAATCCCTCCCCTTCCAAACCTGAAGTGGTAATAAAGTGCTCCTCTCTTCACTCCAATGCACTCTCCACTCTAATGTAATCTTCCTATCTACTGTGTGTAGCATTTTGGGGACCTTTCAGAGGACAGCAGCTCTTTCTATTTCTTTTACTGCCACTCACCTATTTTTGGAGAACTGACTTCATGAAGGATTGAAAATACCATAATAATGTTGATGACTGTGGACAGTGGATAGATTTCTGATGCCATTTCACTGATTGCCCCCAGTCACTTTCTGGCTTTTTCCATTATCTTGCACTAATTTAGGAAGTTGAATTACCAGGCTGAGGGAAGTTAAAAGCAACATATTCAAAGTTTTCCTTTTTAATTAGTCTCACTCCATCTTCCTCAGCTCCCTTTCTCCTCTAGCAGGAAGCAATATGACAGTTATTAGACAGCTGCATAACCAGCTGGTTGGAGGTCTCCAGGCTACTGATTACTCTGGTAAGATCTACGGGAAAGTCAGTGCACTGTATCCTAATGTACAGGCAAGGCATCTGCCAGCTCTGCCCGCACTTCTGAATGCATGGAAAGGGAGCTATCGACCTGTCATTCTTATGAACCCAAAATATCCAGAGAGCTGGGCTTTACAACAGCTATCAAAGAGAGCATTCTCTCTCTATCTCATTTCTAAAGCACCTATCAGTTTAGTATTTAAATTGCTGGCCTAAATCCACTCCTCGTTCTCTCAAAAGGCATCAGTTCACGTAATGCTGAAGCAGTCTGGTCCTAGTACAGCACCACAAATCAAGGTGCATGCAAACAATTTGGCTTTGTGGGTTTCTCTCTGTAACCTTCAGCTCCTTGGCTGTCATTTTGCTCACACAGAGAGAGTGGGGGCAGGCTGGGGGCAGAGGCACTGGAAAACTCTCTGGCAACAAAAAGGAAGTGGTATGGCCCATAGGAGACATCTGAGCAAGTGCTGAGGAGGGATCTAATTTGGTAAGTGACAGAAAATCATACGGAGAGCAGAAGAACAGACAGAGCATGCTGGGGGATATTTAAGAAGATGGTCGAAGGAGTCAATGTCTGTCTGCCTCATTAGATGCCTAATGTTAAATTTTTGAGCATGATGAGTGGTAGATGAAGGGAATACAGTCAAGTGGTGAGCACGTGTTGCTGAACCTCCTCAGTGCCACACTGTGCACAAATGCCTGGTGTCTGGTATGTGAGCTCAGTCCTCGAGTGGGTGCTGGGGAGGGGGAGAGGAAAGTAAGCTTGTGGATAATTAACTGCAAACGCAGCAGACAACTGTTCTTTTATTCATTTTTTACTCTTTTTAGAATGTACTTGTAGGTACTCATTCTGTGCCTCAGGCACCTTAACAATCAGTTACAAGTCACAGGCTAAAAAGGGATGTACCTGTGAATAGATCCACAGCTGCTCAATGTAGCTGTAGAGAAAGAAAAAAATTGATGGCTTGCACAGAATGATAACAAAAACAGGGGTCTGACACACCACGTGGGTACAGGTCCCCTGAGAGGCAGCATCAGCATCTGATAGGGAGAGAGGGAGAGATTTCTAAGCTAAAAAGGTCTCAAAGCAGTGATGGCTTTGTAGGTTAAAACCATCACCTTGAATTCCACCTGGGAGCTTAGTGAAGGTCAGAGAAATGCATGGAGCAAGGTCTAAATTGCTCCCAGTGTGCAGCCTGTCAGGCTGCAGCATGCTGTGCTGGCTTCAGGCTGAATATTTTGGAGATGTAGTTGTGTGGAGAGAGCATTAAAGTAATCTAATCCTCTGTTCTGTATAATTGTGGCATGGTCACAGCAGGCAGGAAAAGGTGCCTGCATTATGCTGGGTGTAGATGGAAATAGGAGTCCTTGTTCATGGTGGCTGCTTGGCGCTGAGGACCAGGCCCTGGCTTGAACAGTGTCCCCAGCCTGCACACTTTCTCACTGGCAGATGTGTTGCACCGCCTGGTTCCCCCAAAGTCTTTCTCATCTGGTCAGTCATGGCCAGCCTGTCTGGAGGTCCTCTTCCCATGTCTGTGAGGCAGTGAGTGCCTTGTGCTCTGGAGCCAGTGAGGCTGATCCCTCAGATTAATTAGTCTGTTCTAAACCGTGTGCAGCTTTTTTCCTCATAGCATGACCCGATTGGGAACCAAGTTGCTCTGGTGGACTATATACAGAGAAACAAGGGAACCTCCAACATGTGCTTCAGACCTCAGGTAGGCTGGAGCACCCTGTGGCCATGCCTATTGCTCTTCATTGACTACAGTGAGGGTCGTGGGCTTTACTTGTTATGCTTAGTGAGCCCAGATCTAAAATTTTTGATGCCTGTAGGCATTTCCTTGGTGGTTCCTGGTCGTTCACAGCATAGCTAGCACAGTGGGGCCTTGAGATGCTGAATTCAGTACCAACCATGATGATGCACAGGTGGTAACAGCACAAAACCAGTCATTTTAAATCTTTCCACTATATTCCTTATTCCTTTCTCTTTCTCCTTCTTTATCTACCTTCTGTTTGACTTCAGTATGAGGAGGTGCACAAAACTGCAAATGGATTAGCACAAAAGACATTGTAAGGTTTATTGCTAGGTTTATATTCTGTTCTCACCTGCCTGAGGTTTGTGCTCACAGGTAACCTGAAGCACAACATGTAATGGTTTCCTGAAGCAGTTCTTTGGCTCAGATTCTTTAGCTCTCTGTCTCTTAAGATTAGTACTGGATGGTATCGTTTAATTGTTCAGTGTCAGCAAGTGATATACTGTCATTTCCAGAGCCTGCTTTTTTTGTTTTGTTTCTTTGAAACCACAATCTTAAAAAACTTTATTTTTACTTTTCCTGGCTCTTTATCATTTCATGCTGCAGATCCTGAGGCTGCAATTAAGTACTAGACCCCTCAGGATAAGAAAAACTCCTGCAGAAAAGATAAAAGTTAAACTCTCCAGAAACAATCAGATGTCTATAGCACTTCTGGCTCACTTGTGGATTCTGGGGCTCCCTGACTGGAGATAAACTGGTAGACAAGATAATCCAATAGGTCTCCATGTCATGCTTATATGGTCATCTGTTTTTATTTGCACACCTATAGATAGAGCTGGGGGGACCATCTGCAGCAAGCAATTTATTTGATGGATTAGGCACTCTTTTTAGCGTGTATTTACAGACAGGCTTTTCTCATTGTTTGAAATGATCAAATCAATGGTCGGTGTGCAGATGTTTCAGCAGCATATTTCTCACCAGCTAGTCCCTGTTTGGTGAATGATCACTGCAGTCGCATTGCATTTTTACTGCATGCTACTTGTTTCAGTCCCAAGCAACGTTCGTGATGGCAGCTCCCACAGAAGTAGCGCATTCATATGACACTCTAGCTTTCTTACGAGCACAAGTGTTTTTGTGTTAATGTTCAAGAAGAACAAATACGATGAATCATAAAAAGAACACTTGAAAAGCTTTGCTGTATAATAAATTTGCCAAAATAATAATAGACAGATTTCAAGGAGACCAAAATGCTTTCCTGTTTTGGGTCAAATTTAGTGATTAAAAAGCAAGTATAGAAATGTAAGGCACTTCATTTTGTCAGTTTCTAAGTGATTTTTTTCCTTTTTACCTTGAATGTCATCTTTAATTTAAAAAAAAAAGTCTAAAATAAATAAAAATTATTAGAAAGAGAAATGTACGCAACAACAAAACAAAATATTCTGCACTGAAGTGAAAAAGGTATTTGTAGTATATTCAAGTTAAAACTCTGAGAGTTATACTTTAAATTAACCCAAACCTCTGAGGAACTTCCTAATATGATTGATTGATTTTTCTTCTTTTTCTTTTGTTCAGCAACCAAACTGGGGGGAAAAAAATCCTTTAATCTGGAATACCTGTGATGGTCATTACTTGGCAGAACATTAGGATATACGTTTTAAACCCATTTCTATCCAGCAAACTAGTTACATTCATTTTAAGATTAACACTTCAGGGCTTGCCAAAGAGTGAGAGACGATGGGACTGAAATTTAATCAAATTATTAATGTTCATATTTATTTGATATTTATGTTACTGTTTTTTCCAGGGTGCTCACTCAGGATTAGGTCACTGATGTGTAGCTGATGTGTTCAGCTACACACACGGCAAGTATGTAGGACAGTTGATCTTTGTCCTAGGACTTAAAACGAAGAGTAAGAGGTAAAAAAGGAACAGCTAGAGCCAAATGTGGAGAATACACATATGCATATGTGTGTTGTTTTAGAACAACAAGTCTTTTATCATCATGCACCTTAACCCGTTCTCACTGGAAGGCACCATGGAAGAAGCAGGACATGTGGACAGAGTTGAGGGAGGGACAGTGGTGGTGTTACAGATCAGAATGGGCTGATTCTTAAAAGTCAGAGTTTGAAATCAGGATCCACAATCTGTTCAGCAAGACTTAAATATGCTTCTAGGTTTTCAGAGAAACTGAGCAAACAAAAAGTCCCACCAGCATCTAGAGTTTGGTCAGATCAAAAGTCGCTTTAGCTAAATATCTACATCAGTAGGCACTTTCAGGTACCTGGGGCAGATGTAGAAAAGGGTGAATGTAGAGTAGGGTCACAGCCCCACTGTGTCAGGGACTTCTTGAGCAAACAGTGTGTCTTTGTGTTTAACAACCTGTTAAGAACCTGACAGCTTGGGGTTTTATTTATGCAGATCTTATCCTCTGTATATTGGGCTACAAGGAAAAACACACAAATGTCACAAGGTTTAAAATAAAGCAAAGGATATGACTCAGTGTTGTCATCCCAAGTGGAGCTGGGGTAGAGGAGAAGCAAAAATAGCATTTGTGAGTTCATGTTCTCTAATATTTTTCCACATCATTTGCAGCTGTCTTGTAATCAGCAGCGAAATTCCTCAGACCATTTGCGATCAGTATATGTAATCCATTCATCAATCAGTCATAAAATGGTCAAATGCCTATGACGCTCCCATTGTTTTGTTGCAGAATTATTAACCCTTGATTGACTTTTTGTCTGAATGTTTCCTCGGACTCTTCAAAGTACTCCAGCCCCCTCCTGGAATGAGATCGAGTGTTACATACTTCTGAGTGGAGTGACTGCTGGCAGGCAGAGGTACATATCCATGAGACATACCCATGTATGACTGGAAGATGACAGAACTGCTGTAATCCCCAGGTTTGAGCTACTTTGAAATAAAATTAACTGGAAGGGCTTTTTGCATTGATTTCAGATGGTGATTTCAATTATTAAATAGCTGTGGATTCTTCTTGTTGACTTGACACCTAAGCTGGATGGTACTTTCTCTCTCAAATTCATTCTCATATTGCATGAGTAGCTGTTCTTCATACAAGTCAGAGACTTTATGTTTATGAGACTTGTATTAATTTTGAACCATCTTCTCTGTTCATAGAATAGTCAGGACTTGCTGTCTGTGAATTATGTTATTCAGCCTTTTCCAGTTTGCCTGTCAGGGGTTGTCAGTTTAGGCACAGTAAGGTAGTGGATTTTTGCCCTATGCTACAACAACTGATTTTGCATTGACATGTGAATATCCTCCCAAGTGATGTAGTGAGACAAGAATAGTAGGGTTGGGAGATGGGACGTAAAGTGGAAAAGTAAAAATAATCTTTCAGGTAGATCCCCTTAGACTATTTTGTTCATGTTTCCTGTTTTTATAAGAAATACGGAAATAAGCTGTCAGGACTCTGGGGTTAAGGTCACTCCTAGACTCAGCCTACAGTGTAGATGTAGCCATTGTATTTCTTCTGCTCACAGAGCAGAGGATGGGAAAGTTTTTAAAAAAGGGCAGAGTGAAAAATCCCTTGGCTTGGGTCTAGATTTCTGGATGAGTAATTATTAGTGGTAACAACTGCAACATCAACAGTCATGCAATTGCCTTGCTGCTTTCTGAATGGTGAACAGCAAGACACAACGTGCATCTACTAGTCTAAACGAACCAAATTCGATGCTTTCATTCACAAATATAATTGCATATACTTACAAATCAAGCTATTCTATGTGTTCAAACTGATATGATGATAGCAACAACTGAAAATGTTTACGGATATTCTAATTGGAACAAGCAAAAGGAAACCAGTTTTACATAGGCTGTGCTTGTGAGGAAGAGTTTTCAGTATGCAGTGTTATGTACAGTGCAGTCTTACTGCCTCAATCTCTCTCTCTCTCTATGTAGTTTCATCACTCAGTTTCTGAGTGCCATGCACAAATTACCATTACAATCATGTGTGTATATTGTATAAACAAAAATTACAGCTTTGTGTAAACAGCACTCTTTTGGTGCCTGAGAGTCCCTGCAATCACAGGGCATATGTCAAGTGTATCAACACATCTGGAAGCATAATCCTTCCTTCCTTAAAGGGGATGAACATAACTCATTCTTAATAGGGCCCTCGCGGCAATAAAGGTTAACTGCACACTACCATGGCAGCTATTAGAAGGACCTGCTAAAACCTTAAAAACCTCAGTTAGATTAACTGTTCAGAGGTTTAAAACAGACTGATGCAATCCTGTCCTTTTACAATCTATAAAGCATGAGTGGGAGGACTGGTTAAGGCACTGACACTCTGACAATACACAGTAACTCAAGGGTTCATATCTAGATGGGAGCTCATCTAAATCATTACCTGTGAAAGCAGCAACGCCATCTTACACTATAGCAACCATGGTCTCCTGGGCTGTGCAGCCTGAAGGACCAATAGAAAGTTTTCACATTATATTTCCAGGGCATGCTTTCTTTTCTTTTCTTTTCCCTTGAAGCCAGGCTGCACATATTTCTCTTTCCAAATATGTAAGTCTGCCCAGTCCCACTCACATGGACACCTTCCTATGGCTTAATGGCCCCTGCGCACAGAGCAATTCTTTGCTCTTACCAGCTGTGCTGTTAAGGACAGCCTTCATCAGAAGCGATTTCTACCCTGTGTTATCATACAGTTTATTTCCAAAAGCTGAGGTAATTATGTGCATTACTTAAAATGTATTTTTGTGCGTGTGTATGAAAAAGAGAGCAGGGAAAGCAACAGGATGAATTTATATTTGTTGGTGCACTGAGGAAATGGTGAACTCCTGTGGTCTCCAGTGGGGACACGTATTCTCAGGTGCTGGCGTAAACCGTTCCCACTAAAAATCAGAGGATATGTCATGTTGTAAACAAAGAAGCTGAGCTCTAGTTTGGCAGCCTAATTTCCTGTGTCTCCCTGTCTGAAAGTGTTTGGTAGAATTTGGCCCAAATGATCCCATTTTTAATTTGGTCCTGTAATTTGGTCCAGACCAGTCCCTTCTCCTTCGCTGTATTTTGACCCACAAGCTACCTGCTGCAACATTTTCAGAACTTTTCCTTTAGTCTGAGCAAACTAAACTGGGTAATCCCAATTGCCAAGGTGCTCAGCTTCTTGTAGTGTTTCTTTTCATTGCTATGTGTACTTTGGCCTTCTATCACTTCAATGCAGTATGTTAACCAGATAGGGATTGGTAACCTGGCTAATGCTAATATGCAAAAAAAAAAAATCCTCAGCCATATCCTACACAAGACTCCTGTATTTTTTTTTTCTTTTTCAGAGCAAATGACTGGAAGACACAAATGAATTTTATTATTGCCCTGCCAGGACAAGTTCATTACATCTGTGTGTCATCATTTCTATATCCCACATTCTCAAATATCAGTGTTTGATCCCCACAAAGTCATTCATAAGTTAAACTTGCCTTTGCCTGTCTTACATAAGATAAAATGAATCTTATTTAACTCAGGGAGGGGGAAATATAGATGAGCTTTTATCCAAAGTAACCCAAACTCTGCAGCACAAATACTGCCATCATTAACTGAGCCTGAGATATCTCTAGAGAAGCATCCAAACTGGTGGCCCAGCCAGGGGGGAAGCCCGGTCTTGGTTACTATCCCTAGAGCACTAAACCCCACTGTCTTAGGACAGGACTCACTGGGCTAACCCTTGCCAAGAAAACAGTTTCTCCCATTAAGAACCTGCAGTCTTGATAAGGTAGATCTCAAGCCAAGTGATAGATCTTACCTCAATTGGAACAAATTCCATCTGAAGATGCTTCCAGTGTTGTGTAGAGACCAGTGCCATGTGCCAGGAATACAGTGGTGGTCAGGCTGCTGTGAGCATCTAATCACAGGACTCAGCTGATATGCAGGTGAAAATAGTACTAGCTGAAGCCAAACTGGAAGCCAGATAGTGAAGGGTGTGATGAAGGAAATGGATGACTGTGGTATTCTGCAGGCAGACATTGGCTTGATCTGCCCATGCTTTGAATCAGCAAAGACCCCATGTCTGAACATAGTGCTAGGCATGTCCCAGATCCACAGATACCCAACGGGGCTTGCTAGCTGGTGCTCAACTCTGCACTTGCCGCAGTCACAGAGCTGCCAGCCAGGTTCACATATAGGTCGAGGGAGTTCCTTTCCCTCATAGTAGGGGCAAAGCAAGCTTATGTCACCTGCAAAATATAAAAACATCCCCCACTTGAAAGCTTTTCAATAAGGTGATCAATGAACTAATTCTATGGGGTCTGTGTAAAGTGACAAAGAAAAGTAGATTCACACATGCTTGCAGCAATCTCCGTATGTGAACTTCCTAAAGGAGTCTCCGCCTTCTCTGGGAAATTTGTATGGGCCCACAAATGAAGAGGTTGAACCTCCCTTGGGTTTAATCATCAGCACCAGGCAGTCACCCTTCCATGGCTTAAAGAAACAAAAAGAATGCTCTGCAGAAAGAACATTTACTTCTGATTAGACAGTTTCCTGTGAATTTCTGTATCAATGCCCCCAGCAGAATCAAAGGGCACTAGTCTTGGCTCCTGCAGAGACATTTCTAGCATTCCAGTTTCCTCTTACTAATATCAGTCTTTTATGTTATAACATTATTTTTTTATTGTTTTGTTTCTGAGAAGTAAAATGGATTCAAATATGATGGAAAGGTTTCAGACCTAGAGGCAGTAGGTCTAAGACGTTGCTGTTCTTTCTGAAGCTCAGTGGTACACCCTAAAATATTAAAAACCAGAGTGACTTTACTGAAATCAATGGCAGTGCTGCTGATTTTAATCACATGTTTTTGCTATAGTTGTTGGTTTGGGTTTTTTTTTGGTTGTTCCCCCCCCCCCCCCGCCCCGGACACACAGATGATGAGACCTGTAACAAGAAATGTTTGCTTCATCCTTATCCCCAGATTCTAGATCACTGAGTGTTTTCATTACAGAAGGATTATTATAATTTTATTGTTTTTAATGCCTTGAGACATTTTGCTAAACTGCTGTACTGCAATACCACAAGAAGACAGTATTTTTAACCCTATATAAACAGATAGTTGCTGCTTATGTAAGTAAGTGGAAGAAAGGAATCTGGTCCTCAGCATACCTTTGGTTTTCAGCATAGCCAAACCAACTGAGTTACTGGTGAGTACTGAGTTACTAGTGGGAATTTCCTATTATGTCCTGCTTCTAAGCATTAATAATAGAAGAATATTCAAGTGGACCTTAAGCTGACCCTTCTTCTAAGGTCTGACACTTTATGGTGAAGTCTTCCAGTCACCAGCAAATGCATACAGTTCATTTTTCTCAATAAACTTACCTAGTTCAGCAGTCCTTTGCCAGGCTGGGCTGAGCAAAGAGAGAGAGTGTAAATACCTGCATTTTAAATAAAGTAATAGTCTTGAGATTATTGTTAGAGAGTTTTTGTAATTGCAAGTGTGGGACAAATCTTTTGCAACCATTTGTGATGAAATGGCAGTTCAAAGCCAAGTCACTCAGTAGGATGAAGTGTGTGAAGGACAGTAAAGGAGCACGTGGTGGCTGCAAAGCTTCCTTGGGGTCCTCAGGGTGCCAGTCACAAGCTGTAGGTAACTAGGAAGTCTTTCAAACCTCAAGTCTACTGGCAAGTCCTGAGGGACTTATGGAAATTATAGATTCTTTTAGCTGTTTTACAGCCTTGAGACAAACTGGATGTTCAGAGTAGCCTGATGGAGTTCAATTTGAAATCTCTAAAGTCCTTACAGCTTTTCTAGCAAGTACTGATTGCTACATCTCCCTTCATGCCTCTGTCCTTGTGGGGTTGCAAATATGAATTCAATTCAGTTGTGGCAGAGAACTGGTCCCTCCTTAAAATTTATCCCTACGACTTAATTCATTAGAGGGCGAGAGAGCAAATCACATTTTGATGAAATAGTAGGTTTTAAACCTAGGATCGCTGATCTGAATATAGCCATTAGCTGAGCTAAAAAGACATCCTCTGTTATGTAAGACGTTGGTGTGTTCATCAGCCTGGAAGTGTGGCCCAGATGCCATCAGAGGGAGACACAGCACCACACTGAGGAGGAGGAATAAGATGTTTGGCTTTCTTAAAGTAGAAAACCTTACAGGTATTGGCAAACCTACTCTGTGCAGGAGGTGAATCTGCCTGAGAAGGGTTAGCTCTTTTTCCCAGGGGGACTTCCCTTCTGCATGGGGCCTGAGGTGCTAATCTTGTTCAGCTTCATGCACCACCAGAGACCAAGATAAATGAAGGCTCAGGGTATAGTTACACCATTCATTTCCATTTGTTCAGACCTAGCTTGGCATCTGCATAGCTCTACTTTATGTTGTGTACACATATTTTAAGTAGTTACTTACTCAAGGTCATGGGAGATCATCCTTGCTCTTCCTGATGAGTAAATAAAGCCACAGCAATATAATACACGAAAATGACAGAAAGGTGAGAAAAATATATATTTTTTTCTTTAGTTTAAGGTTTTTCCACTTCTCTGCATTTGCTTCAGGCTGTCCATATGAAAGGAGGGCATCCACAGGAAGAAAAGTTGCACAGTGTGAAATCAGATGTATAAGGATGCAGGAACAGCTTTTGCGCATAGAGGATAGAAAATACATTTTTCCTGCTATTGCAAAAATGTTTCTCCAAGTGGAAGAATCTCGGCATAAAATGAGCATTGAAAACATTTGACCTTAACCCAGAATTGGACACTAGACTAACTTCTTCCAGAGGCTGACATTTATTTGTTTAAATGAGGTAGCTCATACTTGTGCATTTTTGCCTCTACTTCCATGCTTTCAGATTCTCAATGAAATGAAGAGCAGAAGCAATGCAAAAGACACATAAGTGCTGTTCTTGGACTATTTTTGGCTTGAACTGAAGCAGCAGGTGGTTTACGTCAGTCAAGGAAGCCTGCTCAAGAGGACTGTGGAAATGCTCAGACTTTTAACTGCTTTTGGAACCAAACCTTCAATTCTCAGCTTTTCTGAGTTCACACATCGTGATATCCATCTGCCATATTGTTAACCTTTTGGAATTGATGCTTGTAAATTTATGCAGGGAGATGCTTGTGTTCCAGATTTATACTAGTCTCATTTAACTAACTGTCAGGGAGTCTCCCTACGTAATTCTTACGAAAGAAAATCAGGAGAGATGCATTTATGTCTATCATTAAAAAGTGAACCTGACTGCTCAACAGTTTACAAGCAAGGAGACACTTCAACTCCAATGCAGTGAAAAATCAGATAAAGTCCTTTCAGAAGCATATTTCATGTTTGCTGAAGGCAACAGGACCTTCTAAAGAACTGACAATTTATAATAGATGTTTTGGCCAGCTGTGGAAAATACATCTCTGCTAGGCCACTAGGTTGTCAAAGATATGCAGTAATTTTCTGGCACAAAATGAAGGGTCTAAACCTTTCCAATACTCTTTGTGTTGTTATTCTCATGCTATACATGTGAAATGACCATTTACTTATCAACTCATACTCACCTTAGGCAGTAGAGAAACTTGTTTAAAAATAATTCAAAATGCAAAATAAGGTGCTGCTGCAAGCCGAATTTGCTTAATTGTGTTATTCTGATAAGGGTGCAGGCTTTGTTATCTCCCGTTACTTCATTAGGATTACAAGGAATGTTTTCAATGGACGTTTTTTACCACTTCTCTATACTCAGCTGAGTAAAATGAGTTTCATGACAGTGTGTGTGGGAATCCCTTGGCCAGGTAATAGAAAAGAATATACTGACCCTTCTACCCCCAACCATGTATATTATTAAGTAAATTGATTATTGGCTACATATTTCTCATCTATGACAACACCCAGATTCAAACACAGGCCTCTTTCTGCAACAGCTGTGGTAGCTGAATGTAGAAAAAATTGTTCAGCTATGGACCTAGGAGAAACATTGGAATATGGCACAAAGTGATTTTTACTTATGAAGCTAGGCAAGTATTTTGATTTTCCACTTTCTGCATACCAGACTTTTTCATTTTTAAGAATTTGTCATCTGCAGAGACAACAGTCATTTTGTGTGGAAAAGCTCAGGCAGTTTGTGATAGAAAACACATGTGGGTCACATACTTGCTATTGTGTTTTTCTTCAGATATTTCCTTCATTATTATTTTTCAACGATCTAAATGAGAGACGTTTGGATTAGGGGTATAAATTGTTCTCTATAGGTAGCAACCATTAAAACTAATGAAACTTAGTGATCAATCTGCATTTGAAGAATATTGTGGGTGTCACTCACACATCCTACGTATCACTCTGTGCAGTATTCCTATAGCTCCAAGCAATCTAATTGGGCTTTGGACCCACTGTGCCAGACCCTGTGCAGATACTGCAAAATAATTGTTCTTGCCCTGAAAGCTTCCTTGCTCCAGACATCATCTGCTTATGAAACATGTAGCACCTCCAACATAACCAAATAAAGACACTTTTGTCATTCTCTGCAGCACCCCACATCCCAGAAAAGCAATGGGAGCAGAATCACTAATGCAGATCTCACATAGACAAAGGCATCAGTATGGTCAGGCTGTTATTAGCTTTGCTGCTGCTGTTATGATTATTCTTACTTCCCGAGTTCAGCTGGAATAAAGTCCTATTTAGGTTTTAGGTTCCAGCCCGAAGTGTTTTCTGTATCATTAATCCGAGGGGAAATGGATTTTTCATTTAGTAGAGTCCAGATATAAAACTCTATTGTGGCAGCTCAGAGAAAATAAGAGGGAGAAAGATGCTGCTCTGATTCCTGCATCTTTGTATACTCTCCTCAGTGTTATACATCTAGTGCTTTATAAAAGCAGTGCTTTTCAAAAAAATGACTCAGTATGCAGGCTTGACAGTTTCTCCTCCTTTCTTCCCAAGGAGAGTACTTGTCTTTTCCTCTTGCTTTTCTTCCCCCCGTCCCTTACATCAGGCAAGCAGAACTCTCAGGGTTCAGTGCATCTTTCTGTCAAGGTTTTAGGTAGGATTAAAAACATCTTGTAATGCACAAATGTCTTGTTCCCCAATACCTGATGGAAACAAAATGCTGGTTCTTACCATTTCATATCAAGAGCTTTCCGTTAGCTTAAATCTGCAATGGCAACACGCATTTGGATTTGGCCAGGGTTTCTAGAAGCAGAATTGGATTGATCTTTATCTTTTTATAAAGAAGTAGCTGAAATTCAGATATAAGGTTTAATTTCCTTTGAAGAGGTAATGCCAACCACAACACATGCATTTAATAAGCCAGCTTAAAATCTGTCGTTAAAAATAATACTGTGTTGTAAAGTAATGGTCAAAACCTGTGTATAATAGGGTTACTACACATTGTGAGCTACTAATGTAAGAAACTATAGTTTCCTAAGAACACAAAAGAATAAAGAGAGACTCAAGGGAAAAAAAAAGAAAGAAAAAAATCCCCTTCAAATCATGAAGCTGTTTTTCTCCACAACTGCTGATGTTTTTTTCCTGTTGTAGGTTCTTCTCCTCTCTCCTCTCCTCTCCTCTCCTCTCCTCTCCTCTCCTCTCCTCTCCTCTCCTCTCCTCTCCTCTCCTCTCCTCTCCTCTCCTCTCCTCTCCTCTCCTCTCCTCTCCTCCCCTCCCCTCCCCTCCCCTCCCCTCTCCTTGTTCCCACCTTTTCTCATTTTATATTTCTTTTTTTTGCACAATGAAACTTAAAAAATCCATTTCAATTTCTGTATGCAACCTGTTTCATTTCCTGTTTCTTCTACGTTTAATATCAGTATATTTTAAAAAGAAGAATTTACTTTCAGCAATATAGTGATATAATTATCACTTCGAAATTCATCTCCGCTTTCTATGAGGGTTCCTGACTTTGTCTAGCAGGATAAAGGGCTTCATTATTTCTCATCTTTCCTCCAGATTTATGTAACTTTTGGCTCCCATCTAAAACTTCCTTCCTTGCCCTTTCTCTTTCCCCCAAGCACACACATACAGAGTATGTGAACGAGCTTTGGAAAGAACCAGCTGGCTGCATGGGCATTTTTCCCCTTGGTATTCTCTTTGATGTGAGACTCTGTTGACATATTTTCATTGCCTACTACCAAAAAAAAAGGAAGTTTCATGGAGTAAATCAAATGTTGCACTGCTGGGTCTTAAAATGATAGCTCCTTGGGATCCTGGGAAGAATTTAATTAATCAGATTGGTAAACAGGTCTGTGAGACTTAGGCCCAGGAAACAGTGCAGGAAGAATTAGGGAGAGCAAAGCAGCCTACGAGTGTAATAAATCAAATTTCAAATGTCAAATATGACATTTGACTTACTGCCAAAATTGTTATCCAACTTAGTTAAATATAGTTAACGTGAACTGAGTAATCACAGAAAATAGGGCTGGAAAGGACCTCAGGAAGGCATACAGTTCCCCCTTCTGCCCTGATGCAGGATCTCACATATCTACCCTACGCATGGCAAATTCTTACCTAATCTGTGCTTAAAAGTCTCCACTGTTGGATATTCCACATCTTCATCAGGCAATCTGTTCCTGTACAATGTTTTTATTGTTATAAAGTTATTTCCTGTTGTTTAGCCTCTATTTCTTTCATTGTACTGTGTCTAAATGTCCTTGTAGGAAAGTAGTTCTGACCTCACATCACATCAGTTCAAAATATAATAACTTAATTGAAGTCAACAGTGGGAGACCATCACAAGGTGAGAAGTAGACCATTATCTTTTAAGGTCCCCCCAGTAATGCTAAAGGAGGTAATGCCTCACTGAACACAAGCATCTCATGCTGGGACTTGGACAAGGCTAGTAACACAACAGAGAGCTCCTTGTGCAAGTAATTTCTGAGAGCAGCTTCTTAAGTACACAAGCTGCATGAGCCCATCTCCGACCTGAGCAGGTACTATGTACTCTTGGCTTTGGGATATCTAGCAACATTCAAACTAGCTGATGCTCTTGTATTATGATTTTCTAGCCTAGATTGGGCTTTTTGGAGCCTGTCATGTCCCAGAAAACTGGAATAAGCTTGCTCTCTCTCACAAAAAAAAAAAAAAAAAGGAGAAAAAAAGATTAGGATAAGGAATGTGTGAACCACATTTCCAATTACTTTTTTTTCTTTCACCATCAAAACATATTTCTTCTTTTGTTCTGGTAGGGAAAAAAACCCGGAATTAGGAGCCCATGACCTTGCAATCCAAGAAAATGTTCTTCCCTTTTTCAAGTAAGACGGCTCTGCCTGCAGAAATGTCCTCATCCCTGGCACATCAGTCACTTCTGAATGGACTCCATCAGGGTTTCTGGTTAGCAGGCAATGAACAGACCCAAACCTGCAGCAGATGGCTGTCACTCACTGCTGTGACTGCTTCAGTGTTGTCTCAGAGCAGAGCACAAGGACGGTGCTGGGTCAGCAATGCCTTCTGCGTTCCACCCCAAACCTAGCTGCCTAGAGGGGCAAGTAAATGCTCAGAGAAAATGGTTATGAAGTTTTGGATGTGGCTTCCCAGGTTCAATTCATATGGGAGATCTGCGATCCCTGTGTGTGGGAGATTTGCAGAAGGGCTCTCTCTGAAGGGAACAATATGGATGAAAACCTGGGCTGAACCACAAATTAACCTGCCATTCACTTGGTGCCAGTAAGCTAATATTAGGCAAATATGACTTTATGCCTAGGGTTTTATGTCCAAGTGAGTGGATCAGTCCTGTTGAAAGGGTGCTGCTGTGTTGTAACTGAGAATAGGGATCTGTCAAGAATTGCTTTTGCATCCTCGATCCCAAACTCCTGCAATTCAAAGCTCAGCATCGAAACCTGATCTCTGACTTTCTCCGTTTGAGCTGTATCTAAACATCATTTGTCCTCTTTGCCTTGACTGGTAGTTAGGGCCCGCTCAGGAGGCAGAAGTACTCCCAGACCCTTACAGGTCAGCCTAAGATCACTGAAACCACTGGGGAGCTCGTGGTTTCACCTGCAACCCACCTTCCTGTTCCCAGGGTGAGGCACGGGCAACAGCTCCTGGAAGTTTGGGTGCATGTCATGGGGCAACCCTCACACCCCTTCCTATTCTCCTACTCACTGGAGCACTCCCACACAACCACCTCAAATGGCAGGCTGTTATTAGTTGCTGCCTGCGGGAAGAGCAACAAGGGAGCCAGGCAGCTTATAGAGATGGAGGAGGCACAAGCAGCACATTCTGGCTTTTGAGCAAGGAATGCTAATGAGAAAGAAAATGATAAATATTTGCATTCATGTTTTTTTGTTTCACTTGCTCGTGCTTTACACTCAGGGAACATTTTCCTCTTGGTATAAAGTGCTGAGGCAGGTCGGAGAAACAAACATCTGACAGCCTCATTTGGCTAAGATTAAGTATACAGAAATTCATTTCACATATCGCTGCTCTGTGTTCAAACTAAACAACAACACCCTCCTTTGGCCTAATTTGTTCTTGTTGGGCTTGGCAGTGAGGCAAACCCTAACATGGCAAAAGATACGGGTCCAAACCAAGCAGGTCCACAAATATGCTTGAACTGCGGGGTTGTTTTGTTTCCACAAATCCCCTCTTTTTAGCTCCTCTTTCTTCTTTTTCTCTCTTTCCCCTCCCATTTGCATTCAGATTAGGCTGATCCCTCCTTCTCCATCATGCTGCCTGTGTGTAAGCAGCAGGGGCAGACTGAGAAACGCAGGAGAGACTGGTTGCTCTCAGCCCTTGTGTCTGCTGTGACGCAGTGCCTTGCAGCAGCCAAAAAGTTCCATCCTAATTGCAACACGCACAGCCTCAGGCCAGCATGTGCCTGGTCCTTTTCGGAGGGTGCCACCCAAGGAACCCCTTGAACATGCATGGAGTTTAAGAGTCTGTGCAAATTTAAGCACTGAGCTCCACCATATCAGGATGGAGCATTGCCAGCCTGAGAGATTTAGGCAGGTGTCAAGTACCTTTCCCACAAGGCAGCGAATTCCTGTCAAACTTTGCAAAAACCAGAGGTTCCAAAGTGTCTCAATAGAGTACAAGTTTATTTTTTTAGCCAGAGAAGAAGTCATAATTTCATTCTCGGAAACTGCACCCCATTTTTTGCTGATTGACTTTTGCCTTCAGAAACATTTGTCTTGGTGAAAGTGAGTGAGTGAGGGCAGACAGTCAGCGTGGAAAATGTTGATGAGAATGATCATGTTTAGGAAAAGTAACTGGAAACTGAAAATAGGGCAAAATAAAATGAATATTTCTGATAAGGTTATGATAAGATGCAGATCACAGAGAAGGTGAATGCAGAATTGTTATTCTCTAAATCCTGCAGGAATAGAATTAGAGAGTGCTTGACAAAAGCTAGTAGGACAACAGTTTAAAACAGATAAAGAAAGTAGCTCTTCACACAGTGGATGGGGAACTTCTGGAATCTGCTGGCCCAGAAGGTTGCAGAGGCAGACAGCATCAGCAGGCTTAAAATGGGATTAGACAAATTCCCAGACAACAGAGCTATAAATGGACACTAAAGGGAATGAGCAGGGATTCATTCCCTAACATACTGATTCAACAAAGGTGAATGCTGAGGAAACACAAAGGGACAAAGGAGTGTCCAGGCCTGTGTGCTCTCCCTGGATAGTCTCTCACCTTGCTCCAGCTGGGAGCAAAATGCTGGGTTGGAGGGACCACTGCTGTGGCCCAAAAGGGCTGTTCTTGTGCTCTAATAGTAGGCATATCTTGGGAATAAAAAGTACAATTTCTTATCTATTTGTCTAATAAGTGCAAGATTTTTTTCACTATATTTTACATCACTAATCAGCTTTTGTATAGGCTAAAATGTATAACACATTAAAAATAATCCCTACTATATTAATGGATATTTTGGAACAGCTTTTTACTCTAGCCTGTGTTATTATTTTTTTTCTTTTCAGAAAAATAAAATTATGTCTTTAATTTAATTTATTTAACATTTTGGGTTGAGTAATTAAGAGCCTTATGAAACGCCATAATGCTCATCTAACAGAGGAACTTAATCACAGTTCTGTTAGGCTTTCTTTAAAAAAAATAAAACCCCTGTTAAATAGATTACTGCTTTTTTAATTAGATGGTTTAATTACAGCTTGTTAATGGAAATATTACATAAATAGCTCTCAAAGCCACACATGCCCGTGCATTATCACAAAAGAGAGAAGTTGCAGGTGTCCCTAAAGGAGCAACTTTCAGTATGGGTAAATGGAAAGAGAATAAAAAGCCAGAACAAAACCGCTCCTAAATGGTGCAATGGCATCTTCATATGGGTAGCCATGGCTGTTGGGATGTGGTGACACTACAGCAAGTTACCACCTTAAACAAAGTTGGTTGCCTGAGCATTTCAATTCCAGGGCTTTCTGTGTGTTTCCTCTATGCTGATGTAAATCTGCAACTGTAATTATCGATCATTTTACTTATAAGTACATCTAGCTGTGCTGTAGAGTCACATACAGCTTTAATGTTGGAGGTTTGAGCAGTATTTCAAGGCCTTTCTCTGTCTTACTATGTGCCCTTTAAGTCATGACCGTTTTACCATTAAAATGGGGAAAATAAATTACTTAGAAATAAAATGCATTCATCTTCCTCCAGAGCTTTCAAGATACCAGTTAAAAGACTGAGTCGTTACATGATTGCTATTATACACACAGAATAGTATTCATATATGTATGTGCAGGCATGTGGACACATACACATAAACATCATTGTGCTCTGTATGTGTGCGTTTGAATAACATTCATTGGGCAAAACACCTATTGCTCCTAGTTATATCTGTTTGAATGCCAACCTTGACAAATCAGAAAAGAGGCAGATATTCAAAGGGTCATTGACCAGAAATTCCAGGTACTTTAAACAGGGTTAAAAACAAAGGTAACCCCAAACTCTTTGTCACTTCGGTAATCTGGGCTTTGTAGACAGATACACTCCCATTTGGACATGTATGTGTACATGTAAGCTATAAAAAGCATGTGAACACATCCACATCCAGGTATCTGTACCTATATTTGCAAGTGTGCTCTCATCTTTATTTAACAAAGAAATATGCAGTGCACTCACACACACACTGTTACAGTTGGGATTGAAATTATACCACAAACTATAATATATACATACCCAGCAGGATTTAAGATCAGTTGGTAAGGTCTTTAAGTACTGAAGAGAGAGAAGGTGATTATTTGAGTTTGAGTATATTTGCTAGTAATGAATGTGGAGGGAAATATTTAAAGCTTCCCATACTATAGCAAGGGGACAAATAAGACAGTAGAATAATTGCGTCTGGGCCCAAGAAATAAATTGAAATGAACTGCAGAGCTGCACTGATTTATACTAAAAGATGAGAGAGTGAGGCATCACTGAATGTATGATGTAGTAAATGGTGTTTGCTTGGGGAATGGCAGGATTACCTTTAAAAATCCCACAATGTCTGATTTTGGGGGTTGGAAGATGGCATATTTCTACTTCTGATGGGTCACTTCTATTCATAGAAGCATAAACAAAATATAGTTCCTTGTACCGACTGTGACTTCTCCAAAAGAACTATATCTCTCCCAAGGAAGACTATGGCCTTCTATTATTATGTATTTGTTATATATTTATTATATATTTATATTATATATTTATTACATTATTATTATAATATATTATTAGGCCTTATTCTCCTTTTCTCTCTTTCTAAGAACTTGACTGGGTAGATTGGATCAGTACAGACTTGTTGATTCACAACCCTTATGTGATTCCTGATACATAACCTCTACAAACTCAGTGTAATGGGAAGTTTTACCTTATTCAGCAGCTGGAGAGAGGGACTTAAAAGTCTGATAAAGCCTCTGGCTGATGGAGACCTTACCGGAGGGAATATTGGGCAATTGCTCGTCTGCTTGGAGAGTCTTGCCATGTGATTTTGTGTCATCAGCAAACTTGCTGAGGGTGCACTCTACCCCATCATCCAGATCGTTAATGAAGATGTTGAACAGGATCAGACCCAGTAATGACCCCTGGGGTATACTGCTAGTTACTGGCCTCCAGCTAGACTTTGTGCCATTGATCACTACCTTATTCCTCTGTTATATCCCCTGTTCCTCTGTTAGCATTTTTTTTAATCCTTTTAACATACCTGAATGGCTAATCCCATGTTTGGTGAGGCCTGGGGAGAGGGCAGTTGCAGCCTGGGCCTTATTTTGGTGTTTGTACAGCTGCAAGGAGGTAAAGGCATCTGTTGAGAGACTAGTCTATCTCAAGAGATCTGGGTTCAGCACACAGCTTTGTACTGTCTCACTTGAAGAAGTGCCCTAAACTATGTTTCCACACTACTCAGCAGCCCCTTTTTATCAGCTAACCTTTTAAAAAGGAGCACTCTGTGTAAATCCTAGGGAATGTGCAATGTCACCACTGACATGCATGCTGGAAGAAGAAAATGAGAAGTTATATGGTGGTCCAGCACTACCAGGGCTTTGTACTCATGCAAGAGACCACTTGCTGCAAGTGAATAGAGGATTCAGTGAACTGTATGCAGTGACTGCTCTCTCCCTCAGAGGTGTCCGAAACAAGCCATTAGCATTGGTGCTCACAGTCTACTTTGACAGAGGATGGCAGAGATAGCCACAGGAAAGCACTGAAAACAGTTTAGCAAACAAAATAAATTTGCATCAAAAAATGCAATTGCCTAGAATATGAAGGTTGTTTTTTTTTTTTAAAAAGAAGCAACTTATGTCTGTCACAAGCAGATCTCTGACTGCAGCTAACTCTTGAGTTTTAGGAGGATGGTGGGGAGTTGTTCCATGTGATCATTTTGAGGGGAACAGTTTCAGGTGAAATTTCAGAATACCAGTGCTACCTGAGAACTTGAAAACCTGCAAACTTGTATTTCTACCACTTCTAATGGAGGAAATATGTCTAGAGAGGGATACTTGCATTTTCTAATCCATTTCATGACCCTATCAGTTCATTTGCTGTTTGTTAGGCAGGAATCAATGTTCTGTCAGAACTATGTTTCTGTTCAGTGCTCAGAAACCAGCTGGGGCATCCTTTTTCCAGTAGGAAATCTGGTCCCAAATAGCCAAACCTTTGTCATCTCAGGTGTCGGCTAATTAATTACTTTTCCTGTGCTCCTGAAACTACCTGGGAACTTCTAGTCTGGAATGAAACTCTGCAGAAATCAAAATAACATTTTCCATGACTAGCAGATTATATCAGCGTTCAGCGAACTGCACTGACCGCTAAATGGATTTTCAGTTGAAGTGTCAGGCAGTGGTTTGGACTTACAATGATCTGGCTTAATATCCTGCAATGCATTCCTCCCAGCTTCGGGGGAAAGGGATGTTGCACGGTGGTTGGTAGGCTTGCATACAATGTTGCGTGCAGGGTTAGAGGTCACGCTTATTTGAAAAATTGCTACACATTTGGTATCATAAAAGATCCCTAGATACCACAGTAAAGAAGTAGATAGACAGATTCTAATATGAGTAAAGATTAGAGCTTCTTGTATGGTACTGCAGATCCTTGGTAGAGTCAGCTTTTCCGTAAATCAAAGAATGCCTCAGCATGGAGCTATGTGCTGAGGGCATTTTTCTTGAATCAGTACATCAGTAGTTTAACATACCATAAAACTAAGCAGTGTAACGATGATGATCGTTTTCTACTATATTAGTTGCCAGAAGCCTGTGCATTTTATAAGAAAACTGCCAGATATGAGGTTTTTTTACATTTAGCTCTTCTGAGGATTTATAGGTTGGTGGAAAAAAGTGCTGTTGGTGAGAAGGGAACTCATAGAACTGGGAGTGACATTTGCCTTGGAGTAAAATTTGTTTTCACCTTAAAGAAAAACAGTAACAAAAAAGTAGGAAACTAACAAAGATATATGCTCACAGGTATACTGGAAGGAAAAGATGCATCAAAGGAGCCAGAGCTGATCATCTTCATTTAGTTCAACCTCTGGTTTGATTTTGTTGCCAAGACTCTAATATCTCCAGTCTTTGTCCGCCAGGACTTTGTCAAGCAGCTGCTAAAAGACTGCAGATGATTTTGATGCCGCTTTTGGTCTGAATACCTGGCAGGTTTGCTGCTATAGCCTAGAAGGAACTTGGGCTCAGGAAGCAGCACCATTGTGTGCTGATAATCCCAGTGCAAAACTGTCCTCCAAAGATCTGCTGCAGCCACCCTCCTGGGCTTCTCTCTCCCTGTTTTTACGGTGGCTTCTGTTACTGTCTGTTCCTGGCTTGCTGCTCTCGATGTGAGCTCCTTCTCTGTAATTCTTGCTACCTAGAAGGAGGTCCTGTCTCACTTCACGTCACTGTGTCTTTGCAATGTTTTGCATCTCTGCTAGGAGTGTGCCTCATCATGCTTCTCTCTCCTCTCTCATTTTCTTTAGTGTCTCTTATTAGACTCATAAGTGAAAGCTGTGTTAATTTTTCACTTTATAGCCTGGTTTAATGTAACCTGTATGTTATACTCACTGCTGTCTCAATTTTTAATCCTGAATCATTTTAGACAACAGTTATTTTGAAAGATGCTACACAGAATGAGTTTTATTGTATAGTCTTATTACACACAGCAAGAGCAACTTCTTCCCCTTCACTTTATGGGCTTCATAGTCTATTTTTTTTACCACCTCAGACAACATGACACCAACTTTGAAGTGAATAAGGAAAAAGGAGCTGGTCTGAGAACGGTTTTGGTGGTGACAGAGAGAACGCTATACCCAGCATCTTTGTAAGTGATTCAGATAATGTCACCTTACCATTTGTCTAGGGAGAGATCCTAACACAAACTCACCAGCTCTGTACAGGAAAGTCGTCATGTCCCAGAGTTTATCTGTAGGCCTAATGGTCCCTTCCAGCCTTGTGAATGGGGACGGGTGGTTGTGCATCTTTCCTATGATGCTCTGCAGTCTCCGTCCTTAGAGAAAAGAGGTGGTGGTTGCTCACCCTGGTGTCTTGCCAGAGCCTGTCTGACCTGTAAACCTTGTGCACAGGCACAAACAGGACATATCTAATCTGCAGCTCCCAGGAGATACTGCAACATTGCTTCCCTGTTAAAACATTCTGGGTTTGGTCATGTGTTTTTTCAAGAATTTCCGTGAAAGGTACTGCCCCCCCGCCCTGGACCTATTCTGAAACAAAAGCAAAACCATTTTGTAAGTTTCCTTAGTGAGTCCTACAGAAACTAATTGAGAAGAATTCAGAAAATCCTTTACGTTAGTTCAACATATAAGGCCCAGGGCAAACTACCAGCCATTGTCCATCTGGCTGCAGTACTGCAGGGGAAAGAAGTAAGAGCGCTGCCCAGGGAAGCAGCTTTGAGCCTGCCTGGCATCCATGCAGGGTTCAGGCTCCAGCCCTTCTGCTGTTTTCTCCCAGGAACATTACTCATATCCTGCAAGTTTCTTCTCCCTCCATGGGTTTTACGTTCTTCAGAAGCTGGTACCACTATCCTGAACCCAGCCTTCCTAATTATTTAGACCTCCTTCCCTGTAACTACAGTGATTACGTAGGGCTTGGGTTTACTGGGGGCTGTGCAAACAAATGCTAATTAATTATAACTAATTATACATCTTTAGTTTTTTTAATCCTTTTTTTCACACCTCAAATTCTCCAGCTTCCTAATTTTTTGTTTGTTTTTAAAACCTATTTACTAATTGGAGGAGGGGGAAGAGAGGGTAATGTGGCATAATATGCCATTTTTGTGTAATATGAAGTTTATTTTAGTTACAATTTAAAATTTTCAACATTTAAACCAGGACTGGGCTGAATAATTTGGTTGGCTTCTCTGTGCTGTCAGCATCTTAAATCAACTAACAGGCTCAACTCTGTGTCTGCAAAGGTCTGGCTAAAGCCTTCATTTCCTGCAGGACTGCAGAGTCCATTTGACAAGCCATAGGGCCACTTTTCTGTTGGACCCTGCTGCTTGCAGATGCCCCAGAATAACCTCTCACGCAGCACTCTCAAATCCAACGTCAGCAGAATCCAGATCTGAACATTAGGGTTTTGCAGGTTCGGGCCTGAGAAAGGAAAGCAAAGAGATTGGCACTGCCTCATCCTGGTGTGTAACGAAAATGACTTTCTCCTTAACCAAGTGTGAAAGTTAATTCAGATAAAGTGTGAGACAGTAATGAAATGGGAGAAATAATACATTTTAATTAGAATGTCAGTAAGATAACGCAAACCAAATCCTAAACTCCCCACCATTAAATTTTCCCCACTGAGCCCTCTTGCCATTGTTCCTCTCTCCTTCTGATTGCTTTTTAATAACAGCTTCTGTGTGGCCTTTGTAAATAATCCTCTCATTACAGGTTTGCTTGAAACATGCAATCAATTTATTAAGGTATTTTCCAGGAGAAATTAGCAGGTACAATAAAGCGTAATTATTCTGGTACTCATTCATTTTTAAAACTGGAGGTTGAGTAGGTGCCACCATTGCTTCTGCCAACCTCAGCAATCAGTTCGATGTCATTCGAATCACAGCAATATTCAGATTAATCCAGGCTGGGCAGGCAATAGCATTTTCAGGAAGACTGAAAAATTAGAAATTATCTGCATTTTCCCCTCAGAAGTAGTCCTTGAAACAACTAGAGAAATTGGATTTTTGATTAGGTAATTTTTTTAGTATTGTTTATATATGTGTGTGTGTGTATGCGTGTGTTGTTTGATCCCTGAATAGAGTACTAATTCTTCACAAAAATCAAAAAGTAAAGTTTGAGAGGCAAGACAGAAATTATCATAAATCTTTAGATTTAAGATCAATGTGTAATAAATGACGTAGTAAATGGTGGACAGCTTCCTCTGCCAAAAAGGAAGACCACAACAGTAGGGAGAATGAGCTCAGCTGGGTGGCACGAGGGAACTCAAGACGACTCAGCCACAGTTCCTCTGTGGAACAGACACCCATGTGAGATGCAAGTAGTTTGGGTTTGAGTTTTACAGTAGAAATTTCCAAGTTTCTACACAAAATAAAAGAAGCATTTTGACCATATTCAGTAATCTTTTAGTTCACATTGTTCAAGATCAGCCATGTGGGGGGAATTACTAATATCCAATAGCTCTTCATTTGTAACTGAGAAATGAGCTTGGTGTATGTGGGCTATTTCCTGGTTAACAGATGTATTCATATGAATTACCAAGTATGACTGGAAATAAATGGCTATCATCTGACAGAAATATATGGGAATATGAGGATCCAGCTATTCTTCCAGGATGGGAAGTCCATTCATGGCAGGGCAGAGGCAAAGAAGAGAAATTATGCTGGGGATTTGGAAGAGGAAGGCTTCTTTTTGAGGCAGAGAAGAACAAGGCATTTTCAATAAAGGAATTGATGCCAAAGCTGAAAGCTTTGCTGTAGCTGTTTTATGAAGAAGAAGAAAATGATATCTGTTGTCAGAGCAATTGCTGCAACATCTCTTATAATCAGAAAAATTACATTTAATATATGACTTAAGTAAATTTAGAAAACAAAAATTTATTTTTTTCTTTTCTTTTTTTTTTTTTCTTTCTGTGTGGTTGAAGCCAAAAACTGAGGCTATGAAACGAAAAAAAAAATCATCTTGGCATTTTGTCTGGATCCTTTCTAAGTGAACTTGATAGTTTGGTTTACAGCTCAAAATTAATTTCTTCAGCCCGCTAGAAAGGTAACCCTGCCAAGTGCATGAAAAGCACATCACCTCACTATTGCAGTGAAAAATAGAGAGGAATCAGAAGTCAGCTGGTCATTATTGATGTTGCGTTGCTCAGAAGACAAAAAGATAACACAGCTGGCTTTCTCTGCATTGTTGACAATATAATGTTTCCAGCAAGCTAATCAGAAATGACTCAGAAGACATACTGAGAGCACATAATGGGAGGTACCATGGTTCATTTCTGCAATGTTGCTTCTCACATCCAACCAGATTTTAAAATGATGTAGAAATTAATAGCCTAAAAAATCATGTCTGACTGTAACTGAGAATAAAGTCAGCAAAGTCAGCTGAAAAATGCTTTTTCTACCATTGCATATTTATTCCCTCAAAGGTCTTCTTTATATAAGTGGAAAGAATCTTGTCCTCTAACTTCTGTTGCTGTGAGTTGCCTAGCCAACTCAAAACATCAGTTTTCTGGTGAATACTGGCCAAGGAATACATGTGCTTCAGTAGAAATGATTTTTTAATTAAAGTATGCGAAAATCTGTTGTGGGTTTGTATCAGTTATTTTGATCTCTTCTGAAAAGTTGTGTGCAGACTGAGTAGCTGGCTACTAAATGCTGAAGCTGTGCCTTACCTCTAGCATAAATGAGACAGTAGATTGCTAAAGAGCTTCTAGCAGGACCCTATGCAGGGAAGGCTACCGGTCCTGAGGAGTGGTAGCTTCTGGTTATTTCATGTGGCTGACTTGAGTAGGAGATGTTTAGAATTTGTTATGTGGAAGGCTAAAGTCCCACAAATATTTGTACAATACGCATGCACAGAGCATTGTACAAGTGCATATTGAAAAACAAAACGGGATGAATTAATAAATGTACTGTTGCAAGTATTACCTCCCTGGGGAGATTTAAAGCAGAGGCTTAGAGGAGAAGCTGTTTAAATTTGAGTTTCTTGAGCTATCTAGTTCTGTTAATGGAAACCGTTAGCAGCAAATGCTAGCGTCAGGGGGAGTAACTGCATATTATCATATTGCACCCTTGGTGTTACTACAGACAGATCACTGCATCGCATTTGTACGTGGAAGGCCCAGTTCTTGCTAAGCTTCAATGTCATTAAGGTCCAAAGGGTGAAATCTTCACCTTTAAAAAGTGTGACTGGGCTTTAGGAAAACATAGGTGAAATGAAAGCTACATCCAAGTTATGGGTTTCACTGGCAAAAAAAAATATAAAAGGGATTTCATTTTACCTGTAGCTTTATTCTATGTTTTCCCTTGTTATATCCCTGACTGGATCTTCTGCTAAGATTTAATCTTGTCCTAGTGTTACCCTCGTTAATACCTTTCTGTGCTTTCAGTTCTAAATTCGGATTCGCTCTGTTCAAAGGCTATTCTCATCTTCCTTGCACCTATGTGGAGTGAACCCAATTTCACTGCTAAGAAGGAGCTGCATTTAACCAGCTGATTCCCAAAGGGATCCATCAGGGCTCATTCTGGCAGAAGAAATTCCACAAGGATACTTGCACTCACTCTCTCTCTAAAATTCTTTTTACCTGTCTTTCCCTTCAATACAGCTACACTCCATTCATCAATCCGTCTGTTGATTTATCTCATCCATCTGTCCTTCCAGTTCTTCCATGTAATACATCCATGTATTAGTCATTCAGATAGGGCTATCAGTCAAATTCTTCCCATCAGTGTTTCTATCAGTCAGCTTTTTCTGTATGCTTTATCCTGTTAATATACTCTCTCTTAATATACTGGTGTTCACGTATAGTAAACTATTTTATCTTTACACACTACACATAATTATGTCCATTTCTCCATGATTAACAGCATTGGATATTAGAATATTCTCTGAGCTAAGGGCAGAAAAGAAGAAGGAAGGATTTTTTTAAAGTGTGAAAATAGAAATGCTTATAGCGATGAGAACTAAACAAAAAGGCATCCAGTCCCTGCTCAAGATGCAATGGTAGGTCTTCCCATACCATGTTCCTATCATAATTTTTAGGACTTTGACTCTGAAAAAAACACTTTGCAGCAGAACAAAACAAAAGCAGAATTTACAGGAGTACAAAACTTACCATGTCCATTTGTCCTATGATGTAATGGACACCCATGCCTATACAGTGGAGGATTACAATAAAAGAAATTTCTGTTGATGGAAGAAGATCAAAAAAGACAACTGGATTCTGTGTACCTGAGAATGAGGAGGACATAACAGAACACAGGAATGTCTAGCTGGACTATATAGTTTGGATGATATGTTTTATAGGATCTCATGCAAAACTGTGGAGATATCAGCATCCTTCTGTGTAGCCTTGCAAAACTGTCTATTTTTTTCCATGCTGAGCTTGAGAAAGAAGAAATGGTTTGAAAATATGGAGAAAATGCAAATTTAGACAAAAGAAATTATGACAAGATTAGAAGGTGAAAAAGATTTGATCATAGCCTGATGCATTCATAATAGCAATATAAAAGATGGAAACGAAAAACTAATTCACTGTTTCAGAAGATGAAGGGATAAAAAGAAATAGTTGGAAATTGTGGAAGGGAAAAATTAAGGTTGATAGCAGCAAAAGATTCTTAAATTGAATTCTTACGGTACATAGCCACTGGACTTAGATGGAGTGTTAAGAAAGAGGAAGAACTGACCTACTTAAGAGTGAAAGAAATTGGACAATAATGAGAAACACATGTAGTAAGAAGGCTTTGGGTGTTTTAGGTGCACTGACTGAAGTCCTTTGTAGCTCTTGGTGCTCCAGGTTTTCATGCATCAGGATATGGAAGTCTGGGAGGGGTCCAAAAGAGCTGTTATATTGTACCACGAACTTCCTGACTTCGTATTTGGGCATGGTCCAGTGGGCACCAGCCCTTTCACATGCACAGCTGTCTCATCCTGGTTTCAAAGGAAACCTCAGGCACAGGGACACAGAGGGCTCTGGCATACTTGTGCCTGGTCCTGGTGTGGATGAAGTTGGTACCCGATGACATAGCATGGTCCAGCTAGTAAACCTGATGAGGAAATTATCTTGCCTGATTTCGGGCATTAACACCATGGATGTCTATTGATGTCATCGTTGCACTAAGCTCCCATACAACCACAGGAGAGAAAGAAGCTCTACTAGAGCATGATTCATCTCATCCAAATGCAGATGCCAGAAACAGGCTGAATGGACTCCTGTCCCAAAGTTTCTTTCTGTTTTTTTGATTGTAGGCAGCACCTGGGCAAGAGGCTCAGATTTGACATGTACATCATATATGTTTAGGTCCAGCGAGATCAATCACACTGTGTCATGGTTTAACCCCAGCTGGCAACTAAGCACCACACAGCCACTCACTCAGTCCCCCACGGTGGGATGGGGGAGAGAATCAGAAGAGTAAAAGCAAGAACACTCATGGGTTGAGATAAAGACAGTTTAATAGGTAAAGCAAAAGCCGCGCATGCAAGCAAAGCAAAACAAGGAATTCATTCACTACTTCCCATGGGCAGGCAGGTGTTCAGCCATCTCCAGGAAAGCAGGGCTCCATCACACGTAACGGTTACTTGGGAAGACAAACGCCATCACTGTGAACGTCCCCTGCTTCCTTCTTCTTCCCCCAGCTTTATATTGCTGAGCATGACGTCATATGGTATGGACTATCCCTTTGGTCAGTTGGGGTCAGCTGTCCCAGCTGTGTCCCCTCCCAGCTTCTTGTGCACCCCCAGCCTCCTCGCTGGTGGGGTGGTGTGAGAAGCAGAAAAGGCCTTGACTCTGTGTAAGCACTGCTCAGCAATAACTAAAACATCCCTGTGTTATCAACACTGTTTTCAGCAGAGATCCAAAACAAAGCCCCATACTAGCTACTATAAAGAAAATTAACTCTATCTATATCAGTCAAAACGAGCACCCACTGCCAGAGTCAGAGTGCCCCTGTGGGCTGTCCAGGTGGACAAGTCCTGGGGATCTTTTTCCTGGTGATCTTCAGGTTCATGGCAGCCTCCTACTTGGGTCTGAGTCTGGCTGGTTGGACTCCTTTTGGAGTATTAGGAGGGCTAGTCTGTGAAAAGATAGACCTATGGCCTGAGACAGTCATAATCTAAGGTAAGAAGCTCTAGAAGAAAAAAACAGAAAAGACTGAAGGGAAGACATAGATGTGAATGTAGTCACTCTAAAAAGAGATAAACAGAATTAATTATCACTTTCTGCAAGATTCAGTTTAAAAATATGGTCCTGGAAAACAAAGAAGGCTGAATGACCCTCCTAGCGTTTTTTATCCCTTCTTCACCATCTTTCAGTCTCTGCAGCCCAGGTGGAGGAATGGCTGAGCTCCATCCTTCCCTAGTTAAAATTAGAAGGCAGTGTCACAATATGAATCAGGAAACATGCTTGGGGTTATTGGGCTGCTCTGAATTGCCGGCATAGGATTTTTGTTTGTTACCTTTCTAAAGCATTTCTTTTTTTTTTCTTTCCCTGTAACGGCTTCTGGTGCATTTGGACATTTGATTATGTATGAAGTCTTGTATGATAGTTAATTAGCATTCAGAAGGATACTTCAGTCTATGCATATTATTTGCACAGGTTAAGTATTCCTGATAAGACTTCTCAAATCAGACAAGCTGAATTTAACTTAATTAGACCTATGAATACTCGTGGAGAAGGTAGAAGGGAGCTTGCCCAAGCTTTTGTACCGTGGAAATGAGGAGAAGGGGCATGAAGGGTAAGTGTACGGGAGGGAAAATCACCCCCAATCATAAAATAAAGAAGACAAGAAGAGAGAAATGTCATGAAATGCTTACAGCTATTCCTGTGCTCTCACTGTAGCAAAGAATGGGGAATGTCAAACCTTTTTAGAGTCATCTTCACCTAAGGAACAATCTAGGAAACTTACTGGGTTATTTGTGAAAGGAGAATTAAAGACATAAGTGGCCAGAAATACTTTAATTGCTAGTACCTCCAGGCACCTGTAAATGTATGGCTGTAAAATCTGCTGTGTCATTGCAGCCAGCCCTTTGGATGTATTTTTTCCTTTTCCTGAAGTTAAGGGCAACAAAAATATTGTAAATAGAACCGTGTTTCATTGTGACATGTTGTTTCATCAGCATAAAAATGTTCCTGGAGAATATCTCAATTTTGATGAAATTTTCATCGGAAAGGGGTTGAAACAAATCACTTCAGCTGTCTTGCTTTATTTTGGTAATGTCAAAACATTTTGTTTTGCTAAGGTAAAAACATATCATTTTGACTGCACCATTTTGATTAATTGATTTTTGTTATATACATATTAATTTTTTATATTGAATTTATATGAGATTTTAAATGGTATATTGTATTGAAAATTGAAGATTATGTTATAATGTTCTCACATTAACAGAATAAAGTATTTTGACATAATTAAATGAAACATTTCAGCATCAGCAAACTAAAACAATTAGATATTACCAAAATGAAACATTTTGGTAGTTCCAAAAGCCTTAGAAATTTGTGTAGCTGTCAGAAATGTGGATATAAGGCAGTTTTGTTTTTCAAGAGAAAATAAGTTTTTTAAAAGCTGAATTTTCCTTCACAGCAAAATTTCAGTGTCTCCTGCTTCTAGAAATCAGATGTATCAGAAGCAGTTCATCCCTTGAGATATGCTTCTACTTGCCATTTAGTATCCAGGTAATTATGGCGGGGGATATGTCATGCAGAAGATACTAAGTTCAGAAATTAGCAATAAAGTGTCTGGATACATGCTGCTATATGCACCTCAGTTCATCAGTTATGAGGATATGACCTCTACTGTCCTCTACTCAGACAAATGTCTACTAAGAAAAAACAGTTTGTTACAAGTGAGCATAGGATTTCCTTTAATGGGTTGGCCAGTCTATACTTTTTGATATGTTCTCTTTCCAGCTGTATCAAAAACCGGTGCAAATAAGATAGGGAACTGAAATAGTTATAAATACTGATATAGCCAAAACCAGAAATAGTCACAGGGGACTGATGGCTGAAGAATATAGAAAAAAAAGGGGAAAAGTGCTCATGTACCAGTTGTTTTTTCTTCCACTGGCTTTTTCTCTTTCTCAGTTTTCTTTGAGATTCTGCAGAAGATACACTTTATTAGTATAAAATAATGATCTGTAAATAATAATGATAACTGGAGACTAAGGCTAAAGGCTAGTCCTTTAACCATACACGTAAAGCCAAGCCCTAGATTAGTTCTTGCACTGTTATGTTTACTGCAGAATATGTAGGTACACAAGTAGATTTTGAGGTACCTAGACAGGTTTTAAAGACAGGGAGGCATACTCCTGAAAAATGCAGAATAAGGAAGCCTATCTGAAAGAGTCACTGTGTGGTCACCCTGTCTCCAAAGCTTTGTGTGAGCATTCACTAGTCAAAGTAAAATATAGAAAATAAGAAATACATCTTCAATTTCTGTGTCAATGTTCAGAAATATTATAAAACCCTCTAAAAATATGAAAGATAGGCATTTCTCAACAAATTTGGCAAATGTTCAAAGAATGGAAAATAGTGTTCACAACAATGCTTATTTTTTGAAGTTAACAGTTTGCTTGGATATTTTATCAAGATTGCACATTTTGAAAATATATGACCTGTCCTCCTAAAAAAACACTGTAGTAATACTGTGTAACTCTGTAATAGTATAAAGGGAATTCTTCTTGACCTCCAAAGATAGACAGTCTTGTGTCCTGAAGCATGAGAATGGTGATATTTTCTCTTGCGATATTTTCCTGGATAACAATCAGCAGATGCTAATCTTGTGCATATACCTGCCAAATCCTTTCTTCAAATTTACAAAGCTTTTTGCCTTATTGAGAAAAATGACACTGTGGAACTGAGAGTTGTATAATAAGCAGATTAATTTTACTGATTGCTGTGTTGGAAAATAATGCCCCTTTTTTCCATTGTAAATCTGCTGCCTTTAAATGTCATTGAGGACTCTTCTCGCATTGCAGGAATAAGCTAGTCTTCCTGATGTGGGGCATGCTTATATACCTTGATGTTATCGTCTTGGCTTCATCTCATGACCAGGACACATTTGACTCTCCACTACCAACAAACATCACTAAAATGTTGTAAGACAGAATATGCCGCAAAAGGGAACTTCTGCAATGGTTTTGCTGGTTGCGCGGATATCTGCCTGTCTAAGCTCTCTGTTTTGGCTTGCCAAACCTTCAAAAGGAAAAACTTTCCCTAGCATTATATTTTTTTTCCCCTTTCACTCTCTCTTCCCATTGAAGAAGCACTCTCTCTGACTTCATGTGATCCCTTAAGACAGATGGGGGAAAAGAGAGAGTTTACCTTTAATGATGGCAAACTCCCAAATGTTTAAATTTGAGATTCCATCAATGCATGAGTTTTATCAATTAAAAAAAAAGGAAAAAAAAAATAAGATAGAGGATAGAATACAAACCACCAGCCCAGCCATAATCCCACTGTTGTTGATTGATAGAAATTTGATTTCTATCAGATGTGGAGAATTAATTAACATCCCTACTCCTTTTGCAAAAGGTGGAAAAAGTTCGGTTATTTAGAAGTATGTGTAGCAGAATGGTTGCCTTGTTCCTTTTGACAGCAGTGGAAAAAAACAACATAGTGAGGAATATGAAGTAAGGAATAATGAATGGGGTTAGTTGCTTTTATAGTAGACTCCTAAAAAAAAAAAAATCTTGAAAGAAGAAAGTTTAAAGTTTGCTAGCTTTTTGTTATTACTGTCCCAGTGAGGAACAACGTGTGTGAGGGGATGTTTCTGAGTCTTTCATCTTTAATGGAGGAAGTCTTTAGTCTAGTGGTAGCTGTGTAGAAAATATGGCAGATACAGCAATTTGCTGTGGAAGGTGATTAAATAGAAATGTCAGTGCACTTAAAAAGAACCCCAAACAAACAAAAAAGATGAACCCCAAAAACACAAACAAAAAACCAAAAAAACCCCAAACATCAAACCTAGACACTAGAAGAGTTTCTTTTAGGAGAAGAAAGTGTGGGGAGGCTGAGATGAGAAGGTGGTAGAAGAACACTACCCCCAGCCTGAGGAGGGGCCAGCGCGTTAGGTGAGCTGCTGGTTTACTGACACCAGCACTTGTTATGAGTAAGTAAGTGTCCTGCTGGGCCTGGCTGGACGGAGCAGAGTGCTGCTGTGTGCAATAGATCTTTTCTTAGAGGCACCTGGAGAAGAATCTGATAAAATAAGATGCTATAAACTCTGCCTCTGACCCTTTTTTGCAGGTTTCCAAAGCTCTTTTTACCTGGGCAGAGTGTTTCAGATGTGCTGCAGTAGGGCCTCAGGTAAATCTAAGCCTTTGACCTGAGAGATCTTCTGGATTAACCACCCAGCACAAATGGCCTGCTAGGCAGGATTTTATTTTAGATGCTCAAAGCTGAGGTTAACAAGGTCAGGAGGTGTGAGCTCATTGGGGATTAACACTGAATTCAGAGGCAAATTCTATAGTTAATTTCCTTTGCAGGTTGCAGATATTAATAATGCAGGAGACATACCCAAACAGATGTAGGCATTAGTATGAAAAAGCATTATTTGCTCAGAGAAGGGACTATCTGAGCAGTAAGGACAAACAAAGGGGGAGTGAGATGCATCTGCGCTGAGTTTCACCCTGCTTGCTACTGTACCACCTTGAGGGAGGAGTTGGGGGTGAGACAGGAAGAAATCACTTCCGCTGCCGCTACTGAAAATCCTTCTCCATGTGCATAGGAAAGCATAAACTTTGATGCCTTTAGGCCTTTCTTGGCACTAAGCAGTTCACATGTCTCGCCATAACAAGGAGCATGGCATGTTTGTTCAGATTAGCAGCGCAGTGTCAGTAAAAAGGGCATAGTACCAAACCCCGAGGGCTAGAGGTAAGCCTGTGCTGCTCTCTCAGGAGATCTTTTTTAAAATATTGCAGTATTTTAAAGAAGAAAGGCTAAGGATTCTGGTTTGCGCTCTCTCTTTGTGCAATGAAGACATAGGTAAAAGGAAAGCCTGCCTAGAGGAGCAGTAATGAGGTTGGTGATGTGAGGGTGGAGGCCCGGCGGTTCTGGAGTCCAGGCTCTGCTAAAAGCAGTTCAGGCAATTTAGCATGATTGGCTGTACCAAGCTGCCTTCGGAAATCCCTGCTTTCCCTCCTGTATCAGCTGTGCTTTGCTCACAAGATGACCCTTTTCCCCACTTATCTGGACTCATACTCAGAAATTAGTTCTCCTGTCTTCCTCACATCTCTCTCTTCATTCTCTTCCCCATCGCTGTGCCTTTGGGTCTAAGCCCAGTCCCTGGGCCCTGCCCCAGTGCAGAGCAGGACTATTTGCTAGCTCTCTTACCTTTGGATAGCAGAGCATGGTACAGGTATAAGCATGGTACCTCACTGTTGTATGAGGTACAAATGAACCCTTGTCAGGTGAGAAAAATGCGTTTGAATCAGAGCAGATTCAATGCATGGCTGGTTTCCTTGTTGCTGTTTTTTTTAATGGTGTCATGACAAATGAAAACCCCTTGAGCATTCTACCGAAGCAACATAAACGTTTATTATGAACCTATTCTATTATGGTTAGAAAATTCTCTTTGAATAGGTCAGTTTCTTCATATGACTGATAAATTAATCCATCTCTACATAGATTTGGGGTTTTATGGGAAGCTGTCCATATTGTATGTATAAAAATCAACTGAGAGGGGGAAAAAAGAGAAAATCCTCTGAAATACCTAACTGGGGATTGAAATTTTGGAGAGCGAAAAAAATGCTCCAGTGTTATAGACTAGGACACTGTTCAATAGCCTAATATGGCTCATTACCTGGAAGTACATTAAACCAGGAAAAATGAATAGGGTAGACACTCATAGAAATCCTCTGGGACTACCACATGGTCCGTCCACTGGGTGTCATTCTTGACCCACATCTGGATTAGCTCTCAGCACTACCTTACATGCTTGAGGAGAATAGCAACCTGAAGCTGAACTGCATGCTTGAAAGAATCTGTCCCTGTCCTTTTCTCTGGCCTCTATTGACAGAAGGCATTTGCAGCTACATTTCCCAGGAAAAATGTTAACAATTGATACTCCCTTGTGCTACAAAATCAAATGTCTTAATGTTGCCCATGTGTCCTCTATAATTTAAGATGGAGCTGCTTGAAGGAAACAAGGATTCCTTCAAAATTTGCAGTTCTTCACTTGTAGAAAGAGAATGTGTTAGCAAGTGTGGTTGCTGTTGGATTTGAGCAGTTCTATCAAAACCTGTCCCTGTACAAGAATGAGCTTCTCTCAACCCATGATCCATGCTCAGACCAACCGTGGAGATCACTGTTTTTTCATAATGAAAGGAAAATGTTTTTTGTTGATCTCTCTACCAGTCTGTGTTTTAGCTACCATGCTTATCTAATACAGAAGGATTTTCCTTTGAAAATTTACATTTAACTTCACTGATGGCATTCTTTCTAGACTCTTGGTTATGTAAGTCAGTGATTTTTGCCTTCTTTTGAGAATAAGAGCCCAAGTACTGTAAACAGCTATAAGTTTTCTCGTTTTGCTGAAAAGCATGAGACAGCTGCACTGACAAGTATGAGCAAAATACACAGTCTACAATAATTCTGCACAATCAGGCAGGGAGGAAAAACAATTCCTCGCCTTGCCAGTACGTAGCCACAGAACAATGTTTGCATCCTCAGCAGCCTGAAACAGATGAGTTCTCAATACGATCTGAAGGCTGGTGACAGGAAGAAAGCCTCTGAAATGGATAGTTAATCTTTGGCTTCTGTTAGGGGTGAGCCGCATTCAGGCAGAGGGGCGGGATTCTGCTTTCTAGTCCCAAAGGAGGGAGCCCTGGCAGTCTGGGACAACGATGCTTGAGTAAGGCCTTCACCAAAGTTCAGTATAACTTTTCCCCGCAAAAAGAAAAGAAAAAAAAAATCAGTGCAGGGATGTGCAGGGAGAGTGGGAGAAGGATTTCTCAACAAGTAAGCTAAGGATTATCAAAAATATTTCCATGATAGGCTGACCACAAACACTTGCAGCTTAAATAACTGAGGGGAGTAAACCAGATCTGAGCCTCAGGTCTTTATAGCAAGCGATGGCATACTAGGATGAATCCCAGCTTCTCCTCGCTTCCCTCTCATGCTTCACAAGGATTTCTTCTAAAGGTGAGCACCTACAGAATCACCTGAGGCTGGGAACAACACACATTGCAATGAATCTGGGTGGCATTTGTAATTAGTGGCATGCAGCAATGTGTGAAAGAAAACAAGAAACTAATGAAAATGTCAATCAGATATTTCAGCTATAGCAAAGGAGGGCTGATGAGCAAATTTTATTTTTTTTTTGGTTTGGGTTCAGACTGATTCCTCTTTGCCAAGCTGTTTTCTTGCTCTTATGCTAGCTGGACAAGGAAAGAGAGGAAGTATTAGTACAAGAAAACCCTGGTGTTTTTTCAGCAAACCAGGTTGTGATTTCTCACATTTGATGAAGCTGATGCTTTTTCTTCTCACCTTGACAATGTCTCTTCTGATTAGAGTCCAGCAGCATGGTAATGGCCTTTACAAGCTGATGCAGTTGTTAAACAAAAATAAAAGTTGAGAATGTCAAGAGGGGGTATGACAGGTAACAACAGGAGTGTGTGGGGGAAAAACACTTAACAAACGGGCCTCTGGGCATAAGTTTGCCTTTAAAATGATGGCTTAAAAAGAAGTAGAGATAGAAAATCCTACTGATTTTCTCCAGTATAGTTCACACAATGTAACCCAGAGAAATACAGAAATACATAGCAGCAACTTACTGTTTTATTTCCTATGAGGTTGCACTTGGCAAAAAGGGAAGCAGGGGAAAAAAGAAAGACAAATGAGCAATTCTGACTTAATTTTGAATCCAGCACAGAAATGGTGTGCCTTTTTTTTTTATTATGATTTGAAAAACTGTGACCGTCTATATATCCTTGTTTGGCATGGTTACATTTTCTGAGGGATGAGTTCAGCGTACAAGAATTTTAAATATCTCCTTTTCATATGTCACGCTCTATTTCCCTGCTCATCAAGATCTGGCATTGTAGTAAAGCTGCAGTAAGCAACGTGTCTAGCACCTGTCTCAGGTGTAGCCCTGTTCCCCTATCTTCCTTGAAAATTATGTGTATAATTCAGGAACATCCTCATCATTTTCAATGCTATCTCTAGCATAAAAGGAAAGATAGTTATCCAGTCCTAACAATGCAGTATTATTAAGCTTTCTATAATGAGGCCTCAGTTGAATGGAGTATTTTGAGACCTTCATGAGGGAGGGTTGCTCTTTTTGCCTCTTCACCTGGGAAACATTCTCTGCTTAACTAGCTGGTTCTGTGCTCTCACATATCTGCATTCATTTCAGCAATAACAGAGCTTTGTCTTTCTACCCAAGGAATTGAAAGCATCTTAAAACATACACGGGTAAACTTCATTAGCCTTTTGAAGTGAGTAATTTATTATCTTTGTCAGAGAAAAGTGAAGCAGAGTCGTGCCATTTTTGAAAGCACGTTTTTTTTCCCCAGGGGGCAATAGGCATCCTACGCTTCTCAACAAGTCACTAATGCCTAGGACTGGAATTAGCTAACAGTAAGGCAACTGTGCTCTTTGACAACTGAAATATCAGGTTAACTTACATTTCAACATACCAGGGATATTTTGAGCTAATTTTCCACTGACTCGCATCCTTTACAGATGAATTATTCACAGCGATGTATTTCCCTGAAATAAAACAGACCCCCAAACGAATGTACCCCTGTTAATTGTGCACAGGTACCTGGTTGTACAGGTCATTATTTATTTTGTAAGTGCAGAAAGATGATGAAAATGATGCTGCTTTTATTATGAAAGGTTTAAAAGTGTGAGCCTTTTAAATACATCAAAACAAAACTCAGATGAAATCGCTTGGCCTGATTCTTCACTGCCTATGCTGGTGCAACTTTATTGTCATCTGTGGCATTGCAGAGACATACAGGTGGCGTAAGGCAAGGGGAATGCACAACCTTATCTAGCGCTAATGTCCTCTCTCATAACTCATGTTTTCTGAGCAAGACACGACAGAGACAGTAAACACTGCCTAAAACTAGCTTGGCACAATTTCCTTCGCCTTCTCTTCCTCAACTGCCCGAGCTTTATGAATTTTTTCATGCTTTCAGCCCCAAGTCACTTACATTTCAATACTTCAATTAACGGGGCGGTGGTTTTTGTTTGTATTGCAGCTGACATCCCAGTGAATTTGCCTGCAGTTAACTTGATGGCCAGCTTTGCTCTGAACTGTATGTCATCGATAATAGCAAGTGACAATCTTGCCATTCCGACAACTTGATAAATCGGCCGGGCTTCAAAATAAGTCAATTTCACCTGTCACAAAACGTGGCAGGCTTTCTGATTTAAATCCCCAGGATCAAACATTTCTGACAGAGATCTCAAAGCACACAAGCCAGCAGGCATACCGGGCAGGTCAGGCTTTTGATAGAGCAGACATTTACAGTGTGGAGGAATGAAGGATGCAAAGGTGTGGAGTGGTAGCTTTCCCCTGCTCTCCAGGGCTGTATTTGACTTGCTCTTTTGTATTGCTTTTAGAACAAATCAATTCTCAGCATGCTCAAGAGTTTCATGTTAAATAACTCATCGCACCCATCCGCCACGTGCAATGCTCACGTCAGGGACCCTCATTAAGACAGGTGGGTTTCTCTAGGCTGTCTGCATCAGCAGTCAGAATCCTAAGGTGCTTTAATCTGAGTTTAATTTAAGACACTGTGCAGTAAAAATGAATGGAATGGGCCATTTCTGTGTGCAATATTCTATTTTTGCTGTGTGATGGGGAGACGCTTCTCTACAGATGTGCCTTGGTGGGCTTAGACTCAATGAGACAATCCTGTCCTCTCTTGCAGCACTAGAGAGGACTGATCAGCAGTCACAGACTTCGTGGCCATTAGGTGTACTGTTGTAGGTACTTTTGGTGGCCTCAGGACCTTTTCTGCCATTTTTATTAAGAAAAGGTGTCAGAATCTTCCTCGAAAACCATTTTTTATTATTATTTTAGGAGATCAGTGGTAACTATGCAAATGAGCATTCAGGTACCTTTGTAGAGCTATGTCTTCTTATTTCACTCTAACTATATCAAGTAAATGTTTGCAGTCCTCACCAAGAAACATGACTCCACTGGTAACATTTCTAAGAGTCCTCAAGGCTTTGTTCTGATTTTACAGTCATTTTGTGAGGTTTGATATTAAGAAAGTGACAGCAATTCCTGTTCCATTTTAGACTGAGGAAAAGAGTGCAATTTCATTTGTACATCTAAAAGATTGCTGTATGACTCCAATCCAGTCATACTGAACTTCCTTTAGAGGCTATTGAGACAAATAGATGCTTCCAGATCGTGAGTCAGGTGCCTACTGCAGAATGTCTGAAGCCAAATCAACACCTCAGGCTTATGCTAGCACAGCTGTGTAGATCTGGGCTGGGAAGAAGAGAAATCCCAGGCAGATTTAGCTATACTAACATTCATCCTACTGTTGATCTAGCTATCCTAGCAAACCTGTGCTTTTTTTCTATCATAATAGGCAATTGTGCTGTTACAAAGGTATATACACTTTTGTGGGAACACTTCCGCGTGCTATAAGTAATGTACTCTTGGGATTGGTTTTGAAATAGCAATACAGCTTACTAAAATGCCATTACAAAACTGTAAGTAGGGGAAACCTTGATTCCTCCAGGCAGTGGCATTTTTGTTTGTTTCTCTTTCTACTTTTTTTGCTTTTGTTTCTGCTATGAAGGAAACTGGATTAATATGGGGAGAAATAGATTAGAAGCATTGGGAGCAAGTAACATTCTGCTTTTGCCATGCCTGTAGCAATTTGTATTTGCTCTTGATGAACACTTGCATGAGAAGTGTTATGTTTACATGAAGTAGAGCTGACATTTTTTCCATTTAAAAAGAAAAGTATAATCATGTTGGTATTTTTTCATTAAAAATGCACCAGATATTTATGAAAAACATAAGAAGTTGATAAGCATCTATGATCATTTTCAAATAATTTATGGGGATGCTTATAATTTGTCAGAATTTTAAAATCTTAATAGAAATATTTACATAAAATAGCACTCACCACTTTGATCAGCTCTTAGAAAAAATTAATTTCAAACACACAGCAGAAACTTATTTCTAGCAGAAGCTTACTATACAATACTTGAGAACATTGAATTATCAGGGAACAGAAATAATACCATAGGATTTATGCACTACCGGAGATGACCAATACACATTGTTTAAAACAATGAATAATTTTTAACAAATCCACAAGCTGAAATTTGTTCATTAAAAATAATCTTCCAAATACCTGTGAACATTGAATCACAGACACGTAGAATGGGAGAAGACCTCAAGAGACCAAAATGGCTCTCTGCTTTACTTCACATTAAATATACTGTGAACATACCTACTGGATATTTTTATAATCTATTCTTATAAAGCTCCAGTGAAATGTCTCTTGCATCAATCCCTACAGAGTCTATTCCCATGCTTCACTCTGTTTTAGATTTTCCTTAATATCTAACTGGAAGAATCAGGTTTTTTTAAACCAAACAAAATTCCTACAAACTCCTCCTCTATTTGTTTTCTAGCCTTACTGGCTCTAGAGAGCTATTGATTTTTCTTTTTATAGCAACTAATTGTAAAATGGAAGAATGCTACAATGTCTTCCCTTAGTCTTCTCTTTCTTAGCCAAAACAGTTCGGTTTCCTTTAGCCTTTCTTCATAGGTTATGTCTGTTCATTTTCTTATCTTTCTTGTTGGTTTTCTCTTTATATCAGTTTCCTTTTATCTTTCTCAAAATGTGTCATCCAACACTGGCGATATTCATTTGTGCCTTGGTACCAGCATGAGCCGAACTGGAGTCGTGACTGTGGTTTCTTCTTCCCAGCACTCCTGCGTAATAGGGTCCAGTATGAGACCTTCCCTTTCTGCAACAGCATCCTATTAATTTTATCATATGCAGTTTGTGGTGTGCTGTATTCACTGGTTCACCTCTGTGCAGTCAGCTTAGTCACTTGTTCACTTGGTTTACTTTGGGCTTATACCTATTGAATTTCATCTTACAGATTTCAGAGTGGGTTTTTACTTTTTCAATACATTTTATTTTCAATCGTGTCTTCCAAGGAGCTTGCAATCTTGTCCAGCTTGCTTTTTACACTTTTTTTGTAAACATCCTTGTTCTGGTCAATTAAAATCATTAATAAAACCAAAGCCAGGCCAAATGCCTGTGGTATAATGCTTAAAAATCCTCTCCAGTTTGACCATGAGTCAACTATTCTAACTGCAGTTTTGCATTCATTTGAGAACACATTTCCCTGGTTTGCTTATAAGGCTGGTTTCTAACATTAAGGAACTGTCAGTGGTCTAAGAGTTTGGTCTGACAGGAAGGTCAAGACCATAGACTCACTTGAGAGTTGGTGGCTTCTTTGGACTTCGGAGATTTGCTTTTGTGATACACATGCTTCCGTTTAATAAAGCAAGGACAGAAGGACTTGCTTGTGTTCTCATAGCAGGTCTGGATCTGTTGCTAAAACCAGTGGGTTTTTACCTTGATTAAGTTTGGGTTCAACTTGCCTTTGTGTGTCTGGTTTGGTTTTATTTTATCCAATGGATTTCACAATTCCTAGAGAATAATATATTTAAAAAAAAAAGGAAAATCGTAAGTAGGTTTGTACTTAGTGCAAAAAAAGAATGCCAAACAAAAAAAAAAAATAATTTGAGGAAAAGAAGCAGTGAAGGCCTAGCATAACTTTGAAACATAGTGGATATATTTTTTGCTTACTGTTAGAATATCTTACATCTATTGTTGCTCCTAGCTGCTTTGACGTGTAACACAAGGGCCCGACATATGTGATGAGCTTCACTGTATCTCATAAATAAAGCTTTCATGTATTGAAAACCCGTATTGCTGGTATTGTAAGAGTCTTCCTTTTGTCTCAGAAAAACAAACTGGCAATCGAAAAGGATAAATTCATCAGCATGGACTTCATATCACTATTCTAATTCTCCTTTTTTAAATTATTATTTTATCTTTTGAGGCTGGGCCCTAACTCTAGTTTTATCTAGGGCTGGGACACTTTACGCAGGCAACTTCAGCCCAGCTGTGAGAGAACATTTTGCAATGGATTTGCATAAATGAGCTTGCCTCCAGGCCTACTCTCTTTCTCCACAGTCGGTCTTCCTGCTTCTGCTCATTATCTCTGATTTTCAGCAAGTCTTCAAATTTCTGCCAGGCATGGTCTAAAAGACTTGCAGGATTGAAGGCTTCCTTGAGGAGGAGTAAGAAATGTGGGAAGATGAAAGCAAAGTCTTCTGGTGTGCTGGAGACCTGGGGAAGAACATGCAGAATCTGAAAGGGGCAATAGAGCAGGATCCCTGCAGAGTGCAGGGAGACAGAGAGCGGGCGAGACCAACACCTTCTCTTCTGGTGGGACTGTTTAAAAGCACTTGTGCTTTCTGTGCCCTTATAGCGATCCATGAGCAACCTCTGCAAGTGTGGGCATGCCTCTTCTGTACGAAGACGATGTCGTATAGAAATGTCAGCTCCGAGGGCAGTGTGAATGTCCTAATGCAATTACAGAGAGCCTGGCTCCAGGGGAGAGCTTGTTGGGTGCTCACTTGAAGAATGTAGCCCTATACTGCCTCGTCTAGCAAGAGCAGGTTGCCAGAAGGGCCATGTGCCAAAAGACAGAAAGAGTGCTGTAGGAGCCTCTGGGGAGTAGAGCAAGGGAAAAGGTTGAGGGGAGAGGATACAAGGCAGAGAGAAGAAAGGTGGTCAGAGTGCAGACATATACTGAAGATTCATTCTCACCATCCTTTCCTGCAAGCTTTTATTAATTCCTTTAACCTCCACTGAAGTTCACCCATATGGGGGACATTCACACCTGTGCACTGACTGTGTGTTGCAAAAAAAAGTTACTTATTTTACTTCTTCATATAGTTTTATTTTAAAAACATTTGCCCACTCTACTATAAATATAAATGTGTATTAGCATCACATTGCATGATGTCTATTACAAATATAACTGCCTATTAACATCGCATTGTATGATGTACATATGCGGATGCATGCATAAATGTATGCTTCTGTATATGTATCCATATAGATCTACATGCCTCTCTCTCAACAATGTCATAATTTGCACGGTATCATTATAAAAAGCTTTTATACTGTTTTAGATGAAAGTTGTCATGTAAATCTAGGTTTTTATTATTCTTCTTCAAAGTAAACAACATGAAATAGAAGATGTTCACATTTCAAAGATATACCTTGAAGTCTGCAGAACTGAAGGGGGTAGGGGAGAAGTTTCTTCTCCCAGTTTGTTCCAGGTAAAATAATTACTTTCAAGAGTGAGAAATGTATTACAATTTCCACAATTAATCTGTTATATTGTACCGGGGCAATAAATGACTTTAAGCCCAATGTTTGTCTGGTTAAAAGTTACAGGCACTTAATTTTAATAAATAATTTGGCCTTTTCCTAAAGTGGAAATTAAAATTTCCTTAACAAATGCAAGTAATTTTTTTAAACTATTGTCACATAATAAGGTCATTACCGAAGGGATAATTAACTACTTACTGGGACAATGCGTTTTAAAGATTTCTTTAAACAAGTAAAAACAAAGGATCATTCATTTAAGTGTGAGCAGGAAGAAACCAGCTCCAGTTTCACAGCGTCTGGGGATGCAGTACACTCTTGTAGTGAAGCACAGGAAAGAGATTTACCAGCCTCGTCGGACATGAAGTGATGGCAAAGGACTGGCTGCCTCCATTTCTGTGTGATGAGTGCTGGATTTGTTTTTTTGGGGTTGCTGTACAGCAGTGGGTGGACGCTGGAAGCAGAAAGAGGGAAGAGACACCAGCACTGCTGTTGCCCAGCCTCTGTCCTTGTGGCAGTTCCCATACTCCGTCTTGGAGATACGACAGGACCGCTTGCTGTGCTTTAGCAAGGGGCAAGCGAAGCCCTAATGAAGGCACCGGTGCAATTAGGAGGATTTTTTTTTTTCTATGAGCACCTTGGTCTGAGGAACATGTGTGTGTAACAGAAGAAGCTGGGGATGAACGGGGCCTCTCAGCGTGACGTGAGTGTTTCAGGAACAAATCTTCCCCACTGGCTGTCCCTCCTTACACTGTTGCTGTTTACACTTTGAAACTCTGAATGCCCTGTGCAGAAGCACTGCTTTTATGCTAAAATGAATATAAGCATGATTTTGTGCTATTAAGTGTTTGTGGAAACTGCTGGCATTGCAGATTCTGGTAACTGCAGATTTCAGATGGACTTCCTCCAGGAAGTGGTTTTTATACAAATATTGGGCTCTCAAGCATAATAGCTACTATTATACTTGTATCCCTGGTCCTCCTCCTCCAAAAAAGAGTCTTCTGGCTATTGTTTCTCTGCAAGTCAGAGGCCAACCCTTATCATGAGGAGACTGTGAATAGTTTGTTGTCTGTAGGACAATCAGCAATTGTCTTTCTGCCCTATTGCTTTAAGCACAGCTTATATTGACAAGGAAGAAGTCCATTCAACTACTCTGTTTTAAAAGGTGTTACACTCCTCTTAAAACCCTTTCTAAGGTGGCATGTGACAGGAATACACACATACACAGGCACACATCTGCAAGTGTCACTAGACCTCATAGCAAACAAGCCATGCTGTCCATAGAGTAGAGTAAGTGCACATAAATCACATATTAAATAACTGCAAGTAGATAGTGTGAACAACATATTTTAAAAATGAGTCTCTATGAATCAGAAGAAATTTTCATTAAGATTTATTTTACCATCTCTAGTTGTTATGAAATCAACTTGCTTGTAGTCTCCAGCACAATGGGATGACATTCGTTGTGACCCAGTGGTACTGATTAGACCCTAACATGTTGGAAAAAATGTGTTTTATGCCACTAAGTAAATCAGAGACTTCTGTGCCAGCTGGAAACTAACACCTGAAGCCATCTGAACTGCACTGTTCTCTGTTGCTTGTGGAACGGATTCCTCTTCTTGTGGTGGAAATATGAACACTCAATATGCAATGCACATCAAGTAATTTTCCTGTTTAGTTTTTCTAACCGTTGCATCACATTTTTAATTTTCCTCTCTTTGTAATTTAGTCTAAATAAAGGCTTTGGTATTAATTTAATTTTTTTGAGAGAAAAATAAAGCCTGCAAAAGCAGAGACATGCATTGCCCTTCCTCTAATCAATTTTATAACATCTTTTTTTATTGGCTTATCCCCTTGAATGAAATTATCATTTTCAGATGAGAGACATATTAGAGTCTAGGTTGTTAAGCCTGCCAAAGCTTGTCTCCATGGCAGGACTGAGTGTGATTTTCATACAATCATTCTGCTCCTCAAATTGTACTAATGGCAATGTGGTTTTTCTCCCAAGTATTTTCCTGGGGGCTCCTTATGAATGATGTAGACAAGGAAGCTTTTTTTTCTTTTTCTTCCTGCTGTAGGGAAGGGCTGCCTACAGTTGGGCACAGCTGTCAGAACAGGCATTCACACCATCCTGAGAACAGAAACCTGCCCCTGTGGAGCAGTTCTTCCCAAGGCTCCTGTGATGAGGAGAGCTCGTGAGGTCTAGGAAAGCAATTAGGGAAAAGGTTAACGTGTGTGAAATAGCCAGGTAAAGCAGAGACATAGATCACTGTTCTATTTCTCGTAACGCTTCTCAGATGTGGTAACTCAGAAGCATCCCTTGATGTTTATATGAATCCAAGCCATCATAGCTGATATAGGGCTACACACACGAATTACTATCAACAATATTTGAGTTTTTGTAAAGTATAATAGCACAGAGTTTAATTACCTCTCTCATATGGACTGGTTTTCTTCTTTCTTGATTTTTGTAAAGTTGGTCATAACTGACATCCAATCTGGGGCACAGAGAAGTCTGGTCTCAGGGGTTGTCTACTCCCCTTACAGAGAGATGATGATGAGAAGTTTCTGGTAAGCAGGGTAGAGAAAAACAGCTGAATGACAAGGGAGCTTTACTCCCAATATCATTAAAGTGGTAGTTGTTCCATAATTGATGATCTGAAAGCTTTGGTCCTTGCAAAAATGAGCGCAGAGAAAAACAGCATTATGGGAACACAATGAATGGGCTCCATAAACACAGGACCTTCGTAAGTGGCAAAGCTTGTCAAAAGTCCCATGTAACTGTGACAGGTTTTGCCCAGTGTCCTGGTTTCGGCTGGGATAGAGTTAATTTTCTTCTTAGTAGCTAGTACAGTGCTGTGTTTTGGATTTAGTGTGAGAATGATGTTGATAACACTCTGAGGTTTTAGTTGTTGCTAAGTAGCGCTTATCTTCAGCCAAGGACTTTTCAGTTTCCCATGCTCTGCCAGCAAGCAGGTGTGCAAGAAGCTGGGAGGGAGCAGAGCCGGGGCAGCTGACCTGAACTAGCCAAAGGGGTATTCCATACCACAGAACGTCATGCCCAGTATATAAACTGGGGGGAGTTGGCCGGGAGGCGCAGATCGTGGCTCGGGAACTAACTGGGCATTGGTCAGCGGGTGGTGAGCAATTGCATTGTGCATCACTGGTGGGTTTTTTTGTTTGTTTGTTTTTTTCCCTTCCTCCCCCTCCTTTTTTGTTATATTCCTTTTCATTACTATTATTATTATTATATTTCATTATTACTATTGTTAGTATTATATTTTACTTTAGTTATTAAACTGTTCTTATCTCAACCCACGAGTTTTACTTTTTTTCCTTTGCTTTCCTCCTCCTCACCGCACTGGGAGGGGGAAGGGGGAAGCAGCTGCGTGGTGCTGAGTTGCTGGCTGGGGTTAAACCACGACACCCAGATGTTATTGAGTTTCAAACAGGAGATGCAGTCATCTGGATAGTATCACGGAGATTTTTTCAAGCAATTTTCTGCATCCTCTTATAAATGACAGTGGATTATCCTCTTCTTTTTCTATATAGCTAAAAGTTTCTGTTCTCACTTCTTCAATATCTGAATGCTTCATAACCCTCCATGGATCTTATCTTCACTGAACCCCAGTGCTAGGACTTGTTACTATCTCCACTACCTACTCTCTAGAAAAGCATAATTAAAGAAAGACTAGGCAATGTGCTTAACATCACCCAGCAACTCGCTGATGGAGGCATATTCCTTCCACTGAGTCAGGTGAACTACCCCTACATGTGTCTGTCTTATCCCCACACATTTTTGTGTCATGGACTGGACTCAAACAGGTTGGGGTTTTTTTTTTTCAGCAGTGAAATTTATTTTTGCCTTTGTTGTTTTACCACAGCTGTTGTGTGAGGAGAAAAATAAATCCACCTGGCTGAGCTATTCACAAGCTTGTTCGTGCCTCTCTTTAATGCAGAGCATCCGTGCTGCCTTATTCTCTACAGCTGACTGTCCTTCTCTGCCCACCTTATAAAACATGGAAAATCACCCTCCCCCATCCAACTGTCTGGCTGAGGAAATGCTTTCAAGGGCAAAATTGCAGCTCCTTCAAACGCTGATTCACAGAAGAACTTGAGCTTTGATTTATAATTAGAGCTCTGAAAACCTTTCATTACAAAGCTGGGAAGAGCTCAGGAAAAAGCTATCCTCACCTGTTTTCTACCTTCACTATAAATCTGGTTCGTGTCTGTCCACTGGCTCTGTGTTGGCAAAGTTTTTGATGGTACTGGTATGAACCAATATCAAATGGAAATTTTCAGGCAAAGGGAAGTGGGAAGCATTCTCTTTCTCCATAATTTCAGGACAAGGATTTTTGCTTCATTTGAAACTAGGGAAATGTTCAGACTTTCTGTGTGACTTTAAGAAGGGGCAAAATTTGTTCTCACTTTTGTCTTCTCCTCTCCTTTTTCCCTTCCCTCCCTTCTACACACAACAAATAATATTTCTCAATTTCACAACCCTGGTGACTTTGGGAGTTACAATTTCATGTGGACATGGGCTGAACGTCTGTCTGTTCACAAGACAATTGTCTGTGCTTTTGCTCATGAGCTGCCTTTTTGCACAACAAGGCTAATGCCACTTCTACCCATAACAGGAAAGAAGAAACCCCACTGCCATGAAAACACTTGAGTTCCCTTTCGGCTTCACTCTCTTGAAAAATGGAGTCCACGCAAAAGTAAAAGCCAACTTGTGAGGATACATCTTTGTTTGAATGAAAGGATAAGCATGAGCCTTAAACAAAAATATTCCCTCTCCCTATGCATCTTTATAAATCTTCATATTTGTTTTCTGGTTTTCTGCTCATATGCTTTGACATCTTCTTGTCTCTCTTTCCTTTCTCTTGCTTTCTCCTAGTGGTAGTCCTTTCCCAAAATATGTGTCTTAGGCTCCTCAGTATGGCTTTTTTTGTCTGAAAAAGAAAAAATCGCTTCTCAAAACTCTTGTAAAGAATGGTTACAGAAACGTGTAATCTCTCAACATCCAGAGGTAGGAGCTGTGGACAGAAACTTGGATTTGAAAGGAAAAGAATGTATTAGTTCTGTGCTGGTTTTAATCAACCATGCTGCCTATGCCTACATGCCTATACCTAGATTGAAAGCTCTAAGCTTGCTTTCAATCCCTGAGCCGCTTGAATTTGTACTTGTACCATACATCCTACCATGCGCTTTGTCAAACCTCTCCACATAAGAGGTGATTTTCTAGTGCTAGCACTGATCCTGTACCGTGGTGTCACGTAAAATGCTACGCTCAGCTCAGCTAATCCTGTTGAGAAAGAAAAGAAGTCTGCACAGCTATTATATCTCTATCAACTTTTCTTACTGCTTCTAGCAATTAGTTCTGAAGTCTTCAAGGCTAATATTTGTGACTAATACATGTACATAAAATGTGTAATTCCTTCTGCTAGTAGTTACATGCCTTGTTTTTTTTTTTTTTTTCCTTTTTTTAATTATATCATGTGGCTGGATCTCACTGGTAATATTCAGGTATGATAGGGTATTGCTTCAGTTAGTACTTTGTGAAGCTTAAGAGGGCACCAGTTTCTCATTTTCTCAGTCATGTTCCACAGATAGCTATACTGGAATAATAAGAATGAGTGATGTGGTTTTGATCATTTATCCAAGACCTCATGGCGTATGGAAAAAATTTTTGCAAGTAGATAGTGTATTTCGAATCAGTTTTGAATATGCAGGTGACAAGAAAACCTTTGTCAATAGAGTTATAGTTAGAGTTGGAATAAAAATTAGCCAGAAAATTGTGGATGCATGTAAAACTGGACAATAAAAACAAGGAAAGAGATGAGGAGGAAGATGCTTCTCTGTGATTTCATCAGGCATAGGTGACATACGCCTATGGTCTACAGCTATGATCTACAGCTGAGTCACCATTACTGCTGTGTAATTTGTAATACTGAGGCTCTGGACATCAGTGGTCAAATATTCCAAGATCCAAAACTCAGGTTTTAAAAGAAACACTATTTTTGCCTGCAAATACAGGGGTTAATCCTTTTAGGAACTGGAAAGTGGATTAAGCTGGCAGTAGAGCAAACCTGTCATGACTTCTAGGCGGAAGCAGTGAGGACAGAAGGATCCATTAATTTTCAGAGTATAGTACATGGTATATTGCAAGGTATGAGAACTTTGATGGATCTGGTAGGCTGGGAGGAGGAGGGCTTCTCTGTGTAGCTACCACCATACAGAGGGGAGCACTGGGTATGACAGTGTTTATTAGACTTCCCTTGAAATAAGGGATGCGTGTTTTGAATAGATAAGTTAGGCAATCATATTTTTGCTCTGTGGATGGGAACACTCAATGTGGCTTAATCAATCACATGACAGACACATCAGGTTTATTGTCTTGTTTCCAAATGTGATCACTAATGGACATAGAAGACCAAAGTGATAAAATGGACTTGGTTGGCTGGACATAAAGTGCATGTGAATGGACCATTAAAATAGTCTTCTCTGGCTAAAGGTGTGCATACAATGTAAATCTCAACTTCCATGACCTACAAAAGTCAAAATACACCCAATTCACTGTTTGGCACATGGAACATTTCATAGATGTCCATATGGATTTTGATTTGTGGTTTGTCCTCCCAGAAGCTGGAAAATGAAGGCACAGTTCAGTAGCTGGAATAAAAACAGGTGTTCTCCATGAAACCGTCTGATTCTCCTGTAGTTCTCTTAGAGTCTCAGGAATAGATCTTGAAGTTTGACTACCTTATTCTTAAAGAAAGATCTGAATGGGACTGTGTTTTTGATAGTTTAGAAAGAAAGAGAAAAGAAATGGGACTGGACTGGAAGGCTGGAGCAGATTGTTAGCAGCATAATGACATCATCATCACAAAAAACCTTTATCACACCTTCACTCTCCCTTTCCATTGAATTACCAAAACAGCTCACTAGATATTGACTACTATTTCTACAACTTTCTGATTTAACTGTCCTCATAACCTACTGTAACCCAAATATTCTGAATACTAATATCCCATGTCTTTTAGAATATGTAACCCTTTGGCATTGAGAAGTAAACACTAAACTCCTTGTATACTGTTTACCCTGACAACATCAAAAGATGGATGTAGAGTTAGCTTTCACAAAGGCTTCAATGTGAGTAGTGAGTATTTTAAAATACATAAAACCCCCTCCAATAAAATTGAACCAGTAAAAAGTTAATTTTATATTTTCAAATAAATCTGGGCAGTAGGTATGCTTAGGGGAAAATAGTGAATAAGTGTAGATTTTAATGAAGACAAAAATCAATTCCAGATAACACTGTTCCCCTTCCCCTCTTTGGAACAGACTGCATTGCCATCACTGTCAACTCTGTCACAGCAAAGACTAGCCTACGAGCTGTAACATCTCCCATGTGCATATCACTAATTAGCTGCAGCGGAGAAGCATGTTCGGATTTTAACTACACAAAATAACAACCCAAGCGTACGGATTATGACAACAGACAAATTTTAATGTCTTGGAATCATAAAGTGTTGGTAGCTGTGGCATTCCCCAGCCCACACAGAGAACAAGGGGAATGTTTTGCACTGTTAACACTTCTTCCGATTTCAGGATCCCAGGGGCTTTGCAAACGGAGAGTGACATTTATCCCAGCTCCTCGGACTAGCCACAAGGTCTGGACATCACTTACATTCCGCTTAGGGGTTTAAACAGCGCATAGGTTTTCTGCGTGTGGGTGGATTGCACTCCTAATGAATCGTGCCTCCCTGGGAAGTAGGTATAATTAAACCTCATTTGCAGATGAGGAAAGGGAAGCATTAAGGGATGAAATGACTTGTCCAAATTCAAAATGAGACATAAGAAAAGCTGACACATAAGTAAAAAATCTCCATACACTCATGAACTTTTTTCACAGAATCACAGAATCACAGAATGGTTGAGGTTGGAAGGGACCTCTGGAGGTCATCTGGTCCAGTCCCTCCTGCTCAAGCAGGGCCACCTGCAGCAGGCTGCTCAGGACCGTGGCCAGATGGCTTTTCAGTATCTCCAGGGGTGGAGACTCCACAACCTCTCTGGGCAACTTGTGCCACTGCTTAGTCACCCTCACAGTACAAAAGATTTTCCTTATGTTCAGATGGAACCTCCTTCCATCCTACCTGTTCTTTTTTCTCCTTTCACCAGTGGTCAGGACAAGTGCCACGTTGACCGAGAAACTCAGTGGCTCTTTGTTACCTTCACAAAATAGGAAGAAATGCAGTGACAACTTACCTGTTGTCCATCTCCCCCAGGGGAGAAAGATGGCCTGGCTGCCAGTTCCCTACTTTGGGAAGACCAATAAGGACATGCTATGGGAGATTTTATCATAATGAATTATAAAATCTGGATCTTGCTTCCACTCTATTGTCTGTGCTGTTAATCAAGGTCTGCTCAGGATGAAGAAAAGCTGGTTTTTACTTCCATACTGTACATATCTTCTTTAGGTGAACAGGTCTGTAGGCACTTTTTTCCTCCTCATCAACTTAATTTCATTTTATTTTTCAATCGTTAGTCATAAAGTCACCTTGCTTTTCTTTATTGCATCACTGCAAATCTTCTTTTTAACCTATTAACAGCCTTCTCAGCTCTTATTACCTCTCACCTTGACTGGTGTCATTTTTGTTGTTGCTTTTGTTTTGGTCCATATCAGGCAATGCAACATGTTGCTGTGAAAATCGTCTTCATTGTTCCTTGACACTCCTGCATGAACTTCTTCATGTTGTTCAGCAACATAAGTCCCTGTTACAGCTGAGATACAAAGAGAGAGGGATAAGGGGAGCAGGAATGTGGCAGAGTATTTAGAGTTGCAACACACTCAGATTCTGCCTTCTGACTCTCCGGAGTATGGTCCTGCTCAAACGCCAGCTCTCATCCACTCCTCTTCTTGCTTGAACTCTACTATTTACTCATTGCTTCACACCTTCTTTCATGAACTCAGCCTCTGTCCTCCAGTGTACATAATGACAATGATTATCTCTCAAATCTATTCTTAAAAAACCCGTATCTTTTATGATATGATCTGTCATCTCTTTGCAGGTTTCTCTCCTTTGCTTCCCCCACCTTTTTCCTCAGTTATGACTCAGTTGCTGAGAGCACCCTGAAGAGATGCATAAAATGACTTTCAAGAACTCAGCCTAGTGAGAGCATTCTGTAAAGAGATGGATTTGGCTTTATACATATTTGATCCCAGCATGAGCCAGTGGGAGGAGAGAGCCAAATGAAGCATGTTTCTTTGCTGTTCCTGAACTAAGAAAGCCATAGAAAACCTCTTTGTTCAAGTGGAGGAAAAATTCCTATGTGGCAGGGAAAACATGAGAATATCATGTCATGCTTTATAGTAACTGTGTATGCCTCCTTTTATGTTTAGAGGGGAGTGAGAAAATGGTCTAAAATCTTTTCTGGGGACTGAGAGAGGAATGTGGAGGTAGTTTGACTCTAATTGTCTAACATGCTGTTGCATGCGCTGTATACCAGAAGAGAGCTGAGCTGTAGACCTGAAGGAAGTTCCTTGTTGTAGACAATGGGGAATGCCATTGGCTGGACATTAGTTTTTAACAGTGATCTCCCCTCTGGAGACAGTGTTGAAAGCAGCTGGTGATTAGAACTTGTTTTTGTGAAAAAAAGGAAGAGGATGAGGGAACCAGCTAGCAACAGGAAGAGGAAGGATGAGGCAGTGAGGCACAATATGTTTTCTGCCATTGTGGCACCAAGTTAGGACAGCACCTCTGTTGATATCAACACACTAGGGTTTTGACCACCTTTTACTGCTGCTTCTCATTGACCTCATAAGAAGATGAAGTCTTCTTGGGTCTCCCTTAGGAAGCATAAGTGAGAAAACTGACACATAATGAAAGGGGATTAAATGCTGGAGAGAGAAAGGAGAGGAGCAGTCACTCTTTTGCAGGTACTGTGCTGAGAGGTGGCCCTGAGGGATACTGGAGGAAGATCATGCATCTACAGCAGTGTCATTTTCAGCCCAAATCCATGTCTCTCCCTTTTGCCTTCAAATGTCTCTGACTCTGCTACTGACTGGCTGTTTGGCTGTGGGCAAGTTTTTTCAAGTCTTTTTTTTGTTACTGTTTTTCTGCTTACCTTTTGCTTTATTGTCTATCTAAAACTATTCATGGTTTAAGTACTGACAAGGCTACAGACCCTTTACAAGGAATGGGGTTTCCAGCTTCTCTGGGTCTCGATATTGAAAGCTGAACATGCTAAAAGTCACTTGTAAGCAACCTGCCCAGGTCAGAAATATGATGTCTCTTGGCAGCCCCAGCTTTGGCCTGAGAAGGAGTTAACTGAGGAATCTCATAATTCAAAGAGAAACTAAATTTAGGATTAAAAGAATATGAGGTAGACCATTTCTGGGTAGCCTATATATATTTTTATGCAAGGTACATTACCTGGAGTCTTTTGCAATCAACCACTAAGAACAGCATCTCAGTGAGACAGAAGTCTGTAGACCGCATGGATGTACAGGCAGCAGGAAATAGATGCGACACTTGGGATATGAGAGAGATCATTTTTTATGCACAGCTGACATGCTGTTTTTGTCGCTGAGTAAATCAGAGTCCTCACTGGGCCAACCAAAATTGATACCTCAGCTTCCTCCTTTTACTAAAACTACAGTAATGAACTTTCCTTTACAATTTGAAGTACAAGATCTACAGATTAAAAGATCTATTATTTTTGTTAGCCATTCATAAGGTATGGGTTCTTCTTTAAACATATTTTTAATGCACATTTCTTTTATTAATTCTCTTTTTTAATGATTTTTTCCTTAAGGATCTTTTCCTCTTATCCCTTTTATATCTCCTAAGGTCTTAGATGACAGCATTTTTCATTACATTCCCTGCTTTTTTAAACTCTTTGTCTCCATTTATGTAAATTTGGCATGTGAACTTGCAAGATGATAGAGTTATGAAAATCCTTGGAGCCTGCTTTAAAATCTCATGAAGGTCTAATTAAATATTGCACACTGGGAAGACGTATTTTCCAATGTATGTGAAAAAATTAAATTGATTGACATGAGCACCAGGTCTTAGATCCAGTATTTCCTGACACAATAAATTTCTGGTTAACCCAGATTTCAGAGTGACTTTTCCCTTCTGTTGCACGTGGAGGCATGTTTTAAGATAACTCCACCGTTTCTTGTTTGTTTTGTTCCTTATCAAAACTAAACATAAGCTATTTTACTTCCCTCCTGCCCCCAGGCTGTTTGGTGGTTGCTGTTGTTGTTATTATTATTATTACTACTGTCATTTTCTTGCAAGTTTAGTCTCTATTTTTTCTGCTTGCTGTGTAAAGAGAATGAGCAGTGAATGAGGAAGAGGGATTCTTTAAGTGAGATTATCCCTTTATCACAACAAATGTAAATCTCCTAAATCCAACTGAAAATCCATCATCAGCTGAGGTCATCCATCAAACATGACAGCAATGGAGAAAAATGAATTCTGTCTCTACTTGTTGGATTCAAAGAAACCCAATGTAAAGGTGTTGTCAGTCCCTCCACTATCATGCCAGTCGGACTGGGATCTTGGTGGAATTTGGAGTCTGCATTTTTACTGCTAAATAAAATCTCCAGGGACCATTTTTTGGCCTGAAGGGCAATGGCACAAACTGCCTGCATCCATACTTCATTACATTTGGCTCTGGGTGGAGGCACATTTTCGCCCTGGAAGGGTCAAAAGTAGCTGGGATAGTGTTGGAAGATTTTGTAGGGAGATGGGAGCCAAAACTGTTTATACCGAGTACAGAAGAAAGTCCCTGGTATGCTCTGTCACCTGAGCTGCATGCTCCCTTCTTGGTCCTTGTGCTAGCCCCTGACCCATGCCTCACTGACATTTTGGAGAGTGCTAGTGGGCCAAATCCATCTCAGGGCACCATGCTACCACTTACAGAGGGTGATTTCACGGCAATCTAATGGCTGCACGTTATCCCTAGCCCTCTTGTATTTAGCTGTAGGGATTTAGAGAGTCTCAGTAGGAGGATGTCTTGTCAGTGCTTGTATGCATGCTGCCTCCAAAAAAATCTGGGGACTTCTACTCAATAGGATGCTCTGCCTCAGAGCTCACTGATAAGTGCAATAGCTGGTTGTTTTGACAGGCAAGGAGATCTGGGTGAAGGAGACGAGTGCTGTGAGCTCGAAGAAATGTGCCCTCTTCCTGCCCTGATTAAATTCTCTATCATCTTTTCAGTGTCAAACGGTGAGAGTGACAGAAAATTTAGATATGTTCAGGCTTTTGTCTTGGTTCAAACCTCCCACTGAAGCTGTGGGAATGATGCTGTGGAGGGAAGCCTTGCAGGCTGGCCATGAGCCATGATGAGGAGAGTTCCCCCCCTCCTCCGGATGGGTGTCTCTGTGCTGTGTGCTGCTTGGGTGCTGTGGGAATGTACTGCCATGTGGTCCACAGAATAAGCATTATAAAATTTTCATAATTGGATAAAAGTCCTTGGCACTTTATGAAAAATTCAGGATATTTTAGTTAAACTGCTGAACTTGGGGTCTGAATAAATAATTAAATTTTTGCGTAGGACTAATTTTCATGGTCACTTTCAGTTGCAAGCTTCTTCTCTTTCACCTCTAATCTGCAAGGCATCTTCAGGCCACTCCTCTGTTCCACACTGGAGAGAGCTGCATATCAGTATTGGCTGAAAAAATTATGATATGAAGTTTATGATCCTTCATATCAAATCTCCTGACAAACATTATACAAATGCTGTTCATCAATAATAAAATGATTTGGGTTTAAAGGTCTGGAAGATGAAGATAATATATGGAAGAGGGAAGGAGAGAATTCATAGAAATTATGAGGCTAAGTTCTGCTTGCAAAGACAGCACGAACAAAGATGAATTACCATGAAAAGGATTTCTAGAAGCATAGAACTGCTATTCTAATGTCCCAAATCAGTCAGTCTTTGCACTGTCAGGGTTAGAGTTTATGGATAAACTGAAGAGAGCAGTCTGCAGCAGCCAGAAAGATTACTTTTTTTGTTTTCCTTTGGTTTTCAGACACAGAAGTGGCTCTCAGGGGAACCCTTGCATTAGGATCTTTGCCACAGATAAAAGTCACAGTCATTTTGTGCATTGGTATCTGAGGTCAATGTTGTATGAACTTCAGAGCAGATTTACAGAGCACATTTCATTTTTCTGGAAGCAAGGCGTTGCTAGGTTGTGACGGTAGAAGAGATCTCGAAACACTCATTTAAGCTGCACAGGAACCCAGTAGAAAGCTCTTACCACCTTTTTACAGATGGGAAAAGGGTACAAATCATGTGTGCAGAGTCATACTGGACAGGTGCAAGAACCTGAGGACCCTCCCGTTCCGTGGCAGGTTCACACCACTTGTTCTATTATGATGAAAAAATCCGGCTGGAGTTTGGCTTTGGTTGTTTGAACCTGCTCCAAATCTATAAAACACGCAGCAATGCATTTGTAATCTCATCAGTATGGCCTTCCAAGTGAGAAAGTGCCAGCCCTCTGTGCATCTGACTGAAAGCTTTTCCATGAGGGATTTCACTTCCTTGCCTACTGGTCCCACTGGGACCTAGAAATGTTATGAGCATAACAGATATGATGGATAGTTTTGCAAATCTAGTGAGATCTAGTATTGCAAAAGATTCAGTTTTATGGGTGTCTTGTTTAAACTAGATCAGCTTGGCTTTCCTTTATTTATAACAGGTTTCAACAATTGTGTCTTCAAAATGTCAAAAGTAAAACTCTCAGCTGAGCGTGATTTCATTCTATTCCAAGCAACAGCAGAACTAATAAAGTCAGCAGGAGGCACTATCTTGAATTAACTCAGAACATTATTACACTTTTTTTATTCTTTCCACTTTGTTAACCTGGAAACCTCAAGATAAAGCCCATTTTCCATTGTACTAAGAAGAAAACCCATGCTATACAAGAATAAGCACATAAATAAATAAACCAGTATTGTCGTCACTTTACAGAGAGGGATCTGAAACGTACAAAAAAAAAACGTGCAAAAGATCAAGCAGGAATTGGGCAGCATAGAGCTGAAAAGCAGACCTGATTTCCTGAGTCTTATACCTCCTTTCTAACTACATAAATAACCTTCCAGCCTCAGTCAGATAGTTGCATCCCTTACATTTGAAGGGATAATGCCAAGAAAACAGCATCCTCATGTATTTCTTACCTTGTTGTAAATACATGCATGGTGCAGCTAATGCATTTTCAGTTGCACTTGATTTCACTGAGCCCTGATTGAAATCCAGTAACTCCTTGTGGCTCCAGTACACTTTGGGATGTTTTCTGAGCCGTCTGTAGCAGGCAAAACCTTGTCAGTTCCATCTGTAGCTGGCTTGTCACAACTTTTACACTTCATGAGAGTTTCGTTTTCATTGCTAGATGTGTTTTGAAAGTGCCTTTCCATACTGAAAGCAGAGCTCCATAATGGACTTCATTAAGGTAGAACTGTTTTCTCCTAGGAGGCTTCAAAGCATTTTTCTCTGTCCTGCATGCTGCTTTATCTGGCAGACAGGCATGCCCTTATACAAAAGGGCATTCTATAGATAGATGTTTCACACTAAAAAAAAAATTTTAAATAAAATATCAAGTAAAATACAGCTTTCTAAACTATACTCTGCCTGTCGCTTCTCTTAGTCCATTAGCTCTCAAAGATACAGAAAGCTGGGTCTTCTTTTACTCCTTCCTTGTAAGTGAGTGCTATTTTTGAAGTTTCTTCTTAAATCATGTTAACAGGGAAGAGATTTTTAGATTATTTCCCCTCTGCTTCTCCTTCCCCCTCCAAAGCATAGTATTTGTTTATGGTTTTATCCTTAGATTTTAGAGGCATTACTTAACTTCATCTGAACTTTCAAGCTATCTATCTCGATCTCCCTATGAGGCTGAACTTTCCAGCTTGATTGACACCTTCATCAAACCTCCATCTCTATCTGCGTGCATCAGAGATGGCTCTAACTTCTGTGGCTCAGTGCCAAACCAATCTCATCTTCCCACTAGGAAATACATCAATGAGGGGCTGAACACATAAGGCTGGTAAAGTGTGGAACTACCCTGTTATCAGCAAGATGAAAACCCAGCCAAGCTGGAGGCAATAGGAGTTTCACTTATGACTGCAGTCCAGATGCAGCCATTCATAGCTCTGTGTCACTTTTCCTGCCATCCCACCGTAACATCTCCTTTGCTGTGTAGGTGACGGCTTCCTCTGGCAACACTGTTCCTGACTGCAGTACAAAACACGGCTAGCTCTTTTTGGACAGGTAACAAACAAACAGGGCTACGAATTGGCAACTAGAATCACAGGGCACAGGGCGTTTTCCTGGAAATGGACCTGTCCCTCAGTGTTCAAGACAGCTCTAGACATGTCTGGGTATGCAGAGAAACAAGGATGGCAACGGACCATGGAAGTCTTAAATGAAAAAGATCCCTTTTTCAGTTATTAACACAAGCCAGTAATCCCAAAGGCTTTTCTTTACATGGCATGCTGATACAACTCTTTCAGATAGGCAACTTAATCCATTACCGCCTGGGAAGAAAAGCTAACCCTCTTGATTGTTTCACACATCTTGTCCTACCCAGGAGCAGCAAATAGTAGGTAGTGGATGGCTCTTTTACAACAATCTCATCTCATCTTTTCCTCCACTTGTCTTCTCAGTCCTGAGGGCTTTAACATGACTATGCTGGTGTCCCAGATGTGGGGGGATAAGTGAGGCTGTGCCCTAACTATCAGTTCATCGTCTAACAGGCTCTAGGAAGGTGAATGTTTGGAGAATCTTTTCTGCCACCCATAAAAAATGAGGAGCAAATGCAGGTGCATGCATGTTAGTTCGTAGGTAGAAGAAAGAGATGGACAGTTCAGGTTGATGGTGGCGGGGAGGGAGGCTCGAGACAAGTATGTGCCATTTTCCTTTGGAGGGACCTCTTCCTGTGCATAGTATTTGCCTTGCTAAAGGAGGTACTGTGTTTTTCAGGTGCCTTTTTCTGTGGCCACCAGTTTTGCTATTACCCTTCCAAACAAGGTCAATCTTCTGCCTGCTGTGAACCAGTTATTCTCTTCCTCTGGTTTGCTCAGCCATCGTTAACCATAATCAATGAAGGGAAGAGCTGTCACAGTCATGATTGAGATGAATGACATGGGTACTGCTCTGTCTTTGGAAGCCCAGCTTTTGTGAGACTCATGCAGAGAGCGCTGCTCATGACTCAGTTGAATGTTCTCTTCCTTGTCAGTCAGTCCCTACCCTAATATCATGGCACAGTGAGAAAAACTGAGGTTTTGTGCTGTTTGAACACAGTGTTGCTTTGGCCATTAAATAGCTCCTGCAGAATACATTTCTCATTTCCCTGCTTTTGCATACAGTCACATATACACACAGAGAGTATGCTGCATACCAAGCTACAGGCATTTCAGCCTTGCAGTGCTGAAATTACCTGTTCCCACTTCTAGCTTTGCAAAGAGCAGCTAGCTGTTCAAAATAATTGACTGAATAAAAGAGGGAAATAACTAAGCTGTCCACTCCTAAAGTACTGGTCTACGATTGAGGGCAGCTGAGTTCAGTTCCCAGCTTCCCAGTTCCCAAGATCTACATGGGTTATGCTGAGCAAAACGATGCTGTGCACGGGTATTTGATCTGTCTCTAAATGAGCCAATGCGGGTCTTGAGCACACTGCAGCCCTGCCTGTGTTGTCAGCCACGCTTGAAACAATTAGAAAAGCTGGACTGATTTAGTCTGCATGGAGGGCCATGCTGAAAAGATTGTACTACTTCCAGGCCTGGACTAACATGGGCTGTAATGCTCAAGGCTCTGTAGATACAGCAGTTTACACAGAGCTAATTAGTGTATGCTCAAAATGCAACTTCCTTGCTTGGGGTTTTCATCCTTTCTACGTCCCTAGGCAAGTCATGTATCCCAAATTCTGAAACAATATAAATTAGAGATTTAAATATCTGGGCTGATTTGTAGAGATGATATGCAATCCTATTTCTCATTGACTTAACTGTGGGCATTCACCTGAAAAGAGAAAACAAAACCAGACCATTTAGTTTCAATTTTACTTCTTCCTGCTTAACTGCCCCAGCAATGATGAAGAGGCATTTTATCTAAGTCTGTGAGTGTTTGAGGTACTCTTATTGAAAGATCTGTATACCAAATCTAGCTATAGAGACCTCATTATTGAGTTATTGCTATTATTTATAGTATAAATTATTTCTCTTCTGCCTTAGTGTTGTAAAGGTAGTAGACTCCTTTGTATGCAAACAGTATTTAAATCTCAAGGACCAAATCTTGCCTCCAGTGTCACTGATGGAAATCAGGAGTAACTCTGTCAAAGTTGCCAGAGTAATTCTGACTTTATCTTAGGGCAAATGAGAATAGAAAGTGGCTTTTTGCTGCCTAAGTGGAAAGTTAAAGAATACTTTAAACAGGCTAATTTAAGGGAACATGGAGACTAACGCTGACAAGTCATTTCTATATTACACCTAGTAATATGTGTTACACTGAAAATGAAACATATAATCCTGAAACAGTGGAACCACTTGGCCATGTGGGATATAATAATCTTAGAGGTGACAACTGAACAATGGACTCCAGGCCCAAGCTGAGAAAATAATTCTTTCAAATGAGATTTTAAAGTTACCCTTTAAACTCTCTTTGGTTAAAATGACCAGCATCAGGCTGTCCATCTCATTTTAGCTAATGTAATAGGTACGGCATAAATATACCTTTGGAGTTCTTACAGAAAACTGTTCCTGTATCTTTTGTTCCTTTACTGTTGAGCGTGCTGCCGTCTAGCATAGGCACATACCCCGGTTCAGGAAAGTGGCTGGGTTATTTTGAACTGTGGGATACAGATGAGAAATTACAGGGAGCATCTTTGTGGTCATGAGGGTGAGAAGCGGTTCTGTGTGATACTAACCCCTGCCACAATCCTCCAAAGCATTTTGCACAAAGTCTACAGTGACAAACTCTTGTTCTGGTTCCTCAGGAGATGCTCTTTCCTCAAGTACCTTTCCCATGAAGAAGGTTTTAACAGCATATCATTGTTATTATATTATTATATCTAATTATATAATAGAATAGATATTCTAGATAGAATTAGAATAGATATTCTATCTAATTCTATCTATTCTAGACAGAATTAGAATAGATATTCTTGATAGAATTAAATCTGGCCAGGGACGTCAAGGGCAACAAGAAAAGCTTCTATAAGTATGTTGGTGATAAAAGGAAGACTAGGGAAAATGTGGGCCCTCTCTGGAAGGAAACAGAGACCTGGTTACCTGGGATATGGAGAAGGCTGAGGTACTCAACAATTTTTTTGCCTCAGTCTTCACCAGCAAGTGCTCCAGCCGCGCTGCCCAAGTCGTGGAAGGCAACGGCAGGGACTGGGAGAATGAAGAACTGCCCACTGTAGGAGAAGATCAGGTTCAAGACCATCTAAGGAACCTGAAGGTGCACAAGTCCATGGGACCTGATGAGATGCATCTGTGGGTCCTGAGGGAACTGGCGGATGAAGTGGCTAAGGCACCGTCCATCATATTTGAGAAGATGTGGCAGTCCCCTGAAGTTCCCACTGACTAGAAAAGGGGAAACATAACCCCCATTTTTAAGAAGAGAAAAAAGGAAGACCCGGGGAGCTACAGGCCAGTCAGTCTCACCTCTGTGCCCAGCAAGATCATGGAGCAGATCCTCCTGGAAACTATGCTAACGCACATGGAAAATAAGGAGGTGATTGGTGACAGCCAACATGGCTTCACTAAGGGCAAATCGTGCCTGAGAAATTTGGTGGCCGCCTACGATGGGGTTGCAGTGTTGATGGATAAGGGAGGAGCAACAGATGTCATCTACCTGGACTTGTGAAAGGCATTTGACACTGTCCCGCATGACATCCTTGTCTCTAAATTGGAGAGACATGGATTTGATGGATGGGCCACTCAGTGGGTAAGGAATTGGCTGGATGGGTCGCGCTCAAAGAGTTGCAGTCAATGGCTCGATGTCCAGGTGGAGATCAGAGATGTGTGGCATTCCTCAGGGGTCGGTACTGGGACCGGCGCTGTTTAACCTCTTTGTCGGCAACATGGACAGTGGGACTGAGTGCACCCTCAGCAAGTTTGCCGACTCCACCAAGCTGTGTGGTGCAGTCAACATGCTGGAGGGAAGGGATGCCATCCAGAGGGACCTTGACAGGCTTGAGAGGTGGGCCCGTGCGAACCTCATGAAGTTCAACAAGGCCAAGTGCAAGGTCCTGCCCATGGGTCAGGGCAATCCCAAACACAAATACAGGCTGGGCGGAGAATGGATTCAGAGCAGCCCTGCGGAGAAGGACTTAGGTGTATCAGTGGATGACAAACTGAGTATGAGCCAGCAATGTGGGCTCGCAGCCCAGAAAGCCAATTGCATCCTGGGCTGCATCAAAAGAAGTGTGGCTAGCAGGTTGAGGGAGGTGATTCTCCCCCTCTACTCCACTCTCTTGAGACCCCACCTGGAGTACTGTATTCAGCTCTGGGGCCCCCAACATAAGAAAGACATGGACCTGCTCGAGCGGGTCCAGAGGAGGGCCACAAAGATGATCAGGGGGCTGGAGCACCTCCCCTGTGAGGACAGGCTGAGAGAGTTGAGGTTGTTCAGCCTGGAGAAGAGAAGGCTCCGGGGAGACCTTATAGCAACCTTCCTGTACTTAAAGGGGGCCTACAGGAAAGATGGGCAGGGACTTTTTATCAGGGAGTGTAGTGATAGGATGAGGGGTAACGGCTTTAAACTGAAAGAGGGTAGATTTAGATTAGATGTAAGGAAGAATTTCTTCACTGTGAGGGTGGTGAGGCACTGGAACAGGTTGCCCAGAGAAGTTGTGGATGCCCCATCCCTGGAAGTGTTCAAGGCCAGGTTGGATGGGGCTTTGAGCAACCTGGTCTAGTGGAAGGTGTCCCAGCCCATGGGAGAATTGAAATCAGATGATCTTTAAGGTCCCTTCCAACCCAAACCATTCTATGATTCTATGATTACATGAGGGTATGATGGTGGGATCAGGCATTCATAGGGCCCATTTGCCCACATGTAACAATTTACAGTCCTAAATCCTTTGTTCAGGAGGCAATTAAAAGTGTCTCTCATTCTGAGAAAATAGTTGATTTTTGCTGCCTTGAAAAGGCATGGATTTAAATGTTTTCCTGAGCTGTGCCCACAGAGCCTACTCCAGAACCCCCCCAAAATCAATACTGAACATCCTGGTTCATTGTATGTCTATTGAAAAATTGCAGCAATCTTTATTGTTCAGCAGGAACGAGAGTGCTGTATAATTAAATTAGAGCAAGGCAAACACTGCAAGAAAGTTTCTGTGAATAAATACGTTTAATCAGTTTCTTTCTATTAAGATTAAGCGCAGATCTCTTGTGTATTCCCTTGCTGTTGCCACCTGATTGTTGTGCCACTGGCACAAACTTGAAAGGCAAATTTCAAAGCTACATGCATACATTTTTCCAAAATTCGGAAATTGAAATCTTCACATACTAATATTTGCATTGCAAGTGATCATCCAATCAAGGAAAATGAATCATTAACCTTTCTAAGATATTCAGGTTGAACTTCAAAATATTTGTGATCAATCCCTGACTTCAAAACATTTGAAATAGTATCATTACAATACAAATATTTCTGAGGGAAACACAATTTCCTGATGAATATTTAGCTAGCAGGTTAAGGAAATTCTCCTCAACACATACACCAAATAATAATAACAATAAAACATACATATACGATCTTCCCCACTGTTGCCACAATAAAGACGTAAAAAAGAGAAATGAGAAATCGGAAGTCTGTTAGCACATATAATTCCGTCACTATTTCCAGTGTGATTTTCCACCCCTGCTGTCATCTATTCTTTTTGATTTTTGTGATTCTAAGTTTAAATTTCTTCAGGCCATACAGTATCCATCATGTCCTTTGGAAAGCTATTCTTCAACCTATTGGACCAGAGAAGAAACATTTTTTTCCAGATTTGCTGACTGAATTTTCCTCTGCTCAGTATTATTCAGTGACAGTGAATTATATTTACTTTTACAGACTTAAATAATTTATTTTATCCTTGTTATTTACAGTCTTTGCCTTGCATGACCTCCTTTTATCCCAACTATTCAGTTCTTTTAATATTTTTTTTTTCAGGAGCCCATCTGTCTCTTAATTAATTGTTGCATTTCTCTGAGTCCTTTCCAAGTTACTGGCATCTTTCAGGCTCTAAGAGGCTTGTGACTATGCAGTGTTCTTAGGGTGGGCAAACCATTCATTGATTTAGCACAGCCTCTTTGGCACAATATCCTTGGCTTTCAAACACAGAGCATCTACCATTGCTTTCAGTATAGATTCAAATACCAATGCACTGGCAACTGTGAAATAAGGAAAGGAGCAACCTGACAAGTCAGGGTGTTTTGTCTATGCCCTCTGAAGACTTCCTGGTCAACACTAGGGTGAGCACCTCATATGTCCTGAACAAAGAAGCAGGTCAGACCCAACCATTTGAGTGGCTTCACTTTACATTCCCTTTTTCTCCATTTGCTCACCACCAAGTCCTTCCCATTATCCCCTCCCCAAAGAAGCACAACCCCAGTTACGCTTTCCCCTCTAGCACTGGTTTTGTTGACTATATACCTTTAATTAGTATTTATGATAGGATCTGCCCTGGTAATTCCTACCTTGGTTATCAATTCTGCCAAGCTTACACCTCCCAACTGTTGCATATAGTGTCCTACAGTTTTACACATGCTGTGCCTTAGTGGTGCCCCAGGTCAGGCTGGGCCATCTGCGCATACATTACTCCCTTTTTGTTAACTGTAACATCCTGCAGTTCCTCATTCTGTTGTCTTGTTAGCAGCACCACAATTCAGGATTAGCTATCTGCGTGCATCCCTTACAACATCTTATTATGGACATTACACAACTTTCTGTAAATTAGGATGACAAGTTTTGCATCAACGTGCTTCAAAACTGGGCATTATGGTAGAGCTAATCCATTATCTATAGCACTGACTATCTACTTTATTATCATCCCCTCTGCAGTGATTCAGCCCTGTTGCTGGTGCAACACAGTTCTCATAACTTTCAGATCTGACTTCCCTGTTCTGACCATCAAAATTGTAGTGATGTTTTAGAGAACCACAATAATAGAAGATCTGCACCAAGAGCTATCAATTTGGTAATTTTCAGTCGCTGTTAATTTGGTCCATCTGAAATGCTCACTCTTCCTTTCATAAAAATGAGGTGATTTTAGGGTTAAATATGGAAATGATGGTGAGACACTGGAGTTCTAGTCTAGCTCCAACAGATACTCTGCATTACCATGGGCAAATCACTGGTCCCTGTCTGTACAATAAGATATTAAAATTATATACCCCCAAAAGACTCTGAGATCTTTGAGGAGGGGCTGTGACAGATATTCAGAATAGTTATTGTTGGAAATTTCTTTGAGACTTCCTGCCACTCTTGCATTTTAATTGTAGCCAGCGTAAGATGGCTGCTGATTCATACAGCCTTCATGGACGTGCTTATGGTGGCAACATGCAAGAGGACCTGTGTCATTAACAAGAGGTACTAGGATATTTTGGGGGGGTGAAAGGAAAGGGGGGAGGAGGTTACAAGAGCTTAGATAAAGCTGTTCATTGCTGAAAATCCTTAAGATTCACAAGATAAAACATTTGTCTTCTGTGCCACACAAGAAAAAGTTATGGTAGCCGGTATTTTACATTTTAGTTTACTTTATCTCCTGATATCTTTTAAAATTAAAGCATTGAGGGTAAATTGTGACTCAATGGATAATACTTAAGTTTTCTCATACCACAGTCAGAAACTTTCCTCCACAGTCAGTTACAGTAACAAATCTCACTTTTGTGAGCCACTGTCAGTCTCATTTAGAAAAGAGAGGAAATTATTTTAAGTTCTCACTCTTTGGCTTTCAATTTATCTCAAAACTCCCATGTATTAGACTTTTAAAAGGAGTAAGATTAGTAAACATGATCATTTATTATCCAAAACAGTGTTTTAATCGTGATCCATGTTGTGGAATGTATATTAGTATAATATACTAATGGGGAATGTATTAGTATAATAGCAGTATTGTATTTAAATATAAAAGTCTCTGTGATTTCTTCCTTCTGATACACTCTCTCGCATCCAGCACCCCCACTCTCAGTGTATATGCAGAAACATACATTTCTCCTGCTGCTGGTTCTGGCAGGGACTCTCTGTTAAAGATGGATTTGCTTTCTTTTCCCGCAGGAGAGGGCATATAGAAAAGGAAAGGATGTTGCAAGAGAAGAAGTCTTTGTAAATGGCTAGTGGATAGCCTGATGTTTTCCCTATATGACATTGTATCAATAGTCTTTGGAAAAAGAGAATACTATGAACCTATTTTGCTCTTCTTAGACCAAGAAAGATACCATTGGCTGATGAGTGCTATAGGCTAATAATTCTCCGTGGTCTTGGGAGGTTTACTATCGGTATTAAATTACTGATGTTCAGAAAGGAAGGACAATCTTCCTTCCTTCCCTTGATTAAAAGGAGCTGTCTTCTCTTAATGCCCCTTGCAACTTAATCGATAAAAGTTTTCTCTTTCAACCTGGTTTCACTAGTGGTTAGTATGTATGGCACATCCTTAGCATTTGCTCTCTGTGCTGAAGTAGAGAAATATTCAGAAAATGAAAAATTACTGCAGACAAGAAAGCTTCTGAAAGGTGAAAGAATCTGCAAGCTTATCCCATTTACCTGAATCTCCCAAGAGTGCAAAATTTGGATGGATGCATGAAGATTTTCTGGTGACATTCCAGCATGACTGGGTTTTGCTTAGACAGAGCCCAGGCACCGAAGTATTTCGGTGCTGGGCAAAACCAAAAAATAATGTAAAGGGGAGGTAGCACAGGTCTTTGTTTTTGTTTGTGAACCTCAAAGCAGCTTGAAGTTTGGCCTGTATTTTGAATAAATGTTCAGGTTTTGTATTTTATTAATTCAGACCAGTTAATCTAGTCTTAACAGCACATTCCATATTTCCATATAAAAGTCAAGACTTCTGAGGCATGCCCTCCCAACATTTACTCTGTATTTTGGCTGCCAGAAGGGCTGGAATAGTTAACAGTTCCTTTTATTTTCTTTTTATGTCTTCTCTTTCTCCCTCCAGATATAAAAGATCGGTACATCCTCTCTTTTTATTTGTTATTCTTGGCCAGGCAGTGTACTGGATATAGAGTAAAACTGTAGGGTAATAGTCCAGAAAGGTATTTTGTTTCCTGAAAGTATGTGAGCAGTTAACTGTAAGAGGTTCAGGAAGACTACTGTGATACGGTCCCGCACTAGGTGCTGGGAGTACTCAGTATTGTGAGTACGCTATAGGCATTGCCTTCATTTGGGCTGAAAAATTATTGCTGCTACCCCCAGTAAATAGGCCAAAACAATGTCTACGTCTAAGGGGCAGGGCTCCGGGTGCCAGGAGCAGGACCCTGTGAGCTGGCCACAGAACTGGGACCATTCATTGCCCAGTCACATGTGGGACCCTCATCTCCCTCTTCCACTCTGACAACAAGGCAACTACCTGCCTCGAGGTGACATGGTGAGAGCGATGTAACTGCTGCTCTTCTGGGAAAGTCATTGTCTAAGAGAGACCAAATGTAGACTCGTGCACAACGATACCCAGCAGCATGAAGCTGCTGTGTGAGCAGAAGACAAGGAGCCAAGAATGGCCCCTTGCACAGAGCACAGGTCAAGGCAGAGCAAACAAGGCTTTGCCTCTTATTGGGGATGCCCCTTGTTGTATGAGCATCCTGAGGGCTGCTCTGACATCCATGCTGTTTTAAGCCTGTGCTCTGCATTAATAACCTGACTCTATCTAGGCACCATCCTGGGAGCCTTTTGCAAGTATAACCAGGAAAAGCCTGTGCATGTGTGCCAGAGTCAGATCCTGCCAACGTGAGAGCAGTTGCTGCATAGCTGAGATGACAAAACCTGCTTTCAGCCGCCAAACAGCTTGGGCTGGCTGAGTCTCTGTGGGGGCTGGAGTCCCGGCAAGCAGGCTCGGGGATACTCTGTGACTGTTGTAATTCAGGCACCCAGCAAACATTTCGAGTGAAAGAACCCGATTTAACATGGGCATTACCTGCTAGAGCTGCACTGGGAAATGTCACGAAATACGAGTTTTGGCTAATGTGTTCAGTGACACTTGGTAAAGGGCAATGCAAGCTAAGGGTAGGCAGACTAATAGCTGTGATGGTGTATCATGTATTCATGACTGCTTTTGCTAGTCTGGGAAAGGTATATACTTATTTATGCCAAGACAACTAATGGCTGAGCTCGCATTTCCTTTGCTGTTGGTCTCACTAAGATTGGACTAGGTTTTGTGCCTACTGCTGCCTGTGGATTTAGCTATGAAAAAGTAGATGACACAAGTTTGGATCTCAATAGCAAGCAGAGCTCCCATATGAAGCACAAATATTTCAGAGTGTTGTAATTAGTGCACACTAAGGGAGCTCGGTGAGCAAACCATTTTTATTCGTATCATTAATTTGCTAGTTTTAGGAGGAAAAAATATGAAATGTGCTTTTTAATGTTTTAACTGCCTTCAGATATATTGCTGTAGGTACATAGAAATGGTGGAATGAAGAGAGACTAGAGCTAAAAGGGAGCTGGAAGCCATCTCAAGAGGTCATCTTAACTCATCCTCTTACTCCAAAGCAGAATCAGCTATACTCAAAGCATCCCTGACAAGCATTTGTTTTATCTGTTCTTCAAGAACTTCAGTGAAAAGATAGAACTGCTTCCTATGAGAAACTTCTCCAGTCCTTCACTAATCTTACTGTTAGAAAATGTCCCTTACTTCCTAATGCATTACCTCCTGTCCTATTCTCCAGGTACACAGACAGATTAATCCTTTATTCCTTGCAGGATGCTTTTGCATTCCATGTTATGTTTTCCTGACATCTTTTCTCTGAGCTGAATAATTCCTTTTTTCCTTTATTTTTCCTTCTTTATTTCCCCCCCCCCCGATGAGTGGGTCACATTTTTTAGATCTCTGGCCTTCTGATTCTCATCAATCTTCTCAGACCAAATGTTCCATACTCTTATTGAAATCCCACGCGTGAAACCAGACTCAGTATCCCAGCTGAGGTCTTATGAATAGAGGGGTTATTTTCAGTGTCATAGATCATATCCTTGTTCATACACCTAAGGGTGACATTAGAGTTTGGGAACTTTTTTGATTTCCATAATACACCACGATTGATTAAAATTCACTTTGTGACCCACTGTGGTCTTAAGAATGTTTCTTGCAGAGTGAACACTTGGCTAGTTGTTCTCTATCCTGTCTGAAGTGGAATATTCCTGCCTGCCTGAACTATCTTGCACTTGAGTTTATTGAATGATACCTTTTTAATTCCAGACTGATTTTCCTTTTTGCAAAGATCATTTTGTATTCTGTTAGTGTTTTCTGGAGTGCCGCAGCCCCCCTCAGCTTTATGTCGTCTGCAAACTTATTAAGTGCACTCTATTCCATCACTGGGTCTATGAATGAAAGTACAGACAGCAGGATAGTACCAGACTCTCTAAAACCACACTTGAGACATCCTCCAGTATGACAGAGGACTACTAATCAGAATTTGCTAGGACAGATCTGTAATAACGCATGAACATTGCTTAATAGTAAGAGTATGTGGTGAGCCTACCTCTCAAGGAGTATCTGAAATATCACTAATTTCTCAAACTGAACCTGAACCAAAACTCTTGTTAAAAAGTCACTGATTAGCCTCAGACTAAACTGATTCAAGCTGTTGATTTTTTCCTGAAGTGGAAGCGAACTTTAACTGTTCTGGGCAGATTTGTGGATCTCAGACTGGAATTAAAAGGAAAGGTCTCAGTTGCAAATGGATCCAAACTGAAACTTATGTTAAAGAACACTGATTTAATTCCCTTCTTACAATAGTATAATATGGACTGCAGTTCTTTAGCTTGCCCATGAAAATGCAAGGAGACACTGACAAAAGCCCATCCTAGATCAAGGCAAGCTACAGAATGTAGAGGTAAGGAGATGGTAGCATGTGCTGCAGCCAAAGACTGGGACGAGCCTGAGCTCCTTGGTCACCCTCTCACCTAAATGCAGAGACCAGGACCCAGTTCACTTCATCCTTTGTCCCCATTTCAGCCCCAGCTGCTCCTGCTTCCCCATCCACAGAAAAGGGGAAGAAGAGAGATTTCTTCCTTGGGCATGTTTTGATGCTTCAATGAACTCACAGTCTGAAGTTTGTACGTGCCCAGGTTTTGTGTCAGAGTACCCTGCTTCATCTGTCACCACCACAGCAGAATTGAATTGAAAGAGCAAGAGCAAGTACAGCACCCAGCATTTTTAAGTTCTTCCTAAAAGCAAGTATAAATATGTAAGGAAGATAATTCTGCTGCCATTATACTACTTTAAATCATGTATCAAGTTTCACATTGGGGAAGTAAAGCAGAGAGTGAAAATTGCCCCTTCTTTAGTAGCAGAAAATATGTCAAGCTGCTTTTTGAGATATCATTTTTACAGGCATGGATAACAAAGCTCCAAGTGATAGTCTTCAAGCTGCTGGAGAAAGTATATAGGGCACGTTTCCAGTCAATGTTGCTGAAGACAAAACACACCCCTGAGCCTTTCAAACTTTCTTTGTGGGGCCTGACAGCCATCGGCTTCTTGAATGCGATCAAGAGAAGGGACTGTGCAGCAGGGTACGCCTCTCCCATCTGCTAGTTCCTATTGTTTTGTTGAAGTATAGAAGGGGGTAGACTTAGAGGATCACTTAAAGGAGTTAGACAAGTTTGAGTGTCAGGATTGTGACTGAAATGGGAATTTTTAATGCTTGTATCAGAACTGTGCTTTTTTCTCTTCTGTAATTTTAGTAACTATTCTACAATTGCCACAACTGGCAGGTTGTTTATAATTCATTACCTAAGCTTTTCTCTGATTAATTTTATTCTTATTGTTAATCCTTCATTCTCTTCCTGCTTCCCTGAGGTTCAGACAGAGCTAACTTTTCTCATGGGAGATTAGCAAACTGGTCCATAAAAATTAAAATAGACGCTGAATGCTAATTCATCTATTAAAATGGACCAAATCTGAAACTGCTAGGTGGTTTCAGGGTGTTTAAAGGTTTAGAGATATTTAAATGGTGGGAGCTCAGCTATGTAGAGGACATTTTTGCCAGCACAGTACTGGCAGTCTTAGTGGATGGGATTCAACTGGGGAATAATCTTAGAAAAAATCAGGTAAATCTAAGCTCTAAAAATCTTTAGGATGTTCCCAACAAGCCTTCTGCTTCAAAAATTGTTGCCATCATGAGAATGGCACTTGCCAGAATAGAAACCCTTCCCATGCCTAAACCTAGCAAGCTAAAAGAAGAAAAAACAGCCAGAAGGGCCAAATGCCAGGCAGATTTCCCCTCTGATGGAGAGATGCTAGAGGCTCCTAGGAGTTTACAAGGGACTCTACTGTTGGTTGTTCCATTTTACCTGGAAGATGCTCAGACACTAGGGAGGGTCAAATCTGACCTGAGATATTTTTCCTGGAGGGTGTAAAGCTGACTGAACAAGATCTTTACCTGGGCTAAATCAGAGTAGCTTCGTAAGAGTCCATGGCTGCTACTCTCTCCCTTGCATGATCTGCATGGTCTTCGCTAGAAAAAAAAATCTTGCACAGGGACCCACTCTGTGTAACATCTCCCATCTGCAGCAAAGCACAGAAGGGCAGCTGTGTCTCTGCAGAGAGACAGGAAGGCTTCTCTTCACTTACAGGCATAGCACACAGAATGAACAGACCTCTCCTCTTTTCAGTACCGTTAGCTGCATACCCCCCAGTAAGTAATGCTAATTTATACAGGGCTGCCTAATGAAATCAGTGTCCATGCAATGATCTTATGCTTTACAACTGCTGCTAAAGGCTATTTGACCATACTTTCCAAAGGTCAGTGCACAAAATCATAGCAGAAAGAAAAAGGCACCGGAGTAATTTGCTCTGTCCAATAAGGATTGTGGTGACCTTGCTTTTAAGAGGGTTTTAACCTGGTTATTGGTGATAACGCCTTAAGTTATCTTTAAGGAGAGGTGCTTTTTCTGTGATGAAGGTGAAGAATTCCAGCCTCTTTGCATGATGCAGTTTCAACTGCAATTAAGTGGTCCCTGTTTTTCAGTTGAGTTAGGTTAAAACAAATGGCTCCTTCTTTACAGAAAATAAACATACAGCAGCAATGATGATAAAAATCAGCAGCTGTTTCTGCTGGGGGAGGCTGCCGCTGGAGGAAGCTGTGTCGTGGAGCAACCAGCCCTCAGCAGGAGCCCCAGCACCTGGGCTGGGAGCTATATCCAAACTCAAACAGGAGCAATTCAACAGCTACATGTAGATTAAGTTTTGATCATGACCCACGGAAAAAGGTATGTTTTTTCTGAGGGATCACAGATGAAGTTCAGAAAAGATTATTTGGTAGCCCCCCAACCCTCTTGCCCGGAGTATGTGACAGCTGAGACATAAAATTACTGACTAAATGCGTGGCAGCATCACTACTGGGATTAAAGCCAAATGCTTCACTGGCTTTTTTCCTTGCATGTAGCCAAAGGGTTAGTGCAACCTCTGCCTTGTTAGTGCTTTTGCCTCCATGTGAGCTTAAACACCACAAATTTCTTGTCCCTAAAGCCTAGTGATTTATAAAGCTTGGAGTCTGAGTTGTTATAACCAATTTTTTTGCCTATCTCTATGGTTTACAGCATGGAGTCACTATGTTACTGTGTCTGTAGGAAGGCTACTAACTTTTCTTTATGAAATGAGTCAATGGTTTGGAATTTGTGGGATACAGGTGTGATCTGCTACTTTACGTTTAACAAACCTCTATAGGTAATGGAAACCACGAGTCACTTTCTGCTGAACAACACAGCACTTTCTGAACCGGCCGCTGAAGATGTCTGTCTGTCCTTACAGTCTATAGCAGGAATCCAAGCAGAGAGCTTGTTCTGCACACGTATTTCTAGATGGGTAAAACTAAGGGAGATGAACCCAAACTTGTGGACAGAAGTTGTAAAAGTATGCAGACACGCAAAGGTGCAGAGGATCTAAGGGATTTTGATGAACCATTGAATTTTCACAATTCTCTTGTGCCTTTAGTTGTCAAAGAACCCTTAGAAATCTGAATTCTTTTTTTTAGAGCCTCAGCTCCTCATCCATGAAATAGGAAAATTCTTCTTTTCTCCGTATTCTTGTCATATGTACATAACCTTTCCAAGGCAGGGGCTTCTTTTGAACTTGTGCAACTTCAAGTACATATTTCAGGCTTCTGGATGCTACTAAAAGCCAAACAAATAACAAAAGATTTCATCACAAAGTCCATTGTAATTCTATTCTGTTCTTCAGCAGAAAGTCCTCACAGAGTCCAAGGGGAGAATAGTCTGTGGAGCATCTTCCCACTTGAGCCACATGGTGCTGGCCTCCTCTGATAAGGAGTGAGATGCCTGGGGATGTACAGTACAAGGAAGCCTTCCAATGTGATTATCCAAGTTTGGTGATGAACAGAGGGTGGCAGTATCTAGATCTGCCATTATTGCTCCTTTCACTTGCATGGCCTTCTATTTGAACATAGCCTATTCCTTGAAAAGAGAAAAAAGCATTCTTGGAAAATGGGGTCTTTAAAGAAACTGAGTGATTATTTAAAAAGCCCACTTAGAGGGGGTTACCCACAGACTTTTCACAACAGTTGCAAGAAGATTATTCACAGTAGGTTGAGACCATCCCATATGAGGCATATTTCTTAATACTGACACCTGTACAGCGTTTATACTATGTGTATATACTGCCTGGATAGGGACTAACACAGCCTAGGTCTCAAAACCAGCCTCATTTGAAAGGGGTGGGAGGATTTACCTTTGAAATCCAACGCAGTATTATGAGGGTTACGAGTCTTTATGTAACAGAATGGAAAGATATTTTCGTAAGACAGAGAGACTGTATTATTAATGTGTCTAAATGCAGTATAGATACGCCCAAAATATCCTATTTTAAATTCACTTCCAAAACATCTTAATCCAATTGATGATCTCTAGCTTCTTATATTCAAATCAGTTTGAGATGTGAGCTGAGTGTCTTATAAAGGAAATGCTGGTCTAAAATACTGAAACTAACATCTCTGGGTAGTTTCCATCTTTAAATTTCTCTTCATTCAAACCATAACTTTCCTGAAAGTCGTTTTAGACTGCCAATAGCATCCTTCTTTTTCTTTTTTTCCTTTTTTTTTTTTTTTAAATTGCCTAAAATAATTTTCCGTTTGAGGGAAAATGCAAGAGAATATCTCTTTCTGTTTTGGTTTTTTCTTCTCTGTTTTTGTGTTTTTATTATCCACTACATGGATGGATTAGCTACAGGCATGTTCGTATAACTGAGAAACAAGAAAACATGCATGTTCTTTAGAAGATTAAGTTAAAAGCAGAATGAGAAGAGGGTGACAAAGAGTTTAATAGGACTTCTAAAACAAGTAAAGGTGATGTAAATATCAAATATATGTTAAGAAAAAAAGGAAAGATGAAAAGTGGAAGTAGTAAGGGAAGGCAAAGAAGGGAAGATAGAAACTGGATGAGTAAAGCTGTGGATAATGTGTGGAAATATAAATGGAAATATGCCCTAATTCATATACCCAAGTGCTCCATGTTAAAATTGTGCAGGCATCCCTAACCAGTCATTTCTGGCATTTTGGTTGCTTTGACCTCACAATCTTTGTGTGTGTGTGTATGTAACACATGTATATTACATTATGTGCCAGTTCTATATAATGTGAAAAGAGGACTTTGAATAGAATATAGAATTGCAATAAGTGTATGTGGAAAACCTAGAAAACACACATTTTTTAAGATGTTATTTTTACAAAAACAAACATGTAGCAAACAGGAGATTTTTCAATGGTGCCTGTCCTTTTTTCCTAGTTTGTGCAATGGACTCTTTTACATTCTCTTCTTGTTTGACATCATAGCTTTATTTTGATTGCCTCAGGTTTCAAGGGATTGCATCTGAGATACCCTTTCTTTGCATCGTTCAGAGGGAACAAAAGGGAGAGGAAAAAAAAATTATTTGTTGGGACTGACATCATCCAGTCAGAACTGATCTTTTCCATTCCTGTCTGCAACACAGTGGTCGTTCCACAGGCTGGACCGTTCTTGGATCACTCCCTCAGTCTTCTCAGCACCTCACTTGTGAACAAGAGGATGACTATTAACTACAAATATTAAAATTTAAATACTGTTTTCATTTAAAACAAGCATTGTCCAGATAAAAATAACAATCAGTGGAAGAGAGGATTGTGTAAGACATACGTAGCCTATGGTCTAACAATAAGAACTGGGTCCTTACCTGACGATTACATCTTCGGAAATCCCTGACAATGGTCGTTGCAATAAATTCCTTTTCTTTTTCAGCACTGCCAATGATTATTCTGCTGAATGAACATATTGGACATGTTTTTTTTTTTCTGTAACTAGTGCTGTTGTGTTTCTATTTCATTCCAGCTGGACATGTGTCAAGTAATTTTCTGTCTTTTAAGAGATTCATTCCAGGGGGCATTTAGCACACAATGGTTTTATGTGAGTCTCAGCACTTTAGAAGACAGAAGAGTTTAAAAAGAAGCTCTGTGTAACTGTGCCCATTTCCTCCCTGCATGTTCACGCATGTCTCTACTCCCTGCTGGGACAGATTGCATGTGCTTCAGCAGGGGCAGAGTGTGAAGGAACATTTCCCTACACAAACACAGCTCTCTATGAGGCCTGCAAACTGTGGTGCCCTTGCTGCATCCTATCTGGGATCCCTCTCCCAGAAAGGATGGTGAAATCCTGGACATGTGCCCCAACTCCTGAAACTTGTGGGGTTGCAGGGCAGTCAGGCAGTTCTGCAAAGGACAGCCTTTAAGGTGTTGCAGTCTTCACCACTTCACAAACACTTGTTCTTGAGTAAGGCCTAGTAAGGATATTTAAAGATCATTTGTGGTGCCAGTTGGCACAGCAGGCATTGGAGAGTTTCCCTTTCCTCCACTCTTCCTCACATTGTTTACATCAGCTGAAAGGGTATGCAAAATGTTGCAGGAGAGAAAGTCTTATCCTTTTACATGAGGACAAGAACAGCAGGATCTAATGCTGATGTCTGGAAAAAGAAAGGGACAAATCTGAGAAAAAATTATTAGATCAAGTTCTCACAATGCAGAGCACAAGAATATTAGAAGAGGGAAAGGCAGAAAACCTGTGGATGGAATGAAACACCTGACTGTCATTTTGCAAACACTAACAGTCAAGCAAAAGGACTGGGTATTTTGGCAGTATTTGGGTCAAAAAGACCTGGGAAAGATAAAAGCTGCTGTCAGATGACTCTGTTCTTCTGCCCACTAATGATTTCTCACTGTCAACCATGAATAGAGCTTGTAATAAACAGTGCTTTGAATTTATAAATCAGTTAGTGCTGAATCTTTTCTTCCAGGAAAACTCCCACTGACTCCAGTCGCTTTCAGAATTTGGCATTTGCTAATGAGAAGCCTGGTCTGTGGAGTTTTCCTCTCCCTTGTACAGGAGACTTTGGTGGGAAGCAGGGGTAGCCAGTACCTTGCAGGAGTCGTCCCTCAATCATTCCCTCACCATCTGGGAAATGTATCCCTGTGTCATAGGGAAGCTTAAATTAGGATGTTGCCATGGCAGGAAACAGATTTTTAGCTTTAGTCTTTTAACTTACACACAGGCACCCTGCGAGGATTTTCCTGCACATCCTGAGGAGCTGAGTGCCTACTTGCTTGTGGCCAGGCATCTACCAGCATTTTAAGGCAACTAGAGACCTTTGTAAATGTAGCCCATCGCTCATAACCATTGAGGTTTTCTTCAGAGAGTTGTTGGCTGCCCTTAGCTCCCACTGTGTTTAATTCAATGTGAAAGCACTGGAAATCCTCAAACGAGACACATGTCAGTAATAATTCTAGAGGAAGTCTTAGAGTCTGACACTTTCCAACTTCCCAGAAGACTGCTCCAACCACTTAGCCGTGCTCTTCAGGACTAAGCAGGAACAGGAGGTGGTTAGGATTTGCTTTGCCTCTGCTTTTAACATTTGGCAAAAATGGTTCCCACTGGGAGAAGGTTTAAACATACAGATTTCCAAACTGCAGACCCTGCTGGTCTGTATATTTTGGAAGGACAAAGTTTCTGGGTTGTGGTTGTTTTGGTGTGTGGTTTTTTTTTTTTTGGGGGGGGGGGGGTGTGAAGGAAGGCGTGGTTTGCATCTCTTTCTTGCTGGTTTTGGTGACTTGCAAATGATTCATGTATAGGAGAGCAACAAAAGCCCATAAAACCCCTGTGGCAAAAATACAACGGACTTTGAATCTGTTATGAAACCAGGGATTGCATGGTGCACATGGGGTGAAATACTCATACCAGTACATTAAATGAATGATTTGAATCCCAGCTTTCAGGACGCTTTCTGCTTCATCTCACCTGTTCCAAAGAAACCCTTTATCCACAGAAACTTGAACAAGCAAAGCCTTTAACAAAAGCCTGCCAAAATCTTCTTGTATGAGATTCCTCCAATCTTCTCTGCCTCTTTTCAGTTTGACAGCAACAGAAGCGACCCAAAGCAGAAGAATGTCATAATAGTTTTATGCCTGCACTTCCCTGGCCCCTGCGTGAATGACGGGGAAGCTGTGTCAGCAATGGGAAAAACTGATGTGACTACAGTTTATCTTTACTACGCTCTCCCTCTCCCGACCTAACTGGAAGGATCAGATTCTCAGCTGGTGTAAACTGTTGTATCATCCCTGGTATCAGTGAAGTATTGGTTACTCCATCCAAAGAGCTGATTCACAGGCACTGAGTGAAGGAAAAGAGACAAAATGCATCTCATAGTACACTAGAGTATTCAGAAGTTGGTGATTTCAGCAATCTGGCTTATAAAAAGAGTTAACAGAAAGCAAATAACACAAGCCATTGTTTAAATTTACAGTCACACAAACTAGGGAATTCTACCCATTTGCAGACTACAAACATGTTTAAAAAATCCAAACCCACTCTGCAAAGACAGTTGAATTTATTAAAAATGTCCTGTGCAACTATCTATGCTGAGCTTGGCTCCAGGACCTAACTCTTGCAAAACATGTGTGGTAATTATTAAGCCTGTAGTATTAGCAGCTTTAAGCACACAGTGTTCAACAACGTTGTTGCTGAGTTTTAGAGTATTGTTTTTACAACTGCAGTGTTTGGAAATCTTGGCAATAGGAAGTACTTTGATCAGTTGTTTTGCTGTCATCATAATAGAGATCACAAAATTGAATTAGAATAACGAGTATATTAATAGTAGAGAGATTCATTCAGTCAGGCTCTCTCTCTCTCAAAAAAAAGAAAAATCCAATGAATACACTTGTATTTCTCAAGGCTCTGTGAAGTGTCATTCTGGGTCACATCAAAAGTCTATCCAGCCCCAAATGTTCCTTCCTACAGTGATCAGCTGCAAATACTTAGGATGAATGTAAGAAACAGGGAATAGAGAGGGTGGTTCTTCCTCGGTGCCCTAAGCCATCTTCTTTAGAACTGACAAATGCTAGATGTTGCATCACTTCCGTCACACTTAACACCACACCAACAGACCTATCCCCAGGAGCTGTCTAGGCCAGTTTTGAATATGTTTAAACTTTCACTTATCTCTACATCTTGCAATAATGAGTTTTGCAATTTATTTGTAAGTTGTGTAAAAGTAGTTTTATTTGTTTGCTGTTTCTAATAAAAGCATTGGGGCACCTCTAGTTCTTATATTCACTCAAAACAGCTTGTAATTACTGCTTGTCTGCTAGTTAAGATTGTGTAGACCTCTTTGATGACTTCCTTCAGTCTTGCCTTTTCCAAACTAAAGAGCTGAAGGCTGTACTCACATGGAATCTGTTCTGTATTTCTAATCACCCTTACCATGACTTTAAAACTACACTGTACTGTTTCCAAATTGATTGAATTGGATTGTGTTCAAGATGTGAGCATGCCCTGGATTTATAAAGCAGTGCAAAGATATTTTCTGTTTTGTTCTCCATACAATTCCTAATAACTTTGAACATTAGATTTGCCTTTATGATCATTGCAGAACATTGTGCTAGTGTTTTCAGAGAAGCATTCAAATATTTTCTGAATGATGATAGCTAATTTAGAAACTATCATCATTTATGCCTGCTTACATGGGAAGTTTCCCTTGTGTATTACTCTGCATTTCATCAACATCTCAATTTCTTCTGCCATTCTAGTCCCTAGGCAAATAATTTCATAAAAATTAATACTTAGAAAAATTGTAATTTGGAAAAGTAAAAAATGAAGAGTTAGACATTTCTGAGTCAAAATATTTCAGTCCAAAATTAAATATTAACTTTTTGATGAGATGATATTAAGCTGACTCTTCTTTGAGTCACCATGATGCTTCTTGGCAATTAGAGCATAACGTCATTCATTCCTCTGTTCTTTCTCCCAGACACTGTTCCAGAGCTGGACAAGGATTTCCGTATCAAGCAAGTTGTATCTGAGGGAATTTACAGAGAAAGATCTTCAGGTCAATTGTGTTGGGTTTGCTCAAAATACAATGTATTCAGAAAGCAAATTTTATATTTGCAATTATGAGTTGTAAACTTAGGAATTCACTTGTGTTCGTTGAAACAAAAAATCATATGATTTATATCAATCAACGTTAAAGAACAGTCTAAATTCTGACTGTTAAATATTCTTAATGAGTCACTTAGCAGCAGCTCCAGACCAGGACTCTAAAGTCTTATTCTGACGCTGAACTTAACAGGCTGTCAGCAGCCCACTCAAAAAGTGTAAAGTTAAATAGCTGCAGAATTGGCTTTCAAGACTTGTTCACGCGTTGTACTCTGCACCAAGCAACAATAAACTTGAGGAATGGGCTGCCCAGTGCTCAGGCAGGAAAAAATAGCAAAATAAATCAGAAACATTTTTTCCTAGGAGTGACTTACTCAACTGTAATAAGATTATTCACTTAATATTCCATTCTGAATATAGATAGATAGGTAGATTAATTTTATACAATTATATTATTCAATGTATTTCAATGAAGGTCTACTTATATCAGCAAATATATAGGATTAGGGAGTATTTTCATAATTTCATCCTTAAATAAGTCTTGGAGCAAGGCTGAAGAGTGAATATTGTGAAATGTTTTCAAGATAGAATAGAACTGTTCTTTTCTCATTTCAAGACAGATAGAAAATTCAAATGAAAAGAAACAAATAATGGAAAAGTGCTACTTCCCTCCTGCTTTGGCTAGCTGTTACTGTTGTCACCAATGACATCCTAATGTTTCTGGCAATTTAAACAATAATAAAAGCTACAGCCTTATGAATTCTTTGATAGTAGGAAACTATTCTCTCTACCGGGGTATAGATAATATGAGGAGGAAAAAAACTGCCTAAGATAAAGAGGTCCATAAAAAAGTACCATAGTACCTTATTTACCGTAGTAGTTTAATGGTGACACTAACAGTGTCATAGACTTTTACTATATTAGCATAACGTTAGCTTCCCCATTCATAATTGGGTAACCAGCCCACAGTCTGTATCCAGAACACCTGTATCTCTACTATATGGGGGGGGAGGGGGGAAGCAAATAAAAAGAAGGGGGAAATAAAAAGGGTTGCAGTAGTCTAGGTTTTTATTCATGTGACTGAGAAGCAAAAGAACTGAGTAATTGTATGAGCACTCTCATTTTTCTAAAATTGTCTGCTGCTGCATTCAGCACTGCAGCAGCTTTGATTTCACCCTCACACCTTCAGATCTCTGGGAAATTAGTAATGTGAACTGTGATGGAGCTCTGTCTCTGTGCCAGTCAGGACACCATCAGTGGCACTTTAAGCTTATTTTGCCTCTTTGGGAGGACACTGCAAGGTCTAAGGAGTCTGATCTCTGAAGGGCAGAGAAAGGGCAGGATGCAGACTGGGGTTTTGATTGGAGCGTGTCCCTGAAGTCAACTGCCGTGCAGAACAGGATACATTCCCTGCAAAGCAACCTATTGGGAGGAATTGCCCATTTTATTTTAATTAACAAGTTAGAGATGAGGTTTAACGGTGTCCTATTGCATGCCCACAAAAATATACTTGCACATCTGCTAACCAGGCATTTGCCAAGGTTACCATATGTAATATGTGGTATAGAAAAAAAGAGAATTTTTGGAGCAACAGGTGAGTGTTCTGGCTTGAAAGCTACCAACTTTTCTTGGTTTTGCTGCATCATATGTAAAAAGGGCTTTTACACTGATTGCCATACATTCAGTCTGCCAGATAACCACAAAATATTCTCTGGGTTTTTTATGCCCCTCCTGCTGGTTAATGAATGGATGGCATTTGAAGCGGCTGTCTAAAGTGCTGTTGAGCATGCTAGTAATTGGCTTTTAGCTTATATTTGCAAATGGATGTATTTTTTGAACTCCCTCCTTAAAGGAAATAAACTAGTACCAAACCTGAAGGAGGTCCTCGCTTGGAAAGGATGCTGGCTGGCTGGCCCTGTAGAACTGAAACAGAGCAAGAACATACATGCAGGCAGAGGGTTTTTTCCTTTCTTGCCCTGCCAACATACATGGTATGTGGAAATACAGATGGACTGGGCATCCCCGACTCCTGCCATTGCAGCTTCACCCCCTTGTAACATTTGCTAGTGTGGGACCGGGCTCCAAGTCCCTCTCTTCATGGCTGGAGCAGCCTAGTGAAGTGGTATTGCTCTAACCTCTGACCTGGCATAATCCCACCTTTGGGAAGTGGAAAAGTGGCATTTGGGACCCCTCTGTCCTAGACTTGAGTGGAGAACCTGGATACTAAGCAGTCCAAAAGCTTGATATTACTGGTGTACAGTTTCTGAAATAACCTTTCCTTTGCTGCCAGGGCTATTTTGCAGTCATGTCTGATGGACCCAAGGCTAGCCATAATCTAACTTTTTTTCCCCCACTTAAACAATGCAAAGGAGACAGGACATAATGTTACAATTCAATCATGCACTTTTAAGAGGTGTTAATATCTGCTCCATGCAATGCAAACAAATATATATCCTACACCCAGACTGCCTCAATCCTTTACGTTTAAATTTGGCCTCAGTGTTGGCCACAGCCTAGACCCAGCAATTTTCTGATTTTTTTCTCAGAAGCAGGAAATATGTCTGGTTGTGAGCACGTGATGTTCATGTTTGTGTGCAGTGACTATGTGCTGGACAGACCTGGATGATATACCAACATGGGATCCTTGAAACCATACCGTTCCCCATGCAAAAGATGTCTTGTCTGGCCTTAGACTGAAAGTATTCCAATGCCTTCAGCTACACCACATGAACCATGGTGATATTTTACCTTATGATGGTAACTTTTACCTTATGTATGATTATCTAAATACGTAGATTTGCATCCAAACCTAAATGCAACAATTCCATTTGTTGTTTTTATAATAATTAATTTTTTCCCTGCTTAGATTTCACAGTTCCTTTACTGTAGAACTTCAAATAAAATAGCTCAAGTTATCTCAAAAACTAATGGGAAAATCTGATAGTATATTCATATTCATATGTTTATGAAAGTAGAACAGATAAAATGAGTAAAAGACATGGTTCCAACAAAATACAATTTTTCACTTCCAAACCCTAGCTGGCATGAAATGTAGCATGTAGAAATGCAGATGGTTCCGTTCATAACCCTGGCTTAAATGGTATGGAGAAATGTTGGCAATAAAAATGATTATGCAATATCAGACCCATGGAAAACATGTATGGATGAACACAGCGTGTGTTGTGACAGAAACGGGCAAAGCAGTTGGCACCAAAGAGCTGCATCTTAACTCCAGTAATTGCTAGGACACTGTGTGGACCAGCAATTCCCCGAGGACTGGAGGCCAGGAGATGTGGGGGCTCCCCTGGGGTGGCAGGGCAGGACCTCACCATCCAGGGCCCATCCCACCGCCCCAGCCAGGGAGCAGGGCAGCCAGGTGAAACAGGGGCAGCCCCAGTCCTGGGCATCGGGCACCTCCTTGGGGATGGGGACTGGCCAAGGACAGGCTGGGATGTCAGCCTGTGGGTGGGGGTCAGGATCAGGCCCAGTGAGGGCAAGCTGCATCAGACACAGCCCTAGTATGTGCAAATACAAACTATTAAGAATATTACCATGCCTACAGGTACAGACTGAATAACGGTGTATTTCTGAGAGATGCTGCACAGCCTATGTTTTTCACTGTCTTCTGAAAGTGGTGGATGGTGTGTTGTAGCCTATAAAGAGGTACTTGGTATCCAAGAGGTCCTAATTACTGTGACCACACAGAAGGTTTGACTACCAGAAGATACCGTGCCATTAAAATGCATATTTAAGCCAATGTTCTGCTGTGAAAATAGGCTGTGCTGGATGAGGAAGCATTCAGTTAGAGGCACTCAGTAGTGGGATTCCCTTGGAACTGATCTTGTGACCACTCATTGATTAGTAGTTTTTTAATAATCTTGTATACTAATGATATGTGCAGATAATACATGGTTGAACAGCATCAGCAGCAGAGGAAAGGGCTGGAATTTCACAGAAAGAACACAAAAAGATTAGCAACAAGTCTGAAATAATTGAAATGGGCAAATAATGCAAAGTGCAAGGGGCAAACAGGAAATTCTCCTATAAACTCAGGACCGTCCTTTGGAAATGAGAAATATATTTGTATATAGATAGTAATTTTTAGAATTTCTGTCAATAATCAATGTGATATGAGCATGGAAAAAGCAAATGTCAGCCTCTACTGCAGGAGGTAAGGTGTTCTCAGTGGGGAGAGGGGATTGCTAACACCATTTTGCAAGGCAGCTAGCAGGCTGTAGCAGGATGCCTGTGTACAGGCACAGTCAGTCAGGTAAAGGAAGGAAATATGTAAGTGGGAACAGCTGCAGGGAAAGGACGATTGGAGTAATCACGAATGTAACTTGTGAGAGGAGACTAGGAAGGAGGGTTTTTTCTAGCTTGGCGAAACAAATGGTGAGAGACAACATGGGTGCTCTCAAGGAACACATCAGTAATTGAACACTAGATAGTAAGGAGCGGGACTTGTTAGCGCATGACAGATGATGGAATTTTTTTCAGTGCTTATATTTTTCTTGTGAGTCTATAAGCAATGCACTTGCTAGTGCTAGACATAAGAACAAGTCATTTTCCTGGGAGGCTGAAAGTCCAAGTTGAATCATGTTTAAAGATTGAACGACACACGATGCCTTTGCTATGAAATCAGCTGTAGGTAATGGTGAGATCTAACTGTTGCTTTCGGCTCTGCTAATATGCCAGGAATGAGATCTGTTTTCAGAGCTGTCAGAGAAGTCTCATAGACTGCCAAAGTGAGAAGTATATTATGCTCTGCCCCACAAGCACCATGGGTACTTAAGCAGAAGTGAGTTTCAGTGCATCTCTCCTAATGTGTGAAGTGCAAGCTGTACAGACTCTATATAGCACACAGACGTGATTTGGCAACCCGTAGTGCTGGCGATGGGATAACTGGGGCATGGAACTTTCTTTCGGAGAAAACTCCCCAGTTTCTTATGCAGCTTTCCTCCCTACAGTGTTATATATTCATATGCTCACACACTCACCCCGTCTTTCTGGAACTGCAGAGCTGATCTTAAGGAGGACATTTCTGATTCTACTACCTGCACCCAGGCAAATTTCATGTGCCCTTCAGACAGCCTCATTTGGTGGCTTTTAGCTCCTTCAGATACACACTTTTCTCAAGTCAGGGATGAAAGGAGAGCAAGTCAAATACAAATACAAAGCAATAAAAAACAGATAATAAAACTTTTATAAATTGCAAAATAAGTTGTGTTTGAGCTTGAGATATGTTCACTTTTCTAAAGAAGCCCTTCTCCCATGCTTACAAAAAGCATTTATGTTCATTCAGTGATTAGACTCTTTAACTTTACTAAAAAACTAATTTGTACCTCACTGTACATAGTTCTTGATGATTGGTTAGAAATGGCTGCTATAGAAGATCTGTTTTTAAAATCTCCATTAATGGAAATTGTGCAGGGGCAGATACCTACAAGGGCCTGGTCTTTTTAAGTTTTGAAAGACATATAGCATAAGCCAGCTGGCGGCTCACAGGCCAGATTTCATTCCCAGGAAGGTGTTCAGGCAACATGTGCTAACCAAGTGGTTTAATGTCTTCTCTTGAGCTTGCTGGGCATAGCACTAGCCAGGTGCTGTGCTGTGACTGTTACAGCTATGGAAGTGGTGGAGGAGATGGGGATACAGTTCCCTAAATGGCTGAGGTTATGTCCATTTGTACTTACTCCAACACAGCCACTGGCAAGGTGCCACGGCTATGTTCATCTACATGCACAGTTAAGACCTTGCAAATTGTGAAGAAGAGTCTAAAGAGAAGGGAGAAGTGGTAGGCATTAGCTTTGAACAACTTGCAAGGAAAGGAAACAAGAGATGTTGGACACAACAGTCATTGCAGCCATGTGGAAAGAGGCAGAGGACCTAGCATATAAGGTCCTCAGAGAGCTGGTTGAAGATCTGTACTCCAAGAGAAGTTATTGAACATTTAATAGCATTTTACAACCTGGACATTTGAAACAAGACTATAGAGTGTAAACCAGAACCAGCCATGACACTTTTCTCTCATGGTTCATACAAGACGAAGTCTTTCAATTATGTGATATTGATTATTTTTTTTAACTTTGTTGGGTTTTGTTTTTGTTGTTGTTGTTGTTGGTGGTGGTGGTTTTGGAGGGAGGAGGGGTGGTGGTTATATTTTAGTGACTATCAGCAGGCAGAGATTTCTACCCTGAGAAAAACAATCATCTCTCCTACTTTACTGTCTGTTACAATAAGAAACATGAACACAGGTTCAAATTTTCAAAATCAAGTGAAGAAATGGAGTCTTTTCTTTTGGTGTTGCCCCCCCCAAGCATCTTAAAGTGGTATACATTTTCAGTATATGCTGGTTACTTATCCTGTGAAAAACAGATCTGAAAATGTAATCCCTTGTGTTTCATTTGGAAGAGCTGGTGATCTAATTTCTAGCTATAATGTTTCATGAAATATGAACTACTTGTATATGTCAGGAGAGAAATTAAAGAAAAGACAAAGCTCATTAAAAGATCTGATCAAAAGAGAGGAAAATTTTCATTGAAGAAGAATTTTTTGATTAAATTCTTGTGATATGTATTTGGTTTGTAATACAGTGTGATCTAGTCTAATATAGTATAATCTAGCAGGATTATTCATCCATTATGAAACAGCTATTCTTACAGGATCAGTGAATTTTTCTAATTGTTTTGGAACCAACGAGCAGAAAGAAGAGAAAATAATGGAACATTACAGATTATGTTATAGTCCACTGGTGGCATAATGTTGTTTCACAACCAATCAGAAGCTGACATCACAAGCTGGAGTGATGTAACATCATGCTGGGGCCAAACTTAAAACTTTTCAAGCTCCAAGTGTCTTTCAAATCAAAGGAAAATATATCAGGAAAATATCTTCAAAAGGGTTATTTACCATTATGTCTTTGACAGGCTGTATCATCCTCCCCGCCTAGGGAATTTTTTAGATCAAACAGCTTCAAATACATTCAGAAAAACAGTATGTGGTATAAAATTTTGGAATAAAAATTTATGAAAGTTAACATTGTGTATAATTCTTGTTTACATAGCAGACTTAAAATATGCACAGGTCCCAGTATACAAACTGTACCTTTTGAAATTTCAGAGCTGAAAGACAATCTGATTCCTCCTGCTTCCCTTCTTAGAGCTCAGAGCATTGGCAAATGAAGAGCAGATAATTTCATTAACTACAGGCACATGCACAGAAGAAAAGAGGCCGAAGCATTCATATGGTGAGGTGCTATGTTCCAAGTCTGGACCTGTGGGTATAACCCTGTGCCCTTCCACTAGCTCCCTCTTCGACTTCAGGCAAATCACTCCTGTGCCTCTATTTCTCTAACTGAAAAAGGACTTTGCAGTATCACTTTGTAAAGAGCTTTAGACATAAGTGGCACATAACAGCGTGTTTTTACATAGTGGATATCAAACCAGACTATTCTCTTGTAGCATCCTTTTGAATCCATTGGAATCAATAAAATCATATGGATGCATCTGAGGTCCGATATATTCCAGGAAACAGCCAAAGTCAGGAACTTGGGTAGCACCTCTTTGGCTATGGTGTGGAGCAACGGTTAATTACTGATCATGGGTATGGACACTATTGCAGGTTTTCCTTGCCTATACTTCTGTCCAAATGGGGCTTACTCATTCAGCCAAGTGAGCAGCTCACTTGTTTTCTTGGTGGAGGTAAGTCCTGTAAGGCAAACATGGCATCTTGATGGTCACATTTTCCTCTTGAATGAAGAGAATCCGAGTGATGCCAGAATCTCCCGGGTGAAGCAGTCAGTGAAACCGTGATTGCCCTCAGACAAGAGGAAGCTCCAGCACATCTTTAACCGAAGTGGTGCTCCTTTGATTTCTAAGGCAGCTCTCAAGCCACCTTGGCTGCAGTACATGAGCTTTTGTTTCAAGGGAAAGGCCTCACTGCAATGCTGAGTGAGGGGTTAAGAGAGGACACTCACATTTTCCTCTAGCCATCTCCTCCAACTGGTTTTGTTTTGCACATAGCTACTTTATAAATAAAGAAAGCCTCATAAATAAAATCCCTTTTCCCCCAAAACAGTCCTACCTAAGGGTGAGGGCTATGTCAGGTGCTTCTAGTTTTTCCTACTGGTTGGATAGGGCTATGTCCCAAGCACAGAAAGAACAAGCAGATGTGGGAAGAAGCTAAAAGGATACACACAGCAGTCAATACAGATCCTTGAAAGTAAATAAAGGAATTTACTGTTTGGCTTAGATCATCATCCAAGTGTGAGTGATACTAGGGAAAATTTTATATATAGAACGGTTATACTTGCATAAATTTTTACTCCAGAATTAAAGCTTAGTTTCTGTCTGCTTTTCCGGCTTTAGATTACAACACTCCCGAAGTAGAAAAGAAAGAAAGAGAGAAAGAGAGAAAGAGAGAAAAAGAGAAAGAAGGAAAGAAGGAAAGAAGGAAAGAAAGAAAGAAAGAAAGAAAGAAAGAAAGAAAGAAAGAAGAGAAAGAAAGACAGACAGACAGACATTATCATATTGTCCAAGTGTTTATAAAGACAGTTATAGTGGTATCAGTATAGACCTGTGTTGGTATAGCTTTCCTACTTTGACAAGCCGTTGAAGGCATAGGAAATTCAGCCCTTTATGTTTTCAGGAAAAAGAACTAACTAGAAAGTTAAAGACAAGAAGAGTTTTCCTTTCATATTTATATACTCCTTTTCCAGTCTTTCCGGGAACTCTGAAGTTACACAAATTCAGAAGAATTATTAAGATAGCCAAAGTCCTTGCAGTAACAAGCTACCTGGATAATAATAAATGACAGCGTTATATAGTTCACCAAAGGTCTACTGATGCTTTTCAGACCATACAAATCTTACTTCTTTCTTTGCTCAGCCCGTATATTACAATGAAGACACCACTGGGAACATTATAGCAATAGTTTAGCAGTTAAGGCAAGAAACTTGGGAGAAGGAGGGGAAGGAAGAATCTCTCTCAATCTTGTAGAGGAAATCTGGGCTAAAAGTCTGTTCCACCCACTTGGAATTAGGTCACAGTAACTTGAATAGAAAAGAGGTCATTCAGACTTATTGAAGGATATAATGGGGCCAGAGATCCCCCCACTTCACAGCTGGCATACCTTACAAAGGATGAGAGGTGGCAGCTGGGTAAGTAGGATCCACAATATCAAAAAGAAATAGGCAGCTGATGGACCTGTATGGAATGGGAAAAAGCATCAAATGACAAAAGACAGTAAAAAAAATAATTAAAAATAATCTCTAAAGGCATGAGATTCAGTTAATTTTTATCAAATTATCTAAATGTGCAGTGTCTGTCTGTTTACTTCTCTAACATGGGTGAATGTTGAAATGTAGGAATATCTGATAAATCCCCTGCAAAATATATCAAGAAATATTTGAACAGTTAGTCTTTATATTCATCAACTCCTATAAAGTCACAGTGGGACAAAGTAGTGGTCGAGCTTTCCATTAAAAAAACATTAATTGTCAGAGAAGTGGCTTTGCCATATTTTATGTGAAGTTCCTAGCAAAATCATTGCTTCTTTTGGGCAGCCTTCTTGTAAGACAGGAGTCTCCAAAGCTGCTGGGTGAGCAATGTCTACTCCGTGAGTGGCTTGAAGTTCTCTGTGTGCAGCTGACATCTCTGTGAAATTAAAGAATAGACAAATCAGCAGGTATCACTCCAGGACCATTATCATATGGACCTGGGATATGAAGATTCAGTCTACTCATTGCCTTGGGTTTCCTGTAAATGGTACTCGAAGCTATGTGATGAGAATATAGCAACATTGCATGCCTGAAAGGGAGCATGATGTAAAATGGGGAAACTAATGGGACTCATGAAAATAAGTGTGGGAAACAATCACAGCCCACACAGCAGAATGCTTCAAATAGTTAGGAGCTCACGTTGGAGGATATTGGATAATTTTCTTTTGAGTACTGAAAGAATTAAAAGTAAGACTGTGGTTAACCACCATCCTCAGAGAGTACTATATTCTTGGAGAATAGCAAATATGGTGCCTGAATTTAGGAAAGAGGATAAAAGTGATCCAGGAATGATGGACTGTTAATCTGTGCTCAATAGCATGAAAAGCTCTAAGAATAATTTTAAAATGGGAAGATAATTAAATATGAGTACAAACATGGAAATGGGAGAAAATATGATACAGGGTTGAAAACAGCAGATTGTGACATATTAACCTAGTCTCATTTTTCTTAAAGTAATTGGTTTTCTAAAGAAAGAAAGAAAATATTGTAGAACTAATTAATCTGGATCAAAGTAAAGCATTTGTTAGGGAGTCACAAGTAAACTAGAGAAGGCAAGAATTCAGTACAAAGCTTGAGCTTGGCAAGAACTGGTTAAAATGGAGGCAACAGTATGTGATCCATAAAAGAGAACTATCAAGCTGGAAGGAGGTTAGCAGAAAGCTCATCAGAGATCTGTCTTGGTACCAATCTTAAAGACTGTCACCCCAAAAGTTGGTTTTGGCTAACTGTATTTGGCTAATCAGTTAACCAGTGTTCAAATAAACTTCAGCAAGAAGAGGAAACTGGGTGAGCTGGCAGACTGGAGTAATGGAAATGGAACTTCACTTCAAGGTGCAGACTCATTCAAAGCACGGACAAAGGAAACAGTAAGATTTCTGCAAACAGGTCAGATTTCATTCCATGAAAGGGGCAGGAAACCAACAATTGTTTCATGCATTAGTGAATCACAGGATAAATACATCACAATTAGCCACAGTCATATCACATCATGTCAATCATGATCATACTGGTGTGGTACAACTGTGAAACAGCAAATGTGTACCAGGAAAAATATTTCCTGTAAATATCAGCAAGCATTAGTCCATCACAGCTCTGCTAGGATCTTGTGTACAGTGCCTTGCATGGTTCTCCTTATTCATTTTCAAGGATGCTGTTGTCAAACTGGAGGAGGTGCAGAGTGAAGATGAGAAAATGGAAAGACATCCTCTGAGAGAAGACTGATTGATAGCATGATTAAATCAGGGTCAATGTCTCATCCCAGAGTGTATAAAAACACAGCACTGGACAGTGCTGCCATTTCAGAGTGCCCTTCATCTCCCAGCTGAGGTTCTGCACCCTCGACCACCCTCCTTGTTTGCTTGCTTCGAGTACTGTTCTCTAATTGTCTTCAGTGAGTGCATGTGTGAGGGAGGGGGAGCAGATATTCAGATGTCCATCAACAGATGTTGGAAATGGGCTTGAATTGTAAGCCCAAATCAAATGCTTGGGAATGTCTGAAATAACCATGATGAAACTAGACATTTTATTGAAGTACCCCATATGTTAGCTGCATCATATCCAAAACCTGTCCCAAATAGCACACTTGCATAGCCAGGCAAAGGTGAAGTCAAGAACAGCAATGATAATGTCAGGGACGTGGCACACAGCAATACCCATGAAGCCACTGGGCACCTTCAATCTCTCACACCCATTCTTTGTTAAGCATAAGTAGGTGATTAACTGGATCCCTCAATTACCTGGATCCCAGGAGCTCTGGGTGGGATCTGAAATGTTTCATGTGAATAACTGAAAAGGGCAGTGGAGTTTAAGATGCTGTAAATGTAGCTCAGGCTTAAATCTGGCTTGACTCTGTTTTCTCATCCCTACACGATACATGAGAAAAGAGATACAGAGGAGGTCTATGTCTGAGTCAATAGAGTGGATATTTGAGATTTACTTATTAAAGGTTTTAGATGAGACAGCTATTCTGAGCCAGCTGTCTTCTCCCTGGGATGGCAGTGTCCGCCCAGCCCCTGAAGATTATTGTTCTGTTTGCTGCAAAAGTGCACCAAATTCCACCTTCCACTGAGTGCTGGGGTGCTGACAGGTCTCATCAGCTTAGCTATGGGGTTGCTATCATCTTGGCATATGAAATATCTCTCTCATATAATGATTCCTCAAAGCAGAGATAACTGCAGTCGCTCACAGCTAAGAGAAGTCTTTGCTGATCAGACTGATTTAGTGATGGAGAAAATCTATTGTTTTCATACCCCTGGATAATTAGAATAAGCTGGCTGGGCAAGCAGCCAAGATGGAGTTTACCTAGAGGATGGATTCCTCCTGAGTTTGCCTTTTTAAATCATCAAGTTTTGTTGGAAGATTAGGCTTGTCATAGCATCTCAGTCTTTTGAAGGCTGTCTGGGAGGGGAAGGAGAAGCTTAACAGTGGGCAAAAGGAGTAGGAGTCCTCCTTAAGAAGGTATCAGACAGGTGTAGGCGAATTCGCGGTCCGGTATTTACATCCATGGAGGAACCTTTCTGTGTGTACCCCCTGCTGGTGCCATTCTCTTTCCAAGAGACGTGAGGGGCTTATGTCAAGGCTGATTTCAGTGAGGGCTGCCAGCTGAAATGAAAGAAGTGGGATCCTTTCCAGCCCTGACCAGTTCACTTTGTGTGATGGAGGAGCTATATCAGCCAGCATAGCTGCTCTGGGGAAATAGCTGTTTGTACACATTTGAAAACCCACCAGTCATTGTGTCACTCTTATTTCTGGGGTACTTAAATGCTGCCTGTGAGCAACTTCTGAGGAACCTGAGGGATGCAGCTAATTTCCAGCAAATTACACAGTTTAACTGGCACCAAAAAAATGTTGGGACAGGTGGGGGAGTGAAAAAGAGGTTTTAGTTAAGTATATCAAGAGCCTCTATTGTATGACATGTCTCAAACAGCGATTCCCAGACCTTTTCAGCTGTAACTTTACTTAACACCATCTATTAAATTTATTACTATAAATAAATAAATAAATAAATAAAGCAAGCTTTTGAACAACAAAGTTCATGTCAGGCTTATGTCTCCTAGCATGGTAAACAATGTGCTACCATTTCTGGGTTTGAGATAGATGGTTATTCACTTTCTATTCTTGTACCTCTAATGTAATACCAGATTAGAGTCTTTCTGAAATATGTCCCTCTTTCTTGTGTTCCACTCTTCATATTATTAGAAGTACCCATATAAATGATTTATAATGTAATACTAGTTTCCAAAATGCTTTTATGCTTGGAACCATAACCTCATAAGGTTGCACTGTTGTATTGCAGTGGGTTTAATTTGCAGCTACTACTTCTAAAATATTGCTGGACCTCTGCCTTGCATAAACAGTTGCTGCAAATCCGTAATGATTATGTGCAAGTGTCTGGTTAGAAACTACGAGAAAAATGCATGCACTTCCCTGAAGTCTTCAACATACAGTGAGGAAAAGAGAGGAGAATCCATACTAATTATTTATTTAAAGATTTCAACAGTACCTACAAAGATGAAAAGACACTTTATTCTGTCTAGCACAGTGCCTATGGTTTGAGTAGTTCACTTGGTTTTTGCTGTCTGTTGTTGCAAGCTTTGATTAGATCTGAGCCAAGATTTTAAATGAAAAAGGAGATTATATATGGCTTTGCATAAAAAAGGTGTGAAATCAATGGTTTCAAATACTTCAGATATAAGACCCCCAGAAAATCTGTAGTGTCCTGTAGGTTTGTTGTAAGTGGTGAGGCATGATCTAAGGTTTACTCAGTGCTAGAAGAAAATACAAGGGTATTTTAGGCTATCTGAGCAAATAGGTGGCTTAACAATGAGTGAATGCTTTTCTGAAAATATTGCTGAGGCATACTGCTAATTTCAGTTAGGCAGCCCTTGTAACACAGAACATGAAGCATTACAATTTTGAACACTTCAGTTACAATATTTTAAGATTATTTTTAGTCACATACTCTATTGCTTCTAATTGTTAGGGGAGAGATGCAGGGTCCTACTCCAGTAACCAGCTGCATTATCACCTCTAAATACTCATATGACTTGGAAAGTCCTCTTAGATGCTCTCTTGTGACTGGTGGTTCAGTAATTCATTCCAGATATTTTACTGGACAGAATGTGGTCCTCACCCTTTCTTTATCCAGCCTATATTATTGCACTATCTGGTGTCTCATAAATCCCTTCTCTTGTGAAAGAAAAGAGAACTTACTCTGAGTTAGAGAACTTAGTCTGAGTTGAATTCATCTGTTTCTCCAAAAGGACACAGAAAAAAAATGTTCACTGAAGCCTTTGTTCCGCTGCAGTATTATTTGTATATTATTTATATATTATAATGCAGTATGCATTACTTATCTGGTTAGACCTTAATTTCTACATTTGTTTGCCTTGCTTGCAAAATAACTGTAGATGTACTTTGGAGTGGTGGCTTCAGTCTGAGGTCTTGCTCACAGGACCAGCTGTTCTACTATGTCTATAACAAACTGTGAGTTGGTCACTGCCCAGCTCACTCCTCTCTTCTCACAGTCTGAGCACCAATGGCACGAGTGCTGCCTCCTTTTTGACATAGCCTTCCTGTTACTCAGCAGCCCTTACCTGTTATCTCAACAATACATTCCTGAATCTCGTAACAAATGTATCCAATGTCATCCCTCAGATTTCTTTTTTTCCCCAAACCTCAGCTGAAAATGTATAGCCATTCTGCCTTGATTTAGATCCACTTCCTCTGTTATGTATGGTTATCCCATAACATGATTGAGGATGCAGTCCTCATGGGAGAAATACAAAGAAAGTCAAATCATAAAAGTTCTCTGTGTGTAGGCAAAATACACACAGGGAAAGATATTATACACACAGAAGGAGAGATTATCTTTCCTCTACTTTGATATATTCAGACTTAGCCTAAATACAGAGGCTGCCTTATTCTCTGTACTGAACTCTGATGACAGTGGAACGCTACCACAGGTATGCGTTACTGTGATAAAATAAGTATTACTACACTATTAGGGCATCATTATGTTGAAAGAGAAAGTATCACCAGAAGGGAAATATGGCACAATTTTTTTGCCAGCCTTTAGTTCAGAGAGATTTGTTGTTTTAATTTGATTGATTATCTGAATCATTCCAGTTTTACATTAGTGTTATGGAAAATAAATTGCTTTGGGGGCTGTACTCTGCATATGGATTCCTAGGTAAAAAGGCCACTGTCATATCAGCCTTTTCCTTTGGAAAGGTCCTCCCTGAATGATAGAAATCCTCTGCTTATAAAAGATCCACCTTATGTGATCCTCCTTCTTTGCAACCTTTGTTGTTTGATTTGTTTCTTGCAGCCTCAGCATTTTGAGGAAATGCCCTTTTTGACTTTCTGCAGAATCCCTGGGACTGGCATCTCTGGAAAATGCCTTTTTTTCTCTCAGAATTCAGTAAGCCTAAAATGGTTTTGGAATTGCCAAATAAGAGCAGGTGATTAAAATGCTGTGTGCGTGGAGGTGCAGGTAAAACACCAGACTCTGGGAATTCACAGTGATGAGATCAGCCTCCCTCTCTGTTCTTCTCTTGCCAGTCTTCCTCTTTTTCATCTTCCTTTCTCTCTTCCTCTGAACCCCCACTTTTTTCCTCTCTGTCTTCCTACGTATAATTTTTTTTAAGGTAAACATTCTAACATATGGACAAAGCATCAGCCCTCTGGGACCTTCTCACTTAACAGAGTGGCTCTGGCACCAGGGCAAGACTTGTCAGACTTTTTGTGGAACAAAAGACAACCTATTACTGTGTCTTCAGTGTTGCTGTTGCAACACAATAGAAAAAGAAGACATTAGAATAAATGAAAAGGAAAGAAAAAGAAGGGGGTGGTTTGGGTGTCAAGATACAAAGTACAGTGTTGAGGGGATGAACTTGGAAAGGATGCTTTACATGGAGCAGCATTTCCTTGCTCAGCAGAAAGAATGCTTCACATGGAGGAGCATTTCCTCGCCTAGGACTGTGCTCTGTCTCTAGCAGCTGGAGCTCACAGCAACGATAGCCAGCTCTTCTCGTTCCCTTGCTGGGAGGAGTAGTAGGGTAGGGAGATCATGTTTCTGGGCCTTGGGTCCAACACCCAGTTCTCACAGTGTGTGTCCACAAGCAAGTCCTTCCTGCTGCGCCCCATCTCCAGCAAGAGCTTTGTGATTCTCCCTGCCATGTTCGCAGCCATTTGGAATGATCCATCCATTCTTCCCGCTGCCAGCACCTCTTTTCTCTTCCTCACTGTCACTCATTAGGTACTCACACTCATTTCCAGCTCAAAAGGCTTTCTGGTTCAGTTTTCTCTTCATTACCTTCATTCCATTTCTGCACATTGCTTTCTCCTGCCCATTTATCTACTGCTGGTTCCCAGACTGCACCCTAGTTAGCTAGGCACTTTCTGGCTGTGTGAGCTCCGTAGATCACTGCTTGCTCTTCTTTTCCCTACTCAGGCTGGTGCTTATTTTCTTTAGGATATTTTATGCCACTCTGGCTGTGTGCTGCAGCTCTGAAGTGGGAGTAAGTGTAATTGATGCAGGAAGAGATTTTCAAAGGCACAAATAGTAGCCAGATATCTGACTCTTGATGACTCTTAATGGCAGCTGGGTGCCTTATTGATGTTTATGCCATTGAACATGTCCCCCATACTTTTTAGATTGTAAAACACTTTCAAGAATCACTGAGAATCTGATGCACAATTAGGGTTTCTTTTGACTTCCCAGGATGAACTTTCTCTAGGACTAGCCTATAAATGCTCTGCTCTGTTTTTGTTACCTTTCCTCTTTGGGGCCAAATCCAGAAGTCAGCTGAGTTGGTGGATACGTACCCACATAAGAAAAAAGTCAAACTAAATTAAGATTTTCAGATTTGAAGCAAAGAGCTGTTCATCTGTGTGGAGGCTGGTGCGTGATTTATCTCCTTTTCCATTATCAGTCAGTACACTTTGTATAATTCACCATTTCAGGATAGAAAGAGCAGTACCCATTTATAAGTGTTGTTGCATACCCATGCTAGCAAATGTCCTCTGCTAACTAACGATGCTACAAGCGTTAGTGAAAGTCTCCTATATAGAGAAGAAAATACTGAAAATATCAGATGTCAGACTTCAGCCTATTTCAATTTCAGTTGTTTTCTTTTAAGTTCATTTCATTCCCTGCATCCACTTCCAGCAGATACCAAAGCCACTTTGTGTCCCATGTCATCCTGTTATAGCTCTAGATCTGTTAGAGGGAGGTTACTTTGCAGAGAGACCAAGCAGCTAGAGAAGCAAGAATTTCAAAATGAGGAGATGGTGCTCTCATTTGAATCCAGAGATACTCAGTTTTGCAGGAAAATAGAAGGACAAAAAAATCATTTCTCTTTTGGAAGTAAATTCCCAAAAATTCTACTAGCACTGTATAATTCAAATTTTGGGCTCAGTCTAAAGTCTGGATAAGAAATTCCTATCGCGGTGATATAGAAATAAGACAATAGTGGTGCATTTGCTTGCAGATTCAGAGAGAACAACTCACTTCAGGTTGTCTATGATGACACAAACCACCGTTTCGCTCATTCCTTAGGATTCACTGCTTCTCTGCAGCCTTGATAGGGAGGCTGCTTCCCCCTCACATGCACATTTCCCCAGCCTGGGCACAGCAGGTGAGTCTTTTCCTTAAATGAGAATCATAGAAATAATTTTCCAGCTTGGCCTCTGAGTGTGTTTCAAGCACAACAAGTGTGAGAACTACCAGAATGGCCTGGGATCAAACTGGAGACCTCAAGGAACAGGTTGCAGCAATTTCAGTCCAAGCTTAGTAGCTAATGTTAGAACTGTTTTTCTTCCCTAAAGGCTGAACATGCAGGAGGGAAAAGATTCAGAAATAGATGCTCACTGGTGGGCTGCAAATCCCAGGAAATGGAGGCTTCTAGTGTAGGGACTCTTCATTCAAAACTGTTTCTACCCTACTGCTAAGAACAGTTTAAAATCCTATTTTAGCTATAAATTCCTCTGCATTTTTGAAAAGATTAAAATGTTTCTGAGTAACCACATTACAATTAAGCCAACACAGTTTAGCTATAATTGGCAAGATTCTCATTTACACTGAGATTCCTTTAAGACCTCTTTGTGTGGGCAGTGTTGCAAAGTGCAATTACACTTCATTAATACTCACCTTAAAGTCCCTTATAGCACCAGAGCAGTAGAAAGGAATTACTGTGAAAATAAGAACCCAGTCGAAGTACTCAATAGTCTCAATTCGTATTTGTATTATGGCAAATTTCCCCCACTTTGTCAATATAAAAAGACAGCAAATTCTCTTTACCCACTTTTTAAGGCTTTCTTTTGGGAAGAAAGCAGTATCAAAACTATTCGCGTAAATGAAATTCAAGCCCAACATCCATATGTTTAGTTTCACATTTCCAAATTAATCAGAGGAAGATGGCAATAATGCCCCTTTTCAATTAAATCTGTTCTGGTAGATTGACTGTGTGCCTGTGCATGGATGTGTGAACAGGGCCTGAGGTTCCAGGAGCTCCATGGTCCGGTTCCCACAGGCTCCTCATTGCCATGGCCAAGACAGGCTGAGGACAAGGGTCATTAAAACAGGGCTGACTGAATAAGTTTCTGGAAGAACTGAGTTTCTTTGAGTAGCCACACTGTCCATCCAAACTGCTGATTCTCACAGCAAGCCCCGCTCTTCCCAGCCATCTGGTGTAAGAAAAATTTTAAGGCAGCCATAAGAAACTAGAAAGTATTCTTCTTTTATGACTGAAAGTAGAAAGTTGCCATTCAGAAATATTATATGTCCCCATGGGCAGGACAAGCTCTACCTAAATGATTCCTGACAGATGTTTATCCAGCCTGTTCTTCAAGGACCAATGGACGGTCCACAACCTCCCCAGACAATCTATTTATTTCAGCAGTTCAGTATCTTTACTTTTAAAATGTTTAATTTGGCTCTCCCTTGTTGCAGTCTGAGATCTTTACTTGTCTTCTATCTGTGATTGAAAAAGGATTATTGGTTTCCTCTCTGTGCCAGACTTTTAGCATGTCTCCCCTCAGTCTGCTCATCTCTGGTTTGACAGGGCTCAGCTCATTCAGTGTTTCCCATAGGCCATGATCACTAAGCCTCTGATTGTACTTACTGCACCCCTGTGAACTCTCTCCAGCCCATAGGTTTTCTCAAATGAGGTAACACAAATTGGCAGAGACCTTATTCATGCTTAAGAGAGAAAGAAGGACAGTTCTACTGTCTTTACTGCTTTATTTTGCTATTAAAGTGCATTTCACTGAGGCAGTATATGACCTGGGAGTTTGAACTTCACCACCATGTTTAGTTCAAGTAAAGCCTGATCCATACCAAATTAATCTTCTTCTGTGTTGATACATCTGTGTAGGTCTTTCCTTGCTAGACCAATTCACAGCTGGTGAAAGAAAAAGAAAGTTGGAGATGAGAAAGAGCAAAGGCGCTTATAAATATTGTTTCTGGCTGGTTTGTGTTGGATAAATTCCTTGTTAAATAATCGAACCTTATGATCTTGATCCTCTGATAATTATTTATGACTGTGATTTGTTGACATTAGCTATTTGAACATTGCTGTTTGAAATGCTGACTGAGGCTGCTGCTTAATGAGCCAGAGTTATCAGAATTTGAGACCATAAGCTGTGCTCCCAAATACATTCCCAAGTTTGCTGAGACAAAAGGGCCTTACTTGATTCACATCTACATATTTTATATACACTTCTCTCTGAGTCAGTACTGAAAAAAGGCAAGGCCTCTGAAGACTATTAAGGGATGTGGTGGAACTGGAAGGCAACTGATTACTCACTGCAACTAACGACCTCTGGGTTTTTTCATAAGAACTGAGGGAGAAACCCAAGAACCTGGAGAATCACATACAGGGAGTTAAATTTCAGCTGCTGAAACATTCACTTCATTAGAACTTCTCCTGCATTATTCTGGAGTGTTGCTGAGGATTGTTAAACAGTTGTCATGTTCCTCTCATGAGGTAGTTTAATTTCACTGGTGGATAAAACCTACCCGTCTCTATGAATCTTTTGTGCATTTCATCAAGAAGCACTTTTAGTGTCAACAATAATTCAACCCACTGCAAATGTTGGCATACTGATCAACACTATAGAATGAAAGTTGGACCTTTTAGCTTATTTTTGAAAATGTTGAAGAGGTAAAGGGAAGTAACCTGCCCACCTCGAATTAATCAAAGGTCTATGCCCTTTGTCTTTGGGAAACTTAAACCCAAAATTACACTGGATCTGAAACAAAGACTTGAACCTGGGTCTCCTGTTTTCCAGGTACATACGCCTTCACCAAACTGCTCTCCTTGTTTTGAGCACAGGTCCCATTCTAGATTTGAGAAAGTCAAAACTAATGATTTTATGATAGCATTGTCTTTTTTTTGGTATTCAGCTCAAGATCCCTTTAGAGACCATGGGAAAAAGCAACATGTGTGATTTATCTGATGTATTTTAGATTTCTGTTTAGAGCAAGATGAATTGTGTCCTAGAATTGCCTGCTTCTCTCCTTTGGCCATAACAGCACCCTGGAGTCAGCAGCTAAGATGTAGATATCCAGATCAATCCAACTCTGGATGTCCTTTCAGTCCTAGATACAATAATGCAAACACACTGCTGAAAGACATCTAAGCCGACCAGAACTGTAGACCTGAGCTCTTCCCTACCAAATGGATTTCAGTAATGTTCTCATCTGGAGACTGGCCTGGATTTTATGAAATATATTAATTCTTTGTACATTGGGACTCTTCTGGAAAGGTTTATATCTGCAGTGAAAATGTATTTTCTTGGAAAGGAAATCAATTTTAAAAGGACAAACCTCAGTAAAAGATGCAGATGAAACTTATACCTCACTAAACCACATGGCACCCTCCTCACCCCACCTGCCTTTAAGGTTGTAAGTTAATCCACTTTGTGACCAGCTCCTAGTTTTTCCTAAGGAAGAGGACTTTCTTTGTACTAACAAATATAGTAAATCAATCTTCATGATACTCACAGGCCTTGGGTCAGCAATGAGTTGGGCACAGTGTACAAATGGATACATTCGTTTGCTACTAGCTCTCCTTGGACAGAATTGTCAAGGTTGCCTTTGAATCTCTATCTTGCCTTGTCATTTCCCTTCATAACGAGAGGTAGCCTCCCTAAATGACCAGACCTACTGAGATTACAGTGAAGCTCTTTCTCACTGCCTTTTGCCAAGATCTTATCAGAAGAGCAAAGAATAAAAATCAGAGAAAGAAAGGGAATTGGATGTCTACAAAGCTCTAGTGTCTCATGCTGCCATTCCCTTTAACCTTCACAAGCTGGAATTACTTAAAAGATTAAAAACAGGCTAGTGAGTGCCCTTCTGTTCCTCTGTATACTAATCATTTTATTGCCATGACAGCTATGCTTCCCATAGGCACTGTGAGTACGACTGCTGCTCTTCACGAAATATGCCACTTTGTTAACCTGCCAGGCTCGCTAGCTACCACTGAGGTTCCAAATGTAAATCAGTGGGAACATCTAACGTAGCAAATTCATTGGGTTTATGGACATCATTTATTATAAATCACATTCCTTCCTGAAAAGACCTGATTGTGGTGGCCCAGCAGGGCTGTTAAAGTTCCCATTTTTGTGAGAAAACTATATTGTCCTCTATGCTTGCACTCTGCCCCTCTCATTAATCTTGCTGCAGAGCTTTGTGAGGAAGACGATACTCCATGGAGCTGAGAGGGAAAGGGATTTGGGTATGTGACATCCTATCATGTTCCTCTTCTTTGGCTTCCACTGGAACAAATGTGCAGTGCTTTGCTGTACTCTATGTGTTCTTGGTTTATATCTGCCCAGCTGCATGCAGTCACACAAATCAAAGACTGGGCTTGTAATGCCTTCAGTGTTGTGTAGGTAAACAGCTAATGAGTTGTCCCTGCTTTGAATAGTTTATGCCAGCATTTCAAGGTGTAATAAGATGCAGCAAACGGATGTGGGGCCATGGGGGCAGGGGAGGGGGGGATAAATTAACACTGTTGCATGCACCTACAGAAACAAAAAAATTGTCTTTTAAATTGCTGTATTTATGTCTCTGCAGAGCCTGAAGTGTCCCAATCAAAATCAGGGATTCCCTGTGTTTTACACTGCAAATACAAACAGAAATGGACTGTTCCTGCTGCAAACAGCTCGCAGTCTGCAAAGTCAAAGCAAACACAAAGTAGATGAAGGAAAAAGAGGTGATGTCAGAAGTAAAAGTAAAATGGCTTTCCCAGTAACACACATCTTACTAGGGTTTTGCAAAACAGCCCAGGCCCCACTTCTAAACAAGTCCATGCCTCTACCTCCCAAAGGGGAATAAAGTCTTTGATCAGTAGCCAACTATGATGGTCAATAATTTACATCAGTAATGCAGACTGGGTATGAGAATCTGTCCTCTTCTCTTGTGCTATGTATTTCAAACTGCCACTGATAAAATACTGTCTTTTCTTTTCTTTTTTTTTTTTTTTGTTCTGCCCTGAGCTCCCCTTTGTACTGAAGTGAGAAGCTTAATTTTATTTTCATGCCCCAGGTGCTTGGTACCTTGCAGACAATTCCACTCCACCTGTAATTAGATTATTATTATTATTAAAAAATGCCCAGCAGCTAGTAAGGCAATTGATGTCGGTCACATAAACTCTTCAGCTCTGGGAATCAGAGACTAAAAGAATGTGAATAAAACATGATGGTAGATCTGTCTGTCCATCTATTCATCCTTCCTACCTTTCCTGTTTCCTTTACTTCTGTTTTCCCCTGTGGAAGGAACGGGTATGTTTTCCCCTTACAGCTGCTGATGTATTTCTTTGGAAATAAAATCCACAGAACTCAGCAAAAACAAACTACTGTAGAACAAGAGCAGATTTATTGAATGATGAGTTGGTGGTTCTGTGTATGTGCTTTCTTCTGGCACTCACTGGATATTTAATCTTTGCCATAGACATTCAGACGTTACCTCTGGCACAGCTCAGGTGAAGTCCCAGTCCCTGAGAGATGAGGACGTCTGGGAGACTTGATAATTCACAGAAAACCCACTGGTCACATTGTCAAAGACAGTGAAGTGATTTTTGATAGTAAGGCTCATTTTCCAAGCAGCTTAGACTATTTTATTTAGGTTCTTTAAAAAATGTTCCCCCAGCTCACTACAGGAACAGCAAGCAATTATGGTATTCCCAAGTGCTCCTGAATCTCAGTGTTCCTGAATAATGACTTGTTTACTCTGCAGTTAAATAGAATTTAAGACCACATATTCTGGTGATCTAAAATCAGTTTGTTACAACATATCAGGAATTTTTGTTAAAGAGTTTTCTCCTTTTTAAGGAAAATTGTGGATTTCTAAACAGTACATTTGGATTAGAAAAACTGATTTCACCATCTGAAAATTTTGAATAATCCTGTTTCAGCTGAAAATTTTAGAGGAAAGTGTTTCAAAAAGAAGCCTTAAGCAATATTCTAGTCTGTGTGAAAGTCTAGCATTTCGACTCTTCAGTCTCTACTCCAGAAGAAAAAAGTCCTAAGTGTAGGAATTTTCTAGTTTATAAATTCTATTTTTAAAACTGCTATCATTCTTATGTTTCTTGTATATATGGTTTTAACTCTGTGTTTCTAAACCGTGTAACACAATCAGCATTTAAGAAACATTCCCACTGATTTCACATATAGAGGATATCAATGTATTGAAAAATCTTCCTTTGGTTACGTCCTTTGTCACTTACTGAACCTGACTGACTTCAGTGATAGAAATACTGCTCCTGGATCCCACCAGTTGTGTACAATCACTAACACTATAAGATAAAACACAGGTAAACCCCTTCTGACTAACACCTAATAGTAACCCATGAAAAGTTCATTGTATTTTTGTCCACCCTTGTGTCTAAGTGTACAAAACAGTATCTAGAGCAAAAGAGTGATCTATGAGGATTAGAGAAATTTATTTTCTTTATTATACTGGCATTAGCCTATTGCTACATAAAGAAAATAGTTGGTTTCCTTTTTTATCTGAAATGGAAATACAAGGTATATGGCAACATGCTGTGTTCCTGCAGGTTACCAGCACTCTCATAGTGTATTAACCAGGGCTACATTTAAACAAGGTTTTGTTAACAAGACACTAGCAAGGAATAGCAGTTCTATAAACTATCCTGCCCCAGCCAATTACATATAGCAGCTTTGGCACAGATAATGACATAGATTGGTGAGTGGGAGTTTACGTTTCCATTAAGGGTTTAAAACGGTTCACTAGTCCAAGCTGGTCTTTCTTTGAAAATATCTGAATTATAGAACAAACTCAGAAGAAAGATCAGTTATTAATAACTGTCTTGAAAAATTAAAACAAAACTGTGAAATGCTAACTGCACTGCTAGCTGTATAGAAGCCCTTCAGATGCAACTTGCTGCGTGATACGGTTAGGACAATTTTCTTTTAAGTTTCTTGATAATTTACATTTGCCCTTGAAAGTCTCAGTTCCTGGAGTCATAGGATTACACAAACTTCACAGCTGTCATGGATAAAGAGAAAATTTCTAGTCCTTGAGTTTGGGGAATAGAGGAGTTGGAGACTATAAAATGTAATATGTCAAGCAGCAGAAGGCGAAATGAAAGACTCAAACATTTTATTTACATCCTAATATATAGCATTTCATACATTTCAAAATAATATGCAATATTATTTTAAAAATTCCATCAGGACTCCCACAGCTGTCATGAGTCTGGAGTGGCAGGTGGTATTTTAGGGCCTGGAAGAAAGCACAGGCTACAACAGGCACGTTTAAAACAGGCATGGCCAGCCTCTAGCAAGATGTGCTGGTTATACGTCCCTGTATACATTACTAGTATTTTGCTACAAAGCAGAGGATTCAGTTGAGTAGTGCTCTAGCTCTTTGAGGGGAACACTGAATTGATTACTCCAACTATTATGCCCTCAGATATGCATTCTGAATTCCCTTTGTGCTGAAGGTATATTTAAGGCCCTGAGCACATGGGAATTTTGAGGTTAAATTGCCATAAATATTTATGGATACAAGTAATAAAGGTAGCCTTTCAGAGCTTAAATTTCATTCAGGTGGTGACTCCAAACGGATATTGCATTTGAAAGCTGGAATTTGATAAAAGCGTATTTTCTCCCATCTTTTACCTCTCTTGTCTCTATTGATTGTGAGCTGTGAGCTGTAGGGGCTGTCTTTTATTAACTGAGTGTACAGTGCCTAGCACAATACAGTCCTGACTTTTTTTCTGGAGTCTCTAAACACCATTGCGATGCGAATAAATGAGTTCAACATCATTCATTTCTACAGTGAGGAAGGCTAGTTCCCTTCACTGCAGAAATTACTGAGGGATATTTATATTAACTAAACAGACACAGGAGTTCCTCTTGGTCTAAAATATGTGTGTGTGTGTGTGTGTGTTGGAATAGGACTTATGATAGCCCAAGATCATTTTTCTTTTTGGCTGAGGAAAGGTGAGAGAAGCAGTAGCACTGGATGGTCAGATCAATGTACCCAGAGTGAAGATGTTCACACTGTAAGGATATCTCAGCTTGGGCTGAGTACTTTAAGCCTAATGCTGTCTGCTGAAAAACAACTGTCTGGAAACTCACCTCAGACTAAAAGGAGAAAACATGCGAACGGTCTCATAGCTCAGCGATAACCTGGAATATTGTTCCATCTACTTGCAACTATATGTAACAGATTGCTGACTGGTAAATTCGGAGCTGTCTGACTCATACAGACTCCTCAGGTGTATGACTTGGACCATTCCTGAGATGGCTCAAGAGGTTTGTGATATTTATAAGCAGAATTCATACAGTTGCCCTCCAAACATATTCTTTCTCCTCCTCAGTTATTACCTGAACAGCCTGGTATCAAATAACCTAAATCCATCCTACTGAAAGAGCTATAGATTGATTTTTGATAGTACATTTTGCATGTGCTGTCTGCCAGAGGCGCTGCTGGTGTTGGAATTAACTTACTACTGTAAACACATGCTAGTTTCTTTTTATGTTTTTAATGTGGCATTGAGCTATGGTGTTAGCTGATGAAAAAAATCCAGTACATTATTGCTTAAGAAAAAGATAATAGAGTTTGATAAGTGAGAATAAGGAATGACATCTTTTTTGCAGTGATCCTTTGTCACTTATCCGCCTTTTCCGTAAAGGCTAGCAGGAAGTGAGAAATTATTGGCTGTGGATTTATTACAAGATGTGGACTGGGGAGAGGTGGCTTGAGGTTCCCGTATTAATTCAGATTTTTTTTGTTCCCAAGCTCTTACAATTGATTTGGTCCACTTGAGCAATTTGCTGCCATCTGAATTAGGTTTGTTTAATCCCAGTGGAAGAGAAGGAGTAAAGTACGAACTCATGGCAGAATGCTTGCAACAGCAAGCAAGGTCTGGTCAGAGCTGCATGATCCCAGCTCTGTTTTAGGCTACGACACTGACTTAACTCATTATACCACATAAGCGCTCTCTTCTTCTGTTGCCCCTGTAGAAGATGAAAATAATAAACTACTTCAATGAAGCACAATCCATCAACTCTACTAGTGAATGCAACTTTCCCCAACATTTGGGGATGCATTAAGCCACAGAACTGTCAACTAAAACTGCTAATTCTGTCATGTTAGAGGGAAATGTATAGAGCCATAAAAAGTAAAGCTGGAAAGGTTAACAAAAGGTCCTCTAGTCTGTCCTGCTTTCCTGAGGATGGATTAATATCTATTTAAACTGTTCCTGGCAAGTGTTTGTCTAGGCTATTCTTAAAATGTTTGAGGAAACAGACACTGCTATCTCCTTATGCAGTTTGTTTAGGATCTTGCTTAGATTTTACATTTTAGAATTTTTCCAGATATTGAGACTTAACTCGTCCTTCCTGCAATTTAATCCTGTTTCTTCTCATCCTGTGCACAGCTGCCAGAAGTCATTTACATCATGTGATATCATGTATGGAGATTGCATGTGAGAAAATAAAACACCATTTTGCAATACCAAGTGGAGGCACATGGGTACTCAGGAATGATTTACCGTAGGCTACTGCTTTAATTGTAGTCTTGCTTATGAAAAAAGTTACATATAAAACCCAATAATTTAGGGCCAGTGCAAGGGCTGCTGAAATCAGTGGAGATGTTTTACACTGACTTTCTTTTTGCTTTGCAGCTGAAAAATGAATTAATTTTCAAAGTAAGAAGTGATTTAATCGTCTCTCCTGCCATGAGAGTGTACCTGTACCACTTCACTTGGGAATTATGTCTGGTGTTTTCCAGTTGTTTTTTTTTAATGGAATTGGCCTTCCTTTTCATCAAAGGAAAAAGGAGGTCTTCCATTGATTTAAACCAAAATCAATACTTTACTTTGCCATTAATTCCCCTGAAATCAATAGGTCATTTCTGAATTAAAATGTTATTTGTCATGAAAAAGTAGGCCTGGATGTACATAGCGGGCCTACTTTTCATGGCCCTTGGGTTTCATGTAAGTGTAACATCACTGATCGTTTTCTTGATCTACAGTGTGTAAGTGAGCAAAGACCTGTAGCACTCCTCCTCATCCCTGTCCTTGATAATCCCAGATACTGGGTGCACCTTACAGGGAACAAATGAGCAGAGAAGTCAAATGCAAAGGCTACACATACAGGTATACTTTTTCTGACCATACAGACTTGAAATAAAATATTAATCTGTGGCTCAAACAACATTTTTGCACTTAGCCACTTGCGGGAACGATGTGTGCAGTCAATTGATATGTATCTTCTTCTCTCATAGCTGGAGTTTCAAAATCAAAGAGTGGGACTAGAAACAAGCCTGAACAAATCAGCAGTACCAGTTGATGTACTGGTGTTTTCTGCTCCCCGACAGCAGAGATGCAAGGTATGCAAAGAGATCCCGCCATCTGAGATGATCTCAGCACAACTTGGACAAGCTCAGTTTCAGGTGAGAGTTGTTGGTACTGCCATGACTGACCACAATTGCCACAGACCATGGCAATTTCAGTTCCTATCTCCCTATGCACAGGGCATGTATCCAGGGGATTGCTTCTCAAATGTCCATGCCAGGGGCAAGATGTGGACAGTTTCTTCTGTGCTGTGCTTCACAATTTTTTCCAGGAAACTCTATCCCTCAGTCTTCTGCCAGAGTAAGTGGTTGATCCTACCCTCTGATCTGCCCCTCACTCAAAATGACATACTCGTGTTGCTATGTGAGTGTATGAGATGTTTGAGTGTGTCACAACCCCCAAACCAAACCTCCTGTAACATTGAAGAGGGAGAGTGAGTATTTAGAAACTCAGTACCCAAAATTACTTTTCAGTGACTCTGTGTTAAACATCCTTGAAAATATCCTTGCATCCACATGGCAGGATATCTGATCCCTTGGGGAGAAGTCACAGGTCTTTCATGGTCTGTCTTCATCCTTCTCTAACACATGCACAAAGAAAGTGAACTTCTTACCTCAAATTGTTAGAATCTCTACATAAAATTGACAATGGCAGAACCAATTATCCACTTGAAGAAACCCAACTAGAAAAATATGAGGCTGACAAATCAGAATATGGCAACAAAAAGACTTTCAGTCAGATGCCCCGGAGTAACAAACACAAAACTATGTAGAGGTTGCTCCCTGAATCCATTTTACAAAAAGTATATGCTTAACGGCCATCTTTTGGGACCGTGGTGCTCCTTGATGGATCCAGTTGTGTAAGGAAAGGTTATTTAAAAAAGACCACTCCATCTGCAGGGGCCACAGAGTAGCCTTTATCAGTTTGGAGGGACTGCTCAACTGAATGCATTTTATCTTTTGTCTCTGGGCTGAGATCTCTTTTCTAAATATTTGCAATGATCTGCCAAAAGGGATGAGTGGGTGACAAGTGAAACGTATGGATCGGCATCTTGAGTAGGACTTGTGGAGAGGAATTTATACAGCTGCGCAAGGGAATGAGCAAGGAGGTGACACAGACAAAGATTCACAGATGGAAGCTGCCAGTCTGGCACCTTTCCACCATCACTAATTTACCCTTACTCTAAACTCTCTAAACCAGCTAGTTAAGCAGTGCATGATGTCTGGAGGGTGCCAAGGAGTGCTAGCAGGTGGAAGGAGCTGCAAATTCCAGTAGTTTTTCTCAGTCAAGTTCAAGTTCGGACTCCCTTGAACTCCCTGCCCCATATCCTACCCTTGGCATGTGCTCTCTTTGCAATGTGTAGGTTGAAGGTCTTGGGAATTGCAAAGGTTGCCCTCAGATTTTCTTGTAATAAGTGTTTTTGCTGGTACTGAGCACTCATGTCTGGCAGCCTATTAGCAAAATTTCTGTTTCCTTCCTGTGCGGGCATGCCGAATGCAGCCACTGCTGTTTCTGCACTACTTCCCCTTAGGTGCCGTGCTCCATTTTTATACCTCAAAATGTGAACAACTGTTGTTCAGGAGCTGCTTAGCAATAGTACTACCAAAGCCTCAGATTATTTTCCAATATACCAAAGAAAAACAAAGGAAGGAGTGGAGTATTTGTTCAGGATCAGTGAACAACCACTGACTCTTCCTAGGCATTTAGGTCCAGATTCCCTGAAGGATTTAGCGCTAACTTCTGTTAAAATCAATTTGGATTAGGTACTTTTTTTAAAATTCAGGCATTAGAAAGTAAGCGCTTCACAGCAGTGATCAATGTTTTCAGACACCCTAAACTTAAGCAGAGTTGCTGCAGGGAGGTAAAGAGGATTATAACTATAGTTATCATTGGGGCTGTTACAGGGAAGTTATTAATGAAGAAGTTTCTGTCACTGACAGAGTGACAAGGTTCTCTCTTGATTTCTTTAATGTCTCATTTGATTTCATATCAGTCCCAAGAAAGTCAAAACACAAAGAACCATGATGGGTATTTTTTCAGAGACATGAAAGGAGAGGGAGAAACAGAAGGGTGGATGTAATAAAAATATTAGACAAGTAAAATAACCCAATTTGTCAGAAGACAAAGCATCTGAAACCATGTAACCATCAGATGTTCCTGTTGAGCTGCCACACTTCCAGTGACATTGATTTTCCATGATGCAAAAGATTTTAAACACTTTGCATTTCCTTCATTTAGCTCCTGAACTTTAAAAGGCCCCATTGCTGTTTTTGGGAAAAGGCTAGGGCTGAATTCCCAGAGCTGCTGTGTTGTTCTGCTGCATATTGAAGCACTGAATAAAAGAAACATTGGGGAAAAAGCCGTGTGTGAACAGGAAAGTGTTGGTAAGGCCTGGGTCATATTTCCATTGCTCTTAGGTGATACTAGGAATATATATAAGACTGAAAAAATACTTGTCACACATTAAATTCAGGATTATTAACTACCCTAAACTCGGGAGATTGAAGAGTCCTTGTTTTCTCGCTATTCTGAAGTCCTCAGAGGAAGGGGACTCACATTTTCTCCTCGGTTCTGACGTACTCTGAATGCTAACTCTAACACAAGGGCTGGATCTGAAAGACAGAGAATATCTGCTCTTCTTCTCCAGAGATAAAGTATTCACGAGATAAGAGGAGACAGCAGAATACGTTCATCTTGTCAAACAACACTTTAACTGGAGTGCAACTTCTTAACTGCTGTGTTTGTACAAATTTAGCATATTGAGTGATACTGGCAAGTACCCCTGGAAATTTTCTGAGCTCTAGCATGTACAGCATATCTTTCTCCTCCAACATGTTCTTGTGCAATCTCTCTGCAGTAAGAAGCAGAACAAATCTATTTCAACAGCATGGCTTGGGTCTTTAATTTTGCTACACTGATGGCTAGAGGTGGCAGAAGTCATCATCAGCCTGCATTTGTTCCATGTAAAGCAATGTGAGCACCACCACCCTGCTAAAGATCACTGGATCATTGTCAAAGAGACATTTGAAGAAAAGGTGGGGGGGAATGGACCTCTGGCATGGAGCTTTGGCTACTTACGCAAGTCAAATCTACTGAAATTGCTATGAGCGTATTTGCACAGATTTGTTCTTCTTTATACTGTTTATATCCTAATTCATTTACAGTCTGTATCCCTAAAGTCATCATGATTGCCTTGCAGTATTTTCTATCTCCCTCTTTACCAGCCTAGACAACAACACATGCAAATTAAATATAATGGCACAATATTTCAGACAAGAGTCAGTGAATACATGCAACCTATTCCCACTGCATAAGCCTTTATTCCCTCAGGCAATTCTATAAATATCAGTCTATTTATTTCTCATTTAGCCCAATGTCACTGAAAGTGAATCAGACCCTTAATACTGTTCCTTATATTTATTTATGGTGACCACTACACTTATCAGTCTCACTTTCACAGAAAGACAGGATCTTTCTTACTGCTGGAGCTATAAGATGAGGAAGGCTGAGTCAGGAGAACATGTTATTAGAAAGACTTGGCATCCATATAGCCTGCTTCTTGAGATGGATCTCATGGCATTTGTAAACCTTATGTGTCTCTGTAGAACACTGTATGGTAGATTGACACACCATGTTAATTAAGGTATATAGCCTGCATAGTCTGTTGATACAAGCCACTTTACACAATTGTTTAGATGAGAAAAAAGACAAATGCAGCCAGTCATTTGGATTAAATCAGAGCAGTTAATTATTTATTATCAAATGTATAATGTGGACAGCCCAGCAAACTTACACAGCAGCAGCAAATATGCCAAACAGAAACAGACCCCTAAGTGCTTATGGTCGAAAGGTAACAGTGTCCTGTCTGCAGCATGAGAGCAGATTGCTGCTTCTTTTTTAGATCTAATTGAAAAAAAGCAAAAGCTCTTGGATCAGAGCTCCACAGCAGTGATTACAACCCAAACTACCTGTATACATGACAGCAAATGTGTTTTCTCCCTAATAGGCTTCAGTATCTGCTTGGTGCAGCCTTTTATAAGAGGCAGAGCGAGCTCCACTTTTTGACAGCTGTGGCCTGCTAAGAGTTTCACAGTGTAAAGTGTTGCTGAAGAAATAAGACGTTAAATCTGATGCTCTACAGTCCTTAAAAGGGTTCAAAAAGCAAGTGTTGTATAAGGAAAGGGTTACACATCTTGAGAAGCAATATGCCTGAAAACTAAGACTGTAATGTCAGAGGCTGCTGTTCCCGAGGACTGTTTTTGGTAGAGATGTGTGGAGATGCAGAGCTTGAATAACCTGGGTGATACAGAGCAACAGGGTAGAGAAACACTCACTTCAGCAAGACACACCAGCTTTTGAACTGGTTTCAGACAAAAACTCAGTAAATTCCTGTATACTACACACACACATAGACACATACACACACTCAAAATACTGATGTCTGTGCCTATATCCATATACATCTATAGCTACCTTTGCCATATATCCACCATATAACCATCCTCCCAGTTAATACCCTACTTTCTCACAATGTCTCTAAAAAAGAATGAAATATCTTGGAAATCTGTCAGTCTTTTGCTTTATTTATTCACACATACAGAATTTCCCATGCTTTAAACTCATTGATTCAAAGATAGGAGCACTTGTTCTCTTCTGATCATTTATTAAAATAGTTCTTCAAATTCTTGCGGTATTTTACTTCTCTTTGTAACAAGATATTGACATGACAGGCGGTTTTATTTCTTAAAGGCAATCTGAAAAGAAAAGATGATGCGTCTCTAAGCAAATAAACAATATTTGTTCAATGACTACTCTAAAAGAAAGTAAAAATGAAAGAGGTGGACCAGGCCTGCTGGCTTAAGGATTGTTCCTACTCAAGAGCCATTTCCCTAAATAGGTTATGCAGTGGTTCTGCAGGTGTTCCCCTTTCCTCTGCCTCTTTCTCCAGCACAATTTATCAGACACTTTGGCTGTGGCTGAGGTTTGAGGGAAGTGGGTCATATTACAGTTAGCTCATTTATTCAGAACAATATCTTAGTCTTTTGTTCAGCTTTAATAAAATACAATTATTACACTGTCTCTCCTTGTGATTAATTCAGACGATGTTTACAGACAAGGTGCTCTGCAGATCTCTGGTGTTATTGCTGTCCAATGAATTAAACCACGTTCTTCTGTCAGTTGTAATTACAGATTCATATCTTATTTCTCTCTCCTCTTTTTCCTTCTAGTTTGTCTGTATTACCCCAAACAGATTTTAACCGTGATTCCTAATGGTGTGGCGTTGTCTATGCTTGCAGAAAAATTGTCTCCAGCATCAGTTCAGCTGTGCTATGAACTGAATTCAAGAAGCTTATTTGCAATGCATAATAATTACAGCATTATTGAATCCACAAATGTATGAACAATGGCACATTTTATACTAGAAGATGACATTCCTTGTATTAAATGCATTTTAAGTATACCTTTTTATATAGCTCTGTCTCCCGTAACAACCTGAGCTTATTGATGGTGATAACTGCTCACAACAGACTATTTTCCCCAGACTCATTTGGGTAGTGGCGGAAAATACAGGTAAGAACAGACTTCACAAGATCTGCTCGTGTGAGTAAAGACTTTCTCCAAAGAGTCAGTCAGAAAACCTCTCTGAAAGAGATTTGGTGCAAGGTTTGCTAGGTGAAATTATCTAGCTGTCAGAAGTCAGACAAGAAGGTTAAATTGTATCTTCTTGCCTTTAAATGCAACAATTTGTAATTAAAAAAAAAAAAAGTTGAAGCCAATGGAAGGGTATCCATGTACTACAGTGGGCTCTGTACCAGGTATTCTGCAGTGCTCCACCACTCCCATTTTTTCTCTCTTCTTTTTCTGAATACCATTTAGTAATCCCGTGCTCAGGCCTGAGACAGCTGGGTTTTTCCAGGTGAACAGCCTCATATCAGAAAAAAAAGCAGATTCTGACACCAGCAAATTCTTACTAGGGTCTATTTTTAAATATCCCAATGATGCAGAGCAAAAGAAAATAGCCCTGCCATTTCATCCCAATGAGCCAGCTTTCCAATGTTCTCCAGACTTGTACCCCAAAGTATGAGACTGAGAGCCCTTGTCAATTCTTGCCTTAGAGTACACTTTAGAGGGATGTGCAAGGGGAGGGTGAATGAGCTCTGCTTGTGCTCTGAGCAGGTCAGGCAGAAGCCAGGTGCCATGAAAAAAACAACAGTCACACTGCCGCAACACTTGTCCTTGAGCTTGTAAGACCAACTGTTCAACAGGGCATAGTAGGTGAAATTCAGGAAATACCCTAATACAGCTTTTATGGCCTTTGGCTGAAACTGGCTGACACCCAGCGTATTCAAAACGTGGGAAAAGGATGATTTCTCTACTTGCAGTCGGCTGTGTAGCCATGCTCTTGGTAACAATTCAGACGTTATGCTCATTAACTTGATTATGGCAATATTTTTCATCTTTGGCTCATCAGGATTTTTTGCTTCTGTGTCTAAGGTTGCCTCCTCCATTTTATTTGGTCTTAGATTTCACAAGTATTGCTGTTCTGAACGTGTGTTGTTTTGCTTTTTACTCTCTGGTATTTTTGTTCTGGAATGCTACCACAATCATGCCTCTTGGGAGTTGTGGTTCAATTGTCCCATCCACCCGTCCTATTCCCCGGGGTGTGCTTTCTGTTTAGAGAACATCTCCAACCATGAGCTGCAAGCTTGTCTTCTTGTAAGGAGGAAAGGTACATAACTGTACAGAATCAGAGGAGTATTTTGTGACTAGTGGACAAATTCAAGTTCTTCCTGCTATCTGAATCCCATTTTCCCCAATCTCTAAAAACTGAGGTAATAAAATTAATCTGCTTTTGTAATGTTTTTTTTTTTTTACTTCCTTAGATATGTGGTGTCATGTAACTACAATATATGAAGTTCAAAACTGCCATGTATTTCCTCTGTTTCCCTCTATAACTCACAGACATAAGGTTGCAACAGCAGGCTGGGAATAAGGGGAGAAGCAGGCAATTTAAGAAGAACAATTTGGATTGCATGCAAATGTCCCTAGGAACATTAAAGTTTCATATATGCATGTTATGTTTGAATTGAGGAGAAAACCCCAGAAAATATGATGTGTACCAGCAAAATTCCTTCAAATCAAAGTTGTTCAAGGACTCCTTAGAGCATCAATTACTTTCATCATTACTATTTCTTTTTCTTTTTAAACAAACTGCAATTATTTTCCTAGAGTGGTGCCTTGTCTTGTGGCCACCTAGAACAGGAGATGTAGTGCAGAGCATCCAGAGAGCCCAGAGCAGCCTGAAATCTGGTTTATAACCTTGCTCTCCTTGTAACTGCAGGGTGAGGACAAACCTGATCAACTGTAATTTTTTTTATTATTATTTTCGGCAATCTCAAGAAAGCAATTTCTATTCAGCTAGCTGCTGACAGTCAAGTACAAGTAAACATGATGGTCGTGGACTTTTATTTCACAGTTAAGCCTTTATTACCGAAGGCACAAGTCTGAATGCATTGCATGCATTAAACACAAGCTAATTCCTTGAGCAGCGATTTGACTGCTCTTAGTCACTGGTGAGAACTGGGGCCTGGGAGCTTGGACTTCTGGTTTCTTATTTTCTGATGAATTGCTGTGTGACCCTGGGCAGCTTTACTTCACAGTATCTCAGTTTCCCCAGCTGCAAAATGATGATAAGAATTAGATATTATGAGTTGAGGGACAGATTCTGACACCTTTATTCAGAACTGAGTAGTGCAATCGATTTCAGTCAGAGGAAAGGGTAACAGCATCTGGCCATTAGTGTTTATAAAGCAACTAGACTCTTGGCTGATGGATTAGATTAGATTTCAGTGCTGAGATGTTACCATGAAGGGTTCTTCAACACGTTTAAAATAGATTAGATAAAGAAAGTGATTTGAGAGGCTTGGATAAACAAGATGCAGAGAATCCTGATGATGGTGGGAAGAACAGATGCAAGGACAAATAATAAACAGGAAGGGAGGCCCTACCCAGAACAAGAAAGCAAGTATGGTGCTTGCGGGGTTTTTTCCTTTGATGTTTGAACTGGAAAAAAAAAAAATAAAGGGGGAAGACATAGAAATAAAAAAATAGTTTGGGTTGTTTTTCTTTACCTCAATATGATTTAAAAAAAAAAAATATGTTTTTTTTTTCTTTTTGGAGGTATTTAGCCCTGTTATTTAATCTTTTATTCTTTCTTAGAATGTTCTGCTATTTTTTAAAATGGGCCTCTGAAATGAAAAGTTGAGAAATTTCTCTTCACAAATTCTAAAAAGAAATATTTTGGCATTTTTCAAAATTGATGGCATCCAAACTGAATTTTTTATGATCTTTTTTATTTTCATTGAATTTATGCTTAATTTACTATTTTATTCTTTGTAGGAAAAAAATAAAATGCCCTATTCTGTTCAAGTACCCCTCCCAAAGGGCGTACACACCCTGTCAACAGCCATCTGCTGTCAGGTTCTGGGTTATATGTTCTCTAAAAGCAGTTTTAGGGGTTGTGACTCAGGGGCAAGGGGGGAAGAAAAGTGTAGACAACAGTCTGTCTTATTGAGAGAAGCCAAAACTGATGAGATTTTCCACTCACTCTCCGGGCAGTGCAAGGAGCTGCACAGGGGCTGTGAGCACAGGCGGAGGAGGTGAGAGCCTTTCTCAGCCAGCCCAGACTGAGCCAGCCCAGCCTGTGAATTAAAGCTTAAAGTACCTTTAAGCCAGAGGTACTACTGGGATTGTCATTTTTTCCAGGTCTACACAAGCCAGATCATTCTGTCTGACCAGGTTTTTCCCAGGATGCTGAAGTCAAACACATTTTACTGAAGGATACCTACTGTCTTCCTAAAGACTTCCAGTGACAATGAGCTGTCCCTTTCTCTTGTGTACTCCCCCAGTGTTTAACTAACTTTGCTGCTAGGAAGATTTGTCCTGTTTCAGAGCCACATTTGATCCTTTATAGTCACTGGCTCTTCTAATGATTTTCTCCAAACAACTGAGAAGTTCATCATGAGCATCTGTTTTCCACATGATATTAATTATGTTGAGTGAGTATGTCACCCCTCTGAAAGTCCTTCTACTGTGAGACTTGCAGGGGTTTGCATTTGCTTCTCAAAAAGGTGAGGAAGAGTGATGAGCAGGAGGAAAAACAGGACTCACCCAGCACCATGCACTAGCCACTAGAGCTGCACTGCCATGGAGGAGTGCAGCCTTTTGGGATGCTTGGCCCCTCTCTGTCCTTTCCTGTGCAAAGTGGGGCCCAGAGTAGTTACTTGGTGTTGAATAAGTGGGGTGTTTTTTCATTCAATAAAATTCCAGTAAGTCTTTCAGGACTTAGACCTCTAAAGAGAGATGTCACTGCTGCCTAAGCAGCTTGTGTCTATTTCCTAATTTTAAGTGACTAACAAGCATAAATGCAAATGTGTTTGAATGTTGGAACCACTGGGGAAGGTAGTGATCCCTCTTACCATCATCTGCTGCTCAGCTGCATGTCTCCCTTCACTCTTCATTCATTTTTTTAAAAATTCAGTGTGAATGCTTCACCTTCAATTGATCAAAGCCTCACAAACGGTAGGCTAAGCATTTCACACAGGGAAATGATTATGTTGTGTGGAGGGTGGGAGATTGATGGTTGTTCGAAGGCCACCAAGATCAAGCAAGCCTCAATATTTTTCCAAATCCATCAAAAAATATCCCCCTGAAAGCTCTCTGCCATTCAGGGACTGATTTTTCTCAGGTTCGAGGGGGCCTGGACAAGGTTTTCAGGAATTGCAAGAATGGGCAAGGATGGAGCTGATGGAGATGAATTGCTCGTGGTGGAATGGGCATCCAAAGACCTAATCCCATGATGACAGAGGCTTAAAAGGGATAGGGGTAGTTTGCAAAAGGGTGACAAACATGGAATAAGAGCCTAGACTAGAAATGTGTCCTGGAGCTATGCAGTGTATAACAGATCTCTTGCCAGGCAAGGCTTTGGGAGCTATCATTAGACTGGCAGTGAAGAAGATCCAGGTCTCCCCAACTGCCTGTGCCCTGGCTCAGGCTCCTCAATGGGAGCAAAAACCTTTGTTAGCAGTCGGGGCTTGTGAGCCATAGAGACACATCCTGAAAAAAATCCAATTTCTGCCAGCAGAGCACAGCGATCCCTCTCTGTCTTACCCGCACACACCATTCTCCCCAGACTGATCGCCACCAGACAGAGTTAGGGGGCAAAAAAAAAAGAGACCTTTTGAAAGACATGTATTAAAAATGACAGTTTAGCACTTTGCCTCCTGGAGGCATGACACAAGCCCCCCTTCATCTTCCAGCCACCTCCCTGAGGAAAACAGTGCTAGCTCCAATTTACAGGTCCAGAAGCAGACGCAGATCAGGGTGCAGGGACTTTGTTCAAGCTATGCTCTGAAGATCACATTGGCCTCTGGAAATAAATCTAATTTGCAAACTTTCTCCTCAGATTATCTCATTTTTCATTTTGTCCACAGGAAAAAAAGCATAATGAAAGGTTTCAATTAAATTAAGGAAGGAGAGAAAATAACTTCAACCATTTCTTTTGCTGTCTTCACTAAGAAGAGAACAGGAAGGGTGAAAACCAAGTGACATTTTCTAAACTCTTTTATTTTGATATTGTCAGAAATATTTTGAAACAAAATAAATGTGTGCTTTAGAAAAGTCTCTTGTCTGAAGCAAGTATTTTTTTTAATTAAATAGGAAGTTCTGTGTTAGATTTCTTTTTGTCCCTAATAGAAATAGTATTTCCAGTCTCAAAATCTAATCGGCTCTCTTTCCATCTAATAGCAGCTTTGCAAACCCAACCTTAAACTCTACTTGGGTCCTAAAAAGGGAGGCCTAGAGTCTCTAGTTAGTCTGTTTGTGGCTTTGCCATTGCTGTTGACTTACAATTGACTGATAATGAATAATAAACATCCCCAGTGCTCATGCTGATCCTTTGAGATGCTCCTGTCTGTTTTGTCCTTGATGTCCATGATTTGCCCTGGTCTTCCACAAAACTGCTTTTCTTCCCCACAAGGCCCAGGTGCTGCATCCCAAGCCCAGGGCTCATCTTTGCTCTTCACGGTGTTGTTTGTGGGAGAGGGGTGAGAAATCATCTCAGATATGCTATGAAAGGGAAAATCATAGCACAAACATATGCCATCTTGCTTTCTTTGCATAATCTCTTTGTTCAAATTTCAGTCAGTTCAGTGTACCACTGGCAGTAGATGAAAACTGGGTAAACAGACACAAAACATCGTGTCTTGGTTTTCTTTGCCATGTAAGCTGATCAAAAACAAACACAGGGCTAATATACAAAAACATTCACATGATGTCTGGACGCCTAACAACTGTAGGTAGTGAAATTAGTTTAGGCAGGCTGGGTGTGGGCCAGAATGCAAAAAGATGCATTTTAAGTGGCTAGCAATTCAATTGCATTAAACAGCTCATTGATATCCTGTACCTATAGTGGCTGAGTACCTGCAACGGTTCATTAGTTTTTATCAACAGCCATTATGAAATCGTTGTGCTGCTTTCATATTTCACAGGGACATTACTGCTGACCCACAGAAAAACGATAAGAGATCAGAGGAGCAATGGTGGGGGGGGTGTCCCATAGGCACTGCCTTGGAGCTAAGGAGGGAAGAGGGAGAGGTAAGGGTGCTGGCCTGGCTGCTGGGGGTGAGGAGACATCTCTGCTGGGTCAGATGCCCGAAAGACATGTAAGAACTCCAGAGCTGAGGGAGAGAGTTGATATATGGCCTCTTTGTTCATTGGTCTGAGCATGTGAAAAAGTGTCATTGTTCACATTAATCTGTCTTGCGGCTGCCTTGTTCTGGGCAACAGACAAATCTGCGGTGAAAATCCCCACCTCACTCTCTGTTCTACCAAAGCACTTCACCCCCCACATGCTTTCAGCAACCCTTGTTTTCCAGTCCTCACAAGGCACCTTAACTTTGCCCTGTCTTGCTATTTTATATATTTCAGAGCCTGATTCTAAATATTAAAAGCACAGTCCTTTTACTACCTGCATTTATATGCAACTCTCAAGCAAGAATGACATATTTTATATTGGATACACAACATGGATGCTGAGGCAAACAGATATATAACAGTTACTCCTTTACCTAAATCTTCCGTAAACAAGAAGAAATAGTTTTAAAATTAACCATTTGAAAATTCTTCAGCTGAGTCATTAGTATTTTTAACCCATGAAACTTCAACTTCTCCTGTAAAACAAACCAGTGCTTGTAAATACAGCTACCTTACTTTCATTGTTAACTTGAGGTGTGATTTCACCTCAAGTCCTGAGGCACAAATGCTAGGAGAAGGCTAACTGATAAATCTGGAGCACCCTTCACACTACAAGTACATACAACATAGTAGCCTGTCACTCAGAATAAAAATTAGCAATGTCCAGATTTTGACATCGGCACCTTTTCCATAAGCTCCTGCTGATTTATCTCTGGTTGAGACGACAACCTTTGCAACATCTTTCTTTTATAGCTGTCATGAAAAAAGAAAGAAAACCCCAGACCTTCCAGATATGTGGACCCCCCAAAATCTGTTTCTTAATTTGCAGAATTTATTTTAAAGCTTACTGAAGTCAGTCACAACATCTTTCTCTTTTTGTGCTAAAAAGGCACAACTCTTTGTTGGAAGATTTTGAAAAAGTGACAACTACTCTGAAATTTTGTTTTGGAAAATTTCCTCACCTGTGACACGAAGTGTTTCAGAGGTAGGTGATGGCAATGTGAGTAATGACAATAATGGAATCTTTTGAGGGTTTTTTCTTCAAAATGAGTATTTGAAATAAAATTCATAAACTGAAATCTGTTCCTCTTTTGTCATTTTAGGAAAGTTATCAGAAAAGAACATTCCTGAAAACCTTGTATTAAATATCTTTCAAAAAATTAAGATATTTTTCATAACAGAAAAAATTATATTGCAATATTTTAGATGAAGTTGAACATCTAGATCCTAACCAATTCTACTCTATGTACTGACCTGCAAAGAAAAGCATAGCTGGAGACAGGAATGATCCATCCTTCATATATGTTAGGATAAAATTCAAGTTACTCTAATTGACACAATTGCCACATGAATAAGGAGTAAAAGAAAAAGGAACCACAACATCAGCTAAACCAAAACCGGAATAAACATGCAGCAGGAGAAAATACAAAGGCTTGCTTATTTAGTTACACCTGTGGGTATTGATTTCACTGAAATGGTGAAGAAAACTATTAAATATGCTGGACTCTTTAATATCTGCTAAAAAATTACTCATCAAGCAGAGCATTTTCTGACCTTTGGAAGTAAGTTCTGATCTGACGTGGTGTTGTGTCCATCACAACATGGAACAAGCATTCTGGGGGACAATACAGGCTTTTGTCTCTAATGGAAAATCTAATTTGATGTCCTTCTTTAGGTAGTGCAGCTGGGGATAATTACACATTTCTGTCACATACTCTGAATGCTCCCTGCTCCGTGGGAGGGTAGGAGGCACGAACGCGGTGGCCTGACCACTGTAATGGAATATTAAAACCAAGGGAAAAACAGCCAACAATTCATGGCTTGGAGACCGCATTGTGGACTCTATTTTGTCTCCTTACGCCTACTGCTCTGCAGCCTCTGCCGACCTCATACAGCTCCCTGCCATTGCCTGCACCTACGTGGTGAAACACCTCGAGTGCTGAGTGCTCCTCTCCCACAAGCAGCCCTGTCTCCTTTCCCCCCATCTGGTCCTCTGCAAGCCCATGACCTTCCCAACACAAAGCTTGCCTGAGTGCTCCACCTCATTCCTTTTCCCGAGCTTTGCAAAGAGCTTTGCATTTGCACACTGCTGGTTAATAATATATGAATGTATATATTTACCACTCATGGTGTTTAACTTGGTGTGCTTGTTTTATGTATAATGAGACACAGCTAATGTGTTTATGTTCATGGTTCAGCATCTTGAATAGGTCATCAAAATGTCCACCTTTACTGCACTGATTTATTAAATACCTCATGGAAATGGCCTCTCTTAGTCCATTTTCTCCTGTATGGTAATAAAATCAAAGCATACAAATGTCAAAATACATACAGGTATACTAAAATCCAACCACAAACCAAAATAAAGTCGTCTTGTGTGTATGCCTGAGCACAAGCACAGAAAACTCAGTAATCCTGCTTAAAATCACTAATACACTTCAAAAAAAATGCCCCAGACTCCTTAAATAATACCTCGGCGCATCATTGAGCTTGTGCCTTGGTGCATTTGATGTATTTCCTTGAATATTCTCTCCAGCTGTTCAGGAAAAGTCTTTCTCCCTGCCTCTCACCCATACGCTGAGGCTGTGTAAAACAATTAGTGACCAGCACCAGGGGCAGGTATTTCCCATCAGTGTCCAACTTCAGCAGCTTCCTCTGGTTTTCCTCCCCATAATTTTCTGGGCAGTTGTATTCTCACTATGCAGCCACTTCAGTATCATAATATCACACTCTTTTCCTACGGGGTGCTGTCAAAATAGTCTGCTAAAAGAGAGAAAGAAACAGGTGAGCTAAGTATTGCAGATGGACTGAAGAAACAGCGCTGTCATTTTCATTTATAAAGACCATGAAATTAGATTACCATAGGTGAAAAAGAAGGCAAGGCTGGCATCATTGTAACCGGTTGAAATCCTGCTCACTTGGTAAACTTCAGGGTTTTGTGTAGAGGGCAAATTACCAGTACTCAAGTCACACTTATGGCCCCATCCAATATACTTGGGAGCTGTAACCGTACCTGCCCATAAATAAAATTTTATACGTTGTCTGGTCTTCTGGCTCAATAAGACTGCACATTTCTGTAGGCAGTGCAGGATTTTTTTTGCAACTGCTGCCAGCTATTGAGTTAGCACCACAGAGCTGGTTAGCTATTGATAGCAGTTAGCAGATGAGCTTTCAGACTGCAGTAGCTATAGATGTGTCATTATAGAGTGAAAAGGATTATTATGTAAAGCTTTCACCAGCGCAGCTCCAGATGAGGCCTTCCCTTACATCTGGGTAAGAACCAGAGGACATCTCAATACTCTGCTGTCATTTCTAGTCACACCAGATATGTAGCACAGATTTGGTCCACTGATCAGTGATAGTTGGCTGAGTTTTCCAGAAGCGAGGCTGACTGAATGAACACACTCTGGGAAAAAAAAAATAAATCTAGGAGAACATCTGTGAGCTTTTAACCTCCTCATCCTCTTCAAATACAAATATTACCCCAGAACTGAAGTCATGACATGACATTATAAGACTGCAACAGTCCAGTCATATATACCTATGAGGACTACAGAGTTCTTTGTCTGTCAGAAAATGCTGCGAAAATTGTCCAGGTTTGCAAAAAGCATCAAAGATGACAGAACAAGAGAAACCCTAACAATACGTATTTTTATTTACTTATTGTTTATTTTTATTTATTTTTCAGTGAATTTTTCTGTTTTGAGGTTAGTGGCTCAGAACACACAGCAAGAAAATTCACCACCTCCTAGGATAAGTTTATGCCATTTAATCCTCAGGATTTCTATTTCAGGCCCTAGGATGCTGGCCAAGAAAACAGTTGCTCGGCCATGGGGTTGATAGTCCCTGATTTAGATTGTGCCAAATCTGTAGCAAATTTCAAGAATAGGCAAAGGAACGGAGTGTGCCAGCATTTGTCTGTGGATAAGATAAAGATTCATTAGGATCCTCAGCAGTAATGTTGTCCTTTTTGCCTTCTGAGAAATCAGGACTCATCCTCTTTTGTTTTGCTACTTATCATGCGACCTATAACTGAAGTCATTCACTTTCTCTGGAATAGGAAGTCTCTAAGTGAGGCAGAATAATATTTTACTTGCCAGCTACAGCTTTGTTTTATATGTTTGATTGTAAACAAGCAAACATTTACTTTGGAGAAAGACATTGAAGTTCAATGAGTTAGTGAAGGAAAGAAGTTTAGCACGCATTATGCACTGCTCTTGTTTCTTGCCAGGGACACACATACAGAAAATGTGAACTAAGCGGTTCATGGCCAGAAGTGTACACTTACACCTATTGACATCTGCAATTTTTTTTCCTCCTTATACGCTAAAAATTCACTCCAACATAAATATCAGATCCAGGGATTTCAGACTGATCACAGGACTTCCCAACATGTCTCAGGTGATGCTGGTGCTGGCTGTTTCCATGTCATCAGCCCTGTCACAGACTGACTGTACTGGAGAGGTCAGCTCTGCTGTGACACTTACATAGATCCAGTTGCCATCGTGTGAGACTCAAAAGGAAGGCAGACTAAGCCCAGATCCCTCAAGGTATTTTGACATCTACCTGACACTGACTCTGAAGCGAGCTGGGCAGCTGCAATGGGAGAGGAGATGGCCATACCGTCCCTGCCCTACTGTGTCATCAGGAAATCCTACTACACAACGCAGAGGTTTGCAGCTTGTAGCCTCCTTCACCACCACTCCCACCCCTGACTGCAATTCATTAAGTCTCCTGATACATCTGAGACAACTATAAATATTTATGGTTGCAGGCTGACATGACTTTCTCAAAGTCACAGAGGACTTGCATCACGGAGCAGAAAGCTCATTTTGCTTTAACCAGGGGGTCATCCTTCCTCGTTAAACAGGGATGCCCAGTACCTGCCTCTGCCCAGCAGTGCAGACCCCCGGGGGAGTACAGCTCTGCAGCCGCCCCTCCACAGCCAGCCCTGCCCCTGCCGCAAGGGTACCTGTCCCCACCGCTGAACTGGTGCCCACCTGCTCCTGCCCCTCGAACCTTGACTTTGCAAATGCAGGCTGAGCACCGAGTCCCTGCCAGGGCTGCTCTTCAGGCTGCCTGGCTCAGGCAGAGGAGCAGTAAAGAATTGCAAATGCTTTTAAGGCACATTGACTTTCAGAACTGGTAGACGCAGTTGTTTTTCATTTATTTAATTATTTGTTGGGCATAGCATCTTGTGTGTACGGAATGTTTTCTCTCTTTTCTGGCAAGAGATTGCAGGGTAAATTAGTAATATATTTATTATTAATAGGAGACTTTTTTGATAGTTAATGAAAACAAACAAAAAAAAATCCAAAAAATCAAAACAGTGCATGAAAGTGAATTAGGAAATATACAACTTGAAGGCATGATCTTTGTCCTGGCAGAAAATGATAGCTGAAGAGGGAGTGATGACAAAAACATGTCACTGAGATGATACCTTGCCAGTGCAAGGGGCTGCAAAATGTCTCCCACAGCACTTCTCATCCTTCCTGTAGAAAGGAGTGATGTGCTCTTACTGTCCATCTCAATATGGAGGGAAGTTGACTCAGCTAAGTCATGGCTGAGCATTTGAGGAGGTGTCTGATTGTTGGTACCTTCTTGCTTAAGTAGCTACTCCAAAATAGAAGAAGTCTCCATGCAAACGCTTTCTCTTCAAGGACTGCCACATATTTAGACAGGGACAAGGCACAGAATTGAATAAAACTAATTTCAAGGCAAGTTTTGAAAATCTAACATAAAAAAAGAGAGCCTGTCTATTCACCCTATAGTTGAGCAGCCTTTGCTAGTCTCTTTTTTTTTTTCTTTTTTTAAGTCTTTATTTGAATATCTTTAGAGAAATATCTTCTTTGGCAGTGAAAATTAAAATGAAACTTAAGAAAAAAAATCTAAGGCTACAGAGCCGAGCATTGTGTGTGGATAGATTAGAGTTAAGGCTCATTTGCAGGAGAAAAGCCAGCACAATATTTGCAGTGAAAAGAACAGAAAGGATCTTGCTCCCACTCTTTCGTTTAATAGAGGTAGTTTGGGGAAAATTTCTAATGAATCCTATCCAACCATAAAATCATGTAGAAAATGAATTGTATCTGACAATAAAATAAAAGTGAACTAAATTACAAGGTTCCTATATTCACAGGACAAATTAATTTCATGTTTGGAATACTAATTGTTCGCTGTAGGGCCTGCAACTATTTATTGTCATCGCTTCGTTTGTTGCCAGAAGAACTTTTGCACACGCAGAATGGTATGGTTTTGGCTGTAGCATCAAAGGGAAGGGAACGAAGTCTCTCAGAGCAGAAGGGGGAGCCTCCCATGTGCCACCCTCTCTGCTCCCCGGAACAGTTTGTGGAAAGGCTTTTGAAGGGTGGGTGATTTGTCCTTTGAAGTTGGAGGCAGAAGGAAAGCGAACCTTGATGGGGGTTGTAATTGGCCCTCAAGGACACCATCTGACACACGTTCCCCAAACTCCTCATGAAAGGCAGAGGGAGCAGATGTGGCCAGTGAGACCAGTGTCTCGGAGGAGCCTGGTTGTCTCCTTGCAGATAGCGTACCCTTAAGATCTAAGAGGCAGCTATCATTTGACATGGCTTCAAGGACCAACTGGTCTTTGGTGCCTGGAGGAAAGCTGCAAAGAGACTCAGGTAGTTCAAAGGAGACACCATGAGAGAAAAAATGTGTTTGTACCACACTGAATTATAGTCAAAAAATACAAATAAATAGAACACCTTCCCCAAACCCAAGAAGATTTTAAAAATACACAGTAAAAATGCGTTTAACTATGTGAAGGCTGTGTGTACACGTAGTTAAAAAATGTTTTTAATAAAAAACCCCATTAAACTAATAAAGCAGCTTAAAGAAGTGATAATTCAGTGGGGAAGGTTGAATCGTCAATTCCATGACAAGTTACATTAATATGACTGTTTCTAGGAGAGAGAAATGAGAAGTTATTGCACCCAATAGGGAGCTTAGAGCAATCATTTTTCCTGAAGAGAGTTAATTTTGAAATGCAAGGCTTCTCCTGAGCTGCCAATGACTCCCTCTATCTCCTAAAAAATCAGATATGTTACTGACTGACAGGTCTAACGGACTGCTTTTGCATGACACCAAACCCACTTGATATTTGAATTTAGTTCAGAGTTGCATGACTGTCTCCATCTTCCCTAGGACTTTCTAGCTGTACTCTGTCCACTCTTGATGAATTTCTGTCTGAGGCAAAGTTAACCAAAAGAAAAGACTGGGCTCCAGTGACCAAGATTATTTTGGGCACCTCTAAAATTGTCAAAGAGCCTGGGCAATGCAGTGCTGAAAATGAAGCAAACTACAGGGGCTCCCCCTTGTCCAGCATCTCTGTCCCAGCACCACCTTCTCCTGCACTGAAGCAAAGGTAGCAATGGTGGGGAATTTCTCAGGTAGGGCAAGCAAGGCCTAAAAGAGATGAAGCAGAGAGCTGGATCCAGGATCCCTGCAGGATGGGAGATGTGCTTAGCCATTCACATGCTCTGCGAAAAAAGAAGGGCCAAATACGAGAAGTGATGGTCGTCTGGGGAAGGCTGAGTACTGCAGCCCTCGTCCATCAGTGTTCTGGTGGGACGCTTCAGTGCTCCTGCTTCTGAGAGGGAGAAAAGAGATGTTATGGCACCCAGCAGGGTGCTTAAAGCAACCATTTTCCTTGAAGATAAAATTACGAGAAAAGATCTGAATTATGGGACAGCGGAAACTGAATGTTTGCCTCTAAGACTTCTCCCCCACTGTGGGATAGAGAGAGGGCCTTCGGCAGACCAGAGGGAATCGTTTGCATTACACACCCTGTGTCATTTCAGTCCCTTCACCCTAGTCTATCTTCTATTTTCCATCTTTTCTTTGCCCTGCTGAACTCACATTTGAGGGGGCTTGGACCAGCTCCAAAACTGTCTTGCATCAGAGGAACTGTTTTTCCTATTGACTGAGATGAAGTTTTGACTGAGAGAGTGCATATGCTTCTCATGTTTTCCTCCTGCTTGCCTTTTACCCAAATCCATGGCTTGTTCCATGTGATATACCAATGTGTTATGCACTTACTTGCTCATCCCCCTGATCCCTTTCTTCTAGGTATTTAAACTGCTGCTCTCATTCTATTTAAAACAAATTTTAGACACTTTGACAGGATTTCCTGCAACTAACAAGGATTTGTGTTTAAAATATGTGTCTGCCACGAAAGCTCAGGTTTATTGTGCCAAGGGCTGTAGCCTTACACTTGCCACTCGGTCCTCCTGATTCAGTATTGCCCCCCGCCAGGCATGCAGACCTGCTCACGTGGCGTGCAAGTGGCTCTCAGGGTCCTCCTGCAGCTGAATCCATCCAGCATGCTCTTTCTTCACTTGGAGTTCGATTCATCTGGAGTGAGATGGATGGGCTACCCTAGGACTCCCAAGAGAGAAAAAAAAAATTGAGTTTTCATGTGAAAGGACTTTAAACAGATGAGAGCGAGCTCCTTCCGAAATGGGAAACAGAAGGCATGCAGAAGTAACGCACGATCACTGAGGAAAATAACTATTGAAATTCCTGGAAAGTGTTGAACGATTACAGAGAAATCATTTCAGAATGAATGGGATGAGTGGATCAAACCTAGACTGGAAGGACCAGTGGGATGGGTAGAAGAGGGAAACGTTGCACGCAGCACTGATGGCTTCCTGCATTTTGTTCCAATGGATTTGACCCTCCCCACCTGAAGCACTTAGGCTCTGAAAATTTTCTTAGAGTAAGAAAAAGGAAAATCCGCCTTCACCTTCACAGAGCAGAGAAACAAAGTCCCTTTCACACCTGCACTGAAGAAGAATACAGTGTTCTTGTTCAATTCTTCTGTCTTTGCAGGAATAGCACACTCTAAGGGGTTTGCCAGGCATGAAAAGAAGGATGTACAAGTAGAGACAGGACCTTTACAGGAGAACATATTGCTGCAGATCTAGAGAAAAGAGTGGAAGGTTTAGAGAGGGAAAAGAACAGGAAGGGAAGGAGAAAGAGATCAGGGCTTTGTTAGAAGAGACTTCACCCAAAATTTCAATAAGAGTGAAGAGGAATCTGCCCTCCAAAATACTCACATATGTTAGAGAGTTACCTGTGCTCTTACATTACCACTGAAGCCTAATAAGTCCTTTTGAACTTTCATTTCTGCTTTTTCTGAGTGGAGATACTGTTAGACAACTCAGCAAAATAACAGCTGATAGCTGAAAATATGATTTTTTTAATAGACAAATTTACTATTATTATAACTATCAAATAATGTTTTCGGTAATAGTGTTCTGTTCTCTTCACCCAGCCACCAGAAATCCAATAAAACATGAGTAAGATGCTCTGGGAAGTATGAATGTAAGACTCTTCCTACCAAAGACCATCCATAGACATAGACAACTTCTTGTGGATGTGGTCAATACTGCGGACTTGCAGCCTGGGACAGTTGGAGCCATGGGCTACCAAATGAGCAGATCTCCCACTGTCATCTCCAGAGGCCTGGCATGGCGACTGGTCGAGAGCCTCCACTGTATTCCTGCAGATCCTGCACAACATGTAGGAATGGGAACCACTGCCTCTCTTGGAAAAAAAATAATTTACCTCTGTCAGAGACAGCCCAGCTCCCCAGTCCAGCTGAGCCCAGAACTCAGCAGCAACTGGGATCAAGTACTTCCGCACACAGAAAAGATACCTCTAATTAGCAATTTTTTGCCTCTGGGCAAGCCAGCAGTTCACGCCATCAGGCAACCAGCAGCAGCTCCTCCATTGAGGCAATATACCATTGGTTTGCTGTTCAGTGGTCTCTGGTTTCTGCATGAGACCAAAGCCCAGAACCATATTGCCAGCCCAAGTCTGAATGTGTTGGTGATGTGAATATGTCCGCTGCACGTCCGTGCTGATGAGAGGTGGCAGCTCATTGACTCTCTTGTCTGACCTTGGAAGGGGTGCAGCAGCAGTGAAAGCTACACGCTAACCTTTTCACTGTGCTGCAGGGATATCATTATTGAGCACCAGGTCATTAAGTCAACAGGAACCAATGTTTCTGTGACATGAGTGCTAAGGCATGTGCTGTGTGGGTTGGTTTCAGTGGTGTGAACACACGTTTTGGGTGGTGTGAACTGAGACCACAAAACTCATAGCACACCCTCTGGCAGCTTCTTATGAGTAAAGGGAGGAATAAGCTTTACATCTATAATGGGAAAGGAAAAAGCTGCATGATCTCTTATTCAGCCAGTTTGCCAGTAAACAAATAATTATGGAGCAAGACTCACAAGAAAACATACTGTAAATATTCAAAAAGATGAAATCAAGACCTTTAGAGAAAATTAAGGAATTGGAAAATTTTCTTTTTTGTGCCTCTCAAACCTCCTATTTTACCGTGATAATAATCATCATCATTAAAAAATGTGCCCTGTATGCTTGAGGTTACAAAAGAGGAAAAGTATCAGATGTCATTGAAACATTGCATCTTGAAACTCAGTGCAAATAAAAAGGAGTTTTATAACATAATTACATTCCCATTAACATGTTAATCTCTTATATACAGACATAGAGAAGCAAATACATTACTTTAAATAATTAACTCCGTAGTGAGGTTTTATTGCTGGGAAAGAAGATTTCTCTATGGAAGGGTATTTAAAGTTTTAATTAAACTGTTTTTGATAGATGTTTACTGTTGCTTCTATTTCTGCTTAAAACAAAACCATACAATTAGAAGAAAATGTAATTTTGTCACGAGAAAGGAATTATTTCCTTTTGGAGGAAGGACTAAGGTTCCCTCTTCTTTGTTGTCTACTCAGTGTACAGCAATGCTATAGTGTGTTTTAAGAGACATGCATTTCTTATGGAAAAGTTCCATTTTGCTTTCTTTTTTCCTTTCAACAATTTCTTTCTTTTTGTGCCACCGAACATTGCCATCACATTTGACCTTCCACTAGAAGGTTGCTTATGTTTTGGTGAGAGAAGAGAACTCAAGAAGGATGTAAAAAAAAATCAGATGCTTCTCAGGTAAAAGCTGCTAAAGGAACCAGTAAGTATGGGAAAAATATCCTTAAGGAATTGCAGAATCACAGGATCTAGGCAGGAGAAATGAAAAAATGGACAAAAAAAGAACAGGGCTGAAAGACATAAAGAAATGAAAGGTCTAGTAAGGATTGCCAGGTAGAGAATCTGGACAACGTACTGCTCTGAAAAGAAGTCAGCAAACTTTATGCATGAACTGGCAATTGAGCTTGTGTGTTGGGTTTGCGTGGCGGGGGGTTGTGTAGCAGGGAAGGGGCTACAGGGGTGGCTCCTGTGAGAAGCTGCTAGAAGCTTCCCCAGCTCCAACTCGGACCCGCCACTGGCCAAGGCCGAGCCCGTCAGCAATGGTGGTAGTGCCTCTGGGATAGCATATTTAAGAAGGGGAAAGACTGCTGAAAAAGAAGAGCTACAGTGGAGAGAGGAGTGGGATGTGAGAGAAACAACCATGCAGGCACCGAGGTCAGTGAAGAAGGCGAGGGAGGAGGTGTGCCGGAGCAGGGATTCCCCTGCAGCCCGTGGTGAGATGGCAGGCTGTCCCCCTGGGGCCCATGGAGGTTAACGGCGGAGCAGAGATTCCCCTGCAGCCCCTGGAGGACCCCATGCCAGAGCAGGTGGCTGGGCCCGGAGAAGGCCGTGACTCCATGGGAAAGCCCACCCTGGAGCAGTTCGTGGAGGACTGCAAGCCATGGAAAGGACTTGCGTTGGAGAAGCCTGTGGAGGGCTGACCCCCATGGGAGGGACCCCACGCTGGAGCAGGGGAAGAGTGTGAGGAGTCCTCCCCCCGAGGAGGAAGGATCAGCAGAAACAGCGTGTGACGAACTGACCACAACCCCCATTCCCTGTCCCCCTGCACCACTTGGGGGGAGGAGGTAGAGGAATTGGGAGCAAAGCTGAGCCCATGAAGAAGGGAGGAGTGGGGGGAAGGTGTGTTTTTAAGATATGGTTCTATTTCTTATTATCCTACTCTGATTTGATTGGTAACAAATTAAATTGATTTCTTTTTCCCCAAGTCAAGTCTATTTTGCCTGTGACCATAATTGGTGAGTAATCCCTCCCTGTCCTTGTCGCGACTCACGAGCCTTTCATTGTATTTTCTCCTCCCCATCCCACTGAGGGGAAGGAGTGAGCGAGCGGCCACGTGGTGCTTTGTTGTCAGCTGGGCCTAAACCACGACAGCTTGATACATAAATGGATAATTGAAAGGCTTTGCAGATGGACACTTGCTTTCCGGACCTGAAAAGGTGGATGCAGATAAGCTAACCCTGCACTGACCTTCTCTGGTGAACTTGAGCGTGACGCTAGGAAAAAAACATCTGAGTGAGAGAAAAGCACATGGTCTCCACAGTTCATAGACAGTGCTTGAAGCTGCCAACTGAAAGATCTGAGGACAGCTTGTGTCAGCATGGCACTCGGCCCCACTAGAAACAGTCCTGCAAACCCCCACTTCATTTCATATAGGTTTCTGGATACCCAAGGTATGGGACACAGGCTGCTTGAAATCCAGGTAGCATGTGAGATAAATGACAGATCAGCATTTCTTCTCTGGTTCCCTGAGCAAACCAATAGCACCCTCTCATTTTGGTCCTCTCACTTGAAAAGATTGAGAAGCCATGCCAGTGGTTTCAGAACAAATCTATAGACATACATTTTGAAAAAGCATGAGAAGTCCTACAGACGACAAACATAAGACTCCCTCTCTGTGAGCCATCTAGACACCACATGCACAAGATCTGTGTTGAATTATTTACATGGGAAAATGCCTTTCAGGCACTTGTAACAGCTCTAGATTCTATTCAGCAACAAGAAGAGAAGAGCACTGAGGCTATTTGCCTTAAAAGGAATTAAATAAATACAGGAAAGCTCTGTTACAGTAGCATTTGAAGTGCTTTTTTGAAAAGAGTAGATGAAGCCAGAAGTCTAGGCCACTCTGCCCACTCACTGATAGTGATTCTAGGTACTGAAAAATACACAGATGCTAAAGCGAACACCCCAGCCTCAGCACAGTTGTCCTGTGAAAAGCCACAGGGCTCTGGAGCCTGTCTCTGATTCTGGGACCTCTCAGGTTATGGTGTGGGCCAGCTCATTTAGCTCCAGGAGATAGGCTCTCATTGAACATGTAAACCCTGTGGCATTGGCAAACATGGCAGCTATCCCTCATACACTACAAATCCACCTCCTGGGGGGTGGCTGGACAAGCGTGAGCAGCATGACTCGAACTGACACAAGAGCAGGGCATTTCTAGATTTACTTCTAATGCACACGCTGATGAGTTGAATGGAAGCGGAGAGAGAGGATGGGAAATCACGGAGGGTACGTTTCTTTATCCTAAAAAGGAACAACAAAATGGGCCCACATTGGAGACTGCAGGACAGCACCACAGAGGAGTCTCCCACACCCCCTGCCCGTGAGCATCCTGATGAATAACCCTGCTGAGCTGCATGTGCACGTCAGGTTATCCACATGAGCCTACAGACAGCGAGGAGGATGAGGCCCCATAAAATATTTTTTTCTGAGTCCACCACTAAGGGAGGAGGAGATGGGATAAGGTGGTCACTTTGGGCAGGACTGCAATGGGGAAGGTCACTGCTGATTCAGTCTGATGAAGTGGCAAGGTGGAGCAAGGAGTGTAAACAGCATTGTCCTTGCACCTGCATGTCAGGCTGCAGCTTTCAGCTCATCTTTGAAAGAGGCAGTGGGCAGGGGGTCTCAGGAGATACAGGCTTCAGGTTTGATTGGTATTCTCCTGAGATACCTATTTTCTTCTGATCTGGAAGTCACACAGAGATTGGTGAGCTCTGTACTACATGCTTGTGTTATCTGTCATCATATCTCTTCCTGAGGCAGAGCAGACATGATCCCAAGGCTACCAAAACACTGCCACAAGCTAAAGTTAACGTCACGGGAAAATGATAACAAGGTAGTTGCTGTGTGACGAGGTAGTCTTTTTCTTGACACAGCAGACAGGAGCTATATTTGAAAATGAAAGCTTTGACCACCAATACTGTCCACTCATTTACAAGGATAGCAAGACACTCTTTAGACTAAAATTACTTATTGTGACAAGAAGTCCAACAATACCTTTTCTTTCTGGGGCTCCATTTCATAGCTACTACCCATTGATCAACTCCAGATGATGCTGTGTCTTGTCTCTCTGCACCCTTCCACCACTCATTCAAGGCAGATTTCCCTACCCTTACTCCTATTGCAATGTCAGTGGGATTACTTATGGATGTAAAATGCTAATCTATATTGTAACCATGCGTTTCCCTTCTCTATTTACTTATTTTCTCTTCTTCAGACATCATCATGAGGGATTCTAATACCCATGAGTAGTATGAAACTTCAAATCCCTGTCTTAATTTTACAGGATGGTCTACATCTTTATTTGTATCTGCAAGTGTAACACACAAAACTGCAAACACTTTGTCTGAAGAAAGCTAAGCAAAACAAAGCTGTATTTCACTGCCAGGATGCTTTTAACCAATTGCTGAAGAATTTCCTCCGCCTGTAATAAGATCCTCAATAATGAAAGAATAAGGCAGTTATTTAAGAATAAGACAGGCTTTTAGTTTTGATTTGGAGAGCACAAAAGCCAAGAACAAACAAAAGCCAAGTCACCACAAAAGAGCAGCGTGTCTTCTCTGTGAGGTACAGAGGAGGAAATGGCTGCCAGAAGGTATTTCAGTGATCTCAGGGTACAATACAAAGAAAAAAACCAACCCTATGAGCCAGACATCGCAGCAGTTAAGCCCACCGTTTGTGCCTTCACATCCTCCCCGAGTCCTCTTGAGGACTGGCTGTCCAGCAGGCACTGCAGTAGCCCTCTTGTTCATAAAGGTCGGTGGCTGTCCGTGCTGAGATGCTCCCGCCTCTGCTGCAGATCCCTCCATGTTTCCCACCTCTGGCTGTAAGTGGTACCGCTGGCAAACTAAGAAAAAGAGTGTCTTTGCTGTGTGCTGGGCTAGAAACCAGAAAAGGATATGATAGTTATGCCCCCAGGGTAGTGTGGAGGGAGGACACTAGGTCTGCTTTCCTCATAGCAAGAGCTGTGGTCCTTCAGGTCTCCCCCTTCTCTACCTCTTCCTCTGCCTCTTCCTTTCTTAAGGACAATTAAAGCTCTTGCTCAGGCATTATGTAAATACAGCAGCTGCACCCCATGCTGTGAAAGTATCATGAAAGAAAGTACAAAAGGCTCTGTGGCCTCGTGAAATGCTGAAGAGAAGGAGACATTTTGGCAGTGTAATATCATCACTCCCCCTCCTCAGCTCTGTTTGTGAGGGCAACACTATGTGAGCCCTTTGCCATTACAGAGGAATGCCATAACACTCATTTTAAATAAATTCCAGCAGGTCTTTATGATGGGGAAAAGCAAAAATGGAATCCTGCTGGTGTGATGAACTCTAATTTTTCAGAGATAACAACAGGCAATTTTCAAGGAAGGCCAAGTGACTTTATTCTCATTCAATAGATGAAGGGAAATGGGCAAAGAGGTGCAGTTCCCTGACACTATCTGGATAAATAATGGTAGAAGGAGGATTATTCTGGTCCCTAAAGTGAATAGTCCTATTCACAAACTATATGGAAAAAAAAAAAAGTATTCAGTTGCAATGAGACTGAAGAGCAATAACCAATTAGCAACATATCCCTGGGTCCCTTAGCAGCTCTCCTAGGCTCGTGCAACCTTGGTCACATCACATCCGTTGTGTCTCAACTCTCCTACCACCAAAGTAAGGATGAACTGGTAGCAGCATCACTACCAGACATGAGGGACTGTTCCTGAAGCTCTCAGAGAACCTCGAATGCAAGAGGTGGACTGAAGTGCAGAGTCGCTAATTATTTTAAAGCCCCTTCTTGTTCATATTAATCAAAGTGTCAAGCTGATTCTCTCTAATCTAACTAAAGAAGACAGAGCTTTCGCAGTGGGAAATGCTTTAAAGTTCACCATGCTCGCATAACAAATTTACTGTATGCTTCCTACTTGCTGGCTCTGTGGGTGCCTGAGTGAATTTCTTTTGCTGTTTCTACTAATTGTCAGAACTACTTCCAGTGGCTTTAAACAAATGTTGACTTAATCCTGCTGTGACATCTCAAAGCTGAATATTTGATATCACAGTTTGCTAGGAGACACAGGTGTAGGAATAAAATGCTACTTGAGATCCTACCTGATTGGTGCAGAGTGGGGTTATGAAGACACAGCCTGACCCAGAAAATGTGTTTAATAGACCAAAAAGGAAGCTTTTAAAAAATGCATAAATACATGTATAAGTGGATCTAAAATATACATTTGTGGGAGCCAAAACAAGATATTCCTAGAGAGAACGGGCTATCTCCTGGCAAAACACTGCATGTTTCATAACCTTCCATGGATGGTTTGATTTTGCTTTAGGAACCAGCAAGGAATTCAGTGCAAAAATAGATAAATCTCCATTTCATTTAAACATTGACAGTGAAACAGAAGATTTAATGCAAACTGACACAAGCCAGGAGATTCCAAATGCATTCCCCTTAGTCTTGCTCCTGAGTTCGTGTCTCTAATGACAGTATGCATTTGTGTGGCAGCAGGCAGTACATGGAGTGTCAGCCGTAACACGACGTTTCCTAGGCGTTTTGTCATTTTGATCATGTCACTCATTGCTGGGAACTGTTTGAACCAAAATACTAGACCCAGACAGCCAAGCATGTAGCCATTTCCCCTTTCCTCTCTGTCAGTGTATCCTGTCACTGGTTGTGCTGGTCCCCAGAAGGGACTGAGGCTTTCTGCAGCAAGGAGTTGCCCAAAGAAGAAGATGGATGAGGTAATTGCAAAGCATGGGCATCATCGTACTGCAGCAGTGATCAAGATATTAAAAATCAATGGTCATAACTTATTGTTAGCTTCAGTGAGGACAACATGGGTGGTGGTAAGGGGTTTCTTCTCTCTAACAAGATCCCCATTTATTCCTGTCTGCATGATGAAGAGTATCATGCAGATGATGACCCTTGGTACCTAGGGTAGTAAGAGCTGGAGTTTGAACTGTACGTAATTTCCTTTGCTTACCTGAAGCTGTAGCTATTTTCACCAGTACTAGCTGAAGCAATATCCAGTGAAGGGATCCAATTTCTATATTCTGTGCCAACCTCTAAAACAATGTTTCTGTCTTTTCTATTTTTTTTTCACTTGAAGGACCTCAGTCACGTTTAGGAGAAAAAGCCATAGGCCACCAAATACTGTGGGTGGAAAAGCTGTCATTTGCAATAATAAAATGTTATTAATTTAAAAAACAGCCTGTTGTTTTTATTCACTCCTCACTCCCACTCACTGCCATTTTGGGGAGGGGATTCTAAAATTATTTGCATGTTTCTCACAGCCATGTCAAACTTTGTCATCTTACTGGTCCATAGGATGAGGTTTTTAAAGCTGGTTAGGGAATATAGCCACAAGCATCCCTATGAAATCCTCTGGAGGCTGGATACAGACAAAATTTTATATCAGAATGACTGTGGTCTTTGTTTTAAACAAAACAGAGAACAACAGCAAACCAAGGCAAGTGGGTCCACAAAAAAGACAGAAGATTTGTGAGTGTAAGAATTTTTCTTGTTAGTTGCTTCCCTCCCAGCCCCCCATGCAGTCACAGCAGCTATGCTTTGCAGTGGTAAAGGGATGCTTGTGGGGGTAGAGGGTTGGTCAGTGGTACCCTTCATTCAGCTCATGGTGCTCTGGAAGCTCCTGACTTTCCAGATTTCACCTGTCAGTGCAGAGCAGGGGGGAGGCTCTGGGAGGAAAGTCTTGCTGGTGGTGATCTGGCTGCAGAGGATCCTTTGCTTTCCAGGATGGCAGTCTGGCTTACTGCACTGCCACTGAATTCACTTAAAGAAAAAGAAGTAGCAACAACAAAAGATGTGTGGTTTGTTATGAGCTGAGTCCTGTCTCTGATGTAAGACTTCATTAAAAAAAAAAATGCCAGGCTCCTTAGGTGAAGCTGAGAACTAGCTGACATTCACTTCTGGTAGTGCATCAGAGACATTTTGGGGACAAAATCAAGACATGGATAACATGAAAGCTTGGCAGTCAGGCCAAGAGAACAAATAGGGCTGAGGAAGTGATTTAAGTTGCCTCAAAATCATTTTGAACCTCTTAAGAACCAACAGTAGAAATGAACTAATTTATTTCAGAAAAAGACAGTTTGTGGATTTCCATCCAGCAGGTAGTGTGTGTTTCTTCATCGCATGATGGACACTGGAGGCTAGCCTGCGCCTGCCTCTCTGTGACCTTTGAAGGAGGATAGGAAAGGTGGTACTGCTGCGGGGTGAAGGGTGCTGAGCAGCCTGCAGCTGGTTGTGAGGGGTGCCAGTGATGGCTGCTGGAGTGAGGAACATGTGCCTCATGCCAGCTCTGCTGACATCTTTTTTCTAGCAGAGCTCACAGAGATGGGAACTCTTCTTCAAAGAAGAGAAAAACATGCATTCCTGAAAAACAAATACTTTATTGAATTATTTTTCCTCCCTTCTTTCTCCACCACACACACACGTGCACACACACACACACACACACATCAGAGAGTCAAGTGGCAAACATTTCCTGCTGGAGTTCCTACTGCTGGAAGAATGCTGATATTTTGTGAAAGTGCATACAGTTATGTGATTCAAATAGCTCTGCTCTTTCCATAACTGGGTTTGGCCTGGAAACTTCTTTTACGTTCACTTGTTATTCTTGTTATTTTTCTATTTCCATTGTTATTGTTGCAAAGAGACAAAATGTCTTCCCCAAGGGAAAAAAAAACCCTCATCTGTGGCAGAGCTAGGGATGGTGTGGAGAGGTTTAAGGGCAATACTGAAACCAGTCATCTCTGATGACTTCCTATTCTGTTTCATAGTATGGGTTGTAGGCTGTATTTTTTCCTGTATTTTTGCACTGCTGAAAAGCTGGGTAGTTGACCCCAGCTTCTCCCAATCCATTCACTTAGTTTACGGCTAAGTCCGGTCCAAATACCTGTCTCTGGTTCCCCAGCAGTCTCTCTCATTTATCTCTGCTCTCTGATGGAGCGCCAGTCTACCAGAGGCTGCTGACAAAGTCATATTCATTGATCTGGGCTTCTCTACGAAATGAATGGAGCACATCTCCATGACAGCAGGTCAAAGGATTACAAATTATAATTTGAGATATGAAACAAGAAAAAACAACTGCTTTTTTTTTTTCTTGTCTAATATTATCCCTGTACTCACCCTGTCCACTGAGATACCTACTTTACCAAGAGCATCTAAATAAAGTCAAAAGTTCAAGTCAGATGTTTGCTGTTGGAATCAGTAATCATCAAAAGTCTCCACTGAGACATGACTTTTGATCTACAGTTTGAAATAGCCACAGGTTAAACTGAGACCTTGGATCAGGTCATGCCTGGGATGCAGGCTTTCCAGAACCCGAATTCAGCCTTACAAGTAAAGAATATCACTAATGGATATCTGTAAAGGCAGAAATTAAAAAAACTACTAAACTCAGGAGTTAGGACCCAACCTGCTTTCATTTACTAATGAAATGTCAGCCTCCGTATGCTGTGCAGGAGTCCAGGGATTAGATCCCTTGTGCAGCTTCCCCGGAGACAAGACGGAGAGGCTGGTTTACACCAGACAGGGTTCTGCCTTTCCGTTTTCATGTCCAGCCACATTTTCCTCTAGAAGTACAAACCTGTTGCCTCCTGGTATAAAACAAAATCACCATTGTGCTTTACAACTTCAGCAAAGAGTAAGTATGTGTCTGCTCCATTAATGCTTAGTGCTGAGCGGAGACAATGTTTGAGCAGATGCTTCTACTATCTGGATTTATGTAGTCTATGGAAATCGGGCAGCACTTTGTAAAAACTGACAAATTAATTGTCCTTCCTTGATACTCATAGTAGCGACAATCATCATGGCAAACTCTTTGTTGATGCTTACATGGACATCGTAGGCAGCTGTGTGGGAAGTCCATCCCTCTTCAGCAGGCACGAGCGTTCAAAGCCCAGAGCCATCCAGGGACAGTCCAGAACTACCCCTGGTGCAAATGGTTCCCAATCACACACAGAGCTTAGGTGGCAACAGTGGATGTGACTGGCTATGGCAAGCTAAGATTAGTAAAATCAACCTGTTTCTGTTGTGCAGGCATGGGAGGAAGATTCTCACTGCATGTCATTGTACAGATTAAGGGAGACACTCTCCTTAAAGGATATTTATTTTAGTGGGGAAATTCCCCAGACTATCCAATGCTTAATACAGAAATTAATTCAAGGAAATCCTGCTTCGAAGGGATGCATGTGCATGTCTCATCTTACAAGTAAGGGAACCAAAGGGATTTGTAATTCATAATCATGCCAGATTAAAAATTATAATCAATATATTTATCATGCTGATCTGAAACCCTGAGGACACTTACCTAGGCAATAAGAGAAACCAATAGCTTGCTCGGTCTCCTTATTTCAAAAGAGCTAATACAGTGTAAAGCTGGAAGTGAGATAATGGATAGGTGGACTCAGGAATGCATGGGGAAAGGATAAGCTCAGTTTGGTACTGCTAGTCAGATATACATGACATCTGCTGATCCTGATCTCTTCATTCACTCCGGGTGAAATTCACCCCTCTCTAGACTATCAGCTCAAAGTCTTTGGATTATTTATAGTATCAGAGATAAGGCTTAACTGAGTGTTTGAATGATTTGTAAATCTTGTGCTTGTGCTGTGCACAGCAGTGAATTACCTTTCAAGGACTAGTTTGCCTATCTATGGATGTTCAGTTCTGGCCCTCACTGTAGTAGGAGGCTCTCTTATCAGCTCTCTTCCCAAAAAGTAGGAAGGCACTACTCCTCACTAAGTGCTGTTCATTAGCACATTTTTTCAAGCATCTCATATCAACCCTGTGTGAAAAAATATGGGTAGAGTATGGCTTTAAATTGTCTCTCCCCTGTTTTGCAGAGACTCCTGTGGAGGCTTTTGAAACGGCAGGATGGATCTTGTTGGAAACAAAGCAGCTCATCAGTACGATTCTTCAGAAAGTTACAAACGTACCATTCTGCAGTTATAATGGGAAAGGCTTTGTAATCTCAGCTATAATCTTTTTTGTCATAAAGCTGCACAACCTGATTTACTATCGATTCCAAAAGAGAATTTAAAAGTGTTTCTTTGGCATCAGATGAAACATCTGTTCAAATCTCAAGCATTTATAAACACATTTAAATAAAAAAGAAGAAAAATATAAACCAGAAAGTTATTTTTAATGAGGAAATCTAAATTTAAATTCTTCAGATTTATAATATTTTTCCCTCTGCATGATTTTCTTCCTCTCCCCATTCCATAAACAAAGAATTTGGTATAACAGATTGAATCAAAGATTAATATCAATATCCTCAGATCTTTCCCAAAAAGCATTTATGTTGAATAAGTTTGGTCAGTTTTGCTGTCAGATAAATTTTATGAAAAATACCCCAAACAGATGCAGACTGACTGTAGTTAATAGTGATTCACACAAATAATGTTACGTGCTTTATTGATGATAAAGCTATGTGAATAATGTAATTCCCTTACATGAAGGGTTCTTAGTCCAATCTCATGTTAACCTTTATACAGAATCTGGTAATTCCCTGTGAGGCTTTTATACACAGAGAGACAGAGTAACACCCCAGCCCTTTTTGAGGTGGATAGTAGCTTGCCTTTATGAATAACATACTGCTTACGTGGGAAGGGAATTTTTTATTGTGGGAGATATCTTCCTGCATTATGATGCCTGTAAATATGGAATTTTCACAGCAACAATTATATGTCTTAAGTTCTTTAATGCTAGTAAATGGAGTTGACATATCTTAATGAATGTATGCGGGTGCCAATTATTAACTAAAACTAATAATCAACAGCAAAATTCGTGCCACTAATTAGCTCTTAAATATTTTTTTCCCACTTCCCAATCTCAGAGCACTTCTTTAAAAATCTTTAGAGTAGTAAGCCTCACAATACCTCTAATAGGTATGTTAGGAATTTGTTGTTCTCTCTTAATATTAGAAAGGAAAACAATGGCACAAGGGCATTTAATGATTCATCCAAGGTCGCAGAACAAGATCTTGTCAGAGCTAGATTAGTACCTGTGTCTTTTTATTCCCAGTTCCTGTTCTCCCCACAAAACTGGACAGTTTCGCCAAAGCAGCACGCTGTCCGGTAAGGGTACATCAAGAGGACAAGGCAAACACAAGTGGTAGAGAATACAGGAAAGCAACCAAGTGGGAAAGCATTAAATGAGGCTTGCAAGTCCAGCAAGGAATTGACCCGGGGACCTTTTCATCTCAGAGCAGCAGGGCTACCTATTGTGCAAAAGAAGTGGCTCTTTAGGTGAAATCATTAACAGCAAGCACAGAGAAGCAACAAAACACAGACTACCAGCTATTCACAGCGGTCACTCATCCAAACCGCTGAGAGACCTAAATCAGCTTAGCTTCTATACAGAGACGAAATCAGGCACCAGCAGGCTGTTTACTCTCTGTCAGCCAAGTGGGTTTCTGTTTGTCACTCCTGACAAACGCTGGCTGCTCACACGTTGGATATTTGTCACACCGAGGGGCAAATCAATCAGAGCACAAGGCCAGTGAGTTGCCGTCTGTCTCCCCCAGCTGAAGGCCACCTCCGCACCCGGCAGAGGATGCTGTGGTCCTGGCTGCATCCCTAGCTAACACCTAGCTGATGTGGCTTGCTTGTAGTACTTGTGGCCCAAAAAAATAGCAAACTTATCAATCAGGACCCAAGGAGTACTCCTGAGTCCTGGGCTGCTGGGAGACCATGCAGTGTTGGTGGACACACTTTACCACACTAACAATAATGGGAACAGGAAAGAACTTGACATCCATCGTTTCTTTTCCTACCAGCTTTCCAGGTGTGTATAACTGGATCATCTCTGAACTTTTTCCAGGCCACCTGGTTAGAGCTTCCTGTGGCAATTTCAGCCCACGCTGGGGAAGGATGATACCATGTTGAACTCACATATAAAATGAGTGAAGACAAAGGGTGTAAGACTAATTCTGACCTTTCATGATTTTGAAGTGATTCATTATGCTGTCTAAATATTTATGACTGAGGTGTGAGGGAACTACAAGAAAACAGCTGCATTTAGCCATAGCTAAATCATCTTCCTGGTTATGTCCTAAATAAATGAATGAATAAATGTAAACAATCCTGTAGGAAGCAGTGTTGTGGAGAGCTACAGAAATAAACAGAAATGAGTTAAAAGCATCATTTGAGGAGTAAAATGAAATACTAGAAGTCAAATTGCAGGGTTGATTTAAGGTAATCATAATAGAGTTTTCAAATATATTTGCAGTTGAGAGCTATGGAAGGCAAGAGAAAAAATTGGACCACTTAGAAATAATAATAGCAGTGGACTGGGAATTGGATGTGGAAGCAGCAGACCTGTGGAAAAGGTTCTTTCTTCTTTGCTTCTATCTCTGCTCATCATGAGGAGGCATTTAGCCATGACCGGGGTCAGATCCCACTGTCTGATAGAAGACGCTTTAGTAAGTGTGTGGAGAATTAATTCCAAGGGGAAGATGATGTCTGAGTCCTTTGTCTTGCATACCAATGCTTTATCTCAAAATTCACAATGTGAAAATGACAGGACATGCCTAATGATTAATCTCTTTGCCATTTAAGATGGTAAAAAGTCCCAGCAGCATAGCCCTTTCCCACAGCCCACTTTAGCTGGCTATGACGAATGCCAAAAGCTCCAGAGAATGGCCCAAGCCATTTTGAGAGAGGTGGATTCATCCCTCCTTCCTTGCACCTGAACAGAAGCAGCAGCACATGGAACCGACCTAGTGCTTATGTACGTGTACATCTATGGGAGCTGCCAAGGACCAGCTGGAAATAACCCTGAGGGAAGCCACACTCATACTCAAGATACGAGAGGCTCCTTGGCTGTGGCAGCTTCTCACATTTTATCCCAGAGGCTACATGAGCACAGATTCTACTCAGAGCTCTCCATGCACAGAAATTTGTTTCTGTGTTTACCTCACTATCTAAGATCCCAGTCTGCTTAGACTGAGTCACTGCTTGAAACTTGCCACATGTGTCTGGTGTGGAGCTGGACTGGTTGCAGGAAAGACTATGGGTAGCTCGAGTCCTCAAGTTAAGTGCTTTCTCCTCCATTAAGAGCCTCAAAAGCCAGTCTATATTCAGGTCTAAAGGTCAGGTAGACATGCCAATCATGGGACCCAGTCTTCTGGCATCTCATACCCTGGACTTTGCCTTCCTCTTGCCTCCGGTGCACCAGGAGCAGCCATGCTTACTGTGCAGAGTCCCAAAGCCAGAGAGGCAGCAGCTCTTCGCTTAAAATTACAGAATGTGCTGCTAGAAGCAATATGGGGATTTTAGTATTTTGGCATCTGTAAGAAAGGTTAAGAACATAAAAGCAGACATAACTGGGTCAGGGCAAAAATCAACCTAGCACAGTATCCGTGCTCCAACATTGACCAAAAGTAGAAGCCTGGGGAAGAATAAGAACAGGAATAAAAAGTATATAGAACTCCCCACCCTCTACTCTCCTACTCTCAAACTTTTTCAGGTCAGGGACTTCCTGACTTAAGACAAATGAGGTTTCTGCATATTTATTAAGCCTCAGTAGGTTTCTTTTCCAAATACTTTCCGGTTTCCCCTTGAGGCCACATAACCATCCTTTGGCAAGGAGTGCCAGAACTGCACTATGTGTCACATGAAACCTTTTGCTTGTTTTGAGTCTGACTACCACTAGCACCATTGGATGCCTCTAGCTTTTGCTTTGGTGGAGACAGCAAGCAGTCTTCCCTTTTTTCACTCTCTGTGCCACTTCTGATAGACTGTTAGGTATTCCCCTTTCAATGTCTCTTTTCCAGACTAAAAAGTCCCAGCATAGTCAGGTATTCCTCATGGGGAAGCTGTCCAATGCCTTTGATGATATTGCTCCAGTGCTCCTATGAGACAAAAGAACTTGAATTGCAAATGATATTCAACATGTGGCTAAACCTTCGATTCATATTGTGGCAAAAAAAGGTTCTCTGTTTTGCTCCCTAATGTTTTCCTAGTATTTTATGTGCTTTTTGACCACTACAGTACCCTGAGCGGGGGTTTTCATAGAAGTATCTGTTGTAACCCTCAAGTCCTGAGATACAACTGTATCAGCATCGTGCCCATCATTTTACATGTGAAGTCCAGAGTATTGTTCCCTGGATGTGGATGATGACATTTGTCCGCACCAAATTTCACCTGTCGTTTTATTGCTCAGTCATTCACCCTCGTAAGGTTGCTCAGCAAGACTGCGTGGCTTGTAATATAATGGTAGATGAAGTTAGCAACAAAACAGGAGTGAAAGGCAGGAGAGACATTCCCCACATGAGAGGGTGCTTTTGGATTCTTGCTCTGCTAACCTTGTGACTTAATGCAGGTGGAGTTTGGCCCTGTGTCTCCAGAGTTTAAATATTAAATAGGAGGTTCTAGCTCTGAAGAGTAAACTACAGTTCTCTTTTCAAGCATCCAATACAGGGAAAGGAAGCAAGGTGAGCATTTTCTTTCCATCATTTTCTGGTCTCATTTTCTTCCCATCAGTCACAGAGGAAAACTGACACTCCCACGCAGGGTGAGGAGGGTGCCAACACTTAATACTCTGCCCTGTAATGGCCAGCACCACGTGTTTCCATGAGTCCTGCCAAATCCCCTTCTACTGCTCCTATCTTGTAGTCCCCTCTCTTATTCCTGACAAGTCCCAGATCAAGGGCATAGCCTCAGGCAGCTCAGTACCATGGGGCCCTGGGCACCCAAAGGAGGCCGCTGCAAGGCCTGCTGTCTTGGCCGCAAACTGAGCACCGCTCTCCCTGTGGTGTGAAGACAGCTGTAAGGCACTGAAAGAGCTAGTGCCTGCCAATGTCTCAAACTTTGTAGCAAACCAAGGTGCCGTCGGCGTAGCAACTGGGGACTTCAGTGAGGAGTCGGCTGGCATGGGCACAGGGGCCGGGCCGGAGGGTGTGCAGCCTGGTGTTCTGGCAGACCCTGCATGGCAACGTGGCCAGGGGTCACGCAAAGTTTATTTGAGGAAGGGGCTTGCAGCTCCTGGAAAGTCCCTAAGACCACCACCCCAATAAGCCACACATGCTCAGTAGATAAAGAACCATCTGGAACACTACCATATATGTTGAGAACTGTCTAGAATGAACCCATATAAGTCTTCAAGAGGTGTGACTGGGGGGGGGGGGGGGGCGGGGGCGGGGGCGGGGCAGGGGCAGAGATTGGACTATAAAAGGCACAATTGCAAAGAGCCAGTGTGTGTGTGCACCCACCACTGAGGAACTGAAGACCAACGGGATGTCACTGGATCCTTGGTGGTAACTATCTTTTGCTTATCTGCCTGAACGCTTGCTTAGTTTCCTCCTGTCACTTCCTGCCTCTCCTATCGCTCTGTTTCTCCGTGCTTGTTCAATAAAGAAAAACAGCCTGATTGGCAGCATTTGACCTCATTTGAGTCTTAATCTCACTCTTGGGATCAGCATGAACTTTCCCCGGTTCCGAAATCTAAACTGGAACCTGGCAACAGATCCTCTGGCATCCTTCATTCACCTGGCCCACAGGAAGGGTGATACCTTGGCTCAGTGGCAGGGTCCAGCAGCCTGAGCACTGTGGCTGGTGGGGACCTTTACTGCCCGAAATGGAGACAATTCCGTGACCTTGGTGAGCTTTGGCTTTGCACGTTTCCTGGCATGCACTGGGATAGTTACTGCTGAGGGAACAGCAATGTTTCATCCTCACATGAAATCACATTTGTTCACTGCCAGTGGAGACCTGTTTCTCTATCTGAGGTTTCACTGGGTGCAAATGGATGGCTTTGCATCTCTGGGCATTGCATCCAGGGCTCATTGATGATAATTCAGCACGCAGGCAGTTTATTCCAGCAAGCAGCATCGAAACTACTCTACCTGGTCTGCTTTCTTACAGGAAGAAGATTTCCATGTGCCCTTCCCCCCCTTCACTTTCAAAGAAGGTAATTAGAAGTATCAAAGGGAAGTATCACTGTCTCATTACATTCCTCATTTATACGAATATAATATGCCAGGAAATTATTTCAAGCATGAAAGAAACAGGAAAAGCAGCCTAGCAGTGGTCCAGTCCAATGCTGCAATTTTGTAGATAAGAGAATGGAGACCTAACTCTTAATAAATTAAAAAAAAATAACACTTTAACATAAGTAAAGAATTAAAATAATGGGTACACTACATATATTTCTATGATTAACTGGCTGTGCAACTTATGTTTTCAGTAGGTATAAATTAAGGTCCCTAATAGTATAAGCATTTATAACAGTTGATAGTTTGCAGTACCTCCAATCAGAGTCTTGTCCTAATAATTACTCATTTTTCAGTGTTGAAGTGAAGTCATTTAATAATACTTTTGTCAAATTAGAAGTTTAGTGTAAAAGGAGGCTTATTATCAGCATGCCAGCACTTGTTTCCCAAAAATGTGTGCTCGTGTACTTTACTGAGGCAATACACTGGAAGAGCTAATGGGAAAGACAAAGAGAGAGAACAAAAAAATTGCATGTAATTGGACAGTGTGTCTGGGAGTGAAACCCAGGTCTCCTGCTGGTTTTTTGTAGCTCTGTTACGAGCTTCCTGTTGGATGCAAGATTTCCCATTTGTAAAATAGGGATATCATTGCTGAAACACTAGTAATGAAAAGGACTATTTGTAGGACTGGCATGTGCTTAACGCTCATGAGCAGTTCCACTGATAGCAGTGTGACACCACAAGTGGTGAGCTAAACATAAGATCACTTCAAGGACTTAAATATATAGATCTTTGTCAGCACTCTTTTAAATATATTAAACGCTTTAAATCTGCAGTGTTTATTGACAAGAGTCAGTTTTCCCATTAAAGTGTAACAATGAAATATTCATACACCTCCACAGAAAAGTGACACAGCGAAGAAAACCAAGGCTAGATATCTAACTAATACACACTGTCCTAAACAAAGCAACAAAAGCAACAATTCAGCATGGAAGCCTTATGCTGGGAAGTACCATGAAATAAGAAACATAGGAAAAATTGCCAATTTTTGCAGATCTCTTCATTCACCTCTGTGAAAGATGGGGAGAAGTCAACAAGTTTAAAGAAAACTTTAAATTTGGCTATAAAAATTACTTTATTGTTTTTATTATAATATCACCTAAAAAACCCAATGAAGATGTATAAAATGATTTATACATGTAATTTTGAAACTGACGTCTGTAATTAACTAATGATTTTGCAGAGCTTATATATTCTCTGAGGAAAGTGTAAACTCTGCAAGTTCCGTGGTTACAAGAAGCTGCACAACAACAGCCTCCAGGAGTTAATTGCAAGGGCAAAGGCAAGACGTGGACTGTCCTTCTCCTGACAAAGCACTGACTGGCACCGCTTGAGCTCAAAGGGAATTATTTATAGCCACTGGCAATAGGGTCCGGGTTGGATGGGTGGATTTTTAGGTTGTAGATTAATTATACCACAGATACAAAGATACCTGTGATGGCTATATGCAGAGCCAGCTCAACTTGAGTAGGCTTCATGCTCAGGCAGAGCACTACAGGAATAAAGCTGTATTATTTTGGGATCGGCTCATGTCCAAATGCTCTTTCTTTGCATCAGTTTGTGCAGGCTCCCCTGCTGGACCCAAGCTGGTCCCTTGCAGAGCCAGCATCTACAGCAAGGCTCACTAACACCAGTTGATCTCTTGCTTTGGCTTAACATCACACAAACTCCCCAAGGCTTCATCTATGCTAGTAAGCTAAATGGGGAAGATCACAGGCATATGTATGGTCTCATAATCACCTCTGTTGTACAACCATTGGCATGCTTCTTGGATGCATCCAGGCCAATGAAGATTTTCCCACATAATGCTTATTACAATGTAGGGGTTGTTATGGATGAGTAAACAGTTCTAACAGGCATTTTGGAGCTGATGACCCTGTGTTTGGGATGAGATATGCTCTATGGATGCTAGCATTACTGTGTCATTTCACCTCAGTTCCCAAGAACAATCCCTGGATAATTTATTTCCCAGTATAGTTGCTGGGTGAACGGCTATACCCTCCGTTCTTCAGAGCTCCTCTGCTTGGAAGGGCATAACACTCGGATGCAGTGCTGCATAAATGCCCAGGAGCCAGTGTCCATCACTGTGCTTGACACAAGCCCTTCCAGAATGGGGAGCATTGGGAGTTGAGATGCAGAAATAGGTCAGCTCCTGGAGAGCTGCTTGAATCTAGAGGGAAAGCATGAAGACAGAGCTAGAAAGTCCTGCAAGACTGCAGGTAACTGTACACAGGTATTTTCACATCACACTGCAGTGAGTCCTGTAGTATTTATTGATCTGGCATGACAAAGGCAGGTGTGGCAGGACCTTGTTACGTGAAACCGAATATGGTGGACTTAAGATCTGGGAGATTTGTCCTCCCTGGTCTTGTTTGCTGCTGTTCCCCTTGGCAGTTCCAGCCAGTAGCAAGGCTGAGTGTGAACTCCAAAAATGAAAAAAGCCACTACACAACACATGCACTGCCAAGCACACCCACCAATGCGGACAGAGAGTAGATGCCTTTATCAGCACCCACATAAGCACACACAGCCCTCGTATCAACAACAGCAGCACACACAGGTGCCTGATCCTGCTCCTCCTCACCAGCTCACCAGGACTGCACTTTCCAAATGGACATGCAGACACCCCCCACTCTCTTGATTTAAAAACACATGAACTCTCCACCAGACATTAAGTCCATCCACAATCCTGCCTGTTTATCCCAGCTCCAGCCTTGGGTTTTTCAGTTTCCGGTCTCCAAATCAATGGCTAATCCAGCTTGAAGTTTGGTAGCAAATCACATACATACTGCCCTATGCATATCCAGAAAAGAGAGCAAAGTCAAGAAAATAGAAATAGGATTTAAGGAGGCACCAGGACAGACTGCTGTGGTCAGGCAAGTGCACTGACTGGCATCTCGGTTACACATGCCCGGTCACTTTTGCCCCCTTCCTCTCCTTTTTCCCACGCTTGTTCTTCCCCAGCCCACCTTGATGCTTCCCTTTCCAGCCTTTGTCCATCCTCTAAGCATCCCAGACTAAGCTTTGCACAATCCCACAAACCCCTCAAATATCCGTAAGTTTTGTCTTTGCCTTGTGATCCCTGAAGATTTTGTTTCCCTTCTTCTTACCAGCTACAAAGTTCTGGTTGACTCTCCCCAAGGTTACACCTGCACAGCCACTAACCAGGTATCCTCGCAGCCCAAGTGTCCTTGCTGTCCACACACGCTTGCAGACCTCACTTCCCTGTGGTGGAACATGGTCCCAGGACATGAAGGCTCTGTTTTACCTGGTAGCTGACAGTGACGTGCATACTGATCATAGAGTAGAAAAGGTTGCCATTTTGGAGATGAGTTGACTGTGACAAAGACAAAATTCATTAAGAAGCTGCTCGATAGTTTTTGTGCGTTACATTTTAAGCCACAGTGTATTACTGAGGAAAAATGGACATGATATTATGCACAGTTCTTTAGAAATTATTGCTGTCTGAACTAATCTAGGATGGACAGTCCTAGACAATGCTGTGTTAGGTAGAGAGATGATTATTTTTTTCTGACATGTAATGCAAAACAGAGCCATTAATTAAAGTAAGACAGGACATGTATGGAATCATTTGCATATTCTTTTGAAAAGTGAAATAAATCTACATTGAATTTCCACCATCTGGCAAAACAGAAAACTGTCAATATTAACAGCACTGTCAAGCCACCATGGAAGGAATTACAGAGATAAAGGTGATGGAGGCAGCACCATTATCACTTGCTGGGAAGCTTTACTCCTGAGCAGAAAAAAGAGATGGTTTGCCCATAGCAGGGACTCATGTGGCAGGGATTCTATGACAGCAGTATCAGTCTAAAACAGAAGAGTGATAATTTATTGTCTTGTTGAGACATATTTTTTGTTGCTTTTGTTGGTCACAGAAGACAATATTGCAAAGATGCCCAAAGGAATTCACAAGAGGTGGAAGATTTTCTGACCTTTCATCAGCTTCATTATACAGGATCAGGGAACTGTTTGCCATAGGTGCTTCCTCCTTTTCTCCACTTTTACTCATAAAATGCTTCTTGGAACCACACAAGAACATGAGTGATCATATTGCAAAAGATATAATACTGCCAATATTTTTATCACTTGTGTTAGAAGAATATCAGGCATACTAATTAAGAAATTCTACAGAGAAGCTATAAAACAACCCAATGCACTTACAGCCTGGTTTATTGCAATATATAGTGGGTCAACCAGATAATAAACAAGGAAAGATCAATTGTAGCTGTTGGGAGTATTGCATAAGAGTTATGTTCAGGCTTGGATAAAGTTCTGGGGCAATGACACTTTTCCAGCAATTTATTAGGCTAAGTTCCATGCGAGAGTGAGTTGAGCAGCTTTACTGAAACCAGCTGAGTTGTATCAGTAGCAGCCAATGGAGAACTGAAGCCAGGGAATAAAATGAACCTTCAGCTCAGGTGTGTCTGTAACTGCTGGGTCTGGAAGTGTAGTAATCAGATGGTGCCGCAGGAAAGCAGGATGTTGGTAAGTAGTTCTTTTAATAACAATTTTTCTGGGCGGTCAGCTGGTCAGAAGGGGTGCAGTGATGTTTCTATGTTTATGTCTTATAAGTATGGCTGAGGGTATGTGGCAGGGGATCATGAAGCAGTTGGTATTGTATGCCTATACCTAGGCACTGTGTTTAGCTAGAGAAGTGCTACAGGCTCCCAGCAAGGGGGGAACACTAGTGTGTTTTCTAGGAATTTGTAGAAAAATTATCAGGTAGATGAATCAACTTACTAACAGGAGGTGAAGGGCATTAACCTTCACAGTAGGAACATGTGATGCTGACTTGTAAATTGCAAGGTTTGCCTTTTCAAGGAAACAAGACTCAATGTACTTCTACTAAATGTGAGCTCAGTTCACTTATGTGACTTAAACTTGCTGGGGAATGGTGAATAAGTGTGGTGGGGAGTAGGCTCAAGGCCCTAAAGTGATTTTAAAATAAAAAATTTTTTTAGTTTTCTCAGCTCCAAAAGCCAGGTAGAAGGGACCTTGCTGATGATGCTGATTCCCATAGTGTGTCACTGTCCTAGTTTTGGCTGGAATAGAGTTAATTTTCTTCCTAGTAGCTGGTACAGTGTGCTTTGGATTTAGCGTGAGAATAATGTTGATAACACACTGATGTTTTAGTTGTTGCTAAGTAGCACTTATCCTAAGCCAAGGACTTTTCAGTTTCCCATGCTCTGCCAGCAAGCAGGTGTGCAAGAAGCTGGGAGGGAGCATAGCTGGGGCAGCTGACCCGAACTAGCCAAAGGGGTATTCCATACCATAGAATGTCATGCTCAGTATATAAATGGGGGGGGGGAGTTGGCCAGGAGGGGCAGATCACTGCTCGGGCATCGGTCAGTGGGTGGTGAGCAATTGCATTGTGCATCACTTTTCTTTTCTTGGTCTCTATTTCACTCTGTTTTGTTTCCTCTTCATTACATATTCCTTTTCATTACCATTATTATATTTTTATTAGTTAGCATTATATTTTATTTTACTTTAGTTATTAAACTGCTTTTATCTCAACCCATGAGTTGCACTTTTTTTTCCTCAATCCTCCCCCCATCCCACTGGGAAGGGGGAGGGGGAGTGGCTGTGTGGTACTTAGTTGCTGGCTGGGGTTAAACCATGTGGGCAAAACTCCTGACAGAGCTGGCACCAGGCACACCAGAAGCCAATGCAGGACAACAGTCTGAAAGAGCCCAGCCCTTGTTTGCCCCTGGGCTCCTAGGATGACTTACTTGCCTGTTCAGTGAACAAACAATTGTTGGAGACTGAACTGGAATAACTGTGGGGTTTCTGAGGGGGTAGAGAGGCATTTTTTTCAGGTCAGCTCATACTGAAACTTTCTGGTTTGGCATTTTCTTAAAGCTTTAGGTTTGCCTAATAAAGATGAATGTGGAGAGGAGGGCAGCGGTTAGCTCACTCACCTCTGCTTTACCAGCCAAACAAGCAGTTTTCCCTAGTTCTCTTCCCAAAGAAGGCTAGCCAGAGGCCAAATTATTCTTAAAATAGCTACACCTTTGGAGATTGACCCTTTTGCTAAGTTATAAGAGAGGGTGAGAGAGTTAATGCCTTTGAGGAAGAAGTAGAGGAGTAGAAAAACATGCTTTCATCTAGGAGGTTACCTGAGTGATCAATTACTCAATCACTCTGTCCCTCACTTTCCTACATCCAAGTGCAGTTTCTTTATGCCTTCCCCACCAGGCTGCCAAAGGTTTGCAGCAAATCTTCCATGGATAGCTTGCAGTTGTGACCATTTGTTATATGAAAAAGTTATTTCAAGATGAAACATCTTTCAAAGTGTTGGGCTACAACACTAGTTCTTCAGTCTTTTCTCCCTCCTTCCTGCTCAAACACCTTGCAGAATATAATTGTAAGCAATTTCAGCCACATCTTATTCCAGCTACCAGGGAACAATCTGTTCACTTCCTCCACTTGCCCAGTTCTGCTACAGTGTTTTCCGGCCACCAGTTTTTCTCTCCCACTATGTTGAAGCAGAGCAGCAACAGTAAAGGAAGAAGAAAGGTGGAAGAAGTATGCTGTATACTTGAAATGTGATTTCTGGTTCTAGTCAAGAGGAGACAGAATGATCTGTGCACGTTTAAAGACAAATATTTTAAGAACAATTTTGAACAAGGGTTATTCTTGCAGCAAGCCAGAATAATGGCTGAGGATATCCTCTCTGGGCTGTTGCTAGTCAGGAGGAATGCCAGTATCTGGCATTGCAGATAAGTGTAACTTGCAGGAGGGAAGAGAATTGGATCTGGAGTTACTTGCTCTGACTGCAACTGTATGCAGTGTCCCAGGTAGGAGCTGATACCGAGGCCAGTGGTCACAGGGCAAAGGGAAGGCTGAAAGCTAAGGAGCTGAAGTATGACTCTACTTTGAAATATGGTTGTGAAACCAGCACTTTTTCACCCAACATTTTGCCACTTGTTGGTATTTCAGAGTGGTTGAGGTTTGAAGGGACTTCTGGAGGTCATCTGGTGTAGCCCTGCCCTGCTCAAGCAGGGCTGTCTACAGCCCTGGACCATGTACAGATGGCTTTTGAACATCTCCAGGGATGGAGACTCCCCAGCCTTTCTGGGCAACCTGTCCTACTGCTCATTCACCCTCACAGTGAAAAAATGTTTCCTGATGTTCACATGGAGCCTCCTGTGTTGGGGTTTGTGCCCATTGCTTCTTGTCCTGTCCCTGGGCACCACTGAAAAGAGCCTGGCTCTTATTTAGTCTGCTCTGACTTCAATAGCAAAAATTGAGCAAGATGCCTCAAAGTAAATTATCTGAAACATAAGGCTATCAAGGAGCTCAGTGGGACTTGTCTTAAAATACCTTGTCCAAGGTAAGACACTTCCTCCACGTGGCAAGGAGTCCAGAGGGAAGGCTTCACCATGTTACTTCAGTACCCTTCACTTGTACTAGCATTAAGGGATAGGGGTTATAATATTTCAAAATACCACCATTAAGAAATACAATATTGTCTGGGTTCTTGGAGATGTATCTTCTCCTGATGAGTGTCTAATTCTCTCTCATACTCAAAGTAAAAAGCTCAGTAAACAATCTAATACCCAGTGCTGCCTGTCCACAGCAACCACTGGATGTGAAAGCTTTTTTGAAAAGGCTTTTGACTGCTCTCACAGTGAGTTTATTACATTGCTTTGCATTCTAAATATGGACCTTGAGATTTGAAGCACTTGTTGCTTTGCAAGAACTGGCCAGGGACTGGGTCCTACTTGGCTTTTGCTTCTGCTGTGGTATCCAGCCTCAGTTCTGCCCACTCCTTATTCGGAGTGGCTTGGACCTGGCATCTCTCATCACTGGCCTATGCTTGGTGCTTGTTTCAGGCAAGATCTGTTTTCTATCAAATTCACTGTGCACCATTAGCCATGGTGAAATGCCAAGGTCTAATCCCTCCTCTTTCCATATATTTCATCTATCATGTAATCCCTCTTTTGAGAAAACACTATTGCACTAATTAAGGGGTTATACAATGCTCATAAATCTTCCACTTCTCAGTTTGCACTTGATAGGTTGGGCTTGGCCATAGTTGGAGAAGCAGATGACTGCCAAGTGCAAAATACCCATCCTGAAGGCAGCATCTAGGGCATGGAGTTGAAGGTGGCCAAAATCATAATTCATGCAAAATAATCTTGGATGCTCCAGCTCTTGTAGCCAACTCCTACAATACTGCCAGTTTGTTTAACTGTAAGTAGCAATGCACATCTCACTAAATCAAGCTCCAGACAAGGCAGCCTACTGGGGACTGGAGGAAACCTCTAATGTATCTCTTTCTCTGGCAGCCCTGTGAGCATCCCAGCCAGCCTGACAATAGACCAGCAGACTTGCTTACTGTTGTATATATGCACAACAAATAAAATGTGTTCTGATAGTCCTGCAAGAGGACAATCTGGTCTGTATATGCTTTTCCTTTTTGACTTTAGTGAACATGACCCCAGGCATAGCGAACAACTTCACTGTTTTTCTCAAAGGCAGCAAATTAGAAGATCACAGAATATTGGGAGTGACATGAAAGGATTTTTCATGACCCTTTCTCATGACTTACAAGGCCCCTGATTATTTAGCAAGTAAAAGAAATCTAACCTTATTCCTAGTCTTTTTCTGGAACTTGCTAATTTCTTTAAGTGGAAGTGACATTTTTCATGAAGCAGTATAAGAAGATCCTTCCTCTTTCTTTCCTTTTGCAATAGTATAGGTGGGAGGCCAGACACTCCACAAAATATCTCAGACCAATGAAACACTTCTCTTTTATTTACTGACTAGCCTTCTCCAAGCCTTTGTATGCTGTCTCTAACACTAGAATTTGTGCACGGCGGAAAATTTTAAAGAGAATCCTCAGTTCCTTTCCCATCTGTCCTCTGCTGGGCCTCAGTATTGTTCCTCTCCTCACATTACGGGCTACAAGGTTGATGGTATCCCATGTTCCCTTCATCATGGAAACAAATATTCTGGGTTTTCTGTCAGTTGTGCCTGGTCAGAGTGGTATCAATGGATGTTGCAACAGATGACTTTCTAGCTTTGCTTGCATAGTTTCCTGCATGAGGCACCTCTATTGCCTCTTGCAACCACTCAAATTCTCAGTGTAATATAAAAAGCACAGCAATAGAACAAGAAAAAAAATCATACTTTCTGGCCAATTTGGATATCTGACCTAGGTTCCAGTGGCTGGGCTGTTTGTTCATGTGCATCTCCATTGGGGAAAAGAACCAAAGTAAATGACTCACAGCAGGACAAAGGCAGTGATATTAAGAATGCATGTCCAGTATGCTCAGTACAGTTGCAGCAAGAATTTTCTCTTCAGTAATGTGCTTGGGAGGAGATTTTTGATTTTTACAATTCAAACATGAGAATCTGGCTTTCTGAAACAGAATTTCAGACTTCCCTACGAACAGCAAACAGTTGCACCCAAAACAGCAGTATGTCATACATGTTACTTGGTTCCTTGCTGAACACTTCTGTTTTTTCACATGAAGGTACTTTGCAGCACAATTCCATGTATTATTTTGATGCCTATTAAGAGCTGTACTAGCATAGAATCTCCTTGCAATCTCATGGGAATCTCTAGGTGAAATCTGGTTCATGAGAACACCTTTTAAGTGAAGCTGAGAATTCAGTAGATTGAGTTTGAGTGCAGATTTTAGGATCAAAAGACAGACTAAATCATTGTTATAGCTTAATACACCAGATTTTTTATTAGCAGCTTGCTAGACTATACCACTATACATGGAAAGCCAAGCCAAACATCTATCTGGTGGTATATGGAGATACTGTGTATGTTCCAGAAGTGTCTATAAACAGGTAATGCCATGACAGTTCACTATTCCAGTCTATGCTAAACCACATTATCTTCCTGTGTAGGGAAATCCACTGTTCCTCCTACTTAGGCAGTTGCTTCATTATTTCAGCTACAAGTATATACTTCTATCACAATCTTTCCTCATTTTGCCCAGTACTCTAACGATGGATATCAATAATCTAAACTTTGCAGATGTCCTTTAATTTTTATTAGTTTAAGTGGAAAAAATAAGAGGCAGACCTGAGTGATTGTGCACAGTGTTCCCTCTGGTGATCCACTTCTGTTTCTCTAACCCTGTAAGACCACTGATGTGTTTTTCCCAAAGAGGTAATTTCTAAGACTTCCAGAATTTCTGGATTTGCTTGTCCATATTCTTCCCTTGTACAAATCTTAAACTGTCAGATGGCTGTACCTCATGAGGGATTCTCCTAACAATTTAATGGAGCTCTGCAGCCCTGTATTCTCACCTCTAGAGTCCTGCTGAGCCCTGCAGGTTGCCATTAACAAATGGAAGAGCTGAGTGATACCTGAAAAGCAGAAAATCCTGGAGACACTGACTTGGGTGTTATAATAGCTAAGAGGCAGTCAATGTCTTTAAGAAGTGAAAGGATCATGCACACTTACGTTCTGCTCAACTCCTTTGATAAACCAAAATGCACTGTGCAAAACTGCACTTTGAGGTGAAAGCAGCATCGTTCTTCCAGAAGAGAACCTGAGAACAAAGCACAATCCAATCCCAAGGGAAATGCTGTGCTTCTAGCCTTTGTTTAGGCTTGCTTATTGACAGGGGTTTGCACTGAAAGCAAAGGAAGAATCAGTGCATGCAGTTCTGGGTTGACTTGCTGTTTTAGTATCTGCAGCAGTGACTGATGTCTGTTGTCACATATTCCCACAAGGAGTAACATCCCAGCCAGTGAACTCTGAGAAAGCGCCAGGAAGCCTTTGGCACTCTTCTTGTTCAAACAGTTTGGCGTTTTCTGTACTAGCAGTGAATACAACACCCCTAAATTTCATTTCTCCCTGGCTTGGAAAAAGTGAAATGAGCCCAGAATGGCTGACTGTTTCCAGGCTTGTCCTTTGTCCCCAAGTACTATCACTCTACTGAGATTTGAGACTGTTTATAACACATCTGTCATCATGTTCAGCAGAGATGAATGTTAACTGGATTTATTCAAGGCAGTATGACAGATCCATTTCATCAGAGTTGATCCAAGCTCCAAAGGTGATATAGAATAACCAGTGTTTTCCCCTCAGTTCACATAGGCTGCTGTGTAAATTGTCAGGTAGAAAGCTTCTGCACTTTCCTCCCCAGAAATTCAAACCCCATCTTATCATACAATTGTCAATTTTTCCCCACATTAGCATTGATTGTATGTGTGATGGTGTCTTCTAATTCAAGCATGTGGCCTGCCTCCATCCCATGCTTCATTTCTAAAAAAGATCTGGGAGCCCTTGAGTCTTCCTATCATTGCTAGCATCTTCATATCAAACACCGTTGCCTCAGGCTTTGGGCACTGGTCAGATACTGGGGATGCTGAACAGGTGATTGGACTTGTTCTCCCTTATTTTAGCTCTGTGGTTCCTAATGAAGCTAGCTGAACAGCATGTGCTCAGGAAGATGTGCAAGGTGGATTAATTCATGGGGGAGGAATATGGATGCCTCAGTGCAAGGCTTTCTCTTCTTCCATTAGTGACTTAGATGTAAAGAGACTTCCTAAGCCTTTGAAAGCTACCTATTGTATTAAGTTTAATTTATTATTATTTTAGTAGATTATTATTCCAGATTGTTAAAATACTTTGTTATTCCAGGATATTTTTTTAAAAGTCAAGGAAGCTCCACTGTAAGCTCAGCATGAGGATAAGGCAGCCCCTCATCTTTGTTTTTTGAAAAAAAATTACCTTGCAGCACTGTTTTCTGATGCTTACCTCTTGCCATGACAAAGCTTAAGTGAGCTCATGGTTATGCTCAGGTCTGCTGGGATGGATACAGAACAGATGGATGATTCTTCTGTCAAAAAAGGAGTAAAATCATGGTGATCCACTGTTATTGGACTCCTTTGTAAGAATGAGAGTGCTGGGAATAAATTTAGGATATAATATTAGGATATAATTTCAAACAAATTAATCTCATCTTTTTTGCAAGATCATCATATTAAATTCAACTGGAGGAAAATTTCTCTCTTCTTTTCCCCCAAAGGAGTTATTTCAAAACATTTATATAGCCCTGTAACATTTACAAAGTGCTCTACACTGCTGACGTGCTTCTTACCTGGGTGAGTGGAGACAAGAGAAATACATGGATGATGAGCCATTACTGATGAAAAGGAAGGAGAGAAATGAAGCAGAAGGATTAAGGAGGAGCAGAGGAGCACTGGCTATGAGCAAACCAGGGCTGAACCTAGAGGCAAGTTATTGCAGAACATAGAGGAAAGTTAAATTATTTGTATGTGCCAATACTTTGAGAAAGAATGAGAAAGCAGATTAACAAAGCAGCATAAACAGGGGGAAGAGCAGATGTCTAATTAACCTAATATTTTTTTTTCAAGCAATCATTCCTAAATGTCCCTGCAGAAGTGTGAGCCATTTGCCAGGAAGCACTGCTAGTTAAATTAATGTAGCAGTGACATTATGTTTAGAGACAATAGAGGCCCAGTTATCTTCTCACATACACCCACCCAAATCAGCTGAAATCAGAATTACATGCTATGGTAAAAACTATGCAAGGAAGGAAAGCAAGTCCTAGGTCTGTGCTGCTTAGGAATTATTTCCACCATGCAAGGATAAAGAGTGTGGCCTCTGCTGTATACAGACTCAGAGCACAGGAGGAAGATCTCCCTCATCTTGTAACCTATCTGCTGTTACACCTGAAACTGCAGAAGTATTTTAAGCCTAAACTTGATCAGAGCCCTGTTTTATCAAAAGTGATGTTATAGCTCATAGTGTAAGGAATTACTAGAGAGCATTTTATATATATGACTTCATACATTTCCAATATATAGCATAATTTGGAAATTATAATGTAGGTTCTCTGGCCATTTTCACACAGAAAATTCAAACTAAAACCTAAACTCTCGCTTCCATTAAAGGCTGCCTAAGTATCAGATAATACTGCCAGCTTACACAGGCTGAGGATACAGTCAAATCTTTGTATTAAAGGTGGATTGCAAAAGATGAGGTATTTGTACCACAAGTCTGTGTGAACAGCGTTTAAAAAGTTGGTTGTGTGCAGTTGGCTGCCTGCCATTTGTGAATTGGATTTTGTTGGGTTGAGTTCCTTCAACATGATTGTTCCTTGCATCAAACCTCTTCTGCTCTATAGACTTCTTTGCCACTGAAGTCAGTGAGGTTATTAAAACGCAGGGAATGAGAATGCCTGTCTCTGTGGAAAAGGGAAATTAAATCTCCATCTGGAGTACCATGAAGGTTTTAGGCAATCTGTACATGTTGATACATCAGGATCTGTGGAAAGTTAGGCAAAGCATTCGATTTTTGCTCCCTTTAAGGTTATTGTCTCCAAGGGCTGCTTTCTCATGTTTTGAGAGCTTCCAAAAATGTTAGGAGTCTCTTCTGGATTTTGTTACCTTGGCTCAGATTCTACTTGGAGAAAGTGGAAACAAAATGGTTAAATTATTGAAGTGGATGTGTCTATTGGTTTGAGACTGGGGAAAAATAAATAATTTGTATACATAACTCTCAGTGCCTCCCCCCCTGGCAAGAATAGCTATAATATAAATCCACAAAGCTATTTTCTGAAGACCTGGGACAATTTTAATTAAAGCCAGTGGGGTAGTCCCCAGGTGCACTTAAGATTCCTGTCCTGGTTTCAGCTGGGACAGAGTTAACTCTCTTCTTAGTAGCTGGTACAGTGCTGTGTTTTGGATTTAGTGTGAGAATGATGTTGATAACACTCTGAGGTTTTAGTTGTTGCTAAGTAGCGCTTATCTTAAGCCAAGGACTTTTCAGTTTCCCATGCTCTGCCAGCAAGCAGGTGTGCAAGAAGCTGGGAGGGAGCATAGCCATGACAGCTGACCTGAACTAGCCAAAGGGGTATTCCATACCATAGGATGTCATGCCCAGTATATAAACTGGGGGGGAGTTGGCCGGGAGGTGTGGATCGCGGTTCGGGAACTAACTGGGCATCAGTCAGCGGGTGGTGAGCAACTGCATTGTGCATCACTGTTTTCCCCCCCTTCCTTTTTTGTTATATTCCTTTTCATTACTATTATTATTATATTTCATTATTACTATTGTTAGTATTATATTTTACTTTAGTTATTAAACTGTTCTTATCTCAACCCACGAGTTTTACTTTTTTCCTTTCCTCCTCCTCACCCTACTGGGAGGGGGAAGGGGGAAGCGGCTGTGTGGTGCTGAGTTGCTGACTGGGGTTAAACCATGACAATTTCTGATTCTAGTCTAGAAAACACTTGTATCAGAGAACTTTTATTTATTAAAGCTCCAGTTCCCTAAAGCCCTACAGAGCCACAATCAAGAGTTTCAAAGCAGCACATTACCTGTATGAAGAGGTCGTCTTTAAAACCATGAAGATGGGATTAAGTATATATTACTGTTTTTTCTTAGAAACACTCAAATGCAAAAATCCATCATCCATTTGAAATGGTTTGTTCTTTTTGATAAAGGATCTTGATGTCCAGCATCACGAAGAGGTGAAGGCTAAACACATCTGGGTGGGATGTTGGCTGGGTGGGATTGTTTGAGACCAGGTACAGTTGGAGGCACAGGATGGTCAAGGACAAAACTCTCATAAATTTGGTTGAGAGATGACAACATGATGTGTGGCCATTCACATACATGTATACACATACAGGACTTACCTTCCCTGCTCCCCTCCTGCACCTGCTTAGGCAGGTGCAGGCTTATGGGAGTTGTCATGTAGAGTACCTGCTCAAGAGCTGCCACCCTCCTTTACTGTCATGAGGTTAAGTATATGGTACCAATTAATAACTGAAGAAGATGGACATCTACATTTGTAAAGGTAAACCTTGTGTGAAAGGTGTTGCTCTTTCCAATTATGAACAGTGAAGGGGATGGGAAGAAGCCATTTTTCCCTATAGAGGAAGATAGGTAACAGCACTCAACTCAGTTCATTGCACCTATCCTAAAGCAAAGATAGATGTGACTTGATGTTGTAATTCTTGAAAGTGTAAGGTAATCCTTTACTCCCCCTGGCCACTACCACATCTTTCTTGTCCTCTTGCTGTCTGAGTTGCGTTAAACAAAGTATCAAATAAAATTCATTATCTGACCTAACTGCCTCCCTCTAAGGGGTTGCAATGCAAGGCCTCCATATCAGGATCCAAAAAGAGGTAAGGAGGGAGTGAATTTATGGAAAGAATATCTGCCTCATTAGGGATGATTAATGTGAAGGAGAGAGCTCATTTATCTGGAAGGCACAGTGCTGGAGCAGATGCTGTGGGCAGGAGGGGAAAATGTTTGGCTGGAGCAAAAGCTGTCACCGCAGAAGGAAAAGGGGAGAGAAACAATTTTTCATACTTAGCAAAGGATGGAGGAAGACCAGAGACCTTTCTGCCTTCTACAGGAGAATTGTCTTTTAAAAAAAGAAAAAGAGAAAATATCTTCATTAAAGGTCTTAGAGCCTTGTGGCTCTTTTTGCCTTCATCTCTGGCTGAATAAATATGGACCATCTGCCCTCTCTGCCACAGATGTTAGGTGAAACAGATATTCTGCACCCACTGCATGCTGGTGTTACCTTGCCCTCACTTGCATCTGTACAGTTTGCCAATAAGCCTGCAGTACGTACTGCTAGCTGGCAGGGTTTGCCAGTCCCCCTGCTACTGGAAATAAAATACAGAAGAGGGAGTGACAGTCTTCTCTGTATATCTGGGTTCACCTGATGTCACTGGTGTTTAGAAACCAATATATTTGGCAGATGTGGTTGAAAAAGAATGTTATGTCCTGGCAGTTGTTATTTCTAATAAATATTCTTGAGGCTGTCTAGGCTAGTGCTCTCCATGTATCCTGGAGTATAGCAGCACAGTGATTGTTCTAACCTTCATTTCTGGTGAGTCTCATAACTGATCTCTGAATGCTCAGCAGCAAATGAACTATGATGAGGAATCCAAGAGCTATCTACAGGGCATTTTATCTCTGGCATTTGTCTTTACAGTGCTTTGCTGCTGAGTCGTTGGTGGATTTTTTTAAATCAGTGCTGCTCATGAAGGTGAACTAAAGCCACTTGCTTCTTGACCAAAAGCACATTAGTATCTTCTTTTCTACATGGTGGCTCATGATTGAATGAAGCCACTTCATTGAAACTGAAGATTGAACGGTTTAGGCAAAGGAATCAGAATAATCCAGGGAATTTTCAAAGGAGAATAGAACTAAACTCTATTAGCGTGACCAGAAAGGTCTTGGGTGGTATATAAGTGAAATGAGTCAAATGTCAGTCAGTGTTGTCTTGGGTGTCTGTAAACCTCATCATACATTCATTCCTTGGGAAGTTTTGACACAAGCACAGTTTTGATTAAATGCCCAGGGGACAAGCTTCCAGAGGCAATTCAGGCAGATTCAACATAAGGGGAGTCACAGTGAATCTGGTGAGGCCACTCCAGAAATGAATCTGATCTCATTTGTTCAAGTTATTTTTAGGAAAAAATTTCAAGGTCATTGTGTGGGAGAAATTTGTGTTGTTGCTGCTATGCAAATCTTTTGCTAGTATCTGCCATGTGTTACCATCTCTATCTGGAAGAGATCAAAAACATTAACTTGAAAAGAAAATTGAAAGAAGCATTTTGTGATGAGAAAAACATGTTTACTGAGGGCTTTTTTTAGAATTAGATAATTTTTCATGCAAGTATTTTAAAATGAAAAATAAAAAAATTTTCTAATTTTATAAAAACTTTAATGCAAATGTGTAAAAACACCATTCAAACACCTAAACCATAAAATGTTCTACTGGGAAACAAATTATAAAGTTGTCTTGACCTGTTAACTTAGGTCTTAAATGCCTGTCTTGTTCAGTTTGGGATCTCAATAATGTTGCAGTAAAGGTAGAGCAATCCTATCGCTGACAGAGGGCTGGCAGAACAAAGAGGTGAGTTGAAGAGACTTGAGGTCAGCAGGGTAAATGCAAATTCTGCCTGAGCAGCTCAGAGGTAGCTGTCTGGGGCCAAAGCCTTTCAAGTAGTTGTAAATTTGTCTGAATAGGTCAGATAAATACTAAGTTTAGAGGCACCCTTCTGAACCCCAGTATGTGACAGGTAATAGGAACATTATAGTATAGCCATCACTTCCAGTTTAACCATACCTAGATTTGTGACTGAGGGCTGGTTTGTGTCATGCTGGATCTTGTTGGCTGGACAATGTGGTGTCTTAGGGCTGGAGCTAGAAGTGTCCCCTGTCTCTGGAGTACTTCTGCAGAGCTTTGGGACTAAGGCTGGGAGTATTTTATGTGTTGGGACTGAGAAGCATCCACATGCTGTGAGGAGCCATGTGGCAAGGGATGACAACATCATATGTAAAGGACACTAGCAGAGAGGATACACTGAAGGGCTGGTCTTTCCCTAATATTTGTCTGCATTTGCTTAGTCTCAGGGAGTTGCTTCTATAAGGACATGAGCTTTCATGAGCATCTGTCACTACTAACTAAATTCTATTCCTAATTCTGGAGAAGATATTGGAGTGAGTGGAGTGATGGGGAGCACTGGTGAATTCAGCAGACCTTATCCAGCATCTAAGCCTGACCATCTTCTACTGTTTTGTCTGCAGCTCCGGAATTGAATCTTGCTGAGCCACTCTGTCTCCTGTACACAAGACCTGACAGCTATTTTTTCCCCTTTGCATGTAGGCTGCTGCTTGATCTCTCTCCCTGCACTGCCTTTCCTTTTGTATGGACAGCCAGGAAGGATGAGAGGGACAGGCAAAGAGTTACCTATGGGGCAGAGGAAGCAGAGCTGACTGGAAAGTGCAGCATAAAAAGTAAAATCCTGCCATTTATACTTCAGGGCAGATATAGTAGGGGCTGGTGTTCAGCACACACAGTCCCAGACCCAATGCAGGTGGTACCTGTAAAACTCAGGAACCTGATGGCTTTGAGGACTGTTTTGAAACCAAAGTCCATATTTATTGCAATGTGAGCTGTGTGTGTTCCAAAGAGCAGTTCATAATAGATTGTAGCTGTTGACTGGGGTCTGGCCCCGTATGCTCCTCAGATGATGTCTCCGGTTGTAAAGGGCTTCCCCTTTCAGGGGGATTTGGCAGTGTCTGTGCCTTTGACTGAGGAGCACTGGTTGGAAAGGCTCTGCTTCCATTTCACTCACAGTTTCTAATTACTGTCTGTGATGTGACTGTTCAGTCACGGGCAGCTGTGTGCATGGCTTTCTGGGCACATTAAGCTGCCAAACATTTTCCATGGCTGTGTAAACTGTTCCACGCAGGCAGCTATCAGTGTAAAAGAAAATAACATTGAGGTGCAAGCGAGGACAGATACTGTAGTTCAATAAAATATTGCTTATACTGCAACACTCCACAAGCTTCTAAACTCGTGTTGAAAGATATTTGTTGTTTTTCCTGGTCTTTCTGTTTGGTTGCAGCGTTTCAGTAAGTGGAGTGTGGCATCCAGGTGTTGCAATGTATCCTCTCTGACACTGGGCAGCACTGGGAATTTTGGGAGAGTTTCCAGAAACCATGGAGTTGTGAGAACGTTGCACTTCCTATAGTCTCCTGAACTTTCAGAAACCAACTTAAGCCTGAAAGCAACAGATTTTGTCTTCTGCAATTCTTTCCCTTCTTCCTTCCACATACTTCCTTTAAAAAGCAGCTGTTATAATTATGGATATTTTTGCCATGTGTAATTTCCCCCTTTGAATCCAGTCTGAATCTTGGAATGTTGCAATGAGTTCCCCAGCCTGATTTCACGCTGCATGAGTGACGCTTCTTTCTCTTTTTCCACCTTTCAGCATCCTTTGTTCTCATCCTGTGAGACACGGAGACTAGATGCTTCCAGCCCTTTTTCTTCAGGCTGTGCACAGTTCTATAATTTTTTTCCTTTTTTCACTAGTTTGTTTCCCAGTCCAGGTCTTTTCTATTTTTTATTGGATGATAGCTTTTTCCTAAGCAATTGCTCATTTTTATGACTATTTTGAGTCTCTTCTAGTTAAGAGATGTCTTATTTGGATGGCATGGCCATCACACACAGTACTCGAGGGAAGGCTGTGCTGTTACTTGCTGTTCTAAATTCCTTCTCTAACAGAGACTTAATAGCCTATAGAAGATAAACAAAGGAATTTAGAATTGGATGTGACCCAGAAAGCTGGATCTAAGCACCTTTAAGCTTCAGGGAAACTTGGATCCAGATCAGAGGTTTTTTGGCTCATATTTGGAGTGTAGTCAGCAATTACTTCCATGACTGCTGAACCCAAGCAAAAATTTTGCAGAGGGTTATGTATAGCTCCTTTAATCTGCTTTGGAAAACTGCCCATTCCTGTGCTAGTCAAAGACTGAGGAATTGAAAAGGTGACCTAAAGCCACCTCTGTCTCCTTAGCTCTTGCAGGGAAGACAACTTGCTGCACTAGAAGAACCATCCATTTGCTTTTCTTGTGCGTTCTTACCCCTTGCACTGCCTACAGTTCCTGAGTTGTGCCCGTCCCCTTGATTTCTAAGCAGTGCTGGAGGATGAGAGACCTCCTGAGTACCTGTGCCCAGCCTCCTGTGAAGAAATGTCCTCTTTCTGAACCTTTGTGTCACCATGCGTATGTAAGTGAAATGGTCAAGAGAAGCTAATATTTCAGATCTGGAGATGCTTTGTTTTCTTCATGAATAAAATTATCTAGAAGGAGCATGAAGAACCTCCCAACTGGAACTGCTAAACCTCCAGGAATAGGATATTGTAAAGGAAATGGTAAGATTGGACTGGTGTGAAATACAAGATGTCTGAGATGGAAGCTCAAACATTACTGAAAAATATTTTTATTCCTTGCTAAATTTTTCAGTTAAAGCCCTACAACTCAGGGATGAGGGGAGGTGGTGAGCTGACCCTGCTGGGATCTAGCAACAAGAGAACACCTACTTTTCAGCTCTGACTCTGAAGTATTGACAGGAATTTGCTTTTGCCTCCCCTCCCCCTTTTTCTTTTCCTCTTTGAAAAACATGTCCCCTGCTGAGGAGTTGTGGTTACTTCCAGCATGTCCATACTTTTATTGCTGTCACTTTTCATATAAGTAAGAATAAAGCATTGGCCTTAACTGAGAGACTAATTTATGCTATAGTCTTCTCCCCTACAATTTCAGTCAGAAAATGGTAGTATGCATGGAAGGGCATGCTAAACAGGCAAGGGCTGTTAGTAGTTGAAACTGGAATTTTCAGTGTTGCCAGAAAATGCATGTGATCTTAAGCATAGGAATATTTATAAAGGTAATATTATTTTACTGAGAAATAAATTTTGTCAGCTGGTTTAGTAGAACAGTGTTGGGTTTTTCCCCTTTTAGGTTACACTAGCCTTGGAGAGGGAAGTAGTCTCATGCCACACTTTCTACTGCATTCTCAATGGCTGCTGCTACCAAAACAGCTTACAAGGATTCTGGTGGCAATATTTTTCCCAAATCTTTCTGGAAACTGAAATTCTTTATTCAGGTGAAGCTAGTATACTAATTAATTGTTCATAGAGTATTTAGGTAGATGGAACATGGATGGATCAAGGAATAAAAGAGGTTAAAGGGAAAAATTCCTGCTTCCTTTTTTAATGCATTAAACCTCAGACTTAATCAAGGACAAAGTAAAAGAACAGAATTTATCACCCTCCTTAACATTTCCTGTTCTTAGTGCCAAACTCTCCTCTGCAACTTATTGCTTGGTACAGATCCATTTTCCATTCCACAGAAACACCCTCTCTAGCCATTCTTTTGCATCAGGATGTCCCCTGGACTCCAGTCCTTCACTGCAATCTTCTGAGCACTTTTTTACACAAGTTTACTTAATCCACATCAAAATGATTTGGGGTCAGAAGATTGAATCCCCTTCCAGCTGCCCCTCCCAAGTAAACAGTTTACCTGGGTTCACTTTTTTGTTGTTCTTGCTTCCAAGGGGTTGAGTACCCAATCTTTTTGTTGCAAGGGAAATATTTCTTCCATGGTTTGTTCTCAGTGGAAGCTGAGGTTGCCTGTGTAATTACAAAACCTGCAGTGTTGCTTCAGCTGAAGAGACCTTTTAAGGCATGGCTAAAGAAAACCTGAAGAAGGAGTAGCACCTGGCAAGTCTTTATCTTTGTTAGTAAGATGTGAGCTGGCTCTGGTGGCTCTGGGCTGAAGCTGGACTACAGAACAGGAAGCTGTGGTGAAGGGCATGGTCTAAACATGCCCACTGTTTCCTCAACACCCCCCACTCCGTACCTGGCAATACCTTATTTCTTCAGGCTAAGAGATTTTTCTCTTCCTTTCTACTGAACCATTGTGTGACTTGGAACCTTTTTGGACTAGTTGCACTGCATTTTTTGTTTACAAATTTGCAGTAGAACCTTTTCCACTGGAGGATCTCAAAGTGGCCTCCAAGCATCACTAATCTTATCTTTTCTTTTTTTCTTATTGTACTCATTTTCAGGAGGAGATGCAAGATTTGCAAAGGTTAGGGAAATTGAACAAGGTTATGGAGTAAAATGCCAACAGTCAGGAATAGAACCAGGAAATTCTGCTTCTGAGTCCCTTACAGCCTTCACAGTAAGACCTTGAAATGTAATCCTGAGGGTAACTTGCAGTCAAGAGAAGTTTTGTGTGATTTCCATTTTATATAACTAGACCCAGAATTAAAATGTAATCCTTAAAGAATAGCATTTCATACATGTTGAATATAAACCTTTTCAAGTAGGTCAGACATAGTGTTCAGTTTTCAATATGGGAAAGCATGTTCACTGTTGTCTTTGGAACGGATGACCATAGGAAATTGAGGAAAATGGCTTAGGAGGATTAAATGAGGAGACAGGATTAGTCATTTAGTACATCTGCCATTACCCTATGGAGCACAATTCACTGAACTATTAGTTTTAAATCATATTTGTTGCAGGTGAATTGCTGTTTTTACTTAGTCAAAGTTCCCAATCTGCCACTGGTTCTATGTCAATATATTGACAGATAACCTACATGTAGATGTTTATCTACAGAAGTCTTCAGATGAATATTTTTGGACTCTTTTTGCCTGTTAGATATTTCACTTCACTTGTTGGATATTTGGTAGCTCTGTTGCCTGAGTGATTAACAAGAGATTGAAGTGAAAAGTAAACTGTGAATTGCAGGTAGGAATTTGCAGATGAACCAAGAGATGAGTTGAGAATTCATGAGGCAAGGGAATGAACAAACTTTTTCATAGATATTGGAACACTTATAAATTGGTACCTTATAAGATCTCATGCAATACAAAATTGTGTATTCACTGTATCCTCAATTTTATTGTGCTTAGCATTAACTATGTCAGCTACTTATTTAAAAAAAATCTCAGCTGTCATGTTTGAAGCCTTGTATTTCTTACTATTTAAACTGAAGACTGTTTCCTATCTCTTCCTTTCTCCTCTTTACTGGTGCTTCTTCAAGAAGCATTGCACCAGTGGGTTCCTTGTGAATAAATTCAACACTGCTTTCCAGATTTAGGCATCCACGTAGCCAACATATGCATCTGCTAGCCATGGAAGTGTGAATTAGGAGATTTGTCTTAATTACACTCAGCATCAGCCTGCAACCATGTAACTTGGTAATTAGGAACTGCTATTTGCAGATGACCTATTGTCACTTTGCTGCATCATGTCTTTGACCTAAAGCAGACAGGTGACTGGTGCTTCCAGAATAGATGCATGTTTTTGGACAGTAATTCAGATGTGGGGGTATTTCTTCACCTCTGGGCAAACTTCCTGAGCCCTACTGCACCTCTCCTTTGCCATTCCACTGTGTAAAATGAATGGCTGCACACATCTTGGACTCTGCAAATGTGTTTGCATTTTCAATATTACCACTGTCTATTACATACAACCTATAAGATATGGTTCGCTACCAGGAAGAAGACCCAGGAATGGGATGTTTATGTAACTTGGTGGCTCTTTTCACTAATCAAAGGCAACCCTTTTGTAATTTATTGATGTATAAAAGTGACAAAATACATTAGAAATAATTTAGTTCTCAATCTCCAAATCATCCCAAAAATGAGTAGTGGTGTTTGGAGGGTAATATGTGTATATCAGTAAAAACATATCAATGCTTTTAAAGGAAGGAATTTAGCAGTGCTAGGTGGCTTGCTGCTACCATATGGTCTTAATCTGAAATACGTCTTGGAAAAATACTCTCTTTCTCTGTGGGAACAGGTCCAACAGCAGTGATGATCTACAGTCTCGTTGGGGTTATGGATGTGTCTCAAAGTGTGAAATGCAGAAACAAGCGTTTCTGTTTTAGGTACCTCATAGTGGTAATAACTAAGCACATCTCAGACTTGAGATATTTCTGTTTATAATCCTCCATGGTATGTATTATTAAGCTATTTTTCTTAAGGATGGGGGACCTAAGACACCAACTATCATGACAAGAGTTGGTAAATGCATTTTTTTAAACAGCATTATCAGGGTAAAAACAATGAGCTTCTCTGTTCTGAAAATATTTTCTCCAGTTCATTGTAGGGGCATGTCAAATAAATGCAGTTTTGGAGAAACTGCCTCTCCTGGTGTGATACTTTTTAGTGGATAAATAGGCTTTTATTCTCCAGAGCTGAGCGCTTTATGCCAAACCTATATTCTCATAGGAATTCATATTTAAATAATCTTTTTATTCTTCACTTAGCACAGGCGAGATTGACTTCCTTGATTGTCACGTTTGTTTGAATGAATTTGTTCTGAGTTAAGTTTCTTAAACTGGCCATGAATGCTATCAAGCTGGGTCCATTAATGACAAATTAGACATTAATGGTGTCTCATGCATTTTGTCAGTTGCCACAGACACATCAGTCTGTCAGGTATTATGAATGCTATATAATTTACTGTTTTAGGGTTTGACTAAGTGTATTGGGATAAGGGCTGCATTGGCAGCTGGAGGGCAAAAGTAGTTGTGTGTACACAGTAGTACAGCAGGTACTGGTGCTTCCAGTAACTAATCTTTTGTGCAAGTTTTGCATATTGAGAGAGGCCGTTGTTATGCAAAATACAGCCCCTGATTATTCCATTACAAGATTGTTCATTTGAAAAGGAACAAAGTAACTCATTTAAAGAGAGATTTGAAAGGATCCTACTTATATTGAGGAGGAAGAAGGGGGAAGCAACTTGAAACTGTGACTACTGACGAACACTGTAGTGTGGTTTTGGTGGTAAGGGAAGCTGGTGATGTGATAGGGCGAAAGTCCATCATTTCTATAAAGAACTGTAGGGTACAGGCAAAACCAACTGATGCTGCTTTAGTGTGCCCCTGTAGGAGATGGTGAGCCAAATGAATGTAACACTTTCTCTCATGCAATATCCAACTGCATATTTTTAACCTTTCTTCTGTGGACATGTACCAGTTACAGATGGACTACTTGATGCTTGGCATTTGGTTCTGAGTAAACACCTTTGCCTGTCTAAATATTTGTTCCTAGGACTTGGAAATCACTTTTTTGTACAGGTTTAGCACCTGTCCTGTGTGGTTTTGTAACTTAAATGGGACCAAAGATGATTGAAATGAACTCAGTTAAAAATATCTGTAGCTAGATGCAATATCTCTTAGAGGAAACACAAAACTTATGAGTGTCTACCACTCTGCACTCTCTGTATCAATTTTTTCTCCTCTGTCTAGTGGCAGTCTAAAACAAAAACTTGTTTCTACTAAATATTATAAAATGGATCAGAAAGATTATAAAAACATTACCAGTTTGTTTTATTCTATAGGGGCTTTCCGTAGGAGTTTCAGAACTGATTCTCAGTTATTTGGAATAGCCTCTCTTAACTGCAGTGCTGGGGATTTTGTATCTTCACTGTCCATGCACCTCTGCCTTACCAATATGATGACAAATGAGGGGTCAGGTGAAGATGCAGGTTGTTCTTTACTTACAGTTCACTTGTTTTATAATGTTCTTTTCTTTAAATGTTAAGTTTTTATTCTTCTAAGATAATGGTGTAATTTCACATTTCTTTACCAGGAAGTTTAGTTAGACCTGGAGGACTTTAAATAGCTCTGATCAAGAACATATCTTTTTACTCAATGGGAAGCAGCTTTATAACTAAGTGAAGAACTTGTGCAGAACTTCTTTACATGAGAAACTCAGACTTTTCCATTCTCCTACCCTCATGTACCTAAAATTTAGATACCTTTTAGTTTTGGAGTTCTTTCAGTTATTGAGTGAAAACTCAACATATTAAAAATACTACTTTATGCATTTTAGTGGGAGGAAAAAAAATAGCTGAGGCAGTTAGAAAATATCCTTTCTCTTAAATGAGAGGTTAGCTGATTTCCTGAGGGATGAAGCTTTATATCCTTCCAGAATTCATGTTAACAAATATATATTTAAAAACACTTATGGATTTTATGGTTCTGTACATCCTAATATGATAACTCTATATAGATATGTGGAACTCTATCTGAATGGAACTCTGTGGGGAGTTCCTTGTACATAGGACTCCTTCCCAGAAACTTGCCGAGTGCAAGGCCTTCAAGATACCTTGAGGTAGAGAATTTCACCTTCTAAATACATAGCGTGGCAAAAAGCATTGCTTTAGGTCTGAGTATTCCACTTTCCAGTATGACTCAGTGTCCTTTTCCTCCTGTACTGTAACTGGGTGTCCTCCAATTTTCCTGCTGTGTTGACTTTACACAAGTTATCCTGATATTTTACATTTCTCTTCAGATTAATATAGACTTTGTCAATATAATTCTGTCTTTGAACTTCAGATTCCCTGTCTCTGCACCCCTCTTCCCTCATACACCCTCCCATGGAAAAAAGCTGTTCAGGTCTGTTTTGTTTCCCAATGATCTAGATAAAGCCTTACTGTAACCTTTCTCTTCACCTCCACTGCAGCAACTTACCCAAGTCTCTCATTTTCTCAGCCAGAACAAAATCATCTACCTCACTGGATTCTCTTCCACCTGCTCCTATGCCTATCAAACTGATGTCCCATTGACTTTAATGCATGTTCTTCTGGGTAAAGTGCATCAGTCTGTTTGGTCCTGGGGACACAATAATACCCTTGTCTCCAGACAGCAGAATTATCTGCTAGGAGCAATCAAAGACCACAGCACATGTTTTCATCCCCTCCAGCCTGGCCTTCCAGTTTTATTCATTTGAGCATCTTTATTCCACACATCAGATGTCCATCAGGCCGTTCACAAAGCAGTTCCCATCAATGGTGTAGTGCTTCACCGAAGAGTTGCTTTGCCATGGGACAGACTTCAGAGCCACATCTATTGCAGGCAGGAAAAAAGCTGTTTAGGTTATGCTGGCCAATATATGCCTTGACAAGAACACCTTTTCTGCTGGCTTAGGCACTGAATTAGGAACCAGTGAGAGAGGAAAGCACAAAGAGTTTACTGGCTGAAGGCATATAGTCCTTTTCAGTAGGAATCATGAATTCGGTCTGAGGAGAGCTCCAAATATCTCTTAGGGTGTTCATTTTAGGAAACGATGGCTTGTGTTTAATACTACAGAGCATGGTATGTGTTCACTAAAAAATAAGTGTGACTATATTACATGCTAAGTGGAGTTTAAATGGCTTTCCTGCAGAGCAGTCAAAGAAGATTGCAAGATGGAGCTAAGCAACAGCACAGGGCTTATCCTTTGCAAACCAATAGCTTTTTATCTTGATGACCCTTTTCAAATACTTCTACTCTCAGGCAGCTCTCGGTTCCCAAAAGCACTTTGCAGACAATGTTTGGTAAGCAGATTAAGTGAAGCTATTGGAAATTCTGTAAGGAGCAGGAAGGTCTGGGAGTGTTGCGGGGCTTCATACCACTAAGGACAGTGCCTGGCAGCTGAGTGCCCACCAGCCAGCACGAAACCCTGTGCAGGTAGGGAGATGGTGAGACTGTCAGGCGCTCTGTGCCACTTCTCTGTCAGTGGATCAGGCAGTGTGTGAGAAGAGATGTGACAGTGTGCTGTCACAGGTAGGAGGGCAAGGAAAGATGTGTGCAGCTGGCTGCAATTAGCAAGCCCTCTGAGTTGCCAGCACCCAGAGAGAGGTGGCACAGTGCGAACCTCCCTCCTTCCCTTAGTCCTCATGGAAATGTGGTTATGCTTAGGAAAGCTGAGTGATGGGGGAAGCTAAAGGGTCTGATGTTACTGGCAAATGCACAGGACAAGTGGCTCTTTAAGAGAAAGGAAGGGAAGCTGAGGAGTGCTGGAGGCAGATAGAGACCTGTGACCTCCTGTCAAAACAGCTAGAACTAGAAAACTAATTCTGCTGAGAAGGAATTAATAAAAAATGGAGCTAAAGTCCTTGGGAAAGCAGATTTTACAGGAGAAGTAATGGGGTTGTGTGGGGGGGTAAATGGGCTTTGGGGGGAAAAAAAGGCAAACCAAACCATGAAACTTCAAAAGAACTTTTTTCTTAAACCAGCAGGGTGGGAACGGGCACTGGCCAGGAAGCAGTTCAGTGGAAAGGAGGGATCTGGGCTCTGCTGTAGATCATGAGCCAAACACAACTGGGCTTTGTCATGCTGTTGTGGTAAAGCAAGTATAAACAGTGTGTTGCCTGAAAGACATGAGGAATAAAGTGATCGGTGCTAGCAGTATTTCACCAGGAAGTATGGTATGTTTGAGATGCATAAGCAGGGATTATACTGTGTGATAAATATCCATGACAAAAATTAAAAGCTCATGTCTCCATCTTTGTTTCTTTATGCAGTTACTTTCAGCTGGGCTGGAGGAAACTGCAGTTTCTATTTTCAGTATCTTCTCAGAATGCATAGATATATATTGACATTCTGCATTTTTTGTACTTGATGTATAGGGAGATCAAGCTTAATGTGTGTGTGCGCACAGGTAAGAAAAAGGAATGGGCTGAAAATGGTGAGAATAGTAGAATAGGATGGCCTTGTTAGATTATAAAGTGATTTACTTAAGTTATCTTTTAAGACTGCTTTGTCACTGGGGAAAAACAAAAATAGAATAATTTAAATTGCTATAAAATTAATCCTTTTTATTTTCTTCATGGGTATTTGCGGCTTTCTGGTAGAAGCATTCAGAATATGATAGGCTTACTGCACAGAAATGTTTATTAAAAAGTTTCCAATAATAGTTCCTATAAAAATCTTAACTATTCAATAACTTTATGCTAAATTGTTCTTTCCAAAAAAACTTTCATAGAAAGTTACTTCTTGCAAAAAAAAAACCAATTAAAAATGCAGATAAATGATTTGTTTAAGATGAGGAGTATTTTACTAGAAATAAATCCAAGTCTTAAAGGGGTAGAAATACCAGGGGAATTTTGACTGTCTCTTATAAACGGTGCTTGCTTCTGTGCATTACTGCTGGGTAGTGAAGCATGGAGAAATGCTGACAGTCAGAGGCAAGTGACCTTCTCTTTGAATGATGGCTAGCTGGAGCTTACCACAATTGTTCCAGGACTTCTAGTGGCCCTGTGCTGACAAGCTCTGGAGAGAAACAGGGGCCGAATGAGCCATGCGTGAACCCAGTCTGACTGGAGGTGAGTCCCTTCTGCCAGGAGGGACTGCAGCACTCTGCCACTGCCTCAGCTGCATAGCACTTGTCAGGCAGGTAACTAGATGACTTTGGTCTCCAACAGTGTGTATCACTTGCTGCTTGGCTGAATTCAGTTAAAATTAATGCAAAAAAAAAAAAATTAAACTGGGAGGGTGTGGGGAGGTTGGAGTACCTGGAAAGACCAGGGCAAGCAGGGATTGGCCAGGGCCACCAGTCACACTCAAGTCAACAGAACAATTTCCTATGGAGATCATGTAGCAGTGCAGGAAGCAATGTGAAGTAGTCTGGCAAGTACAATCAGGATCTGCCTCAAGAGAAAAACAATAACAGTAAAGGTAAGAAACACAGCTGGGGTAATAGCTGAAGTGTGGTGGTGAATCTGACCCACTCTTCCAAAAGAATATGGGTGCAAATGGGCATAGATGGCTGGGCTGTTTAAAAGGTGTTCTACCTAAAGAATGGCTTTTGTCTCTGAAAGGTTGTTTATTTTTATTAAACTAGAAGCTCTAGCTAGAAAAAAAATCAAAAGAAGCTTGACTACAAACCCCTTGCCTTTATACCATCAGAACTACAAAAACACTACTGTTAAGTGCCCATTTCTTTCTGTCAGCAGACAAACCCTGTAAAACACTGCTACATGAGCAGTGCAGTGACCGTTGGCGGGTACATCTGTTGTATATTTACACTTCTTTCAGCAAGAACTGCTTGAATGATCCTAGTTCATGCTGTCAGACAAAGGCCACAGTAGCTTCAGAGAACTGTCTCTTCAAGAGGAAATAAACATACATTCCAGTAGCTCCAAAACCAGTTCTGTTCCCAGCTATATTGTCATTAACAATCTGAATTATTTCAGTCAAGGAAATGCAGAAAATGTGGGCTGAAGCTAATGCAAGTGAGCACAATCTGTTCCCCACCCATAGATGTACTACATACCTAAAACCAGGTTCTGTTTCTGCTGCGATGGTGCAGTGACTACCTCAGTATGCTTTTGGTCAGTAAGCAAGCTGCTAGACACTGTATCTGTAGTAAATGGGTGTCCCAGGGAGCCACATAATACTCTGCTGGAATAAAATAAACCCATACTCAGGGTCCAAGAACATGGCAAACAAGTTCTCAGCCTCTAGAGATAAGAAGTAGCCATGGTTTTGCTGGTTTACTTTAATGCCTGTTGAGGAAAGTACCTGTCATGGATACAATTTCAGACATGAGAAATTTAAAAGGGTAACAGCTACATTTTCAAGGGATGTCTGTCCAGAGATGTGCTTTCTGTAAAAGAGGGAAGTTCCTACATAGTGTTCCAGGTAAGTTCTTACCCAGCACCCAACAGGGGCACTCAGTTCTCACTGATCACTTATTAAAGCATTTGACTGTGAATTGCTTAATTTCAGGCTATGCCATCAGACTGAGCTGATGCTTTATCCAGCAATTTATCTCCTGCTCAAGTATGACTCAGGGTGTACCAGTAGGTGCTTTACCTGGTTTTTAAGAGGATCAGACCAGGTTTTCAGGGGTTTTACATTAAAATTCTCCAATTGTTTTAGGTCCTAAAGCAGAAAATTTGGCAGGTCCTTTTGAGATACCATTCTGGCCATTTTTTAATTTTAGAAGTCCTAAGCACTGGATTGAATGAGCCCTTCTGGAAACTCTTGTGCTGATCAGAGACACTAGGTATCTTGACTGCCAATTGATGATGAGTTCTGAGCCCACAGGGAAAATGAGACCTTGCCAATGCTTTCTGAAAATCTACTGCAGTTTTAGTTCCTTAGAGACTGGATGCCTGGAGTGGCATGTATATGACTGGCAACTGTGTATCAAGTAAACAGCAACAGGTCACAGATCTGTGCTTTATTAAGTTACTGTTATCTCCCCTAGCTTTCAGGAACATTGCAGGAAGCCTTTATGTGCTGAGTTAGATGGTGCATAATGAGTCATGACAGTTGGCATTCTGTAATCCTTCATGTAGCACCATGGTAATAAATTGTACAGGCTGCCTGTGGATCAGCTCAAGAGTTGGCAGATTATGGTCTTGCCAGGCTGGAAGTAAGTCAAATTGCCTTTTCTTGCAGCAACTTGATAATTCCCATTCTGGAGAGGACTAGAGCATGTGAAGAAACTAAGTGAAACGGAAAAACGCAAAGGAAAAACGGTTCTTGAGCTCCTACATTTGGGTGCATGGCTATGTCTGCCTGACAGTTCTGTGCCTGCTAATCCCCTTGCAATCCTCACTGGGAGCCTGTGTAGCAACTGGGGAAACATGGACCTGGATGCTTACTCTTGCTTCTCCAGTGCTAATAACTTGCCTTCATAAGCATGTTTGAAATGAGCTTAGTAGCCACTCTCAACACAGAAAAAACCTAATGTTGAGACCTTGGGGATTGTCTGTTTTGTCCACTCCCTACAAGCTATCCCATTCCTTCCTCTGGCCAAGGCAACCTGGACCCAGAGACCACAAGATATCCTCAGCTGTTCTTGAAATCTCGAGGCTGTATTGTTTATGGGTCTTGAATTTAGAGATAGTCAAGAAATCCTGTATTTTAGGCCTGGTTGTTCAAGCAAATTTCTTTCCTGTTTTCTGGCTTCAGCACCTCCAAACCATGTTTTAAAATTAAGTAATGCCCATGTTGGAGGTGATTTAAGTTCCATTACACTTCTTGAAGTTGCTTTTTGGTTACATATACCTCATTAACTGCTTACATTTGTCTATACTTTGCCTTAGTACGTGCGTCACCATTTACAAGTTATGTCTGATTGCCGCAATAACAAGTGATGGGAATTGAGGTGATCAGTTGCAGTTATGACCTGCTCATTCCTGGTTTGATTCTTTTTTCCTCTCTATCTGTACTATTTTAGTGGGATCCTATGGATGATATACAATTAGTCCCTCAACAGCTATCTATCAGCTGGACCTTCTGCCACTCCAACTTCTGTACTGTAGCTTAAAAGCAAAAGCTGTATCTTCTTTCAGATGAGTAAGTAAAAATAACTTCTCTAGACAAAACTACAGGGGGAACTTTGAGATGGTGAGCGTAAACCTAAGGTGACTTTCAGTATGACATGTCAGTACAAAGCATCATTGTGCTTACTGATAAGCATCAACAGTATGGGCTTGAAGTGTCTCTTCTAAGATGGCACAGACACACATATGGATCATTTTGAATACTTCTCATTATCAACACACTATTTTTTCTTTCATGTTTCATCCTTATATTCTAGTATCTGCTTCAGTACAGAAAATGATTTGCCACTTATGTTTGCTTGAGTGCCACAGAACTTTGGGACTGAACTGAGACACTCTTGCATCGAGGCCAGAGAAAGTTACTTCTACTGCAGTGATGTTTCTCAAAATGGAAAGGATCCACTGTGCTAGGCTAGACTTTGCTTGAAAACAGTTGCAACCTCACAACAATTGCTAAAGGCAGAAGTCGGCATTCCATAATGGATTTCTGTCTCTTCTGTTCAGGAAATGTATTGCTTCTGCCTCTGAGTGGTTAAAAGCAGCATTAGAGCTAGGTATCATGTGGACAGGTGTCATGAAGGTTTTGTTAATTAACCTCAGTCCTAAGATGTAGCTAACAGTAATCCATCAGCATCTGCTGTTTTGCCATAGCTCTTCAGATCTGAGCAGCAGTCCCCTTTGGATCCACTGTGAATTGTAGACACAGTGCTGTGAGCCCACAGCAACCTTTGCAATGTTGATCCTTGGTCCCCAACTGATCTGCTGATGCAACCTGCAAAATCCCCTCTACTTCTGCTGTCTTCCCCAGCTATTGCACAGCTCTAGCAGATCAGGCCTGACTTGATGGCTCTCCTATCATCATAAAGATCTAACAGACGTATGTCTCAAACTACTTAAAAAAAAAAAAAAAAGAAAATACTGCTCATTTCACTACCACCAGTGAACTGCTCAGTTGGGTCTCATACTGAATCCCCTTTGGATTTTCAGCCTCAGCTGCTGAAATCACAATTCCCAAGGGATCTCTGGAGTAGCTAGTTGTTTTTACCATACCTAGAACTTGGTTTCTTAAAACATCCCATGTTCAAATCCTGGGGCATGCAGCTTTTGTGGACACTGGAGGCTTTTCCTGGCAAAGCAAATCAGGGTGTTGCTTCCTTGACTGTCCTGAGTGGCCTAGAAGACTGTGGAGATCATATTCTGTTTTCTTTTGACTATATCCTTGTACAACTGGCAATAAAACAAGAGATCATGGCCTTACAGTAAGGATGTTATTGGTAGGAGGGCTGTTTATCTATGAGTTCACAGGTATATGATGCTTAGCATGGACATGTTTGACCAAACTCAGGTATTACCTAATCTTCCTGGCAAAAGGCAAATTTCTTTTTGTTCCATTCTCTCAGATAACAGTTGCATTTCAATAAAAGATTGAAAAATTATCCCAACCTGGAGGTTACAATGGAGATGATGCTGCTCAAACAAATTTTTACAAGCTGTCATGGAGCTCACAAAAGAGAATAGATTTGTCTGCCCCATCACTAACAGTTCCTTATTCTGTTTCCACAGGGACAGATTCACACTTAAGCTGTTTGCTTATATATAAATTTCATAGGGGAAAGTGCTGATTTTGAATGCTACAAAAACCTGTGAACAAGTCAGCCAAGTTTGAATTTCAGAAATATGAAGATGACCCCAGTTGTTTTTGAAGAACTTTTGATCTTGTGGATGCCAGACACATTTGGAAATTGTCTGCCCTTCTCGGGAGCATTGTGTCCTTTTGCAAAAAAAAAAAATCCTGACTTCATTGCCCAGGAGTAATGCCATACCTGGCTACTGTATCATGAAATTATGCAACTAAGAGTAGAATAGAGATGTTAGCTTTAAAGGAACTCAAGGAATTAGAGGTCAGACAAAAATTAATGACTATGTCATGGGAGCATGCAGTATTTCTATTCAAGGTGTTAATGCTGTCAATGGCAAAGAAAAATTTAAGAGGCCCAGGAGGTTCTTCTGAAAAGGAAGACTTTGATTACACACAAATTTCTGCTGTTAATGTAAAGTGTAGTTTTTACTGGCAGGGGTTGGATGCCAGCAAGCTGATTAAATAAAAGAATATAAGATAAATATGGCTATTCTGCTTTTAGCAAAATCCTAGTTACCCTGTGGATTCTGTCAAATGTAGTTTCATGCATGTACCTCTCAATGTCTGTTGTGTGAGGTGGGCGTGAGTATATGACTACCTTATTTCATGGCCACATGTTGGGCTGCTAACGGCATATTGTACTAGACAGTTTCCATGCTTTTTGCATACTGCATACATGTGTTTCATAGTGGGTAAATGACTTTGGAGGGGGACTGTAGAAAGGCATCAATATTGGGCTGACAAGCTATTGATTACTTTCACTAGTTTCTCATACTTTACTCTTACCTACCCTTCACCGCACACCTGCCTCTACACCTCTGTCTTACTTAGCTTGATTCATAAGTTGCAGCTAAACACACAAAGATGTAGAACTTGCCAAACAGATCAGCAGTAGTTACAACTGTTACCATCTCTGGAGGGTCAATAGCAGCTAAACAGCAATGCTTGATGCAGAAGTAGAAAGATTATTTTAAAAAGTAATTGACTGATATCCAAGCCCTTCTCCTCTGTGTGTCAACCCCCTCTGCACTGAGTGAATTGCTAGCATTACAATGCATGGGAATTTTGATCAGTTTTGATGGGGTCAAATTTTGCTCCAATGAAGATTGAAATGCTTTAGGAAACACCATTGAAGGGATTCTGAATGTCCTTTAAAACTTCAGAAGAGTAAGTAAATGAGACATTAACACAACTGGATGAACAGAATCATAATGGAGGAAAATATTTTGTTTTGCTGCTTTGTTCCTTTCCTAATTCCCTAGGAACGGTTGAGTTATTTCAAACCTTGGAACACAGTTTACACCAAGGAATCACTCAGTGATTTTTATCATATGGCCTATACTTGTATTGATGGTAGACTATTGACTGAAACAGTCAATTGCACCTATAATATCTACTTAAAATTAATTATTCACCTCATAAATCATGGAAGGAAATATCCTTGTCAAGCAGGTAATTAAAACCTCCTAATCGTAAATATTGTAAAGATATTGAAGTGCTCAGCATAGTCTGTACTATATGTTACTAGAAAATCCTGCTGGCTAAAATCACTTTGTGAAATGGTAAATGGTGAACTCTTTTGTTATTGCTTCTGTGCAGTTTTTGGTATAAAAGGCTTGACTCTGGAAAGGCAAACCTATAGGGGGTGAGAAAAACGTAACAGAGTGAAAAAGGGGATGGACATACAATGGCAATGAAAAGGAGTTATTGTTTAGCATGTAAAGATAATACTGATCATTAAGATGTGTTAGTGAAGTCATAAAAGTAATTCTTGTCATACAAGAGACTACAAAATAGCACAACTTTTCTTGTTGGTGTTGGGTTTGGGTGGTTTTTTTCTCCTATATGGCTCTGTGGTTACTGAGAAGCTATAGAGAGAACAGTGTTTCATTTTATTTTTTAAAGGACGAGTTTCTATATAAGCTAATGCTACAGTAAAGAACTAATCATTGTTTCAGGCTCTGTTATCTGTTTTGCAAGCTAGAACTTGGAAATGGTGCTTGTTTTGTTCTGCAGACTGTTTGTGTGGTTCGGTATAAAATGGCAAATACTCCCTTGTGTCAAATGGGATTTTACAACTTCTAAGAAATTTGCTCTGTCAAAGCAATGCTTGGGAGTCTAGTGCTTGTAGTTTGAGAACATGAGGATTAGATCACTAACACAACTAAAATGGTTAATGAATACAGAGACATAGAGATAGGGAAGCTGGTCAGCACATGGAAAAGTACTCAGGGACAAACCTTATAAGGGTTCTTTGACTGCATATAGAGACCTCCTATTTCCTGACTCCAATGTAAGAAAACTACCCTTTCTCCTGAATTAATGACACAGACAATCCAAGGAAAGGTACTTCCTTATTGTTATTAAGAAAGTTGGAAAGAACTGTGGCTGAATCATAATACAAACAAGTATACAATACAATAAATAGAATATATGCTGGTGTGTATATATATATAAACTATTCATTTTCATAAAGCTGATGAGATTTCTGAGTTTTGATGTGAGTCTTTTGCACAAAGACACTTTCTTTCATTGAATTTCAGCCCTATGAAAGAGGTAAATCAAGGTCTTAGTTAATTTATCTCTTTTCATGGGCAGAAATTCAGTGTGATATTTTAAAAGTGCACAGGGAAATAGAGTACCAAATTTCATTCACTTCCTATGGGAAACAGTTGCCTAATCATCATTTATACCTCTAAAGTATGTCTTTAAGTGTGGAAAACATTTGGTGGTGCTCAGGGCCTATAATGTGACTTCTCTGAAGCAAAGCAAGTGCTATGAGAAATTGTGGAGGCAAGGATAAGAGATCTTCATAAGTTCTCTTAATTGTTGGGTACTGTAGATTTACTTCCTGGGTAGAGAGCAATACCACGGAGGAGTTTGTGATAAACAGTACAATCAAATTACTTTCTCTCCTTATGTAAATGTACTGGACCCTGCATGAGTTTCAGCTCTGGTTGCTAATAGGCACAGTCAATTCACATTACTGAATAAATTAGTTTCCCACCTCATTGGGTGGTAATAGACACTACTGTCCTCACTCATGCTGCTGTTCGCCATCCTTCACAAAACAGATATTGACAGGAATGGGGAATCGAGGTGGCTATCTTGTGATCTTCCTCTTGCTCATGCACCTCCTGGTGCTTCACGCAGTCAGACCCCCATGCTTGCCCTTGCTGTAACAGCACCCAAACTCATGCTCACTGTTGTTCTCACTCTCCAGTTGCTGCAGCGAGCGGCTTTATTTTCCACAGAAAGAGACTTGCAAGGTACAAAAGGTTAACTAGGGGAATGCTAAGCCTGTCTCATATAACAAAGATGTAACTTACTACCCTAATCAATCTGCCATGGCTGATTAGACCTGCAATAAGGTTGAGGTCTGATAAAAACAAGCTGACAGCTCCAACCCCCTGTTAAATTCCCAATTTTCATTTTGGGTCGTTTCAGATTCTTTGAATCTCTCTTCTTGTCAGTATGAGCAGGCAAGTACTGTTGACTTTGAGCATCAGACAGAAACCTCCAGTTTGTTACCTTTTTCTAAAAAGAAAGTCCAGGCAATAAATAGGGTCAAAGACAGAGCTCAGAAAATCACAGGGAAGTGCTTGGAGTTCCTGCTATTAAAGAGCCAGGGGCATAAATATGCCTGGTATTGGAAAGACATGAACCCTATTAAAGACAAGGTTGTGATTGTCTTATTCAGGATAAAGAGTGCTTTATTCCTTGAGTAATTTAATGGAAGTAAATGGCAGGTATGGTCAATGTAAGACTACTGTGAAAAATAAGAAAAAAAAAAAGGAGCTATAGATATGTCTATTTAAGATTCTTTTCTATTCTAGTCTTGCTTTTTAGTAATGCCCTATTCAAGAATGTGAACTATATATAGCTTATCATTTAAATTTGTTCTATTACCTGAGGACTGGACATGTAACAAATAAAATAATTCTTAAAGTTCTGTGGATATGATCTAAATTGATTATTTGCCTTATGTACAGATCATAACTGCTATTCTAGCAGCACATATATGAATGAACATGACATTGGGAAAGAATTGCCATATATTTTGTATATGGAGGCCATGTCTTAGTTGTATATTTGAGTTCTCGGAGTCAAAGATGTGGGTGGTTTGGTCAGCCATGACTTAAGTGGGCTGAATAATGGTCAGATTTTATAAGTGAGAGAAATTTCCAATGCCTTCCACTAGGATCTGTGCTGTGACCAGCACTGCTCAACAAATTCATAAGCTGTCTCCACAAAGAGTAAACAGTGATATGACAACATCTGATGATGATAGAGTTTTTCAGATTTAAAAAAAAAGATGGATTAGAAGAGCTACAGAAGAACAGACTGATATTGAATAAGTGGGTGAGAAATCATCAGGTTAAGTTCAGTGCTGATATTTGCAAATGAAAATGTGAGTGAGGAGACTGAGGATGGAGGTAACTCCACCTATACAGTTATACTAAATTAGGAAAGAAATATAGGAGCTTTTGCAAAAAGTTTAATACAAAATATCTTAATACTCAACACCAGTTGAAAAGGCAACTAGAAAGATAGGAATGATTGGGAAAGGAATAGAGAACAAAAGAGAATACATCATTATTCCATGATAATTCTATTATTCCATTATTCTATAGCTCTCTTCCCACATTTTGAGTACTGCATAGCATTATTCAAGTTGGAAAAGGATGCTTTAGGTCGCAAAAAAAATGACTGGGATATAGGCCTACATAATCATAAATGACAGGGAAAATATGAGAAATAATGAGTAGGAGTTCCAAACTCAATTGAAGAAGCAGGGGAAACCTGAGAAAATGACCAGGTAGAAGATCTAAATCAAGAGTTTGCCATGCTCTTCTGTGAGCGCCGACCTGGAGAGTTATTAAATTCTAAGAAATGGAAACATACATCTCTCAGTATAGCAGTTGTACTGAAGACTTCTGCATTTCTTTCGTATGGGATTTGGGCACTAATTACAGCAGACTCTTCCTTTGGCCTAGGCACTCTATAATAACAATAGATTTTCATTTGAGCCTTTTGGAGGATACTATAAGACATAGTGGGAGATTACTACAAGACTGATGGTGATATGCACTGGGAATTGATATGCAGACATTCGGCATGTCCCAGAACTAAGTCTCATGGCATTTATTTCACTGTCCACCCTTTATTTTTTTTCTTTCTAGTTATAACATGCTTACAGAACAATACTTTGAGGAAGATATCTCATAGCAATCCCCTGTGTGTTCTTCTTCATCTTTTCTGTTATTTTTCTTTCCAGCGTGGTAAGTACTTCTATACTGTCAGGGAGCTGACCTCATCTGGAGATTCTTCAGTTTTTACGCAAAGAGACCAGACTCTTTATCTGAGGTGCAATAGACTTATATTCCCTGTCAGACCTGAATTCATCCAAATCTTGTGCCTAATAGAGGCAGAGAAAAGCTGCAGCTCATTTCCTTATTTATGTGGTTTCCTGTTTCAACACCTCTTTAGGAGCTGTTAGATGGAAAGGCAATTTGGTCTCTTTCTTCCTTGTCTCTGTGTCTGAGGCCAAAGGGAAAATCTATTCAGGCAGAACAGCCATCAACAGAACAATAGCTGAGTTTTTCAGAGCACATTCCTTCCAAACCCTGAAAAGTTCAATGTAATTTTGTATTTCATTAGTACTTTTCATCAAAATGAGCTTAAAACTTTCTTTAGTTTGAAGAGCAGTACAGATTTGCACCTACTGAGATTCTGTTCCTGTGTATCTTATGTCTCCCCAAATATTCCCCCCTTTGTATGCTTAACTTGTCGGCAGGTAAGAATAGGCAGCATGGAAGAGATGCAAACTGCAGCTATTCATGTGGTAGCTCCTACAGATAATTAGAAGTCCCTACTTTAATTTGGTACCTTTCAGCTACACTGGATTTACCTGAAGAAAGGTTTCAACCAGCAGGACAAAACAGATGAATGTGTGGTAGCTCACACACAATCTTGTTTGGCACCTGTGTCATACTTATAAACCCCATAACTGTGAAGATCTGTGGTTTTATTTTTCCTTTGTTTCCTGTCCTATTTCTTGCTTTTTTGCTGCAAGTGCACAGAAGGCCCAATGCAAAAAAACACCCTGACCAGTCTGAGCACAAAATCCACTGTAAGGCCACAGTATAAACTTGTATAAATAGAAAAATCTTTTAGATCATAAAGAATTACTAATATATCACAGGTCAAAAAATGATTCAGCTCAACTCTTCTGCCATGTGGACCTCAATGCTAATAAACACTTTCACCTTTTACATGGCTATTATTGTACCTCTGTAACATCCAGTCTGCGGCAATACTAGAGTGAATAGTGTCCACACTTTCCCAGGTGAGCATGAACAGGGGTTTTTTTGAGCGTCCTTGTACCATGAAGGCAATTGAATTCTCATTGTCAATGAGGTCCTGCAGCCTGCAAGCTGTATTTTGCCAGGAAGCTGTGAGAAATGGAACTAGTGACGGACTTCAGTGCCTAAAAGCTGAATTCCGTAATGAGTAACGATATGTGTCCTGTAGGAGACCCAGTTGCTGTGGAAGGTGAGGGGTTGAGTGAGATCTGGGAAGGCCATTGCATGGAAGAAGGTCCTGGGTGGAGGCTAGTCAGCTCTGCTGAGGAGAAAGGTCCTCTTGCTCTCCCTTGCTGCTCTGAAGACAAGGCACTTCTGTCCATTTGAATGTCCCCAGCGTGAAAAGCCTTGGAAAAGTTATTTCAGAGCATTGAATTGTCCCTATCCTTAAAAACACAAACACCGGACGAGGGACCAGTGTCTACCTTTCCTATGTATTATCGCTCACTGGTGAGGCACTTTGCCTAGGAAGCAGGAGAGTCTGGCTCAAATTTTTGTTTGGCTTGAGATAGTTCTAACACACACTTCCTACCTCCCCTGTGTCTGCTAACCACTACCCTTATTTTTTGAAGACTCACTCCACTTCTCCTTGCTCATTATGCTTCATTGACTATGACAGTGCATGAAGTCTAGTAACTGTAGACTAGTGGGCAGTAGGGGAAGTTCAAGTTCTGGTCCAGTCCCTGCTCCCAGAACTGCTTAGTTATTTTATGCTGACTTTTTGTGAGATAAAACCTAGAAACTATTCTGCACACAGTGCTCAGAACAGAGACAGTAATTGCAGCTGAATCACTTTCACAGATACTACTTTAAGAAAAGGAAAATGATCATCTACCAAAGTTGCCATCATTAACCTTTTCTACTTTGGGGGTTTGAGAAGGGAAGAAAGAACAGCTGAATCACAGTGAAGAACAGTTTCTGAAGTGGTACTTCCACAGCCAAGTAAAATTACTTTTAGATATTTTTATGGGTTGGATTAAACCCCCCTGAAACTTATTGTATGTTCCAGCAAATCAGTAGACCCCTTCATGAAACTGAAAATCAGTAGCAGCAGTGCTGTACATAGCAAACAAACACAGATTTACATTGTGATATATAATCTTAGGTAGCCATATTCAAAATACTGAACAACTACATTACTGAGTTTCACATTTGCAAGCAGTGACATGATGGAAACTAGCAATCGGTTACTATTTATCATCTACTGTGTGCTATTTGTCTGGAAACTGTGTGCTCCTGTCCCATGGTAGATGAAGTTTGATTTGGAGGTGTTTGTTGGTCCCATGGAAGCGTACTAGTGGTCACAACAAGGGATTTTTCAGTTATGTTTGCAGGAAGAGTGCTGATCATTGATTGAGGTGAAGGGGTTATCTGCTCTAAGGTTGCTAAATTATGTTAACCTTTTCAGAACCTGATTTTCTCTTCACAAATTCCTTCAGAAGTCTTATCCAAAACCTGAGCAGAAAGAGGGATTTTGTGTTACATACCTGAAATTTTAAGTATCCAGAAATAGACACATCAGTGTGAAAATGAGTTCACCCTTGGGGGGGGAGGAAGTAAAGCATCCAACCTGCATTTCTTGTGACCATTGATTAAAATCTGTTACACGACCATGGGCTTGCATGACTTTATGACCGTATTCCTATATGATGTTTATCTGGTTTTCTATCTGGTACATAGACTATAACTTTGTTCCTTTCAACTCTTGCAGGTAAGAGTTCAAAAGCAACAGTTTTACTTCTGGTTTATATTGCAGGCCTTGGGTATTACTGAAATCTCTCTCTACCTTCATTCTTAATCTTGTGTTTGTATGTCCTAGTTTTTCTTTGTGGTGTAGCTATTTAGATTGCACCTTCTTGAAACAGTGATGCTGTCATTATATGATTTTCTTTGCCTGGAATAATGTGGTCAGCATAATTAGCATAGATACTTTATTCATGAAATTAAATATTGCTGTACTCAGTTATACATAAAACATATTTAAAATATTGCTATATATTTTGTTACATGGAAATTAAAAGATACACAGGATAGGAGCCATATTTTGCAAGTTCTGGTTCCAACCAAAATACAGCTAATGGCTTAGTGATTGGATTTCCCTTTTGAACATGTGTATTTATCCTCAGGAATCAGGTAGCATGAGTAAAGCTGCACATGCATTTGACCTTAATTGTAAGAGGTAAGCCTTCTCCATGTTGACATGTATAAGAATCTGAATCTGTCATTACTCTGAAGCCAAAATTTTCTATTATTTGAACTGTTCTTTTAACAAAAGCTCCAGCCCATTGTTCCTCATTGATATGTATTGCACATGAAAAAGTCAAGTCATAGCCCTGGTGACAGTATTTGCTTTCTAAGTCATCTGGCATGCCTTGCCAAATGTTATTTTTGTTAGAACTTTTTAACTACTTTGCTGTTAATGGTCTGAATTAGAGATGTGCTCATCCAGAACTGGACGTTGTGGTGCTTAACGTCATTACATAAAAAACAGTCAACAAATCACTTGGATTTTACATTAAATAGAGAAATGTCTCAGCTCTTTAGTTTTGTTTAGCTTGGTATTGACCAGTATAGCAATTTGCTACCTTAGGAAAGCATCTGTGCTTTAAGTGCAGTGCTGTCAGCTGGGGACTAAATGCAAGAAGAGTTTTTCTGTCATCACCTCTGCTGTACGCACCCTCCATCAGCCCCAGGGTCAGTACCTGGCAATTCAGGGGCTCAGTATGAGTGTAGCAGCAGCGCTTGGATGGGAACCACTCTGGGTGAGTTCAGGTTTTGCCCAAAGGCTCTGTTCTTGAGCTCATCCTCTGGAGGGGAAAAAAGTTCTGGTCTTCCCACTGTCTCTTGACACTGAACTTGAAGGAGCTTTCTAAAGCATGGAGCACTTTGGTTCCCTATGGGAACCTGTATATCAGATCCATTTGCTGCAGTCCCTGTTTTCCACATCGCATTACATTTTAATTCTGTGCCTCAAACTTTTTGCCATCTTGTTATGGCAGACTACAGTTTTTGTGCGTTACTGGTTTTACAGAGATTTTTATACACATGATCATTACAAAAATGAGCTATATGTTCAGTACTCTAAATCCTGTGTCTATTTTCATGCTGTATTGAAACTGCATGCAGTTTCCGTATACAGTTCTCACTATAAATATAACTTATCATATACACTGTAGTTATGTGAAGAAAACATAGATTTTTGATATCTAGGGTTGAATGCAGAGGATGGGACACCAGGTTGCAGCTTAGCATTTTGAGATTACACGGTAAAATTATCTCTCTTGATGTTTAAGTATTTCTTCAGATCAGGAGCAGTGGGGACAATTAAATATTTTCTATAGGTTTCACTGTCAGAAGCCCATTGTAATGAATAACTCCTATGGGACTGAGCTATTCTGTTATTCTCAGTCACAAGTTTGGTCAGGTTGATGGTATCAGGCTAATTACAGTTAGTTCATGGTTGTAGGATTCTTGTCTTTAAAAAAATAAACAAATGCTAATTGAATAGTAAATGCTTTTTAATAAAATCTTAAATTATCAAAGCATGATAAGCAGGGGAAGGATTCCTCAGCGAATACAGTGCTTCCAGGATGCATGCTCACACTTCTAAGTCTGTATTTTTTTCCACCTGAAGCCAGCATAGCCACTATTATATAATCATTAGGTATCATTTCCACTTACAGAAGAGGTTTTAAATAAGAGGTTTAACTATTTGAGACAGACAATTTGGCTTCTCTTTTCAGAATGTCCATGAACTGCAGGTATATTGGTAAAACCTAAACAAGGCTTTCAAAGAAAGAATTTACTGTATGAACGTAAGTATGCAATTCATAAAGGAAATTGTGCTTACCCTATGGCTAAACATTACAAATTATATCATGATAGTAATGTGAGTAGTTTGAGATCTATGGTTACAGGAAAAGTTGTTACTGGAGAGACAGAGAAGGTAATAAATATAACAATATAACATTATTGCAGAGACAGTAGTCTTGGTTTTTTAAACTAAACATTTTGGAGCCCAAGGACGTAAATGTCTGTGGTTCCTTCATTTTCTGTAATAATGTTGATGTTTTAATCTGTGTTTTTTAATTGATGAGTGCTTTGAACACCAGGGTGTTTCCATGTCTTTTGTATAGCCATAATAGGCACATGCAAAGATCTGCTGCAGAGGAGACTTGTAGTGGCAAGTTAGTGGTGCATTTCAGTTTAATTAGCATTTGACTGTGTCTTTGAAACTACACGTTCCTCTGGGCGAAGGCTTGTTAGTACTCCATAAGGTACTACATAAACACATGTGTTGTGGTTTAACCCTAGCTGGAAACTAAGCACCACACAGCTGCTCACTCACTCTCCCCTGGTGGAACGGGGGAGAGTAAAAGTGAGAACATGTATGGGTTGAGATAAAGACAGTTTAATAGGTAAAGCAAAAGCCATGCACGCAAGCAAAACAAAACAAGGAATTCATTCACTACTTCCCATCGGCAGGCAGCTGTTCAGCCATTTCCAGGAAAGCAGGGCTCCATCACACGTAACGGTTACTTGGGAAGACAAATGTCATCACTCCAAACATCCTTCCCCCAGCTTTATATTGCTGAGTATGATGTCCTATGGTATGGAATATCCCTTTGGTCAGTGAGGGTCAGCTGTCCCAGCTGTGTCCCCTCCCAACTTCTTGTGCACCCCCAGCATCCTTGCTGGTGGGGTGGTGTGAGAAGCAGAAGAGGCCTTGACTCTGTAATCACTGCTCAGCAATAAGAAAAATATCCCTCTGTTATCAACACTGTTTCTAGCACAAATCCAAAACATAGCCTCATACCAGCTACTATGAAGAAAATTAACTATCCCAGCCAAAACCAGCACACTCTCCACCCCTTATTCCATACCATTTACATCACACTCAGGTACCACACTATCCAATGCAACCTCATTAACCACTACCACCATTCCTGTCCTTTGATATAATACACAGATAACATTTCCTTAGTCTGTGGACCACCTCTATAAAATGTCTACAAATGTCCATTGAGTTCATTTAGTCCATGACTTTGGGCTCCATCTGTTATGGTGGTCACTCAGTATAGGAGAGGTGGTGTGTTGTGTGGAGTTATTGGGTACCAAAACCAGGTCAGGTCGCTGCTGCACTTGCGCTGCTTCTTGTAAGGCTTGTTCTCCTTTGGTTCAGGTGGTTCCTGCTATAGTAATTCCTATAACATGCAACTCAGATCATGGGTTACAACAATTTAAAGGTATTTCCATTATAATCTCCACCCCTGGAACCTTTGGGCCAGGTTAGGGTTTAACATTGCAATGAACTCCTCTCCTTGCTCCTAGTCTGGCTAGTAACAAGGGATTCCTGTTATAGTAATTTCCATAACATGCAACTCAAATCCCTGGTTACAACAATTTAAAGATATTTCCATTACAATCTCCACCCCTGGTCCCTTTGGACCAGACCATTGGGTTTAACATTGCAATGAACTTCTCCTCTTGCCCCTGCTCTGGCTTGGACTTATCTACAGACTGCAGTCCCGTAGCAGCGTACCTGCTCTAAGTGGAGCCTTATCTATGAGCTACAGTCTCTTCAGGGGTATACTTGCTGTGGCATAGACTTATCCACAGCCACAGTTGCTTTGAGGTACACCTGTTCCAGCATAGCCTTATCCATGGGCCATAATGCCTTCAGAGGTATACCTGCTCCAGTGTGGCCCTATCCGCAGCCACAGTCCCTTCAGGAGTGACCCTGCTGCATCATGGCCTTACTCATGGCTGCAGTCCCTCCAGGGGTGTACCTGCTCTGTTGTGGGCTTATCCATGGCTACATGCTTTGAGGTGCTCCAGCATGACCTCATGCATAGCCACTGATGCTTCAAGGTATACCTGCTGCAGTATAGACTTATCCACAGCCACAGATGCTTTGATGTGTACCTTCTCCAGCATGGATTTACCCTTTAGCCACAATCCCTTCAGAGGTATACCTGCTGCGGCACAGACATAACCACGGCCACAGACGCTTTGAGATGTACCTGCTCTGGTGTGGACTTATTCATGGCCACAGATGCTCTGGGGTGTCCTGCTCCCACATGGACTTATCCGCAGGTCACAGTCCCTTTGACTCGAGTTCACACTGGAGTTCCAGCCTGTACAGTACAGCAGCACAGAAACAGTAGCAATGCCCTGGCCAACTGCAAGCCCAGGCGCATGGCCATTGCTGTTATCAAAATGTTCCCAGGCACAGCAGAGTAAGATGATAAGCAGTACAGCAAAAGCAAAAAGCAGCCACTAATGAGCACCAGACTCGTTAGCCTACTGTAAGGCAAGCAAGCCCCGTGGCAAGCACAGGAGCATGCCAATTATTAACTAAACAGCAATAACAGCTATAAATTCAATCTAGCACATTCTAATCAAATGTGTTGTTATCTTGAACTCTTTGAGCCCTGCATTGGGCACCAAAAAGGACTGTCGTGGTTTAACCCCAGCCGGTGACTAAGCACCACACAGCCGCTCACTCACTCTCCCCTGGTGGAATGGGGGGGAGAATCAGAAGAGTAAAAGTGAGAAAACTTTTGGGTTGAGATAAAGACAGTTTAATAGGTAAAGCAAAAGCCATGCATGCAAGCAAAACAAAACAAGGAATTCATTCACTACTTCCCAGTGGCAGGCAGGTGTTCAGCCATTTCCAGGAAAGCAGGGCTCCATCACGCATAACGGTTACTTGGGAAGACAAACGCCATCACTCTGAACGTCCCCCCCTTCCTTTTTCTTCCCCCAGCTTTATATTGCTGAGCATGATGTCATATGGTATGGAATATCCCTTTGGTCAGTTGGGGTCAGCTGTCCCGGCTGTGTCCCCTCCCAACTTCTTGTGCACCCCCAGCCTCCTCACTGGTGGGGTGGTGTGAGAAGCAGCAAAGGCCTTGACTCTGTGTAAGCACTGCTCAGCAGTAACAAAAACATCCCTGTGTTATCAACACTGTTTCCAGCACAAATCCAAAACATAGCCTCATACTAGCTACTATGAAGAAAATTACCTCTATCCCAGCCAAAACCAGGACAACATGACAAAATGTTATTTGAAGTCTGTATTTGAAGTAAGGACTGCAACCCAACGACTTCTGGGTGTGCTGGAGTACCTTGGTGAATGAGCCTGTGCCTCTACTCCTGTCTGTTGGGAAGCAGAGCCACAGCAAAACTCCCGTTGTGTTTAATTCTTAGGAAAAGCAGTTTCTGGGGAAATATTAAATTGATCTCTGTAGCACTTGTGATGCTGAAAAACAGTGAAGCATTTCTGTAAATAAATATTCAAATCTGAGTATTTGCATAGGGAAGAACTTTTTAAAGGGCTTGACCTGGGTACAGTTCCCCTCCCATTGAAATCAGTTATAAAATCTTACTTTTGATGAAAGCAAACTCTTATTGTTACTAAGTGTTTTTGAAAATTTCACCTCTCATTCTCCCTGGAATTTCCATGTGCCTTATTGTCTGTCGTCTGTCTCGGAAGATAAAATCATGCAACTGAGATCTCCTCCTAAGGAGTGAGCGAGCTGATCTTTGCATGTGCATGCAAGACAAACCAGAGCTCCTTTCTCAGGCAAAGCTGTCACTGTGACCGTAGTAAGAATTTTGGCCTGAGGATTATGGATTTGTCCCTTTGATAATATTGTTGTGAGCTTTGTTTCCATTTTTTGCCCAGTTTGCAACAGAAACTTTCTCAGTTTTAAAAACAAGATGAGGAAATTAAAGCTGTCATTTGGGTTTTTAGGAAAAGAAACTGTGAAGTTGGCTAATGCATGTTTTTCGAAAGACACGTCCTAAAGACAGGTTTTACTGTGAATTAAATCTGTTAACCTGGAAACAGTAAAGTAGATGACAGCATTAGGGGGTGATGGAAGTTTACTTCAGTTTCTAATCTCCTTCACTCTGCTGAGTGCCACTACTGTAATTTCACTGACTTCAGGAAATTTTCCAGGCTTATATCAATGTCATGATATGAGGAGAGGCAGATTCCTATGATTGGATACTACCCCTGAACAATTTTGGTTGGCTGGAGTTTACCTGACTGCGATCTTTGAGGCTGGGACTGTGGAGCCTGACAGATGGATCTAGGCCACAGATCTGCAGCAGATGTTCAAATAGATGGACCACTGTGCAGATCAGACATCCTGGCAAACACAGAAACGCTGGAAATGTGGAATTGATTTGGGAGACCTGAGCCATCTTGCTTTACATCTGGAGCAAAAATGAAAAGAATGAAATAACATAAGAGCTGTCATGATGGCAACAGGTTTGATCCTGACCCCACGGGTACCAAGGGGACTGCTACTGCTGGCTTTCTTTTTGAAGAAGCAGGTGGGTACCGAGGATCGTAACCATCCCAACTGAGGATGTCTGTCCTCCACTGGGATGTTGCGGTACATTATTATTCACCAGCAAATCATGCAGCAGCAGGTCTTAGGAAAGTCTTGCTTCATCTCTTTTTTTTTTTTTTTTTTTTTTTTTTAAAACGTGAACATTGCCATGGATCCCAACTTTATTCTTGCAGTCTCTATGTGTGGCATTAATATTAGATTACTGTAGCATACTTGAAGAGATGTCCTTCAGGTGTGTTGCAAAGACTGTATGTTTGCCTAGGCATTTCAAAGGCTGGGGAATGAGGAGGAGGAGGGTGAGAGGTCACAATAATAGTTGTACTTGTAGTACATTTTTCAAAATAATATTTTTTCAAAGCAATTTTCATGACTTCAGAACACCTATCCTAATGTGCTCCACAACACAAATGCCTAAATATCTCTGAAAACAGCATTGACTCAGATTAAGAAAAAGACTTAGGTATCTAAAATCAGCAGTGTGACACAAAAAAACTCCTGTTTAATGTCTAGCTGTCTGTAGGACTAAGGCTTCTAAGATGCTAAGCGCTCTGTTCTTTCACATGCTTAGATCTGCATCCATTTTGACAGAGCTGAATCTCTCAGCACGTGTCTCCTGCTGAAGCTATTTGAGATCTTGAAACAAGAAGTTCCTCTGACTGTGTGCCTGAAGGGCCTGGTCTGCCATACCTAAAGCACCTTCACCACACTGAACATTGCATAAATCACAGTAGTCACAACTGCTTTCACTCATTGAGCAAGAATATGAAGGTCTAAGCTGATGAAGAATATAGGATTTATGGCAAAAATGGGAATGTGGATGGGGACTGTGGAGATAAAAGAAGATCTCCTGAGGGAGCAGAGTCCTGAACTGTGGTCCACATCCCCATATTGTACTGAACAATGGCTAAAAATGCAAAAATAGTTCAGGGAACAAGGCTGTTACCCAGACAACTGTCTCCCAAATGAATACCATCATCACTGAGCGCAACGCTCATGCTCTCTGTTGCTTTCTTCTAATTGCATTCTTTCATAAGCAATAGCACAGCTACAACAGGAGGGATGGAGAAAGTGTTGTCACAGGGTTCATTAGCAAGCTAATACGTTTCGCGAACAGATTCTGACTCAAGCTGCTTGATCAATACTGGGCTGTACGTTTACGATTTGCTGGCTCTTTTAGCTCAGGAACCTCTGTGCTGCTCTCTGGTCTGTTGCCTCTGACTGCTGCCCCACCTCAAAGGTTTATGAATGTTCAGACAGAGCAGAATTGTCTTTATCTCTGGCACCTTCAGAGTTTAGATCTCTATCCAACAGGCACCCTCACAAAGTTATCACTGAGAATTCACTGCTGGGGGAACCATTTTCTACATACTTGGTCTGCAGTATGTTTGAATATGCCATCTTAGGAAGACAGGTAGGTCCCTGCCCTGAGCAGGTCCCAGTTTGCAGAACGAGGGGCTGAATATGCAAAATGTAAGAGATGGAAAGACTGAAGGGTCAGGAAAGGGGGCATGTCAGACACAGGTCAATGGAAATGGGAGACTGTGGTAGATAAATGTTTGTGTTAAACTGATCTGGGTGCTTCATTGCTTCTGGATGGCATTAGAGATTTTTTGGGGGACAATGATGAGCTCACAGGAGCTTTGATAGCTAAATAATTAAAGAGAATAAGTAAAAATAAAGACTGAGTGAAGATATGGCAGAGGGCAAGGAAATGGAGTTTACCTCATTTTCAGTTCACCAGTTCAGTCTCAGGCTGGATAGTGATGGCTTTGTAGTCACTTCTGTAAGTGAAATGGGCAGGTCTTTCTCACAGTTGGTTCCTAACTCTTCCTCCTCCCCAAGCACATTGGCGTCTCTGCCCTCCTTCCCTGTGGAAGCTGCTGAATTCTAATTTTCTGCTTAAAACAAGTGCTCAAGGAGTGCTGGGACCTCGCCTTTTCCCAAACAGTGCTGTCGTTCAGACACCTTTCAGAATCAATTGAATCAGAAAGCTTCAAGAAGGCAGACATGAACTGAAAGTTAAATGAATTTTTGCTTTAGGCCCAAAGGACCAAATCTGAAAGTCTTTTGGACATGTCTCCTTGTTCTCTACACATAAGATAAGGTTAATTCCCTGCAGATAAAGTCAAACCCTATGTACTCACTCGTCAGACAGAGACAGTAAAAAGTTCACTGTCACTTTAAAGGGGGTTGAATCCATCCTCTCCTTTGACAGCAGAAGTAATGTAGCAGACTCATCTTCATCTCATTCAGAAAGCAGATGAGATGTGAATCAACTTGTTTGACAGATGAACACCCTAGAGTGTCAGTTTGTCACAGTATGTGTGGCTTCTTTACAATTACCGCTGAGCTATAAGAGTGCAAAAGACTGGCCCATAAATGCCAGCCATTCTGCTTTCTTTAATTCCCAGAATATAAAACACTCTGTTTCCTAATTTTAAACACAAAAACCAATTAGAAATTAAATCCTTCACTGGGAAAACAGACCCTCTTTCTGATGTTGCTTTACAGTCAGACAGGAAAAAGAAATCACAAAAGATTTTTGGAAGGGAGATGGGGACTGTGGTTTTTGTTTTGATTTGTTTTGTTTTCTTCTTTCCTCAAACTCTGAATGAGATGAGGTTGAAGGAGAGATCCCATGTGCCTGCTCCCTCCCTGTTTCAAAAGGAGATGGTTCAGTGCACTGAGCAACTCTGTACTAATGCTCTCCTTAACCAACAGACAGGGGGATGACTTAGGGTGTCAGGGGCACCAGATGTGTGAAATAGTGAAAGGCAGGAGAGGTGTGGCTCCCCATGTGGCACGTGTGCCCCTGTCCTCCTGCTGCAGCTCTTGAAGTGCCTGACACCTCTGCTCAAACACTGGATGCTGGTTTGGCAGTAAAAATGTTGGAGGGGAACCACCTGATTTCCTGGGCAATCAAAACCATTTTGCCGCAGCAATCACAATGTTTCAACTCTTTCAGAAACCTGCTGGGCTCCATCTTAAAGTTCAATAGATTCTTATTATTTTTACTGGAAGACTGTCCCAGATCATCACATCTCCATTGGTTACAAAACTTCTAAATTTCTTTTGAAATAAACCTATGGCTGGCTTATATTCCTTTGTTCTTGAACCAGTATGGTCTTTTAACTTTTTGTGTCCTTCTGTGTGTTTTCCATCAGCCCTTTTTTTTCTTCTCAGAGCTCTAATAGGCTTACAAAACTAAACTGCTTGTTTTCTCTCATTTAGTCCTTACAACTGCTTGTTCTTTACCTTCATTATAAAATACAGGAGACAAAATAAATACTGGGCAGTTTTTATGTGGAAATCAAGATAGGGAAAATGATAGGTCATGTCTTTACCCATCTACATCTTGAACATTTTATCATCCCATTTCTTCTTTCCATACAACTTAAGATCCTCTCCACACATTCAGTAATTTTCATACCTGATATTACCCTCCAAACAAAGCAGAGCTGGACCAAATTTCTTTTGCCTCCAACTTTCTCTTTTCCTCCTGTCACTGAGAAATCCTACAAGTTTTACCTAGAAATCTGGCTTTATCACCCCCCTCAGTCTCTCCCAGTGTGGTTTTGGTTTTCTGCTGTCTGTCCACCACAGACCTGGCATCAATCCCTTCAGTGCTGCTTTGTGTACTATTTGTTGAATCTGCTGTGGTTGCTTTATAAAAGCAATGCCCTTATTTTTTTCCTTTTTGAGGGTGTCCCCACTGACCACTTTCCAAGTTTTAAATTGCTCATTCTGGAGAGGCATACACAGGGGAGCTGTTGGGTGGTGTGGATGTCTGTATATAAGCCTCTCCAATTTGTCCTATTCCTCTAGGAGTTAGTACCAGTCTTTCCCTGGTGACATAATTCCGGTTGCTGCAAGGCTGGAGAGGGAGCAGGGTGCCAATGGGGAGCAAACCACAGCCTCGATTCTTGACATAGTTTAGCCCTAATATACCCGAAGCAACTATTAGGTTACTCCAACTGGTGCCTTTGAGATAAAGTCTTCAGTGACCTGCCCATCAGTGGAGAACTGGGATCTGCCCTGCCTCTTTCACCTTGCAAATATCTGCTGGACCTGCTGTTCACCTTGTTCTGGGAGATAAAGTAGTGGTGGTTCACACCACCATATTCACAGCCACAACAGTACAGTTCCTCCTTAATGTATAGTGTTCCTGAGAATTCAACCTTAAATGCCAATGATTTTAAGTTGGATGTTTGCCTAAATAGAATTTCATAGGTATCTAGTATTTGTAAAAGGATGCATCTTGCCCATATTCCCCTAATGTTCTTGTGTCAGCTTAGGTCTCTTTAATCTTGCCTGCCCTGAATAACTTGATAGATGTCACACACAGCAAAACCTACTGTGGCTTTTCTTCTCCAACTGACCCTGCATATGTTCAGTTTGCCACACTGGCCTCCTGCACATCTGCAGGACCAGGCCTTACGCGAAGGAGAGTTGCCCTTCTTTCTGTACATAATGGTGAGCTAAGAAAGATGATTTCCATACTGCCTCCCACTCTGAGGTCTTCTTTTGTGGGTTTTTTTCAATACATTTATTAGCTAACATACACATACAGTCTCTACAGCACAGACAGGATCCCAGGACTCCCCTGGGAATTGGGTTAACTGGTAGTTCCATTCTGCCACTCTTTATTTCAGTGCACCCAATTTTCTAATGCAAAGTAGAATCATTTAATACGAAGGGCTTAATGTCCCTACCAGATTAGCCCATAGTTGAGTGGTTAGGACATTGTCATCTCCCTGTTGCTCTGGAGAAAGTTCTAATACACGCAACGCAGTCTAACAAGGGTATTCAATAAAGAGGAGTACTGCTCCCTTCTCTTGAGAAGATGCTTTAAAATAATGTAGTGCTTTAAAAAAGTGTTGGGACCCATGCCCTGGTTCTGAAAGAGATGACTTGAGAACCTAGCTTACTAAGTAACCTTCAAAGTTGCAGCTTCTCATTGGATTTAGAAACCTTCCCCTGCTTAGCAATTAGGCAACTAACTCTCATGTTCCACCAGGGCCTTTCTCACAAAAATGTTTCCATTGGTGTACTGAGTCTTGTAAATCCCTTTCTGTGGAGCCTAATTTAGGATTTCAGACTATAATTTGGCAGGTGAATGGAAAGAATAAGAGACGTATAGGAATTAGTCATTATAAGGACACCTAATTGTCCCTGTGGATATAACCTTCTGCTTCATAGTTGGAAGAAGTTCACACACAGTGAACACAGGGTTATAGTTGTATTAGTGTCGTGGTTTAACCCCAGCCGACAGCTAAGCACCACGCAGCCGCTTGCTCACTGCCCCCCCACCCCTGGGATGGGGGAGAGAATCAGGAAAAAAAACTCGTGAGTTGAGATAAAGACAGTTTAATAGGACAGAAAGGAATGAAAAACAATGATAATGATAATAATAATAATATGACAATAGCAATACTAAAAGAATTAAACTATACAAAGTAAGTGGTGCACAATGCAATTGCTCACCACTCGTTGACCGATGCCCAGTTAGTTCCCGAGCCGCGATCCCCCCTCCCAGTTAACTCCCCCCAGTTTATATACTGAGCATGATGTCATATGGTATGGAATAGCTCTTTGGCCAGTTTGGGTCAGCTGTCCTGATGGTGTCCCCTCCCAGCTTCTTGTGCCCCTCCAGCCTTCTTGCTGGCTGGGCACGAGAAGCTGAAAAATCCTTGACTTAGTATAAACACTACTTAGCAACAACTAAAAACATCGGTGTGTTATCAACATTCTTTTCCTACTAAATCCAAAACACAGCACTATACCAGCTACTAGGAAGAAAATTAACTCTGTCCTAGCCAAAACCAGGACAATTAGCCAGTCCTAGTTTTAGAGGCTTAGTAGGCATAGAGAAATAGATTTGTCTCATCATATGTACGATTTATTCCTGCTTTATCACTTCCTTTTGCAATATGTGCAGTAAATTTGGGCTGTTACTGTGGATGTTGTGTGAAACCCAAAATGGTAGCAGGGCCAAGGTAACAGAGAGGGAGGAGAAGAGAGAAAGTAAGACTGAGAAATATTTATACTTCCTCCTGCTAATTATTGTGCGCATGAAGTCTCACCAGCTGACCTTGTGACTCCTCTAAAATTGCATTGCTTATTAATGTTCTTATCTTTCATCCTCTGTGAATCTTTCATTGTCATTTACCAGCCCTCTGATCATCTGCTTTGTGCTGCTCAATCCATCACGAAGGAGGTGAGTGCCATACTGGAGAGAAGCAGCCCCTGCTCTTTCCCTGTGTGCTCTCTCTAGTGACTCTACCAACTGTCCTTCCCACTTTCCTGAATGTCACTTACAAGCAGTCTTGGCACAGCGCAGCTAGGAACCTCTTCTGTTGCAGAAGATATTACCATGGCCATATTTGATGGGAACAAATAGCGCGTAGAGAGGTCTGTGGAGCAGAACTGTTGGGAGGACTGCTCTTCTCATCCCTGGAGAAATTCTAGCATCAACGCTTGTTTTCCCCTTGATTGGGGGCAAAAAGTCAAATTTTCAAGTAATTTTTTTTTTTTTTTAAATTCTGTGAAGAACAATATGGAAAAGCGTAAACAACCTTATTGAGTTCATCTGTAAACATGATTGAGACATTCAGTTTTCTTCCTGTTCCTACATGGTGCACATAATCCAATGGCCAAGGGCCTATCTTGTCTGTAAGCTGCCAAATGACTTACGGTCTGAGGCAAAGCTATTCGTACCTTTCTCCATCCAGCCTGAAGGAGCAGATCCTGTTTGTCTGCTGTGTTGGAGATCATCAACACAAGTCTGGAGGCTGTCTAAATCTACTGTAGCAAGACCTGTAGCAAGATGGTATAACCACTCTATCCCCCCAGTTCTCTGCAAATATTCCTTAGATGGAATAGTTGGGGAAAAAATGGTTCAAAACTCCATCTCATTAGGAAATTATTTCAATATTTTTCAATACTTTAGTATTAAATGTTGATTGTTTAGAAAATGCTGCAAGTTTCATGAAATGCCATTGGACAGCTGATGTTACACTGTCTAACCGTCATGTGTCTTCCCCGTGAACAGAGAGAAGCTTTTTTGTTCTCCTCCCACAGCATTCTAAATGTCCTACAGTATTTGAGCATCTTCTCCTCCTCCCATCTGTTCCTTGTACTTCTCAGCACATCTCTCCCCCTACTGGCTGGCTGTCCAGATCTCCACGGCATCTCATGTCACTCTTTGGAGAACTCTTTTCTCCCTCCTACCTGTCCTCCTGCAACCACCCCTTTCCTATGTTGAGTGACTTCCTGGATCCTTGGGCACTTTCATTGTTCTCTGCTGTTGGCCTCCAGCATGATCCTGGAACTGGAAAGGATGGCAGACACTCTTGAAAGAAACCAGGAAAGGAAGGAGTGAGTGGAGAATGGAAATTTCAGCAGAATATTAAACATGCTGGCATTCAAACGTATCCCTAGGCTCAGTTTATCTTGCTGCTTCTCCATCCCTATTCAGCCATGGTACAGTCACTTTCAAATAAAGATAGGGTTAAACTACGAAGAAATAATAAATAAACGTCAAACTGTCTCAATGTTGAAGAAGTTTTCATTAAAACCAGTACTGATGTAAACACGTAATTTCTGTCTTTTTAGTGCTCATTTCTTGGTGTAGTCTCATATCAGAGAGACCAGAGAAACACAAATTTTACTGATGCTCCAGATGTTATTTTTAGAAAGCTTCTTTATAAAGAAAGACTGGTTAAGTGGAATAGATGCAGGTGTAGCAAAGAACCAGAAGGGGTCAACATTATTTTTTCAATTGCCTTAATTCTAGCTTGAGCTGATAGAGGATATCTAGTGCTTTCTCAACTAAATCCATGTGTATCCTTGTTGTACATATTCTTTATTGAAGCAAACCTGTGCAATGTTGAACACCTTTGCTCCTCAGTAGTGTTGACAGTAGTGGTGAAATGTAAAAATTACTCTAGTGAAAGATGAGAAACTTTATACAGATGATTCTGGATGACAGTACCAGTTTTTATTATTTCTTTTAGCCTTCAAGTAATTCTGTTGTGAATTATATTCTAGAAAGAACTTCCAGAGAACTGAAACTCTCCAATAGTAAAGGAATTGAAAACAATTATTCATTTTACTTTTACTTAGAAATGTTTTGCCTAGAAATAACAAAAAAAAGTTAGGAAACTTTATAGCTATTCTCTGTTCAATTAATGTTTAAAAGCTATTGTCAAATGTGCTTGTTAGAAGTGAGAACACAGACAACGCTAGCCTATTACTTGTGACAATTCCGTATTTATTTAATGGGTGCCTTAGCCAAGCAATGAGTTATGCCACAGAATGCAAGTCAAGGCTGTACAGCTTTGTAACGAAGATTAATATGCAAAAGTTACAGGCTGAAAGTGTTTCAGTTTTGAACAGTAGCTGCATATTTAATCATATGCCCTGAATGGAAAAACCTTCTTTTCCTTTACGAATCCCACCATAGTCTGTTCATTTTGAAATCCAAAGTGTTCTGCCAGTGGATTGATTTTCTTTCCAGTTTCATCTCTTGACATATTGTTTTCCTTCTTAGTGGACTTTTATGTCCTATTTTCCCATTCCAAGCTTCTTGAGTCCCTTTTCATATACTTCTCAGATGTTGAAGTTTTTGCCACCTCACGTCGTTTCAGCATTCTGTTTTCTCTGAGTTCACCTTACTTTCATCTGAGCTTCCCCCAAAATAGCCCTGTAGTACGTATCTCACACGCTCTGTTTAATTACACCAAACCTTTTCCTTATCCAGCACTTTTTCCTTAGTGAGGAAGATTATTTCAAAACTTTTTAAAAGTTCACCTTTCTCACTACAGGCCACCCTAAAGGTTCTGAATATCCATTATGAGATTTTGTGTTTGGAGAAGTTATTTAGAATGACTGGAACTGAATGACAACAGATTTTTTTTTTTTAAATCAAATTGCGTATTAATTACCTTGACCATTCTCTGTAAATGAATCCTTTCAAAGATTTCTTACTATTTAGTGAACTTACTGGACTGGTCGTTGATCTGAAGAATGGGGAAACCTTTATTCCAGTGCTTTGTGGTTTCTGCATCATCAGTATGAGAAAAACGGCTGCCCTCCCCCTAAACGAATGGCTCTGAAAAACTGAAATAGCTATACATCTCCTTGAATGGATAATGCTCCCAAGTGAAGATCCACATAGGAAAGGACTCATAAAGATGGTAGAAGTGCACTAAAATAAGGTGGTTAATCAGATGTTAATAAGCTAACTTTCCGTTATCCTAAGACAACGAAGCTCTGGTGAATTCAGCGGAAGTGTATTTATTCATGTTACCACCTGACCTACTATCTGCCAGTTGGGCAGCTGCAAGACCCTCACAGAGACCTCCTCATTTTCAGGCACCTGCTCATTTTTTCCTCTTCTTCGGAGTTTATGAAAGAATTCTGTCTCACTTATTTTCATGTTTATGTTTTAAAGTCTTGCTATTTTATGTTTTAATATTTTGCTTGATTTAATGTTCCTCTAAACTGACTGCTGCACAGGCGGCATAAAAGCCAACTTTGTTATGAATAGAATAAGGGAAGGTCAGACACTAACATAAAGGGGGCAGAATGACATCAGATATTGACTGTGACTGCAAGAAATTAATGACTGTTTGTTGACAGAAAGACATAAATTGCGACTAAAGCCACTGCATAAAAGCTAAAGAGAAAACAGTTTTTACACAGAAATCTTCTCAATTGTAGGCTAAACAATCAAATTTGCTTAACAGAGTGCAGGTTACTTGCCAAAAATAAGAATGAGATTTATATACCAGGTTCTGCAGCACAAAATGAAGTGTACAATGCAAAGTTCCTTTGCACATGGCAGCAAGAGGGGGCTGGAAATAGGACCCTTACAAGTCTCTGTAAATAGCTCCCCTGCCCACAGACAGATCCTCTGATACACGTATGTGTGAAGACAAGTAATCAAAATAAGGTGTTGCTCTTTTCCTGTCTGCATCAATCATTTTGCTTAATTATCTTGTTGTTCAAGCCTCATGACTTGTGTAATTTACTGCTTATGACAGTTTGCTGCTGAACTGAGCAATGCTGTGCTGCTGAAGTGCCCCGTGGATGTGGTAGTACCAGACCCTCCACGGTCTTGCTCTGTGTCTGTGGGACCTGATTCCCCATTAGACTGTCATTCCATGAAGCATCATCAGATCTCCTTGTGGCTGAAGAGCTTTAGTAAATCCTGGGCTTGTGGGGCGAAGAGCATTATCACATCCAAGAACAGCAAATAGGCTATGATATTGTCCCAATTCACAAAGAAGATTTATGTCAACATATATTAATTCATGTCTTGGGCCATAACTATCATTTTCTTTGCTGAAGGAAACGGCTTTATTTATTTGTTTGTCCTTGATGGACTTTGAAGTGTAGGGTCCATTGCTGATGGATTGGTTTCTTCTGTAGTACCTAAGCTGCAGACTGCTTTAAAGGGTGATCACTCATCTAAGTGTCCAGCGGAAGAGAGGGATGGGGGACTGCAGAGCTCAACTTCCATGATGACCTTTTGAATATTAAAGCCCATTAACATCATGTTCAACTTCTAAGGCTATGATTCTTCTTAAAGACTTGCATATGAAGTCTATTCTTGATGCTGAAATCTAAACAGGCCAACAGTTCTCATGTATGCTTCATAAATAACAGGAAAGCAAGAAGAGGGACACCCTGCGATTCGGTATCACACTGATGTCTGCAGTGACTTCTGTGAAGCGGTACCAGCTCTGCTCCTCCAAGGAAAATCCCACTCCTCCTGCACATGGGGCACAGACACCTTGCTTCATCTGTCTCTCTCTGAGTACTGAAATGCTTTTGAGGTGAGAGTGGCTGCTCAGATGACAAAAGCGAAGGACAGTATTTAGGCAAACATTGAGACTTTTGAGAAGAAACAGAGAAATACTTATTTTCAGAATATCAGTCCTCATAGTGTACACTGTTTTTCTCAGAACTTTCACCTAGCACTCGTTCTAGTTAAATGTTTAAAGAAAACATGGATCTGTTGGCTTAAAATGCATTAGAAATTCATGATTAATTTCTGCAGCACTTCCTTGCTAGGGTTATCAAATCATATTTTATACACCATTCACTTTAATCTCTCAGCAGTCCCATGGCTCATGTACAAGAAGTTTCAGCATACCTGATTTGCCATCACACAAACTGAAGCAGAGTTTTGGTGATTCAGGTCAAATATCTAATTCTGGCTAGGGTCCTGCATCTTGAACAGATGATTTTCGTCTGCTCATGCATTTGTCTTTGCAATACATAGATTTATTTTTCCTCCTAAGAAGCTTTCATAATACAGAGCCATATTCCAGAAAGCAGAAAAAAATAGCTTGCTCCCTGAGTAGTGTGCACACCAGATCCTTGTATACGGCGGTGCTGTGCGTGGGGATCGCTTGACTTGAGTGCCTGGAGAGGAGCAACTTCCAGTTAATGTCTTTCCTGTGATGGGGCATTTATGAAGTTTGCACTTAGTGAGGTAGCACTGCAGAACTTGCTCTCATCAAGGACAAAAATCATGGCTCTTCCTTCCAGCTGCTGTTTTTGTGGCATTTGTAGTTTCATTGTACTTCTAAGGCCTCTGTTTGCCTGTTGGATTTAATTGTCCAATTGGCTAAGTTATCTGTGGGAGAACAGGGGGAGGGAAAAGGTAGGATGGAAAGATGAAAGTGTTATCTGTAAAGCTCCCTTTCCCTAAGATATTTCTTTCCCCTTATCCTTAAGATAATTTTCCTTATCTTTAAGGTATTTTTTTTCTTTTTGTAATTCAGATTGCATGTTTCTCTCCTCTCTTGATTTTCTGTTCTACCAATATAAGACTTTTATAATTTGAGGAAATATCAGCAGAGGTACATGAGATCACTGTATTGTATTGCCAGTTTTCTCTGTAAGGGATTGGATTATTGTTTTTTATTTTCCCCTGCTTTTTGAAACAGCAAGCTGCATACTGCAAACCCCAGCCTTTTCAAGCTAGAAGGAATATAATGCAGGGCAGAGCACCTCTGGCACTGCTTGTCATTTTATAGTGGAAAGTCAATTTCTGAAGGCAGGGGTTTGGCTGCTCTTGGAAGCAAACTTTAACTCGATCTTAATTCAGCTCAGGACTTTTTCAGTGGCGGTCACAGTCCTAAACAGCTATTTAAAGCTACCCAGATGCCTTGAGCCGAACACTCGCACAACCTAATTTTACAAAGCTTTTGATCTCTCATCCTGGGCAGCCTTGTCACTGTTAAAATGAATTAAAACTGAAATGGTTAGGCAGTTGGCCTGATACTTTAGGAGGACTATCATGCACTACATTGCTTGCATGATAGCAGCGCATTTTGGAGAAGGACACTGTCTCCCCTCTTCCCCTCCCATGGAAAGCCAAGTCCTGAATCGTCTCTCTCACAGAGCGGAGTTTAATCCACCATCAATCTTCCCAGCTCCAGGTTAAGCGAGGCTCAGGGAAGGAAGGGGAAGGTGTGGATGTCATGTTTGTGCTCATCACTGATCTTTGCCTGGGTGCACCTTAGAGAGCCCCGCTCATGGAAGCATACTCTCGGGGGCGTGCTGGTGCTTTGTACCCTGGGCACGAACACCCCTTGCCAGAGGGCTCCCAGCTCTGTCCTGGCTGGTGCTACAAGGTCCCGCGCTGCTAATGCCAGCTCGCATGGTGCGACAAGTATCGCTGAGCCCCGCGGGCACCTCTCCCTTTGGGAACTCTGGAGAGAGGTTTGGATATATTCTTTCCAATTAAATTTGCAGTGGTAGAAGAAAGTGTTATTAGCGACTTTTCCATGTGGAGTGGGCAGTCCCGACCCCTCTGCAGCCCAGCCTGGACTCTGCCCCAGCGGCGTTTCTGGGTGTGCAACACCGTGCAGCGCGGCGCTGCCCACCAGCGGGACCCTGCTTTTCCATCCATGAAGGAAAAGCAAAGCTGCAGCCAACACCCCAGAACACACCCTGGCATAAGTTACAAAGTGTGCCTGTGGGACGCAGGCAACATTCAGTTAATTAAGGCTTTAAGCTGTGGTTTATTACAGCACATACGTTCTTCAAGGGAGGGAAAAGGTGGACTGAAGTCTTGCTGTGAAGTTTTTTTCCTTGCCCTAACCTGAAGTTAGGCTGACTGTAACAGCAACCTTTGTTTTTAGCACTCTCAGTTACTTCTATGTATAGGACAGGCACTTCATCTGCTGCCCAACGTTTGGCAATAGAGAAAGAGAGGATATATTTTTCTATCAATGTAATAGAGGTATATTGGGAATGACAACAAAAATTGAATATAAAGTCTAACAAAATATATTCCCTAGATCCTACTAAACTCTACAGGCTCAGAAAATGTCATGAAAACAGGTTTTAACTATGGCATTCTTTGCTTCTTAAACAATAAGAGGAGTAACATGTTTTGGTTTTTTTTTTTCCTGAGGGAAAATACTTTTCAAATAAATTCTAGACCCTCCACATATAGAACATGTAAAAATAATTCTAATTCACTTTATAAAATTGGCCAGAGCTGTTCAAGGGACAATTGCACATTGGTAAATTCCCTGTGAGATGTACCTTTCAAGCGTGATGTGAATCCCTTTGCAAACAGCTAGCATGGGGTCATTGATTCACTAAGCCGTCAAGAATAGGCATAAGTAAGACAGAGTCAGTGTGCTGATTCTCTGCACAGAGGTGAATTGGATCTTTATGGAATGGATGGCTATTCTTTTTAGAACCCTGACCTGAGATACAGCTGCAGCTCTCTACAAATATAGGTGGGCAGACCTGTGAATAAAATCCAGGTTTATTAGCCTCCTTATAATCATCTCCACATACATTTGACCTGGCCTCCCCTATCCTTCTCCACCCAAGTATGTGTGCAGTTTATTTCGCAAAATGAATAGGAGCAAGGAGAAGTCACTCACCACATGGTGAACACCTGCAAAGTTGTTTCACAGAACCTTCGCTACCACGGTGGCTTTACTGCGGTCTGTAGCTCACTTCTTGATAAAGGCAAGAAACCATATGGTGGAGACCATGAAACCTTTACTACCACTTTTTGCATCTTTTTTTAGGGCTGTTTGAGACATTTATGTAGGTGCTGTCAGGTTGGTTCATGCTCCCTAGACTAGTCTCTGCATGGGGCTTGGATAGTAAAATTGTATCAGTTCTGCTGTGTCTGGTGCTTTAAGGGTCCAAACTTTAGCCATTTTGAACTTACTCTTTCTTATTTGACTGTACCTAGAAGCTAGAGGTGGAGAGAGCCTGCCCGCTCGTTGTATTTGATGAGGGGTTTCTCTATGGGTATTTATCAGGGCATCATCCAGGGGAGCTCCAAATGACTGCAGTGATAGAGCTGAAATTGTTTCCATTCAGGAGACTGCATAGAGGGCATGGCACATAGGCTGCATGCATACTCTGTGTGTATTTACCCTGTCAGGTTTTACACATCTGCTGCATCAAACAGCAGCTGCTAGACAACTGAAGTGATAAGCAACAGCAGCTTTCAAAGGGGGAACGTGAGCTGAACAATGTCGCCTTTCCTGCCTTTGATAAAGACCTTGTGTCAGGTTCTTTAGGAAATCTTAACTTGCAGCAGCCTCTTGAATCTGACAACTTGACTCTGCAATCTGGACATCCAACCCTCAGCTGAATATATCTTCCCTTTGGGACCGTCTTCTCTAATATAAACAGTAAATTCAGACTCAATCTTGTATGCCTCCAAATTGCCTGCTTTTCTTTAAAATACCTTTGACAACAGTTTTATGAAATAGTGCCATTAGGGCAGAAGTTGTGTGATGTGCATAGAGCTGGTCAAGAATAACACAGGGGAGGACTCACTAAAGGTTTATAAAGGTTGCATGTGTATTATACCTTTTTTTCTATAAAAATGAAGCCTTCTCAAATCTATTCCTGTCACAGATCTTCTCTGAAACGTCCGTCAGCCTCTAGAGAGCATAAAAAAGGTGGCAAGACTTACATGCATTGATAGCCTTGCATTGGTGATGTTACTCCTGATCAGGAACTCAGGCTGTAGCTGGAGTTAATAGCAGAAGGGATGAGCTTGAATCTTAATCATTATGTGGTTATTGGCCTTTATGAAGTTTTTTCACCCCATTTGCTTGACAGTGCCTAACAAAATGCTGTTTCTACAGATTGTCTTTGACCTCAATTTCAGTTTAATTACTTCCCACCAAAGGAATTTCCCTCATTCATGCTCTGAACCTGGTTAATAAACACATGCACTTCTGGTTTCCTTAAATAATTTGCACAATTAGGTTTCTTTGCTGCCATCAGGGATAGTAGTTTGTGTGTCTGCAAAGGTGTGTACTCAGTAGGAAACATGGCACAGCTGCCATGCATTTGAGATGAACTTCAGTACACTTGGGATCTTGACTTTGTTTTTAGTGCTACTTTGAGGCTTGATTTAGCCTTTTAGGTATAGCACTGAACTAGAATTGGCAATTGCACAGTTCAATGAAATTTAATTTGGTCAATTTAATTTTTACATTTTTGCTTTTATACACCTTGTGACTTAATCCATCTTGAGAAAACAGTAGTATGGTTGGAAACATATACCAAACTGATAACTTTCATAAGAAAATCAGTAGAAGTCATATTTTTAAAGGAGGTCTATTTTTAATATGAAACTCTCTCTAGGAGAAAAATAAGACTATTTTGAATTTTCAGTGAAATTTCAGGTTCAGACAGCCTAAATATGCTTGAGAAGAGCCCAAGCCTCTGAAGTATTTTTACCCCTGATCGGTTTATCCTCTCTGGGTGGATGTAAAGAAAACTACTCTCTGAGGGACTCTGCATGTTCAGTTCATTCCTACTTGCCTCAGAGCTTGGTCTTACTTGCATAGTTTTAAAAACATAATCTGACGAAACCACTGATTTCATATCAGGGTTAAAAAGAGGTGAATGAGTTAAGGCTTAGGCTTGAATTTTAGATTAGGACTATCTCTCTTTCGGGCTGGAAACCAGAAGGAAAAAGATACCAACTCATTTTAAATAAATAACTTGGGGAGAGTTAGAGAGCACAGTTGTTTCTTTTTCTGGAAAGCTTCTTACATCTCTAGCTGGGTTAGCTTTGTAGTTAACTGTCTCAGCCCTTGTGCTGCGTCTGAGGAAAGCTATACTCTGCGTGAGGGTAGATAAATGAGATTCACAGCAAATGGGTTGGTTCCCTGAACTGCTTGGTTCCCAGCACTAGCAGTGCTGTCCTGCTGTATAAAAAGAATGTACTTAGCAGTGCATGTGTCTATTTGGCTAAGTTATTAAAATACACACCTCAAAGAGAAGGAAATTTATCAAAGTATATGGTCAGCTTTATGTGTTCAGTAAGGTCTGATCCAAAAAAACCCTGAGAAGGTGCAGTACATTTCTGTGTGATTTGAAGGGCTTTGGCCCATGAAATGTCAATGGCTTGACAGCTCAGATCAAATTTCCATGGACGTTTGCATGCCTGATGACGCAGATGAGTGCTTAGTGGGCTCTTTTGCCTGGCCTTAGCAGGTTTGGCGCCTAGCTGTTACTGGCAGCAGGGGCAGTTAGATACCTAATTCATCATCTTTGCATGGGCGTCCCCTTTATCCAGGAAGAAGGGTGCTCAGTTTTCTGTCAAATAATTTCGCTCTTGGCCTGTCTCGGCAAGACTCCAAATGCAATGTGGATGCATAAGGGTAAGTGCCTGCACCAACAACCGAATTTCCAGTTATGAGTGACAGGATAGTCCAAGAATTGAGTGGAAGTCTTAATCATGTAAAACTGAGAGTGAGTTTCATGTTCTGTGACCATATTTTGTGCCTAGTCATGGTGTAGCTCTGTTCTCTGGCTGATGCCTTTTTGGATGCCATCTGTGGCTGAGCCATGGTCCTTGTGTAAATGAGTAGACCTTGTTCCCAGCCAGAGAGATTACTTGAGAGTGACACAGCTGCTTTTCAGTGTCTGCCTGTGCGTCTCACTGTTGTGCAGCCAGTGATGGGAAGTGGTCCTGGAGCCACCACTGAGCCCACACACAAATGCTGGAGTGGGGCTGTGCCCTGGATCCCAGTGCTGAGCACTGCCTCTCCACTCTTTAACGTCTGCCTCTATTTTCGCTCTTCTGTGCTCTCTCTAAGAAATGGCGTGTTCGATCAAAAGGAATGTGCTGCCAAAATTGAAACGTGTGTATATATATACGCCCCTCTCTTCTGCCTGCATACATAAGAGAAAAGCACTTACACATATCACGTGAAAACAGAAATAATTTGGTGTTTGATTGCACATCAGGCTTCCCAAAATGCATTCTCATCAGACATTCAGGAAACATTACAGTTTTATTACTAAGGGAAGGCTTTCACTTTTATTATTTTTGTAGGGGAAATTGTTCTGGATTCTATAAAATACGATCCTCTAACTAAAGAGACTGTTTGTTTTGAAACCTTTGGCACGAAAGAAATTAACTTTTCAGTTTCACAGCTTTTATAATTGCAGAGATTATCTCTAGTTAGCTGCTGTGAAGCAGGGCGTTCTTGTTATGTTTATTTGTTTAGAAGCACCCACCTTAGGTTCAAGGCACTAGTACAAGGTGGTGGGAAAGCATTCAAAAATATTTGCATACTTCACTGATGCCCCACAAAAAGGTTTGTCTTGCCTGGTGATGCTAAAGCCATCAGCCCATCTTTAAGTTGCTGCCCAGAACAGAAAGGGAGAAGATGACCATAAATGCCTTCTTCCTGTTTTGGCTCCCTCACCGATTGCCTTCCTGAGTTCCCACATCTTCTTTTCTTACCTTTATTTTCTCCTCTGCTCTAGACTCCCCTTTCTTCACTCAAATTCTCTGTTCTTATACACATGTAAGTCTCAAAACCCTTTGTGATGTTCCCATTCATGCTCCGCTTTCCTGTTTCACCCACATACCTTTCGTCCGTGTTCTCTTTCCACTTTTGGTTAGTTTGGCTCTACCACTCCCCCTTTTATTTTTTTTAATGTTCATTCTGCAATGACAGACAGATTCCCTGTCTTTTTCCGGGAACCCTGGGAGACCGACCTCACAGTACCTCTTTTTCCCCCTTTTCCTCTACTGTAAACCAGGAATTAAACCCTTACGGTGGGTTGCAGAGCAGTTCTGCAGCATGGAAGCAGTAAACACACTGGGGCATTTCTACCCTTGCCTTCCTGCAACACCATCTCCTCCTACACTGCTGTAGCATGGGAGCAGATGTGAGATCTAGACACAGGAATGCTTCGGGATGCTTTCAGCCCTCGTCTTCCTCCCTTTGTAGAGCAGGATGGTATCAGCTTGATGGCATCTGTTTGCAGCAGGTGTAAGTGCTTCTGTAGCCAGCTCCTAGGCAGGAAAAGCAACTTCCATTTAAGTTAAAGCAGTACAAAGTGTAGTGATAGAGATGTAGTCTAAAGATGTGCTCTGTGTGAAGTGCTCTTAACTAGAAGCCTGATCCAGCATCTGTTAATTTAATGGGCAGTCCAGGGATGGCTGGAGTAGGCCCCCCATGGGGTCTTGGGTCATCAGCCATCCCACAGCTCTGCAGGCTCTCTGCTGCCAGGGAGAGTACTTGGACCAAAACAATAATCAAAGGGCCCGATTCTCTTCATCAGCACATATTAATTCATCTCTCCGACATCCCGTCTAGTTTATAAGCCTTGTGGATGTGGAAGGCTCCATTTTGAATGTAACCGATCACCTGTGGAGTATTGTAGCCTTTGAAGGACCCCAAAGTCTCTGAGGCAGCTCTCCAGCTATCACAGACTTCGTGTGCATCTCTGTGTATATATGTACACGCTGTATAATTTCACCTTTTCTTACACTTACCAAGACTTTTTCACTTCTCTAAATTTCATCCTATAATGCCCAGCTATACCTGCTCTCCTAGTATCCTCTACCTTTAATATTTTCAGCTGCCTAATTCCTGTAAAAACAATTATTCTCTCTGCAGTTTTTCATCCAGCTGTACAGTAATTGTCAATATGTTCTAAATATCCCATTTTATGCCCAATTACAGAGACAATGATTTCCAGGTACAAGAGAAACATGGAAATATTTCAGGCTTCTGCTCTGGTGGCCTCACGTTCAATCCTATGTACAGAAAAAGGGGCAGTTGTCAAAAAGAAAGCAAGAATTTCTCATTCTAGTTTGTACATTTATGTGTCTGGTTTCTTAGAGATTTTGGTAGCTCTTTCAGAATAATTTCCTTTTAACTTCTAGAGAGTATTTATTTGCTCTGTAGTGACTGTAACCACAAAGGTGTTTTCCATCTCTCCTGTAATACAACTGTGATAAAGACACAGCAGTTGATCAGTAATCAAGTCCTTCTGAAAATTGTATTTTTCCTTTGCTCTGATCTGAAACTGAGCTTGCATTGAACAGCATTAGATAAAGGTGAAGTCTCTGGAGGTAGACGACATAGTAGCAGGACAGGTATCATCTGAGGAGGACCCAAGGAGCTGAAAAGAATAGCAGCATAGGAAACTCATTTAATTTGACATAGCTATGAATATTTAACATTTTATAAGGAAATACAGAAATGCAATTAGCCTTACTCATTCTGATGCTCTAGGAAGTACAGACTGTCTTCCATGTGTTGTCTCTGTGAACATGAGAGATTGAGGAGGCTGGGGAAGAGAAGCAGCAGCTTATGCAAAGATTGTCCAACCTCCATAGAGCAAACTTACTGTAAAAATTGAATTCCAGAAGTTTTTACATTGGGTGCTACAATACTGAGCTGGATCACACATGCCTTGCAATAGATGCTCAAGTTTTTAATACATGAGAAAAGTTTTCCTCCATGTATGCTTATTGCTTATATACTCTGTCTTCTCCAGTGTCTCTAAGCAGAGTAGCAGCAGAGCTAAGACATGCTGATATGCCCTGGACACCCCAGGTCCCACTGAAGAACCACAGATCCCACTTCCCTTTGGAAGCTGAGAGCACAGATGACAGTAAAAATAATCTCAAAATATTCTGTATCAGGGTTGCTCTTAAAACACTAACCTACCTTCATACCATGCATGAGATAACCCAAAACGTCAGAAATTACTCTGTGTCCCCTGTTGCGCCTCACAGCCAAGTAGTTCTTGCTGTGCCTCTTTCTGATCACAGCTTAGATTTAGGTACTTTAACTTAGGTCTTGCATTCAGTGATGTTTTTAAGACAGCTGCCATTTTCTCTCTGATTTCTCTTAACATTAAGAAGTAGGTAAGTAAGAAGATGTGGAGTAAGTAAGAAGTAAGACATGGACTAATTTTCTCCTTCCTTCTTTTCCTCTGATGGAACCAAATAGGAACAGAGGCTGAGACACGAATCCAAATCACTTGTTATCCTGACACTGCTACTCTGTGCAGCACCTCAAAATTTCTTCCTCCTCCTTTCTTTGGGTGTGCCCACCTGCGTTATGAATGGGAGCAGGAACCTCACTCTTGCACACCCTGCAGAGGCTTCCAAGGTCTCAGGTGAGAGCCAGGAAGGAACTGTTGAGCCCTCCTTCCTACATGCACCCACTTTATTGGCATGAGGCTCAGGAAAAGGGAGCAGGAAGGAGCCCATCTTCACCCCGAGCTGGGACCCAGCATAGCAGGCAGAGGTCATACACTGCCTTCTAGGGGCTGGCATTGTCTTTGAGGCTTTCACACCCCTTTCTGTTTCCCATTCCTTCCTGCATCAAACTTTCCCATATCCCTCAGGTTCCAAGTCAGACCCGAAGTTCATGCTGCCTAGTTTGTGGGTTTTCTACATGGATTATTGCTGCTTTTCTTCTTTTCCACCCAAAATCATTTGTTGAAGTCATGTAAAATTTGTTTTAGAAAGACAAAACCCACTTTTTACATCATGCTTAAGCTTCATTAAGAAAAATATCACCTTGTATTGTTTCTGTTGCTCCGTGTACTGCAAACCATGTGATACAATCTTAACTCCTTTGAGAGGTCTGGGATTCTTCCGATTAAGTGCCTGCCCCTATCCTTGGCAAGCCTAATAGCTTGCAGATAATTGTGACCACAGAAACTTTTAAAGTGCTTGGTGACTGGGCAGAACGGTCCTTTCTTCCCACAATTTACAATGCAGATTATTAAGATTATTGATGGATTCATTCGTTTGCCACCTTCACACTATAATGTGGCAACTGTTAGCAAATACTGACTTTATTTATGGTGATGGCTGTAGTTTTGACACAAAACAAGGGTCTGGCAAAAAGATTCTCACCTCCCCCATGTACTTCTATTCATTTAGATACAAAATTGTAACCATTCCTGTCCATAGCTGAGACATACAAACTTGAAAGCATCGGGATCGTTTGTAAACAGCTTAAGCAGCCGACCTTGTCCTAGATATGGGCTTTTGTCTATTGTATGCTAGAGTGCCTGTCTTCTCACATGATTAGTGTAAGACTGGTTTCACAACATTATCCCTGGTTGACAAATCCTGTCTAAGGGTTACCTGTCCCCAGTCTCTCATGATTCCTCTCTCCTTAGAGGTTAAAAAACCTCAAAGAACCTTCTCTCCCTCCAAACAGTTATTTAAGTGACAATTAGAAAGCAAACCAAGATCTGTATCATGTAACAGTGCATCCAGACGAACGGTTCAGCTGGTGCAAATGTGGGATTGGTAGGGGAGTATCTGCAGCAAGGCCCAGCCAGGGCAGTGGAGAGCCTGCCCTCCCTTACATTGCTCCTGTTGCCTGTGAAATTGGAACAGAGGATCACAGCCTAACAGCATCCTCTCCAAACAGGGACCCCCTGCTGTATGACAAGTCCACATGTCCTCTTTCAATAGTGAAAAACGTTAGTATTCCTTATTCTATGTGGCAAGGGTCGAAATATAAAATGAAGACTTATCCACACTCCTCTTGTGCCATGCCTTTATTGCACTGACTGCATGCGGAGCATCTGCTGCCCCCCTGGATTTCAGTGGTGGCTGGGAGTGTTCTGCGCACAGAAAGAATCAAAGCCAGAGGTTACAAACCCACCAGGATGAGGTCCTGCTTCCTGATGGGCAGGCAGCAGAGTACTGCTACCTTCAGGTGTACTGTGGAAGCTAATGCTGTACTTCCCATCAAATTACAAGAATTGGGAAAGCATTGCCAAGGCAGCCTCTGTATTCTGATGAACACTGTGCTGAAACAGATGGCCATTAAACAAGAAGTTTGTTTGTTTGTTGAGTAAATAGATTGCACTGGTCTCAAATAGCACTCTTCAGCCCCAGTGGAATAAATCCACTTATCTGGGAGAAACTTCTGCTATTCCTCATTTTGAGTTTTCTGATCAGGAGATACCCAGCTGTAATTCATAATTATCACTTTGGGCTTTGGATAACATACCAGAATCTTCTGACTAACAAAATGAGATGTGGACATTTTTTCACAATGACAGCAATTAAAGATTGGACAGACTTATAAAGAGAGTGGGGAATGAACGCTCCATCACTTGAAATCTTTAAATCAAGAGACTGTCTTTATAAAAGGTATTTCCTGTATCAGCCAATAGTATGAAGATAGATGCAGGAACTACAGAGAGGAATTCTATAACTGAGGTTATGCAGAAGGTCAAATGAGATGGCCATAATGATCCCTTCTGGTCTTAACCTATCAATCAAAGGGCATTAAATTTCAATCATTGAGCTGGACATGTGATTATGCAACATAAAAGTACAAGGATTTCCCTGCTTGTAAAGGGAGAACCTGGAAAGAATAATAACCCTGGATAAAAATATTATGCTGACCTTCTTTCACAGCATCTACAAAGTTACAGTGGATCCTCTTAAGGTTAGCATAAGTATCCTGGTTATTCCAGCTGAGATGAATGCTTAGAATGGAGTAGATTATGAATGCGTAATTGATTCTGTGACCTGAAACAACTGTTTCCTGGTGTTTGGAAACCCTTCTGCATTCAGCTACAAGACAGACAATGAAAGATTGCTGTGGAGTTGTTGAAGTATTTTAAAGAAGTTCATCTTCGTATTTCCTATGATACTGGTCTATGCTTTTTATAACAGTGCATTGCAAAAGGGAGCTTCTGTGCTGCCTTTGTCTCACCGATAGCCTCAAGAATCCTTTTTCTTCCACTACACTGTGAAACAACGCCTGGTCTCTGTTGGATCTCTGGGTCTAGAAATTTGAGAATAGGATTTCCCCATGATAAGGTGCAGGAAACGGAAAGAAAGCATATTCAATTTGTCTGTTGGCTGGAGCTGCTTTTTAAAGCAGAGGGATGTGTGGGTGGAGGATGTAAGAAGGATATTTTGTACTGGCATATACATGTTTAAACAGCCATTCAATGATTTGTAAAGAGCTGAGCTGAACAGCACCCAAGAAATATACAATTTTTCCCCAAATCTCCAATGTTTGAAAGCTGATGGGTTCAGCTCCTCCTAACTGTTTTCATCAGTAGGGCCACAGACCAAATGTTTTTTAAACTGTCCTTCAATCAGAGTAATTGATTGGCAACCATTGATTAAACAGTCATGTGGACCAATGCTGACTACTTCAGTTTGGAAGGGGGTGGGCAGGAAATGGGAATTGCCAGTGTCTACGTGTACATGCTAAACTGCATTGTCGATCAGATGGCCAAAGGCTTCAGTATGTTGTCTGCTAGACTTGGAAAGGAGAATGATGTTTGTGGCAGGTAAAGTTGTCCTGGACATTGCAAAAGCATCTCAATTTCTTTTTGTCTTGCTCTGCTATCCTACTTCAAACTTTTCTTGGGTTTGGGTATTGTACTTGGCACTGTATGTCAAAGGAGGGCATCCCCATTACAAAATTTCTGTGTCAAGCTAAGTCTTTTAGGTGGTTGCCACTGTATAAGGGAACATGTATGAATGTGGTTGTAATGCTTTATGAGATCTCTTCATATAGAAATTATGCACTCTGGGGCACTGGAATTGCTGCATCACTGAAAGATTCAGCTGCTCAGCAATGCAGCAGTTTTAATGGTTCAGTGAGCATGGAGTTAGTCATCTGTAGTCATGGTCTCTCATGTATTTTCTAGATCTAAGTCAGAAATAGGACTTTGAACCTTGACAGTTCTTTCAGGGGGAAAGTGTTGTGGGCCCATGAGATGATCACTACCTAGGCAGAACAAGATTTCTCCTGTGGCTCTTTGGGTGGCGATGGGATTTCCCTGGAGGTGGAAATGAGAGCAGATGCAGCTAAAGCAACCATGTTGGCTGACTGTGAACTAAGGCAGGATTGGAGAGAGAGGAGGCCTGAGCAAAAGAGAGGAATGGAAGTGGTAGCTCTCTTCCTGCTGGAATGACCAAGAAAGAAAGAGGTTGATTCACTGAGAAGCTCCTTACTTGGGAGAGAAACAATATGTATCAGGGATGGTTAGCAGAGAGAAGAAGCTATGGGGTGAACCCCAGAGAACTCTGATTTAAGTCTAAAGGGCATCAAGGAAAGCTAGAAAGCACACTGGCCTAGCACAGTGGGAACCCACCACAACACAGCCTCATGAAAATCCTTTTTGGATGACTTTTTGCCAGGGCTGTATCATCTTTGATTTTTCCTTGGGAGTCGGCACTATCACAACTGTAGCTAGTGAAAGATTTTTGGAAGATTTTTGGAGTGCATTGACGGAGTTCATTGATTTCTGCCATTGCAAGCAATACTTTGCTTTCAAATCGGACTCTGAAACACTAGTCCCAGAGTCTATTATTAATTCCTGATGTCATTAAGAGGTGCCTTCTCTGTCTGCAATGCACTGACATTTATTTTATAAGGCACTGACATGAGTAGAGCTTCGATTTGATTTTTCTAGCCAACATGCTTGGTCCAGGATTCCCAGGAGCTACGTTTAAAGTTAGCTTCCTAAATTCATGTTCTAGTCATCTAGTAAATTAAGTAATTTTTTAAGATTCTTAATGCCTAGTTCAGCAGTTACCAGCTTCTCAACTCTTTCTTTGACCAGGCCATTTATTTCAATGCCCAATAAGGTTACTGACTGTTGTAACTTTTGGCATTCCTCCCAAGAAGAGCCCTTCAGCACTGTTCCACATAAAGCTGAGGAAAGCTGGACATGCTGCAAAATAGGCAATTGCTCTGTCCACAGTCCTTCCTCCTCTGTTTTACCACAGTGTAACTCCCTTATGTGCGACATCTGCAGTCTTTACCTTGGGGGTACAGAGAGTCACCTGGGAATGCAGCAGGCATAGATCAAAGGAGCGAGACTGGTAACAGTAAGGGATCTGAACTTTGCAGCAGAATCTTCTTCATGAGCCCCTCCAAAAAAAGTATGTGTTGCTCTATGCAGTCATTCTCAAAAATATCTTCAGTTTTCAGTTCAGTCTGGTTTGACGTTCCAGAGGCCAAATATGATACCTGCATATTAGCTGAGTGACCTAGTTATCCAACCTGCACTGGATGGCTTCTTGAAATATGGCTGCTGTTTCCAGCAGGAGTAAGGAGTAAATGAGGAGAGTAACTAGGCTAGATTAGGCTATATAAAAATAAACTTCTTACTCTCCAGACTGAAATACTACAGCTCTTTCTGAACCCATGCCCTTTTTTCACACTGGGATGTTTACAAAGCATCAAACGATCATACTCTTTAGATCTAGGGTGTCTAAAAAGAGGTGTACTTTACACCAACTACAAAGGACCTCAGAATCAGACCTTACATGTTTAATCTGGATGTGCAGAGGCAGACTATTCCCCTGCTCATGCTTCGGTGCATTAACTAATCTTTAAAGAACAGGGATTAAGGAGAAGCTTTGCCCATGAACAGGTTAGCCCTGGCTGTCTAGCCCTAGCTGCACAAATTCATTCAGATTCCTCAGAGGTGTGTAGTACTGATCACTGTCCAGAGGCAGGATACTGGACTAGATGGACCATAGGTGTGAGCCAGGGCCACAATTTCCAGGTAAATTCCCACTGCAAAATTATACTTTTTCTTTGTTTTTGATTCCTTCCATGTGCATTATAAATTGTTCTGTCTGTTGGTGTATTGATACTGGTGTGTGGTAGTTTGAATGAGTTGGGGTTTTGCCTACTCTTATTTAGTCAGTGCTCATCTTTTCCCTGGCTCTATCTAGGAGCCTCTTCAACCAAGGGAGGCAGAAGAAAATGCGTGTCTGTGTCTGGAGGGCTGGAGAGAGGAACCCGCCAGTAAATGGGAAAGGCTGATCAATCCTCCTAAGTTCTTCTGTTTTAATTCAGGTTTTATTTAGACCTTCCAATACCATTCAGTACAAAGGGAGAACTACTTGTCACCACCAGCATTAGAAATAATAATACTTAACACAGAAAACCTTTGTACACGCTCTTCTCTTTGTCATTTAAGTTACTAAAATATAGCAAGGGAAAATTCTTCTAGTATTGAATAGCATGAATGGAGCTGTTATTGTATTTATCTCTCTCTCGCTATGTAGATACAGATATGTACAGCTTCCACTATAACATTTCAAGCATCAGCACCACCTGAGAGCTCTTTGCAGCTGCAGCTCGTGCATTTTGCAGTAAAATTTCTCTCCCCTTCCCTTTTCCCTCAGCTTCCCCCGCCCCCAGAGAACTGACACGTTTTCCACTGACAAGCGTTGAGTGTAGCTCCTGAGGATTTAGCATGTCAGGCTGTGTCTACACAGCTTAGGTTTCTATTATTACGCAATGGCTTAGAAGGCAGTGCTTTGCCACATAATTACAGAGCCAATCTGTATTAGGACCAGGAGTTTGGATGCCTCTTTCCGTACCAACTGTTCACCTCCCACCCGCTCAAGCCTCCTCCCTGACACTCTTACTTGTTTAATAGCTTCTTTTCGTACCCTTCTTTCTTCTGGTTTCTGATTTTCTTCCCTTTCCTATGCTACATATTTGTTTATTTCAGAAGTGAGGGGTCTGACAGAGTCGTGCCTGCACGGATTCCTATGCAGCACAAAGCACTTGCTGTATGTTGCATCGTCAGAAGAGGTAAGAAGAAATTCCTGAAGCTGCCTGCTACTTCTCTCGGGTTTTTCTCTCTGTCTCTTTTTTTCTTCTTTTTTTTTTTTTTTTTTTTTTGTGTGCACATTGCTTGTCTTACAAGCCGTGCAGGCTCTGCCATCTAGAGCACTTTGTGAGATCACTCCGGTTTGCTGTTTTTCCTTTTTCCATCTCTGCGTGAGTGCGTGTGTGTGTATCTCCCTGTCTCTCTTCTCCCCGTTACGATACAGCTCGACCCCCCTCCCCAACACACATGCACATACACAGAAGCTAGGCTTGCTAGTATGAACTTGAAGACTTGCAGTACCAAAATGCATGTATTACCTTGGGATGCACTAGGATCAGAATGCTTGAAAAGCCTGCAGGCTGCTTAGTCCTCCAAGACTGGGTTTTTTAAACCAAACAAGAAAAGAACAAGTTATCCACTTTTTTTATTCTTTCTTTCTTTTTTTTTCCCTCTTTTTTGTGCTTTGGATATTACTGAAAAAGGAGTCTCAGGGATTCACACACTTGGACTTTACTGAATCAGGCTGCATCTGACAAACAACCTAGTCTGCATTTTGGTTTGCTAGAGATCAACCAGGATTTTTCTGATTATATCTTCTTTTGAAAAAAGGATGCATGGCATAGAAAGAAGTTCTAAGTGCCTGTCTGAGACTATTTCACTGAACCTGGGATAAATGTTACTTCTCAAAGGTAAGTGCTAGGTTTTTTTCATATGTGTATATAAACTATATAGCTATAATATAAACTATATATAGATATGTACACAAAACATTTATATACAGTTACCTCTGATGGTAAAAAAATCTGTTGTCATGCATTTTAAAAGCATGGGAGAAATGTGTAACTTTGTCTTTCTTTTCATGCTAGCCTAGATAAGATTGTTCCTGTAGCGAAATGAATCTCAGTTTGATTTCTGCTTCTCTCGGCATGAAAAGGCAGTTCAAAAAGAATATTTATTTTTTTAAGTGTCAATAGGGATTTTTTTCATGGCAGTTTTGAAACAGTGATGGAAAGAGGTTTGAAAGGATAATAATTTGGTTTCTAATACAGGAAAAACTGAGCAATAGAGTAAAGCTGTGAAAGTGATTTCAGCTTTCTGGAGGAATTAGTAAATCCTGTAAAGCTAGGGAAGAACTTTGCTGGACAGATCAACTCTGCTGTATATAAAACCACACAGTAAAAGAGTGGGGACCTTGGCAAATGTCATGTGAAGAAGCAGAAGGCATAGGAACAGCTAGAGAAGGGAAGGGAGTGAGAGGTGTGGAGGGGCAGTGGGCACCCACTTCAGTGCCTGCTGTCACAGAGGTTGGTGTTCTTGGTAAGGTGGTGCCACTAATGATGGACATCCACAACTGGCAAGGTGCGCAAGCGGGGGATGGGGTACACATGATATGCTATGTCATGTCTGTCTGACGTCATCAGACATATATGCTCTCTGCAACACTAAGTGTACTGAGAATTTGGGTGGGGGGAAGCATCTAAATGGCAGCACAGGACAAGATGTAGCAAAATGGAAACTGAGTCTCTCCCTGACTTGCATGGACACATGCACACTTTTGCATCACAAAACAAGTGTATGACTGAATAAAACAAGAAAGAAACTAAAGGGGAGAGCAGAATTCAGTGATTAAGTCAACAAGTCCCAGTATGATGGATTAGTAAACTGGAAATGTAAAGTGGTCAGTTGTGGTAATGTATGCAAGGAAGGGTTCTTAAACTGGGTAACTCCTTCCTACCCAAAGGAAACAAATAGCATTGATTTAAAGCAAGAATCATTTTTTGCCAGGGCTAATCTAGTCTTTTGGGGGCAGTGCCATGGAGACATTAAAAAAAGTAGAGTTTATTTTACCTACCCCATCTTTGGGATAAATAGGACAGAATAACTCTTCTGACGAGAAGAGACAGGTTTGAAAGGCAAACAGTAAGCTTCACTTAAGTTTATAAAGTCACAGTTAATTAAATTGACACCTCTTAACTTTATTATACAGTTCTCACTGGGGAGAAGTCCAGCACACACCACACAATTGTCACTGGTATTTTCTGTTCTTTGGGAAAGAAGAAACATTGCCATGCAGGGTATCAATTTTCTATTGGACCTTGCTGTGTACAGAGGATGTACTAAGGCAAATTTGAGCTTGCAGTGAGAAGGAAGAGAGACAGATAATTACTTTTACTCTTGCCATGTTTCAGGCTGGTTACAGTTTCATTGTTTACAGCTTGCCCTGGGTTGGTGATTAGTTTGCATTGCCTACAGATCGCCACTTGAGCACAACAGAGTGCTTTTTGTGTGCGCTCTGTTCATAGCTGCCTTGTCGCAGCAGCGCAAAGCAGAGCTTCAGACCTTCCCTGAAACTGCTACTAATTCTCAGGGAGAGAGGGGATGCAATAAAAAATAAAGAACAATGCTAGGAAACAGGAAGAAAAAAGTTATTATGCTCAACCAAGCCATTTTAACCTATGAATCCCAGCAAAGATCTGTATCACCTCTCGGATCGGAGACAGTGTCTGTCCTGCTCTTCCCTGCACAGCTGTTTTCTTTAGGGTGACTCTGGGCCTGGTGTCCCCCCGGTATGTGGCTGTGCTAGGTTCTGGCAGGCAGGCAAGCAGGCAGCCCTGGGTGCACCATGCAGGGTGAGAAATGTGATCCATCCTCAGAGCCACCATTTCTGCTGCCCTCTCTGCCCCATGCTGCTCTTCACAGCATTAGTGCTTCTTGTTTAAATTTACATTTGAAACATAACTGATAATTTTTCCCAATGGGAAGTACAAATGGCACATGTAGACTTGCCCCGCAGTCTCTGCTCTGCCTGCTGCTCAGGTGGACCCGAGCTGACAGCTCCCTGGCAATCCCTGTCAAAGTGCTCCTGCTCCCTCTCTTTGCAGAGAACTCTAGCCACTGACTGACCCTTGCAATGTAATGTTGTTAGACCCAGCTGATCCTCTTTTTTTATTATTTTTTTGTCCTTGTGGGCAAAAAAACAAAATGGGAAGCTGATCCAAAATTGTCAAGGTTTAACTGGTAGTAGGTGGGAATATACTTCAGGTGACTTAGAGTGAATCTAACTCCCTGGCGAGGGATTGCAGACTGATAACCCTCCAGGCTGCATTTGCTATCCACCCACAGAGGGGAGAGAGAAGGTGAGGACAGTGCTTGTTCACCCCCAGACCCCTTTTTGCATTGCTAATGCATTTCAGCCTTGACCTACAAAGATCACCTGTGGGAGAAAAAGGGTAGTTTGTTCCAAGTGTGTAACTCAGTCTTCTTTCTGGCCTGAGCACTCAGCCTTACTTTCTTTGGGTTTGTCGTAGCGTGTTGTCATGTGTCTGTTTTTGTGGAGAGAGTAACTGTCCTCTAGGTGCTGGACTGAAAAGCAGTAACACTACTTACGAAAGGCAGAAAGAAGACATCTGTGGCTCCTTAAAGCCAGTCCTGATGACTGTGGAATCCATTGCTCAACATCAGATGGGCCATTGCTCTATGCCTTGTGTTTCCTCTTTGCCTTAACCATGTAGGCTTTGATTACTGGGACTAAGGATCTCACCAAGGTGCTGAGATTTACTCTATCAGTGTCCAGAGGCCGTGTTTGCTCACAGGGCACTGAACAGCTTCCAGTCATCAAGTGAAACTTGTGACAAAAGACAAGGTTTCATTCGAGTGTGCTGGAATAATAACAACAGCCACAAATCACCCAGTGTGATGCAGCACTTTGGTGAAGGGCCAGCTGTCACTCTCTGCCCAGCCCACCTCCACCCAGGATGCACAGGAGGGACGGAAGCTAGTAAGCGGTACTTCTGCTTCTAGGAACCCAAATTACCTTCTGCGTGGGTGGCTGCCAAACCTTGGCATGAAATTAACAGATGTAAACATGTCATTAAAAGGCCCACAGTGTTGCCACATGGAAAACTGGGAAAAGGGCATGTCATTTAGAAGTATTTCTGCTTCCCTAGGAGCAGCGGTAGTCTCCGTACTTCAGAATATTTGCATGACAGTGTTTCCAATTTTTCTCTCTTCCTGTCATTTACTCTGTCCGGGTCTCTGATGACATCGTCATCGTCATGGGAAAACATTTGTGACAAATCCAAGATGCCAATTTTGGCATACTAAATGAGCAGTGGCAGCAAAAGTCAGAAAACATCTTTTCAGTAAAAAAATGCTGATTTGAAAACATGGGAGAAAAGGAATAGATGTACTGTCAGGGTCTGGTCCTATGCAGAATCCCTATGGACCTACATAGAAGACAGAGCTGAGGGGGATTTTTTTCAGTGATAAATGTTCTTGTTTTTCTCAGGAAAATATAGATTTATCAGAATGAAACATGATTGGGAAATGGTCAGTTTTATGAACTTCCTGACTGAAAAAACTGTAGGGAGAAAATTGTCAGAACACCCCATCTTACTTTTTTCTGGAAGATAAATTTTATTTTTTCATTCCAGTTCATGCATTTGTATGAAAACTAAAAATAATTCATATGAAACTTGATCGTAAAAGGGGCCGTGCTCAAATCCCATTTTGCTAAATGACAAGCAAATTTGTCAGTTGAACTGGAACTAACACTGCTAGCTCATTAGAAGGCTTGCATACTTTCTATCTCAGTTTGGGCCAAGGAAGTTAGAAGCATTTTCATTTCAATTCATGGGACTAGAAAACTTTTGTCTGCCAAGCCCTACCTGGAAGTCAATTTACTTGGCCAAGTGGGATTATTCCAGGAGCATCTTGCCAACAAGTACTATGAGATATCAAGGCCTCTGAGTGTCTACTCTTGAAATCATTCTTCCAGCTATGGAAAACCTACGTGCTGAGAGGATATGCCAGCTAAATAAGAGTAGACATGAGAGGATGGCTGCAGCCATAGTATGAGCAGTACAATGGAGCATTTAGCATTCCTTCTGCTAATCACTCCTCAGGAAGGAACTGGTCTCTAATCCTCCGGCAGATCTGCTATCACTGTGGTGTTATGGAAAGAGGTGAGATAAGGAGAGGGCCCTGGAATAGCAGTAAATCCAGGGTCCCGGACCCTGGTTGGTCAGAAGGTGAGAGGTAGGACTGGTGCATCCCAGTGCATACCAGCGTAGGTTCTGAGCAGAACAGAAAGCTGGATTAAGGATAAAATCAACAGAAAGTACATGATGGCTGAAAGCACCTTGTCTATTTTAATAGAGCTGATGTTGCACTGAAAATCCCTGGAAAACACGTGTGTGGTACTGGTGCAGAAAATTATCAGTGTGACTCTTTCCTTGAAGCCAGAGGAGGCAGGCGAGGGCTGAGCATAAGACTTTATGTGCAGGACTGAGACAAATTGCTGCAACTGCCCAGTTAAGACTACAGAGTTCGAGTTGTAGTTGGGAGAAGGACAGACTTTGGAAGACCTCAATATGATCAAGTCACATGGATTGTGGGTATCAGACACGTGTGATACTGGAGGAAATACACACACTGGTGAGGAAGCAAGGAATTTTTCCTCTCCTGCCTTTAGAGTTGCAATTTGCTTTGGCAGGCTGAGGAGCAAGGGGGCTCAAAATGGCACCAGGTGCAGAGTCTTTAGCCATTCTCTCGTCATGTCTAAGCTCCTCAGAAAAGCTTCTGTATACATGTCAGTCAGAATGAGTAATCCTTCTTTTGTTACAGCCTAAAGATAAAAATTAAGAACAGAAAAGGAAAAGAGGATGTCTTAAACACGCCACATCCTCTCTTGCAGTGGCAGGATGGGTGGGTTGTGATATCAGTGAAAGGACAGCACCTGTATGTGTGCTAGAAAGGAAAAACTGAGTGTACCAGAATTTATATCGGATCCCTCTGTTAACAGCCTTTGAAAAACGCATCTGCCCTTTCAGTACAGAATGAAAACAATGAGCAGTCAAATGGCAAAAGGAAAAGTCGAGAGAAAAAATGCCTGTCATGGCTCACTCAGCAGTCCCTGTCTGGTTTGAAAGCAGCCAACAACAAATGTCTGTCTCCTCAGAGATAAAAATCAAAACCTTCCCAATCATTTCAGTAGTCATTTGATCTCATTCCCTTTGTGAATATTCCTGTTACTAGGTAAATATATGTGATACTCAGCAAGCTCTGCATGGTTTGTATGTGAAACAAGTGTACTAAACTAAAAAAGAAAAAGGCCAAACTGCATTGACAGAACGTAACTTATCTGGACTGAGACCATATTGTTGGTTTCCTAAACTGATGGCTAGTTGGCATTTTGTATGAGTTATCTCTAGTGTAAGTGAATGTTATCACTGCTGCTGGCAGATATTTACTGTATATTGTTTTTTAAATAAGGGTACAACATTGATTCCTTGCTCTCCAAATTATTGACTGCACTTTCTCCCTGTAGTCAGGTCAGATAACTTATCTCCTCTGGAAATGTTCAGTAGAAAAATGTGTTAGGTCCCAGAAACTCTCATGGAGGAGAGGATCAAGGGGTTTTTTGCAGGCTGCCTATAATCAAAATATCTTGTAGTTATCCCTGAAAAATCTCAATTTTCTTGCCAAATAACAGTGAGGTATGTAAGTATTTTCTAATCCCATTTCACATGACCAAGTAGCACACCAAGCCATGAACGCTTCAGCTGACACCCACTTTGGAAGGACTGTGTGACCTTTCCTTATCACCACAGCTACATCTTCTGTTCACAGCTCCTCAGATGCATTTTGACAGTGATATTTTCTTGAGGTGAGGGGGAAGGTTATTGAGAGGCTTCACAATTACACAGTGTGGCCAGCAGTCTTACAGAGGGTGAGCTTTCCCCTGTCCATGGTCTCCCAGCACCCTGCACTGACTGGACCTGATGGTCCTCCAGCTGGTGGGAGGAGAAGTTTCAGGTGCCTCAATAAATGACATTTTCTTTCAGATCCAGGGGTGGGCGACAGCAGTTTCATGTGAACTGGAGAGAACTGGCCTTACTGGCAGAGTCAGAGCAGAGGAGTTAAAGAGCAGCCCGATGGATAGTTATGAGAGCAAATACACTGAGGGCAGAGAGGGTCACATTTGTAGAAAGACTGGAGGAATGTTGGTAGGATGAGGGAGAAGAGAGAAAGAATAATCAGCAGTGGTACAGCTAAGAAGATGTCTCTGTCTCTTTAGATATTTGTACGACCCCTCTTGCTGCTGAGCCGGAGTGCCAGGCTAAGCTACAGAAGGGCTTATGATATGTGTCTTTAGTCACACTGTATGTAGCTGATCCCTCCTTGAGCCACTGTGCGGTGCTTTATTTGTCAGATCTAACCTCTTTTAGCCTTTTGGTGAACATGGAAAAATTTACTCAAGCCCTTTGAGCATTTGTTTCTGTTTTCTCCATCTTTCTTTCACCTCCCTGAATTGGTGAGTGGAATGAGGATGCTATTTATTTATTTTTCCTTAGCACTGAACACAAAGAGGTTTTTATCATTAGCGAGCAGATGAGTCACTCATTAATAATTATAACCCCTTCCCTCAATTCTTAGTAGAGTCTAGCAACAAGCTTTCAAACTAATGTGAGAGACACTCTAAAACATGACAGGTCCATCTTCATTTGGTACTTTTTCAAAAGAGAGTGCAACTGATGGGCTGAGATCTGTCTCTTCTGTGCTGGATGTCAAATGGCTGCATTTCATGCCCATCTTAATGTTTTGTTTTCCTCTTTGACAAATTTTTCACCTGCCTAATTCTGTGAACAGCATAACAAAGGTCTGTGGCAACCCTGTGGGTTTGTGGCTCAGGAAACTTCCCTGCATTTGAGATTATGCCAAGAAAAGGAAAAAACCCATCCTCCTGCAAGAAGGCTGAGATAGGACATGGTGAATGTCTGTGCATTGGTGACTTCTACCCTACATCAGTGTCCTACCACAGAATGGAAAAATCAAAGTTACGCTACATCCTATCTCAACAATAGGATTTACATTTAAAAATAAATAATGCCCTCAGGCCAAGGAACAGCTGCTGCAGTTCTTTCCAGCACGGCTCATTGATCTCGTCCTCTCATTTGACACATCCTGCTACTCCCATGTTGCTGTAGTTAGCGCTAAATCACAGACAGATCACGTAGTGACGTAACTGAGACCTGGTTGGGGTAGACTTTACACACACAGGCCATCAGATATACAGGCCCTTACACCTCACCAGACACTGGACAAAGATCTGAAAATGAGGTGTTTGTTAGGCTGTGCTATCTCTTTCTATTACTTACAGAGGTTTTTTTACTTATTTTGTCAGTCCAATCATGTTCATTTTAAAGAATTGCTTTCAACTTTTTGTTTGATAGCATGTGTTGTTTTATCATGGAACTGTGATGAGCGTAATGCATACATTAAAAGTACAGTTTTCCACAAAAGTCCTTCTATTATGGAAATCAAGCGTCTTTTAGGAAAACCTAAATAAAAAGCCTCCCGATTTTAGTGTGTGATGTAGTTGCACTCACACACTCTCACAATCATTCCGTCTTTTTTCTTTATAGTGACAAGTTCATAAAAATGAACTCTGCAGCCAGCTGTTCTTCCTAAATATGTCTTGTCTTGCTGGCTTAGGTAAAAGGCAAATTGCAGCTTGAGACTTCATTTGTGCAGCAAATTTTAGTCCCCAGCAAATCAGGTCTGTTTTCAGAAGCCTGTTTCTTCAATCACAGTATTTCAAGATGGGAAGCTGGGCTGTGTTCATGCCCCAAGCTGATTATGCCATGTTTGCAGAGTCTTTAGTCATAGGTGGCAAAAACATTTAAGAACAAAAGAACACAGTTTTGGACCCTTGTCTCCCTTTCTTCCATTCCTGATTGAATTTTCAGAGCCTATCTGACATTTAAACAAAGCATTATCTGAGAGCTCTTTGGAAAGAATTAATATGGGCTCTCAGATTGTCATTCTCAGAATAATTTCTGCTTTGCTTCAAAACAATCTCTCCTGTAGCTATAAATTTATTTTATGACATATCTTGGGGTCCTTTTATTGTTGGGTTCTTCTTTTTTTTTTTTTTTTGTTTATTTCTGTAGTGTTACCAGGAACAAGAAAAAAAACATTTACCTTGCCAACGCACAGTTCTTTTTTGATTATCTTGTAATAGAGTAACAGATATTGCTGAATGCTTGTAGGGGATCAGGTAGTAAAATCATATTGATCTCAGGTAAGAAAAGGGCATATGAGCTTATCAGTAGGCATTTGGAAATTGATACTCAGGCGGAAGATGGTTCCTTATAATTCTGTTGATAGATGCTAAGCTTTGGGTGACATTAAGTGATATTGGTCACTTGGTTTCCCATTAATTTTTCTGAGATTTGTTTCACTAGTGTGATACTCAAATGTCCATGCTTTCAAGTGCTTTAGTCATTCAGAGAAGCAGCAGCACTCGTATCACACATGATTAGGATGACCGACAATCTGAACACAACACGAACAGTGATTAAGCAGATGATGAATACTAGTAGCTGGCAAATCACACACGGCTAGAATATGAGGCATTTGTTTGCCAAATATATATGAAACAATTGGGATGAAATAAAATATAAAGTAAGGATTAAATCATAACAAATTTTTTTAAAGCAATACTTCTAACCCCCATTAAAAATTAATAAAAATAAAATGTAGACTGTATAGCAGTAAGTGCATTTTAATATTGATATCCAGCAAATCCTGGCATCTCACAAGGGAAAGGAATGGCAGTACCAGCACCTGTGACACATATATGTATAAATATATATTCATTTATTGTAGGACAAAACCAGAAAAAAAATCAGGGAGGAAGCATAAACTTGTAATTAAGGTTTTGGTCTTAAAGTCAAAGTAGGCCTGCAAGAAACAGCCTATGCAGGACTTAATAAAACTTGTCAAAAGCACACATTTGATTGCAAAGAAAAAAGGAGGACAACTTTCATGATTACAATTTGCTTAATTTTGCAAATGTTTCCCCCTTTCGTATATTATACATTAGGTCATTTCTGAAACGGAAATGGTAGTTTGAAATTAAATGCTCTGATAATTCACAATTATGTTTCCACTTCAGAATCAATAAATATTTTTGGAAAGGTTAAATGAGTCCAACGTAAAGTATCTTCCTCCTGTTTGAATAAAATATTGCAAGTCAGCTCAAAAAACATTTTTAATTTCTTTCTATCCCTTTTAATTCCTTTTTTCAAATCATTAAACATAAATGTTTATACACACATGCTGCGTATGTGTGTGCATATGGTTAGATCCATTCTTGGCCATAGGCATAAACTTTGCTTTTCACTTCTGCTTTTGTAATAGGAGATAATACTAACATATGTCAAAGACCTGTCTTAAGCCTAAGTGTACTGACATTTATGAAGTGTTTATAGACTAGTGAAGGTGAAGGATACATTCAGGGGAGTAACTCTGCATTGGCAAAAGGAGAGACACAACTTAATGAGAGCTGGCGAAGAATTTCCAATCAACTTTTTTCATCAGAGAATAGGTTTTGTCCAAATTAGTTTACTTGGGTATGTTGGGTGAGGGGCATGGGAGGTTATTCGGCAACATCTTCCTTTGCTTTTTTTTTTTTAATATTTTCAGCTGGAATGTTTGTGGGTTTTGTTTTAAAACAAAATTGAACTTTTTATCATGTGAAAAGCTTTAATGTGGCATTTTGTCCTATTTTTACAGAAAATAAGCTTTTGCATTTCCTAGAAAACAGACACTCTCCAAATAGTAATTAGTCAGTCTAATCTAAATAAGTCAAACTTGTCTCTCAATTTCTGATAAAATCAGGCTTTCTTAACATTTTTAGGATTGCTGATAGCCATACAGAGATAATAGCACTTCTCGTTGTAGAATTTTTCCTTCCTCCTTTTTCATTTTTTTGTTTTCTTGCCCTAGTAGGTCTGTTCTTTGTGGATGGTTGTGCATAAAGGGAACAGATAGTTCAATGACTTCTCCAAATAAAATAGGCTGTAAAAATGCTGAATTTGCTTTAAGGTTCACAGAATAGGTAATATGAAGGTAAAATGAACACATGGTATTGGCATAGGAGGCTTGGGCTGTGGCAAAGCAGGCCATCACAGTTCCTAATCTCTGGAGAGAATTAACCTCCAAATTTTAGCTGTACAGAAGCAACAGGGGTTGAGAGGGGACACACACATGACTGACTGTCAAGGAAGTAAAAAGGACTTCACCGCCAGTGCTCCTGTGAGAGCTGAAAAGTAAAAGAAGCAGCTGAAAAAAGTGAGAGAGAGAAAGTTTCCCATGGTAGAGCAGCCGCATGCAGCAGTTTAGTGCTCTTCGCACTGGAAATGCTGTCAGCTGATACATGGTTCATATTATCTTATGCTTAAAAATGAAACTCACAACTACTCCACTTTTAAATGTGTTAGGGATTATCCTTAACAGGTGATTCATATCTCTCAGTCATGCGAAAGGGGAATGAGGAGTCCCTGATGATTTAAGTCAAAATCTTCCTAGAGTGCAGAGCTTTTGGGGACTGTGTATTAGTATGCTGACACCGCGGTAATAACTCCATATACTTTTAGTGCATCTTCCACTCAGGACTCTGAGCAAATATGAATAAATCGATCCTTGGCGCTCTGCATGTACATTGGGTTACTGTGACTATTCTATAAGCAAGAAAAAAGGGGCATGGATTTTGGCTTAAACTAGTTTGTGATCACACGCAGTGTCTACAGCAGAGCTGTTGATCAGGTTGCCTATTAAAACATGTGTCATTGTGATGAGGCTTAGGCAATGGTAAGGTAGTGCTAAACTGGTGGAATGGAAACCAGATCAAGTCCCAGAGTTGTGCAGCAGCAGCAACAGAGTCAGCTATGCCTACACGAGTAAGCCCACTGGAGAGCTTCATTTAGGCTTTTCATTTCAGCAAGACTATTATGAAAACAGTACTCAGATAGCAAGCATTAGCTAAAGTAGAAGCCAGCGAACCCTTTTGTACAATTGTTTACATGCTTTAACAGAGTTGAAGAAAATAGTCATCACATGCATTGATTTTTGCTGGGTTTATTTAATAGTCATTTGGGAGGGATATAGAATTATCCAAAAAATGCAGAAATAGCTATACTTAGCTTCCTGTCTTGCTTGGGATGCTAGAAATCTTCCAAGTATATGTCCAGGCAAACCCAATCTTCTTCACATATTTTCTACTTATTATTGTGAATTGTCATACTGATGAAATTCATAGTAGGAGAAATTCTACTGATATAATTATTTTACTCCAGTGATGGACTAAAACCTTTTGTTCATATAACATATACAACATTTGTGCGTTTATTATGCTACACCTAAGATTTGTTTGGCCTCTTAATTTTTGGGGGTCCTTATTTCGGCTGAAGTTCTGGAGGATGTAATTTATCTCAGCTCATGGCTGACTTATTCCCTTAGTTTTTAGATGAAGAGCCCAAGGACTTCTCATCTCTCTGTCCTTATTGTGCAGGTAAACATAACTTCAGCCTCTGGTAGTGAAAATGGTCAATCTAGCAAAATCAGAAAGCTCAGCTGACCCAAAATCACTGGCTTAGTTATTCATTGAGAAAAATGCAAACTTTTCATAAATGGTTCATATGGGAAAAACAAGTATAATTCATCCTCTACAAGATTTGTAATTACTCATGTAAACCCAGTAATAAAATTCTTAAGTCCCTTGATCACAGTTTTTCTTTACAGCTTTTACAGGACTGCCTTTAAGTCTGCACTGACAAACAAACAAATAAAAAAATGCCATCAAACCCAAGCAGGTTCTGCACTGCAGCTGTCAACCCCCCATTTCACATTTGGTGTCGTTTGACTGAATTGCAACTGGTCCCTCATTCTATAAACTACAATCCAGTCTCAGCTGTTCAAACCTCAGTTACCTGAAAGAGGGTGATCGTCCTCCATGTCTGTTAGTTGCACTGATAATTCCTGTAATTACTCAGGCACACTTTGTCTCCCATGACATTCAGTTAAACGAAGATGCACTACCTGTGAAAAACTTACCTTTAAGGTCCCACTCTAGCTCCTCTCATCATGCAGTCAGCAGCAGCATGTTAACTTGTTTTTCTTGATGCAAAAGCTTCTAATATGTGACTACAGCAGAGATGAAAAGCAACAATAAATCTTCAAAAACAGTCACTGTGATTAGCACATGTAATCCGTAAGAGAAGTAAGAACAGTAGTAGTTATTAAATATAGATGGTTTACTCACTGTGTCATCAACAAACTTGTGGTTTGTGAATTCCTGAGATTTTTCAGGTGATGATTCGTTCATGATTTTATTTACTTTTTTGAATAATGAAATAGAATGGCAGAAGGAAGAGATTTTGGCTGATGCCACAAACATCTCCTTATTTGCTAAGAGGTCTTCCTGTACTACTTAGCACAGGAAATAAAAGTTTAGGGGTCTAGTCCCTGTAAAACTACTGGACATCCCCAGAAAGTGCTGTGTGAGCTTTTCTGGTTGGTACAAAGTGGTACTGCTTTGTAGGTACAGCAGATGATTATCCAGTGACAGTAAATTGGGCATTGCCTTTAGTGGTAAGCTTGCACTGAAGGGGATCAACCAGTACAATTTCCTGTTTGTTTGCAACAGCCCATTTAGGTCCAGCTTGAGCTGTTAAGTGACTTCAGTGCTCTTATCAATGATGTTACACAGTTCTGGTCCTGGCAAAGGAACTGGAAAAAATGCAGAGAAGGGCAGCCTGGATGTATGTATGGAGCAGTTTTTGCACAAAGAACAATTGAATAGCATTTTTACTCCTCAGCTTGGAAGGGATTTACTCTGGCTTGATATAATAAAGATATCTAAGACTATGAAAGATACTTTTGTTCCTTGTCTCTTCTAATACAAGTCGTAGAGGACAACAGATTAAACTGGCAAGTGACAGGTCCAGAACAAACAAAATAAAGCATTTCTTCACTTGGGATTGTGAAAAGCTGTGAAACCCTTTCCTGCAGGGTGGAGGGATTGCTAAATGTTTGCATTGATTTATAGACCAATTGGAGAACTAAACAAAAGAAAGACACAGGGGTTTTTTATGTGCAAAGACAGTATCTTCAGCTATAACAGTGTTAGCTAGACTACAAGCAGCTAAGAGGCCGAAAGAGAGAGTATTTTGGGAAATTATCACTGTAGGCTTGCATTGTTTTTAAGTTTTTTGATTCGTTTCCCTTATTGACTACTAGCAGAGACAAGATACTGGGCTGGATATACTGTAGGCATGACACAATTCAGATTTGTTCAGACTGATTTGACTCAGGATACTCTGATTCCTACAGTCCTCATGGCACAGCCTGATGCAATGTTTGGCTGAGCCCACAGCTGTATTTCAGCAGGGTGCAAAGACATGCTAATTACTCAGTGCTTACAAGTGTGAGCAGAAATTGATCTTCTACCAGGATATTGAGACAGAGCTTCACTGCTGAATTTACTAAGTTATTAGCACCCCTGATTCAGAAACATGCTGATATAATCACAGTCTCTTGCTCGAGTAATTCAGATGGCTTTTATAGTGTTTCACTCCCTGTTAGGTGAAAATTATTCTATCTGCACCTTGGGCTTCTTGACAGTTGCAGTGGTTGGCTGCGTTGGTGGGAGTACCAGGAGGTTTGCTGCTGAGGTCTAGCAGCTGGAGCAGGTAGGCCTTCATCTACTTCTTGGGAAGAAAAGGTCAAGTTTTATTACAGGTCTCTTTAACCTAAAAGGAGGAGAAAGAGTGTTCTGCTTTCTCTCTTAAGAAACTGTTGATCTGAAAGTCTAATGATGATAACTTCTGGATTTGTAGAAGAGGCCTCCTGGAAAGCTGTGGTTCCTGATGATGCAGGAGTCTGAGCCCCTGCATACAGGGCTCAATTCCTGTAACAAGTTAGAAGGTATAGCAGGTAGGGGAAACTCTTTCAAGTAGACATCTGACCAATGAACAGATATGGTTTCTATAACCTGTGCTGCTTTAATTTGGGATTTTTGGTGTGCATCTAGTCTCTAACTGACCTGAGTTTTATATGGGCTGAATAATTCACTGGCACCTGCCTTGCATCTTCCAGGGAAGTTTTTGCTGTTGGTGGTAGAGGATCCTTCTAGGGAGAGACTTTTCAGACAGAAGAGAATAGAGGGAAAGCTCTAAACCAAGAGAAAAAAGGATAGGGGAGACTAAAGGACTGGCAAAGAGACAACTGTTGTCAGGACCTGGAGTTCACCTCTTTCTTGAGGCTGACACATCTTGTTTTGTTAAATTTCTTTGGTTATGAGTGATAAACAGACTTCTCAAAACTCAGTGCATAAGAACATCAGAAGACTGGCATATGTATATAAAAGAAACCTACTAAATGTGGCAGAAGTAATATACTAAAATATGTCTTTATTTCTGGTAATTTCATGGAGTAATTTTCCTTAGGCTGAGTTTTTAGCACCTTTTTCCAGGTGTTGTTGAGCTATTCTGAAAACCTAAGGAAATCCTGAATTATTTTATGAAATAGCTGGGTCCCAGGAGGGGATTCTTTAGCCAAAGTTCTCCAGCCTTTTCTGTGTGTTTTGAATGCTGGTTAAATAAATGAATTTAAGTTGGGAGACTGTCTACTTGCATAGACATTGGCCATTATGTTTTGACCTGGAATATAAGAAAGACTGACTGCATTGCCTTTCTTCCTGGGATCACCACATTCATTTCTACCCTGTTGATATGTCTTTTTTTTTTTTTTTTAATGGCCAGAATCTTTAGATTTGTGTAATGTGGTAGGATAAAGCGAAACCTGCCTCCAAGAGAAAATTGCACTGATTCTTTTTCTAATACAACCATTTACAGAAGTGCTAATGTGTCCTAGGAAACATGAAGGCTCAGTTTTGTTTTTAGAAATTGTTCTACAAAGTTATCAGATATGATTTTTTCCTCTTGTTTTTTGCCTGCTCAATTTTTCAAGAACTAGCTTTAGGCTGAACATAAAGAAAAGATTTCCTGACAGCAAGATTCATTAGGCTGTGGAATAGTCTCCTAATGGAGCTGATAGAAACTTTGTCACTTGGGATTTTAAAAGTAGCTTGGGGGGGCAAAAAAAAAACCCACAACAAAAACCAAACCTTTAAAATGTACCACATGAGGAAAAAATGTGTTAGTAGAGAGGATGGACTAACTGGCTTGATAAGGCTATCTTTTTATGTCTACTTTCTATAGATATTTGCACAGAAACACGAGCATTGCTAATTAACTGCTCATCTGCTTCATGTGCTTATGGCTTACCAGCTATAGTCAAATCCCATCTGTCACTTGAGGACAATTAAGTGGGCTGAGAAGCATCATTTTATGACTGCACCTGGCCAGGAGGAGGTATTCCAGATGGACAGTATGGGAAGCAGGAGACACCTAGAAGAGGAAGAGGGGAGGCTGTCTCTTCAACAGGCAATTGCAAGTTGTTGTAAATGCATTCATATAAAGCAAAAAAATTGTTCTGAGGTGGTACTGGTAGAAGCATATAAAACTCATACGTGTTCTTCCAGTATCAATACAGGAGCTGTGCAATTTTCTTTGGACTGCTAAGGTTTTTGTCTCCAATTTTGCCTGAGTTTTGTCACTGTCACTGGAGACAGGCAAAGATGTTTGGAAACTGCGAGAACTGTCCAAAAGCAAATAAATGGCATGAAGGATGTTGGAGATGAGGAAGAGATAATATGCATCCGTATTATCAAGTGCGGCCCAAAGCTAGGAATTAGGTAGTGGCACTGCAGCGTAGGTATATGGATATTGCAGCTTGGGTCTGTTTGGGATGCGGTCCTGGGGGCTGCCCAACTGCATTATGAAATAATCGGGCTCACTTTTCCATGGTGCTGTCATAGCTCTCACTTTGTGCATTCTCATTTAGGCTGCTCTTACTGTCTGCTGACTGTGGCTTACAAGGCGAAAGCCCTTTCATTTGAGTCAGAAAATATGTGATGAATAATTAAATTTGTCCCTAAATACACTGTTTTCTCAAAACTCTTCAAGCGGTGTCAGTGGCTCTTTAGAGGCCATTTTCAAAGTTTACAGCAGTATCCTCTGGTAATGAGGTAATGATATTGCCTCAATTATGTGCTGCAAGGGAAGATGAAGACTTAAACTGCCATTCAGCTTTAGAATTACTGCTGTAATTTTAAAAGTATCTGCCCTCCCTTTCTCTTTAAGCAAAATCATCCCACCCCATTTGTCAAGATAATGCCATTCGTGGCCAAGAAGGGCCTCTCCTTGCAATGATAGCTTCCTTCAGAGGGATGACATTAACAGCCTTGTTTTGTAACACCTGAATCCAGATAGTTTAATTCATCTCAATTCTACTTTTTTGGCTGTTACTCACCATGTCTGTCCATTATGGATGACTGGGAGACTGAAAGAAGAGCCATCAACCTTTGTGCTGATACTTTCCAGCAAAGTTTTTATTTATATATATACATATATATGCATTTTATCTATAAATAAGTGTATATGGAAGAGAGACTTGCTTCTTAGTAGGCCAAAAAAAAGGACTGCAACTTTTCCTGGAAGTAGATGTTACAAATCCTGACATGGTGACAAATTGCTGTGGGCTCTGGGGTGCCTCCCTGCAGGACTGCACTGTCCGCAGCCCCTGGCTGGTGCTTGGAGGGAAACATCAGTATGGCTCTGTAGTGTACGTACCCCGTCTCTCCTTTGTTTGTGGGAGGACAGACAAACATCTGGCTTCTCTGCTCCTCCTTGCACAGTCTCACATGGGGAAAGGTTTCAGAAAAATCCAACTCTGTTTTGTAGAGCAGAGGGCCTGTAAGATGGTTGTGAAGAAACAGTAAGAAATAATAAGTCTTGCTAACCGTAAGCATTCAGAATTCATTGCTCTGAACGTCAAATGAGATAAGCTTATGTGGCATAATCTACCTTTTGTAGACCTCTATTTTCAGGCTTCCTTCTCCAGTTTCTGAACTATTGTGGACCATCTTATTGAAAAAGAAAAAAAAAAAGTCTTCCCTAATCACGAGCTGGCAAAGTAAACCCAAAACCCCCTCTTCTGAATCTTGCAGCAAATGCAGAAGTTGGCAACCCTGAGTCCTTACTGTCCATGTTTCCTGTGCAGCTGTATTAAGGGCCATTTGATATTATTTTCTCTTTGTGCATTTCAAATGAAAACAAGACAGTTTCTTAAAACAACGCTATGCAGGATTTTATGGGTTTTCTTGGTTTTTTTAACCTTCTGTTAAAAACAGATTACATAATATAAAAGCAGCAGGGGTTGTTTGTTTGTTTGTTTGTTTGTTTGTTTGTTTTTCTCCATAGTGTTTTTTTATTACTGCTTAAGTATTCTGAGAGCCAGAAACTTGAACATCAGTGTACCTGTTGGTTCAGGAAAACCAGGAAATGAAATGGATTCTTGTAGAGAGAGAAACTGATTTATCTAACCCTGCTGATCAAGACAAGAAAGATGAAATAAAAGCCAGCAACATAACAGGTAGAAAAAGAATTTAAAATACTTTCATTCTTGCCTATGCAAAAGGATTAGTGTAAGGAACATAGGAGAAAATTTTAGACAGAGGTTTGTTTATTTTGGGCTCTTCTCAATTTAAAAGACTTACCTGAACAGATTTTCTCAACCACAAAAGTCAGAAGTAAAATAAATACGTAGAAATATAGGCATGCTCCTTCTAACCTATACATCACTTCTCTTTTAGAATTAATGTCAATACCAGCTCTTGGATTTTGTAAAAGTTCCAAATCTGTAAAAGTTCCTGAAAGTTGTTATTAAATGCTTAGTTGTTTTGACTCTTATCACATATTTTCTTATAAGTTGCTGATGCCTCATGAAGAATTTGGTTGCTGTAGAGAAGCCAGGTTTCCAAATTAAAACATTCATTTTTTTTCTTCTCCCCCCCCCCCCCCCCCCCCCCCCCCATATGAATCAAGCTTTAAGGTCTTTCATAGCCCTAATGAGGGATGATGAGTCATATGTATTTTAACCTTTTTTTTTTTAATTTTGTTCTTCCTCTAATACAGAGGTTCTGTCAAGACAAAAAAATCACACTTTGATGCATGTATCTGGCACAAGCATAGCCAACAGCCTGAGATAAAGTAGTCAATAACAGAGAAGAATGTTCAGGCGTATTTTGGCAAACTAGATACCTAGTTTCAAATGTCTGTGGTTACACTTTTCTTCCCCCTTCCTTTTCTCGCTAACATGACAGCAAGCACGTTTCTGTCAAAAAACACATTTTAAGCCTGTCGGAGATAATAATTTAAGGTCAGATTTTTCAAATGTGCTCAGCATACTGAATGCAGATGGGGTGCTAAGTGCTTCAGGTTTTTGTGGCTTGTTTTTTGGTTTTATTTTGTTTTTTTTAAATGATCCTACAATAGGACTTCTGGGTACAGAATAACTTTGAAAATTCAGCTTCTATGTAAATGCCTCAGGTCTGTGACAGCTGGTTCTTGATAACGTTTTCTTATTTTGGAAAAAGCACCTTGGTTATGGGATTTTTAGGCATTCTCCCAATTGACCAAATTCTGGTCTCATTGAAATCAGTGAAAATACTTTTAGCTTAAATTGATGCTATCTGATGTAGATGTTTGGTCCTACTTGCCATCTTTACTGTTTGTCCATAGGTATATGTTTAGGAATAAACTTCATCTGAGCTCACAGAGGACCAAACCGGTGCCTCGGCACAGGTCCAAGCTCTTTGCTCCCGTACTGTAAGTGGACTAGGCACATGTGGTACCAAGTGACTTATACCTGTTGGCAGGCTAAGATGTACTAACTGTGGCTTTTCCCTAAACCTACAGCAGACGTTTGGGGTTTAGATGCCTGTGTAGAGGTGTTCTACATGCGATCCTTTAGGATTGGTGAGAAGAAATACACTTATATGGTGCAGTTCTGCTCAGCTATAGTAGATGAAGCACTTACTAAGGCAAATATCTATAGTAAGCCTGATGAATCATGTCCTAGAACTGCCTAGGTCTTTTCATTCATCCACAAAGGTCACCAGATGACTAGCTAATATGTGAATGTCTATATTACGGGCCTCAAAGCTGAGATCAAAGCCACTGCTGGACATGGTTGTCATTGTGGATGGAAAACATAGCGGTCATTCAGTGTGCAAAAGCTCTTCATCTCTATCTTAACTTTGCTTCCCCACATTATTTTTGCTCCACTGGTGTCACTTGGGAAAAGCAATTCAATGTTAATTGCTTCTGAAATCTTTACCTACAGATCAGAAGCTGTGTAGCTGTATGGCTATTTCCCTTTAAAATTGCTTGCTTTTTTCATTGTGAGACAATTTGTCCCTGGGACTGTTTTAGTAGCACAGACCCAGAAATTGAGCAGTGACTAACTGATTCACTCTCTAAGACATCATGTATTTCATAGTGTCCATCTGTGGTATGATGATACCCTTCTTTATTTGATTATGTTCCTTGAACTCTCTAGATGCTAATTTAGGAAATCCTTTGCTTAGTGTTTTTGTAAGCTTTTGTGTTTTTGGTATCACTATTATTTGTAGAGACAATGAGCAGAAGGAGATATTTGGTCTGTTTACTTGGTTTTTTTTCTCTATTTATGAAAAGATTTTTGTCTGTAACAGATGAACCTAGGATAAAAGAGACCAGATCCTAGTGCATCAGTGCTTTCTGGTTCTGTTACTCTAAGTGGAATACATTTTTCCTTGACTTATCACAAGCCAATATAAATCTATGTGTTTTTTTTCCCCACCTCTTCTGCCTCCTATTTTCTTAGATCGTATGCTGAGGATGCCACCCATAGCAGAGAATCAGTGTAAAGTATCTGTTGCAAATTATCCAGCTGAGATTGATTGATTGATTTTTCATTTTATACATTAAACTCTCTTGGTTTGGATTTCAACTTAGACCTCAAATGAATTTCAATAATGATACATGCCAAGACTCACCTGCTATAGAGCTCCTGAAATTCAATAAATCCAACCCTGGTAATTAATTGATATTTAGTCACTGGTTGACCTTACACCTTCCTAATAAACCTTCAGGAAACTAATAGGTTAATACATAAAGAACCCTTCTGAAATGTCCCTTGTGGATTAGGCTTCCAGGCATGGCTGACACTGAAGATGAAGCTTGCAGCCTTCCTACGCTCAAAGGTGGCTTGTTCTGGAACTCCTTGTGCTTCTGAGGTTTGCAGCAATCCTTCTAGGATTGTTTAAATAGGATTTATAGCCAAGCAGTAAACCAAACTAGCAGTAAAAATTCTCAAATTATGGTGCTAGGCAATCTTCTAAGCTGTACTGCAAATGTAATCGCTTTCACTTATGAGTCCTGATTTATTGTTTCTGAAAGAAGCCCTGTGCTCTGGTGGTATTTTAGCCAACTTATTTTGCTGTGGCAATAACTGCGATGTATCTAGTTTTCTTCCTCTATATCTCTCAGTATTTACTGCTGTTAGAAGTGAATCTCATTCAGTTCAACAAAGTTAGCAAGATAAAAGAGAGTAGGAAATCCACCTGCGACCATACCATTTGAAGGAAAGGATAAAGGTTCTTTGTAAGCCAATCAAGTGAAATGGATGGAGTTTTCCTCAGCCCAGTTGGAACATTGAATACTTGACCAGCAAGATATTTTGAGAGTTCAAAATCTGTTTCTGTTCCTATTGGAAATGTGAAAAAGTAATTTCTCACCACTTCCATGAAACGTTTGTAGATGGATGTCGTGGTTTAACCCCAGCCAGCAACTAAGCACCACACAGCCGCTTGCTCACTCCTCCCCCCTCCCAGTGGGATGGGGAGGAGAATAGGGGGGAAAAAAGTAAGACTCATGGGTTGAGATAAGAACAGTTTTATAACTAAAATTAAAAAAAAAAAATAATGCAAATATAATAATAATAATTGTAATGAAAAGGAATACCACAAAAAGAGAGAAATTAGACCCAAGAAAAGACAAGTGATGCACAAATCCAATTGCTCACCACCTGCTGACCGATGCCCGAGCAGCGATCCGCCCTTCCTGGCCAACTCCCCCCAGTTTATATGCTGAGCATGATGTTCTATGGTGTGGAATATCCCTTTGGCTAGTTTGGGTCAGCTGTCCTGGCTATGCTCCCTCCCAGCTTCTCGTACACCTGCTCTGCTTAGTCAGAGCATGGGAAACTGAAAAGTTGTTAACTTAGGATAAGCTCTACTTAGCAACAACTAAAACATCAGTGTGTTATCAACATTATTCTCACACTAAATCCAAAACACACTGTACCAGTTACTAGGAAAAAAATTAACTCTATCCGAGCTGAAACCAGGACAATGGACCAGAAAGGGAGATGCTGATGTGGGTAGCAAGAGGTTATTCTCTAGCTATACAAGGCAATCTCAGAAAATAAAAGGTATCAGAAGTCTTGGGGGTTTTTTGTTTGTTTGTTTTGTTTCTATGCAGAATGAAAAGTTAGGAATGTGAAACTTTCTTTCTCAGCCTTTTGACTCTGTCTGTTTTTCCCTTCCCAAAATGGACAAGATGACCTGAGTCTAGTGTTTTCAATGCTGTGTTATGCTACTGCAAAGCCTTATGAATAGGCAACTGCAGTTTGTTTACAGAGTCTTGGCACAGAAAGTCACTAGGACTTTGAAACTCAGCCGAGACCCATACACTGAATAGCAGATCTGTGTAAGCGTCTGTAGCATTGTTGCAAACTATAGTGTAAGGAACCAAGAATCACATTTTTCCTGAGATTATGGGTACTTTTTATATTTCTGGCTTTCTGTTAAACAAGAAACCTGCAGTTACAAGTGAGTTCACAGTGAAAAGAAAAGCTTATTCCTTGTGAGACCATTGAATCTGGGGAAATTATGCAGATTCAAACAATGTTGCAGGCAAATACACAATCTCAGTTACCTGCTGCAGCGCCAGAGAAGCAGGGGCTCTCCCAAGGCACAAAGTCAGCAAAATAAGAGCTCTCGCACTGCAGGAGGTCTCTGTCTCCACCACCACAGGAAAGAAGTGAAGTGAGGTAGGCACGTGGCCAGGCTTTCTCCCTTACTCTGCTCCTCAACAGGAATATGAACACAGATGGCCATCATCACCACTCACTCACAGGGAAGGAAAGGCCTGCGGAGATGCAATCCCTAATACAATATGCTGCTGTCTTTTGCTTCCGACTTGCCTTGCAATGGGTGCCTTGCTCTTTTTCTGGCCTTCAGTTTGTTGGTGGCTGAGCCTTCCTTGCTGCATCGCATTCCAGCAGGCGCTTTTGTTTTCTGTAACACATGTCCTCTTTTACATTGTGTTATGCTGCCCTGTTTATACTGAAGAGTAGTAAATCCTTTATAAGTGACTACATGACAAGCACAAGACAGACAGAAGAGACATTGCCTGTTCTCTTCTTGTGACTGAGATGGGATTTGAGTTCTGTATGATGTATCACAGAAGATTTCATACGGTGTTTGGAGTTTCATTATTTGTAGCCAAAAATGACCGTGACAAAGACAGTTAAATTCTGCGTCTGCTTTTGTCACCAGGATTCATGGTTTGTGACGAGGACCAGGGAAAAAGGTCAGTCTTATTACAATAGTGCTATATGTCATCCTTTTACAATACTTGCCTATAAACAAAAACCTTCATTTGAGTTGGGGAATGGTGGCAAAAGGACAAGGAAGAGATTTGCACTGAAGTGCATTTATGGTTTTTTGTTGGGTTTTTTGGTTTTGGAGGGGGGGGGGTTGAGAAATGAAGGAGTGCAGTGGAGGCGTTTTAGGTTAGAAATATGTCTATATTGAAAATCTTTAATCAGTAATAATTTTTTTCTAAAATTACTTTAATGTGAAGAGAGGGACATAATTCACAGCCATGACCATTTAAAATAATAAACACTCTCTAGGATAGAACGGTCCTTCTCAGTGCATTACACTTTCCCATTAGCAGCAGTATTGAAAAAGTGTTACTGCAAGTACAGCAAACCTTTGCTTAACATGCACGTAGCACTGTTCCAGGAGGTTTAACACTGGAGATCTAGAATATAAATTGTTCCACCAGTTTCTGCTTTGAGGAAGGTAATTCACTCTCTCTTAATTTGCTAATGATACATTGGTTTTTTTAGCTTGGTAAATCATGCAACAGATTGGTTTTGTTTCACAAAGGAACAGGGAAAGGAGTGCAGGGTCAGAGGACATATAAAATGTCCTGACTCTCCTCTTAAACTTCATTCGAGTAAACCTAAACCTTCAATTATGGCTCAACAATGGTTAAATAAGTGTTTCCTTTCCCGGAGTCCCAGCAGGTGTCCTACTTGCTGACAGCAATTCCTGAATCTCACTGGAGCATATAATTTGACCTAAAGTGAACGTTGTCCCCTCATCTTGCGTTCAGAAGGCAAGGAGGTGATAAGTGTTTTCTGAGGTGTTTCTGATATATGGGTTTCCCTGAGGTTGTGAACATTGATTACAGAAGCAAGTCGGAGTCCAGGGAAAAGGAGATTTCTGCTAGATAAACCTCTACAGTGTGATTTCACTGCAGGTCAAAGATTGCCTTCTGTCAGAAAGAAGAAACTGTATTAACTTTCAAGGAGGCCCTTGGAGTTAAGGGCCAGGGCAGAAAGCATCAGTCTTAGTAGAGGGCTAGAAACTCTTTTACCATGCAGAGCAAGCTTTGTGGTTTCAGACATCTTCCTGTTGCTTCCACACGGAAAGGTGGGATAACCAGACTCAGGTGTTCATATAGGATGTGAGAGCCCACATTCCCTGTTCCTCTCAGTGTAGCCCAGGAGCATGGGCTGCTGTTTCCCACCTTCCGGCTAGATGCTATAAGCTCCTGGCTGCTCTGAATTTTGCACTTTGTTGCTTCTGTTGCACATGAACCATTAAAAACGGGCAGATGTCCAGGCTGGTGAGACCAAGTGAGTGAGCATGACTGGCAATGGGGGCATCCAAGATGCAAGAGGTGTTTTTCTAGTACCCCCTCTGAGTCAGGAAGAGCAAGCTCTCCTGCCTTGGGTAAATGACGGTCTTAACTAGCAGGTAACCAAAGGGCTCTGGTTTTCTGCCCTCTCTGTGATTTTGAGCAGAATAAATGTAGATATCCGCCGCTCTGTTTTATGACTAGCCTCTCCTAAAAGAAACAAACAGCTTTTCTAGCTGGTCCCTCATCAGGTCCAGCTATTGAGAGGAAATTTAGCTCATCTGGATGGTATAGGCAGCTGAAAGCTGCCTATGTCTCTGTGGGATGTTAGAGAAAGCAGTTTCAGTACCTGCCGTTTGAAGTGTCACCTGTCACTTTAAAAAAACAACATGTTTGCAAAGATGGTTAAATGAACCCAGAAATTATGGAAAAAAAAAAATTCACAGCAGGTTTAATGAAATATTCAGGGCTACCTCCTCCATCTTCTTTTTCTTTTTTTCTTTTTTTTCTTTTTGTTGGAATGCCTCCACCCCAAAAACTTTCAGCTTGAAAATCTCATTCCAAACCAGAAATACTTTGGGGCAAAAATAACTAACAGAGGGGAAATTAAAATATCAAAACCAGGCACCTATTATCTATTCAGCTGTAGCTATGCAGTCACACTGTAGATGTTTGATTGTCATTTCCATGCCCCTATAGCAATAGTCAATCTCTTCTTCTTTCCATAACTAAAAATGAAACTAATGCTATCAGAAGTTCTGGATTTGACAAACCTGGAGTCTAAAGTTTTCTTGCAGAAGAGCACTGTAGATAAGATCTGAATTGATATGTCCTTACATAAGAGAAATGTTTATCTGGGGGTCATAACCATATCAGTTTGGCTTCCTGCTCCAGTGTGGTACTGCTTGAAACAAACAAGAATTTTTGTGGCATAAACTTTTGTTCACTTTGAACAGTCAGGATTCATTTTGAAACCTTCTGTTTTTTTAATATTGAAATCTTTTTTCCATGCTTCTCTGGGCTTGTTTAGCCCACTAATAGATATTATGGAATCCTTGGCTCACCTCTTCTGCCTGAGGAGTAGAGGGAAATGGATAGGGAAATGGATTAGAATTTTTGTTTTCCAAGTGCTACAAAGCACACAATTTACCCGAATTAGCTGAAAGATATTTGTTCACAGAAATGAAGGTGTCAAATTGGGGGTAATTAATTTTTGCTGCCTAGAGCCTCTCTGGGGGGAAAAAAAAGCAAGGAAAAAAAAACACTTTAAAAAAAAAAAATTATCTTGCTCTGCTCTTGTCTTGGAAAACCATTTTGCTATTAACTAAAGCAAATGCTGCACAAACTTCCAGCAGCTAGGGCTTTTATTGTTATTTGACAGATGGATGTGCTTGTTTTTAATGGTCCTGTTTTGCCTTGATTATCTGCATCGTGTCATTTCTGGCTGAGTACAACCAAACTAGCGAATATGTTGGTACATTTCAATGTAGACTACCTGCCGGTAGGAATATACGTACAAACAGTAATGTTACAGCTGGAGTTAGCTTTTTTTTTTTTTTTTTTTTTTTTTTTTTTTTTATGGCTTGACTGAAGCATAGCATTGCTTTCTGGGCCCTGCGAACTTACTAGTTTCTACAGTCAGCATCCTAGCAAGACAGGAGCTCCTTGCTCCTACCATCCTCGTAGGGACAAGCAGTGTGAGGCCTTACAAAGGCTGAGTGCGAGCCTCCTGGCATTAACAGGTTCCTCCTACTTGTCACTGCCACCTCCTTAGCTAGAAACTAGGTGTTTTTTTTTTTTCCAAAGAACTGAGAACAGCCCTGGGTTTCGTCACACTGTTCCTTTGCTTAGAAATGTGGCACCTGTTTATGCCTGTGTGCTGTATTCTGTGCTATGGATTTTGCTGTGTTAGCCAGCAAAATTCTCGGGGCTGGCTTTAGGCAGAGGCAAAGAGGGCACTTGCCAGCGAAGCAGGCAACTGGGGGGCCACAAAGCGGCTTGTGATTCTCCGTGCTGTTTTGCCTATGTTTAGAAGCCTGGCAAGCTGAGCCTGAGAGGGATTGTGGAAAAGAGGCAGTAGTTGCTGCTGCAGAAGCACAGCCACCATCCTTCTCCCTGGCAAACAGCAAATTCAATCCTCTAGATCTCTATTTCTGTCCCTTATCTTTATCTTGTTTCTTTCCATAGCTGGAGTTATGTATCCCTGTTAGAGGCTTAACTTTTCATCCTCAGAGAAGTGAAATTCTTCCTGCATTCCTCAAAAGCCTTGAGGTGGCCTCATCTGTCACTGTACATCTGGATTCCTCTACCCCACTTACATAGCTATGGAGTTTCTGAGAGTTATGGGTGCACTGGAGCAAATAATTTGCTTTCCCACATCCACTCACAGAAGACTGAGTGCTTTTTTTTCTTCTCGTGCAGCACCAAGCTCCTGTGAAAGCATCCATATTTCCATGTTTCTGTAGCATCTAGGGACTGACAATGCCTTTACCCTGCTCTACCTCACCTTTCTTCTCTCTGTGGCCTCTCTGAATGGCAGCACAGAAGAAGCTCCACAGCACATGGAAGACGTGTTTTGCACATAATTCACGAACACGACCCATTGCATGCACAGTGGAGCTTTTCCATCCAAAGAGAACGAGGGAGGACTTAACACTGTGTTAAATGTGAGTGCAGAAATAGGCACAGGTGACTTTGTGACATGAATCCTGCTCTGCAGGAGCGCAGCGTGCCTGAGGAGCGTGAAGGGAGCAATGACAGCAGGCAGGACCCAAAGCACTGCACAGATGGATTTTTGGGGCGGTGCGGGAACCCCTCCAGCCTGGAGCAGAGCAGCTGTTTCACAGTGTTCAAGCAGACCGATCAGAGGAAGGGCCAGTCTCATGGAAACCTCGGGAAAAGTTTGGCCAGCTTTCAGCATTTAACACTGTCGCGCTCAGCAGAGAGCTGTAATTGACAGAAGTGATCACGTTCTCACTTCCCTGTCTGCTGCCAAAGAAAGTGGCGTGGATGCTCAGCAGCCCCTTTCATCATATTAGCACACGGGCAATGCGTGGCCACAGCTGCTGAGCTAACCAGCTCTTGGGCCAGCCTGGCTGTGTGCCACGCACACGCAGGCTGAGCCCTGGGTGCTGGGGCTGGATTTCAGTGGACCGTTTTCCTCTCATTGCGGGGTATGTTACCGTTGTATCCTGCCGTACCTCTGACTGGTAGCTCTGCTGTGGTGTTTTTGTGGGGAATCTCCTCAAAACACCTCCATGTGCATGTCTCTGGGCAAATAGTCTTTCACTTTCAAATGCCGTTAGCATATCTGAAATGAGCTGTACAGTGCATGATCATTATGATTTGTTAAAGGAGTGGGCTGTGCTAAGTCCCAAACAAGCAGGTGTCTACATTGTGCAGTCTTTCACCACACCTGCTAGACTGGCATTTCTCCAGGCAGCTCAACATGAGGGTCAAAGATCAAATGGCTCTCTTTAGGCAGTCTCTGAAGCTAACCCTGTGGCGTCCAACATTAATTGTGTCTCTTTAGGGTATTCCTTTGATAGGAATTCCAGTGCCCAACATTTATTTATTTGTTTCATCATTTTTGTTTTTTTTTTTAAAGCTCCTGTGATTGGTGTTGGTGGAATATTATTTCTCTTTCCATTGCTGGCAAGAAAAACTGAGCAAATTACAGAGAATCAAGTCCCAAGAGCATGATAGCATGTTTCACTTTCACAGTAACTGCTGTTGCATGTGTACATACGTAGATGTACATGCAGCTCCTTTATCCAATGTAGTGGTGATCACAAACATTACTGGAGTTAGTTTTCCTATATTGTCCTGGTTTCAGCTGGGATAGAGTTAGTTTTCTTCTTAGTAGCTAGTAGAGTGTGTTTTGGATTTAGTGTGAGAATAATGTTGGTAACACATTGAAGTTTTTAGTTGTTGCTAAGTAGCGCTTATCTTCAGCCAAGGACTTTTCAGTTTCCCGTGCTCTGCCAGCAAGCAGGTGTGCAAGAAGCTGGGAGGGAGCAGAGCCAGGACAGCTGACCTGAACTAGCCAAAGGGGTATTCCATACCATACAACATCATGCTCAGTATATAAACAGGGGGGAGCTGGCCGGGAGGCGCAGATCGCTGCTCTGGCATCGGTCAGTGGGTGGTGAGCAAGTGCATTGTGCATCACTTGTCTTTTCTTGGGTCTAATTTCTCTCTTTTCTTGTTATGTTCCTTTTCATTACAGTTATTATTATTGTTACTGTATTTGTATTGTTGTTATTTTTTTTTTTAATTTTAGTTATTAAACCGTTCTTATCTCAACCCATGAGTCTTACTTTTTTTTTCCTGATTCTCCTCCCCATCCCACTGGGAGTGGGGAGGAGTAAGCAAGCAGCTGTGTGGTGCTTAGTTGCTGACTGGGGTTAAACCACAACACATAGGGACCTAGGACTGGAAGGAACTTCTTGGATGTTGAGTCCTGTTCCTTTTTATGACACACAGCTGTTTTATGGAGCAGTGCTGTAACACTTATCATCAAGTACCTAAGCTCCCTGGCTTGAAGGAGCTTCTCTTGCCATTGAAGTGACTTTTTTTCCAGGTCCGGGAATGGGTCATTTGGCAGTGCGGTGCCTTGCTGCTCCAGGGAGCCTATTCCATCATGATTCTGGGGGCTGCACAGAGAGTATCAGCCTTCTACAGTGTCAGTCCAGACACTCAATGAACACAAACTGAAGAAAGGACATCTATTTCTTTATACCCTACAAAATATCAAAAGAAGCTGTAAGAGAACAGGAAGCATTCTGTGTTCATCACCTTGACATAACCAGGAAAGCTGCCTTTCTTCCTTTGTTTTTCTTTTTTCTTTTTTTTTTTTTCCTTTCCCCCCACCCCCCACGCTAATATCATTATGTCTTTGCTTTTTGGGACCTGGGGGGAGTCACTGATGCCCTCGTTATGGGAAAGGTCCCTCCATACCACAGAACAGATTGAGGCTGTGTCTTTTCCAGATTTTTTTTTTAAATTGAGGAGTTCTGTTTCTTCAGTCGTCCTGCCCAGTGATAAGTTACAGGTGCTACTCCTCTGAAGAGAGATTACATTGAAGTGTGAGCACAAAAGTCTTTTTAGCAGGCTTTTATATTAAGGATAGCTAGCTGCATTAATGCTTAATTCTCCATTTATTTTTTTTTTAAATCTCCTTTGAATAAAAATGTGAAACAGCAATGTTGCTGTGGCCACAGCGAGTTTAATCATTAATACTTATTGTGTTATTTATCTGTCCTTACTAGCAGTGACTTTCTTAGTTTCCAGGCTATCGCTCCTAAGACTATTTTCTTTCAGAGGCAAGTGTGTCTGTTGTAGCGAACAGAATTAATTTTCTTTTTAGTGTCGGTCTTTTTTTTTTTTAATAAACCTATTCTTAATTAATAGATTTTTGGTGCAAATTAGTTTCATCAGAGGAGCTCTTACCACTCAAGGTAAGAGAAGTTCCTTGAGAGTCTGCCAATGTGTGCATGGGGCAGCTGGTGTCAGGGGCTGGCATAGCCTGGTCACTGCTCTGGGAAGGGGCTGTTGGAGAGATGTTCCTGCATGTGTCTGTGCGCTCATCTTCATGACCAACATGTGGTTCTGAGGCACTGAAATTCTCCGAAGAGTCCTCTGGAGTGGGAGCTGCAGCACTCCTGTGGGATGATGGGGGTAGTAGTCTGAGGACCAGAAGCTGGGGAAGCTTCAAGGGTTAAATTGTGTATGGAGGCTTTTGGGGAAACTGTCGTCAAAAGATCTCTGTTGATTTGTCTTGTCATGTAAGAGCAACCCCTCTGACAGGCACGACAGTTGACTCATACCAATAGAAAAAGAAAGAAGGAAGCAGCTTTTACCAAGCTCCACGGAGCATTTCAGATCATCTTTAAAAAGTCCCTCCAGAGTTGCCTACTGGGAGGGAATGTTTCAGAGGTTCCCACATCATAAACTATCATTGCCATCAGTGGGGGAGGTTAGCAGGCTTAATGTATAGATTGAAGAAGGTTTTCTTTGATTTGGTTTCTCTGATCAAGGAGCTTTCCAGAATATGAATGTCTGGTGGAAAAAGCACTAAGATGCCCAGCATGAATGGGTGAGTGGATTGGGTGTGCAAAGAAGTCTGACAGTAACCCCTGTCCTCTTTCACTGTTGTCTTTCTAGTGCCTCTTTTGGTCTGTTGATGATAGTTATGTCTGAATACAGGCCTAACATACCCCAATCCTAAATCGCAATCCTAACTGCTGTCTTCTCCCCATCCTCCTAGCATTTGTAACGCACATCTCGCCTACACTGCATTAACACTTTGAACTTCCCTGTTTTGGCAGCCACCTTTTGTGCTTTCCATCAGGTCACAAATTCTTGAAACTAAATCTTCTTCCCTATCTGATTCCCCATGTCTCCTTTTCACCGTGTTCCTAATTTTAAACTTTGTTAGTAGCCCCTAGTCTAAACCTGAAGTATCCCATGAGATCTGCCTTCTGTTTCCTGGGAAAGCATCCTCTGAAGCAGCCTCAGAGTGTCCACTGAAGCTTCTAAGGTAAAAGAAGCTTCTCAGGGCTCTGGAATATCCAGAGAAACCTGATGTGTTTTCCAGAGATGCTCAAATGTTCTACACAGTATTTCCCAAATGTTGTATCGTGTTTTCCCTGTGGCATTCAAGTAATCTTGTTTCAGTAATTGAAAGTTACAGAAATTGGATCTTTATCATTTGATAACCTTCCTACTTGCTGTTTGCTCAGATGACTATAATCTGGTTAAAAACATTATGTAAATATCTTGATAAACAAAAAGTAATCAGTCTGTGGAGGGAGGAAGGTCAGAGCAGGAATATACTAAAAATAAGAGAGAAAAATAATATACCTGAGACTTGAATTCAGAAAATTCTGATCATTCCCAATTTGCACTGAAAACAGTGCACATACTGACTTCTTAACAACTCTGAAATTCTTGCTTTCTTGTAAAGTGTTAAGCCAGGGTATTTTGGCTAACATCAAGTGAAGAGAGGCTTAGTATCTGACTAATCTCTTATTAGGGCACTTTATTCTCACTTGTCGGAAGGATGGTCTCTTCCATCTTTTTATGTCTATGATCTAAGATCCAGCCCTCCACTACAGATTATGGTTGGTTTTTTGAAGTGGTGAAATATAAGTCAGCAGCAGAAACAAAATAAAAGCAAATCTCTGGCTACTTCGGGGAGGGGGAGGGCAAGGGCGAGGACACCTGTTCGCATCTCAGTTTGAGCATTCAGCTCTGAGCCACTGCATATTTCATGAGGAGATGAAGTTGTACATTACTAGCAGAAGTCTCTTAGCATGAATGTTAGAGTACTTGATAAAGACCTGGTGGTTTGATCAATCTGTAAGACATCAACTTTTTTTTCTTTTTAACTGTACTTTCAGGAAGAGGAAACATAAGGCATAATTTCACCTGTTGTGGGGTAATTAGAGCTGCTGTCAGTGGAAACAGGAGGTGTTGGTGGCTAGGGGACTTGGGTACCTGGAAAGAAAGTCTTGGGAGTTTCAGTCCAACATAACCTCTGAATTTTTTTGATAGAGGAACGCAATAGTAGATCAACTAACCCTACATAAAGAAGCATATACTCTTGGCCTCTGTTGACAATGAAGGACTCCAGTTGTTTAGGAGAGGTGCCAAACACACTGCTCGAATTATGCAATGCACAGACATCCTAACAAAACAGTTAGGGATGATTCTATTTCTCTCCCTACCTCAGGTGATTAATTGAATGCTGGTCAGTGAGCAACAAAGTCTGTATTTGCACAGGGCTGTTCTCTCGTAGCTGTTTCTCAAAAGATCCATAAATACACGGACTTTTCCTTCTGACATTCAGATCTAGCTGACTGTCCTACCTTTATAGATCTGGCTAGCTTTACCCAGCTTCTGCTTGGAGAATTCTCTAAATCAACATGTAAGGCAGACTTTAAAAAGGGAGAACATGATTTCTGTCCCCAGCCGTCTCCTCCCTCCCAGGGCACTTGGTACAAATTTTATTGGAAATTTCTTCTGGCAGTATGTGCCACTTATTTTCCTTTAATCCTGTTTTCATCTCACCTCATAATGATTTCAGGAATGTTTTTAGTTTCCAAAGCCAAGGAAGCAGTTTCTTCTAGGCGGCAATTGCATTTGCTGTTAAATAAAAAAGAAATGCACTCTTCTGGCTAAGCTCTATAAAGACGATTGTACAATCTGTACTGTACTCTTGGAAACTGCTGCAACAAGACGTGTACCATATGGTGCATGTGGCGTCCCCTTACCTCAAATGTTTCCTTAGTCAGGCTGGCATGGTTCGTAATGAGCTCATTTTATAATAAGGAGAAATATGGGTGGTGGTTTTTTTTTTTGGGGGGGGGGGGTGTCTGTACATGCAAGAAGAACAGAGCAAAGAAATATTGTTTCTCCTCACCTCAACTAGTTTCTTCATCAGCTTTAAGTATATAAAAATCAGGAACCTCATCAGGAGAAAAAGAGATTCTGGTGAGCAGAGGGTTAAGTTTAACATGATGCTATGACAGGAAAATGGAATTTAAGTAAGAATGGTTTTAGCTCCTCCTTCCCTCTAGCAAAAGCATAGCTCATAAATATGTGGGAAATAGGCATAATAGGGAGGTGAAATGAAATGATCAGCTGGCTTTTACTGTGTGAGAAGAAAATGGGAGATCTAGTATCCTTGGGAAACACTTCTGCATGTTGTATTCTTCTTGGAAGCCACCTCAGAGTAAAACCCTAAGTGTGTGATACAGAGAAGTAAAAATTAAGATTTCCGGTACCTGTGTGCTCCTGAAAACCAGAGACAGAGAGGGAAATCCATTTAGACCATCACTGCTCTTAGGCAAAGTGGTTTTAGCATGTCACCATACTTGCCTGATCTGTCCTAAACAGAAATAGACAGTTCAGAGAAATTGCTGACCTGTATGGCCAAGCTGATGCAAAACACTGTTCCAGACTCCCTACTACCAGATGTACTTGTCATGGTGTGTATCCTGATAAAGGATGTGCTCTCTGAAATAAGGAAGTAGTAGACCACCTGAGCCTACAAAAGCTTGAGATGGCTTTTTTCTCCGTCTCTCACTGAGATGTTTTATTCTACATTTGTTAAAGATGAAGGCCATAAAAAAATGACATGCTGCTGCCACTTAAGAGCATGGAAAAAAATCAGCATGAATCTTGTGCACTGCATTCATAATAATGAATGATGTTGGCCATCGTGCTAAACTAAAAGGTAAACCGACATAATACTTTGCAAACAGCTTGATATTGCTCTAGATTTTCTTCTCATAATGAAAATAACATTATATTCTATACCTGCAACAATATAGTAGCTCCATAGGCAGCTGTGAGTCCCTTTGGGCTATACTGTCCTTTCCCTTCCCATTTTCCTGATGGGCAAGCATTTATTCCAGTCCTTTTGCAATCAGATTCCTGAAGACAAGCAAAAAGAAAACAAGGAACAAACAAAGTCTTATGCCCAAACCTTTGTCACCCTCTTCCCCCTGTTTATCGTTATGGCGGTCAGGTATGTAGACTGAGGCATGTGCCAGCCAAGAATACTGCTATACTGCTTGTTCTTCTCAAAATGATACTTGTTTGCTATTGCCAAGTCCATTGTAAAAGTTAATCTAAGAAGCCTGAAGCTCCTTGAAGTGTCGGTTTTGGCTTCAGTTCTGGAAACAGATACGGGATTTATGTGCTGGTAGCTGGTTTGCTAAAACATGCTGTTGGTAGAGACTCAGTTTGGAGAATCTCCAAAGGCTTGTAGATTTAATTTGGAGAAGCATCTGTTGACTTGGGTTTTCAAGGCCTGTGGCTGAAAGCAACCTCAATCAGAGCACAGTCAGTCATATTAGGAATGAATGTCTATGATGTGTTGTCTCAGGCAGAAGTCTAGAACCTGGGTAGAAGGTTCTTGAGCTTACATTTTCATAGGAGTCTATGCTGATGTCCTAACATAGGATGAATCATGAGACCAAAAGGAATATTGATCCTAAATAAAAGGAATATCCTTTGTCAAGAGCCAAAATATGATCTTTTCCTAGAGGCTATAAGTGCTACAAATCCTGTGTAGAATCTTCCATCAAGGACCATGACACTAACCTGAGAAGCAGGTGGGTGGATTGTGGAAAACAGAGGTGTACTGGGGGCTGAAAACACAACTGTGTATAGAGTGAGCTGCGTGAAAAGTAAGGGAAAAAGCAGCACCCATTTGTTCATGTGGTGAACAAAACTAGCCTGGAGTCCCATTGTAGTTACACCATGAATATTGTCAGTGCTGCCTTCCCAAGAGCTGGCAGCTTGAAGGGACTCCTAGTAGAAGCTTCTGCCACGGGAGTTGTGATGAGTTGCACTGGAAAGTGAATAGAGCAAGGGAGTTCCGCGCTGATGATTCTTGCTGCAAGGTGATTCAAAGCCCAAGGCTCCTTCCTCAAATGAAGATGGCCCTATTATTCCCTGAACTTTAGGGATATCCTTTATGCTGAATCTTGGATTCTCACTTTCATTACTTGGGGACAAAGTATGCACAGAAAAGGGAAAAAAAGACTGCATCCTTCTTGTGGTCCCCTCCTATTGTTTTAGCTAAAAACGTCTCAAAGAGGATTCATGCCAAAATAAATATGTATTGTATTAAAGGGCAAAGAAAACTAGATTTATATTGCAATGGCTGTTAAGAAATAGACAATTATCTGTGAGGTATCACTAATCCTATTAAAATGCAGGCAAACACAAATTCTTTAAATTGTCATTTTCTGAAGTCTTCAAAAGGTCATGAGGGTTTCTCACTGCATGTTTTTTGTGGTGGGCTGGGGAAGGAAAACATGCCTGAGCCAATGAAATATCTTTGCATATCATAATCACAGAAAAAAAATAGTAACTGCATATATGTATACATATGCATGCTCAAGTTAGAAGTCAGTAATCACTTGCCTGTTTCTCTGCACAGAATCAGGCTTTAATTCTCTACTATTTTACTTCTTATCATTTATCAATCAATTATTTTAAAATGCTATCATGTTGATTTGGCAACAGCCCTTTTGCATTAATTTGCACTGGTGGTGTTAAGCAAAGGGGAATCGGAACCTGAAACTTTAGAGTGTGTCAGTTCAGAAAATTGTCAGACAGGAATATGTGTCCTTCTGCTCCCATGTGGGAGTAGACTTGAATCCCAAGTTGTATTTACACTGTGGATCGCTATCTTACTTCCTGGGATGCACAAACCCAGTTCAAGGTCAAGAATCATAAAATCATAGAATGGTTTGGGTTGGAAGGGACCCTAAACATCATCTAGCTTCAACCCCCCTGCCATGGGCAGGGACACCTTCCACTAGACCAGGTTGCTCAAAGCCCCATCCAACCTGGCCTTGAACGCTTCCAGGGAGGGGACATCCACAACTTCTCTGGGCAACCTGTTCCAGTGCCTCACTACCCTCATAGTGAAGAATTTCTTCCTTACATCTAATCTAAATCTACCCTCTTTCAGTTTAAAGCCATTAGCCCTCGTCTTATCACTACATGCCCTTGTAAAAAGTCCCTTTCTGGCTTTCTTGTAGGCCCCCTTTAAGTACTGGAAGGCTGCTATAAAGTCTCCCCGGAGCCTTCTCTTCTCCAGGCTGAACAACCCCAACTCTCTCAGCCTGTCTTCACAGGAGAGGTGCTCCATCCCTCTGATCATCTTTGTGGCCCTCCTCTGGACTTGCTTCAACAGGTCCATGTCCTTCTTATGTTGGGGGCCCCAGAGCTGAACACAGGACTCCAGGTGGGGTCCCACGAGAGCAGAGTAGAGGGGGAGAATTGCCTCCCTTGACCTGCTGGTCACGCTTCTTTTGATGCAGCCCAGGATGAGATTGGCTTTCTGGGCTGCGAGTGCACATTGCCGGGTCATGTTGAGCTTCTTGTCAACCAACACCCACAAGTCCTTCTCCTCAGAGCTGCTCTCAATCCACTCATTGCCCAGCCTGTATTTGTGCTTGGGATTGCCCTGACCCATGTGCAGGACCTTGTGCTTGACCTTGTTGAACTTCATGAGGTTTGCACGGGCCCACCTTTCAAGCCTGTCAAGGTCCCTCTGGATGGCATCCCTTCCCTCCAGCATGTTGACTGCACCACACTGCTTGGTGGAGTCGGCAAACTTGCTGAGGGTACACTCAATGCCACTGTCCATGTCGCTGACAAAGATGTTAAACAGAGCCGGTCCCAATACCGACCCCTGAGGAACGCCACACATCTCTGATCTCCATCCGGACATTGAGCTGTTGACTGCAGCTCTTTGAGTGCGACCCATCCAGCCAATTCCTTGCCCACCGAGTGGCCCATCCATCAAATCCATGTCTCTCCAATTTAGAGACAAGGATGTCGTGCGGGACAGTGTCAAATGCTTTGCATAAGTCCAGATTCATTTCACTCTCTGAGGCGTGAATGAAAGCAATTTCACCAACAGTAAAATAGCTAGTTAGGGGCCACCAGAGAGAAAGATGATTCAAACCCATGTTTCCTCAAGAATACTCGATCGTGTTTTGCAGGACAGACAAAAGACAATAATAAACCTTTGGGGGTTGTGTCATGGCCTCCTTGTCCAAGAGTTTCAGAATATATTATTTTCCTGGTATATAACATATATTGCAACTCCTGGGGAAAGGGCTTTCAAACTGAATATAAAATATTGGAACTATGAGACCGATCCTAAAGACTTTTCACAATATACTGGCTTCCAGTAGGAGCCTCAACGTAAATAAGACATTGATCTCATTTGAAAGCCAAATACCCCATGAAACTAGATCTGTGTTTTTCGCTGTAAAATTCAACATAGGGACAAAATTTAGTTTCCACAGAGATTTTCCTTTCGGGTTTCAAACCATGGTAGCTTTGAGGGGTTTTTGTTATGAAATATACCCAGTTCTGAGGATGGATAAAGATGTACAAGTTCTTTTTCTGCTTGGGGCAAAGAAAAGTATTTGGTTTTGTACCTTTTTCCAAAATCAATTTGACAAGTTTTACTGAGGTATATGCTTACCTGCAGTTCAATGCAGAAAGCTTTAAAGACATTTTACTACCTTGTAATTGGTCTTACACATGTAAGCCTAAATCTTCCTTGGGGTTCTGGGCTGTGGTGAGTGGAAATCTTCCCTGGTATGTAGACATGGGTTTAGCCGAAAAATCATTGGATTTATTAGGAAATCTGTTTAAGACGCTGTGTTTCTCTGGACAGCCTCTTGACCTGAGCATATCCACTACTTCTCATGTGTTACGTCAGGAAAGGATGAGCTTGAGAACAGTGTCTTAGTTGCTACTTCCAAAACTGTGATTATCAGCTTATTATTGTCACCTTGTTGCTGTTTCATCCTTTTAACACGCACTGCTTTGTATATATGCATTGTATTCCTTATAAATGCTTACTCCGGTGGAAACCCAGATCTAAAAGCAGGTGGGCTGAACCCCACCATCATCTGCATCTTTTAATTTTTAGTATTCCCTGGTCAACCTGTTTGCTGACATGCTTCCATCCAAAGACTGAACTCTTTCTGGACTGCATTCCACTGTTATAAGTATAGATCAAACTATTTACTCTTCTCCCAGCCCCAGGAGACAATAGACTATGCTAGAATCTTGTTTGTCATTAAAAAAAAATTACTTTTTAACATTTATAGTTGTGAGTGGAAGCTTAGGGATTTCATCCCTTGCTCCACAGCTCAGAAAAAAACAGAAAGCAAATAATAAAGCATCTTGGTATGATACCAGTTTTGAATTTTCTGTCTTTCTGTTGGCTCAATTTTTGTGTGTGTGGTTTTGAGTTGACATTCAGACCGCTAAATTACAAAGACCTTATTTTAGACTTCCTGAAATAAAAACCCATAATAGGTTGTGGAGGGTTTTGGCTGAGTAAAAATTCAGGGGTCCCTTCATTAAAATTGTAGCCCCAGCATTGTATCACCACTTTGAGCAGAGATTAACTTAATTTCTCCAAAACTAAATGTGATGACAGTTCTGTGTCTGAGTGAGGACATCAGGATCTGAGTGGAGCAGGGAATATGGACCCACAGTATAATTCTTTTCTGGCCTCTAAGGATCAACATTACTTTATCCTGCAACCACTCAAATCCTGTTTGAAGCCAGGAAACATTGATATATCGGTGATGATCAGGAGCAGAACAAGCATAAGGATCCAAGCTGTGATAACCTAAAATCAGGCGAAAACTGAACACTGTTTTTGGCTTCTCCAGCATTCCCAGGAACTCCTATTTCTCCTTCTTGCCTGATCCCTCTTTGACCAAAAACCTCCACCATGGGTGGCTCACCCAGCGTCTGGAGGGGGGAATGGAGGAGGCACATTCATTCCCACCATCAACAAGGGCTGTGCCCCTGGCTGCAAGCCCCAGGTGCCAACTTCATACAAACAACAACAACAGCCACAATACACATGTTTCTTGGGCAGAGTGGAATCTTAACACCATATGGTTATCAGTGTTTACAAATGAGGTGTTAATAAGTTGTCAGTTACTTACAGAAATGAAGGAGGATGGACTGGATGAGGAGGGAGGAGTGACCTTGAGCTAATGGAGGCTATTGTGACATACTCTGCAATGAATAATCCCGTAGTTAATAACTAGCTTGTTCTCATCCATATACCTTTTCATGTGCACCTTGTTTTATTACATCAAAGATCAAGTAGTCAGTGCATATGGCTGGAGGCAAGGACTTAAAAGGTATAAATAACACACACTTTAATTGAAATCCAACCGTGAATGCCTGGCCTCTGTGATTAAACCTTTTATCACATGGATTGTCCCACCACAGGTGCATTCATACTACTGAGAAAACTACTCTAGCTTTAAAAAAAAAAGCACTTCTTTTTTTCAAGTGTCCAAATTGAATCGTCTGAGAATTTCTTTGACAGTAACAGGGCAAGTACTGTGGATTTAACAAACACTTTCTTGCATGTATGCAAAATCCTCCTCTAGTCTCTTCTACTCAGAAAATAAAAAAAATATCTATTGGATTGGGCTAGAGCTGACTTAGATCACCTTGTGCCCTGCCTGCCTAGGATTGCCCAAGTACACAGGCTTGATGGGGGATTTCTCCAGGCTCTCTGCCTCCAGCAAACTTCAGTGCACAGGCTTGATGAGCGGGCTGCTGAGCTAGCAGTATGACTCCTAGGGGGATTTAGCTGTGAGAGCAGATCAACATTTGCCTGACAATAGGGGCACTGCTGGTGTCATCCTTTACACAATGTATAGCAGAGTGGGACCTTGATTACTGTGATAGATAGAAACAGGAATGATAGTGGTGATATTTATTGTAGATCACTTGATGGGTAGACTGCCTGCAAGGACAATGAATAAATGTTGGGGGGGGGGCGGGGAAGATTGGCTGTTGGTAAGCCTCAAATTTAGGAGTTTGGTTTGTTTATAACTCTATCTGGAAAGGGTTTTCTAAGCATTATCTGAGGTTTATACCTCTGTGATGCGATAATCAGACTGAAAAAAACAGTGTTCTTGACAATAGTACCCAAGTATTTTTCCAGTTCAGGTGGCTCACATCTGCAATGTGATGGACTTCTCTTAAAAATTGAGTGCTGATATGAACTAGATGCTTGGTATTCCCTAAAGAAAATTATGTGGAGGAAAATCTCTGTGTCCAAGCTACAGAAAAAGCTAATTGCTGCAGAGAATGCAGGAAAATAACCCTAAACCAAGCTCACAGTCCTGTGTTAGCAGTGAATAACCCTGATAATGTATTTTAAATTACTCGGTGAAAGATATTTGGCTTCTCTCAAGGAGATTTATTAGCTAAGATAAGCCTTTGTGGAATATTTTTGAACCTAAACTACATAACAGAGGCCAGTAAATACAACCCACCAAAAGGAGAGAAGGGCTCTGGGAGCCATTAGAAATATAAATTATTTGGTTTTACTGCAGCATTCAGCTGGAAGACTCTTCCTTGATTTAAACAGATGCTTTGTTTTCCCCCTTGATGTCCACCGTGTTTGCACTTGTCCTGCCAAATGTCCAAAGGCAGTTAAGCCAGGTAAATCAACCAATTGGTTTGTGCTGCTCTTAACCAACCTGGTCATATTTCTAGTGCTGCAGTAAATGTGCCAAATGAATATGGCACTGTGTAGAATTCTGGATTGGAAATCTAGCTCAGAAATCTTACTTGAGGGCAACAAATGCTGGTAAAAGGAGAAGCTTGAAACTGGTAGCACTAGTTCTTCATCTCCAGAAGCTAACAAGAACCACAAAAGTTGTTTTATCCTTCATGCAGCACCTGAGGTTTTGAACCTAAACTGTTTGAGCCTAAACTGTTTGGGCTTCTCAAGTCTTACAATTTTTTTACCATATTTAAGTTGCTATAAAGGAGTATGTGTTCCATGAAGAACGTCCTTGGCATTTGAAAGTAGAGAATTCAATAGGCTAAATTATAGAAAGAAATGGATTAGGTTTTTACACCACATCCTTCTTGCAGAAAGGATTCCCCAAAGCCTTTTTCAAATCAGCAGGTTCCATCCCAGGGGAGGACAGGATGAGGGCTCACCTTGTTGCAGCTTACACCGGGATTTTCTCTAATGTATCTCTACCAGCTTCCCTGAGACTGCTTTTGCTTTGAAGCAAGGTAGGAGAAAGCAGAATCCTGCAGGGACCATGCAGGCAAAAGCAACTGCTCTGATGTACTCTACGGTGGTTCGTACACAGCTGGGGATGTATAAAAGCTGTTTTATTGGCAAGGGGGATGTTGGGCAAGGCACCATGGTTATACAGTAGTGCCATGGGACCATTACGTTCCACAAGAGCAGACACTGTGCATTTTGAATTACTGTTGCCTCTAAAGCATAATGTTGCCAATGGTGCTGTACGTCCACACAGTGGTTGTCATTCAGCACTCAGACTTTGCCAGCTATTCTGAAGTTACACTGCAAATCAGTGTCTCCTCTGTATTTCATGACATCAGATCCTAATGGTTCAATGTCATCCTGATACAAATGAGAGAAAGAGTTTGTCTTATGAAAAGCTTGGTAAACATGAGAACATATACATTGTGGGGAATGATCCTGTGTTGCTGAGCCCTGGACTGCTCAGGAGACTACACATGTCTGTTCTGCTTTGGGCCCCTTTCAATAACTCTTAAATAATTCAGCTTGCCTGGAACTTTCTATCTTTGTGCCCATCAGCACATACAGAGTTACAGATAAAGCAAGGAAAAGCTATGGTACATGTTATACCAAAAAGGAAGTGTTTCCATCTCGTTAGACTTGTGGACAGCTTATCAAATTTATTGAAGAAGGTTAAAAAAAAACCCACAAACAAGCCATACAAACCCACCAAAACTAACCCTGGGTGGTTTTATCAAACAAGACATCCTACAGGCCAGAGGCTGTAGAACGTCTTCAGTTGCAGTCAGAGTGAAGATCTACTAGAAGGTTTGTGATCTGTTTACATCAGGATAAGAATAAATCAGGGCAATGTACAAAGATGGGTTATGACCCAAAGCAGTCATTGTACACTGCAGTCTTCCTGAATCTTGCTAACCTACAGGATTTTAGTCTGTTCAGGCCCACCTGCTGTACAAGTCCAAGTTGTCTTATGACATATCCTCCTGTCCTTGATGGAAGTATAATATTCATGGGTCCCCAAAATGTCCTGGAAACCCCTCATTCTCAAACTCAGTAAAAGCTGAGATGTATTAGACATCATAAAAAAGATTCACGAGTCCCCTGGCACATGGGGAATTGTATCTTGGTAAAGGAGTGTTGTTAACAGAAACAATGTCTCTGCTTTGAAGATGACCCAGCTTGTTGTCTCTCCTTGTGTAGAGGTGACCAGCGTCTTGTGGCACTGTACAACTCCATTGTCATGATACTACCTGCAAAATTAATTATACATATGTGTATAAATTGGTGCCAAACTATCTCAATTTTAGAGTGACAGTCATGTTAAGAAACAAAAGAACAAACAGAATGGGATTTCAAGCACATTTCAACAGCAGGCATTAATTATTATAATTTAATTCCTTTGAAACTGCACCCAAATTCTACGTGAATTTTGTAATGTTAGATTTAACTTTGGTATTGTCAGTAAAAATTCGGTGCAACCTTACTTGGACTTATTGTCTAGGGGTGAGGCCAATGGGGAAAATGGAGGAGAAAGAGTGAGTGGACTATCCATATAAATTACTGGTTTTTTTCAGCAAAATAAATAACTTCCCCCCCCCCCAGTTTCTGTTGAAAACATGGCTACCTTACACGTGTGGATTAGGTCTTGTCAACACTGGGAAGTTTTGCTTTTTAACAGTGCGGAAATGTAAAAGTGCTTATGTCAGTATATCTTATTCCAGTTCAGCAGGAGAAATAAGTTACACCCCCATAAATTACCTAATGTTATTCAGACTGTATCTGCACTAGGGCTTTTATTGCAGCACCTCACTGGCAGTCAGGCTCATGAACTCTCTTTCTACTCTGACAGTGAATCAGGATGTGCCAGTACGCACAGCATTACACTTGCCTGTGTTTCAGTTTTCCCTGAGCAAGCAAAAGGTAATTATGAGATCTTGTCAGAAAAAAAGCTGGAGTTATCTCTTCTTGGAAAGTATAAAATCCTTTCAACCTCAAAAAGTAAACACACAAAATTTCAGCTAAAAAGCTTCGTCTGAAACCCAAACATTTAAATTCAGAATTCTTCCTCTGTGTCTCTTCAGAGATGCTTAGCTTGTTCATGTTGCCAACCTGCTCTGTGCTCCTAGCACCCTCTGTAAGACTCGCCTTCCAGCTACCAGTCCTTCGTCTTGCAGACATGTTATAGCTCATCACTGATGTGCCTGTCAAAGGGCAGAGGAGCCAGGTGGTGAATGCAGCTCGTAAGGGAGGACTTTTATTGCCTGAAAAGCCATGGAGATACTTATGTGAAAAATGGGAGAAGAAAGATATTTGCCATTCACAACTTTTTTACAAAACAATTGAGTTCTTGTTCTCAATAAAAATTTTCACAAGAAAAGGACACTTTGGGTAAAGAAAAAAAAAATCCCCTAAACACACCCTTTCCTTGGTTGAAGACCCTATTTCCCTTTCTTCTTCAAAAGAAACAGATTATAGGAGAAAAGGTACTGATGAACCTGATTTCCTTCTTTTGTCAAGAAGGGTGGAATTAAAAAATTAAAATCACCATTTAGGAGTTAAGTAGTGTGTCATGAGCAGTGGCTGAGACCATTCCCCTCTTACAGCTGAATATCTATGCACTTTCTTCACAGTGCTTTTCACCGCAATAGCTAAGATGAACGTGTAAAGACCGAGCTTCAGGAAGTCATTACAAGAGGCTGCTGAAGCATTTGTTTTAAAAGCAAAGCATGTTAAACATTACTTGAAATGAACATACAGCTACAAAGTATAAATCCAGGTGACCATTTGACCCATCAGATTTCCACTTCCCTTGATTCTGAGGTTTTACGTGGTTCAATGACAAAAACAACTGTGCTGCAAGGTGCTGACAGAAGAGATAGCAGAGAGAAGGCTGTATTTCTCTGGCCACATGTAGAAGTTCAGATTTCATGCTGCACCAGAGTGTTTTTAGACTCTTTTACAATGTTGTTATTAGTGTTTGGGAATCAGTGTGCAGAGCCTCCTCTCTTCTGCCTTGAAATATGTTTACAGTGGTATTTTGAATGTTAAAAGGTAATGTTCAAAGCATCCAAAACATGTTGTGCACTAGATTCATTGCAATTAGAGTTCCCCAAGTCAGATTACTGCCAAGCAATTCCTCTGAAATGTATAGGTGCATCTAAACTAGGGACCCAGACTGAAACACTCACTGACTTTCAGAGAATTTAAATCTGGACTCAGGCATTTTATTGATGTGTTTATTTAATGTGATTTAAAAAAAAAAACCCAAAACCTGTCCCTTTAGTTGTGTGTGTGGATTCTGATGCAGTGTTAGGAGGAAACAAAGTATCTGCAACTTTCACAGCCTGGGTAGAAGCAGGAAAGATTTAAAAACATTAAGAAGCTTTTTCTGGTTTTGTAGGATTCTTATTTGCATTTTGTATTCCCAAGATTTTGGGACAAAAATCAGAGGTTTTCATGCTTACATGAACAGAGCACCCACGTCTTTTGAAGTGGAGACACTCCTAGTCACAATCTCATCAAATTATATATGGGCTGAAGGTTGATTATCCAAACCTTGTTTTTTTATTTGCGTGATGGAGTGTCACCATGGTATTACCAGGCTCAATAGTTTGGAAAGTCAGGATTTGATTGCCTTCATTTTTATACAGCTCTGCCTTGGCAATCAAGCATTCATGAATGGTTTGACTGCAATCAGTCTTCTGGGAGGCTGTGCCCCCAGTTACTCCAGGTAGCAGGGCTGGCTTCTGAGTCTGCGCAGTAGGGAGGGGAATCCTGCACGATGTCTGTTGCTATACAGCCTGTGACCCTGATCTCATTTGCTCCTTTCTAGCCCTGATTCCCTCTCCTGAGTGCTTTACCCTTGCCCACTTTTCATAGCATAGTCATATGTGTGCCTGCCCAGTGCCAGCTCATGATGTTCCCCCTGTCCTGCTCAACCTTATTCCTGGTCCTTATCTCCAAATCCCTGCACACCTTCGTGCATCTGAGGTCATGCACTGGCCTTGCTCCAGCCCTGCATATTTCTTGCCCTCACTTTTACAGGGATTCCCAGGCTTCTTGCTTTTTGACCCTGTTTCCATCTTAATCTTCAAATTGTAATTTCCTTGGTTTCTCCCGCTTCCTGACCCAGGCCAAACCCTGGCACTAACCAGGCTTTATGCCAAACTTAGCAGTTTGCTATGGCTTTTGGCTTCGCTATGTTCCTCGTTTGTACTTGGTTCAACTTTAGTACATGGGTCCACCTTGTTTTTACCCCAAGTGATCCCTACTGAAGATTACAATTTTCCACATCCTCTTGAAGACAAAGTCTACTGTACCAAAGTAAAAGTGTTCACCTCCATTACCCTTGATCAGAAAAGCATTTGGGCCACAAGGAGCTAGCTTGCCATTTTCTCACCACTGACCTCCACGGTCAAACTAAAGGATTTTCTGTTTTGTCTTCGTTCAGCTACTGACCATTCTGTTGCCCATCCCTGTACTTCACTTTTATGTCCTTATATGACATATGGAATGATCCTGCAGGCAGACAATTTATGATAAAGGATCTCACAGTGCATTTCAAATTGTTACGGTCCCCAAGATACATTTTCCAGACAGCTGGTTCAGCATGCAGAGGCTCATAACTCAGTATCTTCCATCAATGTCTTATGCACATTAGGATTGTCAAGGGGATTTCGTCAGAGCCATTTGCAGAAGCAGTGGGCTAATAGAGAAATGTTTGACTCAATTTGCAAAGAATTTGCCAGGCGATGCCTATTAATAATAATGGTGATGATGATTGTTATTGTTTGTTTCACTGGGATGTATGTCATTCAGATGCAGATTTTGGTCTGTTGTGACAGTTTTGTTTGTGATCTGATTTTCCCAGGGGTGTGAATGGATTGCTGTTTATACAATGCAGCTGTGTTTTGGGTAGACTGGTACATAAGCTCTGGACATGATTCTTCTCTGAGAGGCTCTGGGTTTATTTCCTTGTGACAACACTAATATGTGGCTTTTACAATTGGTATGAATGGTGGATTTTTTGCAAATTCATCAGAAAATTGAGGAACACAGAATTTTTAAGCAATTATAACTAGTACCAATTATGAAGCTACTGTAATTATAAAGTGACAGAAAAAGGAAATAAAAACTCAGTAAAAAGTCAGGCACAAATAAAGATTTGTATCCAGATTAGTACTTCAGAATTGGGCCTTATCCTTCAAAACAGATCACTAAGTTAATACAGGACAACCAGCTGCATATATGGCATTAAACTCTGAGGAAGGAATTCTTTGGAATACTACCATTAGGATAAAAACAGGAATGAGAAATGAAGAAACTTAATAAGATGAGGCAGGTGTATTTTAAAACCATATAATATGTTAGATCAGGTCAAAAAGTACTCCCATCAAAGCTAGTATCATGCCACTAGCAACAGCTAAGACCTCCAGCTGGAAATAAGACTGAAATCCACCATGAATGTATTTAGGTAGTGATGACTCTCTGTTATCAGAGAATATGGACTGAAAGGTAGTGTTCCTCCCTGCATTCATTGAGGTGAGTTGAAGGGATTGGACATAAGAGTTGATACCATCCCTGGAAAAACTATGTCTCTAAACTTTCACAACTCTCTGTAATGATAGAAGGATCCACCTAGGCGATGCTGGTACTTACATCAGCTCCTCAAAGGGGGAATAGTTTGAAAGTGTTATCTAACGCTAATATATCCCTTAAGGGAGGATGAGAGAGAAACCTCTGAATGTGCAAGAAGGCAAACCAGTTCAAGGGTGTTGTCAGAGATAATACCCTCTGAAAAAGAAAAAGTAGACACCAGTTCTTTCTGTTCTTTGGTTTAGGAGGGTCTGGGAATGAGAGACCAACGTATACAGAACCAGCCTCATGGTGTTTGCAGGGCATCTATAGTTGGGTTTTTTTGGAAAAAAAGAAAAAAAAAATTAAAAAACCCCAAAACACCATACTATATGCCAATTTCTGGGGCATGCCAAATATTGACAAAATTTAGATTGACCTGTAGACCAAGAATCTTGGATCTGATCAGGAGTCTGGATGCCTTGGTTTTGGGAACACTCACCTTCTTTTGGGAGACCAGCTTTTAATTTCTCATCATGCATGTTTAGATACTAGTCACGAATACGCCCTAAGCTACCAGTCGCTATTAAAATCCCCTGGCCTTCTGTTATGATATTCACTTCAACCTCTGCATACGCTTGAATGCATGCATCAGTTTTCCACACACTTGTGAGCAAATACAGCAACTGCGTCTGTTCTAGCTGTGCACAACAGATGGGAGCCAAAAATGAAAACATTCACACAATGCCTACAGATAGTTGTTTATTTTGTTTGTTTCTTTGTATCTCTGAAGATACATTGGAGGAGCCGAAGAAAAGAAAGAGGAGGAGGAGAAAGAATCAAAGATTTGAAACAAGTCAAAGAAACAGGAAAGTAAACATGGGAGATGGTTTATGACTGCAACCCTGACGTTATGCCAGTGAGAGGAGGAATGCCATCAGGAGGTAGAATGCTACACGGTTGCAGAGCCCTAGCTCGTATCAGAATAATGTGGTCTCACCTTAAGGTAGCTGTCAGTATGCCATCAAAACATCGAAGTGTTGCCTTTTCATTTCTATTTCATTTTTTCTCTGGTTCCATTCTCTTTCAAGGGCCCTTCACATCCCAGCACTATACAGCATTACAGCAAGGCTCTTCGTGTGCTTTCACATGCTTGTGTCTTCAGACACACATACATAGACACTGTGATGTAGGAAGGATCCCTGAGCTGAAATATGTAAATTCAGACCTATAGAGTCCTGAAGTCAGTGGAGACTCTTCCTCTAAGTAGAGAATATCTTTTTCTTATAGGAACTCAATTTATAAAGCAGATCAGACTAGATTGCCATAATCCTATAAATCTATGTGTTGACCTTGTGGATCAGGGCCCTCTCTAAGCTACAGATAAGACAGTAAGGATTTGCCAGTGTGGGCTTGGAATGATTGCATTACTCACAGGTAAATAAACTGAGTAGTGGCAGTCTCTAAGATCAAAAAGAATGGCAAAAGGGACTCAGCAACAGATGTCATTCAGTCTCTAAGCAGCCATTCAGCCTAAAAATCCATAGTTGCATTCATGTTCAGGAGTGGGGAAAGGATCCTGTCAGGCCAGCCAATGCAGCAATGGCACCTTTCTGTATGTACCATGTATAAAGTTACACCACTGATAAAGTTTGGATAGGATCACCCACCAGAATCTTTTTTCCTGAGTTACAAGTTGTTTTTTTTTTTTTTTTAAATGCCTTATTGTTGCTAGTTTTACTGCTGTACCTGCACACAAGACATACTTTCATCCAGCCAGTTCCCTCACCTGGGCAGCATCTGCAGTATCACCTACCCTGGCATTTGGCTGCGAGGGAGGCAGAGTTCTGCAGGAGGCACGGGGCTCTAGGTGCTCCTTTTCTGTTGCACTTCCCTTTCCTTTCCCTGGTTTGCACTGTCCTACCAGGCCTAATCTACAGTTGCAGATGGAAGAGCTTTATTCTCTGCAGCACTGTGCTCAGCAGTTCTTCTCGGACTAATCCAGTGTCAGCATAAAACCAGCTTTCTCACTTTGCGGAGAGGCTTTCAGCAGCTTCATACAGTATCCAGACAGCAGGGACTGCGTGGTGCCAGAAGAAGAAAGGCTGCGCATGGACCCTTGGCTCTTAGGAAAGCAAGCAAATCAATGATAAAGTCTTGCATGGCCTCTAGTGTCTTCCATCTGTGCACCGATTCTGGCATATGAATCAGCTCAGCCACACCATGTTGTGAGATGAGGAAGGAAGACTTTCCTGATTTTTGCTCAGGAGGCAAACGAGGCTATGATCCCATAAAGGCATAAGTATATATATATTTAAAAAATTGAAGGAATTTCAGTAATTTTATTTTTGGGTAGTCCAGGTGAGATAGAAAAGATATATATTTTTGAGTTATGAGTATCCTGGGCTCTCATCCATTTCAACAAGAGCTGAAAAACTTCAGCATCTTTGAGAACTTAAACACTCTAGTATCAGTCAAGGTCAGCATCTAAACCTAGCAAAAACTCTGGGGAGAAAGTGATGCTTGTGTTTTGTTGTAGGTCACGTGGTCCTCAATCCAGGGAAGGAAACCAGGAATCCTGATTCCATGTCCTAAAAAGCCATTTCAGCCAGTTTCCACTCCTATATATGGCCAAACCACAGAAGAGGAATTGTTCAAATCAGAAGAGCATTGTGGTGTGTCTGTGGGAGCTCTCCTTCTGGGTCACAGGCTGTTTCATGTGGTTAATAGCTTGGCAGAGGACTAATTGATTAGGATGAGCAGCTAGTGAATCTCAGAGCATTTTGAGTTTTCAATTTAGATAAGTATCAGAAAGGTCAGAGGCTTCTAAGAATCTCCTCCCATCCCTTCACTGGAGAAATCAAATTGACAGGTGTGTCACCTAGAGAACTATACTGCAAACTGTATCAGAAGTGCCAGGAGGTGCCAGATTTCTGTGTAAATAAGGGACCTACTCTGATTATTTGAAGCTGTAACACATTCTCCTGATTTGTTGGGAGAGCAGGTAAAGGTTTGAGGAAAAATAGCTAACCCTTATACCTTAACTTACTTGAAAACTTAATATTCCTAGACTTTGCCAGAAATTTTGTAAATTCCTCAAATCACTGCAGAAACTGCAATAACTGCTATTTTCATAGATACACACAATCGATACCCTAGATCTTCATGATTTGTGTCCAATAGCATGAAGATAAGCTTGATGGAAAAGCATGAAACTGGATTATTTTATTTTATCCAGCCCCACGTTGTAATCTAGGGGTATCTTGTGCCAGTCAAGAGCCAATGCAGCTCTTTATGCTACATTTCCCAAGTTTTGCTCAGTCTATGCCCACATACCTCAAATGACAAGTCTTACACCAAGAAGGTGCTCCACCATCAGGTCCATCATCAGGAGACTCCTGTTCCCCCACATCGTTCTACCTAGCCATGACTGCAGTTTATGTATTACTTTGTTTTTTCTCATTAAGTAATTCTTTTGGATGTTACTGTGTAATTAATAATTCAGAGTAATAACCTTTGAATGAGTTTTTAATTGTACCTTAGTAGTTGTATCATTGCAGATGAACCTTGTTAAACTTTCCTATAAATCTATCCACTTTTGGTTCATGAAAGTTTCTGAACAGTAAATGACTTGGAGGAAAGTCCTGTCAGATCCCAAAATTTTAGTAACAGGAATCTCGCTGACCAGATAAATAACATTGTTAGTGATATTGGTTTCTGAAAGGCTTGTGAAAAGTTTTTATCTCTGTCAAAATGTCTGATGCTGTAATGTGGTGGTATCATGTTCTCTGGTTGCCTCACAGTCTGAAGTGTTTCTGGCTTGACCCTCCTAAAGGGTCCAAAAAAGCAGACCCTGAAATTAATCTATAACTTGAATGTTTCAGTAAAAGAGGGGTTTTTTTTTAATCTCTGCCCGTTGTCTTAGTTTTTAATAATGATTGTAAATGGGGATGTCAAAAGACTACTCCAATGCTATATACGTGTGAATTGCCCAACTCCTTAAGTTTAAGGGGGGGAGGCAGTTCAGATAAAATTATGATAGCCAGTTTTACTTCAGCCTTCAAAGCTGTTCTGACGCTGATACTCAGAGCAACTGCACCAAGCAGTTAGGAGAAGCAGATGGAGTATTAGTGGGGGAGAAATAGGTAGAAATGCTGCCAAATGCTTTGTTTATTTATTTATTTTCAATAAGTAGTTCCAGTGTGTCTCTCACACTTGATTATTGGGCTTTTCGTTAAATCCAGAAGCACCTGGAAATTGATGAACTTGAGCATTTTGAGGGGAATTCATCAGGAAAGCCAGCAGAGGTTAAGAGGTCCATCCAGAGCAGCAGCTGCCTCCTGATCTTAGGCATTTCTCAGCATTGCCCTGTAATGCTGTTGCAGTCAGGATTTCTGAAACAACAGGCAGCACCAAGGAAAGTTTCACACCCCTGGGAAGTGATCAGAGAGGAAACAGGAGCGGACTCTTCTCTACCGGCTAGGTGACCCTTCCTCTCTGAAGGTACTTTCCAAGGGGATCTGGGGGTGACAGGATTTCTCTTCACTCTCAGTCCTGTCTGTGTGAATAAAGCCCCCTCCTGTTCTTCTTCACTTCTTTGAAATAAAGTTATTGTCTAATAATAATCTCTTCTAGCTGAACAGCTATTTTGCCAGGAGGAAAATGAGACCCTTATGCAAATTTATTGGAAATATGTATTCATTTCCAGAAGTGCTTAAATGTGTTTAATTGGTACCACTGTAATGAAGTTAATAATGCTACAGACTTCTGCTGAACTGTGAGTTTCGTTGTAGAAAGAGAGAGGTAGGGGAAATGGGAATGAGAATATCTAACAGGGTTGACTCTTCTTTTTTTTTCCTTTCTTTTTTTTTTTTTCTTTTGTGAGTTTGGTCTGCCTGCTAGCAAAAGGCAGGAAGGAAGGAGAAGCAGTAGAAAGGCTCACACTTGTTCACTTCGTTCGCTATTTAAACCAAGTGACTGAATTTCATTTCTCCACATATGCATGTTGTTAGGTTGGTTTTCAAACATTTGATGATGATAGCTAAAAATCCTGTGGGTTGATATGGAGCAGTATCGAGAACTTGTGAATGACCTGAAGTGGAAACTATTCTCTTACTTTGAGCTGTATAGCATGACTTCAGTAAGACTGGTGATAGGGCCCCGGCACTGCATGCAGGGCTTTGTGCCAGGCTGTGGGGAAGGTGGACCAAGACTTACATTCTCTTTGTACAGATTTTGGTCTTCTGGCTGCGATAGTCACGTGGTTATCAGCAGGCTGCAAAAAAAAAAAAAAAAAAAAAAAAAAAGTGCAAAAAGTAGAAACTTGAAAGACTGTGAATCACATCGCAGGAGCTGCTAATGATCGCCCTTCAGCTGCTAGCACAATGCCTGTAAATGCCTATTTAGAAAAAGAGCAACATGAATTCTAATGCTAGTGATCAGCACTCTTGTGGTTAGTAGTTACATGTGTGGTGTCATTTTCTGAGGTTAAATCATATCTCTTCTTTCCCAACCAAGTGTTCAGAATTATTTTGTCTTTTTCATAGCTCATTAGAGAAAACAGAATATTGGAAAAGCCAGTGTGGTTGACGTGTTGCCACCCTCTGATCCCAGGAAAGATAGTTGACGTGGTTTTTTTCCTGGGAGGAATGTTCTCTCTTGCACAGAAACCTACAGGACTGAGAGCAGAAACACAGGGTTTACTTCAGCCTCTCTTCTGCATGGGTACATGCTCATAATAATTTCTTATGGCCCTATCTGTCAGTCCAGTAATTGTCTTCTCCAGCTCTGTAACCAGTGCAGTGTCAAGTGAATCAAGCCAAAACAGTTGCCATCATCCGTTTCTGTGAGATACTGCTCTGCCATCTCTTATTCCTCAATGTTATTATATTTTTCCGTTAGTTATAGATTTAACTACATTTGAATTCACATCAACCCCATAACATCATCCCTTTTTCCCATAAAACTACTCTTGCTGATGTGTTTTAATCTTTTAATCTACCTGTAGGCATATTTTATGCTCTCTGTCTTATTTTCCCCTATTTCCTTTGTACAGTGGAATTCTGCAGAGAGTCCAGCCACAAGGTCTAGGCAGTCCATAAATCCCACTTAATCTCTGAAACCAAATATAATGAGAATTGTTCTCTGGTTTTGCTTCTGCGACTTGGCACTGACTGGAGAGCCTCATCCAGTCTCGAGACAATGAAATTAAATGTAGTTTTTGTGGTGGCCTTTCCTCAGAAATCAGTTACACTTTATAATGCTTTTTCATACAGCTGTATATTTTTAACCAAATCCATTCACGATTTTCATGAATATCAAATTTTTTAAAAAAACCCAAACAACAAAACCCCACAAACCGGTCAAGACTTATTAAATTTAGATTAATTTGCTTCCTACTCATTCACAATAGGAAATGCCAATCCTTGTTGTTTTTCAAAGAGTGTATAAAGTATTTTTTCTCCTGGGCTCAGACCTTTACATGCCAGATTTCAGCCTGGAGCACAGTTTCTCAAACCACGTATTGTATTTTTGAGTTGAGTTGATCTGTTTCAGTATGTCAGCAAGAATTAGACCTTTGGGCTCATGTTCAACCTCATCATTACTGTTTGAAAGGCTTGGTGTTTCCCCTGAAATTGTCTGGTGTGGAAGACTCAAAATTGCCCAGGACACTTACATTTTTCTAATGACACAACACCGAGGGAGGAAACCTCCATCCCTACACGCAGACCCACTAATGAGTCACTAAGAGGTGAAGGGAGATCTGAGGGGGGCAGTTTAGACTTTCTGTTGCATGATTTTTGAATGCTCTGATAGCAGGGCTAAAGATGCCAAGTTTGAGATGTGTATCAATTCAATGTTTGTGATTTACATTTTAAAAAATAAAAGACAAATAAGGAGTTGTTCCAGGGGCAGCAGTAGGAAAAGTATTGCTGGAGGGAGTTTACAGCCGGAAATAATTCAGGAAAGGTTGTGCTTCGTTTTACCTGAAACTAAAGCCATATGCAGTCATTAGCTCTTCCCCTTCACCAGCTCTGCTCCTCAGTGGAGTCCCTGTCTCTCTGGTTGCATTTAAACACTCCAGACAGCATGCTCCTAAAACCAGACATACCCCAGCCTGTTTCCTTCTCCTTCTCTACTAATGTTTCTCTGGGACACTCCAGTTTCACAGTGGGCGTCCCAGTAAGGTGGATCACAGGTGTGTAGTCAGAGAGAGAACTTCCCTAATGAAGTGTGTTGTTTGGAGAAAGCATATCTCCAGCAATACTGTTAGCTCACCCAGTATGTTCAATTGGCAGATGTCCTATCATTACAACATGCTCTTTTGCCTCAGTTTATCCCTAGTCACACTATGACTTCATTCTGCAAAAAGCCTCCCTAGTCACACTATGACTTCATTCTGCAAAAAGCCCCTTAACCAGAAAAGGAACTAGAAGATGGACATACTTGCAGGTCAAATGCCATGCCCCCCAGAGCCAAAAATACCAAAACCAATCCAAACTGACTTTCATTTCAACTGAGGGGAAGACTTCTGGGTCTGCCAGTTTTCACACTGTACAAGCAGTCAGGCAGCAAGCTCTGCAGTGTCCCACCAAACCACCTGCCTTAAGAGGTGGAATAGCAGGCAGGCAGGCAATGGGGCAACATTTCCTTGCCAATAATGTTCCTGCAGATTTCAGATAGATACATTAAGCTGGTGTTTTTTCAGCATAAAATAATTCCGTGGACACTTCCGTGCAGCTGCTGTTCTGACAATGGTGATTGACAGAAACAGGCTGGGAAACATGCTTAGAGCTCAAAAGAAAGGCTGAGGAAGGCAAAGAGAGTGGCAAGATGGGGTGGGGGGAAGAACTATGTAGAGCAGGAATCTGTGAGGAGGCTTTTGTCTATTCCTAGTATTTTGCATCGTGAAGAAAAGCTCCTTTCCAAAGCCCCCCTTGACCCTTATTGCTCTTATTCTTTAGCGGAGAACACAACAAACACATATGCAACAACTACTGGATAGGACTGTGTCTACCATGCTTTTCACTATGCCAAGCGTCACTTTTTTCTTATTAATGGATTCAATTTATTTCTTCTCCTGTCCTTCCCCACTTGTTATATTGTGTTCTCTTGATTGAATAAACACTTTCTATTCTGAGCTCTGAAAGACTGTGATACCTTGCTGTTAAACAGCCAGGTATGGATTTTAAAAGCAAATCACATATCATTTTTGTCTCAGTAGTGATGTTGTCACACGTAAAAAGCTGTCTCTGAACATGATTGTGGATAGATAAGTATGTATACTGTGTTTATACTTAAGGGGCTTCTTTGTGGTGCTAAGAAATCAGTGAAGGTATCTATCTGACTGTTAAGAGATGTGGTACCAAACTAATAGAGGGAAGTCAATGAGGATGTTATTTTCACTCTGACCACTACTTTGACATTATAAGTTTCCTTATCAGAAAATGCAAATGTCCCAGCAGTATTTTGTTAAGTAAGTCAGTCAGATATTTTCATTAGTCTTTTCTAAAGCCTGCTGAAGCCAACGGGGGTTTTTCCATTGACTTGTGAAAGTTGTGAAGCAGGTTGTCTGTGTTTTATGGATGGAATCCAGGATGGGTGTATATACTCGTTCTCAAATTTATGTTATTTTCTCGCAAAGTAGAAAGTTTATTATGTTCTCAAAAATTGCATTCCCCAGCTTTGAGGTGGTGTCTTTCATGTTCTTCAACCTTTGGCTTCACAAATGTTCTGGATGTCCACTAGGACTGTGGCACAATTGCTATCTGCTGTTTGCAGAACACAGCATTGCACAGTAAGGTCTCCTTGGTTTTAATGCATTATTTCCACAGCCTTATTTGGGAAATCAGGGGTCTAGATTGGTCTCCAGCTGTGAGAGTGTGTGCCGTTTGCTCACTTTGCATTACAGTAGGCTGAGATAAGCTAAGTATAAACTCTTTTTTCTAGAGTTTGGCTGCACCCCAGTCAGGAGCCCAGAGTATGTAATCAAAGGGGAGCTTTATTGGCTCTTAATATAAATAGCTTATACAGAGCACAGTATCCTACTCTGCTGTACAGGATTGCAACAGAGCAGTACAGCTCCGGAATTTTAATGCTAGAACACAGAACTGTGCAGCAGAGAGAGGTGAGAAGCTAGATTATTAGACGTCATTCATAATCTGTTATTAAATTATGGAAGGTGTCCTCCAAATAATATTATCATCAGCCATTTTATTCATATACACATTCTGAGCCATATTTGCTGTAAATTTAGGCTTTTTTCAAGTTAATTTAGGTGACATTTAGCCCTATGAAGTGGGTGGCATAAGGACTGCAGAATTTTGTGTTTTAACATGGCAGAGACAGCTCCTCTTGCTGTGTCCTTATTCACAGCCTAAACTTCATCATTGTCATGTTCCTCATAAAATCCTGACAGTCTTTTAAAATGCTGGCTCCCCACAAGTGTTTCTTGAAAAAATATCAAGGAACAACTTTCAGCTTCTGTTTTATCTAAGGTCCCTTCAGGTATTTGTAATGCTTTATTATGGCAAATGGTCACCTGATTTCCTCTTTTGATCACTTGAAGCAGGGGGAAAATGAGAGGTAAGCCTTAACAAATACTTAGCTTCTGTTAACATTGAGGAAACTTTCACCAGGAGTGAAAAAACTGTGTGAACAATGAACAAGTTGCTGCAAATAACAGAGATGACTTGCAGTATTTGTGAATGAATCACAGATCTGGGGGTTTTTTTGTTTGTTTGTTGCTTTCTGGTTTATTCTATTTCCAGTGGAAATTATGCTATATGGATGATTAGACTATTGGCAAGATTATTACATAGCAACATAAAGGTTAGGTTTTTTAGTCCAGAAAAAATATTTTCCTTGGCATATTCAACAGCATTAAAATTTTGGAGATGCATTCTGTTTATCTACATACATCTCTAAATGACAGGGAGCCTGAGGAAGATATAATTTCAGACAATGTATTGAATTTTAGAAAAAAAAAAATCCTTGCAATCAGAAGAAAGGAAATCAACCCTCCAAAACATACTGCTGCTTTTGTGGCTTATATGGCTGTGCCTGCACTGAGGAAACTTTCTGTCTTCCCCAGTCCTGCTTCACAGTTATCCAAGGTAGGCAATCTCTCCGAACGAACCGGGGTTCCCTTCCTGCACATTTACTCAGATTTCCTTCCAAAGGATGATGTGCACACCTAGGGACCAGGTGCCTTGTAGATACACTTGACATCTATTTAGGTAAAACTTACGTTTAACAGTAATTTCTGCCAAGGCTATCTCTTCCTAGTAACTGTCTGCCATAACAATTACTAGAGATTGTGTTTAACTGAATGATGACAGAATGGTGCACTTAGCTCCAGTCTTTTGGCTTTGTTGCTGAAGACCTGGGGCTGCATCTGTCGTACAATTTACAGCAGAATATGGGTTTTCATTCATTTATCCCCAGGAGGCTGAGACAGTTTACAAGGTTTATGCATCTGATAAGATCAAAGGGCTTGAGAATGAAAGAAGCTGTTCAGATGTATTAGCATTATTATTAACTCAAATGACGGTTTATGGTTAGCAGTGTTTTGCTCGATGAATGGCAGGGTGTTTCAACTGCATTCAAAAATCCTTCTAGAAATATCTGTGGTACAGGTGATTGACAGGTCTTTGGAGGTTTTAAAAGTAAATGAGAGTCTATTACACAAGATGACCATGCATCTTAACTGAAGTTTGCCACCTCTTTTTTTTTTTTTCCAAGTTCCCACTTACATCCTAAAATATTTTCTTACCTGATGATCTATCTCATCTTTTCCATCTAGAGTCAGAGCAATAATGGAAAGTTGCCTTAATTTTTAACTCAAACGATAACCCATCTTAGAACCTCAGCTAACATGCTGCAAATCTCAAATTGCTCCACTGACTACTGGGAGGCTGGTCTAGACTGGTATCGTAATATAAATTATTGCTAACCTGTTTCTGAAATTCACAGAGAATTAAAGCCTACAAAACCAACTAGCGTTTCACGTCAGTATGATTTAATGATGGTGAAAATTTCAAGCATGTTAAGTAGCATTTTAACATCAAAGCTTTGGACTCTAATTTAGGCAAGTACTGCAATAATTACTGGTAGGTACCCTAACGTTCCTGAAAAACTAGCAAAGCTCTAAAAGTCTGGTATGCATATGGATAGCTAAGGAGGTAATATGGTTGAGAGGTCTAAAAACCACTCAGAATTAGGACATGTGTATTCAATATGCAGGAAAATTATCTTCTTTGTATGTATTATATACATGGTTTGCTTTTAAAAAAAAAATTAGGAAGTGGCATAATTTCAACAATAACGTACTCAGCTAAATTTGCAAAGAAAATAGGTGCATTCCTGTTGTGTTACTTGAATCCAGTATCATAATCCTTAAGAAGTCAGACAGTTTTCTTAAAAAAAAAAAAAAAAAGAAAAACAGTGCAGTTACAAAAGAAAACTGCTGTGATATTCGTGAATTAGAAAAGCTTTGTGCTTCACGTAGTCCAAAGAACTGGAATGAGAAGCATTCAGTTTAGAGATGATTTCCTGTTTTCACAGTTTTTGCTTCTGCTATTGTTTCAACACAAACCATATTTTCTCTGTTCTGTTCGTTCTTGGATGTAAAACAATAACATTAGGTCATAAAAAATCCTTTTATTTATTGCTGCTTGACTTACCAGATCTCCCCAGACACTTTTGTTAATGGACTTATTCTTAACTTTTCTCAGACAAAATCTAACAACAAATAAGCCAAAAATCTTTGGTCACTTGAACACAATATTAAAATAACCTTGACTTATGGTATATTGTTTTCAGTTTACTGTGAGTTACCTCCTGAAATCCACTTTCCCTATACAGTCAATATACTAGTGTTCAGCAATCTTCTACAGAACTGCCATTTGACTTTATATCAGGGTTTGTTGTAGTTACTCGTTCTCGTCTTTCTCTAGCCTCAGGGAAGCACTTTTTCCTTTCTATTCCTTCCTTTTCCTAGCAACTTGAGAGATTCCCATCCATTTTTACCAGGCAGCAAAGGTGAAAGCATCTCTGTAATGAAAACGTGTGTGAGGAGAGCAGAGCAATTTGCAGTGTCACAACATTGTGACACTGGCATCACAACACAACACGTGAACGCTCTACTCCCAAGCAAGGAGCACGCCACACAGCCGCTCCTGGCAGGGTGTCAGAACTGCTCCCGACTTCTCACGTCCCCTGCTGCAAAAGATATAAAAACCTTCAATCGTCATTATCCAGCACTATTAGAATACAGGGCGGCAAAAGGCAAGGGGGAATGGGTGAGATTGTCTTGAGGCTTTTGAGGAAAATTAGCTGTGTCACTGAGGGTTTTCTACTTTTAGTTAAGAGCACCAAAGTAGTGCTCTTTCTGGGGCTTAACAGTCATGATGTACAGTTTACTTTTTGGATAGTAGCTATTGAGGATTGATGATAGGGTCAAATCCGCTTTCAGCATCTCACGATCCAAATTTGGCCCAGTGAACTGGGCATGATAGCTGTGTAACAGATGGCTGCAGGGAGGACAACCCTATGAGCTGCTGACCAGCAGGCACAGAGCCCTAGGGTTTATGATGACTGCCGTGTTGTGATTCATGGGTTAACCACAGAGTTTCATTCAGCCATGCATTGCTTGCTCTACTTCTACAAGCTGAGGGAGCTGCTAGCTTCAAAACTCATTAAGTGTTTTCAGGTAAAGAATGGATGTGAGCTCCTTTCCTGTCCCCAAGCTCCGCCTTTGCTTTTCATAACCATGGCTGATCATACAGCCTGTCATCTCGCTAGGACAGCCCCATTCTCTTGCTAACATCAGCAGAGTGTGTGAGGAAAGTTTACCAGGGTAGCACTGCAAAACAGGCTTATCTAAGGTAGGATTGACAGCCACGGGCCACAAAGGAGATGTCTGTGAATTATCTGATGATCTAGCCAAAGTCAGACACATGCTGAACGACTATGGAGCCAAAAGTGTTTGAAAATGGTGCTTTGCACTTCTTATCCAAAGGACTCAGGGGGGTTTGCAGTGCATACAAGAAAGGGATCCATCTCTCAAAGAGTTGACATGGAAAGGCTAAATGCAGATAAGCAAGCTTGGTGGAGATCAGGTCTAAGCGTGACAAGTTAGACCTTGCACTGAGAGTTGTGGAGAGCAGGTAGAGTATTTCACTGGTGGATCATTAGTGTTTTGTAGCAGTAGAAGCTATTTGGCATGGGAAAACACTTTTTGGTACTGATGATTTTGCTTAAGCACTCAAAGCAGGAGTTGCTCACATCAGCTCCTTACGCTGTGGCTGCAGCACTATCCATGCCCTGTCAAAGGGCTGTGAGGGCTGTCCAGCACAGCCGCTCTCACGCTTCCACCCTCCATGTCCCCAAGCTTTGAACTTGCTACCATGGGAAGCAGGGAAGGAGTGAAGACAGAGAAAATGGAGGTGGTGTAAATCTGGCAGTGCTATAAATCAGCCCCATTACACTGAACTCTATGGGGCTGACTGGACCAACTAGTCTGTATACAGCACAGAAGAGTCCCTTCCACAAACAGCAGTGTCAACAAGGAAATGCTCAGGAGTAACAATGTGAGGGGGAAGCCTTAGCATTCACCTTGAGTTCTTGTCACTGAAAATTTTCTAGTGCTTTATACAGTGTGACTAGAGTGGTACTGCTTATTTAGGTGTGTGTGAAGTAGAAAGAAACAAGGGACTTGCTTGTTTTGATCAGTGGGAAAGAACGAAAAAATCCCTTCTAGTATAAAAATTTTGAATCCCTGCAGCCATCATGTAAAAAATACCTGTAGAAACCTGATTCTTATTAATCCCAGTTGCTTCCCAGTTGTTGATTAGTAAACTAACCTAGGGCTATTTAAACTCTTGCCATTAAATGACTCCATAGAAACCAAGGAGCATCCTACCTTGTCCAGCTAACAGAAGGACCAGCTTCAATACCTAGGGTCCATCATCTTCTTCTCCAAAGGTGGGTCCATTGACTTCTCCATCATTAGAGAGAGGATGGTGTTAATGGTTGAGCTTAGCTGGCCAGTTGTGGGTGTCAGATACAATGTGTCGTTCAGAGCCAGCTCTCATAGCATTTACTCTCCAGTGTACATTATGAACACCTACAGACCTTGATAACCCCTTGATCTGCACAGCTGCTTACCCTCTCCAAAACAGGTAAGGGCTAAGTGCTGTGATCAAGCCCTCTGTCAGAAATAGAGACTCATTAGAAGGAGAAAGGAAAACATGCTTCTAAACAGTTTGCAGTACTGTGTGTTTGTGCAGGAAATGAAAGAGCCTGTCTGCTGTTGTGAAAACTGAGGGGATAGTTCCTTTCACAGTCATTAAACCTGAGTAAGGATATTTTAAAAATAATCAATTGTTCTAGTCTGAGTGAAATAAAATGTCTTGTTGACTCGATATTGTAAAAGCACATTTGAGATTCACCTTCTTCTTTTAGATATTTGGGCTGATTTGATTTAACAGGACATCTTTAATGTCTTGCTATGAGAAGAGAGAGAAGTGGTATGTGGTTGAGTTACACCATGTGCCAGGATGCTGAGGCTCAGCAGAGATAAGATAACCTCACAAATAAACAACAGATGGCCGATGGCCTAATGCTTTGCTTTGGGTGAACATGACGGGGATTTATTCTTTCAACCTGGAGAAGGAGCCTCGGAAAGGCTGAAACTGCAGAAATGCATGACATGTGGGCAGACACAGTTTGTTATGGGGATTCGGTCTGAGCAGATGGTATTAGAATACAGATCTATTATTAGGCATCTGCTTCCCATCTCAGTTATACGATGCATAAGACTTAGATTAAATTCCCCAAGGAATGCCTGGATCACTTACTAATTTGTACATGCACATTTCTGTGTGTCTTTCTTTGAATTCAGACAGTGGGCTACATCCTGAGCTAGGTTACAGAGATGTACATTTGTAAAGTGACAGCAAAGTAACTGGAGGCAGCATCTGATCTGTGTTCTCACTGCATAGAGAACTCCTTAGTGATAAACTATTAGTTAAGGATTAATACCCAAACCAGACAGAAACCTCTGTATTGTCTGAATAAATGTGCATGGATTCACCCACTGAGAAGGCAACAATGTGTAAATGTTCTGTAAGACCTGCAATTAGGTAGAAACAACATGGATCAGGATTTCTTTCTGCCTTACCTGCATTTTCCCTAGCGTTTAGGTGTATCACAGGACCAGTGCTATGGATGCCTTCATGTCAGCCTCTGCTGGACTTAAGGCAGGAGCAATCCCAGGCCCTGAGGGGAGGTTTTCAAAGCATCTGTAGTAATGAAAATGCCATGTCTTTTAACAAGCCAAATTCCTAAGGCACTTTTGAACTCTGCTTTTATATGCTTTCCATGTGAACAATGTGAAGCTGGTCAGCAGAGCCCAATGGCTTCCTGCCTTGAGGGGCCAATCCCCTGCTGCCCCTCCAGCAGCAGGGTTGGACACAGTCCATGTTTCAATAGCAAAAACACACAGCTGCCCCCTGGGATGGGTGACCCAACAGGGTTGCATGCACTAACGGGAAGGAGCGATAGCCCTCAGCACCTCCTCAGGCCAGTAATCTGCCTTGTACAAGAGAGCTGGCGCTGCCGATAGCGGCCTTGCTAAGAACAGCCCAGGTTGGGTCAAGGATATGACCGTGTTTTACCAGCATGCCCCCACTCCCCTCACCGCTCCGCTCCCACCAAACTATGTGCAAGGTAAAGACTGTGAGGTCTGAATCTCCCTTAATTAACACTACCACTCCGAAGCCTCAGAGCACGAGAGAGAAGCATCCATAATGCTGCACAGCTCTCCCCCTGGCAGCTGCATCCAAGCCCTCCCAAAGGCAAGAGGACTGCAGTTTCATCTGCTTGACCTCTCTAAGGGACAGGCTGTGTGGAGACTGAGGGAAACTAGCCCACTTACTTAGAGAAAACACTTCCAGCCCAGCATCTCAGTGCCTTCTCTTCTAATATTTAGTAACAAGTATGCTTTAGTGCAGGAAAGATGCTGCCCTAGATGTATCTTGGGGTAGCTGAGGCTGTTGTGGTATCTACTGGATTGCAGTGGAAGGGAGAGCAGGATACCGAACTTCAGCACCAGCAAAGTGACTCTGATAAATATGTAAAGCAAAATTCTGATCACATCAAAGAAAATAATGTATCTGTTAAGTTGTACTTCTCTGAAGCAATTTCAGGCTAGCATAAGTTGCTCTATTAATAAATAAATACACAGATTTAACAAGCAGTTCTCTCTCCTTACACAGAGAATCTAAGGAATGAAACGTAACCACAGAGGTCATTCTTTTGCCTTTGAATTCCCACCGTCTTCTGCAAAGCAAAAAAGTACATTAATTTGCTGCTCTTGTCAAGTTCTTTGCCATGTCATTTATGGTTCAAGCGGCTGTGTTTAGGAATGGGTGTATGTTACCAAAGTTAGTAGCGCTTAAGTGTGAACAAGCTCTCACATCTGATCCCAGCTAGAGTGGGAGAAAAGGTGCCGAAATTCCAAAGTTTACCCCAAAGTTGTGTTCTTACCTCCATGGAGAACTGAGTTTGCATCTTACCTCCATGGAGAACTGAGTTTGCATCCTAGGGCTGCTAACGTAGGTGAGAGGCCCGTGCTGTGTGGCTGAAGGCAATGTCCAACTCATTAGAAATTCAGTTCTTCGAAGTGTATCAGGATGAGTGTATCATTGAAACCATCCAAGTATGGGACTTCTGGTAGAGTTTAGGGGCTGCACGTCTTTTATGCCGACTTTACTGATCAAGCTGAGTATGCAGTCACTGTTGGTCCAGGATTTCCAGGTGTCCATCAGCTTTGTCAGCTGCATAAAAGTTACATGTAGCTATGTAGCTACAGCTACATAAAAGACCATGTCCTTCTTTTTCCAGTCAGACAAATATCCCAGCTACTCCAGACAGTGCTCATGGGGTGGAAAGGAAAATTGAACACTTTTTTCCTGTTCTTTCTGTAACTGTAAATCAGTCTGGCTCAATTAAACCCAGCTCATATGATTGCATTAGAACAGCCGTATCTCTTCCAGCTGTAGTGTGGTTATAACCTTATTTAATTGCATTGTACTTCATTTTTGCTGACTACTGAGCTGATCTCTTGAAAGGTTAGAAGACAGATGAGGCATGATAGTAACATAGTAAGTTCTCAGAGGAAAGTCTTCTCTCTAAGGACAGAGTGGAAAGGGATGGGTAGAGATCTGAGATCCCAGTAAGCCTTTGCAGGTGGGGAGGGAAGTTAATAGCTAGGGGAGTAGTCAAACTATTTCAGTCCTGAAAAAATCAGTGTCAAAGGCCATTGCACTGATCCAAAAAATGCTGTGGATTATTAAGTT